>NC_051176.1:267353512-268553512 GCF_013339695.2 Rhipicephalus sanguineus
CAGACAGCGGCAACCTTTATAAACTGTCTTGCGCTTAGAATGCTCGTTTTAAATGATGCATATCGTTGTTGCACTGACATGGGGCCTTCACTCTTCCGCGTCTCAAGCAGACAGACTAAATTTTCGTTATTAAAGGTCAGAAACTGATGCCAGAACAGAGCTTCACGTCAACAGTCCGAGCTGATGGTGCGAAGCGTACACGTTATTTTCCTAGCGTATGACAGCTGAGCTCGCTGCGCACGATAACGTCACGGTCGCGCTATACGGGGGTGATGTGGAAACGCCGTAGGCGTGCGCACGTCAAATCCTAGAATGTGCACGCGAGCTTCTCATTGGTGGTGTTTGGTGGCCGAGATGGCGAAATTACCCCTGAAAAGTGATCAAGTTAAATTACTATTACTGTCGTAAACTTTTAGAAAATGTAATTAAAATACATTACAAATTGCAGCTGATCGAAAGTAATGACATTACATTACTATTGCTTTTGAAAAGTATACTTTTTAAATTACTTTAACAAAAGTTCATCTTCATGCATTATCTCATGTACATTTTATTTACAGCACATATGGTAAATTTAAGTCTCAGATATGTTTGTTGCAACGCAGAAGAAGCTGCATCGTTCCTGCGCTTGAGGTTTGCCACTCACATTCACTTGTCTTCTTTAGTTTTCTTTTTTGGTCAGTTTTTTTATGCCATATAGGGCAAGTGGACAAGATATATTTCAGTCAAAAGCAAGTGGGAAGCAATTAATATTTTTTATCTTAATTATCGCTTGAAGAAATTCATTACATTGCATTACAAGCCCACAAAAGTAATTCATTATATTACTCATTACAGTAAAAAGTAATTTAACTCCAGCAGTTTCATTACTGTAATTTCACTAAGACACTTCACGAGAGACATCGTACCACTATGTGGTACTATGTCGTGCCCAGCTTAGCACTTTCTGAAAGCTACCTAATTTTAGTTTTTTTTTTCGTTCAGCTATGAAACTGCGCTTGTTCTGGTAAACTCTAGGCACGCAGCGTACAGCGAACATACGTCGATCTTGTGGTTGCTGGAACCCGAGGTCAGTATTAATTAAAGAAAAAAAATGTTGCAGTGGCTTAGTTCGGCTATGTCACGATAACGTAGCGTTAGCAAAGGTTCAGCTAATTATTCTTAGCTTTCCTAATTGTCTAGGATTAGCTTGATTATCATTCTTACTGCTGCTCCAATGACACACACACGGTATACGTATTATGTGGCACATGTGTATTTATTTTGCCAAGCAACTACTTCGGGATCCGATGAGTTAAGCTTCTCCGCTCTTCTGCGCCGTTGAGCAGCATTGCGCTCTCCTTCTCTATGGCTAAACCACACTGGCAAACGCCAGTCAGAGGCGCTATCAAGCGGCTCCAGCGCAGTGTCAGACGGCGACTGCACAGCGAAGGCGAATAGCTGCGCGCGCGCCGGCGCCAATACGTCTGCCAAGGCTACGACGTCACTCCTCTGGAAAGCGCAGACCGGCGGCAACGAGTTGCGCGCGGCGGCGGCGGAGTGCGCGGGAGCTGCCGGCTCCGGTGCGTGACATCACTGATCCTCGCGCATGCGCAGCACGGCTCTTGAGGATCCACGCGAAACTGGCTCGGCTAGGCCAGTGTAGCTAACGCTACAAAAGTACAAACGCTAGTAACGCTCGCGGGGGCACATGCCAGGCAACTGCGATATTGGCCATAGTATTATCGAAGGTGGCTAGCCCACGTCAAAAAGCACTTAAAAACAAAACAAGACAATAAAAAAAGGCTTTGACAAGGTGGCACTGTTTCTGCAGCTTGTGTGGCTTAGCTTTGGATTTATTTTGGAAAATATAGTGAGCGAAAACAGACACTTAGATTTTTTTTAATGGCATTTCTGAAAGCTAGGGGTAACGAAATGCTAAAAGCCCGTTATTTCAAAGGCTTTACTTTGTACACTAATCATATCCTCCTCGTCCACTGGACCTTTGCCCCAGGCGTGTTTTTCAAAATCAGTTGAATGACTGATATTCCTTTGAAGTTTCTTGCAGTCCTTTCTTTCTTTCTTTGATGGTCCTTTCGAGATCAATTGTGAAAAATTCCGGAAGTCTTAACAGTCTGTGTGCGTCACGTGTATTCATGCGTCAAGAAATCGAAGGCTATCCCTCCCACAAGCGCGGCTTTTTTAGGACGATTGTGATCGCCATTGTATGCGCCAAAATCAGCACACTGACACCACACTGCTGAAGAAGATACGTCGCTCCCTATATCTACGCCTTCGAAACTTAATGACGATCATATCGAGGACGTGCTTCAGGAGCAAAAAAAAAAAAGAGAGAGAGAAAGAGAGAGAACATCAGCTGTAATTCGCGGAGTGCCATTTCAACTTTTGACACTTACGAAACGTGGGCGCAAAAGTGCGGCAAGTAATTCACGGGGATGATTACTGATTACTTAAGATGACGTATTGGCATTCCACGAGTGGCCTATTCGGTGTTATGCGCTCACTCTGTCCAGTTCTTAACGAGCGTGGTTTTATTCGCCAGCTTGCTGTGCTTCGATGTGCTCTAGCTAACCTTTTACGGAGTTGGCTGTTACGTGCTTAGAGATGTCACGAGACGTGGTCAAGCAAGGCCTTACTTTCTGGTAAAGCAGCTAAAACATAAACTGAATCTTAAAAACTTCCCATAAAAAGGCTCGTAATTCTTGGTAAACAATCTATTTTAATCTACGGTTTGGCAGTCATCCTTACATCGTGACGGCAGAACATGGCCGGCTAGAATTAATACAAAGCCGGATTTGGAACTCCTCTTTGAGAGTCTTATTCCTGCTCTCAATAAATCTGCCTCCGCCCAGTCATTTTTTTTTCACCAACGTTTCCTCTGTTAAACAACCGTTTATTTTTTTTTTTCATGAATTGCAAATCATTGTGTACGTCCGGACACATACCCTTGTGCTGTATTAAACTCGGTACATTATAATTAGATCTTAATTTACCACATTGGTCGCGAAAGTCATCCGACGTACTTCAGCGATGACCACTCCCGTAGTTTGTTATCACCAAGCTACGACCTTTAACTTGTTGTTGGCCTAAGCGCTACCGCATCTGTGGCCCAGTTCACAAATTTTATCGTTCGTAAATGCTCTTTGCCATTGGCCGAATGTGTTCGCTAGTACTACTTTAAGCGCCACGATTGGCTGAAGTTTTCTCTTGTGAACATTTCTTGCTTAAGACGTTTTTCTGTGAATACTGGCTCGTGTTCTGACCCGTTACTTACAAAATTCATTTACGCTTGAAATGTTCGTAAGAGAAAACTTCAGCCAGTCGTGGTACTGGAAGTATTGTTACTGAACACATTCGGCCAATGGTAAAGAGCATTTGCGATACAAACGATATGGTTTGTGGATTGGGCCCCAGATGTGCTAACTAGCTACAGCTTGGTTGTGTTGACTTAGGCGAGGGCGAAAAAAAAAAACAGAAAAGCAGCGTATTATCATACGTTTGCAAATTACAAGAATGACGTGGTTCAAAAGGATAAGTGCGATGGTGAAATGCATAAATACACGACGTGTTAATTTCAGTACTATTTGACGAGTGTTTATTCATTTATTTATTTTGCAGCAAGACAGACTCGGTTAACTTGCCTTTACAAAATCCAAACTTGGAATCAGTTATCAACGACTGTCTGTCCAAAGAAGTTAACTGATGTGTTCATTAGAGATTTTTCGAGAGATTCAGAAAATAGAGGAAGCTCAGAAATCTGCTCTTAATGAGATAAAATGTTCATTTCACCACCTTTAACAACAGCAGAAACTTCGGAAGCTTTGGAAGGCAGTTGGTGCCGCCCAACTCCGCACTTCCTTCAGGCTTGGCACCACTAGTGCGAAGCAGCCTTAGTTTTTTTATTATAAAAAAGTCTGCTTTGAAAAACTAACGTTTACGTACGAAGTTCCTTGTTGAATATATTACGGTAACATTTAAACGCATTTAAGCCAATAAGATCTCGGGTCGTCTTAAAACGTTTGACGAGCCTGCACTTATGGTTAATCATCTTTATATCCGTAGCCTACGTAACCTTACATGAACTTTGAATTTCTATGGAAAATACCCTTCGTAATTTTCTCTTATCTCAGACATGAATAAATCGTATGATTGATCAATTTGAAACAAGCAAGAACAGGAACAATCAATAGCAAGTACACAGTCATGAGGAGCCCGCTCAGTAATGCGCTGATAAGAATGCACATCATTGTTACAGTCCGTAAGTCCAGACTGAAGCGATAATTCATGCATATATGTATCAGTGATCACTGATGTTACGAGCAGTTTTACTAGCAAACAATAGAAGCCACATCAACACTAAATAAATCAGCAATATTAGCCGGAGAAGCGTTAATGCTTGAGGATGTCTTCATTAGCTTCTTTATAAAATTTGCTGGAATGATAGACAAGTTCTGAAACTTATGACAGCCTCTTCAAAATTGAAACCTTTTATAACAACGGGCACAACATTTTGTGAGCAACAGCAATCAAGAAGGCTTTATAAAAAAATCATTTAAGATGTATGACGTTGCCAGATGGAGGTTCATACAAACTACCGACACCAGCTTCTTTTCGATCAATTTTGGCGATATCTCATAAGCGGTTCTTGCGAAAGAAAAATTTGGGGACGAAGCCAACCTTGAAGTTTAGGTTTGCACAAAAGGCAACAGTCACTTCTCGAGAAGAACTATACATGGGCATAAAGAAGCATATCCAGAAATATTCCGTTAATCAGCATAGTGCGCTGCCCCTGTTTTCGTTAGTATGCGATCGCAAGAAATCTGCAGCACACATTCTGCCGAAGATAATCAATGTCGCCAGTCTAGCTACAGATATACCGAACATTCAAGTTCAAAAGAGAAAAGCCATTTATTATTACGAGCCAGGGCGACCGCAGAACTTTTTGCAGGAGGGTGCATCCTCAAGGGGGGGGGGGGCATAAAGCACTGCCAGCCTTTCTTTTACTCCTATGACATGATAGGCGAATTCGTCATATATGGTTTGTAACGTGCGAAATTGAATGGCAGTCCTGAAGGCCAGGATCTGAGTGTGCTAATCAAGCTTTGTAGCTTATTGCAACTGCATATAAAAATATTATCCGAAAGTCCAAGGGGGGGCAGCCGCCCCCCCTTGCACCCCCCTCCGGACGCCCATGATTACGAGACTAGAATGCTCGCTATATGGAATAAGATCAGAATAATGCCTTGTTTAAGTAGTGTTGCGCATTCAAGGCAGGAAGGTCAACTTCAGGCCTAACAACACCGGCATCGCCCACTTTGTCAAGTATCTTCCCGTTAGTATGTATGACACGTAAATGTAAAGCCGGATGTTTTGTCCAACTTCAAGGGTAAATCGTCCGCCCCCGTGGTACACTGGTTAAGGTGCTCGGCTGCTGTCCCGAAGGTCGCGGGTTTGATCACGGTTGCGGCGGTCGCATTTCGATGAAGGCGAAATGCTAGAGGCCGGTGTACTTAGATTTAGATGCACCAGGTGGTCAAAATTTCCGGAGCCCTCCATTACGGCGTCCTTCATAATCATATCGTGGTTTCGGGACATAAAACCCCAGCAATTATTATTAGGAGTAGATCGCGAGACCACTTTGTCAATGTTTGCCATTACGTAAGCACTGCTTTTGGTAAGCCTCAGGGCCTGCCTCCCATGCTGGCCATTTGTCTCATATCTCATGCGTGTGGATCGAACGATAATACTCGGTATTTTTTTTTGTTATGGCATAAATTGCATATCCGCGCACTTCCGCTACGTCTCGTGTGCTTAAACTGTCAAGGTGGAGTTGAGCCGGAGTTTCAATAATTTTGCTGAGCATATTTTCAGCGTCGCTCCTCGGCATTCCATAGAACGCAAGGTTGGCTTGCTTCAGGCTGACGATTCGCGCGTTTACTTGCTTAGTCGCATTTTCTTGACTACGATTAAGCACCACGAATTTGTCGAATTCACAAGAAACCATTTCAAATGACTTTGGCGGCGTTTACAGGTAAAGAGAGTGGAGGGTTTAGCTTGGTAAATATCTCAAGTCGAGAATTACGCGAACACCCATCTTTGCAACAGCAGTATTTGTAATCTCGATACCCTTTTCTGCCGGCTGCTCTACATGGTGTCCACATCCAGGATTTTTTCATTGATTCTCTCTTACCGCTGAACGAATCGCAGAGCAAGCGCCAACGTGGAACAGGAAGTTACGCTCACATGCGTGTCAAATGGGGTCTGTGATACTGGAGGAGGCTCGTGCAGGCACATATCAACGAGGCATTCTTAAAATGTTCAATGTTTGAGGACACATTCTTTGGTAGTATAACACGCTATAATAATATTGCAGCAGCAGCAGCAGATCCAATACAATGAATAGCGAGAAATTCCCAGGGTCCCTTATGCATTCGCCTTAAAGGCCAAACCCCATATGCGCGAAAATGGACGCGACAGCGACTAGCGATGCTATGAGCGACGAAACGTGCCGTTCGCGCGACGTGTATACCGTGGTCGACATCGCGCGATCGCTTGGTTTTTCAGATTTGGAATCCGTCGCATCCGTCGCTAGTCGCCCGGAAGTGCTGTGCTCAAGTAGCCAACAGCAAAACACCGGAACAAGATGCATCGGTGACGTACTGCTGCTTGCCGCCACTTTCTTATCGACGCGCACCACCAACAACATTCATCAACATGGCTAATGGCGACGAGCGCAACGCTGATGTTGTTGAACGCGAACATGCGTTACGGGGCCTCAGGGACGGGAACTACAAGTGCCGCGCCGTCTGTGACGCTGCTTGGCGGCACGTAGCAGCAGTGATGGGATTAAACATTAAAAAAATGCTGCAAGACAAGGATAAACATTTTATGTAACATTATGCAACAAAACATCGCATTTTACATTGCATACCACTGACAACGGGCCACCTTTGGTACGAGTAAACGCCCTCATGCCAGCAACAGTGGAGATCGCTCGCCGAAGCCGTCGAATGGGGTTTGCCCATGCAAGCGACCGCTTGCTCGAAGGCGGTCTACATCGAGTGGATCGTCGCTGTCGCGTGCATTTTCGCGTATATGGGGTTTAGCCTTAAGACGACTGGATGGCGAAGGCCATCTTCTTCTTCTTTTTTTTTTTTCTCAGTCGATTTATGGATCCTTCCGCACGCCCCTCTGAAAGCTTTCTGCACGTAACGTGGTTTTGCACTGTCTCCAGGATCAGAGGCAACGCAAGCTTTCTGCACCTCACCTGGTTTTGCACTGCCTCCGTGATCGGGACACCTTTGTCCAAGCAACGATATCATATCATGCCGTAATCATGTGAAGTCACGTTATGTGACGTCATAGTGACTTCATGATGCTGTAACAAATTTTGACGATATGTGACATCATGATGACATGATATGGTGACGTCATCACGCGATGTTTTTTTTTTTTTTTTGCATCACTCGTGTAGACACCGACGTTCAATAGTCACGTTTGATGAGGCATCTAAGGCTATCGCATTAATAAAAGCGGCAGCTATTGCCACGTGCAGGCGCTGCTGCCAACTTTGCGAGGCGGAAAAGTACGATATACTTACTACTACCACTGCTACTACTCCTACTACTACTACTACTACTACTACTACTACTACTACTACTACTACTACTACTACTACTACTACTACTACTGCTGCTGCTGCTGCTGCTGCTGCTGCTGCTACTACTGCTACTACTACTAGTCTAGTAGTAATAATAATAATGATATTAATAAAAAGATAGCTATCATAGTAATTCGCGTTTATTATAGCATCCGGGAACGACCTTTGAACATTTGTGCTGTTGTCGCTGTCGCACTTTGCGCAATACGTCAATATTAAACTACGTATTGTCTTAACATTATAGCAGTATTAAAATATGCAATGGTCATAATCGTACGACCATAGCGTGTGTGTGTGTGTGTGTGTGTGTGTGCGCGCGCGCGCGCGCGCGCGCGATGTAACAATTTTTAGCGACAGAGCTGTGTCAAAGAAGGGCACTCTTTCTGATTGTAGACTACATTTAGCTGTATTTACTGCTTGAACGTATTACCGTTTTTTTGTTGTTGTTGTTGTGGCATTATGACTAGTGTTGTTTTCTCCAATGCTAAGTGATAGTATTCCTTATGATTTAACTTTATTCCTGCGACAGGTTGTTCATTATTTTTTGTTTATATACTCTCCTTCATGGACCCATATGGGAAGCCTGCGCTGCGTTCGTCTAGTCTTCTCTTCTCCTTTGTTAGCGCTGTTTCTGCAAATCGGGCATACCAAAAAAGCCAAGGTTTGGTTCTATTAAACTCTATACAGCACGTATGAATAACAACAAGCTCATTTTAGGGCTACGAACATGCTATGGAAATGTAAAGGGAAGCTGGTATAGTTTTGTTCTGTTAAAGCAGTAAGAGCTGTATACGAAATATATAGGAAGAATTTCGAAAAATGTGAAGGATGTAAAATGCTCATTGAGGTCCAAAATTATAGTAGGAAAGAAAGATACGGAATCTGGAGTACAAAAACTTAGGCATTTAAACTTGGCGTTAGAAAAGATCCGAAACTGGGCGTTCAGATTCGTACACACAGAATATTCTAGGCATGACAGCGTAACTACGCTTCGCATCCAAGCAGGCATAGCTTGCTTGTCGGAGGAAGCTAGCCTCTTTGAAATTTCTTTATCTCGTTTATCACGACCTCGAAGTTAACCAAGTCCGACTACTTGGGGCTGCCCGGACATCGTTACAGTAGAACTAACCATACTATATGTATTAGGCCAATTTTTTTGCGCTCTGACAAACTAGAGTATTTTTTTTTTACTGGAACAGTATCTGTAGCTGGTGGAATTCACTTGCAACAGACATTGTTTGCTCGAATCGGTGGCCGCATTTGTATCGACACTCGAGTTGCACCTCGAGTCATTATCAGAACGATGAACACGTTGCTGTGTAGTACGCCATAAATCTGCGCACGCGCAGTAGCTGCGCATTTTTTTTTATCTGTAGCCTCTTTTTCTGTATCTGCAGCTTATTTATTTCTTTTATTGCGTGTTCAACTGCACGAACACGTTTTTATTGAGCGTTTTCGATACTCTTTGCATATTGGGCGGCATATCCATTGTGCCATTTATTTGTCTTTCTTACTGTATTAACTGGTTCTCGCACTTTACGTGTGGTACCCAGCGTACATCTTGTTTTTGTTTCCTGGTATTTTTCACTGACGTAGCTTGCCTACTGTACACAATACTGCCCCGTTTTGTTCTTACTTTCATGCGTCTTCTTTATCATAAGACGCTACGCCATTATACTGTGTGTATGTCTGTATGAGCCTCTCATGGGTTACACTATTGATGAATGAATGAATGAATGAATGAATGAATGAATGAATGAATGAATGAATGAATGAATGAATGAATGAATATACGCTATGAAATGTAGGTACTGTGAACCTTAAAGAAGAAGGAAGAAAACAGCAGGGGCAGCAACAGCGCATGTAATAGTCATTATGTATTTTTTTCCGAACACTACCATCACGCAAACGCTGATAATTTAACTTCCCACTTTCGAAGCCAGCGTGGCAGTTCACAGCAAGGCTGGAAGCATGCTACAGACGGGCGGAAGTGAGCCGTCTAAGTTATCAATGTGCTCAGAAGAGCAATTGTATGTTTCATGAACGCGTTTTATTGGACTTTTCACTCGAACTTTGTCGAGGGAGCTCGAGAACGAAATGGATAGGGCTTTTAATGTTGGGAAGGTGATGGGGTCAGCCTGAATGGCATGCCAGCCCGTGCAAAGGGAAGGGGAAATGGCACAGATAGGGACGGAACAGGTAGGAATGGTAGGATGAAGGTGATGAAACACAGGCATAATGTCACGGAGATGCGGTAAAAAGGACTTTAGGCTAACGGAGAGCAGTCAGCGTTGTCACCACTTCACTTGCACTGCTGTTGTAGCCGCGGACGTGTGCAAACCAGGAAGTAGGCGCCGCAAGGATTTGATCGTTTGCTTTATCATCGCCTTCACGTGATATTCGAGCGTGAAGCTCTAACTGTGCTGTTATTGCTCCAACTGTCGCTCTGCCATTTTTCGAAAGCAATTACGGCCACGTTTGCGAGTCAAACCTATTTACGGGCTGCCGAGCTTACCGAAGACCATCGGCTTCACGCGGTCTCCTCTCGCGGAGTATGCATCAATGATGCCTCAAGTTTCATATTCGAAGGCGCATTCATCTCTCTCTTACGGCGGCAAAGCTTCTTTCTCCGGCGTATCGAAGCTACTGCCTCTGTGTAGGTAGAATTGTCCTTGGTCATTTTCTTCAATATGGTGAGCCTTTTACTTTTCATTTTCGGAGAGTCTGCCGATGTCGTTATATGGTGTCTAGTCTAGCTATAGCGTGTATTTGCCTGTAGCTTGCATGAGGTGCGGTCGCGGTCGGCCGGCACAGCGAGGACGTGTCGACGTGGCCTGTCCAGACCAAGCTAGCGCGTGGCCCAGCTTCGAGAAGTTGCGGCATTGTACCAGACCGGTACCATGCCGCAACTAATTTCAGTGGGCTCCAAGGCATACCTACGTTGCTTGTTTTCCGTTTTACGCGCCACGTTCACACTTGGGGAGCAGCAGGAGAGCGAAAAGGCCAAAGCTGGCGGAAATTATTTTCCGCGCTTGTTCAAATGTCCACGTTTGTCCTTCCGCCACCGCCACCGCTTTCGTCAGCTGCAGTGTATACCTACTGTTTGCTTATTAGAGCGAGTGACTACGTGCCACTTTGCCTATTTTCCTCGCTTTTCATTTTCGTACCAATATTTTACGATGGATACATAAGACGGAGAAGTAGTTCCGACCTTTTCAAGCTCTCTTTTTAGAGAGAGGCATGAGCTGAAGCTAAATAAGCAGACGCCCCGGTAGGTGCGACGGTGGATTCGCTCGGTTCTGCAAAAGCGAGAGCTGTTGGGAGGCGCCTTCGCACTGCTACTGTACCTTCTGTTAATTCCGGTGTCCTCGGCAATCTTCATCCATATCTGACTTTTGAGGAATGCGTCCTTCTAAAAAGTGTGCATTTCGTCGTGTAGCACTGGGTATTTTGTGATTACGTCTATGAAAATCATCCTTGACTCTTTGGTCGCCATTTTTAATTTGCGAACGGACGTTCACTTGCTAGCGCAGCTTCCGATGAAGCAGAAAGACTTTCGACCTTCGTCGTGACGAAAATATCTTTCCGACACCGTTCGGGCTCGCCACCTGGTTTTCCACCCACTTATGTAGTGAAGCGAGTGGATATTTTGTGCGTTGTGCCACTGGCGCCTGCTTCGAACCCCAGTGGAAGCGTAAACTGTCAATCAGCAGAACGTCGAGATCATCATCGCTTCGTCGCGAAAGGACACAACGCCAAGTCTCTGTGGCTTTCAAACGACCGTGGCATAATGGACGACGTAAAGGCTGATGGAAATGCCCAATCTGCTAATGAAACAAGCGTATACAGGAATAAACTACGCTGTCAGTAACAGATGGAGCACAGAGACTTCGAGTTCATGCGAACTATGTAATGCATTCCACTCGTGGCATCGCAAGTTTCCAGCGAACATTTCTGCGTCGATCATAGACCCCTATCATCGGCTTCGTTCTCCATCTGGACTGTCCAGACTCGAGACAACGGTATTCTTTGCCGACTGAGGCTTGGCATCGCTGTCACAAGGTCATTCGCCTTCAGTATCAAAACGGAAGGCTGTGCTGTTTATCACGGCTGCGGAAGCGAGTAGCCACCCCCCCCCCCCCCCATTTCTTCCTTGCTCGTTTGCTTTCTTTCTTCACTGTTATTTCCGTGTTTATTTCTGTGCAGTGTATGAAACTCGAAGCTTCCCTTCCGGTCAGCCCTGCCGTTCGCATTTCATTTCTATATCTCCATCTTTTGGGGAACTCTAAATTAAAATCACGTTGGGTACTCTGAACAAGTTCGAACCTGAGCTTCACTGAAGGACGAGGCCTAACCCTACAGCGATCGCTGGTCATGTTCCTGTATGGCAATTGCGCGTGCACACACAGAAGTGCACCCGCACATAAATGGAGTGACAATGTTTTGCTCTTACCATAGGTATACTCCCTGATGCGCCGATGAAGTGCACAATATAGTACAGTTACGAAACGAATAAGTTTCATTTGTCAGTTAATTTTCGTCGTTTTTTTAGTTAGATGGAATTGGTTCAAATGTATTGAAAAGGTGTTATTGCTGTTGACATAAAAGGCGGCGTTCTCACGAGCCTCGCACTGCAGCTATGGTTATACGGTTTCATTTAAGATGATGGAAGAATTGCAGCGATAACTATGTGGCAAAAAAAAAAAAGAATAAATAAGGGCACCATTTTCACAAGGTATATATAATTCAAGAGTCGTGGTGCTTCATGTCTAGTGCTTGCTAGTTTTTCGGTGTTGTGGACTATTATACAGACCGGAGAGCGCCGTTGCTTTGTAAAAGACTCCACTTGTAATATTTCGCAAAAATGTCGAGTTTAAAACGTATTTTAAATATTTTTTTAACAAACAGACATCACCTACGGGAAGTGGTTGCTTACGGCAAGCTTACCGCGCTATGTTCTTTGCGTTAGAATCGCGTAATGTATAATTGCATATCAAGCGTGCCACTCTGAAGGAAACCGCATTACCTTGCGCTGCAGGACCCCTTGCAAAAAGTTTTGTTCGGGACATACCGTACGTAAAGACCTCCTTTATATGCTTTCAGTAAGTGCTGCAGCAAAACAGAAGGCGTTGCTTGTTCAAAGTAAAGCTGAATAAGTACCCAAAGGTTGTGGATCTGGTCAGTGCCAAACAAAACAAAAAAAAAAGGAGAAGAGAAGCAAGCAGAGTCTGAGTACCAGCTACAACGGCCAGATTTGATTAGATTTCTATATACGAGGCGTTCCACGTAAGTCGTGCCAACATTCAAATATATGCATGTGCTACGTACCTATGGAAAGTGCCAAGGTAATGCGTAAGCGCGCGCAGAGATCGAGAAAGTCAGCGCCCGCGGCGCTGACTTTCTCGATCTCTGCGCGCGCTTTTCACGCCACAGCAAAGGAGAGCGCTTTGCAGATTTCCACCACTACTTCTTCAGTATGGGGCGGAAATATGTCGTGCCCAACTGCAACGGTGGGTACACATCCTGCAAGGAAGAGGTAATTACCTTCGATTGAAGGTAATTACCGTAAAGGTTACTAGTCACCCGGCGAGGTTGGAAGCGTGAGCTCGTGCCATATCAGGGAAAAATCGAGAGCTCACGCCTTGTCACTGCGTTTGCGAAAAGGACTTCTCCGAGATTAAGTCCCATCATTCGTTGAAAAAAAAATCACAACGTCCCTTATGCATTAGACTAAGACGACTCGATGGCGAAATCCATCTTCTCTTTCTTGAATCGATGTGTCTGTCCTGCCCCAACCCCGTGCAAAAGCTTTCTTCACCTAACGTGATTTTGCACTGCCTCGAGGATCGGAGGCATTGCAAGCTTTCTGCACCTCAGCAGGTTTTGCACTGCCTCTGTGATTGGCCAACCGATCACGGAGGCAATGAAAAGCGACGATGTCGTGATGGCATCACGTCATGAGACATAATGACGTCACAAATTTTGGCGATCTGTGACGTCATGATAACGCCATGTCGTGACGTCATCAGGTGATGGATGATTTTTTGCATCACCAATGTTGACGCCGCCGACGCGGGACGCCGACGCCGACGGTCAATTTTCGCGTTTGATGAGGCATCTAAGGCTTTTGCCTTAAATGTTATACCTAACCTATCGAGTTCACGTTATCAAAAATTGTAGATTTCGCGTTCTATGAGGCATATAACCCTGGTAATTTTCCTGCATGTGACGCCAGTTTTCCCGTTAATTTACCGAAAATCCAGAGCCGGCGCGGGCGCACAAGATACACACCCATTCGAGCGTGAAGGCGAGCTTCGTCGGAGAGCACGAAGCGCGTGTTTTTCCTTCTCAGCTAGCGGACTCTCACGACAGAGGGTGCGCCAGTGCTGTGCCCGATTCCGTGACTTTATTAGGACACCCAAGCGAGCGCAGTTTCGCCTCCTCAAGGTGCCACCAGGCTCGACAAAAAGAAAAAAGTCGGCCTTGCCTACTTCGATTTAATCGACCTTACTATAGGAAAAAAAAAACATTAATTCACAGCCCAGTTCTCTGCCCCTTTACGGCAGAATGTCCATATTTTTCCCTCTATTTATTTTTGTCCTTTCTCTCTAGTTTTCTGCCACCAATACTCTAACCGTCTCTTATTATTTATATCGCGGGCGTGTTCAGCTTTCCATTGTTGTCCCTAAAACTCAAGGCTTCATGTAGGCTCGTGCCCAAACGTACACCAGGGTGGATATCTCCACATTCAATCAGAACATGCTCCATCGTTTCTTTATCTTCCCCACAGGTACGAGATCAAAAGGCGCCACGTCGAGCACCGAATATGTGAGATATTGGCGTTAAAGAACAGTGACACCATAATCGTAAAAGCTAAATTTACGCTAACGCACTCATGAGTCGACTTACTCAGGCTCACTCAGGCTCAGATCGAGCCGTGAGTCTGAGCATGAGTGAATCCGGCTGAGTGATATGTTGGTGAGATTGAGTCCGAGTGAGAAAAAGTTTAATGAGCCCAAGTCCGACTGAGTCCGCTTGAGGAAAATATTGGTGTATCCGAGTCCGAGTGAACCCTAAGAGCAATATACCTATATTTTTGGAGTGAATCTGGGTGAGCTCCAATTTTTTTGCCGACCTATGCTTGGAGCAAATCAGACTTCTTTTTTATTTCGTGTAATTACACTGTCGATTAATCTCGAAAAAGCCCGATCCAGCTTTTTTTTTCTTTGCTCTACACGGGATATACAAAAATTTCTGTCAAGCCTGAAAGATACATGACTTAAAATTATTAGCTCGTGACAGACGGGGACAAAGGAAGAACAGTTAGACGGGACAGCCGCTAACTTCAAACCACGTTTATTCAGAAACATACATGAATACATGCTATTCCACTCGCATTGATCTCACACAGATGAATACGTCTAAAGAATATAGCATTTAGACGAGTTTGACTGCGTGAGATCAATGATTGCGGTATGCTTGCAGGTCTTTTCAGAAGCCTAAAAAATAATGGTCATATGATCGAACCCTGTCAGACATTGACTGCCATTATAGCGGACCTTTAACTTCTACGTACTGCCGACGGCTAACTGAACAACACTGAATCATATAGTGTGGAATGTAGAGAGAGAGAGAGAGAAAGTAAAAGGCAGGGAGGTTAACCAGAAGGAAATTTTCAGGTTTGCTACCCTGCACCGGGGAAGGGGGACAGAAAGGTAAGGAAGGGGAAACTCAGGGCTCTATACTCCGCATTCACGAAGCTCTTTTACGAAGAGGGGTAGCTGAAAGCTTTGGTTAAATGTATATAAATATTTCAGATGTGTGCACTTTGTTTCCGATATTCATTCGTGTTTTCCAAAGTGGTGTTGGGTAATGTTAATTCACTGAATTTGCCTCTTACGCAGCCGCGCTCCAGTTGTTCAGAGTGTTTTTGCTAGTAAACGATGGATACAGGCGCCCAAGTATTGAAAACATCTGAGGTAATTTTGATAATGGTGACAACTTCTGAAATCTTCGGAGCTGCGAGAAGCACTGTACAGTCTCAAAGCTACTGTTGATTATATCGTATAAGGAAGATTCGATGATACGCTGTCTACAAAGGATTTTGAGTAATTTAGTCCATCATGCCCTTACAAAAAGCGGTGTTCAAGACTGCACAACATAAAGTTGGGCTAGTTGGTACGGGTTCATCATGAAAGAAGGTACGAAGTGAAAACACGGACACAAGAACGGGCAACACAAACGGCGTTTGTATTGTCTGGTCATCTTGTGTCCGTGTCGGCACGCCTTACCCGCTTTCAAAACAGCATAACCTTAGCCACTATACTGTCTCTGTGACAGGATTAAGAAAAATTGAGGTTGACGGAAAACAAATAATACTTGGTGTGTGAAGGTTATTGTGAAAGTGTGATGGTGGATATAATGTTTCAAAAAATAAAAAAAGGATTGCGCGAAATTCGAAATTTGCAATCGAATAGTTCGTGTTATTTGATTCATATTCGATACGAGTATTCACTGAGCGAAGAAATCGAATATTCCTTTCTTTTGAATATATAAAGAATAACAACTCTAGTTGGAGTCACGAGGAAGGCAGAGCGATGAACTCTTCAGGATGATTCTTCTGATGCTTAACATGCTGTTGCTGCACATGAGCATCAGTTCCCTAACGAACGCAGCTCCACTCAGTGACTTCCAGTCATTTAATAAGCACGGCTTGCTTTAGGTATGTAGTATGTATGTGAATTTCTTCGGATTTTTTATTTGACCAGCCTCACCGTGTTTACATCCCTGAAGTTTTTGCGGCGCTCTAATATCGTACATATATAGCTATCAAATGAGAAACGCAAGCTATGGGACAAACACAACTAGACGAAGGAGACGGTACGTGGGCGCTTCCCGCCTCCTTCCTCTGTGTTTGTCCTA
Organism: Rhipicephalus sanguineus; assembly: GCF_013339695.2. NCBI lineage: Eukaryota > Metazoa > Arthropoda > Arachnida > Ixodida > Ixodidae > Rhipicephalus > Rhipicephalus sanguineus. The sequence continues at coordinate 267,370,095 of NC_051176.1, forward strand.
ATTCGCGCCCTTCATTTTATATTTTTCAACGTACTAGCGCTACGCGAAGTACTCCGTACATGCACTATCAAACTCCTTTATTGAAATCAAGGCTGTGCTTACATCTGCTAACATGTTTCAATAATGTCATTCCTACGTTGCCTCAGATAATTTAAGAGGGTTGCCACTCGCGAGCTCCTCAGTTATTCGAACGCCTTATTATAAATATATCAGTGCATGTATAAGCCGTACCTCCTTCTCGTATTAGACCCTGCACAAGCTCCGTATTTCATGTGGCTTCAGAAATTTGAAAATACGTATCTGATATTCGATCATGTACTTGAAGCCTGTTTTATTAGAATACTCGTATTCGGTTTGGTTAGAAAATTTTATTATTCGCACGCCCCTAATGATATGCCATTCAATTCCTGAATCTTGAAGATATTATTCTGACAAGCATATGCTTATTAAAACAGATGAACGGGAAAAATAAAAGGCCACAAACATAGGCGCTGATCTGCAGCTACGCTATGAGAAACTGATCTGAAACTATTAGTTTAAGATCAGCGCCCGTGTTTGTGGTCTTTGCTGTTTTTCGTGTTAGACAATGCCTCTTATAAAATCGCTGTCATTAATATGATGACGAAATGCCGCAATAGGTATGGCTGACGCATCCGTTAATGTAAATTTATTTGCATTGATAGCTGTTATAGTATCATCATCATCATCATCAGCCTGTCTACGCCCACTGCAGGGTAAAGGCCTCTCCCATGTTCCGCCAATCAACCCGGTCCTGTGCTTTCTGCTGCCACGTAATACCTGCAAACTTCTTAATCTCATCTACCCACCTAATTTTCTGTCTCCCCCTCACGCGTTTGCCATGCTGTTATAGTATATCATAATCTTATTTAAGAATCCATTTACAGCGCTTTATGTCTCAACAAAATTATTTACGAGCACGAGTTCAGGGATCGTTTATGTTATTTTCGCATTGCAATTGACTCTGCGAAATACAGGGTTGAATGCGTATGTAAAGCTGTAAATACCGCGCCACATGCCATTCCATAGAGTTCGCTACGTAAATAAGTAAAATGTTGCGAGCTATTATTTAGCCTTTTAGTTTGTAGAAGCGGCCGACATTTTGGTTGTTTCCTTTGCAGGAATGTCAAGTCGAAACGGACGCCATCCGCTGTTTCGATGACAAAACAGAGGTGGTCGTGTAGCGGAAGAGTGACTGCACATAACCTTATCATATCTGTAACCTCCCTTGTTGTTATCGTCTTTTTGTTCACAAGTGCTCTTGGCTATTGTCAAGCACGTGCTCTTAGGAACAGTTGTGGTCTTCTTAGGAAAAATGATTGGGCCCACACTATAGGAGAACCTAGGAAAAGAAAATGCAGTACAAAAATAATTAGCTGCGTAATAATTTTTAAAAACCCTTTCAGACGCCACCTTTGAAGAACTATCCGTAATTACGTCAAATCGATACAACGTTGTTTCAAGGCACTCGATATTCTATTGCAACAAAAATAATGTCATAATACGCTAATTTATGCCTGTTATAGTAATTAATTCTAATGAAACTGTAAATAAATATCTGTTTATTCTGAAGTCATTCATGCTCTGTTTTTGCATAAATAGAATCAAATCTAAGGATAGAAATATAGTGCAAATTCGTTTTCGGTTATGTCCATTTTGAGCAAAGAAAAATTATACTTTTGACGTGGCTTGCGGGAAGCGGAACGTCGAACGACTCGTCTAACATGGTAGTGCCTTCAGCTAAGTGACCATATGCAACAGTACACTGCAAAGTGAAGTTAAATGAAGACAAATTTATCGTCCAGGAGGTTCACTTCATCCAAAGCTCAATGTATCTTGGTCTTTCGTAGCCCCTAGTCGACACGACTAGCAAAAAGAAGTGGTGTACACAAATGTGTACCGTACTATCGGCGTCAAATGAAACCATACAGCGGCAAGCATTCGCAGCCCTCCAGTCATCACCATTGACAGGAGCGCGCATTCGTTTCGGCAGCTCTGCGCATACATGCGCGCCTCTCCATGAATAATAACTGGATGGCACGCATTATGCTACTGCGAATGCTTGCCGCTGTTCGGGTTTCATTTGACGCCGATAGTACAGCCGTCAGTACGCTTAACGCTTAACTCGAAGGCTCCGCCGCGTGGCCTCAGCCCGCTTCGACTGACGCCAGCGCAGCCAAGCGTCGTACACGGTATGTTTGCTGTAGCTAACGACAGAGGGAACGCGGGTCGATTTCACTAGTAAATTTCTGTTTCACTTCTGCCTCACCGGCGGGTTGAATACAGTCACTTGGCACGTCCGTTTTCGCCACATTTAGCTCATGGCTACGTTCTCGCGCGCGTCCATGAAATTCGTTGTCGTATGCTTATCTCGGCAATGAACCATTGTGTGCTACAACTCACGCGCCGAGACAAGCAATGTGCCGAAAACGGACCTGCCAAGTGAGTGTATTCAACCCGCCGGTCAGGCACAAGTGAAACAGAAATTTACTACTGAAATCGACCTTGAATTAGAGCTAACCCAGAAATAAACAAACAAGCAAATAAATAAACAAACGCGGTTCAAGGACTGGCTCGTACAGATGGTCAGCATTACATGTACACTACGACATGGTGGTGATGTCATTCAGTTAGAAAAAGTGCATGTTTCAGACTGCAGCTGGTGGGAAAGAAGCTCGAAGAAGAGTGGAGGGGGCGGGGGAGCGATATGTGTGCACTATTACCGATTTAAGTTCGGGGGAAGATGGAATCTCGAACGGATGAAAAATCCTTGGAACGCGGGTTGTCGCTAAAGCCGACGTTTCGGCAAACGGACTTTGTCTTCTTTAAGGCACCAAGAAGCATTAAAGAAGACAGGCCCGCTTGTCGAAACGTCAGCGTCAACGACACCCCGTGTTGACGAATTTATTGCCGATTTAATAAATATGCTTGTATACGGTTGGACGTATCCAAAGTGAGCGCGTAATTAACGTTAATCACTTTTCATATAATTGTTGCCTTACATAAGGCTCGCACTGTCAAGTTTCATAAGTTGAATGAGTAAAAAAAAACTTACTTCAGTTCCACCCAGTGTGAAATCTGCAGAAACAGCGGAGCTGCGGTTCTCCTGTGTTTACCTTGTGATTTTCTGTGAGTTTATGCGACGTTTTGTGATTTTTTGTGGGCGTCTGCAATTATGTTATTTGCAGAGTAGAGATGCACGGGAAAGGACGTGGGGCAGCTCCTTCCACACCCGCCCCTGTTACAGTGACCTCAGGCCCTATTCACGCTCGAGCCACCCTTCCCCGTTTCACTGTGCGGCTACCACTTCGTCCGCGACCTAAAGTCTATATTTTTAAAGGTAGCGACAACTACACGCGCGTCCTCTCGAGGGGTCCAAGGAGCAGCGATAGCAGACGACGCGCCGCTCGCGGAGGAGGAGGAAGGAAATGAAGGAAAGGCAGGGAGGTTAACCAGACGCGCGTCCGGTTTGCTACCCTACGCTGGGGGAAGGGATGAATGGATTAAAAGAAAGGAAGAAGAGGGAAGAAGGCACTGTCAGGGTACATCTGCACCTGTCCATTGAATGCCTACAAGCGGTCGTTTAAGCCAGTCGATTTTAAAAACAGCAGTAATGCTCGCGTCGCTTTGCTGGCCTGCGATGCGTAGGGCCGCGATCCGAGGATCTTCTCTTCGGAAAACGGTCTGTCGTCTAACTTGTTCAGCGCATCGCGCAGAACGTTTCGTTCGTTCACAAAACGTCCACAGAAACACAGTAGATGTTCTATCGTTTCGTTGCTATTGCACGAGTCACATTTTGAGGTGTCTGCCATTCCTATGCGAAAAGAGTACGCCTTCGTGAAAGCTACTCTTAACCACAGGCGGCACAGTAAAGTTGCATCACTGCGGGGGAGGCGCGATGGAACTTGGAGCTTCCTCGATGGTCTAGTTCATGCAGGCGACGGTTCCAGACACTGGGGTCACTCAACCAAGTTTGCGTCATGGTGTCAGCGAACGAGCGCAGACCCTTTGCAGCGTCTGTCCTCGACAAGGGTATTGGGGTTGTCTGGGCATCCTCGTGAGTGGACCGTTGCAGCATCATCAGCGAGGTTGTTACCCACAACACCACAATGTCCCGGCAGCCATTGGAACACAACGTCATGTCCCTTCGATAAAGCTTGGTGAAGAGCTTCTCTCATTTCGTTCACTAACTGCTCGTGCACCCTTCGTCGTAATGCTGATTGCAGACTCTGAAGGGATGCCTTAGAGTCGCAAAAGACAGCCAACTTTTGAGGCTGGGCTTCCGCGATATAAAGGATAGCGTGCTGCAGCACGTAAGGCACGCGCCGCTCGCTCCCGTGCGTATTGCGGGCGCCTGAAACCGAACTCGGTGCTCGCTTGAACCGTTCAATTATTAATATTTGTGGCCTAAGATGATCATCAGTTATCAAACTACAGGGACAATAACTTTAACGAGCACGGAGCACGTTAAATATTGAAATAAAACGCGTGCGTTACCAAAGCAGTTTCCGAGCGGGTTTCCCACAGCAGCTGTCTTGCAGGGCATTTATTATTTTTTTTTGGCATATTTTGACATTCAGCGTAACTTGAAGAACAAGTGGTGTTTGGGTGAGTTAAAAGTGCTCGTTTTCTAGTTCGAATAAAATAGGCAGGTAGTGAGCGTACTGCTACTTTCGGAAGCTTCATCGGGCACCTAGCGCTCTTGTATTGCGTAGCGCAAAATACGCGCTATTATTGGCTTGACTGTGTTTGTCAGCGTTCGGAAGTCTTCCCATGGTTACACGGTATTTTTCACTAAGCTTACTTTGTTTATACTCTAAGAGTTTAGGAGAAGAGCGGATATCCCACAAATGCAGTTGCATTGCATTTGAGGAATATCAGCAACTTGAGTACCTTTCAAAATCTAGGAAATATAGCATGCCCACTAGTGTCTCGCCCATTTTAATGTTTAACAGTTTTTAACAAGCCATCCCCCTTTTACTACCCCCTCTGCCTCCGTGTCCCGCAGATATAAAGGTACGTTGCAATGTTACCCAATGCAATTTCAAATAAATTTGGGGTATGTATACAAGTACAGGCTCTAAAACCAGACTACAACTAAAAAATCTGAGTTAGGTGGCTTTTTGTAGAGATGCAAGAGAACAAAAGAGCACTTATTGAAAAACTGGGTTTTATTGCATGAATTCATAACAAACTTGTTCTTTGGAACTTTCGTTGTGAGCACTGATCCCCCGTTATTCGCTTGCAGGGTGGATTCCGTTGAGTCTGCCTTGGCAAATTAACAAAGATGCTTGGTGCGGCATATATGGTTTCAGTTTTTTTCCCTCAGTGTCTTGCAGTATAATTTATTCGAACTTCTCAAAAGCATTGTGATCCTCTAGGGAAAACATCACGTGGAATGCTTCAACGAAGAAGCCTTAATCGATCTCGCAAACAGCAGTGCGGCAAAACACGGCAAGGTATGGCAAAAAGCTAATCCCAAATGCTCATTTCCCTGTCAGCTTGTAGTGTTGAAGCCACCCCGGTGAGAAAAACAAAGGCAGCTTTATTGGGTTCCAAGCAATTAAATGTTAGAGATACGGGGTGTGACTCTGCATTGACTACTAGTAGTGTTGAAGCCACCCCGGTGAGAAAAACAAAGGCAGCTTTATTGGGTTCCAAGCAATTCAATGTTAGAGATACGGGGTGTGACTCTGCATTGACTACTAGTAGTGTTGAAGCCACCCCGGTGAGAAAAACAAAGGCAGCTTTATTGGGTTCCAAGCAATTCAATGTTAGAGATACGGGGTGTGACTCTGCATTGACTACTACGCACAAATATACGGCATAAAGAACGTCGAAGCAATCATATCCTAGGTAAGATAATGCTCATACATATGCACGAACAAAAGCACGCCGGCCAGGCGAAAGGCTGCTTGAAGTTATAACCATTAAAAAATCACTTAGTTCGCTTAGCCATGTGTTTTCTGTGGACACAAATTTCTTGCGACTGATTTTGTTGGACATTCCTTCAGCATATATTTTTGTCACCGCGAGGAACGAAAAAAAGAAAAGCACGTCACGCTCCAAACATTAAATTAAAACGCGGAATTACTGCATCCACTCAATTTTAGGTACATAAACGCTTCTAGGTTGCGACAGCAATGCGACAGAGGCGCGTGAAATACTCTCTAGTTGCTAAAATCACCCCACTACACGCTCGAAAACACAGTGATCCGTACGTATCGCCGGCACAGCGATGCCGCCGCTGGACCCTTCGGGCGGGGCGCGAAGGCGAAAAGGTCACGTGTCGCCAACCGACCTATCGCAGGGCGCGGCGGCTGGATCAAGACCTTCCGCTACTTTTGAAACATAAAGGGACCTTACCGCGACCGAGGCAGTTACGCCATCTATGGGCGTATCTGGGAACCGGAGCGTGACATGCGACGCGGACACTCGTCTGTCGTCAGGCGGGGCGCGAAGGCGAAAAGGTCACGTGTCGCCAACCGACCTATCGCAGGGCGCGGCGGCTGGATCAAGACCTTCCGCTACTTTTGAAACATAAAGGGACCTTACCGCGACCGAGGCAGTTACGCCATCTATGGGCGTATCTGGGAACCGGAGCGTGACATGCGACGCGGACACTCGTCTGTCGTCAGGCGGGGCGCGAAGGCGAAAAGGTCACGTGTCGCCAACCGACCTATCGCAGGGCGCGGCGGCTGGATCAATACCTTCCGCTACTTTTGAAACATAAAGGGACCTTACCGCGACCGAGGCAGTTACGCCATCTATGGGCGTATCTGGGAACCGGAGCGTGACATGCGACGCGGACACTCGTCTGTCGTCAGGCGGGGCGCGAAGGCGAAACGGTCACGTGTCGCCAACCGACCTATCGCAGGGCGCGGCGGCTGGATCAAGACCTTCCGCTACTTTTGAAACATAAAGGGACCTTACCGCGACCGAGGCAGTTGCACCATCTATGGGCGTATCTGGGAACCGGAGCGTGACATGCGACGCGGACACTCGTCTGTCGTCAGGCCCAGCCCTAGAACAGCTCCGCTGTTAGAAAGTGCACTAGCAATCAGCTAAACCAGAGTGACGTGCACTGCTGAGAAAAAGCCATTGAGGAAGTAACGGAAGCTCAGTCCTTTTTTTTTTCTTTCGCGCAATTTGTGAGTCAGTGCGCTCTAATGCGCTTAGGTTTTGAGCGCATTGGGCGTGAAGGACTGACTGACATTACTGAAGTCATAAAAACTCTCTCATGCACTTCTCGCACGTAAAAGGATGATTCATGGCGGCAGTGAACGCTAGAAAACACTGATGATTATATTTTGATACTGATGCTGGTCTTCAAGTGCGGGCCTGACGTCGTCAACACCATCGTTGCATCATTAGACAGAGCGAAATTTGATCATTTTGTATAGAAATAAGACTAGATGTGATGACGTTGCTCATAAAAAAGTAAACATCGCTGCGTGTGTTTCTTCCTGTGCTCGCGTGTGGCTGGTGCAGTGATCACGTCACCTGAGAGGGCTAGTGTACTTTGACGTCACGACTTCTGGGTACTGAAAGCGAGGCTGGTTCGTAGACGCAAGTGCAATGTAGTTTGGATTCAGCGTTTCCGGCTATTTACTTTCACTGAATTCGGCGGGCTTCTCGTTTTTTTTATGTTACTTTGTGAATCTTCACCACCTTTCTCGCTGGCAAATTTTTCGCATCGAGCTTACTCGATTCTCTCTCTCTCTCTGTCTCTTTTCTTTACAGTGGATATGCTCTTCAACGCTGCTGTTATATCCAAGGCACAGCATAACATGTCTTTTTGGAAGTAGTCTATAGCGAAAGTAATAATAATAATAATATCTGGGGTTTAACGTCCCAAAACCAAGATATGATTATGAGAGACGCCGTAGTGGAGGGCTCCGGAAATTTCGACCACCTGGGGTTCTTTAACGTGCACCTAAATCTAAGTACACGGGCCTCAAACATTTTCGCCTCCATCGAAATTGCAGCCGCCGCGGCCGGGATTCGATCCCGCGACCTTCGGGTCAGCAGTCGAGCGCCATAACCACTAGACCACCGTGGCGGGGCGTCTATAGCGAAAGTATACAACGCCATGCGACGATGTGTTTGTCAAGGTGTTGACTATGAAAGCATTCTGTATTTTAACACGCATAGCACGAGCGTTTATTTCTGAGAATATGTGTTTACAGGGCTCGAGCGATTATCAACACATAAAAAAATATGACTATGTAGGTGTGACCCCGTGTTACGATTGGAGAACTTGTCAAGTTCATTTACTGCCGTGGCTACGACGTGAACACTGCAAGGACCTGGGTTCTCCAACCACTTTCAGTTTCACTGCACGAATTTGCTTTCATTGATCCTTTTCGGCTCGTCCCAATGCCGAGGGCGAAATCAGGCGTACTTTTTTATTTTTTTCCGGTTTAAATTGATAATTCTAAATTGCTATTAGATAAACTGTTCAGGGCGTTTTCAGTCTTGCAAGCACTTTTCCTAGGCCTTCATTTAACGAGATATGGTAAGTCTAAAATGTCATCTCTGTACAATTTTAAGGCGTGACACATTCAATTCTTCATTATAACATCAATGTTATTGTAATCAGCTTTCTTGACTGGGACGTCTCGCTTTTCTTCTGTCATAACTTGCTCACGAAACTACTCCGCGTGAGCTTTGACTCAACTTCTTCCCCTCGTTTACTATAAATATTTCAGCACACTGCCTGCACTAATAAAAAAAGTGTGATGGTATAGCCGCGTGTTCTCCTTAGGCAAGGTTGACCGAAGATTTTTGACAAATTTGATGAACTTGCGAGGCAAGTACACTGCCTTCGGTAAAGCCGTCTGTAGACGGTGGGCGTCCCACCTATAGAGCAAATACCAACGCACGGGCGACGTACTGTTTTCCAGATAACTGTCCAGCGTAGGCGTGCCCTGTTTTGCTTCCTGTGAAGTCGAGAAAGTACGTCACGCGCTTCACGTACGTCACCGGTTATGGTGAAGTAAAGATTAATGTCGTCAAAATTCAATATGAACTCTATACGCTTCGGCGAAGATCGCACCTGTCGCTTCTCCGTCAGTGAGCAGTTTTTTTTTTTTTGCTTAGTTTTTCCATTCTTGCTCTTCTTCTGTTATGAGGAAAGAAGCACAAGAAAGACAAATACACTCAGATTCTTTGTTTAAGGACTACGGGCCGTTTGTTCCAAGTATGACCAGTGGCAGAGGTGGCGCGCTATTAGCTGGTGCTAACCTGCGTAACAAAATTGAGGCCACCCTCTAAAAGCCTCTTAAATCATCATGATTCAAACCTAGGGTTCGAAGCCTCGGTGTCCTCCTCGCCCGCCTCACCGTATAGGGTGGCGACAACCGCGTCGTCTTGTCCGCCATTTTAGTGCCCAATCCTCGGCAGCGCGCTATTTTCGCACGATTGTAATTTTTTTTTATGTGAAAGAAATGCATTCGAGAAGAAACTAATGCGCGTAAAACTAGGATCAAGTCTGAGCAGTTTATATAAATGACCATCAATTGATCAATTGATGGTCATTTATATAAATGTGTAACAATTCAAACTCCTTTCTTCATACATATGTGGTATCTGCACCCTCTCAGACCAGCATCCTCCTCATTTTCACTTTTTTGTGCAGCAATGTCTGAAAGTAAAGCAACACTGCCCAGTACTTGTTTTGTTCAGAATTTAGACGAGGAAGGGTGTTTTCAGACGCTGAAGAAACGTTTACTGCTTTTTATTCTGGCGGGATATCACGCTTAAGGACGCCACTTTTCTCGTTTTTGCGCATTCACACAATAAAGGTTGTAATATTTCTGAGAGAACACTTCACTTAGATAATGCGACGTTGTTCTCGAAGATACTTTTACCGTCACACTTGAGTGTCACAATAAATTACGATAAATAAATTCTACGATATTGCGAACCAAGCCTACGATTCGATTTCGCGAGGCCCGCTGGGAGGCTGCGGATGAATTTCGACCTGCGAAGTTTCTCTAAATGTGCGGTAGGGGTCAAACTTACAACCTCAGAGCTAAAGCTGCGTTTTAGTGCCACAAACATACTAATGGCCATTAAATTCCTGTTGTGAAAAAGAAATTTTTTTGACAGATGACATAGCTGAAGTTATCTGGGTGCGCTCCCGCTATACATTGCACCACTTACTTTAAAAAAAAAAAAAAAAAAAACGGTGTCAGCGCATCATTACAGTATACAAAGCTGCCGAGGACAGAATACTTTGCAACTATAGTTCAGCGTGCTACGCTGCATAGGAGCTGGGAAGAGGAAGAAAAGAGAGAGATAAAAAAAAAGAACAGCGCACAACAGGGACGTTGCAATTAAAGTCAATCAAAAACAATTGTACACCATCGACAGGACACAACGTCGCATAACAGGGCCGTGCAAGCGTCATTGAACTTCTTACGATCCACCGACGTTTGAAATAAGAAAAACCAATGACGCCCCCCCCCCCCCCCTTTGTTTTTTCATAACAACACATGCACACCTGTCCATTACACTCCTACAAGCGCTCGTTTAGCTCGGAAAAGCTTTTAAAAGTATGTTGTGTCAGAAAAGAATGCGCAATCGTCTTCGTACCGCTTGCGAACTCAGACTACTTCTTACGCCGAGGCACGGAACTTGGCGTCACATTAACGATATTTATAGCAACGCAAGACGTAAGTTTAGAGGAAGTTGGAGGCTTGAGGTGATGGGAAGTCACTGAACAGGAAATGACGCTGGAGCCAACGTTTTGACGAGTGCATCTCTACACGTCAGAGTAGCGATTATGTTCCGTGGCTGGGGGAGAGCGAGCAAGGTGTTCGTAAAAACACCGCTATAAGGAAGGCAGTTGCTGCCCTGAGGAATATACGCTTGTCGAAACGTTGACTCCTGCAGCGACATTTCCTGTTGAAAGATTTCTATATTTATAACTCTTGATGCGATATCAAAGTGCGTCTGAGCGGGCTTAGAAATGCTAAGTGTCTAAAGCCTGTATAAGAAAACGATTGCATTAATAGACCATATTTTACATACAGTACAAAAAATGAAATTGGACAAACGTCAATTAAAAAGGCATGGTTTCCGAGCCAGCCTGTGTTCTGCAAGCAGCTCCCCAGCTATCCTGCATGGTGGAACTGATAACAACCTGAAGCTATCGCTTGAAATAGGTTCACAAAAAAAAAAAATGAAAAAGAAAAACTTAGCCCGGCTACCCGTCTGGTTTCCAAGCAGAAGAATAATCAACTTATCGCTGCTTATTAACTTGATAAGCAGCGATATACGTGCAATGATTTCAATAATAAGTTATTAGGCTTATTATTTTTCTATACCCGCCGTGGTAGGAGGCGTCACGCTGCTTAGCTCGAGGACGCAGGTTCGACTCGATCCCGGCTTCGGTAGCCTTATTTTGATTGGAACGAAATGAAAAAAATACCCGTGCGCTTGGGTGCGCGCCAAGAAAACGCAGCTGATCAAAATTCATCCGCAGGGTACCCTACTATGGCGTGCCTCGTGATAATACCGTGGTTTTGACACGTAAAACCTCACAATATTTTTAAAATTATTATTGTCTGTTATTTCTAGTTCTGAAAAAGCGTATCAATCTTTATTCGAACCAGAAATGGGAGGTTAACGCTGAGGGATTTTTCGAATCTGCACTCCACTTAACGAAGCTATACGGAATAGCCGTCTCTTTTCCCTTTTTTCATCAGCTATAGATAGATCTCATGGAAAGCGCGGTGAGGACTGCAAAGCGCCGCACGGTGAGCATTATAGGCACTTGGCCTTGCACTTCACAAGACGCCTGACATTATGCCACAGCTGTGCGCACGTACTATTTCGGGATATGGTTCTCGTTTCGCACAAAAGCCGCCAGATACGACTCAGTGCACGTATCAGTAAGCACTATACTACTGCCTCCTGTACCACCCGTAACTTGCTCGGAGGGCTCGGGGGCACCGGGGACTGGAGTCACGATTCGGCGGACACTGTGCCGAGGCCTTGCGTATTCTAAGAATATGCCAGGTTTTAATGTATCGCGCGCCTCGCCTTTGCAACACTCACCGTGCGGCAACGAAACACTTTCCACAAGATGGCGGCGTGAGCCTTCGTCACTAACCGCTTTCTCGGGAATTAATATTCAAAAAGAGAGAGAGGATTTTTCGACAGCTTACAATGTTTGACCCCTGTTGCACGACACGAGCGGCATCGCACTTTTTTCCGCGGCGGTCGGCAAGTGCTGCAAGGGCCGCATGGCAACCGCCGCCAAAGGGCAGGAAACACTCTGGCATATGCGCGCGGACGGAGCCTCCGGCCAGTGGCCTTGTTTTCGTGCCTGTCAAGTGCGTCGACGTGAACAACACAAATCTTGTTTTGTTTGTCTTTGCTTTGGCGCTCTTCGTCTCTGCCGGCTGTTGACGCGCTCGTCGCGTCGTCGCACACCCTTGCCCGTGGGGATCCGCCTCCCCGAGGTGTCGTCGACAGGCGCTCCACCCTGACGCATCGCGCAGACACGATTCGCGCCGTACGTCGCGCGCTCGCCAATGGCGCGGCTGCGGCACGTGAGTTTCGTGCACCGGGATCCTCCCCCTTTTCTTCTCTTTCGTCATAACTCCGTGCCTCGCTACGAAGGAAAAAGAAACACAGATACAAGCTTTCGAAAGAATTAATGCGCACACAGAGGAGAAATAAAAAAGCATGTGCGAGGAGTCGGCGCGAGAGGCGCTGCGATCATATCGGGAGCTTCAAGGAAGCCTAGCAGGTGACGGCAGGGGTAGGCCAACTGTTCCGCAACCCCGTTCTGACAATTTGTCTTCATCATCGGCACATTACTGGACCGACCCGAAAGCATTGTCCACGCTGAGCTGTATCCAACATGGGCGGCCCTCAGCGGATAGGACCCTGTTCATGGGGCCGGTAAAGCAATATTTGTAAGCAGCCAAGGGGGATGCAAGCCGTCGCTCTAACGCGACGGTAACAGTTAATAATATGTGGTGTTTAGCGGCGCGAACCAACAACATAAGCGAAGGGGGAGGGTGCTTCGCGATGCCGCTTAGAGAAATGCTGCTCTATAGGATGTGCCGCGCTGGTTTCGCGACTAAGCTCCGATAATATGATACTCTGTCTGGCGCTTTTGCGTGTTTGATTGCTTAAACTGCAGACGGTTGGATAGACTTGAGACTTACACAAAGGCGTTAGTAGACACGTTCATTGGTCGGACTTCTCCAGCTGCAGTCCGGTTATGCGTAGCCGCGCGCTGCGTCTGATCAGGGCATAACTTATAAGGGAGGCGGGAGAGAGTGAGTGCTGTAGTGGATGAGGGATTCAAGTTAGGTTGGTTTGGAGACCGCATGCTGTAAGGATATTTGGTTTTATTGTAACCCCAACACTTTACGTAGTCCAAAAAGATGCCTGAAGGGAAGAGCCCGCACATAGTCCGAATTAGATAAAAAGCAGGTATATATAAACAAGAGCGTAAGTGAACAACCTAGTAAAAAATACAATTGAAATGTATTCTCTTGATTTTGCTGTTATGCGTCACGCCGAGCGGCCGGTCCTGGCGGCAGCGGCAAAGCAGGTTCGTGCATGTCAATGACGAAGGACAAGAAATAATAATATATGAAGGCCGCCAAATACGACGCAGTGCACGTATCGGTAAGCCATATACAAGGGCTGCCTCCTTTGCCATTCACAACTTGCTCACAGGGCTAGCGCGCACGTTGCCCGGGCTTATGGACTGTCCCTCTACCAAGCGCAGGATACACATCAGTGTGTGCTGTATACAGACATGGCCACGCGTTTTATTCCCACATACGTCCGGCTCCACTAATCAACTCCACTTTAAAGAAAACCAATGAAGATGCTTCAGCTAACTAAGGGCGCACTCTCGACTTTATGTGCGTATTCGGCTTGGCATTGGGAAAGGGTAGAGAGGAGGAAGAGAAGAGAGGAGACGTAGCCTGGGCCACGCTAGAATTGTTCGTAAAGCTATTTCCTAGCAATCTTGCTGTTGGACTATTATTGGTAAAAGACGTCGGTCAATGACAATGACCACAGAGCAAAAAGCTTTGTGAATATGAGCACCGTTTCTTGCATTTTCTTGCGTACTTTATCAAAAGTCCAGGCAGTGTTTTGCCATCGAACCACCACTCCCCTGCTAACGCCGCTACTACAAAGCACTTAGCGTTACCACGATGGAGGTAACTCCAATTCAAATAACAATACTGTAACCATTTAGTGTCTGCATAGCGCATGCAGCAGGGAAAGAGCAGGGGCGTTGCCGTTTCTTTGACGTCAAGGCTAAGAAGTAGCCTATTCGCTTTCCATTAAAGAAACCATGCGGTGATCTCTTTACAGATTTAGCGCAACGCCTGTTTAATGTTTCGTTGTGTAATTTTTTTGTGTAAAATTTCGAAATCGTGAATATCCTGAATTCTTAAACAAACACAACCAACAGAGGCCTTTCCGTTCGTAAGTGCATCTGGCCATTGGCCAGCAGCCTTCACTAATGATATGGCGGGCATTAGTACTGGCTGAGATCTTTTTCTTACGAACAATTTGGCGTAAGATGTTCTTGTGAATACAAACCCAGGAAATTCACCGGTGTGTTGGTTCCGTCGTTTTATTTCTTTTTTTTTTTTGCGAATGCAAAGCAAGGAAGTATCAAAAAGCCATTAAAATAATGTTCATTAATTGAGGTTTCATAAATTGAGCTTTAACGGGAAGGGTTATTACTCGTATTGCACGACACAAGGACACTGGAGAGAGAAACAAGTTGTTCAGGCAAACATGCTTGGTTATTACGCAAGCAAGGGGCCACATTCACAAAGCTTTTCTTACGCAACTGATCCTTGCGATTGGTCAGGCGAGTTTGCTTATTCCTGACTATATATTCGGCATCTGGATTGGCTGAAATTCTCTCTTACGAACAGTTATAGTCTAAGAGGTTTTGACTTTTAATAGCATGCAAGCAGAGCCGAATAGTGTTCTTAGACGCAAAATGGGGATACCTAAACATCAACTTGCTCTTATTGCATACGTGACAGGGTTAGAAATACCGGAACTGAGCTCACAAAAAAGCGTGTTTCGATAAGAATGTTCGTAAGAGAATATTTCAGCCAAACCTGATCCTTGACATATCATTAGCGAAGCCTACCGACCAATGGCAAATATCACTTACGAAAGAAACGCTTTCTTGAATTCGGCCCGCTGTGCTAACTCCGATCAGTGTTGAGTGAGGCAGTGTAAAAACGTGCGTTAACATTTGATCACTAGTCTAAAGTAAACTGTAGTATAAGACGTTAGAGCGTATACGCCACGCAAGAAGCTCCACCTTGCTATTTTTCACATTGCATAGACTCCACAGGTTTCATTTTTAGAGTCAAGCAAGAGTACTTAGTTTTCCTACGGTTCGACACTAAGGTGTGCATAGAACCGAATAAATACGGTGGTTAACGCCATGCTCTGTCCATCCACTCACTGGTGGCCACGAGGCCTCCGTCGTCGGGGTTATGCGGTTAGATCGATGTTCGTTCCTGCGGGTCAAACCGGATGACCTTTTGCACCATGGGTTCGGCATGTGCAGTTTCTGTGATGCGCACATATCAGAAACCCATGCCGCTGCGCAACGGTGTCCAAGCTCACCGAGCATCGTAGCTGTTATCCTACTTGTTCGTTTCACGGGCATTTCACCACGAAAGAATATTAGCAGAATATATACCATGTATACCATTGGGGGGGGGGGGGGGGGCATCCTTTCTTTGCACGTTTGCAACAAGTGAAAGTTGGCAGGGATTCATGGTACAAGGAAAGGGGGGTGGGGGTGGGGGAGGGGTTGCTAAGAAAGGTAGGGGCAAAATACGCAGCTAAGTACTAAATTGGATGAACGGACAACACAAATTCGGCTATACTCCGGGTGGCGGCATGCTCGTTCAACTTGTGTCCGTGGTCACACACGTACCGTTTCGTACAACTCGGAGCGATTAACCAAAGACTCAGGCTGCACAAATATAAGTAATCAGGGTATAACCGCATGAAGGAAATAACAAGGGAAGTGTATTTTGCCCAACATTAAAAAAGAACGAGAATTTTCAGTCACTTGACTCTTGACATTCGTGGGCTTTGTTACGAGAACTTTTCAATAAACTGTAACATATGCTTCCCGGTACATATTCACAAAAACGTCTTACGCTGAAAAAAACAGTACGGGAAAATTTTTACCAGCCCTTATACTGGACATATGATTAGCAAAACTGGCCGTAGCATGACAAAGGGTACTTGCGAACGGGAAGCTTCGTGAATTTGGCCCCTGTTTTTTTTTTTTTTTAGCCATCATCCTACGCACGAACTTCGTTTAATCGTCCGTGTTAACAAAGTGAAACTGGGTAGCCTGAAAACGGTCACTACTCCTGTGTTTATTTCAGAGCTCAGCTCATAGACGCCCATCCCGGCGTTGAGCGGGGTCGCCGTTGCCGTTGCAGTCGCTGACGTAACCGACAGACATGAAAAATAAAATGAGAAAAAAATACCCATGATCTAATGGGATTTGAACCCGGGCCCTGTGCGTGGCAGTCAAGTATTCTACCACAGAACCACGCTGGGGCTTCTTTTTTCTTGTATTACAGGGAAGGAAACCGTTGCACTTAGATTGATATTACAAAAATTAATAATCAAGCATATTTAAACACAAATCAAACACAGGAAACCAGTCTAGAGCGTCACTAGAACGTTCATATACCAGCGTGGCTCAGTTATTCCAGGAAACAAGTGAGCCACGCTGGTGCTTCAAACTCATTTGCAAAAAGACCCTATACAGGCGTCATGTCGGGCAAGGAATCCCTTTAACCTATGTAATATAGCGTGGCAGAAGAGTAAAATAACAACCGGTCATCACACAATGCTAATTGCGTAACGAGTGTGCTGTTTAATGCTTCACAACCACTGCAAAATGCTCAGCCATAATTATTCATCGTCAGCCACACGCAGCGTCAACAAAGTGCACATAATACCTTACAGACGTGTAGCGGGTACCTCGCTTATCCGCAGAAAGGCGTATAATGGCGTAGTGGGTGCTGTCCTACTTCACAAAAATTATTATTTATGGCGTAGTCGATACCTTGCGGAAAGCCGAAACTTCGAACACAGTTGGCCTTGCCCCAACACGAAGCTGCGCTCACAATTCGCATTAGGCAGTATCGTAATCGTCGGTGAATGTTTTTACCGGAAGCACACAGAGATAAACATACTAATAAAAGAAAAAGATCAATAAAGAAATAAACCGGGACGCGGACAAAGAACAAATCACACTGAATTTATTCAAATAATCAAAGAGACTGTAGAATGTGTATGCTTGAAAGTCGGTACTAAACGGATATATATATATATAGTCATATAAACGTTCCCGGCCAACGTGCCTGGCTTTCGAGACACACAACAGGTACAGACGGAACAGGAGCGGTTAACTCAAGTCCAAGACGAAGTATATAGGAATGGATCTGAGGGCTCTTTATTTTTCCTCAGGCAGGAACTTGGGACGACAAGAAAGGAACAGTAAGCTGTGAACTTAGGCGCCAAATACGGGATCACGCAAGAGCACATAGACAGGTAGCGCCCGTCCTGTATATGCGTTCTTGCGTAGCCGTGTTTTTGACGTTTACTATTTATACTAAAGATACACAAACTAGCCCAACAGCGAGTACTGTTAGAGAATAATAAGCTCTCGTCTCATCTTCGTCACAGAAAGGAACGCGGAACGCGGTGGGCGAGCAACACAAGCCCAGTGTATTTAGGGCTGGTGCAGGACAGCGTAGCCAGTAGTAACGTGCACTTCAAGTATCATTCATTTTGACCGGGTTGATTGCTCGACAGGCGCAGTGCCTTTAGAAATACCGGGAACTTCCTAAACACGGGGCAGGAAATTTGCGCATCATCATTTACATCCGAAGTCTAGATGCGACGAAAAAAAAAGTGATGATCTAATTGACATAACGTGGCTACTGAGCGGTTCCTACGCCAACGAGTCTGCTGTTTCGTTGAGATATCTGCACTTGATGCCGTTGGCACAAAGGTTGATCAGACAAAAAGTAAAGTGTGCAGGCAGTAATGAACTCTCTGAAACACGCATGTCATTCAGAAAGGGAAAACATGAAAGAAGGTGGCAGATCGGGCTCCCTGGTTTTCATTATGTTAAAAGGGCATACAGCGTGATGGTGGAAAACAAGAGGATGAAATTAGACACTAACGCGATGGGTACTACACGGTGACATGGGAGTTTAGTGGCTGCGCTTTCCAGCTCCACATGTCGTCGACTTCCTCTCCAAACCTGTTGGCTACCGCGGTGGCATTTACGTAGTGACGGCTTTCTCCTACACTGACGCCGATGTCACGGGTTCAATTACCGACAGCGGTGCGAGTTGAACACGAGAACGCTTGTGCGCCGACATTTAAAGGGGTCATGAACTACATTTCCAAGTAATGATCTAATGGCCTCAGTATCGGAGTGTACTGCCTCCCGAATCGATTGCCGCAAAAATTTCTCGAATCCGTCAAGAATCAGCGGAGTTACGGGGGTTTGGCGCACGCTCCCAGCGCTTTCTCTCTTTTCTCGTGCCGACGAGCGCACTGGAAGCTAGACAGGGAGGGATGGCATGGGGGAAAGAAGTTACGCCAGCGCGCGTCATGAAACGCGATCGCTCTCCCGCTGTGATTCGCTTGCGCGAGTGCGGCTACCGTGTACTGAGGAGTGCGGCGCCGGCAAGAAGCGCATCTGATCCGAACGCCGCTCTCGATTTACGTCGGCTATCGGCCAATAAGCATGCTATGTCTCTTGCGACGTACAGCGGACAGACGCCCCGCCCACCGACGAGAGTGAGAACCGGCCTCTGTTTGAAAAGAGGGTGCCTGGGGAAACGGCAACTTCGCGCTCCGCTTGTGGCCATTACGCGGCGCGCACGACTGTAATATTTGGCAGAGTAGTTCATAGCCGTGTCAGCTTTCCGCAGGATGTGTTTTTTCAATCAGCCCAAGGGGTGCTTCATGACCCCTTTAAGTACATTCAAAGCAACTTTTGCTCAAGCCCAAAACGCAGCCCTTCTCTGCTGCTGCCTTTGCGGCAAGCAGAACTTGTAACCATAAATTTCTATCCAAATGTCTAATTGAAAACGGCAATCGATATTTCCATAAGACAGTACAACACGCATAGGCTATATTCCATAAGACGGTAAAACACGGAGAGACACGGAGAAATATATTCCCCAAGTTATTTAAAATACGAGAAGCAATACAGTGGATGTCATCTTTAAATGTTGCCTCAAAAATAACTCCAAAAGTATGCATAGAGGCGAGAGAACAGGTAGTACTTGGTACTTGGTAGCTGCGCTCTTGCGTTTCGGTCAGCTTAGAGTTCATTAGAGCACACGTTCGTTCGCGATTTCCCAACCGTTTCCAACGCAAGTGTAGTGCTTGCTTTTTCTGCGTGCAGTCATGGCCAAGGTGACAGGAGTCGATGCCTGCCAAAGGTGAGCCGATACACTTATGTAGCATCGTACCGAGAATATAGAGTTAAAAAAGCACGAACAACTTGCAATGTGTAAGATGATATAAAGGAATAATCACTACACATATTAATTATATATCGTCACCTTCATTCCATGTAGTGTGAAAAATGGGCAGTAACGACATGAATATGTTCAATACGCGTTCCGCATAAAATGCTAGGGCCATATTTTGAAATGGTTATTTTACTTTGATTCTATTTGTCTTTTTCCGCAAATGGGTGGATCCTGTGGATAGCGTGCGAGCCCATTACTAATGGTAAAAGAAATAAGGTTGAGAAATGAAATAAATCGCCTGCAATGTAGAACCCCTGAAGTTCTCTTACACGTGTAGTGCGAATGGCGTAAGTAATCACCATGGTTTAGCACAAACGCAGCCACTCAGAAGTTTTGCATTTCGAGCCGTATATATGGTGCAAACCCACACTTTCGTGCTATAGTGAACATTGGACAACTACAAACACACATGCTGACATTTCGACAGTGGCAAGTACGACGTTGGTTAGATTTAGTCACACACACACACACACACACACACACACACACACACACACACACACACACACACACACACACACACACACACACACACACACACACACACACACACACACACACACACACACACACACACACACACACACACACACACACACACACACACACGCGCACGCACGCACGCACGCGCGCGCACACACACACACGCACGCACGCGCACGCACACACGCACACACACACGCACGCACGCACGCACGCACACAGTGTTTTTAAACAAGTTCTTCGTTCTTTAGATCGTTATTCTCCTGCTTGCTCCTACTCATACGCGTATATATCTAAATGCACAGCCCTACAAAGTGGGCTCTTAAATGTGTGTTGGCGGAATTTCACTGTAATCAACGTAACGACCATAACCATAACCTAGCTTTTATTTTATTAGCAGTCCAGCTCCGTTTCAAGAATATTTTGCTGCCTGAACCCAAACACGCTTCAGGTTCTCTGCACTTGAGTTTCTCGAAAGAGTTAGAGAGAATGAAAATAGACTCATTTTACTGTTTACAGTCCAGGAACAACTCCTTCCGACAATGATTCTGATGTAGATGCACGAAGGCCATTAGTCGTCGTGTACTTAGGCTCTTGGTACGTAAATGGCCTTTCCTTGGCGTCACTTTTGCGCCGTCGGTAAACCGCGTCCTTGTCAAATTTAGCAGCTCAAAGCGGTTAAGAGGCTGGTTGGTTAGCGTGTGATATTTTTCTTCTTTGTCTGGCTTTCCTCTCATTACTCGCCGCTGCAACAAAATAAGTTAGCACTGTGAACGAAGGCCATATTTTACAAAGTTCGGCTAACCGACGTTCGCAATCAAATTAACCAGTATCTAACTTCAAGCCAGGCGACTAGGAAATGCTCCGGCCAGGCTACCAACGATTTTCCACTATTCACAGAAGCCCGGAAATTGTCATTTGGTCGCAAAGCCTGCGAACGAGAGCTGTTCAGTGCGCAGTGTGTTTGTTGTTGCGCCATAGTGCTCTGCCCAAGAATAAGCACAAGAATAGCGACATACAGCGAGCTGCTAGCGATTGTTATTGTACGCGGAAGCCGTATGGTGTAGCTGACGGGATAAGCTTGCCTGTCGAAACGCTGCTAGAAGCACTAAGAAATCTAGCAGCTTAACACTTACCATTAAAATGTATGCAATCAATATTGGCTCATCGTTTATGCAGAGTCAACGGATAGAATAATACGGTTCAACCTCCTGGGTTCGTTTCTCTGATGTCAGAACCTTTAAGTGGATATTTCTGACGTTTCACTTTGTGTTTACTCATATAAGGTATCTTCAGGAGGCTGCCTTTAAGAATGTGGTATTTCCAAGAAAGCACCAGCTCCCCCATTACGACAGCAGGGCCAGGGGTTTTATGTGCGGTTACTCATATCTCATTGTGACACAAGCGTGCTAGCGTCCCTTCCTCCCTCATCGTTTTATTTGTTTTTCGATCAATTATAACAACGATGCAAGCCGTTGGGGTGGGTTTTGTATAAACAAGTCATACCGAGAACAACAAAAGTGCTCTTGCAGTCAAACGGGCGGTTGGGTAGTGGTGGATGGTTATAGTTATCTACCTGGCAGGCATAATTCGTTGCATGGCTGGGCAATAACCTGTGAGGTATATTCTTTGTAACTTATCTGTTATAGAGCTCTTCGCGTGTCATATGGGACGCTGTGACGCTCATACAACTAACATGGGTGAGTCTAAGAGAGGGAAAGTGACTTACTTTGAACAGGTACTGAGTACGCAGTAAGAGTGACGCGTTCGGGTACAAAGACTAACACGTAAGAAAGAGGACACCGGCATTTCGCACATGTTGTTCAGGGTTACAATACTTTACGGTGTATCGCACTGAAATAATGGCGCAATCGCCATCTCCGCATGACGGAATGCGTTGCCTAATGTATATAATTACTGTACTGCGCGTGAGAGCGCGGTCATCCTGTTAAACGGCCAAGTTCCGATATAGTCAACGCCCATATAGCCCCTTCCGCTATAGTCAACGCCCATATTTTCAAGGAATCCACCGCTTGCTTTAATGAACATCTTTTTTTATCATACTCGCTGTATTCACTGGGTATTGTACGCCCAAGTGCGCACATGCACGTGTACTTTTTCATTTTTTTTTTCAGTCGGTATTTGCGCATATTAAAACCAGTTGGGATGTTACATGCATTTATCGAATTATATCCTTTATTTGTGCGGTATTTTGATAGCGTCATTATTAATAGTAGTAGTATTAGTTTAACAGAGCTAATATAAAGGGTAGCCGGTGCCACGAAAAGGTAATGGAGTATACGTATGCTTGCTTTCATTTTGAGAGAGCAAGAAAACGAAAACAGGCTTCATTGTGCTATAGACAAGCAAGAGCACACAGTTATGCATATGTTCGTTCCTTTATGACACATCGACAAATTTCATTCAGCAGCAATCGTAATTATTCTGATCATAAGACGACAGAAAGTTGGGCTTGCTGTTAGTGACTCATCATGAATGAAGGCAAGGCGCGAAGACAGCGACGCAAGATAACCAGGCAATATGAACACCTTTATTATGACCGGTTCGTGGGTTAAACCTCTCAGCGCAGGTGTCTCGTTCTTCGCTACAGTGGAATAGTTATTTTGTCATTGCATTATTTTTTTTAACGCGACAGCGTTAAAGAGCTCGTTTCGCAGAAATTCCGGCGTCGGCGTCATTGGTTGTGAGCGAAAAACCTGCGTTGTGTGTGAGGAAAAATTCGAGATAGATGGAAATAAATAAATAATAAAATAACTTCGGTTCAAGTGGTAATCGAACCCAGGACTGATGAGTGGCAACCTGATGTTGTACCACAGAGCCATGCCGGTGCATGATACAGTCTCGAAAAGAAAAAAACAAAACCTATAAGAATGTCATATAGTGCGAGTAGTCTCCTTAACGCATGCAGTGTTGCGTCGCAGAAGCGTGGAATCGCACCAGGCGTCAAAACACGTGAATTGTGTAACGAGTGGTTGGTTTAAAGGCACACCAAACAAAGCGCACTGGCATAATTTATCATCATTATCAGCAACAGCATCAACAAAGTGCTCAGCTGCGCAGTTGCGCGTGTATACGGACGTGTAGTCGGTACTTTGCCCATTCGCAGAAGGAAGAATTATGGCGTAGTGGGCACTTCGCAACTGTACTTGCAGTAGGCATTCTAGGATAGGATAGCGAAGCTAGGCTGACGATTAAGAAGGGGCTGCGAACGGGGCCAAACTACGCTATCGCGTTCCACTTTTGAAGGCGAAGCTCAAGTGTCCTCTATGTTTTTCTACCTTTAACTGCAAAACACACACACATTTGCATGATCGTGGCAAGTTCAAAGTTAGATTGCCACGGTAGGCTACAGTGTATCTAGGTCCAAGTGGACCGAACTTTAAAGGACTGCTACTAGCACCGAAATGTTTTTAAAGGGTTGTATCCAGGGGTTGCATTACGGGATTGCTCGCTTGTGGGGATACTTTCATTTTCACTCGACTTCACATCCTGTCCGACTTCTCAATACACCGCCCGACATCCTGTCCATTGAGTTCGAATCTATGTCGCGGGAAAATAGGGCCCATGATATATGTGCCGTTTCCTTACTCGCAGTGCACCTCCTCTTTCTATGACTAAAGTGATCAGTAGTGAATAAGGCCTCATATCATGCGCTTAAGCTGCTGTTCGGCGAATGACGGATTTGACTCGGCATCATCGGTGGCTTGGGTACCGCTTGAAGTAATTTGCTGAATATTGGCATCAAAGAGAACGCCATTGTACATAGGACTCAGATGACGTACTGATCAATATTGGCGCTTCATCAGTGATTCGAACGACATTCCGCCAGCGCTATCGCCGGGATCAGTCACCCATGAACAATGGTGGATAAGAAAGGAATATAATTAAGTGCTCGAAGTTGGAGCAATTGTATCTCAAAGTGCGACTAGCGGAGAGATGATTCTCACTGGTGTGATGCAATCTTTCAGTAAGCAACGTGTTCAAAGTTCTACTTCTGATAACCACAGGAGCTACAGCAGCTCTCATTAGAGTGCTAAAAGTAAACCAGTAGACAAAGGTTTTGGGAGGAAAGTAACAACTTCGTGGAGGTCATAAGTTACAGTAAGTTGCACTAGGTTACATTATCATGTGCTAGGAGGGGAAACTAACGCAAGAAGCCAAGAACAGACCCTGCCCTGCAGGGGCGTAGCCAGAAATTTTTTTCCGGGGGGGGGGGGGGTTCAACCATACTTTATGTATGTTTGTGCGTGCGTTTGTATGTGTGCGTGTATATATACGCAAGCAAAACTGAAAAATTTCGGGGGGGGAGTTGAACCCCCCAACCCCCCCCCCCCCCCTTGGCTATGCCCCTGCTGCCCTGGGCTCAGTGCGCCATTTTGAAGACTCTGAATCATGATAACTACAGTCTTGGGCTGACTCATGTGATTTCTGGCAGCGTAATTTTCTGCGCTTTGACAATGCGTCAAAAGCATGAATTTACCCTTTAATTTCTGACATTTCGGATTCTTCTGACAGGTGCGGATGTTTTGTTAAGGTCTGCATTGACGTCGTAGCAAAGGATTGTGTTATCTGACTTATTCCGTCCTACCTCAGTCATTGCTCTCTCAGATATTTCGTTTGGAGAATTCCGGATTTCAAGTTAGCTGCACACAAATGAAAACACGAAGAACGTCATGGCTCGAACAGGCATAAACGTAGAAAGGGGTCGGAACCATTTGTTCGCCTATTCATTCTCATTGGTTTGTTGGCCTAGGGGGTGTGTTGATAATGTGGCAGGGCGTTCCAGCTTTCTTGAATGGTGACATTTTCTTGCTTTTCAGAAATCTTCCGAGGCCGCTTATCGACATCACGATGACGTGTTTGAGTACATGGAATCTCATGGTACTACCGTTGTAATCATGTAGAATGCGGGAATAACTCCCAAAAGTCATGACATTGAGCCCGTGGAAAAATATGCCCGCGAAACACACACGTGTGCACATGCGCATCTTCCAACTATGGGCATCGTTTACACTGGGAAACACTGTAAAATACATATTGGAACTGTTTAGCGCTTCGCTGTGAGCACACGATGGAGCGCAAGTTTCCTTAGGCAATGTTAGCATCCAAACAGCGTCGATAAACGGCTTGTAAACAGTAGGTCATCGGCACGAAGCAAGCGGCGATGCGTGCGATGCCACCAAATCGTCCCGGCTGCTTCTCCAAAAGCAAGCTCTTTCTTACGATTTTTTCCCTTTAAGAGGGTGCAACTGAGCGTCAAAACCTGGCATACCAAATTTTTTTTTCTTTATTGCTTGAAGCAAGATGACTGAAGAGCTGATTAGTAAAATTTTGTGAAAACCTCGCTGTTAATTACATCGCTTCGCTTCGCTGTTCGTAACACTATTAAATTCTGAACCTTTACGTGCCAAAACCAGCATCTAATTATGAAGACTGTGGAATAATCGATCGTTTGTGAACGTATCGGATATGTATCTGTTTCTTTTTTTTTTCGTTTGTTTACGTGAAAACTGTTGATGCGTTTGCGAAGGCTTTAATTAGTTATTACGATTCTTTTTAACATAAAAACTGCTACTGCTCAAAGGAGGCAGAGGCCTCCACGGGAGTATGTCCTCGCTTCGCCTTGCCTTAAGAGCAAGCATTGCAGTTTCTGTATTTACACAATTATCAATTATAACGCGTTTTCTTTTGTAAATAATTATTTTGAGAACGTACCTCGCGTTGCACTCGTAACCATGCTACAAACGTGAGTAATGCGATTTTTGTTTTATATTTTGACGCGTCAGCGGCGACATCACGGCGGCGAGGTTAATGTAGCCAAGTGCATCTGCTTCCATAGTCGCGAAGTGGATTGTGAAGGCATGATAGGCACTGGCGCTCTCCATCGTGTAGCGCGCTTTGCTGAAGTTCCTTCCTGTTAAACAGCATCAACAGCACACAAGGCTACGAGGTGTTCGTAGACAGCGATTAGGAATCAGTCTAGGGATGACGAATAAATACAGGTATTTCTGTTCCTCACGAGATTTGCGTGTGCCGTCTCCATCTTTTGCACCGTAGACTATGAAGCCTTTAAATGTGTCGAGCTCGCGTTATAATCGCTATATTACTATCTTCTTTCTTTTTCTTAAGGGCGCATTCTCACCTTTAGTGTTATAGCCAAAGTTGTGTACTCGCCAATTAAACGAAATTAAAAAAAGAGACCACCTGAAATTTTTGAGCATGGACCTCAATGTTAATATACGACCGTTCTTGCATTTCGCCGCCACCGATGCCGGAGTCGTACCTACGACCTCCAGCTCAACCGCGCAGTGCCAAATCCAAATTTTGTTTGTGCGTAAGCAAGTAATCACGCTTTCCCACGCCCTCACATTCAATGCCAGTGCCTTTCTAATAATTAATGCCGGCATCCATAGTGCATCTCAAGCGATATGCAGATGTTACGCGCTTCTGTTAGACGTTAATTTTTTTTGCGGAGTTCATTCTTTTGTTCACTTCATTGAGCTTTCTTTCCTTTTGTCAGACCCGCAGCCGTGGTATATATACGCCCCCTGAACTTTCGTTCTTGTATTGGTGCACTTTTCACCCTCGTAGCACAGTGCGAACAAGGTCATCCGCTTGCGGTGCCAGGAACTTGATCTGTTATTTACGGGAACATTTCGTTAATAGTAACCTCATTAAGCTGGGGTAACAGTGATGATAGGAAATGAAAAGCTAGCAAGGACTGTATGCCGGCACTAAGAATAAGTAAAGGCGAAAGGGAATTTTCACATGACTGGTGATACGAAATAACCTTAAAGCTAAAGGCTCAGCGGCCGAACTTTTAAAACGCAAGCGTTACGACGGCTTTATGCACAGAGAACGTGCAAGACGCTTCAGCTTTTTACGAATATATTACTTCTTAGATATTCTTTTATCTCGACTTATGTATACGTAAGGTGAGCTATTAGAAAAGAAGCAGATGTTCCTTTTGAGACCGACAGAGCAGCTGTTCTTGCGGCGCATGTATCTCTACCCAGAAAGAACTGTTTAAACAAGAATTAAGTTATCAACTTTCCACTGTCAGTGATAAACCAGTAGTCAGTCGTGAAGAACTGTTATGTGCCATATGGCACCAGTGGCGCACATATTATATTTCGTTCGTTAGCGATTTTGGTTTTAGTAATCAGTTAGTTGACTAATGTAACATATCGTACAGAGATGATGAGACGGTATTCTGCATATTCCATCACTTGATTGTACACTATAATAACGCCGCTTGATAATGGCTGTTACTCTGAAGAAGACTCGCAAGATTTAGTGCGTCCTACAGCTGCTTAAAAAAAATGGAACACGGTGTTTGCAATGGTATCGTCGCTATTACTTAGAAAAGTGGTGGCTCTCGGTGTTTGAGTTCATTATTACAGTGCATTACTTAGGAATAGGCAGGCTACAATAACGTTCACAGAAGGGCTTATTTCTCACACTGTAAGGGTTTCACGCGCATATCTGGCATATTCAGTGACACCGTGAGAAGTCTAGGATCGTCTCGCAAATTTAAAACATGCTGTGTAAAAACGAGTTCCATGTGCATTACGGAGATTTCACTTTTTTCAGCAAGATAATAATTCGCACCTCAGGATCAAACCTTCTTTTCTGTTTTGTCGTTTCTTTTTTACTAATGGACTTTAGGTGCTATCTACAAGTGGAAAATCAGCTGCAGAATGCTGCGATGCCTCATTAGCTGTTACATCTTTTACGCGGTAGCTGTTGCATGTCAAAATTTCTGTCATACGGAGACCACCTTTTGTATGCATTTTTCTTATGTTCTTACGCTTATTCGCGATTTCTTTAGAAACAGAGAATGATGGGTATGTAAAGATGGACGCTTTAACTCCTCAGGAAAACGCTCATTGCACACTGACATAAAGGAAGGACAAATACAAACTAATTAAGACAGAAGTGCACGGGAAGATGGAGGCTTGGAAGGATGACTAATCGCCAAAACCAGGAGCAGGACGTACATACATCACACGCAAAATTTTAATTCTAGGACACGGCGAGAATTACACACGCCGCGTATTACGTCAATGGACGCATAAATGTCTCAAAAGGCTTACAATTTAACGTAAACAGCGCAAACATGGCGCCTTTTTTTTTTCTGGCGTATTCCTAACCCACGCGTAAAAATGTCCGCGACCGAATCCACATTGCTTTTTGTTCATAAATTTGATTTGCTACCGAATGACTGCCTTCGCTAACAATATGTCCAATGGTGTGTACGATTGGCTGTCATCTCCGGTTACGAATGGTTTACGTGTAAGAATATTTTTGTAAACACCTGATATATTGTTCTTGTTTTTGTTTTGTTTTCTGTTTTTTTTTTTTTTTTTTTTTACGGCGACAGAGAAGGCTTACTAACGCATACACCATCTTAAAGAAGAAACGAAATGAAATAACGCCGACCAAATGAAATGTTTTATAAACAATAAAAAGACGTTTTGAAATAACGCCAACCAAATGAAATGTTTATAAAACCTTTCATTTGGTCGGCGTTATTTCATTTCGTTTCTTCTTCATGCTCCTTCCCGACGACACGATGATTCGGCAAACCATCGATTTCGTACACCATCTTACTTCTCAATATACACACTTTATATTCGTTTTTTTTTTTTCTTTTTCCGAGGTTGGTGGTGTCGCCAAAGTAGATATGACAGCCACACTTTCCACAATGAAGGGCAGTGTAAGTATTGGGAGGTTTTCCTGGATGTTCTTGGCTAGTTGCGCTTTGTTGAAGGAATGCGTGGTGGCATACCGCAAAGCCCACAACGGAAACTTCGTTATAAACTCCGCCTTTTTGAAGAAGTGGCGTTTTCAGAAATGTGCTGGTGAACGTTACCATTGGAATATCGGGCAAATGTATATTTCCACAGGTGAAGCTCGTTCGTCAAAAGCCTGGCCTGCGAATCGGACATACACAGAACTTTGTTTTAAGCTATCGCTTTTGGCATGTGGCTCATCAGCCTGCAAAAATAACGTTCTCGACTGTTTTCCACGGACTGTAGCGTGCAAAAAGACATCTTCAGGTAATGCATATATAACTAATGACACAAGCAAAAGAGATATATAAGGAGCGAAAAATGGTCAAATTTCTCGCTGCCCGACAAGCACAGATCGAACGCCTAAACTAAGACGTTGTACCTAGGATTCGGGGTAAATTCGTTTTATTTTGTTGGCGACTGTATACCTTGGTACTTTTCTATGCTGCATCTATACGTGCATGTCAGTTTTGCTTTCACGACATTGGAATGTGAAAACGCTTTCACGAAAACGCCAACCATACGCGTCTTGATGCGAGGCAAACTCTTGTCTACAACAAGATTTCAATGAGCGCAGCTACCCCTGTTCTATGTTTGTTATTAAGTGATCATGTATTTTACGGTTAGTTGATTTTATAGCGGGTTCTTACAGCGGCATAGAATGCGGTATACTAATACCTGAGGAATCGGTTGCACTACCGCTTGATACATTCTCATCAGTCGCAGCACAATGTCTAGAGACGGCTATGCTACCGCATACTGCAGCTGCAGGTCCGTGTAGCTTCCCTGCTGCGCAATTTTCGATGTTTGGAATGCTGTCACCGTGGTACATTTGATTCTTGTAACATTGATACCTGATATAAAGACGCCGGTCCTTAAAGAGCCATGAACATCCTTTCTACTTATGTTCGTTGGAATGATGGAATAACATTTTTTGCAATTATACTGCCATACATGACATGTTTACGTAGCCTTGACTACGACATGTTAAAAATGTCGTTATCAGCGTGGATCTTGTAATATGTCTTGCGCATTTGTTTGGTTGCGCCATATTCTGGCTCCTTGGCCATGTTGATACCGTTATTCTTGCGTGTGCTGTATTTTGAATAGAAACAGCGCTAAGGTGCAGTACACATGAAAGGCACATACAACGGTGCCCGTTGTAGGTCTTTTATCAAGTCCCTTTGCGCTGTTCCTATTCTAGTCATACACCAACCAGCCGAAATGCGCACGCTTATTTCTGCTGCGCGTTGTTGATGTTGACAAAATTTATTTTAAAGGGCTACGGGCTCTTAGAGTTCTGTGGGTGTGCAGATTTTACCTGCTGCGTTACAATCACTAATTCCTGCAAACATTGGCAAAATTAACTAATTTGAATGAGTTAATGTTGACACCAAATAACTTTTAAGACAGTTCCCTTTCGCGAAGGTGGTTTTGTCCTAAACATTGAAACTGAATCTAAAAAAAAAAAAATTGCAAGTAATCACACCTAGTGATCGTGTTCGTACACGCAATAGATGAATTTCATTATGTCACCTGGAAGCGACAATAAGCCTCTACACCAAGCCTCTACAGGAACTGCGTGTATTTCCTCAGCGCATAACCAAGCGACGAAAAGTGTGCTAAAGCTTTACTTACCGTGTGCTTTAGGAGCAACATCGGCCATTTAAGATTTGTGTACGCAGCACTGTACGTTATGTATGGCGTGGGCACTGCTTGTCACTTTTGTTTTTCAGCCTTGTGCACTTTTTAAAGGGACACTGAAGTAATGCTAAATTAGCCTCGGTATCTGTAGTATTCCTTCAAAACTATACATTCATTTATTTACGGAACAAGGGTAACAAGGGTACACAACAAAAAGGACAAACTCCTTTTTTTTTCGTTGTGATACCGCGAGGCTTTCACCTAGAAGTGAGGTAACATTTCAATGTAATTTTACGTGTGTCAACCGTTTCGCCGTAGGAAATGTTCTCGAAGTTTACTAGAGTGAGTCCCTCGTTCCTCTGGAATGCAATGCTGCCTTTTTTTTACTAATTAGTGAACTAAACTTGAGCGGACTCTGTCGAAGTTTATGACGCTCACGGCGATGAGGTGCGGGTGCTTCAGGGCAGCATCGCCAATTGTATTTCCTCCCATTGCCCTTCCTCTCTTACCAAGCCTCTTCTCACGGCAAGAGTGGTCTTCCTGCTATTGTAGGTGCATAAGTTACTAATATAGCTCAAGTTATTGTCCTTCTTTAGGTGCGCCTTTAATAATTAATGTCATAGTGAGCACCATAACGTATGGTCTATGAATTAAAGGTTGTACCGCTTATGGCAAATTTCTTAACGACTTAATAAGGATGAACAATCGCAGCATTAATAGAGAACAAAGGGAAGGTGTCAGTGCTCCGGCGTCAATTTTATCGGTGCATGCTCGAGCAGCATTGATCGCGAAGGTAACTGAAGCCCTTACGCCAAAAGCCTCACAGTTTTCATTCGGAGCATGCAGATGCAAGTGAATGTTCTAATAGCGACAAATCACCTGCCTCTGCACAAGTTGCAAGTATTCGAGCTTCAGGCAGCGTCGCATGGAACAAAATGCACGCTGGAAACACATCAAAGTAGGTAGAAAAGGCTGACAAAGGTGTCACTACTTGGTGATTATAGTTTCTGCGTTTATCACCATCTAAACTTCTGAGTCTCGGGAACCTACTAAACTGTACCAGCTTGTGAAGGAGCTTTTTCCAGCGACACATATTGTTGGTAGGCAAGAATACTTTAAGGTTTCTCTACCGTCGGACTTTTAACCAACTCTGGGTGTATGTCAGTTATGCTCGCAAGAACCCGCAGTTGAGGCTTCACCTTTGGTAGAAAGGCGCTAGATACCAACGTACCGGGACGTTTTACATTGTGCACCCTTGCTGGGAGCCCACCAGGACCCTGAGTTTGACTGCTCACAAAAATCAAAGAAGGGTTTCGTGAAAATTCCCTTGCTCACGTGCTTTGAAACGTGTTTTGGCAGAATGTCGCAAGTCAAAGAATGTGCTAGGGGTCGTGAAGGCGTTTATTTAGTCGAAGTTAACAGTCAACATTTCAGTTACCATATGCAAGGGTGAAGTCTGCCTGGTGATGAAAGATTAAAGGGAAATTGCCTGCTTACATTTATTCTATTCCAGAGGAACAGAGGAATACATTTGTCTTGAGTGAAATCGTGTGCTTCTCTTTTCAGACGGTGTTACGTTGGCTGGACTCCAGAACGTTTTCAGTGTTGAAGGTCCTGGGACCGTGGATACATCCGCCGCTGGCAGTAAAAGCTGTTCACGCGCTATTTCAGCTCTTTAAGTGCGTCGGCCTGAATGACGCGCTGCATGCTCCTGTGTGTGCGCATCGTTCACCCTCCTCCTCTTCACCTCTTTCTGTGTCATTTTATTTTACCTTGCCTATTTCCCTACATTTCTACTATTCTCTCTCTCTTTCTATCCTTCATATTCAAATTTTACTCACTACTCACTGATAATGTACGAGTCATTCATGTGTACAGACACCTTACACTTGCACCACGATTTGAATAACATAGAGATGAGCTAGTTGGTAAGTATTCATTCTAAAAAGACAGGGCGTGCAAACACGGAAACAAGAAAGAAATCACGACACCACAAACTCCTTGTCTTTTTAGAATGTACACTAGAGCACTGCACGGGCCCGGGCCGGGCCGGGTAAGGGGTTGTTGGATCGGGCCCGGGCCGGGCTCGGGCCCATGATCTTCGGGCTCGGGTCGGGCTCGGGCCTGAGCCAGGCCCGTATTAGGCCCGGGTCACATACGTATATGTATAATTGCGTGTGTACGTTGTGTGGCTTTGTTTTTGTTGTTTTGTGGGGTTTAATTCCCGAAGCAACCCAGGCTATATGAGACGCCGTCGTTGAGGGCTCCGGGTAATTTAAACAACCTGGAGTGCATTGGCGTGCACAGAAATTGCACAGTACAAGACGTCTACAATTTTGCTCCATCGGTATGCTACACCAGATTTCAAGAAACGCCTAATATAAGTTTCCGCCATTATAGTGAGTGAAAGACGTTCTCGGGTACCGTGTAAGGAAAGCAACGGTAAACTGCCTAGATTAGTGTATATAAGATGTGCGCGTTCGCATCTAGGGAAACATTTCGAGTATGCAGCTACGCTCGCATGCCCGTAGACTGGCCAACGCGACTTGTGAGTCATTAATATCTCAGGAGCTGTTTTTCGTGCATTTTGAGTGCAATATGCGGAGCGACTCTTATCACAGGGCGAACGCCGTTGTTGATTTTGCCATTACTAGTGGTGAGGCGCCAGACCATAGAGACACCAATTTCCCCGAGTGTGGCTCAACTGGAGTGATCAGGCTAGAGAAGCAATCCGGGAGTCTGGGAATAACCAACACGCAGACTGATTAGTTTTATTTAAAGCACCCTTTATTCAACGCACCGTTACTGTACACACGTCTGACACGAGGACGGTGGCTCGCTCGTTAACGGGTGTGCCTTGCTTTGACAGATCTATGGCCCTGCGGTGGCGGTGACTCGGGGAAGAAACTACGTTTTCGTGCTCAAAACAACAAAGAACCTTGTTGTTTTGAGCACGAAAACGTAATGTAGATTGGGTGCAGTTGCCTTCCGAGGAGTCAACACGACAGCTTTAATTTATGTAACGCTGCCCAGCCTGGTGTAATCCTCCCAGAAGCAGCTAGAGCACGTTTTTTTTTCATTGCATTGTGCAATAGATGAAGTTTGCAGGAGACTTTCTACTTTTGCTCAACAGCCCTAGCTCGTATGCAGTTGGTGTAGACTCAACCTAAAAATGTCTGCCATGCTTTTTTCTCCACTTTATGCAGATATTATATTTTGTAGTTGTTCTTTGAAATGCAAAAATGAGATGGCGTGGTTAGCACTGCGTGCGTACATGAAAGAGCCAGCTATGACTCCAATTATATTTTATATTGGCCTGCAATCATTTCGCAAGAGTGTTACGCGCGTAATTTACCGAAAGTATACACAGTACCAGTGAAAGTCGTGACACTGAAATAAGTTCCTAAAACAATCTCTAGAAAATATATTTTGTGCGGCAGGTATCTTCACAATAACCGAAGTTTGGACAGTGCCTCCTTTATGCTCAAGGCATAACTAGCTGAAACGGGCCGGGCCGGGCCGGGCCGGGCCCAAACCTTTCGGGCCCGGGCCGGGTACGGGCCACATTTAAGAACACCGGGCCGGGCTCGGGCGGGCCGGAGCATGGCATTTTCGGGCCGGGCCGGGCCCGGGCCGGAAAATCGGCCCGTGCAGTGCTCTAATGTACACCACGATACGTCACTAACTCGAGGGCATAACACATGCTTAATTTCCGCTCTCGTTTCCTTTAAAGTCGATGTTTGGAAGCGTCTGCCGCTACCGAAGCAGGTATGGAGTTGGTCAGTATTGTTTCGCCACTGCAAGCACTCTGCTTCTCGACGATAAGCTGGTAGTCGTTGGTCTCCAATTTGATGCGCTTGCGAATGAGGTGCCCATACTTATATTGCGTGCGCTGTCTCACTCGTTGCCCACATAGCAGCTTTCGATGCTATCATTGTTGCTATCTTTGTAAGTGCGTATACGCAACACATTCACTGCATCAACAACAGAGTTGCTTGAATTTCAAAATGGCCTCCCATGGGCGTCAACAGGATCTTGTCTTTGGTCAGCCTCTCCTGATGTCCTGAACTCGGAGCCGCAACCTCGACCGAGGAATCTCGGTGAAAAGCGCCCCAGGGGACCATTGCTATCCCTCTCTGGCTCTCTATACCTTTGCTGACTCAGGAGGATTTACGCAGCCGTTTTTTTAACCAGGATAGTAAGTCACATGACCGAAACAAGGTGAACTTAAAGGGCTACTGACACGAAACTTTTCAGTCGTCGTTTCCTTGCGTCGAATGAAAGGCCAGGTCCTCAAGAACCTAGATAATGTACTGGTAAGCTTGAGTGCAATCTGAAAAATTGATTGCATGTTTTCTAAAACTAGTTTCGATTGCTGCTGCATCCTGGCGTCACGACACAATGTCAAGTTCTGATTACGTGCTCGCGCAAGGTATCGTGACGTTTCCAGGGCCGCTCCGTCGTCTGTCTCGGGCCGCACTTGTGGCAAGCAAGTGGGCGTTCAATGATGGACGAAATTTTGTCTAGAGGCTCCGACGACAGTAACGGCTTAGGCAGAGTGCAAGATGCCGAGACTGCCGTCCCTGCAAACGATATCGCATTAGACCACGTCGCAAGCGTGTCAGAAGACGAGTCATCTGGCAGCGATAACGCCATCCAAGGGGGATTCAGCATCGGAAACGTCTGTGTATTCATGTGCACACAAGAAGATAGAGCGCAAGTTCGACTTCAGTCGCTTCACGGCTCTGCTGAACTACAGTGACCGGACAGCAAGGGCAGACAATCTATAAAGCGACGCGGAAGCCACCATTTTGTATGTTTTTGTACCTGACGTCATGACAACTGCATACAGCTGCGTGAAGTCACCAGAACTTGCACTGTAGCTCGACGTCATGCTAGTTGACGTCAGTGTCACTAGGTGCGCCATGCAAAAGTTGACTTTGATTTAGAATAAAATAAAATATTCTGAGCTTCGCACTTGGTCAGAGCAGTCTCTGTATTTGTGCCTTGTACATGTTGTGTCCGCAGACACTACATAAACAGCGTCGTGAAAGCTATCAGCTCAGTGTAATGCCGTTCCCCAATTAGCCTACATCTTCGCTTGTTACTTCTTAATTTTCCGCTGCTTTATACCAACACAGAAATTTTACGCTGCCCCTTTAATGGCTTTCTGACGTGGTAAATGCACACATTTTTACGATTTTTCTGCCCTTCACGAGATAATGCCAAACGACTGCGAACTTAATGGGCAAAAAAAATGGCCCTGGACGACCTAATGTTGTCGAATTCTCACATTTTGCTCATCGTTGACTTGAACTTTGATGTATACATATTTGCATATGTAGTCTTGTTTTAGAAAGCTGCAATAACTTCCGCTTTGTCGGTAGCATCTGAACCGTGAAAGGGTGCTTGCATAAGTACCTTACGCATTTTAACAGTAATAACGTAAATTGACAGGAATGACATTAAGAGGTCGGAGAACGGCAGAATGGGTCAGGGAACAAACAGGGGTTGCAGATATCCTAGTTGGCACCAAGCGAAAAAAATGGACCTGGGTTGCCGCGTAATGCGTAGAACAGTAAGATCAACAGAATGGTTACAAAGGGGGATGGAGAACGCGGTCGAGGTAGACAGTGAGTTCGATGGAGTGACGAAATTAAGAAGTTGGCAGGGATAAAATGGAATCAGCTCGCTCAGGATGGGGCCAACTGGGTATCATTGGGTGAGGCCTTTGTCCTGCAGTGGACTAAAACAGTCTGGGAATGATGATGATAATGAAATAATAAGAATATTCATATTAAGGTTTTCGCACGTAAAACTATATAAATTATTCTTACTATTATTAATATTTATGAATAATACCTTGTGTATATTAAAAAAAAAAACTAACATGTCCTCAGTGGAATGGCTGAGAGCTCAGCCGTCCTGTCTTCAGTGAGCGCAAGCATGTGACAATGGTGGCGCATCTTTGCATTAGATCTTGTAGCTATAGGTTCATTCATTCTCAATTTTCTGAAAGACTCAACTCAGGGCCATTCCTATCGTAAGGGGTGAGATCGCAACAATAGTTAAAGCAATACTACTTAGGTGGGGGATGCGAGCACGCGTGTCATTCTCGATGGTATTTAACCTTTACTAAGGACACATGAAGCATTACTACTATTCAAAATAAAAATCTGGAGGCGACCCTAATCCCTGACTTAGGCGTCTGGTAGGGGCCCTCGTTCGTCCTCATTCGTGTGCCCTGGTGTACTCCTTTAGCTTGGCTTGTGTTTCGCGCGCTACCGAAGCGGATTTCAGGGGCCACGTAGAGCGAAGCGCGTGATTGAGATCTGCTCCGCCAGGTGCCGAAACGATCGCAGCTGCTCGCAAGAAAAGCGTCTGCTCTTTCAATGAACTCGTTCAAACAATTTTCATTAACTTTCGTGACAGTTAATTGGCCCTTATCGTAAGTAAACTTATGCTCCGATATCATATGCATCCTATATAACTCTTAGCTTGAACTAAAACCTTCGATTTCGCACCATTTTTATGTTTAAAACAAACATTTTGAATACTCGGAAAGCCAGAAGTAAGTCCTCTACCGGAAGTACTTGGAAGAGAAAGAAGAGTGGAACTCGTTGCTCGTGCCACAAAAAAAGAGAAACCACAACGGTGCCTTGATCATGTATAATTGCTATCATTGCCCCTCCCAGTCCCGTAGCCAGGAATTTTTTTCGGGGGGGGGGGGGGGGGCACTTGCTGTAGGCTTGGATTATTTCAGAAAAACACCTATTTTCATTATTTTCGCTCAAACACCCCGTTCATCAGAATTTCGGAGGGAGGTTGGGGAGGGCGGGCACCTAGGGGCCTTCCCTGAATACGGGCCTCCCCCCCCCCCCCCCCACCGGAAATTTTGAATTTTGCATGTGTAAATATAAACGCACGCACGAACATGACTAAAGGATGTTAGACCCCCCTCCCCTCCCCCGAAAAAAATTTCTGGCTACGCCCTTGATTGTTCTGCCTTGACTGGTAAGCTCTCTAGGAATGATTTTATGTCGTTTTTTTTCATAGCTGTGATTGTTCATAATCCTATTAATTGTGCAAGGGAGTAGCCGGTGCTATATAGAAGCGTAAACATGTCGTAGTAAACATACAATAATAATAAAAGAAACAGGCGGCGACAAGGAGCTACAAGAGAACATGAAGTGTACTTGTTAGTACGCGTGCTCTGTGTATGAGGCGCAATAACTGGCATCGATGTAAAAGTAAGCAACTACAGAGCCAAAGAAATCCCATTTAATCTGGTTCTTCTGTCCAATTACCTGTTAGTGTACTTCAAAAGCCTTGAGTCGGATGCGCAGCTGTTATGCAGTGTATGCTACTTTATGTTATGTTACGTTACGTTACGTTATGTTACGTTATGTTACGTTATGTTATGTATGGCTGTTATGCAGTGTCATGCATTAACTTAACAGCCAAGTAATTCCGCCGCGACGTAGAGTTCATGTGCGAAAACGACAGGAGCCTCACCGTCATAGGATTTTATAAAGAATATGCATTCTGTAAAAAAAAAAAAAAAGGCACCCCGTAGAGCTCCCTTAAGCATTACCCGTCCCCGTAGGTCTGGTACATTTATCGTCCACTTCTACTGTGCAGCGCGTACATCACTACGTCGAGTTGTTCACGATGTACTGGGGACTACTTGTGCAGTAATACACACGGTATTCCAAAGTTGGTAAGAGAACCGGTGGCCAGTTCAGAGCGACGGAATGGATACCAAGGGATGGGAAACGCAATCTAGTACGACAGCAAGTTAGATGGAGCGACGAAATTAAGAAGTTCGCAGGGATAAAATGGAACAACGTCGCACCAGATAGGGTAAATTGGATATCATTGGGAAAGGCGTTCGTCCTGCAGTGGACGTATTGTTTGCTGAAAATGACGAAAACAAGTAAAAAAAGAAATTAAGAATATGTAGAACTTTCTTCTGACAAGCGACACCCGTGCGTATTTGAGCGCGTATTCAGAAAAGCTTTCTCGCGCTTATACATTCTTTATTAAGTAAGTCCAGAATAAGCATTGCCTGTAATTAGCGCTTACGAACAATTAAAGCGAGATAGTTTTTTTAATTATTATTTTACGAATTGTGTGTTCTACTATAAACCCACCACGCTGGTTCGATTGCTATCGCTTCCACGACAAGGTCATGGACTCGATTCCTTGTCTCATGCAGTCATGTTCGCGTTGCGGTGAAATTCAAAAACACAGCTGCACTTTTGGCCTTGGGTGTACGCTGAAAAAAACCCGCGTGTGCGAAGTCAGTCAGGAAGCTCACCGCCCTCATACGGCGTCTCTCACAGCCAGTGAGCTAGTCTGTCATGATAAAACTGGTTTAACTAAATTTGCATATCATTCAGAAGTGAACATTAATGTACACACCAGCTAATTCGCTTGGCGGCCGTTGTAAAGTATCCGCTTTGCAAAATATTTCGTCACACTCAAGTTGAATCATCTGAGGAAAAAAAAATGGCGTGGTTGAACGCGGCTGGACCAGGTTTGTCGAGCGATCACTCGGTTTTGCTTGCTTTGGGAAAGGACGAGGATATTGGTTTGCAAAGATTTAACTTTACTGCATGTCTTGGTTTAGGCAACGACGAGACTGTGCTCCCGAACTGCGGGATACTGTCGACAAGCCTCCGCGCAGTTCAGCTGCAGCATATTCTCACGCGCAGATGCACATTGTTCCTGCTTGCGGATGCGCATGCGAACGTGCTTTTTCTTCAGCCCGACTAGCGTTTCGCTGAAGCTCTTTGGAGGGCGTTGTGACGACACACGATTCGCGTGGAACGAAGCGCGGGATGAACGCGCTGATACGCTCGAGAAACGCCGGCGCGAACTCATCGGCGAGAACTTCGCGCCATCTGGTGGGCAATGTGTGAACAACTTTCTGCGGCGCTGACGCAGCTCAGACAACACACTGACGTGACCTTGCCTGAGCTTGAAGGTCAGGCTGAAGGAATGAGGCGTTTTCTGGGTTTGTACCTGGAGGAGTAGAGCTATCGCTCTAAAAGAGCAGCCTTCGCGAACACGAGTTCATTAGCCTATATTGGCTCGTTGAGGCGATGCCGGCGCACTGTTCTCTGGCGCAATTGCGTATGCACTCACCAGAACTACCGAGAGGTCTTAGTGATAATAGACGAAATGCACCACTTGATAGACGAAACGCATGCTAGTCATGCCGCAGACCGCTGGGAATTCGCCCATTTTGTGCAATTGTGAAGGAGTTTTCACTCCCAGGATGGATGGAATGCAATGAAACAAAACTTTATTCAGGTCCGTCGGGGTGTGAACTAGCATGTAGCGGGCCACTCCCACGTCGGGACAGATAGGCCTAGCCTCTCAGCCACGTCGTGGGCCCGTTGGACTGCCCATAGTTGTGTTTTCAAATCCGGACTGCGTAGCGCAGCATTCCAATTGGACGATGTAACGTCTTCGTCAACCCGTAACGCGGGGCACCGCCAGAGCACGTGGTCTAAGCTGGCAAAGTATTAGCAATGCATACCAAATGTTTATTAGCTGGTCGACAGGCTTTTCTCAAGTGCCCGACATACCTTTTATTTTCATCGCATCGTGCGTACGCCCGCGTTAATTGAAGAAATATTGCCAATCTTCATAAATGTACATAGAATGATTTCAGTTGTAAAGTACTTTTTAATATTCCATATAGTATTTTTATTACAAAAGCAGTGTTCCATTAACGTTTACACGAATGTGAGTATTACTGTCGCGGTTGCTCATAACAAAGAAAGTCGCATCAGCTGGGGTAGATTTCCCCTGAGATGCGACTACAGTAATGCAAAGCAGCAAATGAAGCGCGTAAGGTTAAGCACCTGTGCTTCAGTAAACTCTGCTAACGGAAAGTCGCACGTGCGTTTTGGAAAAAGCTGTAATTCAGTGAAAAACATCGTAATA
Source organism: Rhipicephalus sanguineus (assembly GCF_013339695.2). Taxonomy (NCBI): domain Eukaryota; kingdom Metazoa; phylum Arthropoda; class Arachnida; order Ixodida; family Ixodidae; genus Rhipicephalus; species Rhipicephalus sanguineus. Next base: position 267,410,623 of record NC_051176.1, read on the forward strand.
CTAAATCACATAGAACACGGTGTCTGGTTGCTATTTATTATTATTAGCTGTTTAGAAGCTCCTTGCTTTCTGGATTTAACCCAATACTTAAAGATTGTAGATTGTCCTCAGCACGTAGCAGTTAACCATTGTTTTGTGAGTAGGTATAGCAGAACCTGTTAAGGTCAATACTAACGTCGCCAGGACAAGGGTGGCTGTCCGGTGGGTCGTACGGCTTTCTCCAACCTACGCCACACATACTGAGGTACGACCTTTGAATGACATTCATACCATTTAGTACACTTACTTTCACGCGATACCTCTACCCAAGCTTTCATTGTGATTTGCACGGTTTAAATTTCTTACACGTTCAAAGCAAGAGCTAATAGAATGCTCACTCTGGTGTTTTTGCTCTTTAAAGATGGCTTCACTGCGGCATTACGTAGCGCTGTGGCGAAGCCATCGCGCAGAACGAAATCGAGCACACGTAGCAACTGCGCTTGCTTTGTTCGCTCCGTGAAGACAATGAGATTGCTGGCGACCGTAAAATTGTTGTTGTCTCATAGACCGGCTTCTTATTTTTTATTACAGTAATGTCACGGTAAAATTTTGTCTCAAGAATCTAGTAAAGAGCTTGTGACCGCTGCACATCGGATTGGGGCGCGTCACTTCGCGATGACGAGAAGCCCACTGTTTGACGTATGTGGCCCGTAATTGAAACACCGTGATCAGAAGAAAATCCAGAAGGGTAGAATCATACATCCTTGCTAAAAAATAAATTTAAAAAAAAATGAACACCGCGAGCTAGGGATGCAACGGCTATCGATCTTCTGCGTATAGCGTGTTTTCCTTTTTCTGGATCTTAATTTGGAAGGGATATGGAATCAGGATATATCAACTGATTAGAAGTAGGGGGAAAATGATTTATTGAGAATGTTCTAAAAGTAATGTTACTTTTCTGGTTATTTTTATCAACGAATTAGCAACGATGGTGCTTACACCTACGAACACGTAAAGTACGTTTTCGAAAATAAATTTCTGCCGAAAGGTGTCATTCAGCTTGTGTTCATCTTCGCTTGCATGATTCCCATGTACACGCTCGACTTATTGAGCCTATGCACCTGTCTAAAAAGAAGGAACGTTCTTCCAATGTCGCAGTTGCGCGTTTGAATATATTTAAAAACAACTAGCGCCCGATTTAATTCTCCGTGGGTTCGTTTCTGACATTGTTAGAATTCATCCTGAAGTGAAGCAACATCTGAGGTTCACGAAATTTCAGTATTTTTGCAGTTACGACGAAATTAGATGTGAAAGCTTTAACAAAACTTATTCACCATGCCTGACAACATTCGTGTCTTCATTAATATATTCTGGTATGCGTCGCGAGTCACGCTGTTGTCTATGTTGAGGATAGTTTCGTACAAATCCGTTCAAAGCAAACCACATTATTGCTGCGAGGCTGTTTAATAGCGGTGCCAGTAGATGGGATAGGCGCTGTTTTATTTCGTATACATAACTGCCTTTACCGGCCATCATTGAAAATTAGCATAATCTCCACGCTCACAAGGGTATCAGAGTGTAGCAGCGAAAGAGCATCGCTCTTTTCTGATTCGCATCGCTCGTGTAGCAGCGGCTGGAGACCATAGCCTGGTATGCCAGCTTGACATGTCAAGATGGTAGTCTTGTATTGCACCTAACCGTGGTGAATTAGACTTTACAAAGTAGCTCCGTTAGACAGCAAGTCGAAGTGAGGTCACTGAACTCAGAAGCTTGAACAAGTATATTTACTCTGCAATGATGAACACAGGCAAAACTGTCGCAAAGGTTGCTATGAAAAAAAAAAAAAAACGAAATAGAAAACGTGGCACTAAGTTGGTACGACCGCGAGGCACAAAGAACTCAGCTGCATTTCTCTTTTAACGCGACAGCGTTAAAGAGCCCGTGTCGTAGAAATCCAGGTGTCGGCGGCTTGTTTGTGAGCGAAATATCGCGATTGGTACGATAACCGGGCATTTGAGCCGGAATCGAAACCAGGCCTCGACCCACGTCTGAGCTTGAAACTGTTTCAACACACACACAAGAAAAGCCCTATAAGAGCGTTTTGTAGTGCGCGGAGTCGCGTTAAAAAAAGGTAATATTGCGTGGCAGAAGCGTAAAATCGCACCAGGTGTCACACCTTGTGAACTGCGCAACAAGTGGGTGGTGTAAAGGCCCGCCCATTACAAAGAGTTAGGGCATAATTGATCATCATCATCATCTTCTTCATCAGACACAGCATCAATAAAGTGTGCAGCTGCCGCCAATTTCCTTGCGGACGCATAGTGGGTACATCGCTAATCCACAAAATGATGAAATATGGCGTAGTGAGCACTTCACAACTGTACTTGCAGTACGCACCCTGGGAGGGTTGCAAGCGGCTAATCACAGACGTTCCTTTCCTCGCAGCACGGTTGAGGGGTCCAGTGAGAGGCGAAGTATGGCAGGCGACTCAGAAGGCGATGCGAGCGGTTCCCGTATCGCTATCGCGTTCCATTCTTCAAAACGAAATTCAAACGTCCTCTAAGTTTTTGTTTATAGCGAACTTTTTATGTACTGCTGGGGGCTCTTATGCCACGCCATCTTTTTCTCCCGACTGCAATTTATCTCATTTTATTGAGAACTTGAGAGTGATAATATTTTGCATTCAACTAGTGAACTTCTTCGGGACGTTCCGTCCGCACAGAACAGAAAAACCGCTGCATTCAACTAACTCGAATATTTTATGCCTGTCGCATCTCGCACATTATTAAATGTGCTGTGTTTATACGGTAAATAAAGTGTCTAAACCAATTGAATGCGACACATCCAAATGTGGAACTATTGTTTAAGCACACGAGGTATATGTTATGGTTATTACGTCATTAAAAACTATGCTACGCTTGATCGAACTTCATTTCTTCGTTACCTGGCGGCCTGGCACTGCATTGATGCTGCATTTGGGACAGACATTACACATGTGCAATGTGCTCAGCCAACAGTAACCACTAGAAGCTGCGACTTCCGTGCTGGCGTCCAGTACCGTCACATTGAGCCAAGAAACTGGCGCGCTGAAACAACATCGATCGAGCGTTCAAATCAAAGCAACGAAAAACAGTAACACCAGCTTTGCGCACCGAACGAACGAGCTGCGCTCTCAAATAGTGAGTGTCGAATGATGCAGAAATGCAGTGGCTTCTGTGTTTTACTAAACACTCACTTGTACCAACCACAGACTCCTGTTTACTTTCATCACCGTTCTTTTTATTATAGCCACTTATGTCAACCAATGCCAACTCGTCCACTTAGCTGCCATTTTCTCAAAATAATTCAGCATACAAGAGCCGAAACTTTTCATTCACCCACTAGCGCTTTGTGGCACAACATAGAGGCTACTATCAGTTTTCACCAGCGCGCGCTAGGTGCCTGATCACACTTGGCTTTCGTGAAGCCGAATTTCTGGTCGTTATTGTATCTCGATACACGAGATTTCAAAGGCCGTATATTCGAACAATCCCGTTCGCGCACATCCTTTCAGTGTGTTTGGTATGGCTGAGCCAGTGGACATGATGCCCGCTGCTCCACTGATACCTAAAGCCGCACCCCACGCTACGTGATATAGTATATCCGAAATGGGAGAGAGAGCAAGAAAGCGAGGGAGGGCGAAGTGATAAGCGAAACGCAGGGTGGTTAGCAATCCTGAGCCCGATTGACTAAACTGTATGAAACTGACTGGGCAAAAGCGGCTGAAGGATCAGTAGAAGGAGAGAAAGAAAATGCTAACGGTGCGTATGCCCATTCTGAAGCGTTCACTGCCCAGGCAGGCACGATGCCGTGGTTTAGTGATAGTCAGTCTGTCATATAATTTAACTTAAGGGGTCCGATATGATATTCGTATGATGGGCAGTTACACAATACGTCGTCTTAAGTTTCTTCTATGCCACATGTGCGAAAATCGTCACTTTCTGCTGTTCCAAATTCCAATAGGGGATTTTTCGTGATCTATCGCCACCTGTCGACATAAACGAGAAGCCTCTCCCCACCGCCCTTGGTTGGACGAATCGCGCCGCCGGCGTACGCGCGCGCAGCAAATTCAACGTTAGCGCGCGCGCGCGCTTGACCGACGTTAACACTTTGTGACAGCACAGAGTTTGCATGGTTATTGGTAGTGTTTGGCAGCAGCATCATGTCGACCCTCTGCTGTGTGCCGTGTTGCAAGCAGACAGGAGCTCGCGGCGAGGACGCGCCAAAGGTATGCGGATTGCTATAGCGCTTGCGCTTTCAACGCGGATTCATCACTACTCCTCTGATAACTTCTAGGTGTGCTTCTTTTCATATCCTAATGCTAAACACTGAAAAGAAAGGGATACTGTAGCAACTAAATGTGACGAGGGGCCTTTCTTCACACGGCCGCCGCACTGGCGCAGCGGTTACGGTGTGGAAGGTCACGGGTTCGATATCGGCCGCGGCGGCCGCATTTTCGATGGAAGCGAAAATGCTAGAGACCCGTGTGCTTAGATTTAGGTGCACGTTGAAGGACTCCAGGTGGTCGAAATTTTCCGGAGCCTTGCATTACGGCGTGCTACATTTCGTGGTTTTGGCAGGTAAAACCCCAGCAATTATTATTACCTTTCTTCGACGTGACGAAGTTTACGAAAGTGTGTTCGAGCCCCGAGGCACTTCACCCTCACCGATGAAATTCATTCGGGCCAAACACTGCGGGAAAACAGGCGTTTCTTGCAGACTGTTTGGGCGCAGTCTTCCTCGAGGCGCTCATCAAAAAGAGAGAGAGAGAGAGAGATTCGCAACCTGAAAGCGGACCTCGTCACCGCTGCTGCTACGTGCGAGGTGACCCGTGAATATGGGCTAGCTATCGGCCGCAATATAAATGAAAAACGTCCACAGTTCCGCTACTTGCGCACTAGTGACAAGTAAGCATCGACGACGCGCTGTGCGTGCTCACGCGAGGTTACAGACTTAAGCCAACAACTCAATGCAGTGGCGGTGCGCGTCCGTGCGTTAATTAGAGGTGAAAGAAGAGGAAGTACAAAGGGCAAGAATATGCTTGTATAAGGCACATCAAGATCTGCAGACTGCGGCAGTAGAACAAAACCGCCGAGTTGAAAATTCTCTGTCGAGTGTTTCCAGGACAGTAGCAGAAGGGGGCCTCCAGGTTAAGCTATAAAGCAGCAGCAAAAGTAGCTCAAGAGAACGGTGGTTGGCGCCGTCCTTCCTCGCTGCTCATTCACACGTGCAATCACCACTTCTTTGCAGACTAGTTGGTTCATATTTGTAAACTCGACTTGCTGCGCAACCAGTAGGAAAGAAGGAGGGAGATAGGAAAGAGCACAGACAGGAAAGAGTTCACAAAAGTGCAATCACTGATGTATCCATGACGAGTGCTGATACCAGGAACTCCTTTTTTTTCTGCCTACGATAATAAAGCGCGCGCACATCATCGCGCGAGAAAAAACAAAGAAATGTGTGGTTACGGAGGGAACACTACTTTGTAGCCAGGCACTGGTTTGCATACAGGTGCACATGTAAATGCGAACGCCAGAGCGTGTGACCCGACCACACTCACGCGCAATGCAGCAACTAAACTTAATCATAGTATTGATATCTGGGGTTTACGTCGCAAAACCACGATATGATTATGAGGGACACAGTAGGGGAGGGCTCCGGAAATTTCGGCCACCTGGCGTTCTTTAATGTGCACCTAAGTATAAGTACACGGGCCTCAAACATTTTCGCCTCCATCGAAAATGCAGCCGCCGCGGTCGGGATTCGATCCTGCGACCTTCGGGTCAACAGTCGAGCGCCATAACCACCACCGTGGTTATGGCCACGCGGGGGCCAACTAAACTTCGTTTACATGTTAAGCTGGCGTACAGTGCGACGCTGTTCAAAGACCGTACGCTCCGGCGTTCTCAGTCATGCTTAGTGCCACTGTTAATTTTGTTTGGCGTAAAATAACGCGCGAGCAGCCACTTAGATCTTGATATTTCCCAAATGTATGACGACGTTTCGGTGGAAGCGGACCGAATGTAGCTTTCCATTCAAAACTTAATCCATACTCCGTTTCATACATGTTCTGTCCTATCAGGTGCAACAGGGTAGAGGCTATAGGGAGGCTCCTTGTGCTGAATGCGTTCGCACCAAGAAATAGTTCGAGGTTTTACCACTTCTCCTTTTTTAGCCTGAGTAATCCATGAAGACGTTTTGTGCCTTGCAAACTGGCTCCGTTGTACACCTATTAATATGTTGTTTCACATCACTTAGCGTTTTGTTGTTTACAGTTTCTGGCATTTTATTTGTTGCCGGTCGCGACGTCTCAGAGACACGCGGAGTTCTACATTTTGCTGACCGAACTTCTTGCAAAGCTTCGACGACGTTACACCTGATATGTGAAACGGAGTATACGTTCTTCGTTACACTTTCCGAGATTTCCTGAAGCACTGTAAGCTTCCATTTTTTTGAGCGTGAGATTCCTCTGAATAGCTGGGAAGTTTTGAATCACGAAATCATCAGCAAAACTAAGAAAAAGGCGCTCAAACGTGCACTCTACGACACGCGTGCCAGAGACGTCGCTCAGCTAGCCCAACTGATGGCGGACAGAGGGCGAAATCAGTGTTGCCAGGCTTAATGAGGAAAAACATATTGATGAAAGAGGAACGCAAGTGCATAAAAGAAAGTCTAGTTGCCAGCAACACAGCTAGGTTTCCGCACGTTGAGTAACACTGTGTAAAAGTTTGTGGCATTCAAGGCGTGTAGACGGCCGTTAGGTTATTTATTTATTTATTTATTTATTTATTTATTTATTTATTTATTTATTTATTTATTTATTTATTTATTTATTTATTTATTCCATTCGGGGTTTTAACACGAGGATGAGGAACCAAACGATTAGATAAGGTTCACAAAGAAAATGACTGCGCTGTGTAATATAAAAAAAAAGACCTTGCTAGTATTAGTAACCGTAGTAATGAATACCCTGAGTAACTCAGTAAACAAAATGAGGCAGCAATTACAAAGTTATGCAGACATCAAAGGTAACCCAATTTGGTGTTACAAGGCATGCAAAAACAAAACCCATTTGAACAATCGCAATAAAATTTTCAGGGTGCAGAGCGCAACACCGTATTTAACACCGTATTTAATATTGCCGGACTAGTAAATAGCTCTCATTTAAGATTGCGATGTAGTCTAAAGAAACGCTACTGGTAACGCAGGAAAACAGATCGTTCCATACCCAAACTTGAAAATCATCTTTCAAAAAATATTTTCCAATAATGTTCAGTGGTTAGCACAACCAGTATTTATTAGTATGTAAGCGTCCGTTCTATTAAAGTCAACAGAAATATGAAAAATCGCCAGTGGCATGTAACAGAATTTGTCAATTTGGGTGAACTGAAAGGAGAACATGAAAGGAAGCACGAGACGTCAGAAATGTACAAAGTACTAATTACCAACGTATTGCTATTTAAATTTGTATTAATTACCTTACGGCGCGTGTTGCAAGCTAAAAGTTGTAGCCGCTGAGTTCTCAAGGCATGTCTAATTGAAACGTATGCATCGGATTACATCAGTTTCGGGGCTTGCTTTCCGTTAATCGTGGCCAAATACCTTGGTGTTACTATTATTTATTCGCCTAATTACGTAAAGCTTTTTATTGGAATAAAAACTTGGAGTACGCTTGAGTTTCGCCTTCAAGAGTAGAACGCCATCGCCTTCTCAATTGATAGCCTGGTTTCGGTTCTCGGTACACGCCTCAATCATGCCGTAACGAAACGAACGACTGTGCGCGTAACATTGGCCGTCTCAAACTGTCATAGAATGCCTACTGCAAGTATAGTTGCTAAGTGCCCACTACGCGTTCGTAAGGCAAACGCGATCCTACGCAGCCGTTCACTTTGTTGATGCTTTTGCTGCTGATGATGATTAAATATATCTGAGCGCTTTGTAATGGATGGGCCTTTAAAACACCCACTCGTTGCGCAATTCACATGTTTTGACGCCTGGCGTGATTCTACGCTTTTGCCGCGCAATATTACATGCGTTAAGGAGACTCCTTCCGCTACATTACATTCATATAGTGTTTTTTTTCCGAAGGAGCTTCAAGAAATAGGGCGGCTCTGTGGTACAACACCTGCTTGCCACGCAGACGACCTGGGTTTGATTCTCACTCAAACCCGACGATTTTTATTATTTATTTTATTTGCATCTTTCTCCATTTTTCGGTCACGGACAAGATGATGATTTTTCGCTCACAACCAACGACGCCGACACCAGAATTTCTGCGAAACGAGCTCTTTAACGCTATCGCGTTAATATGTAGATAAACTTCGCTTTTACCGTAAGCTTAGCGGTTCTTATCTCGAAACTGGTGCTAGTTTCAAAGTTCGTTTCAAATGGCCGTTCCTCGAAAACTCAATGGCATTATTTGTTGAATTCCAGCAAGGGTCCTTCAGTAACAATTCGTAAATTGCAGTATGTGCTCTAAAGTAATAACAAAAAGTAATAATTTTCATTTTCTAAATAATGCCTTTTGATTCCTATTATACTGTACAAGTGTAAGGTCCGCGAATTTCCTGCTCTATTCCACCGGCGATTTTAACAATTCTGCCAGTTCGGGGTATTTCCAATGCGAGCTTGCGTCATACCATTACTCTGCTATACGTAGACGCTGCATTCCCGGCCAGCTTTAACGGTGTGGTGGTTTCAGTACACCATTCGTCGCGAGTCATCCGTTCCCAGATGTCCTTATGGTCGTGAAGACTGTTGAGAGCCAATTCTAAAGATCAAGCGATTGTTGTATATTGAGAAACATTCCTCTTATTTTTTACCAGAATGTATCCTTCTATTTTCTATTTTCCTCTTTGCCATTTTGATATTTGATATTTTTGTATTTTTTTGCCTATCATAATCTGTTGTTTAATCAGGAACATTGTTTTGCCTCTTTGTACTTACAAACTTGTTCGTTATTTTTACCACTCCCCTCTGTAATGTCTGTTGACCCTGAGGGTAAAATAAATAAATAAATAAATAAGCTACTGTCGCAGATTAATTTGTTTTACTTTTTTGTTTATAGATGACGACACTTACCAATTCGACACTAACACGCTCCCTTGCATCCACATATGCACGGTCTTATTCAGCCGTGGCTCAGTGTATCTCGTTCACCGTGATGATGAACTGATGTACCGAGTTTGTCGCTTGAGGTGCCCTAAGGGATGTAATTGACATAACTGCGTTATCTGTTCTTGCTGCCGATTTACTCTCGCAAAACAGCTGCTCCTTGCGAGGGCCGAGCTACAATATTAATAATGAGAATAGTTTATTTTCACCACGAGGATGAGGATGTGGAGGACAAAAGCTACAATGTGCTTGATGGACCCCGGGCCTTTGCGCACACAGACAACAGGATGGAAAAACGACATGATAAGGACAATAAACCTTTGTCAAAAAGAAAACTACAATTATTACCTTAGACGTATTCGATCTAATCCAAAATAAACCTACAGAGCATGCCCATAATAAAGCACCATTTAAAAAATTCACCGACGATTGCGATACTGGGTAATGCGAATTGTGAGCGCAGCTTCGTGTTGGGGCAAGGCCAACTGTGTTTGAAGTTTCGGCTTTCCCCAACTTGTCGGTTACGCCATAAATCATAATTTTTGTTAAGTAGGACAGCACCCACTAAGCCATTATTCGTATTTCTGCGGATAAGAGAGGTACCCGCTACACATCTGTAAGGCGTTGACGCTGCATGTGGATAATGACGATGAAGAATTATGGCTGAACACTTTGCGGTAGGTGGGAAGCATTAAACCACAAACTCGTTGCGCAGTTAGCATTGTGTGATGACCGGTTGTTATTTTACTCTTCTTCCACGCTATATGACGTAGGTTAACGCGATTACTTGCCCTACATGACGCATGTACATGGTCTTTTTGCAAATGAGTTTCAAGCACCAGCGTGGCTCTGTGATAGAATACTCGACTTCCAAGCAGAGGGCCTGGGCTCACCCGGGGTATTTTTTATCATTTTATTTTTTCATGTCTATCGGTTACATTTTCATGTCTAGTGGTTACGCCACCGACTTCGACGGCAACGGCGACGCCGCTCAACGCAGGAACGGGCTTCTAATAACTGCGGTCTAAAACAGAAAAATAAGTGTCTGTGTGTGTCACTGGCCTTTCCATGGGTGGGAAGGGGTTCAAACCACGATTTTTAAAAATTTTGTATATGTATATACATATACACACACATACAAACGCACGCATGAATATGCATAAAGGGTGGTTGAATCCCTCCTCCTCCCCCCTCATTAAAAAAAAATTGCACCATTTCCCGCTAACGGGGACCATGAGGCGATGCGAAGCCGGAGCACTTGCACGATCGCGTTCCGTTGGCGTTCGCTTGGGCATGCTACCGACCTCGCGTCTTGCAACGCGAAGAGGAACGCTACGCGCGTCTTGTCTTCTCTCTAGCCTGGCCGTTAATTCTCACAGGGCGAGCGGGGAACGCGGTCGACAGGCGCGCGAGAGGGCGGCAGCGTAGGAGAGGAGAGAGAGGGGGAGGGTACGCACATGCCCTGGTCCTCATCGCGGCGTTGCGCAGGAGAGAATTTTGGCATGTCTAGCCTGCGTTTCAAAGATTGGAGAGGGGAGAGGGGAAGGGAGAGGAGAAACGGGAGAGGGGAAGTGGAGAGGAGGTGGGGAGAGGAGGAGTGGAGAGGGAAAGTGGTGAGGGGGAAATGGGAGAGGGGAAGTGGAGAGGAGGAGTGGAGAGGAGGTGTGTGGAGAGGGTATGCGCATGCGCAGTAAGGGTGGTCACGCCGCACACCACCACCACCACCACCACCACCACCACCACCGGATTGAACTCCGCTATAAGATGCTTCACATCTAAAAATTCTGGCTACGCTACTGGTGTGTGGTGTAAGCCATCGCTGGTGACTTGTAAGGCTACACATCAGTCGTACAAATGCAGGCTATAACGAGAAAAATTCTGATAGATGTGTGTTCTCAAAATACCTTTCGGAAGCGAATAAAAATTTTTGCTGTTGGTAAGATTAGAGTTGTTCAGCGTAGTTTGCGCGCGCTGTTGTATCAAGTCACGTATAAAATTGTTTGGTGTATAGGCCGCGCTAACAGATGTTAAAGAGTTCAATATATTTAAATGGCTGTTATTTAGTCGTAGTTCCTTCTTCCTTCTATAACATGAAATCAAACTGAAATTATAGAGGGCGAATATCTTATTGTATTAGTATTTTGAAAGGTCTTGATAGTGATGTGGTATTTGCCGGGCTGAGAGAATTCCCGATAGCTTTATTTTGCAGCCTATCAATTTTGCCGAGGTCACTTACTGAGGATGTACCCCCCACAATGTCACAATAATTTATATGTCGACAAAGCAAGTAGTTGTATAGCATCTGATTAAAATTAAGGAGAAGCAACAGCGATATTTAACTGACTGACAGAACGCGCCAGTTTCGGTGAGACGTCCATGAAAACATGTTATGGCTCCATGACCTCTTTACATGCAAAATAACTCCAAGTATCTTAAATTATTTGATAATTTCAAGTTGACCAGGACATATTCCCAATGCCATCGTAATATAGACATATTTGTTTTTTTTTTTTTGGACTCAATATTCGACGTTTCGACAGGAGTCCGGTACCGATAAAGACCTGACTTCGGTCGAAATATCGAATAAACCTTTTCTCTCTTGTTGCTGTTACCGAGGGCCTTCTATTTGAATGCTACAGTGGCTACCTGTGCGCTGAGGCTATTCTAAATTTTATTTGTACAATTTAGTTAGCTAAATATGTTATTGAAAATATTATTTTCATATGCATGTTTCTACCGTGGGTATTGGCTGCCATTTTGCCTCGTCTCCAGTCTCTTATTTACAATAATTAGACTCAGTCATCGATGAAACGGGCTTACAATTACAATAAAGAAGTTCATTCCAACTAAACCGCTCAGTCTGACTGAATAAAATATCCATGACTGCAATTTCGAAAGGCGGAGGAGAACCCGTAATGTAGCTGACGGAATAGAAAGTTAAGAACGTTTTTTTTTTCAAAAAATGTTTTATAATAACTAAACGATAGCTCGTTTCATGATCAAGGCTGAATTCACAAAACTGTTTGTTCGTGATGATATTTGTCTTTGGCCTTAGTATAAATCCAGCATTATGGTTGACTCCAGTTCTATCTAACCAACATTTTTTAGCGGATGAGCACTTCGTGAATATGGGCCTCTGATTATACAAGCCTCTAAAGTTTTCTAGAGGCCTAGGTGGCCTTATGATGCTTAACTAACGTAGTATGAAAGATTTTGTCCTCACCTGTCATCGACGTTCCACAAAAGCAGTCAAACTTCCTTCGAGGAGTTATTTAGAAGGTGTGTTTTTAAATGAAGCTTCTAGTGCTTAGGTGATCTACGCCTTTAGCCCGGCCGCATTCGCTCATAATATGTCCGATGACAGGATTTGCTGAAATCTTCTCTTACTAGCGTTTCTAGCGCAGGAGATTTTTGTGAATACGATTTCTAGGTGATAGGCTGGTGTATTGAAACGAAACAATGTGGTGTTCATATACAAGCCCTTGGATTGAACAGTCTGAAATATTTACAGCCAAATTTCTATGCTTAGCGTGCAATCTATGCTTAGCGTGCAATGCTTCCTAGATTGTTTTGAAAAACTGAATGGTCAACAGCAAAAATTAAGTGAATTAACAGCTTCGAGTCCACTGCCACAGGTGTAGCAGGCCTCGCGATATGTATTAACAGAGTCCATCATAACAATAAAACTCGCAATAGTTGTTTTTAGGTATATTCGAAGGTCTTAACGTTGTTAGTCACGGTATGTTACGAAAGAAAAGAAGTTGCAAGAAGTTGTTGTCAACATTATTAGTCCTTGTTAGGTACACGTCATATCGAAGAAATCGATGATCGGATTTCACTTCTCATTTGTCGGCGTAACTCACGGCACGCATCAAGTCTAGATATTTGTACAAGTGACCTCCCGAAAACCTTGTTGAACCCTAATATCTAGCGTACGAGAACGACATCGCTCTTCGAATCCGTGGGCCAATTGCTCCCGCAGTTGCGAAAATATAATTACTGAATTTATTAATGTCCTGGGATCAATGTCCCGAATTGGTTCTTGAAGGCTCAAAACAGTGAAATGTCGAGAAAACAAAGTTCGTAATATATTATCTCTAGAGGAAAAGATATTTAAACATTTCTGAAAACCTGCTGTTATGGGATAATTTGGTTCCGGGTCGAACGATGCAAATGTATGGGAATCATTTTCATGAATAACTTCACTCTGGAAAGAGCAATTCCACGCATTGTCTTGTTACATACGCCTCGTATAGTCCGCGCTGCTTCAGCGATTACGAACTTCAACCAGCTATTCCAACTCGGAAAGAAACCTTTTGAATTCCACGACGTTTGTGGAAAATTGGCGTTAGCTCGTTTGGCCTCAAATAAATCGCAATTTTTCATCGCGTATGGCTTGTTCAGTACAACATATTTCATGTTATTTCACAGACATATCTTCTGTTATAGAGAATTGCGCAGTCACAGCATTAGATTGACTGCTAATCGATGAATACACGCGAAATATCGCTTTCAGTGTCACTCTGCTAACGAAGTTTATCAGCAGTTAGTGAACACGACAGTATTTGTTCTGTCCTATGCACTTCGGTACGACTTTTCAGCTGTGCATTGGGTAAACATTGTATGTGATTATGGCTGTGACCATCGACCTCCCTCTTTGAAAAAACACTCAGAAATGACCGACAAAGCAGTCACACAAATGAGCCCTCATCTATTTTAAAATATGTGGTAAAAACAAAAATATTGGTATGCAACTAAATAATCGTGATTAAAGCCACTTGCTATGCTTAATACCATATAGATTGTATATGGGCAACTCCCATCTCTGCATGTGTAGCTCGCGTTTGATTTTCTTTGTGTTACTTGTGCGTTTTGTTGTGAAGGTATATGCATGCAGGACTTATATGCGTGTTCCCAGACCACACTGTGCACTTTCACTGGTTATCGGAACTGTGCGAGTCCCTTCCGTGCCCTCATTTACTCGTGCACGGAACTCTTTTTTGATATTTGACTATCTCATATTCTTTTAAAATTTTTTTTTGGTGCTTTTAGTTTTGTTGTCACGAGAAAAGGAGTAGCCGGCGCCCATAAAAGCAGAAATGTATGCTACAAACCATATCGACAAAAAAAAAAAAAAATAGAGAAAACTTCAAACCTATATTGCTTATCCTGACTGATGGCGAGTAATTACTTCCATTCATTTAATTTATTTTGATTACCTTAAAATCCCCATTGGGGCATTGCGTAAGGGGTGGGCACACATTCGATAATAATAATTGTTGGTGTTTCACGTCCCAAAACCACGATATGATTGAGGGACGCCGTAGTGGAGGGCTCCGGAAATGTCGAGCACCTGGGGTTCTTTAACGTGCACCTAAATCTAAGTACACGGGACTCAAGCATTTTCGCCTCCATCGAAAATGCGGCCGCCGCGGCCGGGATTTGATCCCACCACCTTCGGGTCAGTAGTCGAGCACCATAACCACTAGACCAGCGTGGAGGGCCATAATTCCTTTGAGTGCAGACAAATAGTAGAAATAACGAAATTGGCACACAGTACGTTTTACTCTAAAAAAAATCGCCGTTTTTTCTTTCTTTCATTTTTGTATTCAGGAAGCTGCACAGGTTAAGGCCGTGATTCGGTGGGACAGGCGGTTCCAATCTGTCACTGTGCGGAAAAAAACGAACCTGAAAAAGTAGTCGTATGAGTGCGAGGACGGCGCACTTGGTACATGTGCCGAGTGCGATGTGATGAGTGGACAGCGAGATTAGTGTGAGGTGCCTGATTAAGCGAAGTATGATAAAACTGATGAAAAATATACGGGGATGGTATGTGACGATGAGTAGCAAGGCTGAGCAGACCTGATTCGTTTCTCAAGACTCGCTGGCATCATACGAATATTTAGGGTGCATGAACCTTGTAACACGGTTTCGCACAGATTCGAGAGCGTTGATTACTCTTGAAAGGAGCTCCATACTGAACATGCATATTCTACTTTAGGTCGGATCATGGTTGGTTTGAAAGGATAGTAATGACAGATGCTTAGGAGCTTGTAGTAAGCAAAAGGCTGTGCAAGCGCTACTGCGCGTTCTGCGTTCAACCGGTCTCTCAGAACGGCTCTCACTGGAAGTCTTGCTTGTGTGTGTGCACGTGTGTGTGTGTGTTTTTTTTTTCATTTTATATCTCTCTCTCTCTCTCTGTCCCCTTTCCTACCCCTATTTCCCCACCCCTGTGCAGGGTAGCAAACCGGCCACTCGCGCCAGGTTAACCTCCCTGCCTCTTCCTTTCCACCTATTTCTCTCTTTGTTTAATGAAACCGAGTGCTTTATTAAAAGGT
This sequence comes from Rhipicephalus sanguineus, assembly GCF_013339695.2. NCBI lineage: Eukaryota > Metazoa > Arthropoda > Arachnida > Ixodida > Ixodidae > Rhipicephalus > Rhipicephalus sanguineus. The sequence goes on from NC_051176.1 coordinate 267,426,093, forward strand.
GATATGACGTTAGTAATATGCGCGTTCTAGGATAAGTCTTTAGTAAGGGTAACACCAAGGAATTTGTAGGACAGTGCAGCTTCTATCGGTGCTTTTTATTGCGTATATGATTAAGCCAGTGGGTTGCGTCGGAAGGAGAATACCACAACTATGTATTTGATTTAGTTTATTGTAAATAACTTTATTTTTTGTTCGATAGTTTTTATTGTATAATGTATTATTTTTAGCCAGCAATCACACTATTGTTGCCAACAGTTAATATTTTCCTAAAGAGAATTTTTTATACTTAATAGTAATTGTTTCTTAAATGGCGCAGTCATCCGTAAACATGCGAATATTACGGATTACATGCACTGGTACGTCGTTAATATGCATTAAGGACAGGTGATGCCAGAGAAGCGAACCTCCACAAGTCACTAGTAGGGAATGAGGTCAGCTGTTGTTAATAAAAATTAACTGTGAGCAGTTATTAAGGAATGCTTCAATCGATCGCAAGATGTCGGGGTGCACATTTGTCATGAATAGTTTTAGTAACAATTGCTGATGTGGCACCTTACCGAATGCTTTCGCGACGTCTAAATTCATGGCATTTGTCTGTGGGTTAGTATCTAGATTAGTGTGACGATCATGTAGGAAAGCTGCCACTTGTGTTTCACAGGAAAAAACCGTTGCGAAATCCAGGCTGTGAAGGAGGAAGAAAGATATTTGAGTATAAAAGTTTTCAGTAGAAATGACATGGTCCATTATTTTGCAAGGTACGCTTGTTAATCATGTGGGCCAATAGTTAAGAAGGGAGCGCTTGTTGCCGGATTTACGTCTTTGAGCAAATGTGAAGCTGAGGAAATGCTGAGATTTTATTTTGACATTGAAATAAATTTTCGCATGGCGCACCTACTAACATCAACGCTAGCGTGACGTCAGGCTGCTTTACCAATTCTGGTGACTTCATGCACCAGTATGGCTAATTTTATTGGCGTCAAGTACTAAAACATGCACAATTGACGCTTGAGCGTCACCTACGTCACCTACGGAGCCACGGAGCGGAGTCCGCGGAAGCGTCACGATATTTTGTGCGAGCACGTGGCGAGAAGCTCATACCGTGTCGTGACGTCACGGTACTGTAGTAACCAAAACTAGCTCTTGAAAACATGCTGCAATTAATTTTTCAGGGCGCACTCAAGCTTTCCAGTGCATTTTCTAGGCACATGAGGACTAGGCCTTTCATTGGACGCATAAGAACGACTGAACATTTTCGTGCCCGTACCCATTTAACATGCATGCATTGCTAAATACGAATGTTCTTGCATTTCGTTTGAAATGATGATTTGGTGGCGCCTGAAATTTCGAACAGTTCTAGTGTAAAAACGTTTTTACTAATAGGGGCTCGTACTTTAATACTTCACCTTCCTGAATACTCTTAACTCTAATACGAAAGTTTTGTGAAATGCTCTTAGTAATAAATTTTGGGTAAGACTATTATGTATTTATTAAAGGAAACACGGTAGATTCATGTTGGAGGCGAACAAGAAGCGATTAAAAAAGTCTGCCCATTTTACCGGAAGCCTGTCTTAAAGAAGCAATAAGAAAATAGCATTTGAGCGCACAGCACAAGTATTAAAAACAGACACATATGTGGCGTTTTCTTTTTCTAAAAGAGCTAAGTCCACTTTAACTGAAACAGAGAAAAACGCATTTTTTTTATACTGACAATAAGGATGGGCCGGCTCCAACAATTTTGCCAGTGTGCTCATGTCACCAACATAGCTCAAATTTATCTTGCGGTTAAAATCTATTTAGCCCACTGTCGTCGGTATTCAGGAGTAAAACTTGAATTTGACCCTTATAGATTGGAACATTTCATTTTGGCTTGAATTATATAGCTCGTAAAAGAAGTGTAAATCGCAACAAATGAGCGATATAGCAATATTTTGCGACAAAATTAACACCATCCTTGACCTTCCGTTGGTGCCTTCCTTTGTTGCATTGGCTTAATGGCGATGACTAGACTTGGAGAGCGAGTGGTCCTTGCAGGTAAAAGGCGCACCATTCTGGACTGTCGGCAGCGTTTTCTTGTTCTTGGCATCTTTTGAAGGCCTTCAAAATCCTTCAGCTCTTCTTCTTCTTAGCTCGTTTTATGCCGCGCCGTTTCGAATCGCTTCTTCTTCAAAGAATAGATTGGTGCCCAATGTCTTTATTTCAGTTGTCTTCTATTTCAAATATACTGTCTTAGAGCGAAAGAAGGACATGATACTGAAGCGCATAACTCGAAAAAAAAAAACACTAAATGGCAGAAAGGATTGTGGAAGTTCGCCTACGACTGTTTATATTCGAGTTTTGCCCTACAGCAGTATGTCCTTCTGTAAGTACCAACTCGACAAAGAAAAGCTAATTGTGGAACGAAAGCACGATAGAAAAGCAACTAGGACCCAAATGAAACAGATTCGATGCGGCCATGTTGGTTATTTTGGTCACGATTGCTGACGCAGCGATGGTTTTATGGATCTGGCTTAGTTTGATTGAAACAGATGCAGGATTTGGCTCATTTTTTATTCGAAACTGCCCTTTTAAGTTCACATTAAAACAAGGAATTGCCCCATTTTGATTAAGACTGTTTTAAAAGTGAGAGATACTCAGGTGCGCTTTACACACCCGTGAAATTTAGCCCAGTTTCGGTTTCTGAATTTGGTTCTTTTAGGGAAAAAACGCCACAAGTAACTAATCTTCCATTTTAACTATTTGAAGAAGCTGTTTATGTAGTTTTATCTGGATAACTATGTTCTTTTTATTTCCCATGACCTTGCGCATCTGTTGACTGTCGCGAAACTCCCTCTTCATTTAACTTCGTCAAAAATCCTTCAGTCTTCTCATGTTGGAGCTGAATTATTCTGGGAATTATAATCTGTGTCACATGTTAACACAAGCTGTTCTTGTAGTGTGATCATCACGCGCTTGCTTCGTGCGCTGTTCCGCTGTTTACGTTCGCTTTTTGCCTGTCTCAAGCTTCAGATGAATGACGAAAACAGCATCGATAATGTTCCTAGTAAAACGACAAAAATGTTATATGCATTTTTTCTTCACAGTCCCCAACGGTGCCCGTGCGCCGTCGTGCACGCTTTGAAATGGGTGATCAGGCTTGTTGTGTCGCGCTGCCAACTTCGGGGATGGGCCTGATTCCCGACCACAGCAGCTGCATTCCGACGGGAGTGAAAAGCAACATTCCTCAGCTTATATACAGGAGCACCTAAACAATTCGAGGCGGTCAAAATTGATCTGCAGCGTGTCTCATAATCATGTCGCGGTCTTGACACGCAAGATTATTAGGTTGCGTTGTTCACGGGCGATTCCTTTAAAAAATATGATGGCTTCGCCTCCACAAGTGTTATTTGCATCGGACGCATCCGCGATCGGCGGACAGCATTCTTGCCGGTGTGCCAAGCCCCGCGCACGATTACGAAAGCGCATGCAGTATTGAGCTTCGCAAAATATCTCGAAAGCACTCGACCGAGAATAGTGCCGCAGTTGGTGTGTTTGTTTTTCTTGTGTACTCGCTCTCTCATCATGTTTAGTTTCACGTTTTTCTCGCAATAATTTCGGGGCTTCATTTCATAACATAAAAAAGTTGAGGTTAATTGCGGGAACTCCTTATTGCTGTCAGATTGTGTCTTCATGCAGCTTCGTAGCAACGGCGCTGTTACACTTGTATAAGTACTAGTTTAGATAGCCAACTCATGAATTAATTTTTTTTTGCATTTGATATACCCCTGAGCATCATGAACCTTTGTGACGTGACGTGCGAGACCATTAATTGACTCATGAAGGCGAAGGACGTACAAATAATACGTGGGCCACGTCACTGAGAGTGCCATCGAAACAGTTCAAAACGCTCATTTCGACTTTTAGGCGTTTGTTTTGCAGACGATTGTTATCAACGGTGCTCGCACGAGAATTTAACACTACCGCTCGTGACCCGGCGTTTGATCGGACCAGCAGTTCATGCAAATCAGGGTATACGGCCACATAATCTCAGACGATTGTTGAGAAGAAATGTTTACATAATCCAAGTATACTAACACCTCAGAATTTTCGAAACTATTGTGTGCGTGGCAGTATTGTTTTGGGCGTCTCTCATAATCATATCGTGGTTTTGGGACGTTAAACCCCAATTATTATTATTAGTAGTATTGTTTTGTTTAATTTCCCGGATGTATTAAGTGATTCTTTACGATAGACAGATTCATCCAAAGTCTTCTGTAGCAGAAAGCGCAATTCTGTCAAATCACCTAGAATCACCTAGAATTTGTAAGTTATGTATGTAAAGGCATAAATAACTTGTATGATAAGCCGCAATGTAGTCAGTGAATTGAAAACGTCCTAATTTAATTTGCAATCTTCGGGACGCGTGTTCTAACCGTGGAGTCTACGCCACGTTGTAATGAATTTAGAACCATTAGCGTAAATTTTTTAGCACCGATGTCTTGGAGTACGCGGTGAAAAAAACGAATGTCTTGCTCTCGTGCATCACCATTTTCACGGTGAAGCCTCCGTTCGGGCGGGAATTCGCCCATTATAAGCTATATTATCCAAACTTTCTACAGCTTCCTAAACTTTCGCTAGTAATGTAAGCTTCTACCTTCTACCTTGAGAGATTTGCATCGCAAGAATGAGCAGTAATCACCACCGTATCGTGAAAGAGCGGGTACACGGCGGGCGCAGGAAAAGGCGATCTTCGGCCGCGGAGCAAGCGAGTCCTTGCCGTGACGTCACATCGCCGCGACTGCCGCGCCGCCAGTGTTCGTTCTCGGGGCTATATCGCGAAACTCAAAATTCATATAAAATACCTTCCAAGCTTTATTCGCTATCGATATTTTGCAGATGGTACACGCACGTACCCGGGAATCGATCCAGCAGGCTATCTCGGCCGCGAAATTTTCTGCCAGTACCCCTTCAACGTTCCGCCTGCAAACGACCATATAATTCCGCCACGTATGCTGCGGCTTAAAGGGTGACAAGAGAGCGACTATGGCGGTGGCAGTGCGATGACGAACCTTTTGGACAAACGATAACCGCTGCGTGTTCTTATCACAGTCATGAACCGCCGCAAGGGAAGCATATCATGTTTACGCGGAATGTTAAGGAACACTGCAACTACGACGCGCAAGCGGGCGTGCCACGTGGCATCTTTTTTTATTTCGTGGACATCCGCAGTAAGCAGGAAATTATTAATACATTTTAAATATAAGATTAGAAACTGTCTTATCGGATGTTTTGCAAACAAATCTATAACATTCTAAATTGGAATCTTTTGCCTAGCTTCGTTGCTTTAGAAGTTAGTTAACCCCCTTAGGTCGCGGGATCGAATCCCGGCCGCGGCGGCCGCATTTTCGATGGAGGCGAAAATGCTTGTGGCCTGTGTGCTTAGATTTAGGTGCACGTTAAAGAACCCCAGGTGGTCGAAATTTCCGCAGCCCTCCACTGCGGCGTCTCTCATAAAGATATCATGAATTTGGAACGTTAAACCCTCTACAATTATTATTATTATTATTATTATTATTATTATTATTATTATTATTATTATTATTATATTATTATTATTATTATTATTATTATTATTATTATTATTATTATTATTAGCAACATTCATTTGGTCCTGTCGTCACAAAGTGAGTCGGCATATTTTTAAACTGTGGCTATAGGGTTAGGTGGGGCACCCTGTTTAATGATACACGCCGTTGTGGGTTTCTTCGGATTAATTTTCACCTATATAGGGGTTCTTTAACGCTCATCTAAATCTAAGTACACGGGTGTGTTTGCATTCCGCCCCCATCGAAATGCGGTCACAGTGGCCAGGAAACATAGACTAGGGCTCAGCAGCGCGGCACCATAGCCTCTTAGTCACCGCTGAGGCTTAAATAAAAAAAAAAAAAAAGAGGTCCTGCATCACTGCTTTGGACTTACGCGCTGCCCCGTTTTCGAGTGCGCGCAAAGCTCTAGCAGGCAGCCACGATAACATCTTTCTAGCTCTGTACACATGCCCTAATTGTGTCCCCCGTGAAGGTGCTCGTTAATTACATTTACCGAACAATCCCATGACACCGTGCCCAGATACTCTATGAACCACCAAATCGTTTCTTACCACCAGACTCAGCCTTCGCGTTTTTCTTACCATCAGTGACCCGCAACTTCCATAGACCCCTCTGTCGTTATTTCAAGATGAGACTAAATTTATTTGCTCGCGCAATGAAAGCCCTGTGCGCAAAAGAAGAAAAAGCATTTGAGCAGTTGTACTTTCTGGTATATATATACTGTACGGGGCTCCGTTTCTGTGCTTCTTACGCTACAGCCTTCCGCTTTTGAGGAATATGCTAATTGAACACTCGAGAGTTTATATCACAAGGCAGTGCATATACGGGTTGTGAACGACATCGGAGGGCTTCGGCTCATTCGAAGGAGTTGATCGGCATTGGCCATCGGATGCCAATCGCAGTGACGTCAGGGGAGATATTGAGAAGTTTTCGTGCCCCACCAAGGCTGCGTTCCCTGAAGCTTTACACCAAAAGTGAGTCCGCGGTCTCTTCTTTCTTTTGTGCATTCGAATGACAACTACGCCACACGATCCTCGAATGTCGTGGAAGGTAAGGATTAAACAGCGGCTGTTCACCGGATAACACATCCAGATACAAGCCAAGGAGGAGAGATGTTTATTTGTAGAAAGGCAGAGACGTTGGCCTGAGCAACAGTCTGCTCTGGCCGACGAAGGGAATATGGCACATTGACACATATGGAGTGGTCTTCTCCGCAACTTCCACATTTGTCATTTTCGTCCCAATAGCACTTGTCGTAATGAAGTTTAAGCTACCCCGTATGAGATACCCATGGCAACAGAAAGCGCAGATCTTCGTACTGCTGCCAATAACGTCCTGGAACAACAATTCTGGATATGAGTCGCGTTTTACGACCCAAAGGCAGCCTTCATTGTTTCCAGTCAGTCCTACGACGCAGAACGCATGAAAAATCGGTATCTAAAATAGACAAAGCTCCGCATCGAGGCTTCTGTAATGAACATGATATCATTCGCCACCGACTATCATTCGCCAACGCCAGCAATGCTGCAGTGAGCCATGGCTCACTGCGGCATCGAGCGTAACCTGATGTTCGACAATCGGCCCATAAAAAAACCTGGACAGTTATATTGATAACGGATGTCACAAAACATTTTCGACTTTCTTTATCATGCCATTGGAGCAAATTTTCTACGACACTCCCAGTGTCGTGACCTGCCGTCTTCCCTTCGTTGAAGCGACAACTGCTGTTGAATATATTACCGTGCGATGCAACTTTATTCCACCTTCTCTGGCAAGTAGAGCTCTTTACGAAAGTGTTTAACGTTTCTAGGCTATTTTGAGCGACTAAGGTTTTCAGACAGTGGTTTCATACCTCAGATATTTACAAAGACGCCTAGGCATTGCTACAGTTCCTAAAATCGACTGGTCTCAGCGTCCAATAGTGGACGTGGCTGGAATCCTTGCGTGGTTGCAACCCTTTTTCCAAGGTATTGAGTAAAAGCCGCATGCTCGTCTGGTTGTGTTCGTCATCTTTCTTTTGTTTTCTACTGCTTCGCGTTTCAATCCACGCACTGACAATTTCGTGTGAATGGGGCCTTCCACGTGATCTCAGCATGCTGACCCACTTTCCCTCGAAGAGGCACTAAAAAGAGATGGGATAGGAAGAACACAGGGAAGAAGTTGGTAGAATATACAAATATAAAAATATAAAACCACCCTTTTCTTATGTTCGCGCGCGTGTTTGTATGCGTACGTATATGTATTGGCGAATGTTTGAGGCCCGTGTACTTAGATTTAGGTGCACGTTAAAGAACCCCAGGTGGTGGAAATTTCCGGAGCCCTCCACTACGGCGTCTCTCATAATCATATCGTGGTTTTGGGACGTTAAACCCCAGATATTATTATTATTATTATATGTATTGGCCGCGAGGTCGAGCAGTGTCGGCACCTAGCGGCGAGCGGACGAAATGGCTCCTTGCGTCGTCTGATAGCCACACCGTGTTCGCATGTGTGCTACGTCATGCGCGTCCTCAGATTACAGCTTATTCCGCTGTGCTATCGCAGTATCAAATGCGTGTACGTATGCCTACACGATATGCATAACCATTTCGCCTTACGAGGCTTGTACGTGTTCTAATAAGCGAGTGCATGCGCGTGTCGGTATGGCACTAGGTCTAACCATCGTACCGTCCATTCGCCAAAATCATTTCAATGTGGGTACCACTTTGTCGTTCAAGCACATCACATAGTGAATTTGGCGTCGTCTTAAACGAAAAAAGGTACCAAATGTCGAGGTGTGAATGCAGAATTTTAGCGACACCATCTCGTGAAGTGCTGGCGATTTGGAAATCCTTGTGGTACCGCAAAGCATGAACTAGCGTCTGCAGAGGCCGGTTAGCGGTAAAAAAGACCTGAAGCCACGTATTTCTATAGCGGTACGCGTATTCATGCAAACAGAAAAGCAGAATGCACAAAGTTCTACTTCATCTAATTACGCAGAAATACAGGCTCTCTTTTTTGGAGCCGCAATAGCCAGAAGTAAATACTTAATTGGCTCAGTCGAGCAACACTACATTTATATTGTGGTATAGGCAAAACACAATTTATACACGTGCAAATAAAGCAAGAAAAATCATCGAGCACAGTACAAAACACGAATGTGACCGAAGGCCAGTTACTTCATGGATTGGCAGATTGCGCTTCTCTCACACTAATAGGAACGTTAGGCTGGTTTCGTGCATTAAGGTGGCAGTGGAGGGCGTATACATCACCATTAGGCTGCAGTGAACGCGCTTTATTCGCCGACCGTCGACTCAAACCGCCTACGGCGAAGCGCCACTGCGTACATTTGTATACGCACCTCCGACCGCCTATCCACACAAACGCGGCGACGGTGCTGCCACCTATAGCCCGATCTCGCGGGGATATTATTAAAAAGGGGAGAGGGGGTTGGTTAAACACCCCCTCCCCCCACACCTGGCTGCGCCAGTGCCAGTAAAACCTTTCGGGTCTCTGGTCGCCACTAGTTTTTCTACCACACCCCCAAAAGGCATCGCCAGGCTAGCATTACTGACCAAATAGCATGTTTGAGTGGCCAGCTGTGGTGAGATGTAGACCATGCCTATTTCATTCTAAAAAACAATCCCCCCCCCTCCCCCAACTAGTGCCCCAGTCCACCGGGACTCTAATATTCATGAGATGAGAATTAGGGGTGTGGAAACTACGCAGAATGTGTGCTTCAAATTAGGTAATATTTGGGTACGACGATACATGTGCCTTAAGACACAGATTCCATGAATTGTGGGAGGGCAGCGTATTGAGGTCAGTTTGCACTTGCGCAATCGATAAGGATCAGATGGATGATACCCCAAAACCGCAGAAATACGCTAACAAAGCTTTGTTTTAAATCGTTCAAGGCCTCCTACACAATATGTTATGGTAGAGTGCCCTTTACAAGCCACAACCTGTCCAGAATGGTATCACACTCAAGGCGGCTGTTTAACCACAGTCCGTTTACTCGCCCTAACCGTATCTACCAGCTCGACTTCTTTGAACTAAACCAGCTATATCCCTCGAAATAACAGGTAACACAATGTTTATGTCGTATGGTATACTATATTAAAAGCTAAACTTTAAGGTATAGGTGTTGTCTTCAAGTACGTAGCCTTCATTGTTATTGAAAAGCCAGGATCACTCGGACAAAATTTCTTTTTAAAGCGTTGATCGTTCTGTTAGGTTTGCACCAGGAGGGTGCTTCCCTGTAGTGCACGTAATCGCCGAATAAAAGTCACCACGCAATATTGCATGCGTTAAGGAGAGAGAGAGAAAACATTTTATTCAAAATATATAAACCAAGCACGTGGGAGGGAACCCTAGTCCGGGGTCCCTATGATGATCTCAGCGACAACACGGGCCCGTCCAACCAAGGCCTGGTGGACCTCGGGAAGCCCGTCGCAGAGGGCATCGTCCCACAGCTCTTTGGTGCAGAAGGGGCGCAGGATGACTGGAAGGGGAGCGAATAATTTTGCGGTGCACACCACCTTGACATGTACTTCTCCCGCTACATGACATTCTTGTAGCGTTTTTTTTTTTTAAAGTAAAGTTCGTAGCACTGGCGTGGCTCCTTGGTAGAAAACCTGCTTGCCACGCAGAAGGCCTGTGTTCGATTCTCACTCGAACCGACGTTTTTATTATTTATTTATTTGCATCTATCTCGAAGTTTCGCTCACGGACAAGGGCGATTTTTCACTCACAACCAACGACGCCGATGTCGACACGCGAATTTCTGCGAAACGAGCTCTTTAACGCTATTCGCGTTGCAAGTGACGAAAAAAGAAAACATAGACAGAGAGGCAAACGAGAAAGGCGCTGATAAGTATCGATACTCCTACTGTGTACATCTTTAGCTCTAGTTTTCTAGTTTGCGTTGTGTTCTTATCAACTAAGTTCAACTAAAGATCGAATTGTCACTCCAAAGATCGTGTAAAATTGCTTGAGGAAACGCTAGCTAGAAAACCAGTGTACCTTACAGAACATCTATAATAATTGTTGCTGGTTTTATGTCCCAAAACTACGATATGATTACGAGGGACACCGTAGTGGAGGGCTCCGGGAATTTTGACCATCTAGTGTTCTTTGATGCGCACTTAAATCTAAAACAGGGGCCTGAAGCATCTCGCCTCCATCGAAATGCGGCCACCATGGCTGAGATTCGATCCCGCGTAGTTCGGGTCAGCAGTCAGTACATCTGCATACATCTCAGTACATCTGCAGTCAGTACATCTGTGGTTACAGTACATCTGCATATCGGGAAAGGGTGTTGTGTGTGTGTGTGGGTGTGTGTGTGTGTGTGTGTGTGTGTGTGTGTGTGTGTGTGTGTGTGTGTGTGTGTGTGTGTGTGTGTGTGTGTGTGTGTGTGTGTGTGTGTGTGTGCGCGCGCGCGCTAAACGAATTTCGCTCAACTGCTGACCAGTTCGTAGTTTCATACTTCCAGCCCCTTTGAATCTCTGAGTCATTTGCGGACTTTTGTTGCGACAGACGCATGCCTCATCCTGCTGCGAATATTTACTTCGGTTTGTTTTTGAACTGAGCCAGCCAACTCGACTTATTACCGAGTTAAAAGCGTCATTTGCTTGAATGCCAGTCACCTTTATGAAATACCACCTTCGTTCCAGCAGTTTCGAATGAGTTAGTTTGTTTATTCAACGGAATTGTTTGGCGTAGCTATGACGCCTCCGCTTATTAAGTTGTACCAATGAGCACTCGAGCCGCGCATGCCTCCTTCCAATGATAGGATTAAACTCACGATAAGCAAAAGGTTCTGCTGATTTTTCGCTATTGACACGCGTGTTGGCACTGCTATGGTGACTTCGGTAAATGTCGTCATTGATTGACGACAAACACACGCGAATACTTCAGCCTAACGGCGATGAAACTGCATCATCAGAAAGAAAACAAAGTTCAGACAGTGCGAAATGCAGCGCCGGAAAACAAAAGAGTATATCTGCGTGGGGTTTGTCAGGGATCCAGAGAACGTAAACACCATTCGAGCCGACGTTCGAAGCGCAGCGCTCGAGTGAAACACCTCCGATGGGCGGGTTTAACGCGCGAGCGAGATTGGTCTTCGCCGGCGATGACGGACGCTTCTTCGCCTTTGACGCCGCCTTCAAGTGGACACGGCAGCTCTCCGGGAAAAGTCAAGGCTTCACGACAGAAGCTTTGTGCGGACGATGTCGCCACGCGGGCGAAATGCCGCCCTTATTCAGTGGGAATGACCCGGCGAACTGGCCTTTTCGCTCAGAATCGCGCCGGACATGCGTTAGCATTCGGACTGCTGCCATTCCGCAAAGAATGCACGTACGTGTGCGGCGTGCAACGTAGTGCTTGCCATTTTCACGGAGTGAGCAGTGATTGCTCACTTTGTTCTAGGCAGTGGTATTTGTGAGCGGCGACGAGGTGACAGCGTGTGCACTTCGCGGTCCGAACAACGTCTCCTAGAAGAAGACTAATTTGCGTATGCGTCTCGGGTACACACGCATTTCGAAAATAAAAAGTACGACCGAGAGCTTGGCTAGAAACTCAGTTCTCTTAATTCGCTTTGATAACATCATACTGACCTTCTCATCAAAGTGCACTGTGAGCGACACTTCTTAACTGTGACAATGTTCAGTATATGACTGCCTTTACGCACGGCACAGAAATAATTTTTTATGGGTGCTTAGTTACCTATACATTATAGTATTCCACCTATTACAGGGTACCATGTGTGTGTATATATATATATATATATATATATATATATATATATATATATATATATATATATATATATATATATATATATATATATATATATATATATATATATATATATATCGTGATGTTGAAGTTATTAAAGGAAGACGGCTGGTTAACAGAATACAGTACTGGCAAACGAAAATAATAATAACAACAATAATAATAATAGTTATTATTATTATTATTATTATTATTATTATTATTATTATTATTATTATTATTATTCAAAAGACACAAGACCCGCATTCCCAAAAGTTTCGTATATTCGGCACCTGGGCCATATTGATAAGGAAAGTCACAGCTTCGCCGCGAGATCCAAGTCGAGAATGCGGCAGCAGCATGTCGGAATGTTATACGAAGTAATGCTGACTCCTTTAGGATCCGACCTGGCGTAGATCAACAAAATGCTGGCGCATTGAAGCGCAGTCTGCAGCGAGCGAAGCGACCTTCGGTCTGTCTATCGGTTCAACGAAACTGAGCGGTGAGCACGCAACACCTTCAAAGGTACAAACCGTCGGCTAATACCCTTCAGGATAGAGCGCGCGCGACTGCGACCGGGTGATTAAGGTGCGCAGCCCCTGACGGAGCCACACAGCTCCTCCTCCGGGACCCCCCAACGGGCCTTTCGCGCTACGGAAGACGGCCGGCTAGTGTTGCGGAACTACCGACAGCACTATCCATACTATCGATAGTTGAGCCACTATCGAACTATTGATGGCAAAAAAACTAGCCATAGCACTATCGATAATACACTCGATAGTAGCATCGATAGTGTAAAATCAAGCACGTGAGCCCATTGCAGCGTAAACTTGGTTCCCCGTGTGCGTAGCATATGGTGGAGCAGGAGGAGAAGACTAAAGGACAAGAAGGTTGACGCGCTAGTGTTCCTTCACCAGAGTACTTGGCTGACACTAGATAATTAACCTGTTCAGCTGTAGTGTAAAGGAAGCCGTTACATGTGGCAGAACTGTGTGACTTCAAATTTATATTGCACTTCTTGAATGCACGATGAAACTATCATGAACAAAGTTCTTAATTGTAAGGGGCGACTGGTTATTTTGAATATGAATTTATTTATGGATATATTCCGGCATTTTCACTTTCGCCAAATAATTGCTCCCTAATTAAGCGAACTGAGTATTGCTGATATATAGTAGGCTATCGCAAATGTTTTCGCAATATCGTCGGCCAATAACAGCATAATTTTTCAAAGCAGTATCGATAGTATAATCGGTACTAATACCACCGATGGTACTATCGATTGCACTATTGATAATGCTATCGACAGTTTATCGATAGTTTCGTTACGCTATCAACAGCTTAGAAAAAATAACGATGCTATCAATAGTCAATTTGCTTCAGTTTTGCATCACTACGGCCGGCGCGTTTCCTCCGCACTTGAGCCGCGATCGTCGGCCGGCCCCGCACGCTTTCACTCGCACACAGAAGATAAGACGCGCGCGACCCTCATGGTGGCGTCGACGGCGACGGCAAAACTGTGCGTGGAGTCTCCGTATAGTTGCTATTGCAATAAAATCTATATTGAAAAACAGCGCTATACTAAAAACACGGAAGAGAAAAGAACACACGTCTGAATTTTTAGCAGCGTTGTTTTAAATGCGAGACATTTCTTATGGAACCAAAAGCGGCATTTTGACTGTTTCTATCTATCTATCTATCTATCTATCTATCTATCTATCTATCTATCTATCTATCTATCTATCTATCTATCTATCTATCTATCTATCTATCTATCTATCTATCTATCTATCTATCTATCTATCTATCTATCTATCTATCTATCTATCTATCTATCTATCTATCTATCTATCTATCTATCTATCTATCTATCTATCTATCTATCTATCTATCTATCCGCCTACGTCTGCGTGCTCTCGTGGTTGCCTCCTTAAAGGGACTGACAACTGGCCAGAACGTGTGATTAGATCCTGGTGTAAATGAAGAGACCGTGAATTACAGTGATAGATTCAAGTTTCCTTTTCGCTATTTGAGTAGGATTATATTTTTAAATTGCGTTTAAAAGTCACAAAAAGCCGGTATGTCGTGCAGCCTATAGCGGAAGAGCCTCGATGCTACACTATGGATTCGTTCCGTTTGCTGTACGTCATAGAGTTTCTTACAGTAACCTAGAGAGGAAACAGGCGCTGCGGTCGTTCAACTACCATAGGAATAATGGGAAGCACGGGCTTCGGATTAGATAGCGTTAGCTATCGGACTGTCTAGGGATCTTATTCTACAGTTTCAGTTTCGTTCTTTGCGCTGCGTGGGTAGTGGGGTGCGTTGCAAAGCGCTCAAGCACTGCCTTTGTTGTTCAAAAAGGCTGAAGACCGCTAGATCTCTTGGTTTGCTGTAACGCTGCAGCTTTACAGATTGTATTTGACAGTTTTAGCAAAGCGTCGTGCACTCACCGCTGCGCATAGATGTAGCGTCCTATGCCAGTGCAGGAAATTGCATAGAGCTCACGTTTTCTTTAAAGACGATAGTCTTTCTTGGGGAACTTAAACACAGAAATTTTGGTCTGCCTGTCTTTTTGTTTGTCTGTCTGTCACCCGATTCAGCCACCCGGCCTAAGTTGCTCAACGCCCAGCCATGTTGAACTGGTACCGCCGTTCATACTTGTGAAGATTGTCGATCAAAAAGCAAATGTTACGCATATCTGAGACGCAACATCAATACATAAGTATTAGATGGTGTGTCACTTTACTAGAAAATACATAGATACGTTATTCTAAAGACCCCAGTGTTTCTTAGGCTCCGTGGAAAATGCTAGTGTTTTTTGTCTGCGCTGCAAATGCGACGCTATGAGCCAGATGCGGCGATTGAACATAAAGGAGGAGGACTCATGTAGTACGTGCAGAAGACGGCTATCGTCTTTCGACTACATTTGCAGCGCAGCATGCAGATACGCGGCCAATTTTTTATAAGCGCGTCTTGCCAAAACTCGTTCAGATCGGCTGCAAAACGACGGCGAAGCTAAGTAGATTCACCGTCACGCTCCTCTGACTCACAACAAAACGAGAGATGCGTTAGGGACAGGCCACTTGGACTGACGCACCTGGCATCGCAGCAGATGATACGTTAAGTGTTTCTCACTCAATGCAGTGCTGTTATTTCCATAAAATAGATAATGCGTACTTTCGAAGGAAAAACAAGCGTGTTGTAAAAAAATAATTCGTTATATCGTGATGCCAGATCTGGAATACAATTGCAGAGCAATGCATACCCTGGTGATTGAATTTCCGCAGGTTTCACTTCCATCTCATGGTCACGCAAACTTTTTGCAATAAGTTTTACGTACAAAAGAATCAAACAAGTTTTAATTGGAAATAACTTCATATCACTTTGTTTTACACTCAGCAAACAAACGTCTCGAATTTCAAGAACCTCATCCATCCGAAGCAGATCCGAAGCCTGTACTTCCCATCATTCCCATCGTGGTTGAAGCGCCGCTCAAGGAGCCCACATAGACACTATAACACCAAATTCCGCTCTAGGTATTACAGCATGAAACTCTATGCTGTACGTAGTCTGACGCTTTTATGCGCACTATAATTAATGCTCAAAATTAGAGTATGTATATTATTATCCATCCCCGCATTATTCTGTGCGGTTTTTGAGGTAAAAGGAGTTAACGCTGAGGAGCGGGACTGCCTTCCTCGCAACTATATATAGTGGCGCATGTTGAGCCGCGCCGCATGCGTGCCGATAGCGCGCATGCGCAGCAAACTGCAGCGCACGAAAAGGAAGCTCTGTCGCGCTCACCCCCCACTGTTTTTAGCATGTGTTGTGTGTACGACTTCATAGACGCCGCAAATTGAAAAATTCGGTTTATAAATGTTTCACTGCGTTTTCCGCGTTACCATTACGTGATTACACGCTCTGACCGGTAACCTTTCAGTTGCGCTAAAGAAAACATGTACCCTGAGAATTGGTTGTCGGTCCCTTTAACTTGTCATGCAGTGCAATCCACTTACAACGATATTGACGAAACCGTAAAATTCGATCGTTATAACCGAATATTGTCACATATGGGCCAGCACACACACACAAAAAAAAAGAGAACATACGCAGATATTTCCCGGTGCATCTAGGTCTCGTTACTGACCAATGATGAGTAAAGCAGGTAAAGCATTGTAAGTCATGGTAAAGAACATTGAGTGCGTTATTGAAGACTTTATAAATAGCGATAAAATTATTAAAGCATGCGAAAAAAGTCGGAATTATGCGAAAAGTCGGAGTTCCTGTGGAAATCTCCAGCCTCAAAGATCGTTGAAATCGTCGACTGCGAAAGCCCATATTTTTTCGTGAGGCCTCCAACCTCGAGACACTGCCGGAAATCCCCACGAATTTGCTGCTTCACCTCAACTCATGTCAATTTGCTCGTAGTCGTCGGCATCTTTCACGTACGCACAAACGGGAGGAAACTCGCGTTAGAAACCGTTGCCAGGCGTTGCGCGGCTGCGACCAAGCCCTTCCCCACCTCTCTCCAGCGACTGCGATGATGATAGCGCGAATTTGCCGCATGCAACGTCCCTTCACAAGTTCTTCGACGGCGGCCTCTTTGAGGCACCTGTAACGAGTGTTCGCGTCGTCCTCTTCAAAGTACTGTATTTTTATCGAACTTTCAGAGAAATATTTGTAGCACGTGCCTTCCGGGGGGTCAGAATTTCATCGTTGTATCCGACACGTCGCCGAAAACTGTATCGTTTTATAAGGTTTGCATTTACATGGGACAATGGAACAATTGAGAAACCTGAAGAATTCCATCATTATGAGTCATATAATCGTTATATCAGGTATCGTTATACAGTGCAATCTCGTTGATACGATTCTCACGGGCATAAAAAAAACAAAAAAGTATTATCCTAAAATTGCGTTATCCAAAGCAGGGCCCAAAAGATCACAAACGGTACATATTTGACACAGAGATTGTTTTTATTAATGAGCTTTAAAACGTCCGTCATTGCGCTGAACTTTTTGTTTTTCGGTATCCCGCGGCAAGCTTTTTTGGAACTCGTTGAAACTAGTAGCAGTTTCATGACTGAACTGCTCACCTGGCCAACGATCGCGGGTGCAACTTCCCGCGTCTACGTTGTCGTCGCCGCATAACCGCAAGCGCTGGGATGCCTCTATGGCCCAGCGCCGCGCGGACGTAGTGACTTTTGACGCGAAAATTGAAAACACGCGAGTTTTTCATACGTTTTCGCGACTGTATTATCCAAGCCCACGCGGAAATACGCTCGTGTGAGCCGTACGAAAATGCACTACCTCTACGGGGCGTTGGCCGGGAACAGAGAAAAAAAAAACTTATTATGCTGAAAAACGTATTAAGCGGGATCGTATCATTGAGATTTCCCTGTAAGTGGATTACATGCATACCAAAATTTGCATAGGGGGACATGAGCGTATGGCGAACATGACTGACAGGTCACGTAATGAATAAAATGACACTCCTTCCGCGTACGCCACGAAACCCTTTCCCCCCGTCACGTGTAGCGTATACCCGCATACCGCGGCCACTGGTATGTGGGTATGCGCCACACGTTATTCATAGTCACCCCTGGTACAGTAAGAAGAGACTTTGAAAACTTCATACGAAACTTTCACTGGGTTAGACAGGAGAAATAATATTTGCTGGTATTCTACGTGCCAAAATCACGATATCATGATGAGGCACGCCGTAGTTTTTGACTCTGGATTAATTTCGACCACCAGGAGTTCTTTAACGCACACCCAAATCTAAGCACAGGGGTGTTCTTTGCATTACTCCTTCATCTAAAGGCGCCCGCCGTGGCTGGGAATCGAACCCGCACCCTCGAGCTTAGCAGCGCGACACCTTAAGGGCTAAGCTACTACGGCGGCTAGACAAGAAGAAGATAAAGTGAAATCTCGTGGATAAGATCCCGCTGGCGTTTTTCGGCATAATACGATTTTTTTTTCCCCGTTCCTGGCTGACGTCCGTACGGCTAATACGATCGTATATCCGCGTGCGCTTGGATAACACGATGGCGAAAACGTCTGAAAACCTCGCGTGGTTTCAATTTTCGCACCAAGAAGCACTACGCCCGCACGACGCTGGCCCATCGAGGCTCCCCAGCACTTGCGGTGGTGCGGCAGCCTCTGGGGTCAATGTTCGCCGTTTCGGATTGGATTGACTCACCCTTTGAAACGGGTGGGCATCAACCCACCCTGACCTCATCTCTCCTAAGGCAGAGTAACTCAGTTTAAAATCACATGACCAAGCAGTTGCGATGGACGCATGCATTAGCGTTGCAGTGTGGGCTTTGTGCTTTGTCTTGGTGCCAGTCCTGGCTGTTTCACTCGTTTTGCTTTCCTGTTTACATTTGTTGGTTTTCTGCTTTGGTGACGCCGTGACGCGTTTCAACATGTAGAGGTAGCTGAAAGCGTTAACTCTGAAAGAGAAACTCGACCTCCTTTCAAAAGTGGACGAAAAGCCGCGGAATAAACGTGTGGACTTGACACGTGAACTTCGTTTACCCATTTCCAAGCTGAACACGATCGTCGGCAAGCTAGAGGAAATTAGGGAGATCCAAGTCATCAGTGCCGGTGTCAAACAAACAAGGGGCGTGCAGCATAGCAAGATGGAAGAGATCCTCCTGGCCTTGGACGCTCCTGGCCAAGGCCAGGAGGATCTGAATAATGGCATGGAGCAGATTTGGCGCGCCCCTTTAGATGATTAAGGGGGACGGCCACCCCTCCTGCGAACCTCCCCCCCCCCTTGCGCACGCCTATGCTCCTATGACTCAGCAAACTAGTCATAGGAGCATAGTCTAGCGTTGCTCGTTCCCGCAGGAATGCGCGAACGAACGCTGCTTACACTTCGCTTCGATAAAAGTTGAGTCTGTGTGTAACGTGGGTGCCGGCGCATACGTCGCACCACAAGCTACCCTTTCCAGGCCAGTGTAAGTCGACGTGCCTGGTAAGTCCACAATATACGCCTGCAACTGCTGAATTTACACAAAGACGTCGATCCACCTCCTAGGACTTCGATTTCATGCTTCGTGTGAAAAATGCTTAAGCGATAGACTGGCGGACAATATGACAGGTAAGTCCGCCCTGCTGGAGCATCACCACAACGTCACGACGAACAACTCTCCTAAAGCATGTCCATGTATTTCACATGCTTTCTGCATCCTTCTAACTAAAGTTAGGTGAAATTATTCCGAAATACATACGGATTCCACAACAGGGATACGAAGAGCTTGCTAAATGTAGTACATGAAATGATCATGCGTGTGAATTCGTCTCCCCAGAAATATTCGTATCAGCATAACGCCAACCTACCTCATGCGCAGCATTCGCCTACAAGCAAGCTTCGTTGTGGCACGTTTTCAGGTGCTATATAAGCTGCGTGGACTGCGTATATCGCAATTAGGCCAAGTCTTTTTCTTGCAAACCTAATATTTAGATTAAAATGGCAGAAGACAGGCCGTATTTAGTTTCTTGGCAAACTGTAGCCACAGAAGTATACGCCGACATTTTTGTTGGCCCTCCAGCTCGTACGCTTTTATTATAGGGTCTAACCTGCACGCAGAAGTCGTTCTGCGGCTCACATCAGCGATTTATATGTGACGGGATCGGAAATACTGTTCAAGGTGAAACTGAGGAGGGTACAAGGAGAGGAAGAAGTTTTCTTTTTTCTTTTTTTGTTTCTCAATGATTACTGGTACACGAACCGTCTTTGTGTTGGTTGGCGACGTATACGCTAGTAGTTATGGCAAGGCAGTTCTGAAGAATTCCACAAATTGTTTTTTTAAAGATGATAGTCTTTCTTGGGATGCTTGAACGCAGAAATTTTGGTCTGTCTGTCTGTCTGTCTGTCTGTCTGTCACACGATTCAGCTACCCGGTCAAAGATTAAGCATTTGCCGAACGCCCAGCCATCTTGAACTGGTAGCGGCGTTCATACTTGTGGACATTGTCGATCAAAAAGTAAATATTACGCATATCTGAGGTGCAATATCAATACGTGAGTATTAGGTGGTGTGTTCCTTTACTAGAAAATACCTAGACACGTAATTCTAAAGACCCTAGTGTTTCTTAGGCTGCGCTGAAAATACGACGCTATGAGCGAGATGCAGCGATTCAACATAGAAAAGGAGGACTCATGTAGCACGGCCGGCAGAAGACTATCGTCTTTCGACGACATTTGCAGCGAAGCACGCAGATACGCGACCAATTTTTTTTTCACTGTGTCCGTGTGCTTCGATTTGTCCATTGATTCACCCTCGCGCTGCCAATTGCTAACCACCTCGTTATCTCAACTGGTAGAGCGACCGCCTCAAAAAGGCGTTGGTCCCGGGTTCGATCCCAAAAGGAACCAGGAAGAATTTTTCGCCAAACTGTAGGAAGCTTTACTTTCTCAGATATCCGCATGCATTTCTTTATAGTCTTGTGCTACAAGTGGGTGGCTCTCAATTTCCCTTTCGCCCTGGTGGTTAATAAGTGTCAACACCTATTTGTGACGAAAGGGTTTAACGCAATGCTGGAGGTGAAATTATCCGGCTCGCCCAGGTTTACGGAATGGAGGGGCCATATGCATTTGTGATTCTTTCAGGATGCCCTTACAGTTGCCTTAGTTCCTATGTGGTCCCTTCTCTCTCTCTCTCTCTCTCTCTCTCTCTGTGTGTCTCTGAGAGAGAGAGAGAGAGTTGATAGTAAGGGTTCATTCACACCAGCTACTTTTAGAGGTCGTGCTCAGGCTGGTCGCAAAATGTTCTAGCGCGCCCAAGTCGCAAATAGTCGCAATGAATCGCTGTACTCGAAAATCGACTGTTTTAGATCAGTCGAGCGATTGCACAATTGAGCAGCTAGCGAAAACAATACCTTTTTCAGCAAAGTCGGTCGGTCACGACCGGCCCCTTGCGACTTGAGTGTGCTGCAACATTTGAGACCAACTTAGTCGCACGACCCCTGAGGTTCACTGGTGTGAATGAGTCCTAAGAGGCCGGGTATAGCACGCTTAGCTACTGCCCGCAGATGTGGTAGATAGAATTACTCGATCTATGCTTAAATTAACGTGTGATGGTGTCATTAGGAAGATTGCCGGTTTTGTATGGTCATATGTGCGACGCGTTTGCGCGTGAAAAGATGGAGTAGGGTGGAGAACGCGGGGTTTGCAGGCTTCTTTGAGCCGAGCGCGGTAAACCTTACCGGGACGTACATTTTGTCAGCGTAGAGTGCGAGGGAGGGGGTTGGCTGGAGAAGGCTTAAATGTATGTGTTTATCTTAAAACGTCAGGAAGCAAAGGTTGAAAGCTGTGTCACATTTTAACAGGGTCGACGACATCTGGGAGTAGGTGTGCGCTTGTGTTTGCAAACGGGGGGCGGGGTCGGGCGGTGGGGGTGTAACTGACACCAGTCATAGTGTCCCTCCTTGCAGTGGGCATGTCCTTAGTACACCTGTGTTCGCGTGGGTGCTTGATGTCTTCGGGTACATTTTGCCGTCTTGCAGAAAGGGTGCAAATCTTGACGTATAAAATGTTCGACAATTAATCTTAACCTAATCAGCCACGCTCATTAATTCGAATTTCCCGAGACAAGTGGAAATAACACTGCGTTAGTTCCGACATGTAGGTCACATCTGCACCTTAAAACGAACTTACCTAAAGAACGTGGGCTGCATATCATGATTTAAAAATTTCACCTTACATCAGGGGTCTCAAATACGCGGCACGCGGCGCGCACGTGACTGCCTTCGCCCCGCTTTTTTTTTTTTTTCTTAATAAGTATGTTCGTGAGCTACACAGGCATGACTAGTCTAAAGCATTGTTTTCGTGAGGCACCCCGTGTGGTCACCATGTGTTCAAACATAACCGTGAAACAAAAAAGATATTTCAGAATTGGCATCCAGACTTTAGTCATTTTGGAGATCGGCATCGACATGTTGTTGGAATCCTGGCACCAAACCTTCTTCAGAAATTATTCGTATATGAGTTATAGGAAAGGTTTTCTTTCAAATGGCAACGCATGCTGACAATTTGTACATACACCCCTCCCCCCTTCCGCTTTTACGTTTCACTGCCCCGGCCCTTGCAGGACTAAACTGCGCGACTGCGGCCCGCTGGCTGAGGTTAGTTTGAGACCTCTGCCTTATGTGAACCGTGGCGCTTCACGAATACGGCGCGCTTCACTCAGCAGTAAAACACTACTTCCAGTTTCACCTAAAATGTTTAATTTAAAGGATGGTGGATAGCCGGGTTATATTTCATATATATTCATGGCATGAGAGTGAAAACACAGACGCAGCTGCATCTCTGTCATCTGTGTGTGTGTTTGCACTCCCGTGCCATGAATATTTCACTTAGGTTACCGTAAGAAGGCGTCGTATGGAGCCGAATCCGCACAGCTTCTCGTTCGCTCTTTTCTATTCGCCTGCCGCTTTCGCTAATACGCTATAAGCATCATGTGGAATTATCTTTCTAACGATTCTAGCGTAAAGAATTTTTTTTTGTAAATGCGGTCCCCCATTAACACAGTTCTCGTCATAGCTCGAGCGGCATCTGTCCAGCTATAGCATTGCTCTCCTTTGCGTGATATGCTCAGCAAACAATGCACTGTGCGGAAGTAAAAGATAATGAAAAAACGCCTTCATTGTTCCCAGTCGTACAACGTTACTACACCACATACATCTCTAATTGCCATGTCGCGCGTCGTTTAAAGACTTCAATCATTCCAGAACAAACACATAAGGTAACATTCGTAAAGGGGCTTATATGGTTGCGGTCTCCGTGACCGAATACGCATCATAAGGAAGCTCAATTTGAGAATGGTGTGTCCTTTACAATGAAGTGATACATACGGGTGCATCCGAGGGTAAAATTTAAAAAGAAAAATAACGCCATTGCGCCGTAATAAGCATGAGCACCTACTTTTCGAGTAGCCCAAGCGCGCGCTTATACGATTCCATGCACCCCGGTGGCAACACTATGGAACGCCCGGCTCGCGCTATGCGCTCGTGGATGCATGGTGCTCACCTTTGGCTAAACGGTGATGTTTAGTGGGTGCTCTTTAGTTGCGTCAGCCTCTGGCCTTTCGCTCATTCTGCGAGGCACTGAACGCCAACCTTTAAGTAAGAAGGAATGTGAGCATGGATACATCAAAAATGCTGCGGATAACGCGCACTCTGACCGACACATCGCTGTTTGCGGCGTCAAGTGCTGAGATATGTAGGGTTCGAAACGATCAACGCGTAACCTTAAGCCGACGTGCGAGCTTTTGTGCGGGAGAAGTGCGAAAACATTTTAAGCGAAGCTTCCCTCGGCGTTCCGCTGCTGCTGCGTTGCCTCACAGCGCACATAGCTCAGTGCTCACACATAGGACCAGCATATCCCTTTCTACTACTTCTGCAGGTGCGCTGCTGCTGCTGCTTTTGTTTATAAACGGAATGAAGCGCTATGTATAAATCTTATCTCTCTCTTTTTCTCTCTTTAGACAAATGTGGCAGTACGTAAGTATATATTGCAAAAAAGGGAGTGAACGCAATAGTATACCACTTATTTTGAATGTATAATCTGCACGTTTTGCCTTTAATCTTTAGCCACGACTTCAATATGATGAGTGCACTCTTGCCATGACAAGAGATTAAAGAGAAAACTGAAAAAAGAAAGCGGTGGATCCCGCATGATCAGTCAAAACAGGTACTATGCAAGTGGAGCTTTCCTTCATGCTTACTGAAATGTCTACAATTCTTCACTTTTGTGTAGCTAAACACCTCGCCATTAATGCATGCTCTTGGTCCAATTTGTTCATAAAGCAAACGTTTCTATGCCCGTTTTTAAAGGGTTCGTTGCATGCTCGCCTGATCGTCCTTTCGGCGAATGACATGCAATTTGCTATTGCATATAAGCCCTCTGTATAATGGGCGCCCCTCTGCGTGCGTCCAGGTTGACTGGATATGTGCAGTGCGCATGGTCACACTGCGTATGTCAACGTACTTCCCAGTTCTACCAGCTCTCCTTTCCTTCTTTTCATCTCCCCTTCCCCCAGCGTAGGGTAGAAAACCGGGCGTGCGTCTGGTTGACCTCCCTGCCATTCCTTTTTCTCTCTCTCTCTCTCCACGGTACCTTAGCACGCAAGATGTCGCGCCGCCGATCTCGAGCACGCGGGTTCCATTCCAGGCCACGGCGGCTACATTTAGATGGGGGCGAAGAGCAAGAACATCTACGTACTTGGATTTCGGTGCATGTCAAGGAACCCCAGGTGGTCAGGATTAATCCAGAGTCCCTCACAATGGCATGCTTCACTATCAATATCATGGCTTTCCCGCGCAAAGCCCCAGAAATTAGCTAATCACTTAATCACGGGTTTTATTTGATGAAGTGCTGCCTTCTTTAGTTACTTTCAGCCTGGATTCTGGACTTCGTTGTTACTAAAATAACACCACTAGAAAGAAGTAACACTTTCGCGCAAGGGCGAAGCAATGAATGCGATAGCAACAAATTTGAATGTTATACGAAGTATAAGGCTAGCAGTTCACTCCTTTAGCATCTGATCTTGTGTGACTCTACAATACGCTGGCATAAGGGCATACGTGTGCTCCAGCGGCCGAATCGGTTTTCGTGCTGTCTGTCGCTTCAACGAGAAGCAAGCGGCGAGAGCACAGCCCGTATGGAAAGGTGCAAGTAGTGTACTGATATCTGTTGAGATATCACGCGTGACCGCGCCCTTTTAATCGAAGTTCGTAGTTGCTATACGTGCTACTCAGCCCCTCCCCCCGTTTCCCACTCCACGGGCCCCACCACACCACTTCATGCTACTTTGCCCGACGGAGCCGGCCGGCGCGTTTCACCTCTGATTGAGCCGCGCCCGTCGGCAACCATCGCAAGCATTCACACACAAATAGAACATACGACGCGCGGGGCGATGTTATCGATTTGCACTTGATACAGAAGATGATGGCGACGGCAAAGATGCACCTCGAGGGTTCATAGAATTGCTAACGCAATAATAAACATTGCTATGTTCCCGTGGCAACGCAGGTATACCCAGAGCCGACCTCGAACTTTTGCCGGTGTTCACAAAACTCTTCTTACTTCGCATTTCGCTACTGGGAATTGCGGGAGCGATGTTCTCATCATCATGTCGATCTCCGTCATGAGGGCCTGGAGCCCCCAGAACGCCAGCCCATCAGGGAATCCTGCTTCGTAATGGATGTTTCTTTTCTTCTTTTTTTCCCTTTTTGTCGGGTATAGAGCTGTGACTGTCATTTCACAGGTGTCGAGCAAGCAAACCTGGGTCTGTATTCACAAAAACAGTACTTGCGTTCGTAAGAGAATGTGCAGACAAATTGGGCATATTATTAAAGAAGACAGACAACGGCAAACGTCTCTTTCAAAGAAAAGAACCTGTGAATTCGGCCCCTTGACTGTGTCGTCTTTGTGGGAAAGCGTGCTGTGTGGACTGTAGAGCGGTCAGTGTAATTCTATGGGGTCTCGGCAACAACTTTCGGCTTCGCAGCTCTTTCTGCTGACCGTTGTCAGTTTATTCGAGCATTAAATTGGCACCAATACATCAAACACAACAGCCGATGTGTTGTGTTTTTTAAATCGCCTATCGTATGCATCGTCGAAAGTGCTCCGTTATTCATCTTGCCGAAACTTGTTAATTGGGGGCATAATTAACTCAGTTTTGAAAAACCTGACGCACCAATGTGCGTGGCGGGCTACGAAGAAATGAAACGCAATAAAGAAAAAGCCAGTAATGTTGCAGGGTCCCTCGAGGAATGTTCGGTGCGCAAGCTATCGAATCTCCCAGCCATCGGAGTGACAGACGAGCGGAGAGCAACCCCATTCGCCACACGACAATCGCGACACACCCGTCGGCGCCGCCTGCTGCAGTCTTGACGTCCTCCAATGCGGTTCTTTAGCCTCGCGTTGCGGACGAGCGGTGTGGCTTCGGTCGCCTGCTCGAGAATGTGACAAGCGCACGACAGGCGCGACAAAGCGTCCGGAGGCGTCGCGATATAATTTTTCACCGCTGACAGCCATTGTGTGGCTCCAATCGGCAGGCTCGGTCAGGTGCCCGTCCATTGGTTCGTAACGGATGTTGCGGCCACTTTGTCACGGATACGCTTGATTTGTCATCGCAGCGGCCATCAGCGTCGCGTTCGGAAAAACTCGCTCTCGCAATTTGTTCGCGCCAAAGCACGTGATGGAAAGTGTTACATAAGCAGGTGGACAATTTCTGGGGTGACTATGGCCACTTATAACTGCTGGCAACGCCGCGTTCGTGGACAATGTGCCTGATTTCCCGTAGTACAATAGAGAATTGAGCAACCAGTCACACACGGCGAATAGAGCTCGCGGGATGTACCGCTGTCTATTGTGTATCCTTTCAGGTATAGTAGCGGTAGAAAGATGGCGAAAGTGGTGGCTTTCTGCTTATTATAAAAAGATGGTGCTCGTTTGCATGCAGCAGTACCCTCGCGAAGCTGCAGTAGCGTCTTGCTTGCGGCTTATTTGTCGATAAAAGACGAAGTGAGAGCCAATGCAGCTCAGTTTGGTGTAATCACCAGTGGGATTCTAGTACCATACGAACATGGTAATAACGCATTGGTAAATTGTAGCGCGAAAAGAAACAGGAACAGAAGAAACAAGACTATTTGTCTTCCTGCGCTGCAATTTACCAATTTGTTGTATACCAGGCCAATATAGCCGCATTACTGAATATAACCCCCCCCCCCTTGAACTGGTATGAACGCATGACAGTAATTATAAAATCCGCATTTCCCATTGTCTACATTTGAGAATGAATTACAGGGCAGCGCTAAGGCAATATCCTTGCGTTTACCCTTATATCTGTTACTTTAGGGGGTTTTTACTTTACTAACATATGCAGGGCTCGTCACAGCTGCATGTCTTCTTAATCTTTGCTTTCAGTTTTTTTTCCACAGTCATTGTTTCATCCCATATTAGCTAGTCGCAACTAGTATACATTACGCGACGCTGATAGGCCCAATTTTAATACCACTTGCCTAAGGCAAAACCCTCTCATAATCACCAAGCATTAGCTATCATGCCGTGCTGAAGTTTTCATATCTTATGAGAACGCCAAACGTAAAGAATAGTCACGCGCAATTAGAAATAAAACACTAATTCATCGGCCGCATTATGAGGTGATCACTTTCGGCGATGCTTCCACTTTGCCGAGACTAAGCCCACGAGAACAAATTAGAGCTCCTTTCCCTCTTTGTCAGACCTCTGTGCGCGTGCGTCCTAAACCCTCACTTGTTCTTGCAGGCCGAGTCAAGAAAAGGATACTGTTTCAGAAAGGGATTGTCCCAGAATGCGGCCTCGGATTTTATTAAGGCTAAGTTATCGCAATTCGCCGATACTTAGTTCCAAAATATCGACTCTTTTCAGCGTACTGTTATACTTGCGATGTGTTCTCACCTGAACTAAATGACTTTGTATTTGAAAGGAATTATGAGAATAAATGCTTGCAATTTCAAATTATATCGACACTATTGGAATGCATCTGAAAAATTGAAAGAAATTAGATTTTCGTTATGCTGCATTTCGTTGGTCAAACGATTGGCGCGGTTACCGTATTTTGTATTGGCCTTGCAGTAGTATAGCCATGATTTAAGTGTGCCGATGCGTTTGTTTCAATAAAAGAAAAAAAAACGTGGCTTTCGGGGGAGGGATTGCGTTTTCCGAAGCATCGGACGCCCTACGCAGCAAAGCTTGTTTCTTTGTTGTTTCTTTACTAAAACAAAGTGCATATTTTTGTGGGCAAAAATGTTATACCGATGAAACGACAAATAAAAAAAGGCTTTTTTGAGAATTGTCATACGTGTCATGTTTACTATGCGAACAGCTCAAGTTCATCTGAAAGTGACAAAGCAGCTATCAAAATTAAATATAGTTTACTCGAATTA
Organism: Rhipicephalus sanguineus; assembly: GCF_013339695.2. NCBI lineage: Eukaryota > Metazoa > Arthropoda > Arachnida > Ixodida > Ixodidae > Rhipicephalus > Rhipicephalus sanguineus. The sequence goes on from NC_051176.1 coordinate 267,454,372, forward strand.
AATTTCTTGTTTCGCACATTTTCTCGAATACAAGTCTGAAATGTCAGTAGACATACGTTTGGAAATCTGAAATCATGATACGAATACACAATACTTCTAGAGGATAATAAACTATAAACTTTTTGGTCGTAAGTGCCCTCTGGTATTTGGTGGCCCCTTTTTCTAATAGAACGTCCGTTGTCAGGATTGGCTGGAAATTGCCCACAAGAATCAACCTGGAGTATCAGTTTTCTTTGTGAATACGTTCTCTAGGCCATAATTCACGAAAAAAAAAAACTTAGCCTAAATATTTTCATATGAACGGATAAAGGCATGATTTTGGACATATTATTGGCGAACGCGGCGAGCAATTGGGAACTATATACGCGTATACGACAAAAAACTTTGTGAACTCAGCTCGGAGTCCAAATCACAAATTATTTCCTAAGAAGGTGTATACTCAGCGCCCGGTCGCCTTTGCTAATATTATGTGCGCAGTCATGGCTGGCCGGCGGATATCCTTATACGAACCAGTTGCGCGTCAGCGTGATTTGCAAATATATGCACGTACTCATGAAAATGTCCTACGCTAAATATTTCGTAATGCGATATTTCAACTAATAACAGACATATCATTAGCCAGGCCGGCTGAACAACGGGAAAACGCACTTACGAAAGAGAAGTTTTGTGAATTCAGCACATGGAGCGCAGTTCGTAAGAATTAGTTATCATCAGTCCACGTTGGCTATGCGCGCGGGTTCTCGATCACGCTGGCCGCTCCGATATAGCGGTCCTTACAAATCAAGCTTTCGAGTACGAACTGCTTCGTGAATGCAGAAAAAGCGTCCGGAACCTTTCGGAATTTGGCCAATGCAGATGCTTTGGCCAAATTCCGAAAGGTTTTCTTTTTTTTCGTAACAACTTTTTCTTACTGTTGGACGGCCTTCACAAGGATCTTTTCGCTGTCTCAATGAATAGTATTTGTAATAGCCTGTACGTGGCCTGCGACCTCGGATGGAGCAGCGCCATGCGCTCCTCGCGAGCACAAGTGCCGAGTTTACTATTTCTCTCTATATAGTCCGCACAGAATAAACTGTAGTGGATTTGAGTGTTCTTTTGGGGCGGCCGATGATTCATAGCCACTACTACGTTGTAGTGCATATTTTAAATGCTCTTGTGGAAGACGAGGCCGTCGGCTGCGTTGTTGGTGCCGTCTCTCCCTTTAAATGCTTGCCAGTCTGCGTGCTGGCATCTGACAACGGGAACTGGCATTTTGTTGCCTCCACAAAGAGAGCTCGTATTCACTAAAACATTCTTACGCTACAATTCTTCATAAGAGCAGGTGCCAACTGATCGCGATGTCGGGCATATATGCCAGCCGGTCAGTGGCAAAAAGCCCTCGTACAAAAAGTTCGTTCATTTCGGCTACAGTTTCCTATATAGTTTTCCGGAGCCCAATTCACAAAACTTCTCTCTCGAAAGCGCTTTTTGCCGTTGGCCGGTCGGCTTCTATCATGGCATATCCAGCATCTTGAACGGCTTGAGTGTTCTCTCGTGAACGTTTTAACATGAGACGCTTTTGTGAATACGGGCGCTGCTCTTCATTATCCAAGTTTGAACGCAGCGTGGCGGCCAGCTCGTGGTTTTTTTTGTCCCGAATTTCCTGCAGCAAACCTTTCGTATGTCTGACTGCATTCCATCCTCATCATTTTCTGTGCGGATACGAAAACGGATGTCGAAGACGTTTCCTTGAAGTGAGCGAAACGGAGAGCACAAAAAATTTAATTATAGAGATATTTACGTGCCTTAAATTCGATATGATTACGAGGCACGCCATAGTGTAGGACCCTGAATTTGGCCCCTAGGAATAATTCTTTAACGTGCTCTTTTGCTTTCATCCCCATCGAAGTGCGACCGCCGTTGCCGGGAATCGAACCCGCGTCCTCTAACATTGCAGCGCTGCACGTAAACTGGTTAGCTACTACGGTGGCTCAAAAACAAGCTGTTCGAAATGCAAGTTAAAAAAATTATTACATTGCTCCTGTCCCTGATATGAGCTCAAACACTGTAAGTGAATGTAACACGCATAACGCGGTGTTCGTCAGGCGATTTTGACCATTTATTGTATGTGTAGCAGGCTCCAAGCACATTGGATATATAGGGAGTGGCGGGCAAGTATTTTGAAATTATTAATTTCGGACGCTTGACAGTAAAAAGTGCATCTTGCAGGATTTTAGATTTCGTTCAGTCTATCAATAATCTTCGACTAATCATCCTTTTTCCTTCGTGCTATACCTTCTTCATAGTCTTACCGCTTAGAGGTCTTTATATGCCATCGTCGCGGCGTAGTTTTTCCGGCCACATTGCGAACCTATCCAGCATCCTTTGTTGCGGCCCAATCAGCCTACCAATCGAAGGCATCTGTGTGTTATCGATTTGATTCTGAACTTAACATTTGAGCAATTCTTTCTCATTTGCACGGCAATATGTACTACAGGATCGTGTAGTGGCCAAGGATTGTCAGGGCAAGTCGTAGCCAGCATTTACAAAGCAGTCGCTGCAACAAAATGCGGCGCCTAAAGGTGAAAACAGACGTGTAAGTTGCTTATTAATCTAAGGCACCCGACAGAGGTAGGGGCGCCCATTAGTACCATATCAGATCAAGTTTGTGTCAAACACGGTAGTGTGTTATCTAAAGCAACAAAAAAATGTGCTTGGTATTGCTCTGCGCTCTAACGTGGGCATACGACATCGCTTGTCGACACATTTGGATGCCACTTGCTTCATGTTTTACCGGACTTACAAAAACCAAAGTTGTGATGTCATATATGTATCGGCCTTCGGTAAATTGGTTATAAATGGGTTACGTTGGTTTGCATGCAACGTTTATAGAAGATTTCTTGTTTCTTTTTTGTCTTTTTTTTTGCACATATCGCATGTTCTTGCTTTCCACGTATCCCTCGCTCTGTCGTCACTATGTCGTTCATCACTGCACTTTTGCTCCGCGAGCGCGTTGGTGCCAAGAAAGTTCCCGTTGTTTGCCTACTTGCAAGTCGGTGACCTGCGCAGGTCAACAACCGCTTCCACGTATTCACGCACGACATGGTTTTGAAATCAAACTGCGGGTTCAGTTTTTTTCCGCCACCGCGATCGAGGATTTCGTATAGGTGCCTGGCAAAGCCTCTCTTCTTCGCCTTCTCGCCCCTTCCTCCTGGCATTAGAGTTGCAGTGCAAATGTCACGTCCCTTTTCTGCGGAAGGGGAAAAGGGCTCGCAATAACTGAGGTTCGTTCCGTGTGGCTCCAGTCTTCTCACCCTCGATCGATGCTCCACGCCTCCTCACATTGGCGTGCGAGGGGACGCGTCCGCACGAGGAGACCAATCGTGTCACGCCGCTTTACCGGTTTTGCCGCCCCGCAACAACCTTTAAGAAAGGTGTGTGTACCATAAACGCGTCGCTATATACCCGCAAAATGCCAACGCGACAAAAAAAAAAAAATCTTGGCGAGTTTTTCACCCGTCGCACGGCAACCAGTCCCTTCATCAAGTGTATCTGTCCTTCTCTGTTCTGCTCTCGAAGTGACATCAGCGGCTGCTGACCGCTTCCCGTGATTGACATTTTAAAATGTCATCACGAGAAGAAACATTTTAGTGGGACGACATTTGTGCCGTTCTGAAATAAAAATAATCCTCTTCCGCCTTGCCGCGGGGAAAAACCTGCGGTTTGGACAGCCAGACGTCACCGCTTTGCCAGAAAATTCTTACACGTGGCTATGGATTCGTTTCTTGTTTGTCCAGAATGTCGACCTATTAAGGGCAACCCTAAGACAAGAGAACGCTTTCTAATGATGCTGCGCATTTATCAGAAATCTTAAATAAAGGGCTTTTCGGAGTACATGGTCGTGTATTTAAGTCGTACCGTTGAAATATATAACGCATTATGACGTGTTTTGCAAGATCCTGAATGGTTATTGCTAAAATTTCGCCAAACTTCTCTTTCTGTTAATTTTAATGCCTTACTTTACCAACCTCTTCGATCATGCTTCTTCAGGACTTCCGTTAGTTTCGGGTATTTTGTTATCACTTATCAAGACATACTTGCATACCTGTACGTACAAAGAGTGCCGGTTCAATCAGTAATACTTCTTGCTTGGCGAGTAGGTTGAAAGCCTGTCGATGTTTTTTAAAGAACTCCGATGGAATTCTACTGCATGCTTGCTTCTATATCATTACAAGAATGACCCATCGTGTAACTTTGATATGCCGCGACACCTAAACAGGCAAGATGAAACATGCTTGCACCGCATCAGACTGAACGTCGCATACACCAACTACTTCAGGAGCAAGATTAAGCTGTCGGACTCACCAATGTGCGTCCAATGCAACGCCCAAGAAGATCTACATCATGTTCTTTGTGAATGCAAGCGATACGCATCAGAGAGACAGTCTCTGAAAGCAGCCTTGCATCTTCAACGGGGATCGTGCTTAGAGTTGCGACATGTTCTGGGCCCATGGCAAAGTAGCACCTGTGCGTTACGTGCCACGAAAGCGCTGTTGAATTTCTTGCGGGCCACGAGCCTGAACCAAACTTTGTAAACTTGTGTGACTGTATGTGTTATGTGGTTATCACTGTATATATCATAATCGTCCCCCAGCACCTGGAGTAGCATGTCAGGCGAACAGCCAGCTTCATTAAAATGTTTATCTCTCTCTATATATATCATGCCAAATTATGAAGTGAAAGCAGTTTGTTTGCACCCTTCTTGCAAAGACGGTCATATTTTCGTTGTCATGAATTTTCGCGTCATTTTCGCAGCATCACATTGGAATAATTCATATAAAAGAAAAGAATCATCATAACCGCAGCACATACGTTTGCCACTTGAATTGGCAAGATGGCAGACTCTTTCTGTTTGACTGGCGCAGCCTGCTCTTTGGCCTGCGTACATACCGCACAACCCATTCATTCATTCATTTTCGGAAAAAGGAATACATAGGCATCTGGTACGGCCCCACCACGTCGTCACAACTATAATATACACATGTTGGAGCCAGTGTGTCGGAACGGAACGAAAACCAAAAACGAAAAACAAAAAAAAACGATATTTTTGACCGGAACGAAAACGTAACCGTAACTTTATCTCTTATTTCGTTCCGGAATGAAACCGAAAAATTTTAAATCGTTTTTCGGCTCACGAGCAAACTTGGCGATCCGGAAAAACTGAGGTCATGCAACGTGAGCAAATATGCATATCTCAGGGTACAGTATTTATTTAGCGGGTTCAGGCAGAAATTCCAAAAATATGCTGAAATTGTGTGAAGAACGAGAACAGTGGCAACCAGACATGTTTATATTAACGCAAGTGGACTTTTGCGCGCCTGTCACGCAGGCCAGCGTGGAGAGGGCATTTTCAGCGCTGAAGTTTGTTACAGCGAAAGCTGTTATGAGATCAACAGCCGATTTTGGCGCCATAGTTGTCCGCTGCCGCCGGTGTCCGTAACCGCTATCGCGTGAAATAAGAAAAATGAATTAGAAACAAATTTCTAGGATCGCATGGGATTTTAACCCGCGCCGTCTGCGTGGCAGTCGAGTATTCCACCACAGTGCCACGCTGCAGGTGCTGCTAACTCCTTCGCAAAAATATTCTATACAGGCGTCATGTCGGGCAAGGAATCGTGTTAACATACGTAATATGGCGTGGCAGAAGAGTAAACTAACAACCTGGCGTCACACAATGCGAATTGCGCAACGAGTCGATCGTTGAATGCTTCAAACCCGTTACAAAGGGCTCAGCCATAATTCTTCATCGTGATCAGCCACAGCACAAAGTGCACATAATGCCTTACAGATGTGTAGCGGGTACCACGATTCTCCGAAGAATGACGAAAAATTGCATACTGGGTGCTTCGCTACTTCAGAAAAATTGCGACAATTTATGGCGTAGTGGGTACCTTGCATGTGTACTTCTATTAGTTGCCCCAAGAAAGTCTACAACGGGCTCTAGAAAGGCTGCTCTTGCAGCTTTCGCTGTGACTGTGCTGCCTGTTCCGCGCAGGCCTGACGATTTTTTTTATCAGAACAGTGGTCTCGCACATCAGAAAGTACACTCAATGACGTGCTGCTTCCGAGATCGTGCTCACTCCCTTGACACAAAGCATCGTGCCTGCTCAAAATATTCGTAATTGACTTTTGAGAAAATAAAAACTATGATTTTGAAGGGTATGCTGGTTTGTGCTAGTTGGTAGGAATTCGTGGTACAGTTACTTCCGCTCCTCTGAAGAACGTGGGAAGAACGTGTTTTACCTCTGTCCCACTTTCTTAAGAGGAGGGCAAGTAACCACATCACAAATCCAATGTTTCTTTTATTGTTATTACTTTAACTTCAAATTTTTCCCTACAAAAAGAAACCGTTACCAACCGTTACGGAACATTTTTTTTTTTTTTCGTTCCGGAACAGAAACGGAACGGAACTTTTCGCGGTGGAACGAAACTAAAACCGAAACGAAAAACATTTCGTTCCGATACCCTGGTTGGAGCGCACAAGAATCACGAGTTGTTTAGAACTATTAAAAAACGTTTGAAAGCATGTGGTATACGCGGCTGTCATTGCACATACTCGTGATCTCCCGATGACGCTATCGTGTTACGTTTTTTTATGAACAAGATGCAAGACGACAGGACAAGTCCTGTCGTCTCTCATGTGTTCGTCTTTGTTAGCGCAGAAATCAAGATGGGGTTAACTATATCTGATGGTTCGTTACTGCTCGCTTCTAACTCTATTCGGCTAACCGTTATCGCAATGCTCAGTTGGCTTGCGTTGCTCTTAAACCACAAAAAAGCACGCCACAATCACACAAATTAGAATATCTATTGAAGAGATTGAATTGGACGCGCTTAGGATCGCTGTACATTTGCATGCGGAAATTTAGATATAACGGTTGGAAAAAAAAATATGTCTAAGTCGGTTCACCGGGGCTTTGCGACGAATGGAGGAAGATGCATTGACTTCTTTATTTCAACCACCGCTTGCATATGCTAAAAAGCTAAGTTTCGCGGCATTTTCTGCTAGACGGCGCTTCAGATACGCCATTGGCCATCGGTTTGCCCGGAAGAGTAGGTGCCAGCCAATCGGTGCCCTCCATCGGAAAGCAGCCTTGACGAATCAAAACGTTTTGTGAATTTAAGCTCTGGAGGTGCGTGTTACGATTTTTCGTTTCTCATTTTCCCATTCTTTTTGCATTCGTAATTACTTCATCGCACGAAGTCGCGCCCCCGCGATCGCCGAGGTTGTTCACTCGACGCAACTGTTGCTGCGAGGGGAATCGAGAGAATACTATTCTTAGGAGATACGCCGCAGAAGACATAGCCAATTGCATATCGCGATCTCGTGCGGTATTGTGGGGGGATTATTTTATGACGGCGGCAAAGAAGAAATGTCGTGGTGCCGTATGAGACCTATAAAAGGAATTAAGAATGCGACTAAATTGCGAGCGTGGGAACATGGGCTGCAGCTATCTCTCTACCTGTTTCCATAGTCACTGCAACGCTGGCAGCACGTGCGTCAACGCAGCTGGGCCTGCGTGCGTCGATTGTGCCATCGTGATTCCGTTAACTCCTGTGTACACCCTCCTGTTTCTGCGGAAAGGCATTACAGAGTTCTCGACTCCCCGACGATGGAGCGGCGCGGCATGTGTGAACAACGAGGTGATTTCGCTGTATGCGTTTTCCCGGAATAGCTTTCGTCGAGCCAATCAAATTACGGAGGGCCTCTATTGAAACACTGCCCGCGTCCGTCGCGCACGGGCACGAGACCTGATTGTGGATGCACGGCTGCATCCACGGCAGCGACTGTGAGCTGCGCTGTTTGATTAATATACGCTTGTTGCCCACGCAGCGCACCTTTGCATCCTTAGCCTCCCCTTGCAAGTCTTTTGGTCCTGCGCTTTCCCACATAAGCCTGGGCGGGCTATCTCGTCGCTAGCGTCAATACTGTTGAGCAAATTTCAAGGAGTTCCGCGGAACGTGCGCGAAGTGGATTAAAGAAGCGTGCTGCGTCTCATATTGCGATTGCTCGCTTGTGCTTCTCTTTTCGCGTTTGCATGGAGCAAAGAGGATTTATTTGTGAACTCGCCTGTCCTCCCTCGACACGTGGTTGCTGACCTTAGTGGCCAATGGCTACTGACTATAGCTATAGATGGAATGAGGATTTACATTTCTCAAGACGGTCAGATACGAAATGAAAAAGGAGAAATTAAAAAAAGACGCTTTACCAGAATCTGCGTTTCTCGTATGATTTAACAAAGATACAAATGAAAAACTTGGAGTACGCTTAAGCTTCGTCTTCAAGAGAAGAACCCGATGGCTTAATCGGGCCCCGCGCGCATCGCATTCTCAACTGCTAGCCTACTTCGGTTCTCGGTGCATGCCTCAACCGTGCCGTAAAAGCCGTTTCAAAGCATCCTAGTATGTCTACTGCAAGTACAGTTGTTAAGTGCCCACTGCGCCATGATTATTTGTTTTGCGAATCGGCGAAGGGCCCACTACGCGCCCGTAAGGCAACATGCGATCCTACGCAGCTGTTCACTTTGTTGATGCTTTTACTGATGATGATGATTAAATATGTATGAGAGCTTTGTATTGGGTGGGCCTTTAAAACGCCCACTCGTTGCGCAATTCACACGTTTTGACGCCTGGCGCGATTCTATGCTTCTACCACGCAATATTACCTGCGTTAAGGAGACTCCTTCCACTACATGACATTCATATAGTGTCTTTCTTTTTTTTCGAAGCAGTTTCAAAACAGTGATTACAGGTAGTATTTTCATGCATTAAAGAAAAAAAAAACTAACGTAGCTCTGTGGTAGAGCACCTGATTGAATTGACACGCACACGGCCTGGGTTCTATCCTCACTCGAACCCGAAGATTGCTATCGCTTATTTTATTTGCATCTTTCTCGATTATTCATATAGTGTTCTTTTTTTCCGAAGCCGTTTCAACAAATAGCGTGGCATGAATTAAGGAAAAAAAGCAAATAGCGTGGCTCTGTGGTAGATTACCTGCTGGCCACGCAGGCGGCCTGGGTTCGATTCTCACTTGAACCCGAATATTTTTATTTATTTTATTTGCATCTTTCTCGATTTCTTGGTCATGGACAAGATGATTATTTTTCGCTCAAAATCAACGACGCCGTCACCGACGCCGACACCAACGCCGACACCGGAAATTCTGCGAAACGAGCTCTTTAACGCTATCGCGTTAATATGCGAGGTTTTGTCCTGAGCATTAGGTGACTGTCTCGTGTACCGTTACAAAGGTGAAATGCTATAGGCATTGTCACTCGCTTTGTTTCATGTTAGACCTTTGTTTCATGTTAGAATAAGTTCTTAACGATGACATTGCCTTCCCAGGCTATTTTTTGGGGGGGATAGAAGATTAAATACCAATAGCTCTTTCTAAACTAGCGACCGCATAAACTCAAAAAGACCCTTTTCATTCTTTTTTTGTCGTAGCTATTCGAAATCTCGGAGAGAACGAACAAGATTCCATCTTAACGACCTGTGAATGCTCCGACACCGGATAGAAGCATTCCTATTAGGCCATCCTCAAGCTGGTGGCAGTCCTAAACACCAGCAATGTCATACGCACCGTCCGGGAACTAGTCAAAAACCTACGAGACGAGTGCCTTTTTCCTTGATTTACACAATATGGTGTCAAAACTCTGCTACAGATCACCAGACTTGTTACAAAGGTAGAGGGCGGGCAAGAGAAGAGGTTGACCGCAAAAACACCTATTTGACCTGCAACTTAACGCTGGGGTAAGACAAAATATATTAAGCAGCTTCTTCGGCACGAAAAATGTGGCGTTCGCACTTTCTTCGGGAAAAGGTGGCGATTCTGTTTGTTTCTTTCCTTTAGAGCAATATAGAAGTGATGGGGTCGCCGCCATCCACTGCCAAATTTAAGCAGCACCTTCAATTGAGGTCCTGGTCAGAGGAATCTGACATCTACGCATCATCATCAGCCTGACTACATCTACGGCAAAGTCCTCTGGAATGTTTCTCCAATTAAACAAGTCGTGTGCTTGCTGTGGTCATGTTATCCCCGCAGACTTCTCAATCTCATCTCCCACCTAACTTCACTCTGGCGCGGTTGCCTTCTCTGAGAATCCAGCCTGCTACTCTTAATGACCAGGGGTTATCTTGACTTCTCGCTACAGGCCCTGCCCATGCCTATTTCTTCTCCGTCATTTCGACTAATACCGATGTCACACGGGCCCCCGATCATGAAAGCCGATCCGGATCGGATTTCACGATCGCGATCACCAATCGTCGCTACTACACTGTTCGAACTAACCCGGATCGAGTTTGGCGCAGACGTCAGTCAAATCTGGGAGCCAGATCGCGATGAGCTGATCGCGATCGTTTTGATACTAGTCGGGCCTGATAACGATTAAAAATGACTCTGTATCAGCACCTGACCCGGATGGGGCCTAATCCGGATCGGACCTGATCGCGATCAAAATAACACGTGTGGCACCATTATAAGATGTCCCTAACACGCGTTCGTTCCCTGACCCACTCTGCTCTCTTCTTGTCCCTTTACACGTATTATTTTTCTTTCCATGGCTCGCCGCGCCGCCCTCAACTTAAGCTGAGCCCTTCTCGTAAGCCTCCATGTTTCTGTCCCGTACGTGAGTACTGGTACAATCTGTTACAATCTGGTACATCTGTTAAATTAAAGAAGGGTTGGTGAGCCCCGAAATCGTCAACGACTTTAGAACTGCAGCACTGTTCAGACGTCAATAAGCGAGTGTATAACATACGAAAATGCATAAAATTGAGAGTTAAGCTACCTAAGTTCATATTGAAGAGCTAAGCAGCAGGGGACGAGAGAAAAAAAAGTAGTGGGGAGAGCACAGCTGTCCTTGCTTTCCTCTTGTGCAATGTTTCATATTGTTTTGCTCGGCAAGATGCTTTCCAGTGCTTTTTCTAGCATAGGTCCCTCTGCCAGTAGAAGCTCTTCAAACGTCTTAAAGTTTGAGAATATTTTTTCTCAAGGCGCTTATTTTTCTAAACAAATAACACAATAGAAGCTTCGCGAGCGGCGGTTCGCTGACCGCCATTTGAACCAATCGCTCTTCTGGACATTCATTGTTTTTGGTACACTTGTTAGAATTTCACCCAACTTCTGATCTGGAAATGGTAATGTCATATGTGTGTGCTGTGGGTATAGGTTACACTTTTTTTTTTTCTTTGTCGATATCTACAAGTTTCGCGCCTTAGTCTGATTTGTGGAAGCGAGATCACAGTGAAATAGCATAAGATTCAAAGCGCCTGTACCCGATTTTCATCGACTTATAGGCGAACGAAAATAGGCAATCGTAGTAATCAATGTTCAATACCGAACACCTATATTATACGTAATTATTGGTCTCGTAAGTCGTCTGTATAGGTGCTGTATCGCGCTTGCTTCCTCTCTCATCAACCGAGCTGCTTTTGAACTACGTAATTCTGTTTTGTTGTCCTGTGTGCGCTGTTGTTAACTTCTCTCGTAGAGGGTTTTCAGGGGTGTTATAAACCTGCCCCAGAACGCCTTTTACCCCGAAAAACCGTCCAGCGTTTCTGTTGCAGAAATGAGCTTAACTTGAAAAAAAAAAAAATAGAAACGTGATCACCATCTGAAAAGATGCACCAGACATCATGCAGCATCGCGCATATTTAACAGTCTATTGACGTCGTGTAATGATTATGGTTTGATTAAACTGGAGAAGCTCTTTGGCGTTTATCTCTGCCGATAGCCGATATTTTATTGGGTATCCTAAGTTCTGTTTCCCAATAACACGATAGTGGCACCGCGCGCCCTATACTCATAACAATGATTTTATAGGAACTTTTATTCTCACGGCTACGCCCACCACAGTGAAGGGTTGGCTGTCTTTTGCGTGTGTGTGTTTAGGGGGGAGGGGGGTTGGGGTCACTAGCTCAAGGCTCTAATTTCTTCTGTGAAGGCTCTTAGGAATTAACGTATAACTTCAAACCTAATCGTCGGCAGGGCAGTTTCTGCCAGATGGAAAAACGAAGCTTCGTATTAGCAAAAACACTCAACCAGAGCGATCAATGCTATATCTATTTCTCCCATGTTTCTTATTACAGCGTGCTACATCATGGGCTTTCTGAAGGACACATAGTGAAACGGGGTGTTGCGAGTTCCTAACGTGCACAGTGATATCGCGTAGAAGTGGCGTATACATAAAGCGCACTTCGTGCTCTGCGCAGCGGCTCGCATCAGGGAGGTACTACAGTAAGCGGCACTAAGTACCGGGTCACGCTGCTTGTATATAATTAATACCGCCACCACATCCGCGCACCCTTATTTAAGCATTTAACGTATATACTCGAAAAGCTAACGTGCGTAATCAAGGCGTACCTTCGCGACGGAGAGCGTATTACGAGTTTTCTCTGTGCTGCTGCGAGCTTTTGTTGTCAAGTTTTCAGCCAAGAAGCCCTTTCATCCACCATCTGCGTGCTGCAGAGTCGCCGACACATGCCGAAGAAGGTAGCAAATCAAGAAAATGAATAATGTGGGCGTTATTACTCTACATTAGCTCTTTAAAAAAAAATTAAGACAATCTGTCATTTCCTGCGAAGCGTCTCTTGATGTTATCAGATTGTTACTGCAGTGGAGATACTTGAGCGTGAGCCAGATAGTTATAAGCAATAGTTTTAAGAAACCTTTAAGACTCACATCCTGTACATACAACGTTCCGGTCACGATTATGATTAATTCCAAGGAAGGAAGGAAGAAACAAGCGGAAAGACAGGGAGAATTCCAAGTAAAATTCATGTTAACTATTGAGAGTATACGGTAGACGATGCAAGGTCAATTCGTACGATGTCGTCCGTATTTTTCTAGAGCAGCGAAGGCCACTAGCATTTCGACTTTTTGCAATGTGCAACGAAAAAAATAAAACATGGGTAGTTTGCTTAGTGTAAGGAGGTATGCGAGGGTGGTGCCAAGGGGCAGAAATGAGAAATGTTAACGATACTTTTCATTGAAGACAATTTTTTACTGGAAAGGCGCGTGCTTCTGACGTGTCTCAAGATGAACTTGTTAGTTAAAATATTTTTAAATGAGACCTGACAGATAGCTTTTGCCATACTTTTATTGTTCTCCGGGTGCGTCGTCAACCTATACGCTGTGGAGCTTCATTTCCCCCTGGAGCAAAATAAATAAGTGATTACGTTCCGTCTAATCCAACCGGTCAGCAGGGCTTCGGACGTGAAAAAGGGGACCCGTTTCGTTATCGAAACTTGATCCTGTGGTCTCGTGGTACACACCACTGGCGTATGTGCGCGTACTACATGGCCGGGGTTCAGAAAGTCGAGTCCAGTCAGGATATGAGGAGCGAGCGTGCCCTCCTGCGTTATTAAAGAGCTGACTTCATAAATTCGGGTGTCGCGGTCACTTTTGGCTCTTGTGGCCTCTACAAACACGCCGTCGGAACTGTGACCGCCACTTCCGTTTTCAGAGGCGCGTTGAACCTTTTCAAGCCCGAAGCCACACCTGAACCATTTTGGGTCCGTCTCGAGAAGGTCGCTTAAAGTGGGCTTTACTTGACACCCAATTTTCGATCATAATCTGCGTTATGTTGGTTAATCCTTGTGCGCTCACGAACAAGCTGGCGAAATTTTAGCGCTTTTGGTCGAGCACCTAATTTATAATTGAATATTTTTAAACACACGAGCGGCCTGAGAGCCGGGCAACACTGACGCACTCGCGAGCAGTGACGTGACGAGCTGCTTGCTTTGCGAGGTCTGCGTTCCGGCGAACGATTTTGTTCCGTACCCAGCTGCGCGTGCAATCCAGCTATTTCATCTTTCTTCAATTTGGCATTGAAATTGAACGATTTTGAGCGGCTGAAATTTTGGCAGAAAACGACGGCGCCGCTCCGTGCAGCAGATGACATCACACACGCCATGGCAAAATGGCGGCTGCAGGCTGTGGGCGGGGTTTATAGTCGGCGACTTCTAGGGCTCATTTTTCACTGAAATATTCTTTTACAGTCCATTTTTCATATATGTACAGGCACAATAAACCTCTATTTCGAATTTTCACTGAAAACCGCAAATTGTTGGGTGACCGCGTCATGGTCCATTTAAATATTTACGCCGCTCTCTAGAAACTGGTGCTTCGTACCGTAATTATACAGTTCATAGCTACGAAGTATTGTAAAAAAAAGAAAAAAAGGAAGAAAAGAAAGACAGCGGAACGCCAATGTTTTGTGTGAGTATACATTTAACAGAAATTGACTTTATAATGCGCTTATTTCTCGTACATTATGGTTTTAATTGCGGCAGTCAACGCTGGGGCTTATTTGCAACACTCTATCGCTTACACACGCGCACGCACGTGGGCGTCGGTAAGAGTTTGCCTCGAGGTGTGCAAATCCATGTCGCATCGCGGTGGGGGAGCGCTGGTGTAGTTTGGGGGGAGGAGGGGGGGCAAGTGCTAGTGCGACTTGGGAGGTTGAGTGGGGGCAACTCTTCCTTTTGCACCCCCCCTTCCAACGCCCATGCGCGGCAGGCACGCACGCAGGCTTCTGCTACTAACATGCTGCAAAAAAAAAAAAAAAAGACACACTTGGTGCCCTCGAGGCGATGAGAAGTTGCTCACTTTAAAACCGCGGAGTTTCCAAGTTGAAAGCACCTTACAATAGAAAACAAACTTATCCACGCACTTGGAGGCAGTGGTGTGAAAATGTCTTTACCTGTCGTGGGGCCGTTTGTGCGATATGCCAATATTATCCACACAAGCTCGCTTCTAGCGTCGGACCGCCAGCGGTGAAGATACAGGTGGCGGGGAAAAGCTCTTCTGTCGTCGTTCACTTCGCATCAAGGCGCCGGCAAATGTGACACGGGACGTCCGTCAACGAGCACGGCCTGTCTGTGAATGCTGCCCAGACGGCTGGCGTTGCGCCCTACCGAACTACTCTAGCTTCGTGCATCGGTGGCACTGCGAACCCTCCCTCCAGTTTGCCGCCACTCAGTATACAATCGCCGAAGCCATCGACGACATCACCCGTCAGCGATGTTGATGCCTCCTCAACCCGTCGCTGTGGATACGTTAATTAGCGTGTCGCTTTCATTTGTATCTGGCAAGTTTAGGTCTAGTTAACGACTCCTACGTAATGAGCGTTCAAATACTCGAGGATGCGGTGCTTTTAAAAGGGACAGTATGTCTCACTGACCCAACTCCCCTCAACCTGACATGCTCACATTTAATATATCCCGTCGCACGCACAACACATTTAGTAGTTTGCTTCAGCGTCCATCTGAAGCTCAGAGCTCACCTAACATTCCTCAAGGAGTCGTCTCGAATCTCGCAGTCCGTAAATTCTGTTTTTCAGTAATTACTGATTCGGCGTTGTTCCTATTACTCTTTCTATTTTTTTGTACGAGCTGTCGCCGCCGCTTTCAGTGGAAACTTAAACTAGGTAAGCCTAATAATAATAATAATACCTGGCACTTAACGTCCCAAGAACCACGACATGATTATGAGAGACGCCCGGTAGTGGAAAGCAACGGAAATTTCGACCCCCTGGGGTTCTTTAACGAGCACCTAAATCTAAGCGCACGGGCCTCAAACATTTTCGCCTCCATCAAAAATGCAGCCGCCGCGGCCTTCGGGTCAGCAGTCGAACGCCGGCCGTAACCACTAGACCACCGCGGCGGGGCAAACCAGGTAAGCCTATACAGTACAACATGCGAAAGTAGCCCACTTCGCTTTGGGACGGTAACCCCGCAAACCGACCAACCACTGCGTGAGAAAACAGAGAAATGATTTCGCTGTGCTGCCACGCGCCGAACTGCTTCCTACAAGCTGTTGGATTTAGGGGAGGAAGTTAACTATACGGTCCTATTTTTTCTCGTGAGATATCGACCACCTGAGTATATATAGCGTGCACTTAGTGCTCACGACAAAGCGATTTCTAACTTTTTTTTTGTTCCGCCCACATTGGAAGGCCATTAAGTCAGTACAGAAATGGAACTCGTGACCAGAAGAAGCATGAATTAGTCTAGCGGCCGCACTTTTAGACTGGCCCCGTACGCTACAGCATTTTATGCAGAATACTGTGTAGCCATTTAGCTCGCACGCACGTATCCTCGGCGCCTATGCCCAGTGCCATGACACTTTATTCTGTCGCAAGCCATCACGAAACAGAATTTAGTCACTAGAGTTTAATAAAAAAAAAAGCCCAATAGTTCAGTTTTTCAACGAGACAACTACTGTCTCGTTGTTTGATGTGCAAACAAACAAAAAAACAAAAAAAAGAAAACAGGGGTCGGGTTTAAAAATGCCTAGTTCTTCACTGCTCTTTGTCTTTGATTGGCTACCATCGATATCTATTCAACTTTGCGTGTGATATCAATGATTGGTTGGCGTCTGCATGCTTTTACGAATAGATTTGGCCTAAGAATTCTGTTTTGTAAATACGAGCTCAGGGTCAGTCTTCGTAATGAGATTTTGCCCTTGATCAATTCGTAAGGAAAGGTGTCGTTCAATCGTGATGTTACACATAACACCTACGGCGGCTGGCCTATGGCAAAAAACTCTTACAAAGAAAAAGGTTTGTGAATGCGACCCCAGTTTCTACCAGCACTGTGGCACTACATGGGCAGGCCCGTGGTGTTCACAAGAGGCTTGGGCCGTTTTCACGAAGCTTTGCGTTCGTAAGCGCTATTTGCTATTGTTAAGCTAGCTTATAAGGATAGGCCCAGCATAAGAATTGGCTGACGTTTTCTCTTACGAACAATTCTTGTGTAAGACGTTTTTTTTCTTTTTTTTTTGTAAATACAGGATCATTAGCTATATAATTGTTCTCATTTAAAAGGCCCCTAAACCACTTCGAGTTCAAAGACGAGAGAGTGGTTTCTTCTTTACCTTCACTACCCTTCCTTCAGGCGCCATCACCTCCTCGCCATTTATTTCTTCATAAAACACGTGGAAAATGTCAGTAGTAAGCTATGAGGCTATCAGGACTTTTCGGCTACGCGCTGTTATCTCCACTTGCGCAGTCGTAAACGCACAAAGCAAAGTAAAATCAGTTGATCGCGCACGATAGTCGAGCGAGACAAGGCAGAACGGGCGTGCGACTGAATGGCAAAGAAGGTTAGGAGACAATTCTGAACTGATATTCCTCGTATATATAGGGACCAATCAAGAGCTTATTGCCTCGTGACGTGACGTGAATAGACTGCTGGCGTCACGAATTGTGCCTAAAAGAGGAAACGCCAGGCGATAACACGTTCATTCTTTGTATTTTCAGAGGTTGTTTAGGGGCCCTTTAAATGGGTGACACCAATTTTCGAAGGTAAGTTTACACTGTTACATAAATCTACTGTTTACAGAGACGGCTCTGAGTATGCGTGAAGCTCGGTGAATGCTGATAAGATATTTCATTTCGATATTAAAGTCACTTTTCGCGTGGTGCATCTACTGACATCCACACTAGCATAACGTCAGGCTGCAGTACCAGATCTGGTGGCTTCACAAACCAGTACGGCTAGTTGTAATGACGTCGGGTACCAAAACATACAAAATGGCCCCTTGCGCGTCACCAACGGAGCCTCTGAGTGGTGCCCCCATGGAAATGTCACAATATCTTGCGGTAGCGCCTGACGAGAAGCTCTTGCTGTGTCGCTACGTCAGGGTACACAGTAGGAAGCTAGGTTTTAAAAACACGCTGTAGTTAATTCTTCAGGGCGCACTTACGCTTATCAGTACATTTTATAGGCTCTTGAGGGCGTGACGAAAAAAAAAAATATAGCTGAAAATGTTCTTGTCAGTGCCCCTTTAAGAGAATATTTCGGCCTGTCGTAATGTTGAACATATCATTAGCGACCCCTGAAGCGCTGTGGTTTGTGCGCAGCGGTGTGTGTGGACGCCTTGCGATGCCAAACTGCTTGAGCAGGCCTGTGGTCCAGAGATTTTGCTTTCCTGCGTTCGTACTCAAAGGTTCGTACTCTAAGGGTAAAGCATACGAGCCAACCAACCGTTATAACGAACATGTTGTGATGTGGTGCTTGCCACTTTGTCACACAAATTGTTACGAAATAAAGCTGTATCCAGCCCACGTGTAAGCGCCACCGCCTGCAATTATCCCCTGATCTTTCGGCGCCGCTGGCACCAAACAGAAACAAGCCGCACGCGCGCAGAACGCTACAGCAACAAAATGACGACATTGCTGACCTGCAAGACTGGCAGGTTTCTATTTTGAAAATTGAAAGCATCGTTTCCCTCTCGCATGAAACATTTAACGACGGTCTTTTAATGCGGCTGCCGCGTCAAACGCGTTCGAGGCGTATTTAAGGCATCGGCGCGTTCACGTTTTGGATCGCAACGTCGCGCATTGACCAGGAGAATATTTTTCAAATGGTTGTTATCAAATGCGTATGCATTGCATAATGCGCATTTTGACATCATGGTGGGAATTCTCGAGCTACCACAGAAGCTCACCTCCCACACCTGCTCACGTTAGAGGTACGGTAATGGCCATACCAGTAGGCAAACCTCAGGACGACTTCGATGTGAAGGAATAGAGAATTACTGCTACATCAAAACTCGAGTTGACGGGCGTGGAACCGCCAGCCAGTTCGATATGTCATTTTGTTTAGGAGAGCTGTTTTACTGGTTGAAACGTTGCTAATAATCTCGTCTCTAATTAGATGTTCTCAGATTAAATTACATGTATTCATAAAGAAAAAGAAAGAGCATGGTTGTGATACCGCTTTCCTAGGAAAGTAATAGCGCACGAGGAAACATACCTCCGAAATTCAGGGTGCATGATATTCAACAGCGATTCTTTGATTTTCTTAAACAATCGTGTGTTTAGCCTACTGCAATATGCAACTGCAATTGGCGAAATAAAGGAATGTATTTCTCCTAAACGTAGAACTTTTCAATAAAAAGATTTTGTATGCTTTATGTGCACCTACAAGCCAACGTTATGTGCAGAGGTACTGTGTCACGATTGCGTGTTTTATTGCGCAGAACACAGATGCTTTCACACACTACACCTCAAGGAAAGAATACTTTTAATTGCCCGTTTTTCTGTGTTAGACACAATATTAGTGAGAACTAACAGAGAGCAATGCCAAGGAAAGTATAGGGGGTGTTATTTGTAGTAATTAGGATATAAATGTGAAGAAAGTAAAGTGGACAAATAGATAACTTGCCGCCGGCAGGGACCTCACGGGTCATTTCAGCGATATACGTATATAGGGCAGATGCGTATGTACCGCTGGGTAAGCGCCCATCACTGAGCAGTCCTCTAAAATAGGTAAGTGATACAACACAGGAGGTGCAGAACACGGTAAGATGTATTTGCACATGTGTCATATTTCTCTGTGCGTACAGCTGCCATCATCATTTTTTTTTCTTCAGTAAACATCTTACGTTGTCTTGTTCGTGAGATCCTTGTTGGCGCCTCACGATCAGCATCCGCGTGATCGGGTTGCCTCTCTATATCTTTTTCAATAGCGAAGCTGTTCTCAGTCGAGGCTTTCATGTCCGGCGTTGTGGTAGCGGTGATCACGTGGTCTCGCAGTGTGGCGAGTGAGGCTGGGTAGGAAGGGGAGGGCTGCGTGGGCTGCGAGAGGCGAGGGCGAGAGCGGAGGATGTTGACGGGTGAGCCTTCGAGAAACGCGCCAAGGTGGGGTGACGGTGAGGCGCAGTGGAGTGTAAAATAGCGTGTCACTATCAGTGTTCAGGAGTTTGCGCTTTCAACATTAAAGGGCGAACATTAACATTCTCCCGATGAAGAAGCCGCCTGAGGTGAGAGTCAGCGAGAGCTGACGCAAGAACGGGCATATCGTCGCCGAGCCAACCGCGATGTTCGCGCAAGACGGGCCGAAGCTAAGCGCCAATGAACGGTAGACTTAAAAAACATAGAAGTACGACATAGCCCGATGAAGGACGGGCATAAGCTTCGCTGTTTCGAGAGTGTTCGCGAAGTGGAGCTGGCTGAATTTTATTTTTCTTGCATTTCTGGTACAGCTTATGAGCGATGCAGCGCATAAACACTACATGAGGTTCGACAAAATGAAAGCAAACGCAATTGTACGATCACAGCATGAAGGAACTTTGTTCATAACCCACTGCTACTATCTTAGGCAAAGAATTCGTAAACACGGCGTGTCGCTGGAGCCGACGTTTCGACAAGCGGACTTGTCTTCTTCGAGGCTGAAACTCATCTCTTCAAGCTTCCATCTTCCCCTGAACTTCTGCCTATCTTAGACAAAGCATTTCTTAAACAATATTGCTGAGGAAAGGGTCATGCGTCAAGAGCAATCGAAACTGATTTATTATAAATCAGCAAACAATATTTGGGGCGCATGAAAGCGCCTCTTAAGGTGCGGCGATGCTCTCATCTGTCAGCCGCCGCTGCTTTGTGACCGCTAATTAGCATGACGTAGTGCGCACGTTGTTCTCCAAGTTCTTGCGACGAACCTCCACTACAAAGCCACGTTGTCGTCGCTGCAAACAGTGTATGTCTAATGAAGATTAATTACGCTGTTAATTTCATCCTCGGTCAGATAGAGAGAGAAAAACGATGGAGAAAGGCAGGGAGGCTCACCAAGCTTGGCTCGGTTGGCTACCCTACATGTGGGGTGGGGGAAAGGGGGAATAATAGATAAGATAGGAAGCAAGAACAAGAGAAAGAAAGAAAGAAAGAAAGAAAGAAAGAAAGAAAGAAAGAAAGAAAGAAAGAAAGAAAGAAAGAAAGAAAGAAAGAAAGAAAGAAAGAAAGAAAGAAAGAAAGAAAGAAAGAAAGAAAGAAAGAAAGAAAGAAAGAAAGAAAGAAAGAAAGAAAGAAAGAAAGAAAGAAAGAAAGAAAGAAAGAAAATGAACAGTTAGTGAGAGCACACCCAACTCGAACTCGCGCTGGTAGTTCACAGACGCTCGTGAATTCCGGTCGCCTTCAGGTTGGCCAGAATCCTTTGGAAGGCTAAGATATGAAAAATCTCTCAACATCAATACATACACCCAGCATCACTAACTCATGTCAGGGGTGCCTGTCATGAGGTTCGTGACAGTTTCAGTGCGACCAACTGCATAGACTCATATAGGGCTAGAGGGGAAGCTGAAGGCCTATAACCTCCGAGTTCTTGGGTAAGATTGTCTACTCGAGACCCAAAGGTCGCTTGTCTCGACAACCAGCGGCTACTCCAATGAACGCTGTGTGGAATAAACACCAGAGAAATCTATGTGACATTTGTAACCGTTGCGGCATTGTAGTCTCATCTTTTCCCGTGGGATACTGCTGCTTGTTATTTCTTGTGGAGATGTCCCTCATTCCAACATGTGGAAATTGTGTCGCTTTGCCGAGGACAAACGAAAGGACATTGAAAGTGGCTTTGAGCAAGAAGCCACTTGCGCAAAACGGCCGGATAACGGTCGTTCAGCCACTTCCACTTTCTTACTTTCTTCTGCTGAGGAACGCAGCAATACGTACAAGCCCGTGATTACGCTTAACAATGACACGCCACCGTTTTACCAACTACTGTTGGCGTGAGAAGAGCAATGAACTCGGCCGCGCAACGGTAGACGGCGCATGGTGTGACTTTGCAAGACAAATCCTCTGCCGCTGCTTATTTCCGATGGAAAGCACCGTGTTGACTGATAACGAATGAAACGACGAAATGCTAGCGTAGTCTGCAAGGACACCGTCGCTCAGATTCTCAATTGTCTCCTGCAGATTGAAGCGCTTACCCTGCCAAAATAAACAGGCGAGAAGCTG
Source organism: Rhipicephalus sanguineus (assembly GCF_013339695.2). NCBI lineage: Eukaryota > Metazoa > Arthropoda > Arachnida > Ixodida > Ixodidae > Rhipicephalus > Rhipicephalus sanguineus. The sequence goes on from NC_051176.1 coordinate 267,476,151, forward strand.
CGAAGCGGAGCGTGCGGATGACCAGTCCGTGGCGTCGACCCCCCGCTCGTTTCGAGTGCGGGACTCGGTAGGAACGTACTGGCTGGCGCGCGTGGCTGACCCCAACCGGAGTCGGTGGCAGCTGGCCGCAACGGTCAGCGGCCAGCGACTCTCAGCGGGTGCGCGCGATTTGCGGCGAACTCGACGTGACGTTTCGTCCCATTCCTGTCTGAAGTTGGCACGACCGCCCTTGACCGTCGCTCGTGTGAAGGAGAAGAAAATAGTCAAAGTTCGGCATCCGGGCTGACCGTTTGCGTCACTCCAAAGAGTGGTGTTGTACCGATCCAATTAATCTTTTTTTCACCAAAAAACACAGCCCAGCGTTCTTCGCAGGTGGCCGAGTGATGCGCAGACCGTATTGTCCATTCAATTTCTTGGTTAGCCCCACCATCGTGTTACTCTGGCCAAGTTCACGCTTGGCTGACGTCCTCAACAGAACGTTGGATTCGATCACTCTTGCTCTAAGTGAATTCTACGTCCGGATGTCTGTATAACATGATGTTTACTGCTGAACGTGAACGGGAGGCATCAACCGCCGTGCATTCAGGACAATTAACCACACACTGCAGCGTAAAGGCAGCGCGATTGTATGTTATAGCCCTGTCAGACAGGCATCTATGTAATGTCTTGTGTACTTTTTTTAAAAGAAGTATAGTGGACGAATAACAGCACGAACAGATGATGACGAGAGGACAAGATGAGAAGGAGACACACAGATGCGATATGCGTCGCCTTCTCGTAGAACAACTAGCCCACCAACAAGACTCGGCCACGCAACGGTGTCTTTTTTTTAACTTAACTGATGCAAAAGTTCTAATGTCGCCCCATAAACATAAAAGTCATCTGTGCAGTGAGCTTATTCAGTTCCCCGCACATTATATGCAACTAATCAGCACGTTATGATACGCTCGCTGCATGGACACATTGGCATTGAAGTCAGTGTTATTGTAGATGAAATAGCCCCATCCAAAGTAGTAACAGCATGTAGCTCTTTTACAGCGGTACTTCCCATAGGTTTGAAGTCTTTTATCCGAGAAATAACTGCGGAGCTATTGGAAACACTTCTTCGAGGCCAAAACATCTAATAAACTCCACTTGACTAGGCATAGATAGTAACTTGGTCATCAGTAACATAACAAAGAAAATCCGATGTGCCATGTTCTGTTGACATTCGGTACGCACCATTTCTTGCGAACTGGTTACGGACCTCCTATATGTGACAGATGAGGCGAACGGATGTCCGTTCTCCAAGTCTCATCACAGTGCCGGAAGTAAAAGCCTGATAGGAAAAACCGCTTTCCATATAGTATAACGGCAAGATATATTCCACTGCACTCAGAATTGCTTATCGGTAACTAATCAAGTTTTAGGCTTTATGCAAGACGAGGTAAATTGGAAATAATAAAAGAGGCATTCGTGCTTCAGCGGACATAGCTGTGGTTGTTGTTCATGATGATGATGAAATGTTGTTCAAACTGTGAACGCTATCAGTCCAGGAGATTCCTAGCCCGGCCTCTCGTGAAAGGCCGCTGTGGCGATGGCACCGATTTTACACCCCTTGCCTCCGGGCTCTTGCGTTCGAAAGCCTTCGCGAGGCAGTAGTTCTACATGTGAACTAACACGTCTTCGAACACCTACTCTTTTATGCCATCACTCCATATCATAACTCTTAAACCCATGGCACACCTCACTGTAGTTGTCGTCATACTTTTATTAGATATATATTTTACGCATTTATGCAGAGAAATATATTTGGTCTTTTTGCAACCGTAGTATACTATACATCGTAAATCATTGTCATCGGTGACTCACTGACAAGCATTAGCACGGTGCCACTGCGTCATAAAATACCACATGTTCATCATTTTAAAAATCTGTTATTCCCGCCGGGTGCAAATATACTTAAAGTGAATAGACGTGAGCACAGCAAAAATTTTCCTTCTGTATTAACACGCAGCCGGCTTTGCGAAGTACACTGCATTATTCGCGATCTCCCACTATACTCTGTACCAACTATACTCTCACTATACTCTGTACTAACTGTACTCCCACTGCACTCTATACCCACTATACTCTGACCAACTATACTCCCACTATACTCTGTACCAACTACACTCCCACTATACTCTGTACTAACTGTACTCCTGCTGTACTCTGTACCCACTATACTCTGTACCAGCTATACTCCCACTATACTCTGTACCAACTATACTCCCGCTATACTATCCGACTATACTCTGTACCAACTATACTCGCACTATACTCTCCCACTATACTCTGTAGCAACTATACTCCCACTATACTATGTACCAACTATACTCTCACTGTACTCTCTACCAGCTATACTCCCACTATACTCTGTACTAACTGTACTGCCCCTGTACTCTGTACCCACTATACTCTGTACCAACTATACTCCCACTATACTCCTCCACTATACTTTGTACCAACTATACTCTCACTATACTCTCCCACAAAACTGTACCAACTATACTACCACTATACTCTCCCACTACTCTGTGCTAACTGTACTCCCACTGTACTCTTTACCCACTGTACTCCGTACCCACTATACTCCCACTATACTCTGTACACGGTGGCTTTCGCTCTTAAAACGAATTGCAACCTGGAGTTTTAGAAAGAAAGAACAACGATCTGATTATGAAGCACGTCGTAGTGAGGGAATCCAGATTATTTTCGAGCCTCTGAGATTCCTTGACATGTACTTGAATGCAGTGGCGTAGCCGGGGGGGGGGGGGCCCACCAGGCCCGTGCCCCCCCCCCCCCCCCGAAAAAAATTTTCCCATGGGATATATAGCATAAAATTACACTCGACCCCACTTATCTGCCCAGACCCAATGTCGGATCAAGGAGGTGCCCCCCCCCCCCCCCCCGAAAATAATTTCTGCCTACGCCACTACTTGAATGCGAGTACAAGTGTTTCTTTCTTATCTTCTTTCCTTTCTTCTTTCTTTCACCCCACCGAAACGCAGTTTCCGTTACCGTGGTCCAATGCGTGGCCTGAAGTTCAGCAGCGCAACGTTGCCGGGTAGGCTGTCGCTGTTGGCGGAGACAACAGAACCGTCAAAGTAAACAAGTCGTCAAGAGATTTGTGAAACAGGTCAGCGATACGAGCACCGACGCGCAAGTTTCGCTTAACCAAAGTGGCGCGTGAGCTCTTTGCGCGCATTTTTGAAAACGACGCCCGCCTGGCCGCTCAGCTCGCCATCTCAAAACTGCCGCTACGATTGCGCGCGCCCACTGTCGCCAGCAGCAAAAACCGGAAGCTCGAACTTGGCGCCCTACTACCCCTAGCTCTTGACCCAATGTGCGTGACGTGTTTCCGCCCGACCCGGGCTATCGAACCAGCCGCGTCGACCGCGTCACGAGTTACCCGGGAGACACGTTGTTATGGAAAACGTGACGTCGTGCGATGACGTAGAGCAGCGTCACCGAAGGCCTGCTTAGAGCATTGAATTTTACAAGAGCGTATCGTGCCGCTGTGCGCTTCTCTTCGCCTTCCGTTATTCGCTTGCTCCACATCTTTTTCACGCTCTATATAGAAACCGGGAGAAAAACAGGCGCCGCGTGTGAGAAGGTGAATGAAGCGTCAGAGGCCCGCGAATGTCGTCACTTATAATTCGCGAAATGATCCATATTTAGAAGGATCGGAGCGACAAATCGCTTTTTTTTATTCTTCCTTGTTTTCAGACACTCGCTGAGAGTTTTGGAAAAAGCACGGCCGGATTATTTTCTCCCTTCCGTTTATCTTCACTTCTAAAACATGTAGGCCCAACACTTCAGTTATAGGGGCGCCAAGATGAAATCGCCGAGTGACCTTACATTGTTTATCGCCAAGTACGAACGATAACGTCTTGATAAGGCTAGAGCTTTCTTATCATACTGGCAAGGCCATTTAAACGGCTTACCTGAAACAGGAGCCTATGCAACCTTCACGCATACTTTTGCACCCTTTGTTTGTGTCTCCTTGTTTTAATGTCTGACCTGCGTCTGAGCTCATTCGTTTTTGTCGTGAGCATCCATCTCTCAGGGAGGGTCCACCAGAGAAGACGTCCCCATGCTCCTCTGACACTCTATTACACGCAGCGCTCCATCGCTCTAGGCCTTGTAAAAGAGGCGCAGGAGCAATCGTAGGCTCGTCCCACTCGTCCTCGCGCCGATCGTTCGCGCTAATGAAGCGGTACTGTCCGCGCAGCGGGCAGTAGACGAAGCCCGCTGAACAAGTGGCGCCAGGGGCTAGATGCGGCTGCGCGGACAATTGAAAAGGGCATTATATATCCACAGCACTGCAGTAAAGGAGTATGTATGGCGCGTTTTATATTTACGCAAAACAAAGTCATGCACCCATTCTGAAGAACATCGCCGTTTAGTCCGTACATCAAATCGGACCACCTTGTGTACTTCTAGGTGCGCCAAGGTGTGGGGGAAAAGTTCATTTTTTTCCCTTTGTGTCGTTGTCTGTGCATAGCTTTAGTGTGCAGCCATTGTGTAGCTTTGCAAAGTTACAATGGCCGGAAACTTTAACGGAATCGCCAGCTCGAGCACTCATTGTATCGCTGAGTATCTGACTTAATAATGACGCTTTCGATCATTACTTATGAGTAGCCTGTGGAGCGAGTGGGTTGGCAATGATGCGGAAATTCCCGTACACGTATATTTAACGCCTTTCTCTGCTTACCTTGTCTCTGTTTTATGTAACATCGTGCAACACTGGTAATAGTAACATACGAAAGGCCGGCTTTAAGTTGCATGAAGCCCATGTCTGGGTATCAACTTTTAGATCCCCAGTGCCGAAATGCGGTTGCTTCCCCTACCTTCCGCTATCAATGTACCATACAGTGACAACCGGAGGAAGGATGAAAAATACAATGTTTTTCAGACTAAATGCCTTTCGGACCACAAGTACGCGCAGCACAAACATGAATTTCAAGAAACATTTAACCTTCAACACAAAATACCTAAATATCGTACAAGCATATGCATGCATCCTATATATGGTCATTAAACCAGCCCCATGCAGCAGCCAACACACTCAGACACACTCAGCACATTGATGTTGCTTTATAATAATAATAATAATAATAATAATAATAATAATAATAATAATAATAATAATAATAATAATAATAATAATAATAATAATAATAATAATAATAATAATAATAATTATTATTATTATTATTATTATTATTATTATTATTATTATTATTATTATTATTATTATTATTATTATTATTATTATTATTATTATTATTATTATTATTATTATTATTATTATTCCACAAGTTCAGCTTCAGCGCAGCATTCATGATTGGGAATTTGTGCGGCGTATCATGCGCCTCACGATGACTCTCAGAGTGGTAGTGTCTGCTCATGAACTTCATACGCAACAAAAAGGACAAAGAACGCGTTGTGAGCAGGGCGGAGCTATTGCGAAGGCGTTGGCGTCGCTGCAAGAGCATGCTGCTGTAGCACTGAATGAGCGTAAAGACTAACTTAAATCTCAAGCCTTTGGGTGTTTTGAGCCTTCACTAATATTACGCCGGTGCCTAAGACTTATCATTGGCTGGCATCTCCTCTCGTGAGCAGCTCAAGCGTAATTTTTTCTACCTGTGTATAGGGGTCCTGTTTTTGTTTAACTTATATTCGCTTTACTTCGCCCTTGCTTTCTTTTTTTCTAGAACGAGGATCTTTCGCGCGTGGTAGTAATTCCTACACAATTCCTTGCAAGAGAGCTTGTTATAATAATTCTAGTCCGTTGTCTTCGCTAACTGTGGACAAACTAAGCGAGTTTGCAAGATGTACTGAAGTTGAACTATGTTATATGAACCAAGAAAGAAAGTTGTACGGTTGAGTGGTACGAGTCTAAAACCACTACATTCTCACGCTTTTCTTCTTTCTTTCTGTTTGTTTGTTATTGCGACTTAAAGTCCGCGATAAATGAGTCTTAACTCCTAACTATGACAATAAATTATGTTACCTTAAAATGAGATTTTTTTCTACGCAACAAAGTTAAATGTTTGGTAGGGCATACAGCACTTAATAAACAAAAAAAGAACAGAGAGAACACCAACGCTAAGTAAGCAATGTCTCCATCTTTGTCACGAAGCTGTTTTTTTTTTCACCATTGTTTTACTATTGATGTCCTAAAATACGTGAGAATATTTTAACGCCAGAGGTTAGCTTGCCACGTATTTAAGCGTTCAACAGCCAATACTCAGAGGGCTGAGAGAGTGTTGCAGTGCGTTCAGTACTTTTCCGATTGGTTCCTTTTTCAAGACACGTTTCATGAGATTAAACCGACGCTCGCTTAAGGTTTTCGCTGTGCCGGCGAGTAAGCTGATTTAGCCAAATAAGAAAATGCGAAATGCTTATCACGTTATTTATTGCCTTTAGAGCCAGCGCAGTTGCAGTGCTAAGCGTAGCAAGAGACTTACCTGTCGTAGCGAATGCCATAGCATGGCATATCTTTAATGTCCTTGAAACGCTCGCGTTCGACTCACTATACTCAATTTCTTACCTCTTCATGTATGTACAATCAGAGCGCACGTTACTGTAAGCCCTGCAACTGTTGCGGAGGGCGGCATTACGGCACCAGGCGACTGGCGGCATCGCAATAAGCAGCGCAAGAAGGAAGAAAAAAAAAAACGAGATGAGGCGCGCAGAAAGGATTGACAAGAACAAGCGCTGTTGTTGTCTGGCGGCAATGCGGCCATGTTTCTTATACGATCAAGAGGCAACAACACCCAGCATGCGACATAGAAATAGCAAAAGCCAGTTGGCCGAAGTAATCGTGCGTTGAGAACGTAGTTAAGGAAATATTGCCAAGAGACGAATTTATTGCAGATAATGCTCGCAAGTGGCCGGCGGGCAGCTCCGGTGAAGGGCGGCCAAGGACAAAGGCGCCCATCAGCGCAGCGTTCTCGCCGTGCTTTGCGGGAAAGTAAGCGTCACGAAATATCAACACGACACCGCTGCCTCCCCGGTTCGCTGGCTTCTCCACAGATGGCGGCACCGTCGGCCTACAGCCGCTAAAGCATCGGAGGCCCGCGGAGCGCCCCTCGCTGCTGCCTCGCAGTTGCTCGGTGTCATCCTGTGAAGCCTTCTTTCGGACAGCGAGCCGACGTCCACTCCGTGCTTGTGCAGGCCACCGGAGTGCTCCTCGAATGAGGAGCCCCAACACATTCCACACTGTCTCTAATCATTTTTATTACTAATACTGAGTACGTAAGTTGTTACCGCTAAAATACGAATGCACCTCTGCGAGTGGCATCCAATTTCCCTTATCGTACGTCAGTTGTTCCATCAAATGCTTACAAATTTCGTAATATCATAAATCTACGTAAAGCTGTGCTGTCACCTTTGTCTGCAAGTGTTAGCCACGTCCTTGAGTGGCCCTGGCTAGCACTTGCAGGCTCAAATCTCGTGCAAGTGCAGAAATTTCCGAGCAAGTGGTCGGGGTAGAAGCCGCCGCTGTGGCGCAACTGGTAGTGCAACGTGCGCAACGCAGAAGTTGCGGGTTCGGCGCCTGTCAATGGCATGTCTATTTGTCTTCCATTCCTATTTCCTTATAGCGCATAATTTCCACTACTTAATTAAAACTTCAAATTATTCAAAGGTGGATATTTAGGCTAGTAATTAATACGAATATCTGACTAATTACCGAAGCTTATCTCATTTATGTCTAGAATAATAGCATTACGGCACATACGACAATTTACAAACAGCAAACGGCGACTTCGAAAGGCATATCCCTTCGGAACAAATTCTAAGTGTGTCTCAAGCTTGAAGATAAGCGTTTCTGAAGTTTGTAACAAAATGCGTGGCAGTTCCTTTAAGTTTGGAGCTTCAGTTCATGCAAATGTCTTTGCTGAAGAAGTAAGTGGAATATCAGTGCATTTTTACTTCAAATCTAACAACGCTTATGTCAGATTTTTTACTAGCTTCGAAACTGGTTCCATGTAGATGAACCTTGTGAAACAGCTTCATTTCGAAACTTCGATATGTGCTCCAAACTAATTACTTAAAGTCGAGTATTTATTTTTAATTATTCAATTATGCATTTTCGCTTCCATAATGACTAATTCCCCCATCCATTAACTCAATGAGAGGACTTGTGTTATCCAAAAACCCACGACGATCTTAAAAGCTCTCTACATGCTTAAAGAAGGACCTGCATATACTCACTGCCATAGGTCGGCACAAAAATATGGAGCTCACTCAGACTCACTCAAGAAATATATTTTGCGCTTAGGGCTCACTCGAACTTAGATTCACCAAAATTTTCCTCAGCCGGACTCACTCGGACTCAGACTCACTAAAGTATTACTCACCCGGACTCACTCGGACTCAGACTCACGGCTCGATCTGAGTCTGAGTGAGTCGACTCATGAGTGAGTTTGCCGACCTATGCTCGCTACCATGTATGCTCATTAACGGTAGACTCACGACCAATCACTGCCGTGGTAGTGAGTGTTTTCGCCCTCAGAGCCCAGATGGTGTTCCGGTTGGCGCGTTGACTACGTTTGCCTAGACCCGCTGACATTTCTTTATGTGGGCCACTAGTGATGTGTAGCTATTGGGGTGGAGAGGTCCAGCTTTGCCAGGAGTGGAGCAGGAAGAATAAACGTCCGAACAAGTTAAAACGGGGAGAGAAGAGCTGTGGGGCATTCCCCCTCCCATTGTCCACTGTTAAACAAAATACTGTTATTCGGCTCCCCTATGAGGAGCACAAACTTCAATAAAGCCTCGAGAATTATATTTCAATTATATGTTCCTTAAACAGTGTCATATCGGTCGCTATTTTTCTTGTGCGACAAGTGGAGCCGTTGCAGTTATATCGGATTGAAATGCTAATTTAATGTTTCTCCCAAGGATGGGACAGATGAGAAAGTGTGTGTGAGCGAGGGGAGGGGGGGTGTAGAGGAAGCAGGAACGTTGTGCCGTTGAAACTAGCCGAGCTTTCCCAAAAGGGGCCGCTTCGAACATTAGTCTTGACATTTTGATATCCTTATGGTATCGATTTCAGGAATTGTGAAATCCACTCAGCGCCTTATCCCCCCACCGGTCCATCGAAATTATAGAATCTTCATATATTTACTACGCTTCGCCCGTGAAAATCTCCGCTCGAATTTTTCACTCCCATCTCCATGCATTCTTTCACCTATTTTTCTTCTGCTGACCTGCTCCTCCGAAGACCATTGCTTCCACCATCTGCGCCTTCAGAGGGATCAGAATGCATAAGTGGCTCTAGGCACGTCAGCGGAAATCCGTTAAATTCAATACAGTGTCTTGTTTTTCCATTGTTGGTCTCAAGATTGTCAGGAATTATGCAGAAAAGACGGGAAAACGTTAGGAACACTTACGTAACCCCTGCGTTTACGGGCATAGACATATTAGGGCTGCTTCATCAGCAGGACGATTATAGGGACCGACAACCCGTTTTTATGGTACCTGTTTTCTATGCAACGGAAAGCTTACCGGTCAGAGTGTCTAATCACGGAATGCCAAAAAAAAAAAAAAAACAGCAGGAAGTGGAATATGGAAGCTTGCGATGAAAAAATCCGTAAACAGGGGGTGGGTGCTCGAGCCGACGTTTCAACAAGTGGACTTCTCTTCTTCAAGGCTGGAACAGTTCCAGCCTTGAAGACGACAAGTCCACTTGTCGAAACGTCGGCTCGAGCACCCACCCCTTGTTTACGGATTTTTTAAATCACGGAATGCTAACACAGAAAACGCTGTGATGCACATATAATCAATTTTTTCCATCTGCGGCGACTATCAAGTAGTATACGGTCAACACATCCGGCAAACAGTGGGAGGTAAGCGCGAGAGCGGTTTGTATTTGTGCGCGGCGGTTTGTTGCGCAAGCGTCGCGGGCACATGTGGCCGGGAAGGCAGCGCCGCTTCTCAGCATGCAAGTCCTTTTAGCTCGTAAGAAGCACAGAGTAGAGCGGAGATGGTTGGTAATACACATACTCTAATTTCGAGCAATAATTAGGGTGCGCATGAAAGCATCAGACTACGTACAGCAGAGTGAACGACTCCATAATGCAGCTTCAAGGCTCTTCGGCTAGCCTGCGCGACATACCGTTTTTTATTGTGTGTGTGTGTGTGTGTGTGTGTGTGTGTGTGTGTGTGTGTGTGTGTGTGTGTGTGTGTGTGTGTGTGTGTGTGTGTGTGTGTGTGTGTGTGTGTGTGTGTGTGTGTGTGTGTGTGTGTGTGTGTGTGTGCCTGCGTGCGTGCGTGTGTGTGTGTGTGTGTGTGTGCGTGCGTGTGTGTGTGTGTGTGGGTGTGTTTGTGTGTGAAAAATATAAATATTACTCAGATCGCGAAAATAATCCTTTAATCTGTCACTATAATTCAGTCTTTTCATTTCCACCAGGATCTAATCGCACGTTCTGACCAGTTGTCGGTCCTTTTAACACCGCTTACGTCCAAAAGTAAACGCATGTCTGCCAAATGATGAATACTTGCACAGGAACCAAAAGCGCCGAAGACTCGAGGCACGTACACAAGACAACACACAGCGCGTATGCGAATGCGAAGCGGACTACAAGCAAGTTGGTGATGGTGGCGATTGTGAGTAGGAGGGGGATGGTGATGGTGATGATTAACCGTTTTTATTTGAGATCAACTTGGGGGCCTATTAGCTGAACTATAAAGGGGAGGGGGGCAGTGTTGAGAGCCGTCCTAGAAGCTGCGCATCTTTATCGAAAGCCAAGACCGAGTCCCGAATTACGCTGCCCGAGTCCGAAGATCTAGTCGTTGGCCTAATCCATGCATCGCAGGAACACGCTCGCACCCCCCTCAGGTGGCGATCCGGAGCTGGGTGAGATGCTGGCGCTCCCGAATAAAGTGGGCTGCAGCCATCGCGCGGTCAGATCACGGTCCGGACACCTGTGACTCCTGTGCCGCCTCTTGGTCTAGTGAAGCTGTTTCGGGCCGGGTTCAACGACAGAAGGGACTGAGGGGAGAGGAAAGAAGGGGGTGCCCTCCGGATAGGTCGGTACTGCAACACCAGCTCGAACACGTCAGGTGACGAAGTCCATGCAGCAGAACCTGCTCCGACAGGGGTGACCCGCGGGATGTGGGCTATTGTCAAGCATAAACGTTTGCTCAAAGCTCCCTCTTGCGACGGCTGGCTGCCGCTATCTGGGTCGTGTGGAGGTACAGTTGTCATGTCCGAAACGCTTGACATGAAATATTGCACCAAAGCCTGTACACCGACACTTGTAAGCACAATGTGAACATTGCAAGTAAGTGTAGGCATGGACTGTTGGACCTGGAGGGTCTCTGTTTGAAATACCGGGTACTGCTTAGGCTATGGCGCGTATCTTAAGTTCCATCGTGTTGTCGGTATCAAGATGGTAACAAAGAAAGAAATCTATTGCCTAGTAAGCGAGTGTGTAATGGACGACTGCACCTTCATTTCATGCGTCGGTTGAATGCCACGCCAGAATGTGCAATTGTTCTCGGTTTGGTGTGGCGTTTGGTGTGGTTTGGTGTGACGACACTGGCGAGCAGGCTGTGATGGCCACGACCCTTGCTCGTCCTGACTACACAATATTGCTGCTACTTCATTTTCCTTTGTCTTCCTTCTTTCATTTCCGCTTTCCCTTCGCTCCAGACACTGGCCGAGCTCCCTTCTAGAGGTAGCAGTGACTGAGCATAGGATACGCGCCAATTTCTGCAACTCATAAGAGAGCACGACACAGCGTCGGGAGCGGTGGAGGGGAGAGCTGGAAGGAATGGGAAAAGGTGGTGAGAGATAGAAGAGGCGGGAAAGGCTACCTCCTGGAGATGAGTACCCACACTACCGAGCGTTAGGTCGAGGTACCTGTCTTCTCGAGGTACCTGGTTCTTCTCGAACCCAATACCTCACGCGTTGGAGGCGGACGCTTTGCCACTTTCACCACTGCTGCGGTTCCCTTCTAGGGCTGCAGAAAACAGCGTCTTTTCCTCCACGCATAGTTCCGTGAGGACGAATTATTTCATCGATGGCGAATAATTCAACGAAACTGACAGCTTCGAAACTAAGCTACTTCAGTTCGAAAATTTAGAAAAAGTTCCGTGATTTTCGTCCTGAACTCACGACTATATTAATGATTAGAGGATGCGCGTTCTTGGTTATTACATGCGCTCATCCTCGGAATGCGCTGTTTTCGTCACGATATGAAACTACGCTTATCTGACGATGAACATTTTTCACTCTTCATATAGGGATGTCAGATCATGTACTTTTTGTTGACACTTGCAGCTTGACTATGAGTCGATTATACAGGTCACAGATGACTCTTGTTGGATCTGTCTCTGCACTTGCGATCGAATTAAGTCTAATCCTTCTGGGGCGTCAGGGCAGAGCCTAGAATGTTACTTCGTTTATTTCTGGAGTAGCATTTACTTGGACTGCTCGAGACCTACCCCTAATTTAGGTAATGGTTTCCTCAAAAGTCGCAACGCCGCGTTGTGGACTGAATAAATAAGCCAAACGGAACATAAGCGCTTTAAGGAAGGTCTAGCTATTTGAGCACAGACTTTCATAGAATCTCTCAGAGAACATGCACTTAGCGAGGCTGTTGTTTTTGCGATGTGGGATTCTGTCGCTTAGTGTGTCATTCCTAGCTTCCTGGAGTGCATTGCGCCAAAGGAATGACAACGAACGGCTGTCCTTGGCGTTGCTCATTCCTGCCCAGCGTAAGCGAAAGCTATCGGTAATGAGAGACACCGTGACCGGTGGGTCGATTGGATCCACGTTCTCTGCACCAGCACCCTGCTGCAAGGCCAGGGGCCCTCCAATGGGTGGTTGGTCACACACTACGGTGTCTCGAAACGAGGTCGCCTACCTAAATACGCGCTCTCGTGACCGCGTGAAGCCACAGCATTGTCATGTTTAAATAAAAACAATCTAATTAAAACAACCCTTTGAAATTGAAAAGCATTTTTAATGAGCTCAGTAAAGAAATTATGGTTTATGCGAAACTTTAGGGGGGAATAAAATTCCAAACCCTGCCGTAATCAATCGGAATATAGGTGTCACCTGATAAATTTGGTACAGACAGTGATTACACAAACCCACAAACAGCACACACAACCATGGGCACGCGCATGCGCAGTAACGCAAATCAATATATTTTCTTAGGGCATGTAGACGTTAGTACCATCAAAAGCGCTGTCGTCACGCAGTACGTGGGTGGTGCCTGCTCACGGGCCGAGATTGGTCGTAGCTCTAAGCTCGAGTCTTGGGGCAAGTGTTTCGCCCTGCAGAGATTGCCTCTCTGGTCATCAACGCCGGCGTCCGCATAGAGCAAGTTGTAAGTCTTAATGAGCAAGAGCCCGCGGAGAGATTAGCCAATGTGTTATGTATATGTTACTTTCTTGCCGGATATGTACAACGACTATATTGCAATGGAGAGCTTCGGATTAATTTTAGTCACATGTTGCTCAACCTGCGTTAATTGAACGCGAGCGTAAATCACAGTACGCTGCCGTATTACCAAATGTGCATTCCACAAGCGAAAAACAAATCTCACGCGTATACAACGAACACTTAAGTGGCGTGGGAAAAACACAGCGTTGTAACGCAGTTTGGCATATCGTTGTACTATACTTGTCTCGCCCACTCACACGCCGCGGTTGTCTGGTGGTTATGGCGCTTGACTGCTGACCCGAAGGTCGCGGGATGGAATCCCGGCCACGGAGGCTGCATTTCGATGGGAACGAAAAGCAAGAGCACATGTGTACTTAGATTTGGATGCACGTTAAAGCACCGCAGGTAAGTAGGTATAGTAACCTTTATTCGGGTCCGGAAGAATCTTCGCCCTGTTTCCATAAGGGCAAGACTGCGGGCTGCTCCCACGTTGGGACAGGAAAATCAATCCGTAGTCTCCCACTACGGCGTGCGTCATAATGGCATATCGGTTTCGGTACGCAAAACCCCAACATTTATTAAGGCGAAAGCCTTAGATGCCTCAACAAACGCAAAAAATTGACCGGCGGCGGCGGAGTCCCGCGTCGGCGGCGTTAACACGAGTGATGCAAAAAAAAAAAAAAACAATCACGTGATGACTTCACCACTTGACGTCATCATGACGTCACATAACGTGACCTCTCATGACGACGTCGTCGTCGTCACATGACATCGTCGCATTGCCAAAGGTGGGCCGATCACTGAGGAAGCTGGTACGAAAGCAAGTGAGGTGCACAAAGCTTGCAATGCCTCCGATCCTGGAGGCAGCGCAAAACCACGTTAGGTGCAGAGGCCGAGGAGGATCAATGCATCGACTGCGAAGAAAAAGAAGACGGATTTCGCCTTCGAGTCGTCTTAGGCGAATGCATAAGAGACCCTGTGAGGTTCTTTTCTTTCTTCTTCTCAACTTTTCATGCATTTCAGCATTTCTGAACTCCCCTGAGATTTGCAACAATGTCGACTCGATACTGCCAAGCAATCAAAGAGTGCGATACAATTTCTGCGCGCACGTGAAAACTTCGTCTGCGAAGGCCTTCTTCAGAGGCTGTGTGAACATTGTGAAATTCCTTTCGAAGTAAACCTATATGCTCCTGCATTTCGCGTAATGCCTATTTTCGCCTGTTAACTTGCGCTCCTTCAAGACCCGGGCCCATATTCACAAAAACGTCTTACGATAAAAACTTTCGTAAGAGAATACTTCAGCCAGTCGCGATGCGGGACATATATCATTAGCGAAGCCGGCTGGCCAATGGGAAAACGCACTTACGGAAGAGAAGTTCTGTGAATTAAGCCCCCGTTTCGCGTTCAAGTTCGGCACCATAGGTATACATAATTTTTAAAAAAGCAGCCAAATTACCCTCTTCCTGCTGCTGATAATGGTTTATATGTCTGCAGCCGTGCGTATGTTTTCAAATTATTTTGCGCGCCATAACGTCGCGGTGGCTAACTGTCTGTTTGTCGCGTAATTTCTGCTCGCAATTTTTCAAAGTGCACCCCTGTGCCGCTGACAACTGAACATTATGACACACATCTACGATACTTAACTGGCACTTTACGAGCGGTTGTGCGTGGGAGCAGACAATGCGTTACTTCTGCTCAGGGTGCTCCGTCATTTTGTTTTCCTATGGTTGAACATGGCACCTTAACACAATGGTATCTGTAACGGTACCTGCGCTAAGTATGCCGTATTTGTGTGGATCATCATTGTTTCTGCCATACTCAATCACGAGACTCGGATCGATGCTTCAATGCTTTCTGGCTATGTGTACGCTCAAATCTCGAAGGGAAGGAAACAAAGCTGGCTGCACGTGATCTTTTTCGCACATACTTCGACCACACGCTTGTTCTTCCATCTTACGCGCTGAGCATATAACGGCGGGGAAACAAACAAACAAAAAATAAACGACAGCGATCTTTTTTACTTTTTCTGCGTGTATGAGAACTATGAGATTTGAGGATCGGCTATACGTGCTTGTTTTTTCTTAGTTTATACATTTATATGTGTAAACAATGTTTCTTTTCCGCGAAACCATTGACGCGTAATATCACCATCGACGTTTCCCGGGAGCAGGATAATATAAAAAAAAATCTTAATAACTGTAGAGCTCAGGCGCACGGAATTAAGAGTTACATTCTGCAGCGCCGTTACCATCACAAGTTTCTTTTCATCCAAGCGGCTGCTCGCAATGCGCAAATCGAAATTGCGCCTGGTTGCGGAACCTGTGTGCCCGCAAATGTCGACGCCGTTAAGTTTACTGCGAAAAAGAAACATACACTTCGAAGCCTCTTTAAAAAATATTGCCAGGAAGAGTACTGTATACTTGGTGCAAACGGCTAGGTTCTTTTCGCCGCCTCTTCTCCCTTTCCGGGCGCATCACGCCTGCTATTCGCGGCGTCTGGCGTTTCTAAAACAGGGACCCTTGGGCCAACGTCACGAGCAAGTTTCACCCGAGCCAGCTTTGTTTCCGCGTGCGGCCTCGTTGGCCGAAGAATGACGGAGGCTCTCGAAAATCGAACGCACGCAGTAGTGTTGAGGGTTTTTTTTTTTTTTTTTTCGTAACGGGTCATTAATTTACCGCAACGGGTCACGGTATCGCTTTCGCGTTGTGACCGAATGGGCTGAGTATAGCTCCAGCTAAAGTAGCTAACACGAAGGATCGACTCTATTTTGTCACGGTTGACGACTGGCGGTAACTACCGCAAGATCACTAGACATTATACGCGCGAACATTGCGCTTAAGAAAGGGAATTAACCAATTGCGATAACGAGCGGCAAGGTAACAAAGCTGCCGAGTCACCCGGCTAATAAAGACTAGGGGCCGAATTCACAAAACTTCTATTTCGTAAGTGCGTTTTGCTCGTGATAGGCTGAAATATTCCGCATCGTGATAGGCTGAAATATTCTCTTAGAAAATTTTTTAGCGTAAGACGTTTTTGCGAATTAGGTCCCAGGGCCAGTATGCACAAAAACTTCTTACGACCAAAATATTCGTAAGAGAATATTTCAGCCAATCATGATGCTGTATATATGATTAGCGAAGTCGGCTGGCCAATGGCGAAAACCACTTAGAAAAGTGATTTGGCTCCAGTGCTTACGCATGGGAGGAGGTCGGTTCCGGCACACGCGAGACAGCCGTATGCATGTATTAGTATTGTTCGTATGAGCAAGCGCTAGCTAATGGTGCTGTCTATTGCTTCTAATTAGGGAAGAAAGAACGAACACGTAGCACCCCTCAGGAATATCGTTATGCGCATCTGCCACCCAAAGCGAAAGTGCGAATGAAAAAAGTTAAATGGCATCGTGCCTGCCGCGGCTTCTTATATCGTCCCCTGCGGCTGGTAGCAGCAACGTCTTTACGCAGAAATGCAAACAGATTTTTTGGCGAAATGCAAAAACGTCCGTGTCATTTGTTCCGAGTGGAAAATAAGCAACGGCGGCGCTTTCTATCCTTGCCTCTGCTTCTTCTTCGGCCGTATAAACAAAAAAATAAACAAAAGCGCGAACAAGGAGAACGGTTAGCGCGAAAAAGCGGCAGCTGACGGAGAAAAATGATCAGCGACAGCGGCACAAAGAGAGTAATTCTGTTACGCCCGTCTTGCCGCCGTTCGAGAGCACACGCGTCCGACGCGCGTCTTTCTGAAAACGAATTGAATTGTTCTGTCTCAATTGAAGCTGCTGAACGTGTCTCTTCTCTTAAATGGCGCGAAATGTAAACACTCGCGCATTGAAATGTCCTTTTCAGTGCGCTTTTGCACGTTCGCCCGTTCGGTCAGTCGCTGATGCGAATATACGGCAATCGACGGTATTCGTATTTATGTGGTGCAATGAACACAGTGTTGAAAGAAAAGAAACAAGTGATCTGTACAAGCAGCAGCCCAGCACTTCATTGTCCGGAATTGGTGGCCTCGGTCGACATTGGGATGGATGCGGGAATGGACTTTCAGGTCGAATGAGTAAATCTTGCATGGATGCCTTAGCCTCTGCTGCTCTCGCCTGTTGCCCTGCCCATGTCGGCTTGGTAATATGGCTGGACATTGGCTTCGCGTATATCCGGACTGAACAGGTGATTGCCTGCATGAATGTGGAACGATATTGATCACGGTAAATTGGTGGGCACACATTCAGAAACACAAATATCGCTCGTCGGCACACAAGCGGGTCAAGAAACACATAGATAACACACAGTTACATAGATTCACTCCGCAGGCACTCCTTCCCTTTGCGCGTCGCGGTTTAGCCGATGGGATTACCTTTTTCTACAACAGCTGAAAGCGCTGCATCGCCTTCGCTACCACTTAGACTTGTGTATGCAGGAGACCTTTTTCTGCAGGAAGCGTTGTGATACTCACGAATTCAAAGTCAGACATTTAAGTTGGTTCCGTCATCTACGCCAGCAATGACAGCGCCCGACATGCAGCACAGAGACGCTGCAATCTACGACCATTTTCGGACTCTGCTCAACTTCAAGTATATGTGGTCAGAAGACTTACTCGATAACAGGCCACCATGGGCGTCGGCAGGGGTGTGTGCAAAAAGGGCACTTGCCCCCCCCCCCCCCCCCCCCCCAAAGCCGCACCAGCATATACCACCTGCTGAAGCTACACAACAGCTCCCCCGTTCCCGCAGCAGCGATGCAACATGGGTATGCACTCCCCAAGACAAAATCATGCGGACTCCCTTCAGGGCACCCTCTTACAGAGCATTAAAACAGGTGCCACCTGCCCACAGGCGTGGTGATTTAAAAGTGACCGATTCCGTTCCCCGCTAGGATGCCTGATGTGGTGACAGCGGTGACGTGAAATACTTCGTCTAGTTGCTCCCGCCCTTTAATGAGAAAGAAGGCGTCGTTACCTTTCAAAACGTAATGTTCCTCGTTGGACCCGGTGATAAGATGTTCTACATATATAGTTTGATGAAACACAGGTACTAATAGCGTAACTATTCTCGGGCGGAACAACTGCCCGCCAACCACGCTAGGCTAACCACGCCTGCCGCATCATCCCCGATCGCAATTAGCGGTGTACTGGCTCTTACGTGTCAGACACGATATAACAAGTCTCTCTGAGTGCTTATGATAAGACAAAGAAAGACTTATGCGCAATAAAGCGGGCATTGAAGCAGTCTGTGGGCGTATTGTCTGGACTGCCTCATGTCCGAGCATTCTGAAGGTGCCTATTCACCTTCAATTTCAGTTTCGACAGTTCCAAAGCTTCACAAGTCGCATCATGCATTGGATGAATTCCACTTAAAGAAATAACTAAAAATCGCCTCGTTTTGCTCATTCTGCCGTTGTCCAACATTTTGTCTGAGCATAAAAGTGTGCACATTATTCCTCAATATGTGCGGTATTCAGGATGTTGTCCTCTCATACCTGGTGAAACAGTGGTTGGTTGGTTCAACTTTATTAATAGCCCTGAGAGACGCGACTAGCGCGCAGTGGGCTCCTTCCACATTTTAACGGGCAGGCTAAGCCTGCGTGCAAAATTTTGAATACTCTTAAAATTTGTAAGGAAAAAGTGACTTGACAAGAATCTACACTGTCGTCTCACAACTGAATTGGCTGCCCGTGAAGCTTACAAAATACGTAATTAAGCTCTCATTCTCACAAGTTCCCCGATTTGTATCAGCCGAATGTCGCTTCAAACAGAGAATGAGATTTCGATCGAGCGAATTTTTCGTAGAAAACGGCTACATTCTTCAATAACGGTCGCCGAAAGTTTGCCGGTACCAGGAGTTCGCTACGTTGCTGTAGCTTTACTGTAAATAATGCTTAATATCATTAGTACGAATGCGTTTTTCGACTACATTTTCTCCGGCGCACCTCCACATGCCGTCTGACAAGCTGATCGAGACAGTCGTTCAGCTATATGCATTGCGTTCACAGTGTACGGCCAGTGAAAAACGTTGGCGAGTAAAGTTGAATGTGAATCAAGAGAACTCGCTTTAGGTACAACATCGTGGCTGGTAACCTACATTTTTTGTTTATGCATGCCGCGGGACTTGTTTACGATTAGTTTGAAACTTAGCCGTCCCTGGCAATTTCTCAAGGTGCCGCAGCTTCTACAAGACAATAGTGGACACCTGCTGAGACCAGTTGCGGTGCTGAAAATAGATGCACTTCTTTTTTCATTGTTCTGTATATTTCCGTA
Source organism: Rhipicephalus sanguineus (assembly GCF_013339695.2). NCBI lineage: Eukaryota > Metazoa > Arthropoda > Arachnida > Ixodida > Ixodidae > Rhipicephalus > Rhipicephalus sanguineus. The sequence continues at coordinate 267,495,829 of NC_051176.1, forward strand.
GTTTACGCCCATAATACTTTTCTCAGGCGAAAAACGAAAAGGTAAAAAAAAACGGGCAAACTCAGAAGGTGATGCACATTAGTGTCCGCGCCCTGCTGTGCAGCTCGCTCGGCGGCAGCCAGCGTGGCCAGCGTTTTGCGCACGACCCACTAATCTGTAATTTTCCTCTGCTGCTTCACGCTGAGCTGTCACAATGTGCCACCTCTACGAATTGGAAGCGGTGTTCCAATATACACGGCTGCGTTCGGGTACACTGGAAGCGTTTTGATAGAATGCCTGGTGTAGCGACGACGCGATAGCGACGTCTGCGTTCGAGCTTTGCACGCATTGTGTGAGGCTTCGCTTCAGCTAGGGTTGCCACTTGCCGACGTGTTTTCGTGCCACCATTTGCTGCGACACGGATGACAAATAAGGCATTCTTACCTTATCCCCGGCGCAGAGTAGTCGATGAGCGCGTCACCGAGTCCCAAATCATGTTCCCTGTGTGCTGCCGAGAGAAAGTAAACAGCCTCGTTATCCTTCTTTATTTTCGACGGCTTTCTTTTTTTTTTTTCATTTTTATCTTCCATGAAGCAGCGCCACACGCTGTCTCAACGCACCACTCAACGGCTGTAAAACGCCACATGTCTATGCTCGACTTCCGCGCATTTTCTTCTCTTGGTATGCAGAGAAAGTAGCTTTGGTTAACATCATGCTGGGCGACGAAACTTGTCGGCATTTGGCTGGCTCGGTTGCAGTGTGACCAGCAGATACTATGCGGACCTGCATCAACCTGCTGAAGTTTTTGAAGATCTCGCCACAAGGCGCCAGTAGCTATACCCGAACAACGCTTCTTAAAGTACCGAACCTTAAACTGTTCTCCGTTCCCTCTGGTCCCTATTTCTACGGCAGAGAAAACGAAACCCTTTCCATTGTTATACTTTTTCGAACGCCTTACGTTTATCGACCTAAACAGCGAGCTTTGTAACGTCGGCATTCAGTAATTAAAATCTTCCGTCGTTGATTGCGTCAGTTGGTCGTCATCGTCGTCATTGTTGTTGCTTACTGGCTGCAAGGTATGTGTGGAAAGTTTCGCTAATAAAGAAAATAGTCTTTAAAAATGACGTTAATTCGTTTCAATCTCGGAAGTTGGGCCCGAGGCGACTTCAGCGGGCGCTGACTATGAGTCCGATTGAGTAGGGACCAGGATATTGTGATCGTACGTCACTTTGTCTTGCACACTCATATATTCAGATTAACGCTCTCATGCACGTGTCGAGAAAACAACTCGAGACCCATATTCAGAATGCTTACTCGTATAAGTGTCTAAAATCTGAAAGCTCATTCATACCTTGATCGAGAAACGGCACGGCTTCATTTTTCGATGCTGGCGACTCACTGAGGCGTTATGGGTAGCGAGCAGGCCGATAACACTTCTCGGACAGCTCTTGAGAACCTGGGAATCGATATCGCATTCACGGTCGAATGCAGCTAAAACATTTCGCGTGCGGGAGCGAGACAACACGCTCTCGGCGTGGCGCAAAAATTTTTAAGTGTAAGCCAAGTACACTGTCGAGACTGTTCGCTCCACAAGGATTCCGCCGACGCGATGCTACTCCGCTTTGTCGACTGGGAATAAGAGTAATCTATATTCAAAATCGTTTGCCTTCCGTATTGCTTGTATAGCGCTGCCTGTGATGACTGCGTTCTTTACAAGACACTTGAACACGTGTACGATTATCCTGAATGAAGTGTACAGAGACAAGCGCTCGAGGGTGCGCTCGCTCGTGTTGACGCTGACCGTTGCTAAAAAATATCATTTTTGGAATACCGACCTCTCAAGCCGTCACAGCAGAGGGCTGCGAATGCATTGTCGCAATCCTTACGGTCAATAAATCTACACAGGACATTTCGTCACTGTTGACTATTGACTGTTATCCTGTTCTGTAAACAGCAGTGTCTGTGTACATGCACGCATATGGTCGGCAAACTCACTCATGAGTCGACTCACTCAGACTCAGAGCTTAACGTGAGTCTGAGTCCGAGTGAGTCCGGTTGAGGAAAATTTTGGTAAGTCTGAGTACGAGTGAGCCCTAAGCGCAAAATATATTTCTTGAGTGAGTCTGAGTGAGCTCCAGTTTTTTTGCCGACCTATGTCATGTCCTTTCTCATTTAAATGGTGCATGATACAGGCTTCCAAGTCACTGTGGGATTATCGACAATGAGCGGGCGAATCAAGCTGCCCGTTCCGCCCATACTGAAAACAATCAAATAATAATACCACTCTCCCGAACTGACGCTGTACGGAAGCATGCAACCCATAATCACGACCGGAGAATAGCCAGAGCAAGGTCGCTTCATTAGCGCTACGCAACTTCGACCCCGTTCACTTACGTGCATGCCGCAGAATGCTCCGATCGTCCTGCCTTCGCAGCGGCAGTCTCAGATAATGTCCACAAGCTACTTTGTTGCGCCACTTTCGACCGAATGGCTCAACCAATCGAGGCGGAAGAAGCGGCAATTGCTTTAGCTATGACTCACACCCAGACTCAAAAACGGCCATTCGTAATTTTGCTATGCGTCGAATTCATTCACCTACCCACCGTATCCTACAATTCGTTCTACCCCCTAAAAGAATAATAACTATTTTGTGGGTTCCAACGCATTGTGGACATCCCGGGAATACAGCCGCCCATGAGCAAGTCCGAGCACTCGTCAACCGGGCAGTGGACGGTCTGCCTTTTTTTCGTAGCGCGCGGGAATTCCTGCTCACCTATCATGAAATTACTTCACATTACCGCAATTCCCGCATGATATCCCCACCAGCCCATAAATCGCTGTCCCAGGCTGAGCAAATCGTTTGGCGCCAACTCCAAACGGGCACCTTGATTTCCCACTTCAATTCCCAAATTCATCAGGGTGACGCCTTACCCCTTTGTCGTCTCTGCTCGAATCCGCGAGCCGACTTTAATCACGTATATCGTCATTGTCCAAAGAAGCCAAATGCCCCCTTTGCGGGGCTGAGAGACAGGAGCGATGGGAGGCTGCTTTGCGCAGCTCACGACCGGACGACCAACTCCGGATCGTGTGCTGGGCTATGGGGGTCGCCGAAGCGCACGGACTTTCGGCCACCTATGCCTGAGGGCCCATCGTCTTCTCCTTTCCTGAACCCATCCCCCCTCACCTGACCCATTTCATGGCGTCTGGAAAGTTGTATCCTCCTCCGCGTGCTTGCTCGCCAACGCACGACGTCGCAGTGGAACGAGCCACACTTCAAGCATTCACGACTATATTCCCTATATACCCAACTCTCAGCTTTCAAATTCCTCCAGGACTTCGCCGAGGTGACGCTACCCTTCTGTGGAGGTCATGGTTGGGTGTCGCATTTACCCATGCGTGCGCGTTCCGCATAGGAATGGCCGACACCGCAGCTTGTGACCACTGCGGAAGTGATGAAACAATTCAGCGTATTCTGTCTGACTCTCCACAGTACTGTTCGCAGAGACAGTCGCTTTGCAACGCGCTCGATAATTTGGACGACCTAACTCTTTCGGAAGAAAGAATCCTGCGCCATCGACAGGACTTAACGTCACAGAAGAAGGCTGTGCAGGCGCTATTGCGATCTCTGCGTTCAACCGGTCTACCAGAACGGCTCTGATTGGAACGTCCTGCATGTGTGCATCTTTTTAAGACGACAGTTTTTTATGGCGGGGTCTACCAAGACTTTCATGACGTATTTCCATCACGGAAATACGTCAGCAAAATGAGCGCCATCAGATGGCAAAGAAATAAACTATAAGAAAAAGTTCCGTTGCAGGATTCGAACCCAAGCCTCGCTCATATAGCATCCATTCATATCGAAAAATAGCGCTCCTACGCTCGCCTGGCTTTCGCACCGCGTTCCTCGCTCGCCCTGTGAAAATTAACGGCCAGGCGAGAGGGAAGACACGACGTGCGTAGCGTTTCTCTTCGCGTTTCACGACGCTTTGGAGGAGTGCATATCGAGTGTCATTGCTTATTATCTGCTTGTGAATACCATCTTTGCGTGGGATTCACCATGTGGTGTCCACGTATATGTTAGAACATCAGATACCGCAAGGTTTAAATCATGATCATGGGCGTTTGTCGTCGGTACGGACGGAGGTGTGCCACTACACGTCAACGTGAGTGCATCCACATCAAGCCGTGCTATATTTGCCAACCAACAGTAGAAATTGTATGTACAAGCACGGCCGGACTAGAGGGGTGCGCGCGTGCCGCCACTGTAGTCCGGCCGTGGTACAAGCTCTCATATACCAATGCACTGTAAACAATCAACTACTTCTGTGACGACACGTTTCACTTTCATGTTATACCGATTCCTATGACAGAGGGATCGGCCATCTTTCTTTATCTCTCTCTGTCCTCTTTCCGACCCCTATTTCCCCATCCCTGTGCAGGGTAGCAAACAGGTCATTACTACCAGGTTAACCTCCCTGCCTCTTCCTTTTCATCTACTTTTCTTTCTCTCTTGCCGACCTATGCATGCACGTGCTATCTCTCTCCCTTTCCTTCATATTTCTCCCCCCTCACCCATGTAGACTAGCAAACTGGAATTTCGTTCTAGATAGCCTCCGTGCACTTCCTTTCTTTGATCTTTCTCTCGTAGGCTGGAGTACTTTGCAAATCTTGCAGTATAGACGTCAGCCAATTGCGACAGCATATCGCATTAAAGTACTGGAATGAGATTTTCGTCCTGTCATCTTTCGCCTCGCTCCTACTCGCAAAAAGTTCTCACGCTAGAATCCCTCATTTCCTGGAATCGCTGCAGTTACAACATGCGAGCGCAGCCAGAAGAAACGTGTGCAGCACATTTGCACTTTTTTTTTCTTGACCAACGTCATAACATCTGGCCTTATGGCAACATGATGTGAGTAAACCTTGGTTCATGCCGTGGTAGTGTGATAACGTCGATGACACCAGTTCCAGCATTTCGAAGCCAACGTTAGTAAAGTAACATATTTTGTGTGTTTCTCGACCTCGAAATCTGCTAAGCGTCATCACTTGACGTCTGAGAAGCGTGTGGTATAGAGTTTCTGCAACTTCGGAAGTATGCACAAGTGCTGCAATGCTTATTTAGACAGAAACTTACAGCCAGTGACAAACAGTAACTTAGAGAGAAATCCTTTGCGAGCCCTGGTTTTCTGGCTTTTTCTTTGATTTATGTACATCATATCTGCAGCAAGGAAAAGGGGTGTGAAGGGGGAGGGAGGAACGAGCTATTTTATAAGAGTCCACTAAGTGGATTTTCCATTTCAGCGTGCGTTGATTCAATAGAGCTCGACTGCCGCTGTATGAGCGCCAGTCGTCACAACCGGCTCTCGAGCTCTATCCAATAGCTGCACGTTAAAATGTACAGTCCACTTAGAGCACTCTTGCAAAATAACCCTCCAGGTGCATCGTTTAGAAAAGTTTAAAAAACTATGCTAAAGATGCCTTGTGTCCACTTAACGTTTGAGAGGCATTCAGCAGCCTGCCTTACTTGACTTATCCTTTACGTTGAGTTTGTTGGCACACATTTCAGGATCACGCGCCCTTGATAAGCGTCGGGTGTTATGCCTTCCGCCATCGTCGTTTCGAGAGAACCAGTACCGTCAGTTGGATACAGCTATGTTTTGTCACCGTTAAGCCCTCATCGAAGATGCCATTGCTGAGAAACCCTTGCGCACATATTAAAGCGATGACATATCGCTCGCGTAGCACGTAGATGTCATGAGAATTACGGGATAGCTACAGTCTCCCCGAACGCGGTACCGCCTGCTCCGGCTAGTCGGCGAAGCTCATCGAATGCATTCACGGAGACCATTTAGCGTGCACGGGCATGTGCGCACTCCGTAAGTGCCATGTAGTATCTGTCCTCAATAAGCTCTATACACTACTCGTCCCGCGGGCGCTGAGCGCAGCCCCGGGTCCAATTGTTACCGGCGTCCATGCGAAGCCACCTCCGGGCGTCCTTGGCCAGCAAGGCCGCGCAGGGGTCGCAACTGGGGCGTCGCGAGGCGTGCGCGGAATGCGCTACGGACGCACGCACCTCGGAGCCCAGGCACCACTTCCGCAGTGGATGTAAACAGCAGCTGCGACCGGCAGCGAACGAACAGAGCTCATCCCCACCCCGAGCCCCGGGCCGACGTCACGGGTTTCCGAACGTGCCTGTGCTGGCGGCCCCGGGACGCTCACGCGAGCGTGCCCGGCCGAGGCGTCACGTTCAAGGACGGCTCAGCTGATGGCCGCGGTGCACGCCACGGACGCGTCCTAATTGCCGCCCCTTTGTGACGTGGACCTTGGCTGGGCCGGGCGTCACTCGGGCACGGACGACGACGCCCTGCATTTTTGATGGGTCGACGCGGCGGGGAGCGCACCTGGCGTAGACTGCAACGTCAACACGTGACGTCAAGACACGCTGTACTCTCTGCGGTCCATGCAGAGCGCGTCGCGCGCGTCCATCGATTGGCCGGCGGCGAGCCTCAGTGGCGTCAGTGGTTGCCGCTCGCGCTCTCCGTGCGCCGCTGTCGGCGGAAGGAGCACGGTCCTCGACTGCGACCGCGCGTAGGGGCCCCACAGTGGTTTTCCCGGAGACCGCAGGACAAAAGCAGCTTTCCCTGCGTGAAACGAAGGGCATAGCACTCCGCACAAGTGACAACAAGCCTGCTGTAATCATTCCTTCTTGAGGCCACATGAAGTACATCACGTAAGCTCACTTAGATGTCGCTCCGTGTCTCCCGCATAAAGCAAGACCTAACGCGCGCTAATAACATAGGTTTTGATCTTTTAAACATCAGAAAAGAAAGGAGGGTTTGCAGTGTAGGTCGTTTTTCCCTAATGGCCCGCTGAAACGAGGATGAGCGTGCAACGCATCTTGATTGCTTGCCTGCGAGACACTGGGCTGTGTGCCACGTGGTGACAGACCCCTAGAATTCAGAGGAGATGCTCAGGTGGAACAATTACCGGCTGTGTGGGCCAGGCTAACCCCGCCTGCAGCAACATCACCACAACCACCACCACGACCACCTAGAGGATAAGCAAACCGAATAGCCGAAAAGCTCCAGAACCTTGGACCTGGCCCGGCGAGATAGCCAGTGCAGCCTTGGACGAAGAGCCCCACCGACCTTAGATCTGAGGAACTTTTGATTAAATAAACGTTTATCCTCTCTCTCTCCAGAACAGGCTCCATGCTTGTGGTCTGTCTGTGACCATCTAAATCTGTTTCCTCTTCCAGAATATCCAGGGCACGTGTTCACCAAAACGTCTTACAGTAAAGATGTTTATTTCAATCAGCCATGATGCTGGACATATAACTAGCCAAGCTGGCCTGCCAGCGGCAAAAAAAAAAAAAACACTTACGAAAGGAGAAGTTTTCCCAGATCATCACAGAAGCGGTGAATGACGATAACCACTGCACGTACGCAACTTCCGCTCTGAAAGGCGAGCAATCGTTTATTATGGAGGCACCATATACCCAACAAATTTTCTTAACTATGCCTCCCCGAATAAAGATGCTTTCGAGAAAGAAGTGTCAGCATCCTTCCTTTTTCTGCTGAGAGAATAAAGTCTCGGGTTTGATTCCCGGCTACGTTGGCCGCATTTTGATGACTGCGGAATACAAGAGTTCTCGTGTGCTTTGATTTAGGTTTAGGTTGTCCTCAAGGTGCACCTAAATCAATGTACACGAGCGTTTTTGCATCTCAGGTGGTTGAAATTAATCGGGAGCCATCTATTAGTAGCTTTCACGAAGCCCATGGGTTGCGTTCGGATGATAGACTCCACAATTGTTTTTATATGCGGAGCACTAACTTGCCTAGCAAACCTGGAGGTCATTCAAGGTCGTTGAAGATTCTCGGTAATAAACGAACAATCACGCATTTCTTGTGATTTTTATGTGAGAAAATTACTATACAACATTATTTTTATAAAACAAGACATGAAGTTCATAAGCTAGTTAGTAACTCCCCTGCGCTCTTGATGTCGCTAGTCTTGACGTCAAGGGCGCAAAAATTGCCAAGTCTGACACTCCGCCCCTTCCCTGTGTAGAGTGACAGGGCTTTGTGAACACTTAGCACCTTACCTAGCTTAACGTATATACTAACCGTTTTTCTTTTCTTAAATAACTAGTAACTCCCCTACAGCAGTGACATTAATAAAAAAAATTTAACCCGCCGTGGTGGTCTAGTGTTTATGGTGCTCGACTGCTGACCCGAAGGTCTCGGGATCGATTCCCGGCCACGGCGGCCGCATTTTCACTGGAGGCGAGAATGCTACAGAGGCTTGCTTGAAATGCGAGCGCTTAACGTAGACAAGGACGTAAAGAACTTATGGTGGAACTTTTCTCTGTCAGTATATATGTCTCTTTTTCCCATTAAACCTTCAGTTGGTAGTAAGTGCCTGTCCGTGTGTTATTTCTTTGCGTCCTTGTCTACGTTAAGCGCTCGCCATTTCAAGCAAGCAGAATGAATCACCAACTAGCCCAGTCAGCCATTTTGACAAGCTACAGAGGCTTCGATTTAGGTGCACGTTAAAGAACCCAGGTGGTCGACATTTCCTGAGCCCACCACTACGGCATCTCTCATAATCATATCGTGGTTTTGGGAACCCCAACGATTATTATTAAAGTTTTTAAAAAATTGATATTAAACACCGAAGAAGTAAAAAAAGGTAAGATAAAACATGCATTTCAATGATTGCAGAGTACTAAACTCCGCCCTGTCATATAGCGTAGAGCAACAGGTGTAGGGTTCGTATGTATCACAGGTATTCTGGCGTCATAGTGCCACAAGACAAATATTAATTGTTTCAAATATTTATAATTTAAAATTGAATTAATTTATTAGCATCATTTTACAAAGAACGGTTCGTATTAATCATAGTATAACATACTTCACCTAAAAGAAAATCGCAGGCACTGTTTCTTTTTCCCCCCTTTTTTGAGCTAGAGATTCGACCTTGTGTTGCAAGCGTGGGTCCGTTTTTCACGGAAGAACCATTCATTCCGCATTTTACAAGCTTTCAACTAATTCATTCTGTGCGCTTTCCAGGGTGTCGGAACGAAATGGTTTTCGTTTCGGTTTTAGTTTCGTTCCACCGCAAGAATTCCGTTCCCTTTCTGTTCCGGAACGAGAAAAAAAAAATGTTCCGCAACGCTTCGTAACGGTTTTATTTTTTTTTTACGCAAAAATTTCAAGTTAAGGTATTCATGAAAAACATCGGATTTGTGATGTAGTTACTTGCCCTCCTCTTAAGAAAGTGGGAGAGCGGTAAAACACGTTCTTCCCACGTTCTTCAGAGGAGCGGAAGTAACTGTACTACGAATTCCCACCAACTAGCACAAACCAGTATACCCTTCAAAGTCATAGTATTTATTTTCTCAAAAGTCGCTTACGGTTCTTTTTTTTTTTTTAGCGCGCTCAATGCTTTGTGTCAAAGGAGTGAGCACGACCTCAGAAGCAGCACGTCATTGAGTGTACTCTCTGATGTGCGAGACCGCTGTTCTGATTAAAAAAAAACAAAAAAAGAAAACGCCAGGCCTGCGCGGAACACGCAGCACAGTCACAGCGAAAGCTGGAAGATTGGCCTTTCTAGAGTCCCTTATAGACTTTCTTGGGGCAGCTAATACAAGTACACATGCAAGGTGCCCAGTACGCCATAAATCGTCGCAATTTTTCTGTAGTAGCGAAGCAACCACTATGCCATTTTTCGTCATTCTTCGGAGAATCGTGGTAGCCGCTACACATCTGTAAGGCGTTATGCGCACTTTGTGCTGTGGCTGATCACGATGAAGAATCATGGCTGAGTCCTTTGTAACGGGTTGCAGACATTCAACGACCGACTCGTTGCGCCATTCGCATTGTGTGACGCCAGGTTGTTATTTTACTCTTCTGCCACGCCATATTGCGTATGTTAACACGATTCCTTGCCCGACATGACGCCTGTATAGAATACTTTTGCGAAGGAGTAAGCAGCCCCAGCGTGGCACTGTGGTGGAATACTCGACTGCCACGCAGAGGGCGCGGGTTAAAATCCCATGCGATCCTAGAAATTTGTTTCTCATTTATTTTTCTTATTTCACGCGATAGCGGTTACGGACACCGGCGGCAGCGGACAACTACGGCGCCAAAATCGGCTGTTGTGATCTCATAACAGCTTTCGCTGTAACAAACTTCAGCGCTGAAAATGCCTTCTCCACGCTGGCCTGTGTGACAGGCGCGCAAAAGTCCACTTGTGTTAATATAAACATCTCTGGCTGCCACTGGTTTCGTTTTTCGCACAATTTCAACATATCTTTGCTTTGGAATTCCTGCCTGAGGTACGCGTTAATACTGTACCCTGAGATATGCATAACTGCTCACGTTGCATGACCTCAGTTGTTCCGGATGGCCAAGTGTTCTCGTGAACCAAAAAAAAGAAAAACGATTAAAGAAATTTCGGTTCCACTGCGGAACAAAATAATAGATAAAGTTTCGGTTACGTTTTCGTTCCGGTCAAAAATATCGGTTTTTTTTTTTTCATTTTTCGTTTTTGGTTTTCGTTACGTTCCGACACACTGGCGCTGTCATTATTTTCCGGTTACTTTTTTTAAGGAAGTTTACACAAAAAGGAACTGTGAAGAGTTGTCGCCTACATTTTATTCGAATTGCATGCCTGCAACGCACTAGCCCTCCTTACGCTTCTCAGAATGTACAATTCTTCTGTCCCTTGCACATGGGCTTGGCACCATCTCACCTGGAGGTGGCACTCGAAAAAAAAAAAGTACACCACTCCGCAACAGACGTCACCCGCGTATAAAACGCGGCGTCTTCGAGGGCCCAAGAAAAGGACCGCAAGAAAGTCAACTGGCTTGTTTGCCGATGGAGGTAACGAGCGTTCGCTCACTTCAAGTGTAGGCGACCGCCAGAACCGAGCTATCTCGTTTGTCAGCTCGGCACGAGCGTTGCTGATAGCGCGCCTTCCTTCCAATATTAATCGGATCCCTGCTCCAGCGCTCAACGAAGACACCGCCGAGATTTGGACTCCCCTTCCGCGCCCGCTGCCTCCACAATCAGCCGCGATTCGCGCCCGGGCGGGGATAAAAAATTCATCGGGCCCCAGCACGAGATGGCGGCAACAGCACATCGGCGCGATTCTCGGCCGGCGCATGCCAATTTGAGCCGCCTGTTGCCAAGTTTTCCGCGGCCGTTCATCATGGCGTGCCACTGGCGTGCGATCCATCCGTTACTGTATATCTTTCTCTCTTCCTCTCTCCTTTTTTTTTTTTTTTCGCCGCTGCGGAGTACCGGGCTGTGTCGTGACGGAGCGCTGGTGCTGCCGCCGCCTCGTCCTTTTTTTTTTCTGTGCCTTCGTTATTGATAATTCCGGCGAGTTATTTCGGGCGGACCCTTTGTCTGCGCATTTGCAAACAGGAGCCAGCCCGCGCGCGATCGTCTTTTTGTTCGGCTTCGATCGAGCAGCCCGCCCACCTGGTTATTGACGTTGGTGGGCGACTCGCATTGCGTCATGTGAGCGGCGCTGCTGCTGCCTCAGCCCTTTACGTCGTCTCTCCGGCGCCGGTAATCCAAGGCGCACCTCGTTAGTCTGCACGTGCCTGCTCGCACAGAAGGTTCGCGGCCCTCTTGTCCTATGATAATTGCTCACCCCCGCCAAGATGGGCTGAACCAGCGTTGTAAGCATGCGAGATGTCGTCGCGAATGCTAGGCGCAATCGTCGCCCCCATTGTCTCATCGGGAGCTGCGGCGTTTCGGCAGCGCGAAGCATCGCGTGGGAAAGTGATTAGCAAATGCTTGCTTAGCCATGAAAGAAGGCGTACCGGTCATGTCAAGGTGCACTCTGTGCATCCTTAGCTTCTATGTACCTATTCACGCAACATCTCTTGCTTCCTGTTGGTCAAGAAAAAAAAATTGTCAAGTAGAGGGACGATTCTCACAGAAAAAAAAAAAGAGAAAGGACAAGGGCGCGACCTCTTCGCATTTTCTATAATAAAGCGAAACTTGACTTAGTTCTGTCCTTACATGAGTAACACATGCGCTGAGTACAGTTAAAATGAAGATACATACCGGGCTTATGAGGGAACAAATTATGGCCATACGCGCCGTAAAGACACCCAACAAGATCTTTTTTGTTGAGCGAAAGCACTGTTATCTGATAGTTAGCCGAACTGCCCTATCTTGAATCGGCATAATATTGAATGCTGGGGTGGGAATACATATACAGTGGTAATAATAATCTTAAAAAGCTTCATGTGATTGTTATGAATCAAGCAAACGATACTAAAGCCAACTAAATCACGTGATCAAGGAATATGTTTTGTTATTCCCCATAATTGAACATTCCAACAACTGCATGCGCTGGAATACTAGCAGCACTGCGCACCCTAGCATAGCCACAGTTTGGCCTAAGACTCAGCGAGCGAGTCTAATAAAAACTTCGGCAGATCCCACGCCTTGTTGGAATCGGTTTCATGCAAAGCATGTCAGCGAGTAGTTCTATGCTGCATATTTTTGGCTTTGAGCCGAGCGTTACGAGGTGGATCGACGTGGTTTTGTAAGTGTAGTAGCTGCGTACACATCGTGGGCTTACCAGGCACGTCGACAACACTGGCGTTTAAAGGGCAACTCATGGTCTGACGTAATGTCAGCACTCACGTTAGAGCACAAACGTCACTATTATCGAAACGAAGTGCACTTTATGGTGCGATGATGCCAATATTATACGTAACTTTCGTTAGCATATTCCTCCGGGGTCGAGCAACGCTAGGATATAGATTGCTGAATCATACGGATACATTGTAATGTTTATTAGGATGCTATAAAAGCGGAGCCAACACTGGAACCACAATTGACGTTACACCGACATTAGGCCTGCGTAGGGTCTTTTTCCAAAGCAGTTTCTAGACCTGGCGTGGCTCTGTAGTAGAATACCTGACTGCCACGCAGAGTGCTTGGGTCCGGTTCCTGCTGGGATATTAATTTTTATTTGCATTCATCGGGTCAACGCTGCCGACGTCGGTTTTCCTTAACGCTCTCGCGTTTAAATTACCAATGTCTGTTCTCGCCGTTCCTCGGTAGATATGAACTGTCAGTCACCTGTGGCGCATACCTATCAATCACCTGTGGCACATGCCCGTGGCACATACCCATGGTAAACGGGTATGTGCCGCACGTGTTTGAAGGAAAGTGTTTGACGACGTACGCGACAGGATTTTCACGTTAAGCGCGAGACAGACGGTACGATTTTCCATGCGATGCGACGGCCGACGCGACGGTGCGGCAGCCGGAGTGGTGACGTTTCATCGCATCGGACAGCCACCATTCTGGCTGCCGCAACGCCGCGTCGGACGTCGCATCGGAAGGAAAATCGTGCTGTCTGTCTCGGCGTTTATTCATGTCACAACCAGACAGTCATATTCGTCAAACCCTCTTACCCTCCCAGGCCAATTTTGCTCTACACCAAGCTAAGGAGGCGATCACGAGAGCACCCAGAGGTAGGTAGGTAGGTAGGTAGGTAGGTAGGTAGCAGGGCTGGGCAAAGATACTTTGAAATTGTATCGCGATACGATACAAGATACTCAGGCAAGAAGTATTGGAGATACAGATACAAGATACTGCCGCAAAAATTGTATCCGATACGATACTTGGCAATTGTATCTTAAGATACTTCGATACATTCTCAGATTTGTTATTATAGATCCATGTAATGTAGCAGCAAGCGCCTATGCACAAAAATGTCTGCTTCAAAATTTCTTAACTGTGATCTATTTTGTTTCACTTGAATGAAATGTCTGTTAGTATCTGAAAAGTTTTCCCTTCTTGCTCAAAGTACATTAGTTTCCTTTCAAAATAACTTATTGGGGTTTGTTTTAGCTTCTTCACAGGACAACTCTTTGTACACTTCGCTGACAGCAGTACTTGCTTTGCACAGCTTGCCGACCATCTAGCAGGTTGCCATATAATCAAAATAACTTCAATAAGAAGCCTTTTCACGACGGCGCACATACCGGTGTGGACTTTTACCTTGTCCGTAAAAGACAGCTTGCACAATACCGTATATCCCGAGAGGTGTACAGCAGCGACAACGCTGGTAGCGACATTTCTTTCTTTTTTTTTTGGGGGGGGGGGGGGGTATGCATGGTGTATAGGTGTTTGAGACCTTTCGCTAGCGGCCCGGCCCACACACTTGAACTTCTTCGTCTCATTTGTTTTTATTTTCTAAATAAGTATGTTCGTGAGCTCCACAGACATGACTGGTCTCAAGCATTCCTTTCGTGAGGAACGTGTGGTCACCATGTGCTAAAACATACCCGTGGAACAAAAACTCTATATTTATGAATCCGCGTCCAGATATCAGTCATTCTGTACATTGCTATCGCTGTTTCTCGAATCCTGACTCCAAATCCCCTTCAGAAATGACCTATATATGAGATATGGGAAAGGCTGCCTTTCAAACACCGTTTTGTTCAAACTCTCTCCCACCATCTTCACTGTCCCGGCCCTTGCAACTAAATTTCGCGACTGCGGCTCGTTGGCTATAAGCTCAGTTTGAGACCCCTGATGTATACGTAAACATGGGCGTCCGGAGGGGGGTGCAAGGGGGGCAGCTGCCCCCCCTTGGAATTTCGGATAATATTTTTCTATGCAGGTGCGATAAGCTACACAGCTGGATTAGCACACTCAGGTCCTGGCCTTCAGGTTTTCCATTCAATTTCGCAACTTACAAACTACTGACTAATCTTGCCTGTCATGCCATGGCAGTTAAAGAAACGCTGCCAGTGCTGAATGCCCCCCCCCCCCCCCTGCGTATGCACCCCCCTGCAAAAAGTTCTGCGGACGCCCTTGTACGTAAATGACGTAAAACTGCAATGAATTGTCATGTTCTACTTATCTGCTGGTGTAAAGGATTCTTTGTTGATATTGAAAGAAGAACGAAGAAGAACGGGCGCGAGGGATTTGGTGCTCGGCATCATCGGATCGTCCCTTGTCTTTTGCCTGCCGCTTCATTGACCTCATTGTAAATAAACCCATATCATCCGTAACAGTTTTGGTGGACTGGCGCGGGGTAACCGACGCCCTGGACAACACTGTCGCAGACGACCTTCGAAGAAGCCGACGCCTAGCTGGACTACCTCCGGAACACACCGACATGACCGACGCCCGCGAAGGCACGTCGGCCGGCAACGCCCACGCACCAACCGGTGTCACGGAGCAAGGCAGCCACCGACCGAGACAACCTAGCTACTGGGCACCTGAGCCACGCATATTCTCAGGTAGGACCGATGAAGACGTGGACAATTGGTTAAAGCACTACGAAAGAGTGAGCCGCTATCACGAATGGAGTACGTCGGCGAAGCTCGTGAACGTGGCATTCTTTCTCGCCGGGACCGCCCTGCTTTGGTTTGAGAACCATGAACACGTGCTGACCACTTGGCCGACCTTTGTTGAGGAACTGAAGGCCTGCTTTGGGGACACAAGTTCCAAGAAAAAGAAGGCTGAACAGACACTCGCACGTAGAGCACAACTGCCCGGCGAAACGTGTACGACGTACATTGAGGAAGTACTGAAGCTTTGTGGCATTGTGAACACGAACATGTCCGACGAAGACAAGGTCGGACATCTGTTAAAGGGCATCGCTGAAGATGTTTATAGCTTTTTAATTACAAGGGAAAACCTGCACACACCTTCCGAGTTTAGGCAGCAATGTCGGGCATTCGAGGCGCTGAAGACCCGACGAATTTTGCCGAAGTTCGGGCGCTTGGACAACGTACCTACGGTTGCAAGTATGGACGTCGCCGCCTGCGAAGACCTCCCTCTGATCGTGCGTCGAGTAGTTCAAGAAGAGCTAGCACGGCTTCAGGGAGCAGAGGCTGGCTATCATTGCGCATTCGACGAGTTTCCCGAACCACCATCCTTCTGGAAGCGAGAGCGTCGCATCGAGTATCGACCACAATCTGAAGAGGCGCACTCCAGCACGAGCTTCCGATCGCTCCCGACAAGTCACGGTCGCCGCCGGATGTCACCACCCCGTCGTGCTGCTGCGGAATATCCCCCGACACCACAACGTCCTCCTGCAGACTACTACTAGACGTCACGACGTGCGCCTGCGGAGTACCACCCAACTCCGCGAGCCTCTGCTACCACTAATTTGAACCGTGACGTGCCAATATGCTACACGTGCGGCCTCCGAGGGCATATCTCGCGCTTCTGTCGCCGCCAGCCGCGAGCGCCACGTTTCTCGGCATACCCGGCTCGTGTACACGAAACCTCGACATCTCCATCTATCGTTAGCCCTCTACGACAGCAGTGGCCTAACAGATTGCGTGACGAGTCCCCAGCATCCGAGCGAAGCCTTACGCCGCCTTCGAGACGACCACGCCGTTCGCCGTCCCCGCGTCGTCGGTCGCCTTCTCCTCCCCAGCTGGGCAACTAGCTGGTGCGACCGATGGAGGTGCGGTCGCGGGACGGTCCGATTCGCCAATTCCTCCTTCTGCTGTGATGTTGAAGAACAAAGTGCGTGTCTGTATAGACGGTGTAAACACTGTAGCTCTTGTAGATACTGGTGCGACTATTTCGGTGATGAGCCTTCATTTTAAAAATCACTTTTTAAGACATAAGGTTATGCTTGTGTGGGATCGCAATGAAACTTTTCGTGGAGTTGGAGGAGAATTGTTGCGCCCCGTTGGTGTTTGTTCGGCTTTAGTAACGATTGGAGGACAAAGTTTTAGAGCAGAATTCATTGTATTGGCGCAAGCAACTCATAGTGTTATCTTAGGGATAGACCTCCTGCGAGAATGTGGCGCTACACTTGACTGTGGGACTGGGGAAATTATTCTCCAAAGCACGTTGCCAACTGCCGTAATTGACGATTTTCGGGCTCAACCCGCCGACGTTCTTTCGTTGTCAGAAGATGCGTTGATCCCTGGTCATTCAGCCATGTTTATTCCCGGGTGCTCTTCTCGTGTCCTGTTGGGATCCTGCAGCGGCCTAGTGGAACCAGATCATACCAACGCCCTTAAGAAGAATGTGCTGGTCCCTCGGTCGTTTATTCAAATTATCGACGGACATGCTCTCTTGTGGACAGTCAACGCTTCTGCAGAGTCTGTCTGTCTGCCAGCCGGATTCAAATTGGGAACGTTTGAGGAGATGACCACAATTAACGTCCGGACGGTTGAAAGGTCCCGAGACATCCGTCCACCCACTCCTGACTACTCAGCCGACTTGTGGCGCATGATAAACAAGTCGCTGTCTTCTACTGAGCTGAATGTTCTTCAAGAGGTACTCGCCAGGTACGCGCCAGTCTTTGATTTTGCGCAAAGCGATCATTGTTTTACGCTGCCAAACTCCCGTATGCACCACCGTATCAACACGGGAGATGCTACACCGATACGCCAGAAGCCTTACCGCGTATCCCCTTCGGAAAGGAAAGTGATCGCCGAACAGGTCAACGACATGCTGCAGAAGGGCGTTATTCAGGAGTCATGCAGCCCCTGGGCAGCTCCGGTTATACTCGTCAAAAAGAAAGACGATTCATGGAGATTTTGTGTCGACTACCGCCGCCTTAACGCCGTCACGAAGAAAGACGTGTATCCTTTACCACGCATCGACGATGCTGTTGATTGCCTGCACTCCACCTCGTACTTTTCATCCGTCGACCTCAGGTCTGGGTACTGGCAGATACCAATGCATCCGTCTGACAGAGAAAAGACTGCTTTCGTTACGCCCGACGGCTTATTTGAGTTTAACGTTATGCCGTTTGGCTTATGTAACGCTCCGGCAACCTTCGAGCGATTCATGGACTCCATACTTCGCGGTCTCAAATGGGAGATTTGTATGTGTTATCTCGATGATGTCATTATTTTCGGCAGGACTTTCCACGAGCATAACCAGCGGCTCAGCGTTGTTCTCAGTTGTATCAAACAAGCTGGTCTTATTTTAAACTCCAAGAAGTGCCACTTCGGTGAGCGCCAAGCCGTTGTTCTTGGATATCTAGTCGACCAGGACGGCATACGGCCGGATCCCAACAAGATCACTGCAGTCCGCAACTTCAAGCCACCAAAGACGGTGAAGGACCTTCGTAGCTTCCTGGGCCTTTGTTCTTATTTTCGCCGGTTTATTAAAAACTTCGCCCAGCTAGCTCATCCACTGACAGACTTGCTTCGAAAGGACACCCCCCACCGGTGGACCGCTGAGCATGAGGCTGCTTTCGAACAGTTGAAGTTTTTGCTCACTTCTGGGCCCCTTCTGCATCATTTCGACCCGGAGGCACTCACAGAACTGCATACCGATGCAAGTGGCGTGGGCGTTGGTGCCGTCCTCGTCCAGTTTCATGACGGACGCCAACACGTCGTTGCGTATGCAAGTCGCGCTCTGACAAAGGCTGAAAGCAATTATACTGTAACAGAACTGGAGTGCCTCGCAGTTGTTTTCGCCATACACAAGTTCAGACCTTATTTGTACGGCCGACATATCAAGATCGTAACCGACCATCATTCCCTATGTTGGCTTGTCGGATTACGTGACCCAGCGGGCCGGTTGGCTCGTTGGTCCTTGCGGCTTCAGGAATATAACTTTTCTGTTGCCTACAAGAGTGGGCGATGCCACGCCGACGCCGATTGCTTATCTCGTCTACCATCTCCAACTACAAGCACCGTTGACGACGATTTCGACAATTACCTTGCGACGGTCTCCTTGGACTTTCCGAGTATGGACATCTTCAGTCAGGAGCAGCTGCGCGACCCATCACTGAGACCAATTATTGATGCCACCAACAGATCTTGACACTCAACGCAATTTGTGATTCGTGACGGTGTTTTGTACCGCAAGAATTACTCAAGCAATGGTGCCCCACTGCTTCTAGTCGTCCCAGAACGCTTGCGCCTTGCGGTGTTCCGAGCAATGCACGACGACATTACGTCTGGGCACCTTGGATTTGCTCGGACGCTTCATCGCATCCGACAGCGGTTCTACTGGCCTCGACTGTGGAAGACGACGAAGCACTACGTCGCCAGTTGTGATGTATGCCAACGCCACAAACAATCGACTGCTCTTCCTGCAGGTACACTGCAACAAGTTACGCCACCGACTTCGCCTTTCGAAAAAGTCGGCATAGATTTGCTCGGCACTTTCCCGAAGTCTTCCACCGGACGCCGCTGGATTATATTCTGCGTGGATTATCTAACACGTTACACTGAGACGATGGCACTTGCTTCAGCCACCTCATCTGATGTGTCCTGGTTCCTACTGCATTTGATTATCCTCCGTCACGGAGCTCCCCGTGTGGTAATAAGTGATTGTGGCCGGCAGTTCACCGCTGACGTTGTCGAAGAACTACTACGGCTCTGTGGGTGCCACTATCGGCATTCCACGCCTTACCACCCGCAAACCAACAGGCTAACTGAGCGTACCAATCGTGCCATCATAAACATGCTTTCAATGTATGTCTCAGCGGATCATAAGAACTGGGATGCCGTACTACCTTTCATAACGTATGCCTTTAACACCGCCAAACACGAAGTAACAGGTTATACACCTTTCTTTCTGCTCTACGCTCGCCATCCTCAAAGTTTCCTCGACACCGTGCTTCCTTTCTCGACCAACGAAAACGCAAGTGTCGCGCAACATTGTGTCGCGCTGAAGAAGCACGTCGACTGGCCCGGCTCAGAACTCTCTCGTCCCATTCCCGTGCTAAGGCCCGTTACGACGCAAGACATTTGCCAGTCACCTTTGCAACAGGTGATCTCGTATGGTTGTGGACACCACTAAGAAAGCAGGGACTTTGCCAAAAGCTTCTTTCTAAGTACACCGGTCCATTCGTCGTCGTTAAAGGTTTGAGCGACGTCACCTACGTCATCGCAAAAGTGACAGCTGGCAACCGCCGTTCACGCAAGACGCAACTTGTCCATGTTGCACGACTGAAGCCCTGCACTCAGCGAGCCCTCTGACTTGCTCGGTGAGCTTCGTCTGGCCCCGAGGAAAATGTAACGCGGCGCTGGAAGAGCGCGAAAGAAGAACGAAGAAGAAGAACGGGCGCGAGGGATTTGGTGCTCGGCATCATCGGATCGTCCCTTGTCTTTTGCCTGCCGCTTCATTGACCTCATTGTAAATAGACCCATATCATCCGTAACAATATATTCACTAACGTGGCATCTTTTTAGCAATTTTTCTTCAACTAGAGAACATGTGCAACACAGAAACGTCTCAGACGTATTGTAGAGTTCCATAAAACGTCGCAGGACACCGCCGCTATTCGCGCTATTGACACTTATAGCTCCCATTACGTGAATGCGAAAAATATTTAAGAAAACCTGAAACAGGAAAACAAGTATAAGTAAAATGGAGAGGTGGTTGTGTATCAAACATTCACATTGAATGAGCACAGAAACACAATACAGATGGCGCCCTTAATAGCTATGAGCATGAAGTATTTTCAACTTGCCTGTTGAGACAATAGAAAAAGTCACAGTTTCGCCGCAACGGCGAAGCAATGAATGCGATAGCAACAAATTGGAATGTAACGCGAAGAACGGAAACCAGCTCGAAATTTCCAGCTCGTCGCTCAAGCGCAAAGGACGTACGAAAAGAACACACACAGGACGAGCGCGAACTATCATGCGTCACAGCTCGACACTTGAAGAGCACTGCTCACACATAAACCAGGACGCACGAAACGAACACGTACACACAGGACGAGCGCGAACTAACTGTCACAGTTGTCACTTATTTCTGTTTGAACAGCGCGCTCCTTTCGCAAACGCGGCCGCTGCAGCGAGCGAAGTTACTTTCGTACGCTCTGTGACTTCAGTGCGGACATCGCGGGGAAAGCACAAAACAGACCCCGCTCCACGCCCCCCCCCCCCCCCGCCCATCCCCTTCTTTCCTCGATAAGCGCATGAATGCGACCACACCATGTAGGGCGAAGAGAAACGGCGTTCGCAGGAGCGGGGCGCGAGCTGGCCGACGCCTTTAAGTGCGCCCGTTGCGCTCCTAGCGCCATCTCGTTGGCAATGAAGAAACGCTTATAAGCGCTTGAGTACTGCGGTAAAGGATATGTATATAACGCTCGCCGTTAGCCACCTGGACGATCTGCGCTCTGTGGCATAGAGGTTAGAGCCACGCCCTGCAGATCGAGAAGGCGCTGGTTCGATTCCGCGCTTCGGAAGCTTTTTTCGGAATTATTTTTATTTGGGACTTTTATATATATATATATACATACTTATACATGTACGCAGCATGACGGCGGCCGAGTGCAGAGACTTACGTAATGTAAGGGATGCAAAATGACAGCTAAGAAAGCACTTGTGCTAATAATGAAATTATGATTTGATATATTCCTTGAATAAATGTAGCAAGAAGTGAAAATGCGGTACGCCAAGATATTTTCTGTTAGCTAAACGCTTGCTCTTTTAGATCTAGCAACAGTACCAGTGGTGCTAACGTTGTTAGATGCTTATTTGCATATAAATTAATTCATGGCATGCAAGTCAAACTTACATCCACGAGATCCTTCAAATCGGTGATATGCAAAATCCACGCGACGCAAAGGAACTCCATTCTTGCACGCATCACATTTTGTTACGGAGCAAGACGCAAGAGAATCTTCAAGATCGACACTGTAGCAACATCAGAATTTGCGCGATAGACGCGGCGCAGGACAGTGGCTAAGAGCAAGTGTCGCGGCATTGACGTAACTAAAAAGAAAATAAATCGAGGAAATAAAAGGTACGTGGGCTGGGCGTAGACGTCCGCGCGCTTGTCTTCCTCATCTTCTGCCCTCACTGGGGTACTCTGGCGGAAAAATAAAATTGCGTCACTGCCCTAACACTTATTCAGATGGCTTAGTGGCACCAGTGCCAGCTTGAGAAGCGGAGCTTGGCCAGCGATTATTGTTTCGCACGGTTGTGTTGCGATAGAAGTATCTTGTATCTTAAGATACACGATACATTATGAATGTATCGGAAATACAGATACAGATACTCGTATTTCGAGAAGTATCGCGATACAGATACAAGATACCCATAAAGTATCTAAGATAGTATCTAAGATACATGTATCTTCGATACTGCCCAGCACTGGCAGGCAGGCAGGCAGGCAGGCAGGCAAGCAAGCAAGCAAGCAAGCAAGCAAGCAAGCAAGCTCAAAGTCGCAGAAGTTCGCTAAGAAATGCTTTGCATTTAAAAATGCGACGTATCGCGGCCATGGAGCTTCCTCTCTACCGCCCGAAAGCGGTGCAAAGAGGGAAGGTAGAGAAACGCACTCGGACCCAGGCTCGCAATGCTTCGTCCGTCCACAAACTTTACCTTTGGCATGAATCTTTGCTATGACCTCCTTCGGTACCACGTTCGCTCGGTGAACGCTGTATAAGAAATATCGTATGGGTCGTAATCATAAATTCGCTAATTATGTATGGTAGAATAGGCTTGATCATAAAACGCTTGGTAGTTATGTTGCTGATAAATTATATGACATTATAAAATTTCCAGTAGCCTGCAGGCTTACTACGGCACAGTTGGCACTCGCCTCACCGATGACTTCTTACCCCACCAGAATTCCAACGTCGCTGCAAGTGAGCTATGGCTTCAGAGCCATCCTGCGTGTGTTCGGCGCGCTCCAACACACCGCGAAGCTGCAACCATCCCTTACGCAGCTTCGATCCCTCATTAAGATTGCAGTCCATCAGTGGCGTAGCCAAGGGGGGGGGGGTTGGGGGGATTGAACCCCCCCCCCCGAAATTTTTCAGTTTTGCTTGCGTATATATACACGCACACATACAAACGCACGCACGAACATACATAAAGTATGGTTGAACCCCCCCCCCCCCCGAAAAAAATTTCTGGCTACGCCCCTGCGAGTCCATCTCATATTTCTCATGATGCGACCCAATGCTGCTATGTCAGCCTCCGAGATCAAATGTAGTCTTTCGTAATCCATACTGCTATCGCACCAGAATGACTGACTTTCCCGTGTGAAGCTAATGATCCCCTGCTCTTCCACTGCTACCTTTTCAATTAACAGCGCCAAGCTGTTTAGGTGCGTGCTGAACCGAGTGGTAGAGCGACCTCTCAACCATGCTGAATTCTTGGAAGCGTCAGATTGTTCCTCGTGTGCCTGAAAAGCCATATTAGTTCCCTTGAAATACTTGAAGGCAAAGAGGAGTCTTATAGCTCATAAAGGCACTGTATGGTGCACTTAGTCTGAAAGAACGCTCACCTGCTTCGCCTCATTATCGCTCCCCGAATTCCTCTCTCCGTGTGTACAGTAGTCAAGTGTTCGGTTAGCCTTCGTGCCTTTTCTTTGCCCTCGGATACATGTAATGTAACTGTCAGCAATGGTTGCTAAGTGATCGTGCATAATAACGTGGTGGATTACTGTAAAGGGATTGTTTTTCTTGTCTCGCAGACACTCTAGCACTGTGGCATTCTGGCAATAACAAAGACAATAAGTCAAGCGATCATTGACATTTTCTTGGAGCTTCGTTGGATACTAGCCAGTAAATACTGGAACCACAAATCTGCCTCAGGAAACCTTGGTAGCTAGTTATGTGCGCAAGGAGAGAGAGAGAGAAACGAAGGGGGAAAGGCTGGGGGATCAAACAAGGACGCGCCCTGTTCGCTACCCTAGGGGAAAAGATAAATAATAGAAAGAATAGAAAGAATAGATAAGAAAATATAAAGTTAATCAAAATCACAAATGGGCCATTAGAATTAACACATAGAAAATACGCCAGCAGTTCACAAGTGTTCGTAAAGCCCAGTTGCCCTTAGGAAGCACTATGTCGGACACTGTGATCTTGTGCATGTAAGAATGTGTAGGCCAAGGTTCCAATATCTTTTCCTCTCAAAGCAGTCTTTCAGGAGGAGCCATCGAAATAAACTTGTGCTTCCCTTCCCCAGCTCTTGACGCCTTATTTCATACGCTGGCTGCTCATGCAGTCTATTACACTTAAAGGGACACTAAAGGCAAATAACAATTTATGTCAGAGTGAAAGCCCAATGTATGACAACTTCTAAAACGGCAATATTATCAACAGCAGTGCCCTACTTACCGAGAAATTAAGCTAAATGTATCACATGATGAGCGCCACGAGTGGGACATTTTCGAAGTGATCCCGATGACGTAGGGAAGTCGGCCTACAATAAATCACTAGTAATCAAACTAGCAGCAGTAAAAAAAGAACATTCCGAGCATCAAAAGACGTAATAAAATGCCGTTTGTTCGTTTCCGCTTGATTCATGGAAAACAAAACCTCCGTGGCGTTGCCATGGGGAACGGCGCGCGTGGTTCAAAGGTTCCGTTTTCGCCGAACTCTGCCTCGCCCGTCTCAGTGGTAGTTTCGGGATCGCGTACTGCCGTGCGTGTTTTGCGCGCTCGTGAAGGTCGCTCTGACAGAAAGTTCGACAAAATGCCGCATGCGTGTGATATTGCCGGATGCCCGAATGGTGCACAACACCAGTGCTGCAGCAAGGAAACCGGTGTGTCTTTTCACTGGGTGCCGCGGAATGGACCCTTACGCCCGAAGTGGCTTAGTGTCATGCCATTGCGCCAGTGTGCTAAACAGTCAAAACCTCTGCGTGTGTGCTCGCTGCACTTTCGTACTGAGGATTACGAGACCAACCGCAACTTGGTGACGGCTTTGAATGTGCCCATCCGAGCAAGTCTTTGCCACAGCGCCGTTGTTGCTACTGTGGGTCCCGCTACTTCCGCTCGGCTGCTACTAGTGTCGGCGGCCGCGCAGTAAAAGCGGGCAACGTTGGGCATGGCAGCAGTGACGTATGAGAGTCGTATTTTCAGGCGGGAGATTTGAAGCGCGGTAACGCGATGCGGACCACTAAAAACGTGATTTTATTTCAAAATAAGCACTTCCTTGGCACAAAAGCAGCGCTACGAGGTTTCTGGACCGCTATTTCAACAATCAACGTCGACTTAATATTTGCCTTTAGTGTCCCTGTGTAGGCCAAGGTTCCAATATCTTTTCCTCTCAAAGCAGTCTTTCAGGAGGAGCCATCGAAATAAACTTGTGCTTCCCTTCCCCAGCTCTTGACGCCTTATTTCATACGCTGGCTGCTCATGCAGTCTATTACACTTAAGACGAACTGTACGCCTAGGGGATGGATGGATGGATGGATGAATAAACTTTATTTTGGTGCCTCGGAACGCGCCCTAGCACGTTGCGGGCCGCTCCCACGTTTGGGTTCGTCAGAAAATTGAAACAGGAATGCATTTTGCTGAAAAATTGGGCACGTTATGCAAGGCCTGTCAATGGTCTAGTTTAGTTAGCATTCAATCACCATTCACTTGAAGCGGGAAGAGAGAAAATTGGGCAGGAAAAGACGAACACGGACAAGCGCTCCCCTTCTTGTGCAAGGATTACTCTCTCAATGACCGGCGTTTTTGTCACGATTCCTTCTTGAGCACCGCCGTAGTTCACCCCATCAATTTGTGTTTCTTTTAGTGTGTGTTTCTTTTAGTTGTACTGAAACTTATGATACGGACCGTAGCATTGCATACACGAATTTGTGAACCCAATCTTGACTGTGAACGTCGTCATGTTAATGTAGATGTTGGATGCCCACAAAATGCACATGAGAAAATATGGCTGACCACGAAGAAATAAAGAAAGAACACCTTTGAAGACACAGTTACTTCGGCTTTTATTTCAATTCCTTAATAAATCCTTACTTTCGACATTATGAAGAAGCTGAGGGACGCGGCACCTAGAGATTTAAAAATCCGGTACGCTCCCTACTTAGTGAAGCAAAATGTACACCGGGGCACGTGGAAGCTGCAGAAGTATCAAAACAACCGCTGCCTTTCACCCCTAACTGCAATAAAAACGCTCGATATTTTATGATCAGACGTTCAGTTTCTTCATGATCATACTGTCATTTATTAAAAGGAAAAGAAAGAGTGAGCTGGTATTTGTTCTCAACGAACTTTGCGAGAAGGTATGACGACAGTTGAAAAGAGGTTTGTGTTAAAAGCTACCATATTGTTATACATATTTCGAACTGGTTTCGACACAGATCTCAGGCGGACTTCGGTCCGTCAAGAGTGCATGATAAAGAGACGGAAGGGAAAAATAAACGGATTTAATTTTAATCTTCGGCCTCAATTACAATATTTTCATCGCGCTTCGGTGAACAAAATTTGGGCACCTGCAGCCGTCGCTGTGGGAAAGATACAGCGCCAGATTTAGAATAGCCAGAGGCACGTGCCTATATACCTTTAATTGCGGCGCCCCGTCACCTTCTTGCCTTCACGCTTTCGCTTGCATCGCTCAAATGTGACTGCTTATTTATAGGTAGCTTAACGAGTACAACTTAGTCCGAATGGGGCTCAACACGTATGATGGCAAGACTACCACATTAAGCACGAACGGTCGTTCCGCGAAATGGCGACCCCCCTGTTGAGGTGCGTCTATAGCCGAGGTGGTACGACGTTTCACAAGATTAGCCCTGCAATTACGCATGGTCAAAACAGTCTAATTGAAGCTACGCCGTAGATGTTGAGGGTGTAGTTATAGAAATAACTGAAAAGACAAATATGTAGAAGCATACGTTTATCTCAGTAACATCGCAAATTTTTTTCTAACAAAAGTCGTCAACGGGGATAATCTCAGCATGCGCGTGCACTTTAAGATCAGTAATAACTGACTTTTATCTTCACCCACAGCACCGGCGCGTGACGCTTGTCTGGACCTATAGAGCCGAGCACGGAAAGACATGCTTGTACCGCCGTGGCCCTCTCTTTTTTTTTTCCCCTCAGCTCGTGTTTTTTTCAAGGTGCACTATGCATGAATGGAGTGTTTTGGCATGAATAAAGAGCGCAAAGACGGCTTCGGACAATGGCTGGCCGAAAGGCTGTCGCTCCCGTGTTGCGATCAAAAGGTTCTATGCTGTGTATCTATGAATGGCTGCGGTGCATGGTAAAAAATAATAGATTCAACCAATAATACCACACAATACCAATAAAAAGCGTATAGAGGTAGGCAATAGATGAATCATATAAAAACGCTCCACTACAGCCTTACGATGAAACATGGCTTTAGTGGTCTAGGGCGGCTGCGAAAGAAAGACGGGACTGGTCGACACACGTGTCCAGAGCAAAGACACGCATCTAACATGCGTAGAAATGCAGGAAACGTCTACTCGTTTTGGCAACTAAGAGCTAAAGGCAAGGAAGAAAAAAAAAAAGCTGGACGTTGTCGAACTGTAATCCAAACCTTCACGGCCTTGAACTTCGTTTCATGTTAAAAAAAAACGATAGACAAGAGACAAAGAGGTAGTTTATTACTAATATAAGTGATAGTTTAAATAAAGGCACACACAATAAATTATCGTAACTCCGATATGTTGAAGTGGTGATCGCCTCGTGACGACAAATATATGTATATACGCCAGAGCACACGCGTCCACGTTACGCTGATCACTGGTCTCACCCATGGCCTTAATCTGCCGTAATGGCTAGCATTCGCTACAGGTCAACTTTTCGTGATGAGCGACGCTTCTTATTTGCCGTACAAAAATATGCCACTGAGATACTGAAATAAAACCAGCCCTTGCGACTATTTCCGTCAGGGCTGCATTTACATAGCATACCTCCCTCTAACCTTCCGTAGTGCCTACTAAACTTTTCGGAGGATCGACCGAATAATCGATCTACGAAAAGGCCAACTGATCGATACGTTCCGGCCCCTATGTCATAAGCCTTGCGCTGGCGCTCTGTAAGCCCCTGTATAGCGGTCACCAGAACAACCCAGCCTCAGAAGCGACCGGTCGGCCTTTTTTTAATAATTTCCCATATCCCTGACTACTTAGTCATACGTATATTCAATACGCATACCACTGTTAATTAACTGGACCTGGTTCCTCTAGAACACGTTGTACATGCGTACGGTCACCTTAAAGAATGTCGAATGTCAAATATACTTTTAAGTTATAAGCGAATAGATCATGTGCGAAATGTTAACGATAGAACAAGACTGTGTATATTTTTGATCGAAGAGATGATCGGTAGACCTTCGCGATACGGCATCTACAATCGAATATCTGCGAGCACCCCTTTGGCAATCGCGCAAGGCGCGCCTTATTGTGGAAAAGATGGGAAAACTAAGAAACATTTCTGATAGCATTAATTAATTTTGCTGGCCCACTTCACCGCATTTAACCCCCCCCCCCCTTTGTAAACGCTGGCCACGCGTTCACAAAAACGTACAGACCAAATCAAACTGCTCATGAAATTGGGCAGGAATGGCACGGAAGTTCATCAAATGTTCCGAAGGGCCTATCGAAAGAGCTCTCTAAAGAAAGTTATGTTCAGGTGGGTCTGCGTTTCCGGGAAGCTTCGCCCTGAAGATCACAAGAACGATGCACGATCGCCCCCTCCACATCACACGAAGATGGGAGCGTGGATGGTCTGAGTTCTATAGTACTAGGTGACTTCCAAATGTCCATTAGAATTAGAGCGGGAGCGATTTTACGGGAAAGTCCTGCTTTCAACAAATTTTGACGAGAAGAAATTTTGCCAAGATGGTACCGAAACTGCTGGCTCAAAAGCAAAAGTTGCGACGAATGAAAACTTTAATAATAATATCTGGGGTTTAACGTCCCAAAACCACCATATGATTAAGAGAGACGCCGTAGTGGAGGGCTCCGGAAATTTCGACCGCCTGGGGTTCTTTAACGTGCACCTAAATCTAGTACACGGGCCTCAAAACGAATGAAAACTTTAGACGTCAGCGAAGAACTTTTGCAAAGGGCCGTTACCGCCAATCACAGTTCGATTCGCGAATGCAAGATAAGGTGGAAGACGCACAGACACGAAGGCAAAAAGAGAGAATGCTTATAGACTGTCATAAAAATTAATTTTATCGCCATAGGCGTGCGCAGGGTTCCCCATTAGGGGGGGGGCAAAGGTTCATCGCAGCGCCTCCCCCCACCCTACTAAGTCAATGTATGGGGCAGATTTTGCGCCCCCCCCCCCTCTTAGGTGACTAGAAGGGTCAATGTACGGGGCAGATTTTGCGCCCCCCCCCCCTCTTAGGTGATTAGGGGCGGGTGGCCGCCTCCCCTCCCCCCCCCGTGCGCACGCCTATGTTTATCGCTTAAAGCGGCTGTCGGGGATTTGTTCACAAGTACTTTTGATCCGTGCAAAATGACCCTCTCTCCCCATGTTTCCAATTCTAGCGATAAAATGACAGAAAAAAAAACAATAAATGCCAACCACGAATTACTTAGGTTGCCTGCCGTAAATACACCCCTCCCCCCCTCCCTTTTTTGTATACTGTAAAAGGGGTAAAAGATGTTTCATATAATAATTGTTGGGGTTTAACGTCCCAAAACCACGATATGATTATGAGAGACATCGTAGTGGAGGGCTCCGGAATTTCGACCATCCGGGGTTCTTTAATGTGCACCTAAATCTAAGCAGACGGGCCTCAAACATTTCCGCCTCCATCGAAAATGCGGCCGGGATTCGATCCCGTGATCTTCGAGTCAGCAGTCGAGTACCATAACCACTAGACCACCGTGGCGGGGTGTAGCAGATGTTTCAAAAGGGGGAAAAAAAAAAGAAAGATCGGCTATCCCATAACAGGGGATTACACAGTCCAAAAATACTCGGGACGCGCAGCGTTGCCGGCTTTCTGTATGTAGGTCTGCCGTGACCAAGGTCCGGTGCATGATCTTTTATTCCGCAAAGGGCATGTCATATATAAATTACTTTAGGCTATCCCTGGAAAGTGACTGGTGCACGGGTGTAGACAAGGACTGAGTACACATTGACATTTACGGGGGCGCACTAGCAAGTGACGTCAACTGACGTGCACGCCCGTATGCGTCTTCGAGTGCCTCATTGTATTCTAACGCACCCCCTACGTACTATGAATTACCAGTTCGCCTAAGAAGCAACATTCCAAATGCGACCCGCCTATCGTAGGAGAACCAGTGGTCGATGATGTGTTTCGCTGCAGTCGCAAGGGTAACAGGCGGCACCGGATGCTATTTTCAAAAGCAGCGAATGAGTATTGGCGAGATAGATGTCCAACCATTGTCTGCAGCCGAGCGGTGGGAACACCCGAAACCTCAAGGAATGCTAAAAGGAGGTGAGATTAATCGCGATTGTACGCAAAATCGTGGGCATTCCAATAGTTGCCTATTGCCACAAGTAAGTCATATAAGTTGCCATAGTGCTGGCATCCGCGGCCGTGTCCACAGGACAGACAAGTACCAGTCATTGTGATGAGTGTGGCGCAGCTACAGTTTTAGCGTTTCTGAGATCCAGCTCAGTGTATACGGCCAGCTGCGATTAGAATTGGAGCAGTATTCCGACGCGATCGCTTTCAGCGATACTTTCATTTTCACGAGGTTTCCCGAATTTAGCGTCGGCTGCATTGTCGCGTACGAGCGATAACGCAGTCTGGCCGGCTGTCTTAGAACTGTTCGCGCAGTGCCAGACCGCTGTGACCCGTACGCGACCGAAAGGGGCCGACGCTTTAGCCTCAAGAACTCTCGCGAAAGTTAACGTATCTGCGAAAATAAGCCCTTGAGAATATGGCCTTAGCATGTCCTTACAATCTGCACTTAGTCTCTCAGCGAGAACGCTGGTACACGTGCGCGTAACTTTCACGCCAGTATTGGAAGACCAAAACCGAATGATGTCCTTGCATCGCCGCAGAACCTTTTGAGCGGAGCATGAACGTGTGTCTAATCGACCCGTTGTCATATTGAGTCAAGCTGACTGAGCCACACTAGGGTCTAATTTTAGAGAGGTACTAGAACAGGCTTATAAAAAAAATGAATAGAGGCTCTGTGCATTGCCTGTGCAGCGGAGCAGACCATTGGCGACGGCCTATTCTCGGTACTACTGACGCTTCAGTAGCTCGGCAGCGATCGAAATCCAATACCGTCAAAATATTGAAATAAGATGGTCGTCGTGACATTATACTCGCAGTAGAACGTTTTTCCAATTTCAGAAACCCATCACATGCATGACGCGTTTCAGTCGCGAAACGCAGCCCGTCGATTTGTTGAATGCTGAGAAGTGCTACTGCAAGTGCACGCGACGTTGGTATCACAGCGTTAGTAAACGGATTGAAAAGGCATGCGGATTTTGGTTTAATTATCATTTTTGCTCCGCGATGCTAGGCAAAACAATGTGATTCAGACCGTCCTGATTATTCTGACACTTTGAAATCGGCAACGATTATTCTACCGGATTGCAGTAAGTAATTAATAAACAGTGCAGCTGGCGTGAATCTAGCAAAGCTGATGCCACATGTCATCAGTCCATGCCTTGCTTCACTCGTCAGAACCCCTTTTACACGGTGCACAGCATTTACGATGGTATTTTATGCCACCTTTAGCTGTCATCCATAGATAGACTACTTCCATTACGACGGGCAAAAAGATTTCTTGGTGTATAGAAAGAATCGTTTGGTATATCGCCGTGACTAAATATTACTGTGCGCAGGTAAGCACACAAAAATGGATCATAAGTCTACCTGTCTGATAATGTCTTTCTTTACGAATTTTATACATGTGCGTTCCCTGTGCATTCCTTTATTTTTTTTTTCCTCACCAAAAAGCTACGATTGTTAAGTGCGCTTCAGCCTGGTCCTTCCCCAAGGATATTCGCGATGCATTTATATTGTCGATCAGGTTGGAGTTTGTAGGAGCTGTATAAATATATACGTTTGATTACTCGGTGCACAAAAACTGATTCTCGTGATTTCTTTTCGCTTTAGGCTGACTTGCCGTTGTCCAGCTTGAGTCACAATACCCGCTGATCTCCTCTGGGAAATTCAGTGTTCATACTTTCTTTAAGGACGCCACTATTTCTCTACCAGGAGTGCGCAAAGCAGAGACGAAACTTATGAGAAGAAGCGGCCGTCGAAGTTCCTTTTGGAAACGATGTTTGTGGCTCTACAACAATACACAGCAGTGAAACGTGTGTATGAAACGTCGAGTGCATGATCACATAGTCGTCCGTGTTTGTAAATAAGAGCCCTATGACGCTTTTAACGCGTAGGTGAATGAGCAGAAAGAAAACAGCCCTTGTTTCTGATGAATCTCTTTCGAGAGGTGGGCTGCGGGGTTGGGCTTGGTTATGCAGTTCTTTTGTGGGGCTGAATACGACTAGAACAAGTAAAATAAATGCATTTCTTGAAGAAAATGTAATAATAATATCGAACCTGCCATAACTTGCCCGAATGGTTGAACGCTCATAAACCTTCCTATGGCCAATTTTGATATAAGAGTTGCTCATTACTCCTTTATCTTTTTTTTTTTCCACAGCCTTTCTTTTTCTTCCCTGTATCACAGTCGAGACGTGTAGAAATTTGACTATATGTCGGTCTTTGCACAAAGCAGAATTCCTACTACTTGTTGTAAATGTCCATGTTGTGCACATTATAGTTACCGCTAACTTTTTTTGTGATGTGGTGTCAGAACTTACTGTGTTGTCATTCTTTGTGTACCCGATACTAGCCGCTGGCTGTGGGTTCAAGTAGCTTTGGCAGTTTGTAACTAAGCTTTTCGAATGTAAATGTTGAAGATATCTAGGTGGATAACGAATCTTTGTGATGGAAGATTGAACGAACTATAACTGGTGAAACTTTAAGAAACTCGGAAGATTTCAGTGTATAGTAGAGAACGAACAGGTCTAGCTAGCATGCGTTATCTCAACGAAAGAGGACAAATCGAGTTGGGAAGTTGATCAAAGCGTATAGCAGATAACCAGTGGTCAGTCATAGTAACAAAAAAAAAAGATTACGCACTACTAAGGGAAGGAAACCGCAGTCGTGTAAGTGTTAGGATAAGCTGGTGTTTAAAGGTTGGGAAACTTGCAGGAGGGTCCATGGGATAGGTATTGTAACTCCAGACGGGGAAAACTGGATATCGCGAGGTATTCGACCGGCATTGGACATAAAAGATTATGAGGATGACGATGATGACGATGATGACGATGATGATGATGATGATGAGGAGGAGGGGGAGGAGGAGGAGGAGGAGGAGGAGGAGGAGGAGGAGGAGGAGGAGGAGGAGGAGGAGGAGGAGGAGGACTCAACCACGATGGCACGGCCTGTGCATGATAAATCCCTTGTACATAGGTGAACCCATCGCAGCAAAAGGGTACCTGTCAATTTGAAAGAAGATGTGTACAGGGCAAGCATGCTAAAAGTAGTTGTGCAGCTAACACAAGTTCACCCTGTGAAAAATTCCAACGCTCAGAAGATCCTTGTGGATTAACAAATGACGTTGGGGAGGTTCTGTGGGTGACAGGAGAAGGCAGCTACGGGACGTCTGCGACGGTCAAGGCGGCCAACATCAAAATCAAGCTGTCAGATTGAAAACTGAGGTGGTCTGGCAGCATAAGGCTAGTAGTATTCCGCCAGCATCAGAGACAGGTCGTCGTTAATTATAGAGATGGGGGTCGCCTCAGGAGAAATGTGGCGATACACTGTTGTGGGTGTCCTTCAGTGGAAGAAACTACTCACAACCAAGCTGATATAAGAGAGTTCGAATGCGTGCCTCACGTCTGGCTGAATGCGTGCTACCTAATGCATATCTGTAGTTCCTAAGTTAATTCCGAAAATGAAGCGCCAAGCTCGTTGCAGCCTACCCACCGCGTACCGAATGGCGCTGTTCACACGGCTGCCGCGTGCACTCGTCTACACGAGGAGGCAGCAGCCAACGTCATCGCTGATTAACTGTCCGCTAGTGAGCCGAAGCGCCGTTGTCTTGCTTGGCGAAACGCGCGGGCGCAGAAATGAGGAAAGGAGCGCAACGAAGCGGGCGAAGTGCGCCCCCCCCCCCCCCCCCTTCGCTAAAGCGGCCTCATTTTTCAATTCATCCCAGTGAAGTCGGGTGGAAAATCCGCTACTACAGTTACATGCGGTAGCGCGCCTGCGAAACACGTCTCGTTCTTGTCGCTCACGGTGCGCTGCCATCGATTGGGCGCCGCGCCACGTACGAGCGGGCACGCCAGCGCACCGTAGTGACGTCGCAGCCCGTGACGCGTCTCCCTAGCGACGGCGACGAATCGGGACGTCACACAGTTCCCGATTTGGCTCGCGGCGGAGTGAAAAGGGGAAGGATGGAGAGCTTACCCTTCCCTGTTGATCACTGCTTCGCCTCTATCTCTTTGGTAAGATGTTTTCTCCTTTTTTTTTCTTTTTCATTTTTTTTTTTTCATTCGTTCATTCTGTCTCTCCGGCCACGCAGCGTGCGCGTCCGTGAGGCTTTCCCTTTGCACGGCTCTTTTTCATCTTTTCCCGCGTGCGGTACGGGATCAACGGAGACAAAAGCACTTCTAGAGACGCGGCGGCAAGTCGACCGGAAATCCGACGAGAGCGGCCCTGAATGATTCCCGCCTGTACGGGGGCGCCGAAGTTTCTCGTTTTTCTCGTATCCGTTGATTTGTGGAGGAAGTGCGCGCTGTACACGGCACCCGTGTGTTCACCCACGCTCTAGAACCTCAAGAAAGAGCATACCTGGCACGTCGTCTGCACTAGCCCGGGGGTGCAGACTTTGTCGAACGAATGGAAAGGCACGACGGAGCATATGCGTGGGCAAGTGCGCGAGCTTGCAACATGAATGATGATGTTGCGTGGCAACGGTTTTGTACGCCCTTACCAAAATTGATTTAGACAGTCATAGACTGTCTAAACCCATTTTTAGAGCGTCTATAGGCTATCTAAGTATATTTTTGTAAGGGCGGGCCCTCTCGCGGCTTATGAACACATGTTGCTTGAGCCTGACATGCCTAAATAAAGACCGGTTTAACGTTTCTACGGACAAAAGCTTCGTTATGAAAATTAGTGCTCAACTTGTTATTGCCGCAAGATTTAATACGCTACAACGACTGATAAAAGGCATTAAGTAAAGATGAGTAACAACCTTCAAGTTGGTGTTTATTTATTTATTTATTTATTTATTTATTTATTTATTTATTTATTTATTTATTTATTTATTTATATCTACTTATTTATTTATTCCGTGACAGTTTGCCGTCAGTAGCTGGACTAGTGCTTTCTTTAGGTTGATGAGACCGCAAGTCGCGCACGGTCGCACGGAGACTGTTCCAGCCTCCTCGAATCGGTTAAAGTACGTGGGGAAGAGAAAGGAAAAACGGGGTCGGTAGATTCTTTTGTCGCACTTCTGGGAATGACAGATATATTTCCTATTTTCCTCTTCTCTACCAGCTGACAGACTTAAAAAAAATAGTCACAGTTTCGCGGCAAGGGCGAAGCAATGGATTCGACAGCAACAAATTGTAATGTTATTCGGAGTGAGGCTAGCAGCTCACTCCTTTGGGAAACGCGACCGCTGCTGGGACCGAAGTTCCCTTCGTGCTGTCTACGACTTCAACGCAAACTTTGCGATGAGAGCACAAGTGCAAAGGTGTGAGCCGTCTGCTGATCTCCTCTAAAGATACGGCACGCGCTACCGCCGACGACCACCCGCAGGCGGTCAAAGTACGCATTTCCGCTGGAGCCATGCCGCCCCCCCTCCCCCTCTATGGCTCATATCTCCATGCGCCTTTCGCGCGACGTAAGACGGCCGGCGCGTTTCCTCTCTGCTTGAGCCGCGATCATCGGCAGCCTTCGCACGCTTTCACTCGCACATATAGAACATACGACACGCGGGGCGATGCTATCGATTTGGACTTTATGCCGATCAAGGCGACGCCAACGGCAAAACCGCGCCTGGAGTGTCCATATAATTGTTATCGCAGTGAAGAGGAAATGGAACACAGAGAAAGGTAAAACTCAACGTATACAGGAGGCTTGCTGCCTTACCCGGCGCCCGTATACCTTTGATTTCGTCTTCATCTCTTTCTCGTTTCCTCTTTTGCAATTCTCTTAATTGGTACTCCCCCTGCTCAGAACCATGTACCAAGGGGTCCAACAAGCTACGCTCGTCTTCCATGACGGCTGGCGGGTCGCCAAATCCGATGGACGGGAATACGTCGTTACGATGTCACTGTGCAGTGAATGCTGACTGTTCCGCAAAAAGTTCCGATGATGCAGAGCTTGAATAACCTCACACCGCAGCGCCGCTGTATTCAGGCTCGCCCTAGGTTTGAAAGCGTAAATTCAGACGAGTCAGGTTGTCATATGCTTATATTTGGCACGAGCAGCCAAACATTCATTAGCTTAACGAGCAAAGCTTGATAATACCTTGAAACGTGAGACGAGATGCGCAAACAAACAATGTGGTCAATGTCTAGTCATTTGTGAATTACGAAATGGAAGGAACATTTAAATTACCATTGGTGCGTGTGTCAGGTTCTGTAGGTGCGCCAAGCAATGACTGGAGCGACAAAAACGGGACAGGCAGACGTTGGCGTAGCCAGGGGGAGGGGGGTCAACTTTCCTAAACCCGCCTAATTTTTATATTTTGTATGGCTATATGTATATACACGCACACATATATACAAACATGCACGAACATACATAAATGGAGGTAAGACATCACCCTCCTCAAACAAAACATTTCTTGCTACGCCCCTGCAGACAGGTTATTAACGCTGATAAAAATGAGCATTACATTGCGAAACATGCGTTTTTTTAGACTCGTTCGTTGTCATCTGTGTCGTTGGCTGTCGTATGAAGGCCTCGAGATGGTCGTTTTTTGTCCCACAAGCACTCAGAAACGACAAGGTTCGCTTGTACGTTTCGGGCATCCTTTCTTTGTTAATTCGTCTACAGGTGGCTTAACAAATACCTATGGATCTTACTAAAAACTGGTCTCCAAAGGTGTTCCCTACAGCGCCTTTGATAAGTACTCTACTGCATGACGCGCAGCAGTTCTTGCCTCCTCTCCCCGCACTTGAAAGCTTAAATGTCTTGGGAAGCTGTGAGCCGTTTGGGAGGAGGAATCCCGAACCCAACGACAGCCGAAAGTAACACAATAATGACCCTTCTTTTTTCGAAGTAAAAATCACTGAGAATAAAACAGAACTCATACGAAATCATGATGAAAACACTGCTCGTCGAGCTGGCGATCCTGTCGCAGCTTGTTAGAGTCGAAAAGATCTTTTCATCTAAACGTATAAATAACCTTTCTTTCTCACCGATTTTTACGCAGTTTAACATCGGAAAAAATCAGGCACATGGAGCTTCGTGGCTTCACCAACGCGAGGTGCAGCGTAAGCTCTGTTTTTGAAACCTCTAGATCGCGCATACAACGCCGTAGAGTGCTATACATAGTACTCGTAAATTCTGTTATTTTAACTAAACCGTCGCTGACGACAGCAAAACAAAAAGACTAATACCGAAATTGATTAAGATAACTAAGTTTCACTTGATGAATTACTTAGTTCGGAACGTCCTGCTTCGTCTTTATGCGTATTTCTATACTTTTGTGTTTGACTTTAACGAACGTGAAGTGACTTTCTAATGAACATGGCACTTTTCCAGCGACTATTCACTCGTTTCGAACCGTGCTGTTGCAGCGAACTTAAATCCAAGTCTGTGAGCTTCGTGATGTCATTAGAACGTTCCAATTGACAAAGTACAGTTTGTTCGCCAGTATTTTTCCCCCTCTGGGGAAAAATATCTCATAACATGGGCTCTTTTCCTCCAATTTCTAGCTCAGTTTCCTTGTTTTCGACGTGCACGATCGCAGTCTGCTCTCATAACGGCGGCCTAGCAATTCGAGTATTTCTTCTTGAAAGCTGCTTGCATCACGGGCTCGGCTATTTTTTTGTTTTCTGCTAGTCATTATCCTTTCGTAGAATAGCAAAAATATCCATTACATTCTGAACAGGAACATCTTGATTCTTGAAGTACGATTTGAACTGTTCACTTTTTTTAGAAAAGTCAATTATTTCCGTGGGAAGAAATTAGATGTTTGGCTGGAAAGGATTCGATTCCAGTAATTGGAACAAATACGGCAAGGAACGTAAACATGGTGACTTAGAATTTAAAAACAAGCTTACGAAATGGACAAGGGGTGCACGAGCGTATGCGTAGGAATGCGTATGGAAGCTTTGACATTTCCAGAAGATAGTACCGTACCACAAATACATCTGCACAATTCACGTAAGGATCGTACCACATTTTCCTTTCAACATTGTTTTTTTTTTCTGCTCACACTAGGCAAAGAAGGCGACGCACTGATACGGCGTCCACGTGTACTCTTTATCTTGGGATGGGAAACACACGTACGTACATGTCTGTACGTGGCGGTTCTGCATGGAGACTACCGTGCACTCGGAACAGTTAAACGCAAGCCTCAAAGCGACAGTCAGCGTGAAAACATTGGTGCGATGTACTTACAACGACACTATCGCACGACACTTATGGCAGAAGTATAAGATGAACAAAGCACTTACGAACGCAAGCGTGGGTGCCAGATAAACGTAAAGTCTAGGCGCATTGACCAATGGCACCATAATATGCCACTAAACTATAAAATTTTGTGGCAACAATTAATGCCCTTTTATTTATATGTCCAACGAGTTCTTAAAGCAAACGTACCTGTTCCTTCATGGCATAACATCGATAGCGGCGACAAGATAGGAGGAGGGATGGCATGGTGATATTTGAGAACCGGAGCTGATAGAGCATAACAACTGCTTATAGAGAACACCTATGGGTGACAGTACCTGTGGACAAAATGAACTGTGTATAAATAAACGACGAGTTGTTACATCGCTTAAACGAAAAAATTAAAGAGACCGTAGCAAAGGTACGTATTACGAGTGTATATCCGATGTGGGCTCGCATTTGATCCACTTGGATGTATGGACGGACTGCAATGGGAAACTCCTGCTTGATGTGACTGACCAGTAACATTTGACCATTGAAAATAGGCCACTTAAATGTAACGCATAAAATCGCGCGGGAATCCGCGGAATAGGCAGAGCAAAACAGGCATGTTTGATAAACCGACGAAATCTGCAGTGAAGACGCCAGATGAAAATTGACGAGTCAGGACGGGATCATAAGCGTATTACATAACACTTTAGTTGCCTGAGCGAAGAAAAATAACAGAGGCAGTTGTATAACGTACAGCGCTATATTTAAGTGACGTACTAATAGCAGCTACAGCATTGAGTAGTATCAAATATGCACAAGAAAGTATTGGAATGTTGCGTAAACTTTAGCGCGTGGCAACGAAAATTTCTAAATTGCAGAAACAAAATGTCCGGCGGTAAGCTGGCAGAATAGTACGATCATGGGCGTAGTCGGAAAAGCGTGCAAAGCGTTAAAGGAACACGCAGAAGCAGAACATAAAAAAATAAAAAGAAACCTGCGGTGCTGTCATAAGGGAAAATGGATCGAAAATGAGAGACGTCTTGGCGCAAGGAAAAAGCAATTGGTGGTTCAGGAAAAATAAGTAGAAGCTGAAATAATTGCTGAAAAAGAAAAGACTCGAAAAAAATTCTGGAACTCGTCAAATCTTTCCGTAAAAAGAATGACGGCGTCCGGTATCCTATTTAGGACGCATACCGAGGGCAATTTGCTAGTGCGAGGTGCGTTGAATTTCATTACGGGCACTGAAGCTGAGTCATTCAAAAACGAAACAGAACGATCCGTGAAAGGGGGATTACGAAACAAGGTAAATGCAGGAAAGGTATCAAAGCCGAGGAATATAGCAATAATAATTGTTGGAGTTTAACGTCCCAGAACCACGATATAATTATGAGGGACGCCGTAGTGGAGGGCTCCGGAAATTTCGACCACCTGGGGTTCTTTAACGTGCACCTAAAGCTAAGTATACGGGCCTCTAGCATTTTCGCCTCCATCGAAAATGCGGCCGCCGCCGAGGAATATCGAGTGGAAAATGGCAGAAGAAAAATTTTGGTCGGACCTGCAACGAGGCTGGAGGGCATAGTCATACCCAGTAATAAGGAAATGCGCCAATTACCAATGAAGCCTCGCTAAAATTGTCTTAAATTCGAAGCATTTCTTAGCGAACCTTTGGTATTTTGAGCGTTTCTATCTGTGTATCTATCTATCTATCTATCTAGCCGCGTACGTCTGGGTGCTCTCATGATCGCCTCCTTAACTTGGTGTAGACCAAAATTGGCATGGGAGGGTAAGAGGGTTTGATGAATATGATTGCCGGGTCATGACATGAATAACACGAAAGTCCTGTCGCGTACGTCGTCAAACTCTTTCCTCCAGACACGTGTGGCACATACCCGTTTCCCACGGGCCGCGGTGTACGGGAATGTGCCATAGGTGATTGACAGTTTATATCTACCCAGGAACAGCGAGAACAGACATTGGTAATTGAAATGCGAGAGCTTTTAGAGAAACCGACATCGGCAGCGTTGACCCTACGAATAGAAAGAATAAAAATTAGGATACCAGCAGGAATCGAACCGAATCATTCTGAGTAGCAGTCAGGTATTCTACCACAGAGCCATGCCAGGTCTATAAACTGGTTTGGAAAAACAGCCTATGCAGACGTAATGTCGGTGCAACGTCAGTTGTGGTTGTGGTGCTGGCTATCTAATTTTATAACCAAGCAATAAACACTACATATGTACTCCTATGATACCGTACTTCATCTACAGCCACCGAACTGGCCGCACTACGGGCTGCTTTTAATTTCATCGTAGACCAGACAGCCGAGTCTTGGTTCATCTTCACAGACTCAAGATCGGCGCTGCAGTCTCTGAAGTCCCCCAGCACCCAGGAACAGCTTGTAATGGACATCAAACACCTATGCAATAAAGCCTGCGAATTGAATCACCGCGTTGTTCTGCAGTGGATACCTGCCCACTGCGGAATACAAGGCAACGTCCAGGCTGATGACGTTGCCAAAGCTGGACATGACGCCTCGAGAGAAATTGTTGAAATACCTTTCTCGAGAAAAGACGCGGCGACACTTGTATCGGCACATGCATGGCGCTTCCAGCGATCCCTCTGGGCAGGTGCCAGTCACCAGTATGGGCCTCTTTACAAAATTGATCCATCGTGTGCCTTCGATATGCCGCGAGACCTCAACAGACAAGAGGAAACATGCTTGCACCGCATCAGACTAAACGTCGCCTGCACTCATTACTTCAAGAACAAAATCAAGTTGTCGGACTCACCGTTGTGCGTTCAATGCAACGTCCTAGAAGACCTAAAGCACGTTCTCTGCGAATGCAGGCGATACGCAACAGGTAGACGATCTCTGAAGGCGGCTTTGCACCTTCAACAGGACTCGTGTTTAGAACTGCGGCACATTCTGGGCCCATGGCAGAACAGCACCTGTGCGTTACGAGCAACGAAAGCGCTGCTGACTTTCTTGCGAGCCACAAGCCTCACCGAAACTTTGTAAACAGTATAATCTATGTATGTATGTGTGGTTGTCAGTGTATATATCATAATCATCACCCTGGAGCACCTGGAGTAGCATGTCAGGCGAATAGCCAGGCAAACATCTCCAGCTTTTCACTAAAACATTTCTCTCTCTCTCTCTCTCTCTCTCTCGCTCTCCTATGATACAGGCGTCATGTCAGGTTAACGTCTGTGGTTCCAGTGTTTGCTCTGTTTTCATAGCAGTGTAATAAACGTTACATTTGTATTCCTATATGATTCAGCAAGCTATATTCAAGCGTTTCTCGACCCCGGAGGAATAAGCAAACGAAAGTTACTATATGATGTTCACATAATCGCACCGTAAAGTGCACTTCACTGCGAAAATACTGACGTATGTGCTGTAACGTGGGTGCTGACGTTACGTCAGACCATAAGTTACCCTTTGAACGCCAGTGTAGTCGACGTGCCTGGTAAGACCACGATGTGTACACAACTACTGCACTTACAAAAACACGTCGATCCACCTCGTAACGCTTGTCTCAACACCAAAAAAGAATGCAGCATAGAACTACTCGCTGACTGCTTCGCATGAAACCGATTCCCACAACGTGTGGGAGCTGCCGAATTTTTTTTAAGAATGTCGTCGACGACAAAGAAAAATCTGAGAGTTCATGTCAGGGTAGAAAGAAATAAATTTACAGAGGTATTGAAAATGAAAACATTGAATCCAGCAGGTCGATTACTGTTTTTAGATTACTATATCATCCGCAGTGCACAGATTAGCAAGGCTAGTCATTAAGTTGAAGCGACAAAAGTGGAACCAGATACTGGGAGTTCTACACAGAATGCTTTTAGAATAACCAAGGGTATCTTTGACAACCTGTTTGTAATCGCACAGTGCCAAAAAATAGCCAAGTAATTTCCTGGATAGTATATGTATGTAGCCTTTCGAGATAGTAGCAGCGCATTCGACAGCGTAAACGAGTTGATTATTGGAGACGGCATTTTGACAAGAAAGCATACACTCTTAAAAAATAAATGTCATCATATTCACTTAAATAAATGCTAACCGTTTGCTTGTCACAAAAAGCACTAACCTCATGATGAGTGATGTTAGTAAAATGCAAATTGGTGGAATCCACCATTTCGTTAGCAAGTGAACACCACCATCTCAAACTGTTGGTTCTTTACTATGTTGTTAGTAACAATACTTGCAACTTAGTAACTGTACTAACACTAGGGGACTATAATGACCTAACAAGAGGTTTACGCCTATTTGGTTTACATGTGCCGTGTACATTGTCATATACCAAGTTCATTCTAATAAAAAAGGATATGTAAGACTAACAAAAAAAATTGACGAGATGCTACAGCATAGTCCTTTTACCCTAATGAATAATAACCGCTTCAAGTAATTAGTACACATCACAGCTCACACAGAGACAAGAACGGACCACGAACGAGCGCACACAGTTTTTCAAGAATTCACAACGTACGCGACTTTCTGTTTCCCTTCACTTTTTTTTTTCTTTATTGACATCTACTCTAACAGCAGCTTGACGGCTATTAAGATGCCTACTTTGGGATAACACACCTTGCACCGGTTAGCAGTCATGGAATTTAGTGGAATGATCGATGTTTTTGCCCGGTATCTCGCACCCTACTGTTTGCATATATGTCTACCATCGCGTAGCACGAAACTGTTATTCTAACACAATCAAGAAAATAAACTGTGTCTAAATTTTGCGTAAGGCTGTCAAAATTACGGAATAACATACTACGGCATCTACGAAGCATCTGCACGCATAGGTGGCTTGGCAGTTACCTAGTAAAAACACCAAGAAAGCCTCCCTGGTTAGTAACGACAAAATTTACAAGCTTTACTAGCTGCTGGCTAGTAAAGAGATGCCACGAAGGTAGGAAAATATGCTCGAAACCGATAAATGCATGCATTTACAAACTGTTTACTAACTTTTTTTCTACGAGTGTAGAGTTTGTGGAGAAAATATACCAAAATGACAGTTACAGATAAGCTAAATTATCTAACCTAGAGAAACTTAGCAACCTAGCTAACCCATGGAAAGGGCAGGGGTGGTAATCAGGCTGAGCCTGGTTGGTTAGCCAGTGTATTGGGGAAAGAGAATTCAAGTTGAGGAGGAGGACGACGACGAGAAGAGTTCGTACTTCGTACTAATATAGGCTTTCAGTGTCTGGTCCGTCACGAGCGTTTGTGTAAGGTAGTTCGTCTGCCCCCTGAATTTTGGTATATCCCTTTTTTTTTTTAGGATGATGGCATAGACATGACCACTAAGGTGCCGCGCTGCAGCTCTTCATGACAAAGGAATTTAGATGTTGTTCTCTCTCTCTGGCTCTCTCTTGACGTGATTTATGGGCAGCGTTATCGGCCATTTCATCGCTAACGATACTGCAGTGCATGTTCAGGTAACCACTGAAACACTACGTCGGATTGTGCCCAGTTCACATGAACAATTGGTCTCAGATATTAAACTAGGATACCCTAAAGCTAATTAGGAAGGACGCACTAATTGCGCTGCAGTAGCTATCTAGAAAGGCACACTCTGTGTGAGAGTTAAATTCAGTATATGGAAACCAAACTTTTATAGAGTTTACTGACGCGTCTAATCGGCTGTTCAAAGTAGAGTAACGTGAGACGCCATGGATAGCTGACTAAGATCATATACCTACGGGAGTGCATAAGAGAGGAAAATATCTAGATTGTCGAGCAAAAGTCTGGAGACTAAGATGCTTCGATTAAATATATAGCTATTCGCATTCGAAGCATTAGTCCTGAAATAAAGTGATGCAATATGCGCACCCCTGCTCGACCAATGGAATCCATTGAAACAATTCTCCGCAAAACGGACTCGCTAAAACATTTTTTGCTGATACTGCGGCCTCTTGACTTTTGTTCCTGACTGCACAAAGAAAAATGTGACGTAAACAAAGTGAGAGGCTTAAAAGAACGCTGATGTATTAAATCATAAAGCGATATTTGTGTGTTCAGCAAACATTAACTAGTACAAGGGGCATGGGAAGGCTGTAGCTGTAGTGTTAGTGGGTGCAGTGCTTATACAGCATGAAGGTCTGGCAAAACTGTAGGACAATGGGAGATCCACTGAGACCCCATGGGATATATGGGACACGGTAGTGCAGAAGACTTCGGTGGGCATCTTTTTTTAATTTGGAAAACTCTGAGGAAAATCTCCTTCCAATGACGATTGCAGAATATAGTTAAAAATCTATGGGTGGCTGGGTTATAAAGCGCGTTTAGAGAAGAAAAAAGGTGGCTCAAAGTCGAGGAAGGGAATCGGGAAACTAACCAGCAAATATTACGTTAAAGTGGTATGCGCTAGCAGGAAACCCGGATATGACATTGAGCATGACACTTCTTTGTAAAGTTTTTGTGGTCAAGATCCATTATATTGCGAAGTCTAAGCTCGACTGAACAGATGCGCGTTTTTCAGGAAGCGAATAAATGATCATGCCTGTACAGGTGTGGGGTTAATTGTTAGCAAGAATATTTCGTAACAGCTGCGTCGCGTAAAGCGCCGTGAAATGAAAGCTACGGACATGGTTATCCCAAGGTATCCTAGACTTCTACGTAGGGTACTCTCACAAGACGACTTATTGCCTCGGTATCAGGGTCCTAGTCAGCTGCTCCGCAGTAATTACACAGTAGTTCCACTGACGCTGGGGCAACA
Organism: Rhipicephalus sanguineus; assembly: GCF_013339695.2. Taxonomy (NCBI): domain Eukaryota; kingdom Metazoa; phylum Arthropoda; class Arachnida; order Ixodida; family Ixodidae; genus Rhipicephalus; species Rhipicephalus sanguineus. The sequence goes on from NC_051176.1 coordinate 267,540,807, forward strand.
TGTGTCCCTGCAGTATCGTATGTGTCGCCGGTGAATCGACGAGTGCGCAGCGAATGCGGTGCGGCTGCTGAGCACGGCGTACACGGTGCGGGTCAGAGGTGCCATGGCTGAAGTGGGCTCGTGGGTTGATATTCCGGGTACGAGCCGTCGAAAAGGGTATCTGGCGTACTGTCACGCATGCAGGAGGAGCTGCACAACCTTTACGGGAACTGTGTGCTGAGAGTAGTTTGCTAGCACAGTCTATTTGGAGATTCTAATTGGCATTTTTGCGAACTACTGTTTCTGTTATCGTCATCGTCTTTCTCGGCGTTGGAAACATGTATAAATGAAAAGAGAGTTAAAAAGGAGTAGGCTGGCAATTGCCACAAAGACACACTTTCTTGGTAGCCGTTTTCTTTTTAACACTCGCAACACTTTCAAATATTCTGTTAGGGTTGCAATACCACGGGAGCAAATAGTAACTTAGTGTCTTCCTCCTATAGTTTAATGCAGCGCATGCAGTATTGCGTTTCTGGAATACGATGTAGTCTGAAGTGAAGGCAGAAAACACAATATCATGCATGCATCTCCTCTTCGCACTTGAACCGCAGTGTCATATTGGGAGTCTCGCTACATCGACATGGAGGAGACCTGGCTCCTGTTTCTCCAACAGCGAGTCTGTGTACTCCAGACAACCAAAACACAGTCGTGGAAGGCAAACGACAGCAGAGTAAGCACCACGGAACAACTACAAGTGTGAACGCGCAAGACCCCACAGAACCAAGGCCGCCTACACACATGATCGCACATCAGCGGTGGTCAAATGGTAGCGTAGCGCGTCCGCCTCCAGTGCGGGAGGTACTGAACTCGATTCCCAGTGCCACCTGGGAACCACCAGCTTTTCCTATTGGGAAAAGTGTACCCCGACCAGGCGCTCAGTGGTGTGGTCTAGATGGTCTGAGGTTACGAAAAACGCTTATTTCTGCAACCCGTAAGGGAGCACGACGCAGCATCGTTGGGGGAGAGAGGAGTGGAATGAAAGAAGAAATGCGGAAACGAGAGGCCATGCTCTTCAGATGCTAGGAGTATCGCCAGAAATTTTCGGGGGGGGGGGGGGGGTCAACAATTCATTACGCACTGTGGTTGGATGTCTGCGTGTTGCGTGTGTTCGTATGTGTGTGTGTGTATATATATATATATATATATATACATATATATATATATGCATTCATATATCTTGCATTCATATATATATATTATATATATATATATATATATATATATATATATATATATATATATATATATATATATATATATATATATATATATATATATATGACTGCAGCTTCTCACTTCCTTGGTGACCGACATAATGCAATGCAATTACTACGTTGTCATTTCATGGAAGGGTTGTTAATAAGCTCCCTCTATTCCTCGCATAGTTACACCGTAAGCCGATCTCACTGTGCTAAACAGTGAGGACAAACACCTCGACATTTCCGTGAGCGCAGGCAAGCAAAGCAAGCGCGCATGACGGCGATCCCAGGACACGTTTGCCGCCTGACAAGTCACGTACCATTCGTTTAAACGCACTTATGCATATCCACGCGGGCTTGATTTTTGCACAAACACAAAAATGCAGTTGTAGTATGTGTCCAAACCTACGCACAGCGCACGTTTGTGCACACTCCGATGCATGCGCGCACGACAAAAAGAAAGAAAAAAACGCCCGGCCTGCGCGGAAAGCCCAGCACAGTGCCTGCCGTCGAACTGCGTTATTCGACGCGCTCTTCGCTTGTGCTCTTTTGTTGCTCTCTAATCACTTGGACCGCACACAATTCTGCCTGCCTCTCAGAACGCGCAGAAAATGCTCAGTGATGAGCAATATCGTATTTCAGTCGTACGGCAGGCTTTCCGTTTCCGCGGCACGTTGACAGCCTCGCTACGGCCAACGGCCGCTGGTTAACCGCCATCCTTCATCCTCAAGAGGTAATTTGGGTACCCGTCAACAAGAGCACCATGACACACCTGTCAAATATGCATGCCTGGCTTCACGGCTTCCATGTTCCAGGCATGCCTGGCTTCTGGCTTCTCGGCTTCTAACCTGGAATGGGTTCTTTCTAGCCTATTCCAGGTTAGAAAAAACGGGGGCTTCGGCGTATGCGACGTATTTTCGGCCGACCCATCTCTATGCCACGACTTCAAATGTTTTTGTCACCGCTCCTCCGGTGTATTACAGCCCCTCCCCCCCCTTAGTTACATATGCATGGTTGGCGAAAAGTAACTCCTTATTAATAATCGTTTGTAACCTTTGTAATACTTAACCAATTTTAATGAAACAAAAAGCATTTTGTTCCTTGCTGTTTGAGATTTGTTATGCACGGCTAAACTTAGCCTACAGTGGTGGTACCTCGGCTATGCAGCAGTTACAGTGCTCGGCTGCTGACTCGAAGGTCGCGGGTTTAATCCTAGCCGCTGCGGTCGCATTTTGATGCAGGCGAAATGCTTGAGACCCGAGTACTGTGCGATGTCAGTCAGTGCACGCTAAAGAACACATGGTCGAAAATTCCTGAGCCCTCCCCTACGGCGTGCCTCAGATTCACATTGTTGGTTTGGCACGTAAAACCACGATTACTATTAAACTTCAGCGTAAGCACCACCATTATTCACTACGTTTTCTGTAAACGGTGGAAGGTGCTTGCGACGCACTGCTGCAGATATTCGTGTGGTGCGCTTGCAAAACCTCGCTGAATTCACACCTCGAATTCACCAATATGCTTTTCGTGTTGTGTGGTAAATTTCCTCTCTAGCCCACCCCAAGAGGAACAAGTCGCTGGGCGTCAGGTCTCCTTGTATGCAGCCCATTTTAGGGGGCCACGACGCCACAACGAACCTCTTAGAAAATGTGTACCGAAAACCTTTGAACCCAGGGCCTTTGTTGAGGTCATGTCGCTGATACCTCCAATAACATAAATGAGATATGTAATAAATTCTCCTATTGGAAGGAACAAAATGCTTTCTTGTTTCATTGAAATTGGTTAAGTGATATAAAAGTTATAAACGATTCTTGATAGAGAGTTACTTTGTACCCACATGTTATATGTAACTTTATTATTTTTATTAATTTTTTAGTGGTCGCCTCTTGCATTCTTTTCCACAAAGGTTCTGCTCGACAAAATTTCGTATGGCTTTAGACTGCACTTGAGTGTGCAGCCGACAATGTCCGCTTTCGGAAGTGCGCTCCAAAAACAGTCGCGCCGTTTTTAGGCGTCTTTTTGTCCCACAAATAGCAACCATTGTCCTATGTCTTGCGCGAAGTTCCTTGCCTTAACGCCTCGCGCCCGGCACTTCCAGGTTGCGAACAGCGTGTGCGCTATCAGCGTAACATAGCATCGTTTGTTAGGAAAGGGGCTAGCACTAGTTATCAAGAAAGAAAAGCCAAGCAAGTCGGAAAGTGGTTATCGTTGTCGGACTAAAAAAAAAAACCCATAAATGTTGCGAACGTATTTAGAGAGGGAGGTCTGATGTCATACTTTGCCCCCTTTGCCCGCACTCCTCCCCCCAGTATTTACACCGACGCAGAGCTGCAAACTCGGAGTTGCTTTGATGAGATGTGCTCAGGGGTCGCCTACTCCGCAACGCTTTCGCGCCAGCCACGAAAGCGTTGGTCACAGTGTTTGCAAGGCAGCAAATCTTTCGCTTGTCAAGTCGGGGCACGAAAGGCAATCGTCACTACAGAAGCCGGGGATACGTAACAAAAATCCACTAATTACGTTACTCGATTATGATGAAAGAAAACTTCGCCGAAGTATTGGTATTTGCCAGTGTGCTACTGACGTTGAGCACGTTCAAAAGTGAGGGGCCTGTACCCCACAACTTATTAAAGAGCGGGTGGGGGAGCGCCATCACGCCCCCTACGGCGGATCCGCCTGTACATACATACATACATACATACATACATACATACATACATACATACATACATACATACATACATACATACATACATACATACATACATACATACATACATACATACATACATACATACATACATGTTTGCGTATGTGTTCTGTATTACTCCCCTCCCCGTAAACCGCGCTCATACAATATGGTAACATCTCGGATACCAGAAACCTAGGTAAAGCTCCGTGCTCCTCGCTTTGAAGTGCGGAGCAATCGCCACGTCTCCCCGTTACAGCGCCCGATAACAAAAAAAAAAAAAAAAACAAAGGGGAAATGTTAGAACGATCGATGCACGCATCAGTAAACAAGCAGCCGCAGCTGCGTCTTGAGATGTCCGTGACGAGTACGATGAGCTGCTTCTGTCGTCATAATCAACTGAAACTTACTGACGTCATAACTTCCAGGCATTTCTTACGTTTCTGCCAGCTGCCTACGCACCCGTTGCCCGTAGCCGCCAGCAGCATTACACCTGTTAAAGTTCAATGGCAGATCCAGAGTGGTCCGCAAGCTCCGCTCCAGGGAGCCGTCCCCCAGAAGAGAACACTCGCCCCAAGTCCGCGTTGGGGTGCACTGGCGTTCCAACCAACACTCGAGGAAGTACAAAACCACATATGGAACTACCAACATTCCTTGCGCACTAGTCAGCTCTTTCGAGTATAAAATGTTTCGCAAGTAGCCGCTGATTTCGACGGGAAGGATTGCACGGTTCCGAGAAGCAATCTCTGATCGAGACCCGCTCCTGATCAGTCGCTGTATCAGCGGTTCGCACTCGGAGTAGACGGGCTCCGAAACAAGTAGAAAGTTTTGTCCTGAATCTACTGTGCAGCTGACACGCTACCATTAGAAATAGTAATTGTGCGCACCAAACACGAGGCAAAAGTACGATATGCATACGTCGAACGCTGCCAGGTTCTTCCAAACTTATAAGTGCACCAATCGCGTGGGAACGTTTTCCCGTACTTCTGGGGCAATGAAACCACGCAGCCTGCGAACCGGACAGAGAGAGAGCGATGGTTATTTTAATGAGAAGCCGGTGACGTAAGTCCGACTTGTGTGCTGATCCTGCTTCAACGTGATAATTATTGCAAACCATGGCCAGTACTGAATTCGCAAGAAAATAGTATTACGCTAGAACCAAAAGCTGTGAAATGAAACACTGGAGCCGCATTCAAAAGGCTTCGTTAGCACTGTGTTCTGTCGTTCTTCTGTTCATCCTTCTTTCACGCTGTTCAATATTTGGCTGCTTTCGTGATGTGCCGACTCAGCCCAAGTGTACACGATGCCAATGGTTTAGTTTTACGCTGCAACAACAGGCCGTCCGGGTCTCCTTAATGAGCTCAGCTTGATGTAGAAGGAAGCCACCCGTGGGTAGGTTATGTGCCACAATTAGAAAGATGTGAATTATATCTATCCAAAAGTCACACCTGAAATTAGTCCTCACCTAAACGAATAACTAGCTAAATCTGACCGCACGTAGACCCCCTGAGCCCACAAAATATTAATGCGTCTATCGCGGGAGTTTTAAGGAAGTAACGGGGATGAGACTCTTTTTATAGGAATTTCATTCCTCTCTCCATAATTACTCTGTTTCGCGTGATAAAAATAAACGTTCACCACCTCCATGCATGACTTAACGGGCCCTCTCTCGAAAGTATTACCGTTTTTAAGGCTTCTCTTCTTTTGGTTTGATCGCAAATGAAAGAGCGCACATCTCATGGACGGTCGCGGAATAATGAAAATAGACAAACCTCTGGAAAATCGCTCATTCCGAGACCCAAAACAAATAAAAATAAATAAATAGCTCGTCAACATTCTCAGCCTCTTTTTCGATACAAGGAGACACACAAGGCCAGGAACTGGAGAAAAACCGAAGCATACCGAACCAAACCCAGCCACGTGAAGCCACAATACGTGCATTGTTAAATAAAAAAAAAAAAACGTTACTTTGTGTGCAACACGTGAATGTCATTTTTCAAGTAGCCCTGACATCAAACGAAATCCAGATATAGTTCATAAAGTGTAACCACCAAATTAAATTACTTAGATTACTGTCTGCAAGAAAGTTCCGGATGGTTCTCAGCTTAGTGGACCGTGATGGGAAATGTTCGCCCAAAGGCAGTATCACGCGGGTCATAGGCGCCAGTTGATCTCGATAAGCTTAGCCTGTACACCAGCAGCAGTCGTGGTAATGCCAGAATAAGAGACTAGTGTTTTCGTCTTATTTATGCAGAGGTCATCTAAACGGCCTTTAGATCATTTCACACTGCGCAATAGATATTCCTCGAGCGAAGAACCCCTGGCAGCCTAGCCCTGAGCACCAGCAGCAATAACCGTTGGACAAGTAAAATTTATTCAAATCCAATCCATAAACCGACTGTACACGCGCTGTATTGGCTGCATTGTATGAAGCAGTCAACGGCCAGTTATTCGAAGGGAAGATAACGGAATTAAGTTGGAACACCGGCGTTCTCTTTTCTGAATCTACTGAGTGGTATTGCGGAACCGTATTACCGATTATTGTGTACTCGGGAACGAGTTTACTTCAAGTATGCTTGTAAATGCAAAAAAAAAGAGGGGGGGGGGGAGGCAAAAGACGACACATAGAAAGGTAACCGTTGCAATATCTTCTTTTGTCGAGTGAACGTGACAGCTGCAACCTCGTTTTACTCCATTGCGGCTGACCTATCCTGCTCCATGGTCCGCGTTGAAATGAATGATCTAAAGGGCACCACGGAACACAATACCATCTCCTCTTCTGAATTTCTTCTTTTTTTTTTCAGCTCCGGAGTTATCGCGTCACAAACAGGTCATGGTAAGACAGGAACAAGGGCATACGTTCGCCGTTCCGTCATGTGCGCGAACTCGCGAAGCTTGAATGGAATTGAGGAACCTCGGGCGACTTACATGCAATTGGTGGCAATGTTAAGGCATGCATTGCAATCTTCCGGAGACGCATTCCAGGAACTCTTGATCCCCGAGTTTGTTAAGTAGAGACGACATGCTTTGAGAACACACTTTCTTAACAGTTCTTTGATAAGTTTTCTTTTTTTCAAATATACAAAGGATATGGGGTCCAAAGCCGTAAAGTGCGGTCATGCATGGGTGATTCCGCTGTCGTTTTGGCGCCCCATATACTTCAGTATTTGGCACTGAAATGTCAGTACACGAGCGCTTTTGCACACATCCTCTCATAAGCGCTGCTGCCACTATCGGGACTTGAACCCACGACCTAATGCCAAGAACGCCGTAGCATCGCGACATGGCCCGTATGGCACTGCGACAGGTATATATATATATATATATATATATATATATATGTAAGTGTTGATATGGTTCAATGGGCCAGTTCTTCTTGGGTAATAGGTGTAATACAACGGAGGCGTTGTCAACAGTGATATAAATATTTAATTCCCAACAGTTTCGGGAGGGGTCCTCCCTTCTTCGGGGGATGAGTTAAAACTGATGTCGAAGTTCGGTCTTGCTTCTTGCCGCGTCGCTCTCTCGCCTTCAAAAGCACTCGATGAACTCCGAAGAAACGCCGACATTACCATCAAGCCTGCTGATAAAGGGGGTTGCATAGTAGTTCTAAACACGTCGGATTACCTAAAAGAAGGGGAGCGACAGTTATCAGACACAAACTTCTACAAAGAACTTCCAAAAGACCCGACTCCCGAATTTGAGAGTGTGATAAAAGCAACGCTAAATAATCTCCGCCGGGAGGGGAAAATTACCGCCAAAATGCTAAAAGCGATGTTGCCGGCCCATTCTGTTCCCGGTCGCTTCTATCTACTCCCTAAAATACACAAAGCAGGCAATCCGGGACGTCCGATAGTATCCAGTAACAGTACATCAACAGAAAATATATCAGAATTCATTAATTCCCTGATAAAAGACATCCCACCGACTTTTCCCTCTTACCTAAAGGACACAAACCATTTCATCCGCGAAACTTCTAGTCTCAACATTCCAGCTGATAGCTTCCTGGTGACCATGGACGTCTGCTCACTGTACACTAACATACCCCACCGCGACGGAATTGGGGCTACGGTTTCTGAGTATGTGAAATTTGACTCATCGACCGGTGTAAGTGGCGAGGTACTGTCTAAACTTCTCGATCTTGTACTAAACCATAACCATTTTGAGTTTAATGGCAAGCACTTCCTTCAGGTCAGTGGCACTGCAATGGGCACAAAAATGGCCCCGAACTTTGCGAGCACCTTTATGGCATCTCTTGAAATCCCATTCATTGAGGGGCGCGCCTTGAAACCTTTGTATTACAGAAGATTCTTGGACGACATATTCATTATATGGAACCACGATGAGGGGAGCCTTCAACAGTTCATATGGGATTTCAACGAGCTCCACCCATCAATTAAATTCACGCATAGCATTTCTAAAACTAGCATTAACTTCTTGGACGTGACTGTTTCTGTCAAAAATGAACGCCTTTCAACAAACCTTTACAGAAAGCCTACAGACCAGCAAATGTACCTACATTTCAACAGTAGCCATCCAAGACATTGCAAGACGGGTATTCCATATTGTCAGGCCTACCGGTATCGAAGAATATGCACCGATATACAGGAATTTGACAAACACGCAGAACGCCTAAAGAATTCCCTATCACAACAAAATTATCCCGAAGACATTATTGACGATGCCATACTACGTGCTCGCAACGTGAACCGGAATGACATAATTAAGGAGCCAAAAACAGTATCCAAAACAACTTCCCAAACAAATCTTGTACTAACTTACTCCTCATCGGTGCCACGAGTTAACAACATACTTTCCCGCCACTTCAACATAATTAGGCAAAGCAAACGACTGACTTCCATCTTCGCGGAGCCACCTCGCGTGGTGTACCGCAGGGATAAAACCTGAAGGATATTCTTGTCAGAGCAAAAACAAACCCCGCCAAAATTGAGCCAGGGTGCCGCCCCTGCGGAAAAGCTCGTTGCAAGGTATGCCCACACATGGTCACAACGCGTGAATCAAAGGCAAGCTTCTCAGATTTCAAATTCAACATCACCCAAAACCTAAATTGTGACTCCAGCAATGTGATATACATGTTACATTGTAACGTCTGCGGGCAAGAATACATCGGCCAAACGGACACGCCATTTCGGCTGCGGTTTAATAATCACCGGTACCACGCCACTTCACTGCCGAAGCTACCCTTATCCAGACATCTGCGCTTACCAAACCACAGCTTTGAAAATATCAGCGTAACTCTTTTACAGTCCGGTTTCCAAAACACGCGCGCGCGCGAACAACGTGAGGCATATTTTATCTTTAAATTTAGAACATTAACAGCCGGCATCAATGAGGACCCTGGAAGACTCTCCTGCCTCCGAGAGATAAGCCAAAATGAATTTGGCAACACGGAATCATAATTGGGACCATGCCTGTTTCTTGACTGGCTCGTACGAGTGCAGTGTCGTTTACTTTCTTGCTTTTCTTTTCTCCCCCTTTTTTTGTTTATTTTTTGTTCATGTTTTTTCACTACTTGTACAATGTAAAGTGCTTACGCTCCTCCACCACTTGGAGCCTATTCACAGGGAGCGGGCGAAGATGAAAGGCGGTATGCCGACCCATTAAGGGGACGCTTCCCTCAGGTGCCTCATTCTGCCCTCCGCGACAACAATTTTGGGTGGCCCTGCGCCCAACGCGAACCGAGAAACACCTTCCACGACTTCATGCCATACACAGTTAGCGTTTTTTTTTTTTTTTTCCTCGCCTCGTTTTCTGACTTCGTCGGTGTTCTTCTCTCTCCTTTTTTCGTTTTTTCTTTTTCCCTTTTCTTTCTTTTTCTCGTAGTCTATCTCCCCCACTCTCTCAAATGTCCTTGAAGGCGAGAGAGCGACGCGGCAAGAAGCAAGACCGAACTTCGACATCAGTTTTAACTCATCCCCCGAAGAAGGGAGGACCCCTCCCGAAACTGTTGGGAATTAAATATTTATATCACTGTTGACAACGCCTCCGTTGTATTATACCTATATATATATATATATATATATATATATATATATATATATATATATATATATATATATATATATATATATATATATATATATATATATATATATATATAACATTCTGGTTCGGCTATCGTATAGCATCGGCTGACGCGGGCGAACTTCTAGGGTGCTATTTCGGACAGGGCGTGGTGCGGCTGGTCAGCAGGCCCCTATAGATGACTGCCGGCCCGCGCATTCTGAGTGTAACATCATTTAGCAAAGCCCACTGAGAACTGTTCTTCGTGGGTAAAAAATATCGCGCCAAATGCTGCCAGGGTCATTTATTGAATTGTACGAATTATCAGTCTTCGCGCTTGACTTCACGGTTCAAAAAGCAGGACATCCTTCTTTAATTTAAGAAGGTGGTTTTGCCTTGCATTTTACACTATAGCATAGGCAATGAAGGTGGAACGCCCAATCCCACGGGAGGAAATATTTCGCTCCAACTCCTCCTTTCTTTTTTGCCGTTGCGGAAGTGAATATTCTAATACAATACGCGATGGTTTAAATGACACTTACTTACGTCTGCTGTTTCGCATCAAGTTAACCTATTTATTCGTTTGAACGATTTGCCTCTTCTGATGTCGAATTTTTACGGTTCTTAGAACCCTTGCTGTAGTTTTCAGGACCCTCAGGAGAAAAACGAGACGTGTTTTTGAGCAGATGTTTTATAGCGATACATGAGGTGACAGAAAGCGAAAGTCACTTTCGCTTCTTATGTGTAATGAGCACTGAGCTCAACACGCGGGTTTAGCGACAAATACATGGTGAAAAGATCCATGTCGCAATATTACCTGTGTAGTCTTGCATACGTACGTATGCCACTTTTCGGTTCCTTGGAATGGGTCGGGGGCAAATACGAAACCTAACATGCGGTTTGCGTTTTGCCCATGCGCAGTTGGCATTCGTGAATAGATAGGGTGCCAGGGGCGTAGCCAGGGGGGGGGGGGTTATGGGGCTTCAGCCCCCCCCCCAGAAATTTTTCGTGCTGTCTCTCACCGCCGACCAGGGGCGTCGCCCGGGGGGGGGGGGGTGAGATTTATTGGGCTTCAGCCTCCCCGCCACCCCTTGAATTTTTTTTCGTTCTATTATACACCGCCGTCCGAAATAACCACCTTCACCGAAAACCAACCAGGATGTCGTCTAAAATGTTTTTTTCTTTTTTTTTGAGCACGACAATACCATGGACAGTTAAAAAGTTCTGGATGGTAGCTTTTCTGCGAGATTTGTTTTCAACCATGCAATTTGTGAAACAGGGCATCACTCTTTTTCTTTTTTGAACAATATAAAGAAAATTGACTGTGGTCCGATTATTGCTATTTTACCTTACTTTCACGCAGCCGGCGTCTGCCATTGTGTCCTTCCTATCCTAGAAGCTCTACAAGGCGACGCAGGTTTAATTACATTAATTTTTTAATGACTAACGTCCCCGGATTTAACATTTACTCTCCATGCAGTTACTTCAAGGCAACTTTTTAGTCTTCTTCGGGAAAAATGTGCAGCGCGGCACGGACGAAGGACAATAAACGCACAACACGAGCGCTTGTCCTTCGTCCGTGCCGCGCTGCACATTTTTCCCGAAGATGTTAGTACACCAACTCGCCCAGATCGCCGTATTAGTTCAGAACTTTTTAGTCTTCACAGATCACCTCGCCAGACGAATAGTCGGTCCGCCCACAGACTCCATGCGAATGATCTTTTTATCGCCAGTTCAGATGAGCTGTAAATTCCCAGGGATTATTTTTCACATTTTTTTAGCGCTAGGCGCGAGTACTTTTTTTCATGTGTTTTTTTTCGTGGTTACAAAAAAATCGCGCGGAAAAGAACGCACCAAAAAATATTTAGCATTGCGTGCCTCACTGCTTTCGCTGTTAATGCGACAACTATATACAAAAGTGACATAAAATGATATGTTTTATTTTTCTGTGTGCATATAAAACTTATTTCTTTCAGTAGACTCGCTGTCAAATGTACGCGTGCAGTGATAAGAAAAGAAAAGAAAAACGTCCTTAAGAAAACAACCCTGGTGCCATGTCCAACCCATTGCTGAAAGGACACCACCCTCCGACCACCCTCGAGCCACTTCGCTGCTCCCGCCTCCGCGCAAAACGTTACACGTGGCACCACTTACGGGCTCATTACCCCAACTGCCACTCCAGCGATTCTGCCGAACCAGACTGTAAAGCAAAGTGCGGAAATGGTTACCGCGCCGAAGGAATGTCAGTGCACAAACAATTATCAAAGGTGCCGACTGGGCGCCCGTAACCCCGCGACGTGTGCCCGCTCCTCGCCGTTCACGCATTCTAGCGTCAAGGGCCTAGCCGCCGTCTGAGCCGCCTGATGCACGAAACACATGACGAATGCCTCCGGCGACCGCGCGGTGCCGAAAAAGCAGGCCACATTATCTTGTACCTCCTTGGGTGGCGACCGCGAAGCGCGCGAACAGCAAACGGTGGGGCCGAACCAAGGCCGAACCGATGCGACACCTCGCCACCGCCGCGCCGGGGCCTGGAAGCGGCCCATTCATGCGCAGCCGGAAGGCATCGCTGGGCAATTAGGGAGGTCATTACGACGGCGTTTCCAACCCTTCCAGCCACCGCCCGCGTGGAAGCGGGCTCCTTTGTCCTGGGTGCGACAAGAAACCAGATGGGCTCCCTCATCTCCGGAGCCCAAGCACTTCGCGGGGCGACGCGCACGCACTTCGAAGCCTGCGGTCAGGGGCCATCCGGTCGCATCTGCTTTGACCAAAAGCCGCCCAAGTCGCGCTGCGCGCCGGAATGAACGCAGCACCCCGACCGCCGTGGCCTCCCAAGTTTTCCGCTCAAAGTAAACAAGAAAACAACAACAATCGTGCGCCCAGTTCTGACGGCGGTCCTACAGACAGCTACCCAATTTAAGGCCGTGCAGGTCCGATTGTTAGGGAGTCGCACCAGCCGACGTGGTCGAGCACCCACTCGTGGTCCCAACGGCTACGCTACCCGAGTCGCAACAGCACCGACGCGAAGAGATTTGGCGCTTCAGTTGTGCGGTCATGTCGCAGAAAATAATATCGTCCTTTTTTTCACCTGCGCCAAAGCGTCCAAGCCATGACACCGAAGCCAGCAAAGGTAAGCACATTATATTTTTGTACTATAACCCCTATTCCTTAGAGCACGTGAGCCTCTTCGATTTTCACGCATGAGCGCTAATGGAAGGTGTTGGAAGATGGCTGGGCGTTGAGTAAGTGGTTAAACTTCAGCTGCACTGCTGAATTGTGTGACGGACAGACAGAATGACAGACCAAAAATGTTTAAGTTACCCAAGGAAGACCATCGTCTTTAAAACTCGAAGCGAACGAAAACAAAGGGGCTAGAAGGTGCGTGTCGTATCGCGCATCATGGCCCTGGGCAATTTCTCTCTCTTTTTTTCTGTGAACGTGGGACCTGCTTTCAGTGTGATCGCGAGCGCGCGCGCGGGCACATGGAGGCCTTCCGCGGCGGTCGCAGTAACTGTGCAGCCTACGCATCAGCCACCGACCTCCGAGTGTATTACGGATTCATGGCGCTGTCATTTCGGTTTATGGCATCATTTGTCGATAGAATAGGGGACAAATTCTAGCTGACTGAGAATTAATCGTAAGTTACAGGCCGCGTGCTGGGTTTCCAGCGGGCCTGGGAAGGAAACGGAGGAGCTATAACGTCTCGCTCGCGTGTTCTGACCATGCTGAAAAGTTGTTGCAGGGCCCTTTTAAGCACACGCAGAAAGAACACGAGGTTAGGAATGCGTTTCAATTTTTTTCCCCAGCATGGGCAAGATAAATAGGGAAATAAGAAAGCTTACCTTTAACGCCTCATTGCATATCTCATATAAGTGACCATCGTTACAATTAAGGGAAGTTATTTGTGGAACGAACGTCTTTTCGAGCTCACTTTCCCCACACTCGATAACCCAGTAGAATCAGCTACGGCAGCAAATTGCGGATTGTATTACCGAAGCATTTTTCAGAACATTACTGGCGAATGTATTACGGCGTGAACTTATTTTTTTCTATTTCTGTTGTGTTAATTTTCTTTGCCCAGTTGTCTATTTCTACGCGCACGTGTAACCCTGTGTATTTCTTTCCTGCAATAATTTCTTACTTGTTTTCTTACTTGTTCTTGACAGTGCGCAGCATTCAAGAAGTGATTTGCAGCATATAATACAAATTGTCACTGGTAATACGTGCTATTCATATACTTAGTCGTTCGAAACATTCGATGAGGAGGTTGCGCTGCAACGTGACTCCCCCCCCGAACAAAATTCCTGGCTACGCCACTGTAGGGTGCCCTAAGGTTTCTCTTGTTTTAATGCACCAACTAACGTCTCGTTGAGTGTTCGTTTCACCTTGAAGCAATGAGCTGATGAGCACACATAAAGCGTGTTCAAAATTATTGTCATACTACAACATTTACCATATGGCTTAAGATGGGACACTCGCGTAAATACAACTCTCTACTTAATTGATTCCTCAATGCCTAGACGGTATATATCAATAAGTTCATTAGTAGTTAATTAATTATCGAAATAATAACAATATCACAGAAGAAAAGCAATTTCTGTGTTATGGGCAGAGTTTCCGTGCAACGTGCAGTCATGGTTAAATCACTAAGGCATGCTTTCAGAAAAGTGTACCAGCAAGCGGCTTGTGAAGAAAAGGCTTACATGCTCAAAAGCAAAATGAAACTGTCGGAAGGTCCCGTGTTGGCTAGTACGTGACTTAAAAAAACGATAAAGTTCGGCGACCCAGGTGATCGGACAACGAGAAACGTCTCGACGTGCTTTGCAGGAAGTGGCTTCGAGGATAGCGTCGCGGCTCTCGAACTCAGAATGGGATTCGGTCGCATCTGCGTGGGCGCGTCATACAACGTCAGGTAGGAATGCGGTACGTGCGCGGATCTGTCAGCCGGCATCACTCCGCAGGCCTGTCTGCGCCTGACGGCCGAGCACGCACAGCCATCTGGCATGCCAGGCGACATCGCGTCGCGCCGGGCTCGGAGGCCGTTGACAAAACACGCCGACGTCAGGCACTGCCGCACATGCCTGCAAACTCCTGGCTCATTCGGATGACGACGCTGTTTTCCGGCCCCTTCCCTCCTTTCCCATTTTCCTAGTTTTTGTTCTTTTCTTTTTCTGCAACAGTTTTCACGGTTTTCTCTGAGCGTTAGTGGCTCACTTCTACGGTACATTTTCTTTTTCTTTTCGCGGTGATTGTTTGTTTCGGAACAGAGGAAAATGGAATCGTTGCCACGGGGACAAAATTTCGCCTGAATGCTAATATTTTGGCTTCCGTTTCGTTGAACAGTGCTAGGGAAATTAGCCGGTTCAACTACAAAGAGGGATACAGTCGAAGGCGAAACGTAATTATGGCCTCTTATAGGAGGTGCGGAGAGAACATGACGTCATACTAAGCCGTTGTAGCTTAGCGCAATCAGGTAACCGCAATGCATGGCCACAAAAGGACTATGTGCGTGCGCAGCAGGATAGCTCGACTCGGTCGATCGCGCTAATGCGAAATTCACCGCGCTATGTGGAAAAGCGGGATAGATACCATAGTAGTAGTAGTAGTAGTAGTAGTAGTAGTAGTAGTAGTAGTTGTAGTAGTAGTTGTAGTAGTAGTAACGCAGTAGCAGCTGGTTACTGCTAACTCATTCACTCACGAAACAAGACAAGTGAGCACACCGTTAATATCGCAAACTTCTGTAGTAACTTACAGGAGTATGTTCTCCTGTCCATTTTAAAAGAATTAAAAAGATACCGATCATTTCCCAAGTGTACTTCTCAATACTTACCGCTTTTACATGTGCATTGCATCTTTATAGCTTCGTAGCCTTCAGCTATGTATTATCCCAGAACATTATTAAAAATTTCCTGGTAATGTGCCTTTTATTCTACGTATATATTACTATGTTTGACTCATCCCACCTATTTTTTACTGCAGTGCAAGTTAAGTTCGTAAGATATTTTGACGTTTTCTAGCAATTACATTAGAAGTGTGGTTGCAAGCAGCTACTGGTACAAGGAAATGTTACGATATATTTTTTTCATCTCGAACCCTTAGTGAAGGTGAGTGTTTTCGAACGGTGAGAATACATCTGGAAATTTCCTACCATAGCGAAGAAGACACTCCTGCGACACAGACACTTGCCTGATCACAACAACCCACTCGATCACTCGCGAGCCGTTCACTATAACACCGCTTGAATTTCTAAGGAGAGAGCACATGATCAGCTCCCTCTCTCCTCCTCCTGCGCATCTGAGACGTGTTTTGCTCTGCTTGGTTCCCGCTGTTCTCAAGTTAATACGCGCGTATAAATTCAAACCATCTGTAAGTAACCATTCCCTCCACTCCCACATAGTATTCATTTCGGATGCGCTGCACATTTTTTGATATGTCTACGCCTACGCTCGAAACGCGATCAGCGCTAGCGCTGCTGTTCTTTTACGCCCGTCTCAATCCCATGGCTGTAGCAGCAAATCCCTCGGGGCAGCAAGCCACCGAGAAGGCCGGCTGAGCGCGGAGGGTGACTTCAAGCAGGCCCGTCCTGCAGGTTGGCTCCCCCTGCTGCTTACAAGTCCTGCAGGTGAACACGCTTTCCCGCACGGGTGCCTGTTTTTGTGCAGTGGACGGGCGCAACGGCCCGTCCGCAGACGACGCGGCGCGTGAGTCAGCTGAAGCTGGCAGCAGCTGCGGCCGGCCGCGTCGCCGCTATTGGGCCCCGGCTGTCACGCAGGCCCCGGCGCGAGACGCAATGTTGTCAGTGCTCGTCGCCAGGACGTGCTGGCACGTGTGCGCGGAGCCCCAGGCGGAATCGATCGCGGTGCGTTGGTCGCGTGGCCCGGGACCTCATGACGCGCGCGTTTACGTCACGGACCCGAATCGATGCGTGACGTCGCAGCGCGTCTTATGTCTGCTTGCGCTTCCCCATTCAGGGCTGGAGAGACGTCACCGAACGCGGCGCTCGGGATTGGAGCCGTGACGTCACGACCCATGGTTGCGTCACGACCGCTCCCTTTCGGCTCACGGCCGCTATAAAAGCTCGCCGGCGGCCGGTGCGCCCGGATTTTGACGCAAGTTAGCCGACCTCTCAGACGCATTCATGCAGGCAGCCTCGCCTTCGCTCAACGGGACAGCTCGCGAGAGGGGCCCTTTTACAGCATACGTCGGCACCGGCCATCACTAACAGGCCTCCGGATACCAGCCATACCATCGTACAAGCTCGTCGAGCACGGAGCACCCTGCAACACTGACCAGCAACCAGTGAGTCACTTACTTCCGGCTGGACGGGCCGACCCGGGCTACCTCACCCGTGGTCTACCCGTGCGGCTGACCCTTGACCTCGGCCGGTGGGCAGCACCAAGTCCTCGTGACCCGCGGGGCTCGTGGCGGCTGCTCGCCGGCGCTGGTTTACTTCAGTGCATCCTGCGTTACGCGTCCGCAGATGTTGGCTGCTCCTTCGTAAAAACCCTTTAAGTGTGTTGAGTTTGCCAGATATGTTGAATGCAATAATTCGCTTCCTCGGTTGACGCTTTTACGGCTGTGTATGCCGTAGCTCGTTGGCATCGGCGCATGGTCCAGACCTACGTGCGGAAACTTGGAAACTTGTGAAGAAACTTTCACTCGCGTAAGCCGCTTTTCCCCATGGTAGCCTTCAGTTATTTTACGCTGGTGTATCGGCGAATGTGAGTTTTGTCGGTTGCCTTCCTATCGAAATATCGAGTGTGTAGATCGACTGAGTGAGATCCGTAGAAGTGGTAGCCGGAGGAGCGGCCCTGGGCAGCGCTCCAATCATCGCCAGTGAGCTCGTGGCCATCGCTACGTTGTGCGGGCGCAGGGGGGCAGCTGTTGTGGCCTGGTTGCCCGACGGCCCGGGGTTGGCTCGCCAATGCGCCCGCTGACGTCACGTTGACGCCACTGTGACGTCACATGAGTATTGTGGGAAGGGAAGCGTCAGAGGGTCCAATAATAGCGTGGCGCCGCGCGTGACGTCAGTGGCCGTTTCGATCGGTCTATTTCGGGCTGCTTGTAGGGCCTCTTCGGGCGCCCGAGCCTGGCCGATGACGTGCGCACGCTGTGACCTAGTTCTGGCGCTGCGGTGCCTTTGGCGAGCCCGCCTCTGCGCTGCTTTCCCTTCCGGCCGCAAGGGCCCTCGCTCCTTTTCCTCCCGGTGACCCTCGCCAAAGCCGCCGCGGAAGCGCTGCGCTCGCGCCCGCCGCTCTTTTGTTTATACCGATGCGCGAGAGGTCAGCGAGTATGGGTAACCTTGACCTTGAGCACTAGTTAGATGACCCGAGAAGACAGAACTCGATCGGTGCGGACTGCCAACTTCCAGTGCTCGCGCGAACGAAAGTAATGTCTCAGCTTCAACGCTACAGCCACATCAAAGGAGAGTCTGGCGCGGCCGCATTTACCACGCTAACGAATCGTGTAAGCCAGCTGTGTCACTCCCAAGCCATACATATTTCCCCGCTGTACCGATACTACATTTTAGCGACAGAGGCGAATAATGCTCGTTCTTGTTTGTTACCACTACGCATGAGACGACACAGCGACGGCCTTTAACACTGAGACCTCATATTTCCTCACCGATTTTTATCGACTTGATTACCTTCTACTAAGTATATTACATTTTTTTGTTCATTTTCTTGGTCTACATGTCAGCGTATACTGCCACATTGAAACCAGCGACCTCTTACTTTTTTGTATACCGGCTGTATTTGCTTTCTGATACTCTGTGATAAGATGATATCGCATCTGAAAGTGATGTGTCTGATTTATCACTTTACAAGTGGCGTGATGTTTGGTTGATTAATTGTTCGGGTTTAACGTGGAGTGACGGCGTCAGGAAAAGTTTTGATCCCCACCTGGGGGCCTTTGACGGGCACCACAAGCATGGCACAAGAGCATTTTATTTATTTATTTATTTATTTTCTAATTCCGTCTCATTGGAATACGGCCTCCAGCGCTGGGAATCAAACCCACAACCTCTTGTTCATAAGTAGAATGTCATGGACACTTAGTCACCCCAGTGGGTAAGCATGGCACGTCAGCAATCGGCATCGTGATGCTACGGCAGCTATTATTCCGAGTCCGTAAACACTCTTATTGCAGCCGACAGCCCGTTTTCATAACTTGACGCATCTTATAGTTGCACGAAGATATTAATTAACGAGTTTGCTGGTAGTAGACCAAGCTACCTATCAGCAATAGTTTGTACTACCTGCTGCGGAGTATTACCTACTGATCGGCAGAGTGTAGACATGTCTTCATCTAAATTGGGTGCTTTATCTGACGATAAAGCTAGCCTCGCCTGGTGGCATCATGCTTTTGCTCGTAACCCACTGGAATTCGCGTTTTCTTTCACTGTGACTTAATCACATGCTAAGGTCATGAAAAATTAGCTGCGATGCTACTGCCATGTAAGAATATATGGTCAATCGTAGTCGGAGAGCACACCTGCCGCGGTAACTCTGTGGCTCTGTGTACAAGATTGCGGATTCGATCCCCTTTGGCGGCAGCCACATTCCAAAGGCAGCTCGTGTAGGTCGCTTTGAGTGCACCTTAAGGAACTCCAAGTGGGCAAAATGGCTACGTTTCAATAGCCTCGCTACGTAAGATTAGATCATTGCGAACAGATTTCGTCACTTTCTGAGGCACTTGTGACGAGAATGTCTGTCTATTTGAAGGGATTGCATAATTGTCTGTCTTCCTGAAAGAAATACGGGGAAGCCTCTCCGATGACAGCAACCATTATGTCCAGCCTAACGAGTCACTTATTGAAATGGCCACTCCAGGACTCGAACAAATGTTCCGCACTTTTCAGCGTAGGCTTTTACGAAACATTCTTCTCCTGCTCTCACAGACAAAGCCCACTGCGGTTTCCGGCATCTTACACGACAGGCCTTGAGCACGAACAAAGGGCTCATACCGGTTTCCCTGGCTTCAGTGAGTCGCAGAGTGCTGACAATATTGTTTAACAACGCGCTGACATTCTGCTGCAATGGCACAAAGCCTTTTTCTTCTTGTTTCTCTTATTTTTTAGTAGGGAACACCCGCAAGAAGGATCTTCGACGGGGACAAGGTTCACACGGTTTGCGCAAAAGCTGGGGCCTTTCATGATCTTCTCGCTGATGATGTATTTGGGCGACTGCTCTTCAGCGTGGGTTCATTCTGTGCATAGTGGGCGTACAGACTAGTGAGTACAGGATAGTCTATTGAGTCTTTATTGTTCTTTTTTGTTAATAGAACTCAAATGCTCCAACGCATTGGTTTAAATGTTAACAAGCGAGCTCATTCGAGGTAAATTAGCGAATTATTGGCTAGTAAATTTAAGATCGTGTGCTCTCATATCTAAGTCAACACGTTTGAGAGATTGGCTGAAGAGGATCATTGTGCTTCTTCTCACCTGCTGCAGAAGGTGAGAGAGAGCAGTCACTCCTCTCTCGGTTTTCAACGAAAAACGAGAGGTACGCCCGGACTTACTGCACTGCTTATACTTTCTTCTTCTTTTTTTTTGTGGACCACAGGTGACGCGCATTTGCATCTTCGGTTATCTTAGTGCCGTTTGCGACTGGCCATCTCCTTCGCGATGTCACCCTTATCACGACAATCGCTGTCATGGGTGGCGTGCTCTCAAGAGGCCGCCTCCTCCGGTTGTCACTGTCAGACGAATCGCGGAATGCAGAGGCTGTTGAGGCGATATCATCGCTAAATAATGAAGGACTTGCCTATATTATGCCCCTTCAGTGCGGCCACCTTTCACCAATGCCGTAGCTGTAGGGTGCTATCATGCTCACAAGCCTCTCGATGAAATGAAGTCGACTAGCGTTTCAATGTGGACTTGTTGGTATGACATCTGTGGGGGCCCTTGCGGTGATGGATGCGACTTTACTGCAATACTTGCGAACGGCCACCGTATATGATCACAGGTTCAAGACATTGTCGACGTACCGAGTGCCTCCCTGAACCATAGGATTCCCTGATGCGGTTCCTCGTAGCGCCCTACATTTGCGACGAGACTAGACATATTTCTTTCAATCTAGCATCCACAGTTGGCAAGTGCTTGTTGGCCCGATATGCCGACATCAGCAGCTTAGATGCTTAAACAGAGAGAAAAAAACGAGGACAGAGATGTGCGTTTTTTAGTAGTTGGCACCTAATTTTCTTTACGACTTCATGAATGAGGCCAACTGGTAGCATGACCAAGGAAACTGGCCCTGGTCAAGAGGCCAACTTTCTCGCGTGCTCCAGTGAACATGCTCCAGTGTCGCTATGACACCCACGGGAAAGCTGCAATGTTAAATGAGCACGTTTCAAGCACCAGTTGCTGTATTTTGTGACAACGCTTTTCAGCTTCTGTTCTTATTGCTGTTCGTCATTGGCACGCGCGAAGACACACTCTGATTACTGCCAGGTTTCTTTGTTGTTGTTGTTTGTTTGTTTGTTTTTCACTCGGCCGTACGTATGATAAAAAATTATTTGCACAAAATCAACAGAAGCGGCCACAAAACACCAACCCTTGTGCTCGTACTGCGACTGGCCCACCGTGCCACTCTAAGACTCTGTTGAGTTGAAAATCTAAAAATAGAGTTGCGTAGTAGCGGTAAATTAGTCGATGGAAAATTGCGAGAGCTCGATCCTTAGTACCTCAGTGCAAGATGCAGCACCTGGTAACCTTCAAGTCGAAACACACGTAGTACTGCTTCGCTGCGACAGGATCTCGCTAGATACAAATAAGTTTAGTCAAGGTTTCCTATATTACAGGATCATTCATTCTTTCATTACAAAATATTTTAGTCAAGGTTTCCTATATTACAGGATCATGGAGCAATGTGGTTCGTATATCCGGATTTTCTGACATGTGTGGCCGACAGGTGAGCACCACTAATCGTTCGCTGCGAATAAAATGGCAAGTGTCATATTTTGTACGATTCATCTATAGCCGGATTGAGGTGCTCTCATGAGTGAATTTGCCGATTAGCATCACTTACTTAACGTTACTGACAAGCTGTGACGTTTCAATACAGGCAACGCTACAGCTACTTACACAGGATGTTAACTCATCTTGAAGTACATCAACGAATTATTGAGGCCTCCGTTTCGCATTCCTCTGAAACGATACATTGGCGCCTGATGTGCTGTGTCCTGATAACTTGAGCTCCGTGACACTTTTATTGATACTTGTAAGCATTTTACGGCGGTAAAACGCGTGCTTAAATTAAGAAACACGGTGCATCAAGCCAGGCATTCGACATTTGCGAAGTGTATCTCTTACATAGGGAACGTGCATCTGGGAGTAGCGGTCAACCTCTTTGCCCGCTGTTCCCAAACGCGCCACTCATGAGTTCAAGTCTTGGTCCTTCTTCTGTCATTTTCACCCAACGATGGTGTGGGATATATCTCTGTACGGCTGTATTGCAAGGCTGTCAGTTCTACTTCAATAGAGAGAGGCAGGGGGAGTTTATTTTAATGAAGGCACTGAAGTCAGATTGAGCTAGCACACTCGAGCATCCTACTCGGCTCTCTTTTAGCCTTTCACGCAGGGCAGGAGATTCGAGGGATGGCTGTGTTAGACATACGCTGTTCATTATAAACTCTATTCTGTTCACTTGGAAATTCATAGCCTAGCGTAAATGCAGCGTGACATGGAATAGTCACAAAGATGTTGGCTGTACTGAAAAAGACTGGAGAGTTTAAGAAACGGAAAATAGGCAACCACCAATTTGTAGCACGAAGCCACAAGGAAATCCATACGAATTTCGCAGAAATAAAGCCTCTTAGTCGCCGAAAAATTCGTCCTGGTCCGGGGCCAACTGTGGCCAACGGAATGGGCATGGTGGCCTTGATGTTGGGGTAAACACGCAGCGAGACATACTGCATGTGAACACACAAGCGGTACAAGCACGCACTTAAACGCACGTACAGCATTGTTCTTGCATTTGCCGTTTCGTTAAAGCGTCTAGACCTCAGGAAAACCACAGAAGCAGAGCAGTTGCTCAGGTGCGGGTTCAATACCGACACTTCTTTTAGCACGTTAACTAAGAGATCCGGAAGATAAAGCGAGACATTGGTCAGTTAATGGCACGACCGTCTCGACTGATTTTATATTGCACAGCTTCATTTCTCGCTGAAACACCTCTTTCTTATTACAAGATTTTGCGGATTCAAAGCACTGCATACAACGAACATTAACTGAGGGTCAAAAGTGAAATGCCGTGGGTAGGGAGCACGGATAAAACGAACTTACTGCGATGTTTTTGTCTTAATCGCACAATTGTGGGACAATTTTCACAAAGCTTTCTGCTGTGGTGAAGCTGCTATATAAAGCTGTAGGCTTCCAAGCAGTGTCGCCGCTTTTCCAGCTTGAAGTAAATCTTGAGTTCTCAAAGAGTATTTCGGCATTAATAACCCTGAGGGATCTTGGCACACGAAATGCAGATACGGTAGTTTTGCGCTCGTATTTGGGTCACTTCCCAAATTAAGTGTGTGCGAGGCAGTTGTCTGCCTACACGCCGAGTCAGCAGCAGGCAAGCGACAGACACGAGCTTACCGCGGCTACATGACTTTCATTTTATTTCGGTTAAAGTTATAGCGACGGGGCCGTATCAAAATTGTTTGCCGGGGAGGCGACAATCATACTATGCTTTCCTACCCTCAGAACTGTGCTTTACAAAACGCCGAAGCCATGAATCTTAGTACCTCTCTCTTCGAAGCAAGAGGCGCGTGGCGGCGTTTCCTGGGCGAATCCGCCTTACGCAAGAGACAGGGTTTCAATGTCTGCGTAAAAGCGCTCGGCACTACTGCCTTTCATAGCGCAGCTCTCAAAACAGCCGCCTAAGTGCAGCCTAAAGGCGCAGCATGCTAATCAGCCACAGTCTGTTCGCTCGCGTATCCTGGCTGCATCAGTGAAGCAATAATGCGGTGTGAGGCGGCAACATTCTACAAACTGCTTCGAACCGCTTCTTACGTTTGGGCTCCATAGTTCCGTGGCAGCATTCAAAGCTGCCCACGTGACGAACACCAAGGCATGCGCACCAGTATTTATCACGGAATGACTTTTTCCTCAGACTGAGAGCCAATTTTATGAGATTTGCTACTCTGCTAAAAGACGGAAACGTTATTTAGTGACCTGAGTGCACCCACAAAATGTGTCCAGTTTGTCCTACTGTAGGTGGCATTCCGCACGGGCTCAGAATGTTGGGGGCGTACTCGTCCCACTGTCCACAAACAAAAGAGGTTTGTGATTGGCCCACAACCTGGGTTTTTGTTTGTTAACCGCCGCGATTGGGCCCCCGCCCATTGCTCCAGCCAATGAGGTTCTTACGCGCGAACTGTGTCGGGAAACTGGCTCCCTTCTCCGCGAAATGTGGAGTTCGGGCCCCACCTGGCGTTCCGACGTGGTTGTCCACGTCCCCTTCGCTGGTCCCTTATTTTATCCCACGTTGTCGGTACTCGGCCCGCGGCAGCATAAACGGCGCTGGTCCGCATCGGCGAGAGGGCGACGAGGGGGAGGGAGGCGCGACGCGCGCGCCTCTCCGTTCCTAGTTTCGAAATCGAGCCTGTGATGTTTGGGCGAATTCTTCTCGCGCTGGACGATCGCCTATCGGCAGGGACATTAGAGCAATGTGACTCCAGCGTGCTCGCTATCTGCGGCCGCGTGCGATAACGGTGCCGCTTGCGTGCTGATAGCGCACGCTCGGCGATCGGCTCCACGCAGTCTGCCCGCAGTCGGCGTCGTACCCCTCGCCTCTCGTGGCCGTCCCGCTGCCGGCGCGCTTTCTCTACGCGGCCGATTTTTTTGCTGGAGTCCGTACGCACAACAGTGTGAGTATGTGCGCGCACGTGTTGCACGCACCGCCGATGCCTCTGAGAGCTGTCAAGCGCCTAGGCCCGCGTTTACGCGCCAGCGTGCGTCGTGCGCTACGCGCGAGCCGCCGGGGTGTCGTCGTGTCCCGGGCGGTACACCGCAGGGGGCGCGCCGCTTGGTTGCGCGCAAGATTTGTGTTGCCATTAGTTCCAGCAGTCGGTCACTTCAGTGTTGGTTGTGTCTAGAAGTCGGGCCGCCGGATATTCGTGAGACATTACGCGTCCAGATAAGCAATTCCCACGCAAATGCGGGCCGCCCAGCGAGAAGCAACTTCTACGAACTGAAATCGTGTTTGTGAATTCAGCCCATCAGTAGCAGCTAACGCAAGCGCTGACTTCATCACGCGCATGCAGTGCATCGGAGCATCGTCCACTGCTTACGTTCGACACTTCATATCAACTGTGACCCGGCTGTGAGAAGCGAAAGAAAAATAATAGGAATTAATGATACGCGCTCCTTATGCTGCCTTAATGGGTCCATTTGCCAGGCACTACCAACTCCAGAGTTTCTTGCAAAGGTAATGCAGCTGAGAAAAGCTAGAGAAATAATTGCCACCCACTTGCAGCTGATGGCACTTAGGAAAGAATTGGTAAAAATGGTCCTTTGTTTTTAGTGCGCCGTCACAACGCAGATTCTACAATATTATGTTCTTCTTTTTCTCGTAAATTATATATCAACTTTCTCTGAAAGGTCAGGTTTCTTTACACCGTGCTCAAAGCAGGATCAGCTTTTTACCTATCGTGTCTGCTATGTAGTTTGTCCTTGCTGACGGCTCATGAGGTCTGTGTTCATGCTATTTTCACGTTTGTTTTCACTCATTTTCAATATGTTTATAATCTAAGTGACGCTAAATGGAGCTCAAAACTGAAAAAGCTTGACTAAGATTAACATTCCGGATCATAGATTGGCCGCTGTAGGGAATTGATGTTCATGAGACACTTCTCTCATAATTAACGCGACCTGAGCAATTTGTTACTGTGGAGATACTTTATTGACAGCGGTAATGGTTGCCAAGATACTCTTAGTGAATAGTGACCACAACACAAGGTCTCTAAGACGTGTTCTGAGCAGTAACTATATCATGCAACCACTGTCCGCCGTGCGCAGTTCATTGCGAGCTGGGGACAGTACGTATACATCTAATACGATTCTCTTTGTGTTTAGTTGTACGAAAGTTTTTGTGCGGCTTATGTCACTTTGTTTTTATTTTGTTTTTCACTGGAAAACAAACTTACTAACCAGAGAAGACGATACCCACGCTCTCGTTTTGCCTTTACGGGCTTCAACGCGGTCTTGCCATAGCTTTGCTGACGCCAACCGGCAGATGTGTCGGAACAATGCTGTCTCAGAGGAGAAAAACAAGAAGAACAGCAGGAACTCTTTTGTTCCTGTCGTGTGCGTCTCGACTGATTCGCGGAACATGTTACTCCGCGTTGACGCAGGGATCATGCGTCTGTACGAAGTTAGTCACCTGCGTGCGCTGGATTTCAAAAGAAAACATTTTTTTTAGTCATTTAATATTTTTAAACGCGTGCACGTGAAGCATATCAATGGATGGCTCATGTTGGTGCTGAGAATGGCTACAGGGCGATAAAGATGTTCAAGCGGCATATACGTCCAAGTCCTCGAGAGATAGCTTTTGCATACAGCGACTCCTCCGCGGACGCGCAGGACCGTATCTGTGCTATCTCGAAGTGGTGCGTCATTTACGCAATAGATGCAAACCTTAAGTGATTCAAGTTATGCCATAAACCGAACTATCCCATGCCATAGTGTTAGTAGAGCGTTCTCGAATGCAGCTGTACCGCTCTGTCGTTAACGTTGTCATTTAGGCCGCTGTCACTTGCAGCGTATACGCAGTTACCTGACTGTGGCGGCGACGGCCGCGAAACCAGCGTGATCAAATAACTCGCTCCAAAACATGGACTGGTCCGTGCTCCTTATAATGCTTAGTCAAGAATTCCTATGTTGTAATCACGATGCTGTAAACCGTCTACTTGACCTACTATACTGTGCTAGGCTCATATAGCATCGTCAGCGAAGCTGCTTTAGCATATCCGATACAACTGTAGACATGACTGAGCTTACAACTGTGGTAACGGTGTCAACTGACAGTGCATCGAGACCTCCTTGAGTGTTCAGTTTCTAACTTAATCTCGGATTACTTGTTTACACAGGCTGTTTTACTCACTCTTTTATTTGTAGTCATCACTGAGGGTAAACAGTCGTCAATCCCCAGTGGAAAATATACTTCTCGGGGTTCATGCTCTGATTCGTCAACATTGCGGCACTTGAAGATAGATAACAACCTTCCGCTCGGCATCCGTACTCAGGCACCTGTTGACACTATAACGCCATCCAAGCTAATACCAAAAAGTCAAATACCAGAAAGTCTCCCTCTCATTAAAAGAAAAAATAACGAATAAGGCTCAATGGCGTCACGTTTGATACGCGAAACAGCATTGTGACGGCGGGCTCGACTCTCTCGCGCAGCCCTCGCGGTGTCTGAGCCGGAAGACCAGCCCAGCCCGAGTGCAGCTGCAAGCTCAGCGGGATCGGAACCCAGCACGGAGCTCGAGTCTGCCTCCCAGGCTCTGGCGACAATTGGGGCTGCACCGTCAGAAACCATGCTGCTCCTTGAATCACCGCAGGTAAGGCGTCTCTCGCTGCTACGCATGTAGTGTACACGCTCGCGGGCGCCCTGCCAGCGGAGCCGTTCCTCGCGAGAAGTGTTTTGCCGTGGCCTGATTGTTTTTCATATCGAGGCCAGTCTTTGACGCCTGGCATGAGAGCACTGTCTCGTCCTATTGCGAAGAACATAAGTCCCCTTAAGCATAATAAGTTCTCCTTTGAGGACGATTGTACGGGGCCTCGTGAGCTCAAAGTTAACTTAATCCGTGGGTGTCTCTTTCTTTCTTTCTTTCTCTCGGCATTATAATGTCTTCAGCAAGAGGTATTTAACCTTCTCCATTCGAGCAATCAAGTGAAGCATATTTCATCTTCAAAAGTGCGCTTAATGAACACAGACACAAACGAAAAAATGCAGGACATAAGGCAACGTTGCCTTATGTCCTGTATTTTTTTCGTTTGTGTCTGTGTTCACTAAGCGCACTTTTGAAGATGAATCAACGCCAGCTAGCCCACCTTATAGCTCTCCTGAAGCATGTTTATTTATTTATTCATTTTGGAATGAGACCAAGAATGCACGAGGGGAGGATAATGAATATACACGGATGAGAGGGGTAAAGTGCACACACACGCACACCACTTACAAGTTGCAGGTACCTGTAGCTTGCTGTGTGCATGAGAAACAGCGCTCCTTCGTTATTGTGGATGGAGCCCCTCGTACAGGGCCCCACTGGCCATTGCGGCTCGCCGGGCCTGGTCAAGGGTCGCCACTTGGCTTCCCAAGTCGAGTTCGGCGAGTAGCACCTCCCACGACCGATTGATAAGCCTGAGCTTAATTAGCGGTCAGACGGCGTCTGCCGGACGGTGTGTGCACTGGTAGGATATGTGTTCGTGTGTCGTGGTGCGGTCGCGCCACGGACATTTGTCGCTCTGTTTTTCGGGAAATATCTTGTGAAGTTTATGTGATTGTGGGCAGCTGTTTGTCTGCATTCCGCGCCAGTCCCTTGCCTGTCGCCTGTTGCATTTGGGTTGAGGCGGGGCATTGGTTCGCCTCCCCAGTCTTTGTGCCGCTCGAGTATGTCTCTGTTTATATTGTGCGCGTACGTTGCGTAAAACTTCGGTATCTGCCGAGAACGCCTGCCTGCATGATTTTAGTGTCCGTGTGGTGAAGTACGAACTGGTATTTAAAAGGCCGCGCGCTGCCGTGCAGTTTCACTTTTGGGTCTTGGGCGGGTACTCACGGTCACGATTTTACACGGGCGGAATGCTTGGTGCAAGAGCCGTGCCTAATTGCCCCACGTGCCGCTAACGAGGGGGCCCCGTGGGATAAGCGTGATATCGAACGAGCAGCATTCATATTGGAAGATATCCAACTCGCCCGCCGATACTGCGGCGCGCACGTAATGCGCGCAATCCCGAGTGCATAATCGCCATTGTGGCACTATCAGCGAATGCAGCGCAAACACGGACACGCCGTGCGATCGGGCATGCAATGTGCGTCGTTTGGGTGCCCTTCGATGGAGGAACCCTTGAAGAGGCTGCTCGCGAGCGTGCAGGCTCGGCAATGACCGCGCGCACACAGGTCAGTCAGGTGCATGAAGGAGCGGCGCGCCTCTTCATGAATGCGTATATACGGGTTTCCCGCAGAGTAGAAAAAAAAATGAAACTGGGATTTTACGGGCCTTAGCGACGACATGATTTACGAGACGCGCCGAAGTGGGGGACTCCGCATTAAATTTGCACTCCTGGAACTATGTTCGGCCCCATGGAAATGCGGCTGCCATCGTCGGGAATCAAACACGCTTCCCCGATCTCAGCAGCGCAGCTCCTTACCCGCTAAGCACGGCGTGTTCATTCAGGGTACCAAGCAATCTTTAAAACGTGTGCCAGATTCAGTCGCATTTTTACTTGCGGATTGTCTTCTATGTCGTAAATTTTTTTTTAAGCTTTAGAATGATCAGACCCTGTCCTAGACGTTGTGTAGACGGCATAAAATGGGATCCTCAGCTAGGGTTCACTGTGACTGACATGTACTCTGTAGCTGAGTGGTAAAGGCCCTGTGCATGACATCACTTCTGTGCCGCGAGGCAAGACGTATACAGAATACGAACTTTAATATTATGCTGGCGATGAGTCATTCGCATTCACCCATGCGCATGAACGAAGTATGTTGAAAAAGAAAATCGTATAAGTGCTTTGTTTTCCAAGCTAAGTCAGTGTGTACTTAAAGAAACGGATGCCACGTGATTGCATTGAGCGTACTGTTACGGCCATCATTCGCACTTTCTAGCAAGGATCCACATCGCACACGTAATGTAACGCAGGCGTACTGCGCAAGATGTGGGTTCGCCTCCCACTGGTGGCGAACGATTTTTGTCCTCCTTCATTTTTCGTTACCACATCATATCTAGAGTTCAGATAAAACAACGAATAGTTTCCGTCGTGCTTTCCTTTGCTTCGTTATCTGTTGGCTCCGTATAGTTGCGTCCATCAAAAACGGGCTTTTCGGCTTCCCTTCCCGTCTTACATATGAGGAGAGGCCGCCACGGTGGTACAGTGGTTTGACTGCTGTCCCGAAGAAGAACGGCTATTTGGGCCAGTTGGTTAAAATGCATATTGAAAGGGTTTGCAGCGCAAGCACGGCAGTGCTGAAGGAAAGGCTTAAAAGTGAGGAACGGAAAGCAAAGAGGGACGACACGAGCGCTGTGTCGTCCCTCTTTGCTTTCCGTTCCTCAGTGTGTCGTCCCTCTTTGCTTTCCGTTCCTCACTTTTAAGCCTTTCCTTCAGCACTGCCGTGCTTGCGCTGCAAACCCTTTCAATATGCTGTCCCGAAAGTCGCGAGTTCGAACCCAGCCGCGGCGGTCGCATTTCAAATGAGGAGAAATGCTAGAGGCCCATGTACTTAATTTAGGTGCACATTAAAGAACCCCAGGTGGACGAAATTTCCGGAGCCCTCCACTACGGCGTACCTCATAATCATATCGTGAGTGTGGCACGTAAAACCGCAGATATTATTATGATATATAAGGAGCTTGATGGTAAATCTGGCTGCTAACCGAAAAGGCGTTGTCATAGTAAAATCATTGAGTGAAACAGAAATTGTGTTTTTCTTCTCTCGTTCATTTAGACACTTCTTCACGATCCCCCCTAACTTTCGCTTCTTGATTTGTCGAAGTAAAAAAAACCGATGATCGAAATGCCTAAAGCAAACCCTATTCTGCAGCCGACAAGTTGTCAGACGGGCAAAAAATGGTGCTGCGTCAAACACGTATTTTCAGACTTTAGGTTCTTCGGATAGCAGGTGGGAATGCCAGCTTTCATGTTGCTGGTAAGATGGAGCGTAGATGTTACCATTGGAGCCGCAAAAACACGGTCGTGTGTTCTCTTTTGTATATTTTATTTTGCCGCTAAGTGCGCAGCTGCCATCGAGATGGGTGAAAACAAGCCGTTAGGCTACATGCGTGTCTCGGCGGGAATCGTCGTTTAATGCTTACGCCTGACAAACGGTAAAAGATGTTACGACGCACGCCGTCGGGAGAGCCGAAGACGCGCTATAGTAAAGCAATAGACAAAGGCTCGAAGCGAAGAAAATACTAGCGCGAAGACGCCAGTCTGTTTCTAAGAAAGGCGGTGGGGAATCTCTTCTTGACGCATTACGCAATCTTCTGCCCTTTTGCACTGCCCTATGGTGAAGAATAAAAACGAAAAGCTTCTGATCTCATTTTCTCTCAAGTAGGAAACGCGGGATAACTGAAGCGGTAACTTCGGAGATTGCACACACTCTGCCGCATCTTGCTGCAACACAATGATAGCGAACAATATCTCGCGCTCTGTCAATCTGTGTGGTCCTTTGCGGACGTGATACAAGTGTGCCTGTTAGGGGTGTGCTAATATTCGAGTTCCGAATTCGAATCGAATAGTTCATAATCGAATAATTCGATTCGACTTTCGAATAGCTAGTATTCGAAGTTTCGAATAATTCGACGGGACGAATATCTCAAACGCGACAAAGGCCAATGGTGCAACTTGGTTAGGGTAGGGTGGCTAAAACTAACGCTAACTTCGCCGTTCTTTAAACTTTCACCGACATCCTGGTTTAAAAGCGAACGCATGTTGATCTTGAAAAAGATTGTCATTTCCGCACGTAGGAAAACACATGAGAGAACTGTCAAGTCATTCACAACTTTGCTCCCGAAACGAAGGCACGGACTTCTTGCGTAGTTCGGTCGCATATGCCGCAAGCGCCGTAAAACGCCCTGACTTTGGCCTGCGAAACCCTCGGTCATTGGCTTTGCATGTAAAAAAGCGTTCACGCTGGGCAGTCGCCACTACCGCACCGCACCACTAGTTCAGACACTCATCGTTCCGGCGCGCAGTTAAAAAACACGGGTGTGAACGGGCGCCCGAAGACTTTTGGGCCCGGAGCACCAATGGTGATGAAGCACAACATTATACCATTGTCAGATGAGCCTTATTGCTCGACCATGGGGAAAGAAAACTGGCTACCGTAGCCCCCTCTGTTAGGAGGTGAGGAGTTCCGCTGCTGACTGGAATGGCGGCTCTTCTATCAACATGCTTGCGCGCCCATAAAAACTGAAACAAAAGCCACTCCCGAACAAGTGCGTAATGAAGCTGTCAGCACGCCGTAGCGTCCCTGATTTTTCCTTTGTCTTGTCGTAACTGGCGGTACACATTTCGTGTAAATATACTATTCGGTATTCCATTCGATATTTTTGGCCACTATTCGGCACTATTCGATTCGAATTCGATTCGAGATTAAATTTCACACTTCGCACACCCCTAGTGCCTGTAAGTGCATCCAAAGCCAGTGAATATCCAAAGCCAGTGCAGAATTATTTACGGCAATCACTCATAAAATGCAGTCATCGCACACTAATCAAGTATACTCATTAGATTAGTGAGTGTGTTTCGGTAATAATGGTTCTGTAGTATGGCTCGGAGCTAGCGGTAACTGCGGAGAGATAGAGGAGCAATTTTTGGCAGCCCTGTATCGAGCACGTCTCCGCAAGCCTTACAGTAACGAATGTAAATGTCACTTATTGGGCATAATGCCAGCTGCACGCGTTATGGCCGTTATTTATTTATTTATTTATTTATTTATTTATTTATTTATTTATTTATTTATTTATTTATTTATTTATTTATCGTTCAGTTATTCGACAAACTAAGTGCTATCAGGTATTAAAGACTGCTGACTATGTCTATTATTCGCGTGGCTCTCTTGATCGGTCGCTCGCCGATAGTTTCCCGATCACGTTGCGCGCCCCCGAGAATTCCCGCGCGCACGTGCACTTCGAAAGCGCACGTCCCCAATGCCTCACGGCTGGCACCTGCGTCTCCAGCGCGTCGGAGATTCAGGGCGCCTTCAAACAATGGGCTGCGTTACGAGCTGGCGGTGCTTGAGGTTTTCTACACAAACGTGGCTCGAATTTGTGTCTTCTTTCCATTGTCGGGAGCTGTTCATTTTATCCTCTGCCGTCAGCCGTCACGATCCGGACGCCGCTGTCGCGGAGCCGCGACTTGGCGGGTGCGAATTTTCGTCACGCTAGATCGATGGGCCTCTTCTTCACTTTCTTGTCCACACCTGCACATTTTGTAACGCATGAAAGTCGGTCGGAAAACTAAAAATATGTTCCTTTCGGTGCATTTTTTTTGTTCTTTTTCCGCGACGATATACTGACGTGTTGAGTGACAACGGTCAGTGTAACGGAGAATCGGCCTTTCTTTGAGCTCGCCTTCGATCCCGCCCTTCGCCCGCCATATCGAAAACGCCGCACTACCGCCAGCATACCCCCCTTGGTTACAGCCTATTATTTTTCTTGTTTCTGTTTCGGAGTCGACTGCATTGAGTCTTTCTTCCTTTTTCTGTTTTTTTTTTTTCAATTGAAATCGTTTGACTGAAGGCTACAGCCGCGGTTGATGCATGGGCTCCGCGCAGCGAACTACGGCTTCGCGCTGGCAGCGTCGGTGACGACGCGGTAAATATTGGCTGCGCCACGCACACACGCTGCTGTCTTTCTTCGAGCCGCCTTGCGCAGCGCGATGGCGTCGAGTCAATGCGTCGCGATGCACAGCTGCACTCACTCGCCGCCACGCAAACGCTTTTCCTCGAGTTGATCAGCGTTTCAAAACACACCGCAAACAAGAGCCCTCACTCGGGACGCTAAGCCAATGACGTCATACACTGCCAACAGTTCTGACAGCATTATGATAGAGAAGTACTTCGCGAGCATCGCATCTTGTACTTAGGCCCGCATGGACGGGCCTAAGTACGAACTCTCTGTCCAAACACCTTATAGAGGAATAATTACGCAAGTTTTCGAAGTTATGCGCAACTTTATAGCACACGGTCTGGAAGCATTTACAGTTTTATCTTGCACTCTCGAAACGCCCTGGTCCAGACATCATCGGCAGTAACGTGACGTCATGATAAGATTGATTTCCTGACGTCGTCTTGGGATAAGGTTATAGATTTTATGATGTTGTTGATTTTTAAAAAAAAAAAAGTATTAACAAGAGTGCTACGCACATTTATTCCGGTCGCGTGTGGCAGCTACAGCATTGGCTACAGCGTTCGCAGAAGCGGAACGAACCAGTGTATTTTGACGTCATGACGCATCCACCACCAAGACCGAAACCGAAACTGTGCACCCACCAGTTTCTATTACTATAACTGGTACTTTACCTACTAGCGCAAACCGACAAGGTCATAGACCACTTTCAGAGACCTTGTACAGAGCTATGCGCGGGAATCGCTACAGTTTATAAAACCGACTGGCTTCGGTGACAGATTGTTAGCGTGATGCACAAGCGCACGTGTTCCCACAGCGAGACATTCGTCCCTCCGTCTCCTTTACTTCTTTTCATCCGTTGAACCCCTTCCCCCTGTGTAGGGTAATAACCAGACGCGTGTATCGCTTCCCACCCTGCATTTCATTCCTTTTCACCTCCTCACCATGCATGCAAGCGGACCTTTCGTTACAGCCTGAATGTTTCACTCTGGAATACTTTCACTGTATACGTGTTTTGTGGCAAGAATAATGACAGGATATTTAACTGTAACAGTTCCTTAACTGTGCATCAGCCTCTGCCATTGTGATTTGTGATGACGCATTCGCAATCTGTATCTGAAGTGGAAATTTCCATCGCCCCCTCCTTCCTCGCCCTAGTTGTCTTAGTATTTTTTCTATATGCTCCCTTCTTCATGCCGCAGGGTCGGATAGCCGACCATATTATCTGTCCTGGTTAGCCTCCCTACCTGTCCCATTTCTTTGTTCTATCTGCGTCTCCCTTGGAGCTTAAAAGGAACGCACACCGAAAGATAGAAGGGTTTATTTATCCATTTGGAGATAGGTGTCTTCCACAGTTTCTTAAAGATTGCAGTTGTCGCCGCTAACATCTGAATTCTTCATAGACCAATGATTACGTCTGTTGGCAAGAAAGATAAAATAGTTACCCTTTGCAGGGGGGCTTCCACTATGTCTTAGATCTCACACCTGTCGCCACCGACATCTTAGTCTATCAAAGACGTATTCAGTTTTATGGCTCCAAATGGAAGACCACGCATTGTACAGGGTGCCTGATTGTGTATGACATTCGTTTGAAAACAGTGTGCCGAATTTAATGTGCGTATTTGATAGATGTGGTCACTTCAGATCGCAGTCGTCTTTCCTTTCTGGACTGGCAAAGCAAAATAAGACATGCGTTTAGATAAGACATGCGTTTAGCAGTTTCAACGTTTGGCCAGACTGCGCCGCCCACTAGAGTGCGGCTTTGTGTACACTAGCGACGACCGTTGTCGCAATGGAAATCTGTTTGACGTTGGTGGTGTTTCGGCGAGGTACGATGGAGGAGTGCCCATATATGGCTCAATTTATCGGTTCTCCTTTCCTCGCTCGGCTACACGCGCCCTAGAAGGCGGTCTCTGGGTCAGCACTACAGGGTTGTCTACTCGGGCACTGTACGTCTTATCTGTATTAAAATACGCTCAGGAATAAAAATAGGGAACCGGATCGAGAGAGGGGGCTGGGTACAGCCGCCGACGACGCAGGTGGGTCGCACCCGCTTCGGCCATCGGGGGATTTCGCTATCGTTCTAAAAGAAGCGCTCTTGCATGGCTATCGAATGTTTACGTTGCCGCGGCAACGATAAGATGAGCTGAAGTGAGAAATTCCATTCCCAGAACGTCAACAGATAAGCGTGCCGCGCATAAGTGCCGAGCGAGAGGCGTCACGCGTGCAGCCGGCGGTGCTCGTGCGCAATACGCCCGCTTGCATCACGGCGTGCGTCCGCCACTCGAGGTCGCACAGAGCGCTCCGCTAATCTCCGTCCTGCTGCTGACATCCACCTCCCCGCCGCTTCGTGGCTGACTCTCTCCCGTTTCTTCGAGGCGCGGGGCACTTGTATAGCGAAGTCGCTTACAAGCGTAGTTTTCGTTATCGCCAATTTTCTTCTACGCCCATTTTTTCGCCTCGCTGAGTGCCGCGGGGCTCCGAGCACTCGGACAACCGACGATCGCGCCGGTGACGACACGCGATAGACATTATACACTCGATGCCGAAGACGGGATATGGGCTCCCCAACCCTGAGTTCGAGACCAGGCTGAATCTGCGTAGTCCGTTCCTGCTTCACGAAATAATTCATGACTGAGCTCAAACAAGCGAGCTTGGAAAAACGCAACTCATTAATTTTATTGCTTGTGACTATTGCTCACTTTTTCCCTCGTTAAGATCTTGCTTAATTACGTATAAGAAGGAGGAGGAAATAAATTTATTGACAGATGTGGACGCGGCATGGCCGATTATACTCTTTAAATATTTACACCTAATCAGTTCAAGTCATGAATGTTACGACCACCTGCATCAGTTGCCACTTATCTGCTTCCATGAAAGTGCATCAGCGATGTCTCACGAGACCCCGTCAGTGGCAGTTATCTTAACCTCATGAAGGTAACTGTGCAATTTATCTGCAAGGAATTTTCCCAAAGCCTTGCTGTGCGAGACTGCATTAATTAGATGGGTGTCTCCGCAGTACGACTTCAGAAAACCAATACCTCACACGTCAGTGTCGGGGGGAACAGTTTGCTGACGACTAAGGGTCCATTTGGGCTGCACCTTCGAATTCCTGAACTTACTACTTCTCGGCAGCCTCAGAAACGGTAACGAGGCAAGAGATAATCGTTTGAGTTCCCGCCAAAGCTGCGTGTTAATGATAGAGCGATGAAAGGCGTGACGACTACCGCGTCATTGTCGGAGGCTGCTTGCGGAGCGCATCCAGAGTGGCCACCGGGGAAGGGCAGCGGGGTCAGAACCGGTGCGCCTGGTGAGGTCCACTCTGAGGGAAGTAGGAGTGTCCTCGAATCCAAGACTAGCAGTTCAAGTGGAGACGGCATTTTGCTCTCTCCCTCCCTGCTTGTAGTCGCGCCGCGGAAACACCCACGAGAACGCCGGCCCCACGCTCTTGAGTACACCGGCATCGGAGGCCGCGCTGTTCGAAAGCCAAATGAAGCGAGTTTATTATTCTTTTTTTATTATTATTACCAGCACCGTCCCAGGTTGGCGTAGCATTGTTTGCGCCCCTGCGAATGGCTGCTTCACCAGCCTACGTAACCTGTTCGCTGGTGTGTGATTGGCTCGCACAGCCAGTTTTCTTTTCAAGGCGGTTGAGAGGCACAAACGCGGCTGAGACTGATGAGAGCGCCTGGTGAACAGATGGCACCCGGCTTCTCATAGCTTGTTTCTTTCTCTCTCCCTCTCTCTTTCGAATGGGGCGATGCGGGCTTGACAAGATAATGCTCACCCATAAACCTTAGCCGAGACTGGGTTATAAACGTGTGTATGGATATAATACCCGGTCGCGATAATACACTTTGGCGCTGCGCTTTATTAAACGGCCCCGCGCCAGCAACGTTTTCGTGTCAAAAGACTTGCGAAGCGATCAGTTCAGCGAAACATAGACTCGCCCAGCTGTACGAGAACATGATCGCGCGGTAGCTTGGGGCTCTCCAAAAGCCGGCAGGGGGCAGCACGTATCAGGAGCCTGTGCGGCACGCAGATGACGATGACGCTAGAGTAGTGCGTCAAGGAGATTAAAATGTGTCGCCACCCACTCACAACAGCTCCCCCTCCCCCCCCCTCTCCCTTTCCTTTAACTCCGACAGATTGCTTCCACAGCTCAAGTCGCACCCTTCTTTTGATTGATAGCTCAATTGTGGTTCCTTTACGCAGTCATGCGTTTTCGACGGTTGTGGTAAATATTTGCACGTCCGTCAAACGCTCATTTTTGTGGCATTTATTATGCATCGTCACAGAAGCCAAGAGTGGCTGCATCGCGTGTTTTGGGGCACGCGGGTCGTTCTTTGGCAGAGGTTGTTTACCTGCTCGCTCAGCCGAATATTATCTGCAGCATAGCGGCACACATATAACTCGATTTGCAACCTTGAACAATGCCTAGAAATAAGCGTGAGCGTGTCCCATTTCTCAGATCTGCAAACTCAGAAATTAGAGTAAGTAATTGAGAGTTTTGTCTCTCGTCAACCAAATAATTGTGGCGCGAAGTACGCATTAAACAGGCAGCTCGTT
This sequence comes from Rhipicephalus sanguineus, assembly GCF_013339695.2. Classification (NCBI taxonomy): domain Eukaryota; kingdom Metazoa; phylum Arthropoda; class Arachnida; order Ixodida; family Ixodidae; genus Rhipicephalus; species Rhipicephalus sanguineus. The sequence continues at coordinate 267,578,889 of NC_051176.1, forward strand.
CTCGTAGAGCAGAAAGGAATCTGTCGCTTTTGCTTCTCCCGTTAAATGTCATCTGACAACAAAGGCAGACTGTCACATTCGAAGCAATTGATGCACGAGAAAAAAGAAAGCGTACGTGTAGGAGTTCTCCGAACAGAACGCTACTTGGGAATCAGTTGTTCTTGAGTTGGCCCTGCCACACACTCGCTGACAGGCTTCAAGCGAGAGGTTAGTCTCTGTCAGCGTGCGCCAACGGCATTGTACTTCGAGAGTTACAAAACAATCTTAGAGCCGACTCTGAATATTGCACACACAACATGAAAAATAAAATCCAAATTTACCACACTACGGTGAAGCTGAGCAGGCGATAAGAATATGCAAGCGTGCACTATCAGCAGCAGGCGGCCGATTTCATTGTGATTCGAGAGCCATGGTAAGTGCGAAGAAGACTGAGCAAAAGTGTCTACACACACACACACACCACACACACACACACACACACACACACACACACACACACACACACACACACACACACACACACACACACACACACACACACACACGCGCGCGCGCGCGCGCACACACACACACACACCAAACCTTTATGATTATGAAGTTGTTCTTTGTTTGCCAAAGGACCTACTTTGTGCGTTGCTGGAAAGCTCACCTTTCTGATTCTAGAAGCATTCCCTCTAGTGATCTGTTAAGCGCAATAACGTTAGGTTCACACTGTTTTGCATACGCCAGTCAAAGACTCCAAGCTGTCATTGTAACGTATACAATTTAAGGTACATATAAGGGCAGCAGCAAAAATGCGATTGGGTTTTCGCATCTTGAAGTGACCCTTGGTCTCGCGCATCTTGAAATGACGCTTCCTCTATCGGCGTTGGATGCGCCTTGTCCATGACCTAGCTCAGCGTTGTAGTCTTCAGCTCATTGTTTAGTAGTAGTAGTAGTAGTAGTAGTAGTAGTAGTAGTAGTAGTAGTAGTAGTAGTAGTAGTAGTAGTAGTAGTAGCAGCAGCAGCAGCAGCAGCAGCAGCAGCAGCAGCAGCAGCACAGAGGAAAAATAGCGATACCTTTAGCCAACACACAAGAGCGCAATCTACTCAGCGTGTTTCGTTGGCTGCTTACATGCAATAGAAAAATATGGCTGCCTGTATACCATCGCGATCTGATGGAATGTAGCAATGTGTCACCCATAACTTTTCTGTTAATTGTTAGATATACAGCGCTGGGCGGTTAGCTCACCACATTGAAAGAAATGCATAAGAATGAAAGCGCTGAACGTAATAGTCAGTTTCACGATCTCCTTTATCAGACAAACTTTTTTAAATTTATTTATCGTGGAGCAAGAAGGAGCACGGCCCAAGCAGTACAGAATGGCCATTTGCACATCACGATGCTCCTTGCGGTCGAAGCTGGGAGCAAATTCGCAAAGCTTCCCATTGGTAAGAATCGTTGGTCACTGCGAGAAATGGGCATCAGAAAGATTGAAAGATGACAATAAAAACAGAGACAGGCAGAAAAGAGGTACACGATCACTGCACACAATCATGCTCACTATCACGAACATTAACAAAGACATGTCACAAGAGAGGCGATTGCTTACACGTAGGTGCATACATTCTCATCAATCTATTCAAGTTAGCTTCAAAACAAATGTCTCTTCCAATGATGTTCCCTTGCCACGTACTGCTCTGCTTTAAGTGCTTTAAGCGCACGTCACACCCACCCTAACATTTTCTAAGATTGTCACTCCATCTAACTCTTCGCTTCCCTCAACTCTGTGCAGCAAAAAAGGAAAAGAGATAAAACATGCTAATGTAGAAGTTGTTTTGCGCTCTCTTCACGCATGATTAGGGGTACCTGCAAAATGAACTTGTTGGTGATCCATTAGGAACAGTTAAGATGACAGAAAACTTCATTAACCAGTGCTTTTACGACGAATGAAAGCCGCGTACACAAGCCTCGTACGACGACCTCAGTGCGAACATATGAACGTGCGAGCTAATGCAACAGTGCAACGATAAACAAGAAAGGAAACATGTAGAACGAAACCGTACACTGTAAACCACTTTGCACCCTTAAGGGGGTTTCAAGCAATCAAAACACCCTTTTGCCTAACAAAAATTTGCAAAAATTAGGGTGTAAGGGTGCTTTCCTTCCCCAAAACAGCCTTTAGGGTGTAATGCTCTAACTAAACACCCTTTAGGAGTTAAGGGTGTTATGTGTTATCGAAACACCCATGGCCCATACCACAGCGTGCCAAATGATAACTGGGACTCGCTGATTAAAATGTCGTTGAATCTTCGGCGAGTTTAGATTAAAAGATATGTCTCTTTTAGGACTATCTACAAGCGTACCATAAATTCACGCCTATTCTCTTAATGTTTAATGTTCATTTATACGGAACAGAAATATCTCCACCGGCACTGAACGGCGGCTTAAGATACTATGGCTATATATACCAGATGGTCAGTGTAAGGCTGTGTAGCACAAGCGCTCCGTGCATGTGGTATTTTACAATACGCTTTGTTGTGTGTGCGGTGTGGCGCGTGCGTACTGCTGATGTCATCTATAATTGCATGTTCCCTGACTGGTAGATTTTTTTTTCACATTTTTCGCCAATAAGGGTGTTTAGGCCATTGGAAACACCCTATGGTATGGGTGTTTTGATACGTGAAAACACCCTTTTCCTAGGGTGTAAGGGTGTTAGTTATAGACACGGCAAAACCCCCTTAAGGGTGTAAAGTGGTTTACTGTGTAAAATGTAGAAGCAGTCGTACTTTGTCACCCGTACGATTTGGTGTTTAGAAATAAAGTGCGACTTTCTGGGTTACGTGGTTTCAGGAAAGTCGTGGACGCATAGTGAGAATTTGAAGCAATGTAGATTCTCAAGCTTTTCCGGCGTGTTGCTTGTATTCGTCCTGGGTAGCCTGTGTGACGAACATGTGTTATCCGTATATTAAGGCTATTTGCTTATTTGTGCATTGTTTCAGACCAAATTCAAAGGCATAATTATTTTAAACGGTGGTACTCTTGGAGTAATGTATCTTCGTACTCTCAGCAACATTCCTTACAACACCACTATAACGTGCAGCATTTTACTAAATCTTCTCTGCCGCTTCGAATACGGCACAGGGTTGGGAGATAATCATAATGGGATGCGTTGAGCGCATACGAGACATTACGAGGCGATGAACAATGGAGTTATGTTTTATTTCCGTCATTTCCCTACTAGTGGCATAGCCAGGAAATTGAATTTCTTTTTAAGAGGGAGAGAGAGAGAGAGAGGGGGGGGGGGCGTGTGGTGCATGTGCTGGATCAGAAATGATTTGTCATATCAAAGAAGTCGCGCCTATTCAGTATTAGTTATGATACGCTTGAAGCAATTTGTCGATAGTTAAGCTAGCGCACAATTTACCACAGTGAGTGCTGAAGTGTGTGCACTTGTCTCTTTAACTTCATCTATCACCGAGAACAACAGGTTGCCAAGTCGAACGGGTTGGAGCCCCCACAGCTTTAGATGAGAAATTGATGTTTCGAAATCATCCACTGATAGCCAAGCTGTATTATTGCTCGGCTTGTAGTTTGCTTTTTACCTTTATTGGTCTAATTAAAGCCAAGTGATTAACGTTACAATATCTCGCACTACTGTTGTCATTTACTTGAACAGTACTTCGTATTTTACTATAGGAAGAGCCTTCCGACGCACAGTAGCACATCAAGTGGACCAGTTCTATCCTTATTAGCAACGACTGACCGCAGGTATCGACAGTAAAAAAAAAAAAAAAACTAACCATCGTTGAACTAAGGGCTGATAGAAAAAATGGACACAAGCGCCTGCTACCAATTAGCACTTTTCAAGAATAGCGCGCACGTGTAACACATACTGCTCATACCTGTACATGCATGTATGCATCACGCACTCATACATACATACATACATACATACATACATACATACATACATACATACATACATACATACATACATACATACATACATACATACATACATACATACATACATACATACATACATACATACATACATACATACACGCGCACGCACGCACGCACGCACGCACGCTTAATCCCACACCTTTGGTGCTCAACCAACGCAGGTGTAACGCGTTATCTTGTGTCGGTCACCTGCATTCAGTGAGTGCCATAGGTGTGCCAGCTTATCAGCGCCGTCAATTATTGCACTCAAATTGCAGACTAGATAGGGAGTGCTTTTGCTGCAATCAGTGCCGTGTTCTTAGCTGGAAACCGCGGCGCTCACATCCGTCAATCGAAGCGCAGGGCAAAGAGGGACATCGATAGTAGCGTCCAGGGAGGCATGCGTACACAATGTGCATACATTACAACATTACAACACTGTATAGACGTGTATAGTTAGGTGCACATCCAAGACTGGAAGGGTGTCGCATTATGCAGTATCTGCTGTTCCATTAATCCATATGAACTCAACATTCTGATCGTGTGCCAACCTGTTAGCATGAGTTTGTCGAAGCCGCGAAGAATAAAATTTTCCATTATTTGTAATCACGGTTTATGCGTGTATCAACATTCCGACAGTACAATATACTGGGCAGTGCTTGCATAGTCGGCAAACGAATGTAGTTTGGTAGAAGAAGAATATGGCGCTATTTTCCGCAGCCACTGCGGGATCACGGCCAACGGGGAGATGGATATGGCAGATGTAGAAGACGAAAGGTGGGAGAGGTGATAGGAACAGGCCGGGAAGCAGGGGCCCATGGGATCACCGGGTGATGGCAAGGCTGACCCTGCCCGATGACAAACGGAGCGTACACGTTACACACCGGACATTGCTCTTCCACCTCCCCAAAGTGATCCGGCAGCTATCGGCTCATCATTTCACGGCCACGCTGTGAAATACCGACGGCCGAGCAAACTAATCCGTTCACAATTTCAGCACCGAAAGGGAGCAACTAACTGGACAAAATACCAAAAGGCAACGTCCCTTTTGTGCGCTTCGTCACCTACAAGTTTTTGAGCATATATATTTGAGGTTCTGTGTAAACAAACAATTATGAAGAAGCGGTTAGTACAGCGTTCGTTGTCCTCATTCTCCTCAATTTTTTTTACTTTTCTTCTCTTTTTTTTTGTCTATCTTCCTTATCACATCCTACTGTGTGTGTGTGCAGCACTTGCGCAGTGCTAGAGTAGATGGATGTGCTTGCCGTTATGTTCATTTCTTTCTCCGATAATAATAATAATAATAATCTGGGGTTTAACGACCCAAAACCACGATATGATTATGAGAGACGCCGAAGTGGAGGGCTCCGGAAATTTCGGCCACCTGGGGTTCTTTAACGTGCACCTAAATCTGTGTACACTGGCCTCAAACATTTTCGCCTCAATCGAAAATGCAGCCGCCGCGGCCGGGATTCGATCCCACGACCTTCGAGTCAGCAGTCGAGCGCCATAACCACTAGACCGCCGTCGCGGGACTTTCTTCGATGAACGAGCATAGTGAACAGTGAAGCTGAGTGTAGGTGCGTTTCTCCTAAAATCTATTGGTCTGCAAATGTGGCATCTGAGCTTAAGATTTCATACACTTCGGCCCCATAGATTCATATAAGCATCTGCGTGAAAGCACCCGCGCTGTCAATATTTACTATAAAATGTATTCAACCATCGCGTCTTCTGGCGTCTCTCATAAAACAGCGGCGTACTGAGAGACATACAATAACTGGTTTGGCGACAATGACTGTTAATCTCCAGGCGCTTTTCTGCGTGGTTCACGCGGGCGCTTCATTTCAGGTAGGGCTCATCTCGTTCTACCTTTCGTTGGTGATCTGATGTCGGCGCTAACCTTCGCAGCGCACGAGAGCAAGCTCGCTCTGGGCTCGCTTGAGTTTCTCTCGAAACCTTCTAAAAGCCGTCGGTCGGTCGTGTGAACATGATACACTCGACAGGACTGAGTGCTTTTCTAGATATGGCGCTCCCCACTCGAGACCCGCGACGACGATGGAACATATAGGCGTGGCTCCCTAGGGGTGTACACAAGCGTGCCCTCACTACTACTACTCGAGCAATCGCAAAAAGCAAAAAAAAAAAGCCAAATCAGACGAGGAGAGCGGACGATCGGCCGCACCGGGTGCACCTATCAGAAGGCGGAGAATGGTATCCGGAGGTAGCAACTGAGCGGAAAAAAGGTTCACCGAGGCTTAAGCGCTCGTTTTCGACTTTTCCGCTGTATGAGTGCGCGCCATTTCTCGGCCGTCTCCGGTCTACTTCGCATTGCTGTTTCCGCAAATCATTACGGTGTCACACACGTAATTTTCATTGTTGCACCGCTGTTCCGCACCCACTAACCATCCCATATGTCGTGTCTAATACGGCCGCGCGCTCCAACTGGAGACCGACGTCGTCCAAGGCGCTCGTCTTGCGGCGGCAGCGGCAGCGCACAGATGACACGCGTAGACGCGTGGCTTGATCTCCAAGTGCCTCGACCTCGTGTCAGTGTCATTTCGCGCGCATGCGGCGAGGGTGCGAAGCGCGCTGCTGAGTGGACACGGAGCACTCTCTCTCCGTAAGTGCCGGGGGAGACGGATGGCACCTTATTGGCGCCGTTGACGTTGGTCCCCGCATGACGTACAGAGCCGGGCTTGTGCACGCCCAGCACCTGCTGCTGCTGCTCGCCCTGACCACGTCTAGCCTTTTGCCGATGTGCTCGCGCCTTGGCGTGTGGACACACTCTCCCCCACAGCATGCCCTTCCCCTCTGTTCCATCCCTCTTTCCTCGTCATGACATGCTCTCCTCATTGTCTCTGGCACCTGCGAACCGCGCATCACCACTGGACATGTAATCCTTGACGCGACCGATTATATGCAACCCGCGGCTGCGCTCGTGTTCATTGCGAAGACAGACTGCCGCGGATGGAATTGGACGCGGCTCTTAGCATCCAAGGCGCCTGGCACGGTCTCGTACGCAGAGCTCACGTAAGGCTCCAGAACCACCAGTCATAGGGTGGCGGCGACCGGACCCGCGCGACTGCCACGTATCCTCTTGGCCACTGGCCGCGCGCGCAGCCAGGCATTCGTCTGGCACTTGTTTCATTTTCCTCACTTAGCTGCCGAAGGAGGTACGGGTAACGGCGCAGAGGGACACGCGCCATTGTATTTTGTGTTTCGCTCATTTTCCCTTGTTTCTCGAAGTATCTCGCGCATTTTTATTTGTGCTGAACGCAGCTGGTATGTTTGCGGATGACTTGTATTGATTTTGCTGTGTGATTAACCACGCACTTCCATATGTCGGTTGCATTTCGTACGTTGATGCGCATGCATGTCGCCGTTGAGTTTTGACTTGATTTTCCGTATTAAGTATGTGTTTACATGTTAGTGTCAGTACGCGAAGTGCTGTGCTTGTGCCATGTTGGAAGCCCTGCGGAGAACAGCGCGCTGGCCCTGTTCTCCGCAGCGGCCACTCTGTAATGTTTCCGGGAGCTGCTCGTAGACTCTTAAGCCAAATTCTCCTTCCCCGCGCGCCTTTCGCGGTGCAGCAGAGCCATTGGGTCGTGGGTTGCTTTCGAGCAGCGCCCATTGCAAGAGCGGGGGCCGTGCTCGGGCGAGACTGAGCCCGGCCTATGCGGGTTGGGGGGGCCGCCTTTCGTTGCCGACGGACTCACATTGGATCGTCCGCTGTTCGTTTGCAGAGCGCGGCGTTAACTTCCACGAGCAGCCTCTTACACGCCGACTACCTCTCATCCTCGTTCACAGCCGAGGAGTCGTTATCGCTGAGCGAGGAGCTCAAGCTCCCCGGTCTCGATTTAGTGGGAGCGCAGGTTCCTTCTGAAGTATTCGGCAGCACCGTGAGAGAAGTCTCCTCTTACCAGGAGATGTTCCAGTCCGGCTTCCCGGTGGTCAGCAGTCCTCCCCTCACCGAGCAGCCGACGCCTCTGACTCCCTTGAGCATTTCACCCGCAAACCCATCCGCCCTGCCCAGCTTCGAGGAAACGTACTCGCCCAGGTGGGTTGTGCGCACTACTTGTGCACCGACCAGGCTCTTCAGCAAAAGCCCCTTGCTTCCAGGTACAGGCGGGACATCACACACTCCGGCGTGTTTTCCTTCAAGTTCGAGGAGCTGCGCTCGGACACCGAGCTGCCGGCCGAGGCCGGCAGCCCTGAGGCCTACCAGGTGTCCGTGGGCGGCTTCTCTCCTAAGCCTCACCCGTCGACCAGCTACCGGCCGCCGTTCACGCCGCCACCTCCACCACCGCAGCCGATGGCCGGTACATCCCAGGAGTTCTACAAGACCGAGCCGCCGTCGTACCAGACCTCCAGCTGCTACGTGCAGTATCAGGCGGAACAGGAGCATGCCAAAGCCGGCTTCTCGGGCTATCTTCATCCGTCGCCACCGGTATTCCAGAAGGGGCTCGTGTTCCCGGGACCTTCGGAAAGCTCCAGCTTCAGCCTCGTGTCGGCAGGGTCTTCGTCCTCCCTCGCGTCATTCCCGGGCGACCTGACACCGCCACTGCCCAGCCCTGGGGGCACGTGGGCGCAAGCCCGAAAACCGGCCGTTCTCAAGGCCGCTGTTGCCAGCGACCCAGGGTGAGTGTAGCCTTGGTTTGGTTTATGCGTACGCCCATATCAAGTTTCACTTACGCTGAGTATTGTTGCATTAAGAACCGCCCTGAAATAGCGATAAATCGGTATCCATTCCTTTCTAACCTGTGCGCTGTAATGCCCAGGCTGCGTTAGGATCAAGAGCGCACTTGTTTTTACAGACAAGGTCGCTAATAGGTGCTAACGAATTATTTATGTTTTATTCTATTCCGGCAGATAAGTCTTAATTTTATCGGATGTATTTTCAGCTGCGACTTCTTCTTGGTGCCACATGCTGTGTTGGCGTTACTAGTTAACGCTCGCAGTACGTGCTGCCTATTGTTTCTGTCCTCCATGAAGCCCTTTATTCCAGGAAGCAGAGTGTCGCACCAAGTGTGATTTTCTGGTTACGTGCGCAGTTCATTTTGTGAAGTCATATAATGTTTGTATCCAAAGTTCCATATGCATTTTATCTGATATTGTTGCCTCAAATGGCGTACTTTAGTCAAGTGTGACCGCTGCGCTGTAAGGATAACTTCTGCGTCTTAAAGAGAGCATTGTGATAACGCGCTTATTATTTGGGTAAAGTAGTTACTTCACCTGTTGGCTTTCTTGGTTACGTTACCTGGTTCTTTGCTTGATGGCTTTCTGTCCGCGTGGACAGGAAGCCACCCTGAATGACTGCGCTGCAATTATGTAGTAAAGTCATTACTGAAAACGTCATATTTAGACAGTTAAGTCCTTCCTCGCATATTCTGTTGCCACCATTCAAAGTAAAGCGCAAGGCCGAAGTTGTACTACACTTCATGAACTGCATGCGACGCAGCTGAGTCTGGTTTCTGTGACCCGAACGGTGCCGCATCGTGTGCAGCTGGTTTGGAAAATGATCAATGGCCAATCAGACTGTGACAACAAATAGATCTATCCAGTTATTTTGAGAGCAAGTCCAGCCTTTCACAATTTTTTTTTCGGTAACTTGACGCAGAGGTGTGCCCAGCGACGTTTTTCGATTGTTCGTTGGGCATCAAAGGCACTCGCCAACTTGACGGGCGTCACATACAAACTTCTTGATCAATGTTGATACTGCATCAACATTTGTGCTGAAGAGAGCTGTGAACCTGTGTAGAGTCAATCATGTAGCATGTTAGCCCTAGAAACACCGCCCTGTGAGGAGTGCGTCAAGTGCCTTGCAGGGCAGTCAGCGACAGCGCGCCTTCACCACAAGCCTTTGAAATCGTTTGGATCAGTGACCTGAACTACTTACATTTTTCTTAGAGCGCTTAGGTGTGTACCGTGTGTTTCTGAGTCCCGCAGCAGTGCAGCATGTTCTATGAAATGTAAATAAGTGGTCGGTGTCGAAAATATTGAGAATACCGCATCAAGACAATCGTCGCTAAAGCCGAATATCTGATCGCCAATATAATATTTCTCGCGCTGTTTCCGAAAAACAGCTTGCTCAGTTTGCTCTCCTGCCCGAAAATGGATGTGTGCGGCGCTCGCTTAGTTATCGTTTTCAGTAGTATGTTTTTCTGCAGAACTACAGCGCAAAAATCTGAATTTCGGTTGATCGCCAGGCAACATAGAGAAATATACAAGATATATGTTGCTTAAGTTCTTAGATTACCACGTATGATCGCCTTCTATTTCATGGCTTGTATATTCTGATGTGTCTGAAGAAGTAGCCCTCATCAGAATTGCGACACGGCCGCTGTTCAGTGTCCATAAAACAACCATGACCGTCATGTACCATTAGAACATAAAGCATAACCGATACAGGAAACGCACTACGGCGTCTGCAGCCTGGCGAAGTTAACGATTGGCCGCAAGGTTTTTTGTGTCGCCGCGAGGAAGTCCTCCGAAGTCGTCTGAAGACTAAGAGAAAAATTCGTGGTACGCAAAGAGAGACGTACAAAACGCGGACACAGGAACGAGGGCAACACAAATGACGCCCTTCCAGTTGTCGTTTTGCACGCCTGCTTTTGCATCACAGTCAACTTGCCCAGCTTTTTACTTGTTCTGTGAAGATCTGTGACCGTCTTTCCTTGGCCACTTGGTTGCCGTTCAGTTCACTTCAGTAGTTTGTCTTAAGGTCTCTCCGTCTTGCCTGTTTCCGCCGAAAACATTCCCTAAGAAATCAGTCGGGCTCACCATACACGTACTCGGGAATTTCTGCGCGTGGCGACGAAGGCATTGTTGAAATTTTTAAAGACAATAGACTTGCACAAGCGGCTGTATACTAATTGGGCTTGTCGTGATTGACGAATGATGTGGCATACCGCACAAAAGTGACTGACTGTGACCACGTGTAAGTGCTCCCGCTCTCTCTTCCTTCACTGCTCTAACTTTCAAGCTCCCCCATCCGCAGCGAGCATACTGGTTATTCTAAACTGTTCGCCTCCCTTTGGCGTCACCCCCTCCTGTTCCTTCCTTGCTTCCTTCTCCGTGTTTCCCGTTCTGCCATAAAAAAGGGGTGGAAGAAGGGCTACTACGGGCTAACTCCTTGACGTGTGCTCTCTTTTTCATTCTTTCGCTCATTTGATAGCGGTTAGCGCTTTGGGATTTGCGCGAACAGCGATCAAACTTAACCTTGTAGAACGTCGATTTCTTCCTCTCTTCTTTTTTTTCTTTCCGCGGAGCTAAAAACAACCGAGTTAGTGCGTCAGTTCCCCCGTGTCACCATCGGGCAGCTTGTGACGAACACAACTTCTGTCATCGCATTTTGATAAGGTCACATTCTTATCCGTGCGCAGCGGCCGTCTGCGTTCGGTAGAAAAAAAATGTCCTCACTCTCGTCGCTGTCGCGAAGGAGAATTCAACCGAAGGCGAAACAACTATCTAAAGAAAGACGAAAATGCCGAGGAGCGATGTCCTCCTTGTCCTGTTGTGACGTCTTCAACATTAGTATATAGATATAACGTGCTCGTGGAAGATGTCATTCATCAATATACGGATGTGATCCTTTTATCACGTGATCACGGGGAGTGGGGAGGGGGGGGCTGTGATTTTTTGCTTGCAGTCAGAACACTAAGTGCTCAGCAGATCCCTTGACTGTCCAGCTCCCTGCCGGGATATTCGAAAAGCTTCTCGCTTTTCAGTGTTCATTCTTCAGCGTCCACTTTCGCTAGCATTATATAGTCCAGTAACAAGCTAGAGAAGCTTGTCCATTGAAGTTTCCTATAGTCCCAAGCAGCTATCCGCAGCATTTATTCGCGCATTCGTGCATCCATAGAACGTGGAAGCGCTGATGTGAAATATACACCGTCCGAACGGTTCATGTTGGCGCATATTTATCTCATTACGAGGCATTGCTACGTCACTTCTCGTGGCAGTAATTTCAAGCACTGTTTGGTCCAGCTCGCGGGAAGAACAAGTGTCATACTTTCCGTGTACGATAGCCTTGATCATCAAAATGTCTCCACAGACGTACGGCAGTTGCATTTTTCTGAGTACTTCCTTCATCGGCTTACCGGAACGCACTCGTCGCACTAAAAAGCTGCTCGTACGACAACGAAGTGATTGTCGATGCCGTACGCAGTAGGCGTTATTTCTGGCGATTCATTCTGTTCTCGCGAGCCTCGTTTTTACAAACGAACAGCGAACTCAGTGTACCTGCTGCCCTGACACGCCATTACTACTTTGTTGCGTATTCCACATATGCTTCGATACTGGGAGTCGGTTTCGAATTCAAGTGCATACTCAGCCGCGTCTATTTCTCTTCGCAAGTGATCGGGTCCGAAGTACGTCTTTTTCTGCAACCAGAGTTGTCTCACAAAGTTAAAATTTCATCATATCGTATTTCAAATAACTACCACAATCTCATAAACTGCAACCTGCTCAGTCCCTTGTAAGGTTCAAAGTTTGATTACTAACTTGCATAATCATGCTGTATTTTGCTGTTGAGGACGATAATTTGCTTTATCCTACTTTCTGTCGAAATTTTTGCGACAGCAGATCAGCGATAAGCACAAAGTATTTTTTTCTTCGAAGTTACTGAAATAAAAACGAAAACGCTGGTGGCTCTATATGTACAGTCATGAAAAAAAGATGGTTGATCCCTCCTTCATAGGAATCGGAATAACACGAAAGTAAAGCGTGCCCTTACAGAAGTAACTGAACGTTTACAGAAGTAACTGAATTGATATAACAGAGTTTGCACAATGTATATTGATGTCTGGCATCTATAGCACCGTTTACCGTGTACTTAGCTTTAGGTGCACGTTAATGAACACCAAGTGGTCGAAATTTCCAGAGCCCTCCACTACGGCTTCCCTCATAATCACATCGTGGATTTGGGAGGTTAAACCCCAGATATTATTATTATTATTATTATTATTATTATTATTATTATTATTATTATTATTATTATTATTATTATTATTATTATTATATTATTATTATTATTATTATTATTATTATTATTATAGCACCGTTTAACGTGGATGCACCCACTTCGATGATTGGTGGTACATCTCCATCCCGACGACTAACGTTCATGTTCAATGATTAAACAAACCTTTGTGGTAGCTATAGTAGTTAACGGTGAAAGCGTAATCAGAGAACGAGGTGTGATAGCCAGAAGAGTGTCGCATATTGGACGCTGAACTTGGTCGCCATCCCGCGGCATGTTAAAATGTGATTGAACACCACGGCCGGACTAGGGGGGAACGCAAAGAGCATCCTGCCGCCCCGGTACACTGAAAAAAATATATCGTGTTTCAACGTCGGAACAGACCGTAAGAAACACAGAGTATGATCTGTTTCCTGAAAAATGGCGGAAGTGGACGTTTAGAGCACAAACTGTGCTGCGTCTTTTACGAAACAGCGGGACTGGACGTAAAGGAGTAGTCGACGTTTCCGTTCCGTCGCTCTTTCCGTAAAACATCAGAAAAACGTATGTATTCTGTAATTCAAGAACACGCATGTAGTGTGCTTCCGTAATTTGTGTGCATGGCGGACACACTGTCTGAACTTGGACCATCGACTCCGTTCGACAATGATACATTGAGCTAGAACAGTTAAGCAACAGCCGTGTGCAGCGCCTTGAAAGAGCTGTCGCGGCGGGTGGCAAACGTATAGTGGCAGCACTGTAGTCGCCGACTACGCTGAGGTGTCCCGCATAGGGTTAGGGTTCCGCCTTAGGAAACTCTAAGGCGGAAAAGTGGGGAAAAAGGACAATTAAATGGCATGAAAACCAAGAAGCTGTACCGTGAAACGCCTTTTTTTTCCACAGAAAGAAAATTTTTCCTTAGGTATACACAAATATTTAGACAGAATTAAAAAAAGAAAGATTTATGGCTAACAGGTCAGCGTGTCTGTTACAAAGGGGACGCTTATAATATCCATCCATACATACATCCTGAATTCCATCCAACACCATGCACCCCTTGACAGTTAAGCGCAAGAGATTTGGTGTGAGCAATATGTTTCAGTGATTAGGTATTTTGCATGGAAATGCAACTAGCATACTTAAACGAGAGAATTATAGAAAGGGATAGTTCCAAACATGCCACTCGGGAAAGATGGTACACGTAATTTTAGCCTCTAAATAGCAGCGGATACGTCGTTCAGAAGAGGTAAAACCCGCACTACATCTAGATCTATGGTCCTCGTCGAAGGGCTGCACTTCGCAGACACCTGCAAGATTGAAAACGAACAGGTACTTGTACTGCGTCTACGAGCCCTTATTGACAAAAAAAAAAAAAAAAAACATACCCGTCCGAGGATCCCCGCATACGTGAATCTCGATTGTGCGTATAATAGTTTACGTTTTCTTTCTTCATCACATCGTGAGAATGCACGACCCACAGGAGAACAGACAGTGTACGCGTTCTCCTGTTTTCATCCCCTTTATCCGTGCTTGCACGCCTTTACTTCTTTTGTGAGAACGTTCTTAGCATCGCAGGTGCGTTGCGTATTTAGCACACTAATCAACACGCCATCAATGAAACACAGTAACGAAGGCACGCGCGATTAACTTACGTAAGTTAGTACAATAATGAAATACTCTGAACTATAAGGCGAGAACAATATTCTTCTGAAGGCTCGTGCAAATGTTTGTTCTTTTATGTATTAATCAGTCTGCTCGGTGAACATCCACGAGGAATACACTTCTTCACCGAAAAATTCGTTGGTTGTTAAAATGTTCTCACTACCTGCGACAAGAACATCCATTCTTGAGAACTATTTACCATTCTACCGCTTCCCCTGAATAACCAATAAAGTTTTTCCACCACCATAACCCTTCGCAACAGGCAAAAAGAAAAAAGCGCGCAGATGGCCACACATAATACGCTTGAAAAATTCATCATCGTACCCTAGAAATGCGCAATAAACGGTAAGATGCGTGTTTCTGTTATAATGGTTGTTTTATTCTTACCTATCCATTGTGCAGATTTGTAACGACATATCAATTAATACGACTGCTGTGGTGTGTACGGCCGTCACCGCCCCATAGAATTGGTGCATCGCAGTGTAGGCTAGAATACAGAAAGAGTGAAATGCAGGCACTAAAGAAGTTAGTTTGACTTACGTAGTGCGTCGCGAGTGCGATTAAAAGCCGCGCCGCCGGTGCCGCCTTCGCTGCGCGCTTCCCATCGCCGGCGATCACAGCGCCGCCGCTACTTTCGCCACCGCAGTGGTAGTGATGGTAGCTCGGTTATGGCTCGAGCTCGGTCGCAACTTTCAAAATCGACATAGAAAACGTGTGCGTCTGAGGGGACGCTGGTTACTTTGCTTACATGAACTTTTCGTCCATCCATCGGTTTAGTACGTGCTTCGCATACCACCACAGGGGCGCGCACTGCGCAAAGGTTGTTGGCGCGCTGTTCACCGTGTTCACATTGTTGTTCGTGTTCTCCGGCACCGTACGTGGTTTTCGTCAGCGCTCTCGCAACTGCCTGCCAAGTCTGTCACCTCGCACACATCACAATCAGGTAAGCAATACTTCACTGTTTCGATCATTACCTACTCACCAATAGTCTCATAAGCAGCTAGTTATAAGGCGCACTCGCATGCCGCAGGTCATAAAGATTAAACACGTGTTTGCCATGCTTGCATTAGGGATAAGATTAAACACGTGTTCGCCATGCATGCATTGCTCATACATATCTTATTACTAAATTAGGTGCAGGAAACGGTAGAGGCAGTAGCTGTAATTTTACTGTGCGTAGGCATATTTCAATGCATTCTGTTGATTCGGAGTGACTGCCTTGAGGCACGACCATTGTGCTCGCACGCTGTGTTGCGTCTTCTTTATTGAGCTGCACATTCAGGAAGGAGTGTAGCGAGCAGTTGAGTTTTTCTGAATTCAATGACGCGTTGCTTGCGCTCAGCAATAACGTGATTTGACACGTCACGTAACCGTTTTACACAAACGTATTGCGGTGAAGCCTGATGCTGGGCTGCATCTCTGTAGTTTGAGAATGTCACAGCTCAGTTTTGGCACCCAGTCATTAGTAATTTCACCAATACCCAACCTTTTGGCTGTTACAAGGTGCACTCGCAAGCCTGAACCGCAAGTCACATGCACCAAGCGTGTAGGTCATGCACCAAGCGTGTAGGTGTCTGTTGTCTTATCGAGGGCAGACAGTGCTTTCCATGCTTGCATAGCTTGCAAGTCGTACGTACTGTACTACAAAATAAGGTGAAGGAGACCGCAGGGGCAGCAACTGTCACGTGGCTTTGTTCATGCATGATCAGGACTATTAAGTATATTTCTGGTTGTTGTCAAAACATACTCCTATTATTTCACAAGAGTCGACACATGAAGGCGAAGTTTTTGTTCTACTCTCAATCGAGATACTGTGTATTGCGCGAAGGATATAGCATGAAGTGAAAAGAGAAAAATTGAAAGTTCGACCTTAATTTTCTCCTAGTAATCAATCTCACTGATGCTTATGTTACATGGGGTTGGGAAATTCATCCACCTAATCAGGGGCGTAGGCAGAATTTTTTTAGGGGGGGGGGGGCACCTCCTTAATCTGAAGGTGGGTCCGGGCAGGCAAATGGTCATTTTGCGCTATGTATGCATGTCATGGAGAAAAAAAAAATTCGACGGGCCCGGTGTGCCACCCCTTAGCTTCGCTACTGATCTAAACCACTAAGTGTAGTCTATATGTTTCTTAGTTAGGTCAAGCTTTTTCAGTTTTTAAAGGGTTCCTCAAACACCCCTCCGGCATAAAGAAAAACACATTCTATGATCAATGAACACTGCTAAGCAAAGCTCAGCCATATTTTGTAGCTGTGTGTGGCACATAGAGCTTAACAGCAGAACGTACAGTTGGAGATCAGTATATATAGTATTTCTGAAAATCTTGCTGCTCACTCTGAGCGTGATCAGAGCCAGTTGGGAAATGTCTTAAGTGCACGGCCCCTACTTTTTGGATATGCGCATCAAAGGCCATATACACGTGCAGAGAATGCATTATAAAGAGTGTACGTTGTTGCTTCTCGGATGTGTTTTGATCACTTGTTTTTAACATTCCTTTCAGACATAAACAACGTGCTGAAGTAGCAGTCTCTGGAAATGTCACTAGCTGGTTTGTGACACTTGTAAATAAATTTTGTGTAAATAAATTCATCCATGTTTTGTTAAAGGTGCAATATTATTCATATGGCATGCTGCAGCAGAGGTGGTGCACGCATGCACAGTACATGAAGACAGCACTAGTGTAGGTTAAAATAGTGCTGTCAAATGTACACGCATGCGGTGTAGAAATAGTGATGTGTAATTGAATATGATAAAACACCCTACTGTGAGAATTTAAGCAGCTCCATAAACATTCCTATGAGACGTCGGCTTTTCTACAGTGTACTGACGTTTCACACCTCTCTACAATTCAACAAGGGCTTGTGTTAATTTTTCACAAACTAAGTTACTACCGAACTTAAGTTTACTTAATGCTCAGTGAAACAACTCTTTCCTTCAAGCTAAAACTTAATCCTTCAGGACACAAAACATTAATCATGCACAAAAAAGCCATTAAATTGAACCAACCGTTTTACGAGAGCTTCAGTTTTCGTTCACAATAACAGAATAATTCACTGGCAGACCGTTATACGGCAACCTTCGTTTTTCTCTTTTATGAATACCGCAAATGCTGTATTCCTAGTAACAGGGTCATGGTGTGTTTGAAGTAACAGATTTGCTGTATTCCTAGTTACAGGGTCGTGGTGTGTTTGGGATGACAGATTTGCCGTGTTTGGGATGACAGATTTGCTGTGTTTGGGATGACAGATTTGCTGTGTTTGAGATGACAGATCTGCAGTGTTTCGGATGACAGATCTGCAGTGTTTCGGATGACAGAGATATGACGTGCACGTAATAACAGAAGGATGCTGTGAACGAGGATACAGAAAAATAAATAACAGAGTCTCTGTGATACGGAGCCTGCTGTTTCTTATTAACAGAATGCCTCTGGCACCGATTTACCAGCAGCTTCTGCCGTGAACTGAGACATTTTTTTTTAGAGTGTAGCCCAGCTGCGATTTTTCTCGGGGCGAGCGCGTCAGCGCTGAACGCGGCGTTACAGCTAGGTGAGGCAGGCGCGCGTCGCAGAGCTATTTTTGGTTTGGATCAGCGTGATGCTATGAGCGAGGCCGACGCGTTTACGACGCTTGGTCTAAGATCGCCACCTCGCGGTGTGTTAAGGCATTGGCAGAATTGAACTTCTATTGAAAACGCGCCGAATGGGACGGACGTGTAACGCGTTGCAGGTGCTAATCGCGGAGGCCACAGTAATGACGAATTACTTTACCGCTCCCAGAGGGCAGCGCCACCCCGCCGTCCGGGAGAGTGGTAGATATAAAAGGCGCGTTTGTAAAGTCTCTGGGGTCTGTGGCCGTGGCGCAGTGGTTAGCGTGCCCGGCATCTGTTGTTGCGTACCGAGCGGTCGTGGGTTCGATGCCCGTTGACGGAACTTTTTGACTTCTGATCGTTAGTTTTTTTCTACGTCATTTCCGTGACGGAAATACGTCACTGAAGTCTTGGTGGACCCCGGCATAAAACACTTTCGTGTTAAAAAATTAAACGGGAACAAGAAATTACAAAATGCAAGAGCTTCCGCAAACGATAACTTGAGAGCACAATCTAGCATCAGTAATTATGTGGTTTCAAAAGCTTTCTGGCCCCTACACTAAGTGTTCAAGGCGAATTCATGCCGACGTTAAGTGTAACGGCGAAAACAAATATGAAAGGGCGTGTTTTAGTTAGCACTAACTGGTTGCTAATTCAATTGTGCATGACTCTACATAACTTCGCCGTAGACTCTTCGAGGAGGATCAACTGAATCGCAGCGATCCTAAGAACATGGACAGTTCCGCACTGGCTAAACGAAGAGCTTTTTCTCCTTGTTGATTCCACGCATGTGTGTTTTTTTTTTTTTTTTGCACGCCTTAGGAAGGTATGACAGTGCAATAACAAAAAGAAGTACAACTTTAACGATAAAAGCCACAACGGTAGTCAATACTGCTTTTCCTCATTCAGTACGTCTTACAGGGACCCTCACCACCCCGAGTTCAAAGACGAGGGAGTGGTTTCCTTCTCGCCTTCGCTACCCTTCCTACAGGCGACATCTCCTCCTTGCCATTCATTTCTTAAACATTTTTGTACAATGCCAGCACTAAGCATGGAGCCTATCAGGATTTCGCGCTTGTCGGCTACACGCTGTTATCTCCGCTTGCGCAGTCGAAAACGCACAAGATGAAGCGAAATCAGTTGATCGCGCACGATAGTCATGCGAGACAAGGAAGAACGGGTGGGCGACTGCATGGCAAAGCAGTGTAGGATACAATTCACGACTGATATTTCGCGTATATGGACCAATCGAGATTATGTACGGTAATGACGTCACGTGAATCCCTGTTCTTGCGTCACGAAGTGCGCCAGAAAGACGAGAAACGCCAGGAGATAATAACGCGCTCGCTTTTTGTATTTTTTAGAGGCTGGTGAGGGGCCCTTTAACCATTAGACGAACAAACTTCCCCCACGATAGCAGTCTGCTGACTTACATCTTATCCACCTTGACGCAATCTATGCTTGGCTCCTGCTGTGCTCTTGGACCAACTTCGTTTACTCCACATATGTACCGTGGCTAGTCGTACAAGTTGTTGCGTCCTTCTTGCAGACCAATTGCTTCTTCAACGTTGTACACACCTTGAAGAATCCTTTGAGTCTTCTATATGCAAGTGTTAGCGTTGAGGCAGAAATGAACGCAAATTATAAAGCCATCACTGTATCGCACCACGTTCACGGCTTCTTGCCTTCCATTCAGTTCACGCTAATCGCAGTGAACTTACGTGCATTGAGGTCCCTCCACTATGCATGTTGCCTTGCATTGCCCTTCTTGCTGTTGTCGACAAGCTCGGTTCGTGTCGCTATTTATAAAAACAGCCTCTAGGACGCTCCCACCTGATTATCTCCCCATCCTTTTCGCATAGAACACATGGACAGAAAGTGCCGAGAATCGATTAAAGTTTTGAGTTACTCGCGTGGGCTTGCTGGATGCCATCAGAGCGTGTTTGCAATTCGCAACATTTTCCCGCCAAAACTACGCAGACAAGGGCCAGTAGATGTGACGGTTTCTTTCGCTCGAATCTCTTCCTTTCTTATCGTCCATTTCATATATATTATCAGTCGATTATGGAGATAGAGCATAGTGGTCGTGTTAACTGGCGAAACGCGCAAAAGGATTATTGGAATAGAAGCTTTACACCATTGTCCCTATCGAATAATCACAACTGAACAAATGAACAGACATTCGATCCATGTCGACCTAGCCTTATGGCCATTAGGCCAACGTCATTTTGTTAACAGCTGAACACCCCCTCCCCCAACAACCACCTCCACACACATATTCTGCGCCATCAAGTGATTTCGCTGTGTGTTACAAACGGCACAATTCAAGGTATTTTGTTGCACCTATGTGACCTGCACTAACATTTCAATGTAGGAGAGAAGGCAAAAATAATGCTTTTCATCGGCGCATGGATGCGTCCAAAATTGATTAACGTCCGCGTACCTTATGTGCAGTGGACGGTTGGCCCCGCCATCGGCCCCCGGAACTCCGCCGGCGTCGGGATCGAGCACGGCCTCGTCGCCACCGCCCGCCACCCCGTCCTACCAGTTGTGTGCCGTGTGCGGCGACAACGCCGCCTGCCAGCACTACGGGGTCAGGACCTGCGAGGGTTGCAAGGGATTCTTCAAGGTACGGCCCTTAAGCACGTGCCGACAGCGATCTACCGTATAGTGTAGCAGGCGGGACTCCTTTCAAGAAAGGAGCTTCACTATCTTGGTCTTCTAAACAGGCTGAATATATGGGCGCTCGACGAAAAAAAGATTGTGCTGACGACTCTCTCATCACCGAGGACAGCTGCTTTTCGCATGCTGGACTCCATTTCCGAGACCTCTTGTACCACCCAATAACGTATACGTTCACCGAAATTGAACGCAATAAGGAATGTATTCCCAAAAACATTTGTCATCTAATTTAGGAATAGATAGTCGATGAACTGAGCTGACTATAACGAATGAATTATCGGCCGGTAGGTCATCATAATTTCTGAAATACAGTAATGCTACACGTCTAAGCGCTGTGTTTTTCGGCTTTCGATTTCGTCCTATTCTCTGCGCCCTCTCCTTCACTTTCCGATTTCGTCTCTCAATTTTTCATTTCTCTCCTTCGTGCAGAGGACAGTTCAGAAAGGAGCCAAATACGTGTGCCTTGCTAATAGAGACTGTCCAGTCGACAAGAGGAGAAGAAACCGCTGCCAGTTCTGCAGGTTCCAGAAATGTCTCGCTGTTGGAATGGTCAAAGAAGGTAAGCGGCGCATTTCCTTTTAAGGAGGTCCTGTCTTGTTTCGTTAAACCACAACAGCAACTTCTGAAATGATTAATAATATCCTCCGCCCTCAGTAATGTTGCCAGCTTACGAAGCCACTTGATAATTTTGTCAAAAAGTTGTTTCCACGAAGTATTCACTCGCCCCTGCACTTCTTTTCATCGATTTCCATTTTCCTTTTCAAATATCTTTAGACATTATTCCGAGCTGATGTAACGTGGGAACTATGCAGTGGGCAATTGACAATGGTTTTTTTTCGCGGCTGCACAGAATCGAAGTCATAATTACGGTTACTTGACAAGGAAAACTTTTTTTTTTAGTGCGCAGAATTACTGAAGAAAAGGGACGACGAAATAGAACAGGGCGCATAATTATGGCCGTGCGATGCATGCAGCGATGATACTGATATCTTTGGCACCATCGGCTTTTCGTGACATGTTGTATGCTGTCTATGCTGGCATGTTGTGTGCGCGATCAAATGTCCAAATGTAGCGCCTATACATTGTTTTTTTTTTTTTTTAGTTGTGCGGACGGACAGCCTTAAGGGACGGCGAGGCAGATTGCCTTCGAAGCCCAAGAGTCCCCAGGAGTCCCCACCGTCGCCGCCGGTCAGCCTCATAACGGCACTTGTCAGGGCCCACGTGGACACCTCTCCAGATCTCGCCAACAGAGATTACTCGTTGGTAAGTCTTCCTTCCCTACTGCTATCAGACGTTACAACGGTACCCGCACTCAAAATGCGGGTACCGTCCGTCACCAACCATCCCATATGTCAATTCCGCTTAACTTTAGCTAAAAGCAGTTAAATTGTCGCAATAGCTCAGCATGGATTTCGTGTTTAAGTTGTTCCTTCATATGACTTTTAAATTTGGGCTGTGGCCCGTACTTAAGAAGTTTACACACCTTGACAAAACGGAAAGACACACATGTCTTTCAGTTTTCTTAGGGTGTGCGATCTTTGTGTAATAACCAAAAGTGCTTCTGACTTCATTGCTTGTACCGTACCCTCTTAATGCCTATAAGGTCTGTGTGTGCGCTTGTGTTTGACTTACAGTGTCAGGAGATGCCAGTCGATGAAAGCCGCAGGACCGCAGCCGAAGTTCAGCAGTTCTACAACTTGTTGACCTCGTCCGTGGACGTCATAAAAACGTTCTCCGAGAAGATTCCGGGATTCAATGAACTGGAGAAAAGCGACCAGGAGCTCCTGTTCCAATCAGCTAGCCTCGAGCTGTTTGCGCTTCGACTGGCATACAGGTAAGCATGCCACAAGATGCATGTGGCTGTAGTTTCGGCTCAGCAGCGCATACAATGCCTTTGCTGCAAGTAACCTCGGAAACAACATGCTCAGCTCTGCTTTTTTAGATCTTTCACATATTAAAAAGGGGTATCTGTTCACATCGCATAAGGATTACTGGTGAAGGTTCACTGTCACATCCAAATCCAGCAGCTTCAAAAACCAGCAAATGAAACAGCTCGTTAACGTTTTTATATGGTAAGTGAATTCACTGATAAATTTGCAAACGGCAAAGGCGTTGGCAACTGAAATAAATTTCTTGGCATTTCACCTAGTATTGCGAAGGCCGCTTTAGAGGTAACATGCCAAGTACTAGGGGGCGATCTTTTTTTTCCTTTTTTCTTTTCTTTTACCGCAAGTATTGCGTCTGCTAACCTCTCAGCGTCGCACTGCAAGCCATGGTATCCGATAATATAGAAACCATGGCATCTTTGCTCATTCAGAAATCGTTCAAAGCAAATACGAATTTGAAAAAAAGACAGCCTCCCCCCCCCCCCCCCCCATATGAATATGTAATTCGTTTGCTCGCTTCATGGTTCTTTTTCACATTGTGCAGGATCCGGCAGGAAGATGACGAGTTCACTTTCTGTAATGGCGTCGTCCTCCACCGAACTCAGTGCGAGAGGATCTTCGGGGAATGGCTGGCTGCCATCTTCGAGTTCTCGAGAAGCCTGCACGCCATGCAAATAGACATCTCTGCATTCGCTTGCCTCGCAGCGCTGACGCTCGTGACAGGTAAGTTGTAGCCGTTTCAGCTCGCACTTCAAGTCAACTATAGTAAATCTCAACGTTGGAGGCGAAGATGCTCCAGTGTGCCGAATACTGCGGGAGTCCAACCAGACTTCAGCAAGCGGGCAGTGGATTATGCCGACTTACTGTGAAATTTATTAATACACATCATGCGGTCCTTAAAGGTTACGATCAGAGCTCCCGCCAATGTTCGCCACTGCTCGCGTGACGCTTATTTCTTACTGATTGATTTTCCTCAAATGCGAATCATCTCAAGGTTAAATGTGTAGTATGGACGGCGACAGAGTATGAGATAAACTTAGATAGGACCTCCCTGCTTAACCACTGTGTACATATCGCGTATTATACATGAGAACTGATTTTCTTTTGTGCACAACGTAAAGTGGAATTTCGGCAGTTTCCGTCGTTGCGGGCTTAGCCGTCAGAAGCGTGCGTTAGCGTCTAAGCTCTTGAGCATATCGTTCCTACTGGATGAATAAGAATGAGTGGCAGGGTGCTGTCAACGCGAGTAGGCAAGGCTGTTGCAATTGTGCGTTGTATACATGACGGTGCGTTCACGAGCTTCGTTCCCGCGCCGCAGAGCGACACGGCCTCAAGGACGGCGCCAAGGTGGAGCGGCTCCAGATGAAAATCATTGGATCTCTGAGGGACCACGTGACGTACAACAGCGAGGCCCAAAAGAAGCCACACTACTTCTCGCGGCTGCTGGCCAAGCTGCCGGACTTGCGCAGCCTGAGCGTCCAGGGCCTGCAGCGCATCTTCTACTTGAAGCTCGAAGACCTGGTGCCCGCGCCGACGGTCATCGAGAACATGTTCGTCTCCAGCCTGCCGTTCTGAAGGCCCGAACATTCGCCCTCCCCCCGCACATCGGATCATCCCCTCCTGTTTTGTCCCGCGTGGTTGTTGTCAATCTGCCTTCGGTACCCGGCCGGGGCCGTCTCACAATAATGATTGTGATAGCAGTCGCGTCGTCCGTTTTCTCGTGTGTCTTGTCAAGGAGTTTCTTTGTGACCCCACCCTCCTCACTTGCGCGCCCTTCCGGCGTTTCGTTTGTGTGTTCGTGTCCTGCACCCGGGGACTAGTCTGGCGACTACGAGCGCCGCGTTCTGTAAACGTGGCCCGCACGCCATAGTCCTGTCACTCGCGCACTCTCACCGTGGTATGGCATTTGTTTGCATCGCACCCGTGAACATTTTTAGGACTTGTGTATCCCCCTTTGTATGTGGCTCACTATCACCTCTCATGCGCTATTTATTTGCGTACACCCCGCGTCACCCGACGAAGAGAGGCCCGTTCGGGCCCTCCATACTTACGAGTCCCCATGCTCCGCTAGAGCGGTGTCTTGCCGCGCTACCGTTAGTCTCTTCGGCAGAGCCCATTCTAGTCAGCCAGCTCGCCCTCTGTTTCGTTCGCATTGCGAGTCAGCGTATTCCGAGATTCTGTGCACGTTGAACGCCCTTTCTTTTTGGAATATATATTCATATGCATTATATACACGCCCTACATGATATACTGGTTCCCAAAGCGCACGTGTTGGAAAAATGTTTCTCGAGTCTATTTTACTGTGGATCTAGTCAAATGTTATGTGTGTCGCCCATTACGCGGAAGCGTGTTCCGTGTACCCTACCCTTATTTGCTCGATGTGCTGTATTCGCTTTCTTTTTTATCTTGTGGTGTCCTGCCTATTAAAAATATCGGTGAGCACTTGTTGTTAACTGGTCTCGCAGACCCACTGGAAAGGAAGAAAAAGGCAGAAAGAGAGAGATGGGTACTCGCTCTTGACAAGTCATGTACAAAGAGAAGAGCCTGCCTTTCGTATTTTTCTGTACAGCAGACACGGCGACACGATACACACACGAGACCCCTCACTGCCTTTCCAGCAACATTCCCCGCTACTTCGTGGCTAGACCAACTTAGTTACTGCGCTCTCGTGGATGGCGCCCGGAGAGTATCGAAACATTCCACAAGCAGTTTGCTTACTGTGTGCACCCTTCATTTTGATTTCTGTCACGCTGTCTCTTCGCAAACCTCCAATCGGCTCTTACGATGTCGGCTTATTTACTCGTCTAAGTTCATTTCGTTAAGCTTGAGATATATATATGCATATATATACACATATAAATAATATACCAACGCGTGTACATAAGATACATACATCAGAACCACCAGACAAACAGACACGTGCTTTTAGCACCGGCAATGTTAAAGTCAAGGTTGCTCTAGTCTTTAGACAGTTTTATTTTTATCTGTCGACGTTTTTCACTTAGATCGTTGTTGAAGAGTGCGGCTGTTTCGGTGTCTAGGGAACCAATATATGTCGATAGTACAAAAAGGAGCTGCGCGCGGAATTCCCGAGGCGAGTACCCAAGACAGGTCCAGCGTCGTTCGTGTGCGTCCAGCTGCTTCCCGGTGCTCGCCTTTCTAAGCGCCGAGGCGGCTGCGCGCGCGTGGCGCTCAGCGGCCGTAAATCTACGCCTTGCCCCCGCCGTGCTTATCCTTACAGACACCAAGTCCGCCAGCGCCTGTCGTATCGCGACAATTGGCACGCGCACTCGATGTCTGAATAGGAATGGCAACGGTACAGCGGTAACGGTATCAGCAACCCCAGTCCTGTCCGTGCACCTCCTTGCTGGTGCGGTCCTGCGAGCCTGCCAACAGCGAACTCCGCCTCGCCTCTGCGAGCCGCTCTCACTGCAAGTCGCACCCGCCGGGCACGCTGCCGACAGTGCACGCCCAGGGCCCTATAGCGTGAGGAATATGTGATGGGGCTCGTTCCCTTCGGCCCACGGAGAAAGTGACTCGCATATGGCGTGCAGCCGAGCTGACGTTTCGGGCGACGGACCGGAGGTTCGTCCTCGGTGGTGTTCGCGTTGGTGAGGCTCCCGGGACAGCGCCGGCGACCCCCAACACCCGACCAAACCTGCGTGACGTGCGGTTCCGCCGTCGCCCGCCACCACCGTACGTTCGAGTCGTTGTCCGTTCTGTTGCCGTTCTTTAGGGAGGGCTTCTGCCGGAGTACTCGTTTCCGTCACCATACCAGAAATACTGTGCTGACCAGAAGTCTGTAACACGGTTCACGGTTCTCTTTGTGCTTTCAACCGCCCTTTTTATGTTATTGTTGTTGTTTTTCTTGAAAGACGTGAGTGAAATACAGAATTTGTTGCTGTTGTGATTGTTGATGTGTCTCTACTTCTCCGTCTCGGCACGTAAGTGAAGAGACGGGGCTTTTCACGCGTGCTTTAGCGACTGAGTCACGAAATGACAATGGGTGTGCTGGTCGAAGCTTACAGAGACAGCACGAGAATTTGCCATCACCACAAGTGCAGGAACGTTGATGCCATTCGGGCACTGCCAGCCATACAAATAGCGTCATTTTTTTTTCACGTTCATACATGCGTAAGACATCATTAATATGTAAGCAACTCATCTTGTGAGTTTTTCCCCTCCAACACTAAGGCAATGAGCTGCAAACCCAAGCCCGAACCACCTACGTTCATCAGTAAAATTGGGGCGAAATCTTAAAATTATTTTGTGTCCTCGCTTGATTGAAACAGATTGATACAAAATATGTTAGGTTATACAGAAGAAAATATTATTTGTCGAGAAGCGCTTTATTTCACTGAGAGTAGTTCACCAAGCGTCAGCCTTCCTCAACATGGTCGAGTAGTTCTATGCCCACAAGTTCATTTTCTGGTAGGAAACAAACCCCCATATGCCCGCTTCCTTCCCCGACACCCAGGTTGTCGAATTAGGCTGGCCTTCAAACTCTTCAGGATGGGGTGGCTCAGACATTCGCTATCATGTGGGGCCGGGAAAGTTACAAGTGACAATCCGAAGAGACCGGCTCCTGTGTCTGCGGTGGAAACCCATATGCTGTGGCTTTGTCCTGCTACTATAGGCACACGTTGCCCAAAGAGGCCAACCTCAACGTACTGTTCTAGCCTCCACGGAACTAGACCAGTTGGATAACGAATAATAAATGCGCAAGCGCATTCACAGTGAGGCGAACAAGCAGTGCATCATACAGGTCTGCATGTGTTTAATCGATGTCCCCTTTTTTTCTTTTTTCTTTAATACTTATATGCATGGCAGCATATATCGTCTATGCTTTATATAGTGTTCGCAACGTAAGTATATTAAGAACAAGAGGGGAACTTAGAGTGAACCTTGACAGTAAGGATGACCCAGTGGCCTAAGCAGGGATGGAGACCAATGGCGCGATCATAAATAAACGAATAAAAGCAAAGGCAATCCTTGTTGTCGGGGATTACCTTTGAGTTCTTTATTTTTCGTTTAAAGCAGAGTGAAAGCTTCTGGTCTTGAAAATTCAAGTCTCACCGCAGAGCCCCCCCCCCCCCTTTCTCCATGGGTCGAGTCCAAAAGAGAGAAAGCTTTACAATTTATTTTAAAAAAGTGAAAATCTTTCAGGTGTAAACATGGAGGCAAAATGCGTGAGGCGCGTGTACTCAAATTTACGTGCACGTTAAAGGTGGTCGAAATTTCCGGAGACCTCCACTATACGGCGTGTCTCCCAATAAGCCCTAGAAATAATTATTATTGTAAACCTTTTACATTCACGGTCCTCTGATGATGACTTATGTGCTCGAGTGCGCAAACAGAATGCGTCCTGTAAACTGAGGCTGGCAGAAAGTTCTACGAAGAGCCTTCTTTCAAGGTTATTCATCCGCTAATTGCTAATCGCAAACATGTTCGGTTCAAGTTATCCGTCCCATCAGCGTTGTACCGGGTCCGTAGGGCGTAGCCATGAACCTTTTTTTTTTTTTCTTTTTCCTTCAGTGAGAATTATACACTGAAAACGCAAACACAGATCTCAACCCAGTCTTTTTCTTTCGTTGTTTTTTTCTTCTCGCTTCGGTCCCACATAAGAAGCTGTAATATTACAGAGAAAGCTCGGTAATTTCACTATTTGGCTGTATAGGAAACAAAGTAACATTTTTTAATCGATTCTGTCACTGCTTGTTCGCCTCACTCACGCGGAGAAATTAACGTCCAAGCTTGTTTCAACTTCCAAAAGCAACGCACCAACTGCAAGGACATACTCGAAGCCGATGCACATTCAGAAGCTCAGCCTGTAGTGTCTACGATCATCTAAGGGCATCAAGCGAAGGAATTCGACTATTGTAAGCTGCCCATGTTGGTAAACATCAGCATATCTTGTACTTCGGATGGTAATCCGATTAGCATTGAAAAAAAGAAAGCATGCTTCGAACAAATCGGAACCATAGTGTCACCAGGATTTCTGAGCACAGAATATATCTCTGGGAGACCAGTTGAAATGCGTTAAAAAAAATGCCCTGAAAGAAACAGCCATAATGAAAGAAATGAGATGGTTGGGTCTATGGGCGTCGGCAGGGGTGTGCTAAAGGGGCACTTGCCGCCCTCAAGCCACACCAACATTGCCCCCCACCCGAGGGACACCAGTGCTCCCCCCTCCCCCAGCACGATGCAACACGGATTGGCACCCCCCAAGACAAAATGCTCCCGACGCACATGGTGGGGTCAGGAACATTTCGCTGAACCGTCATTCATAATTTGCACTGGAAATTTCACACAATTTTCATGGAAATTGTAGCGTTTCTTAAAACTGTGTGAAACATGAGCAAGTCAGGCGCCGATGGGGCATTCAGCAATATGTAAGGTGGCGCAGGCCCCCCTTGTCTGGATATAAGTAATAGCTGCATAAATGTGCCTTACTGGGCTGGTTGTTGCGTTATGATAGGGAGAAGAAAAAACAGCGCTTTGGACTGGACGATTCAGTGAAAACGACAGACACGGCGCTGTGTCTGTGGTCTTGGTCCTCTCCGAAGCGCTATTTTGTTCCCTTTAAGCAATAGATGCACATGAACCACTCGCCCCGCCGGAACCGATCGTACAAGGAACCCATGTGGATTAAACAAATGGAGACTTTGAGCCCTGTACACAATAAAATGAGTCAACCACAACGCGAATTGGCATTATCTTTCCCTGTAGAGCCCCACGTCAATCGAATAGATCCGATTTTATTTAACGATAGCCTGTGTTCTTTTTCTAACGAACCGAAAACAATTGGACAATTTCTTTTCTGACACCACTTATCCTTCCTCCGATGGCTATCAGTGTAGGCATAAATTCATTGACGTCACACCTATTGTCATCCGGTGCGTGTCAGTCAGGTAACTATAGCCGAGCTACATACCAGCAGCTCTGTATACATTCACTGAAGTGCCCAGAAGGTTACGCTCCTATGCGGTTCAGCGACTGCGGTGTACTTTAATACGCGTGATCAAAATTCTTCGAAATAAACGTCATAGGGGCAGTGCAGAAACCTAGACCACAAAAACGCTTACCATTGGTTGTATCGCTCTGTTGTTTCGAAAATGTTCAACTTGGCCATCTTCGAGTTTTCATTAAAAATATGTCGTCGTTACACGTATAGCGCGCAATGTTCTTTTTCATCACTAGTATTCCTTGTTCTTACTTGTTTTTACATTGTACTTACTGTATTTACTGTTCATTAACCCTAGTGTCATCAATATCTTTCGTGTGCATACGGTTCTTGTTTTGCGCCCACAACAAACACAATCTCTAAGGGCGCTGCGATACCTGAGGTCCACGCCACAGCTTCGGGTCTTTGGTTGGAGCACACATTTTCTCATAGCAGAACTGGCAATAAAAATGTCCAACAAGTTAGTATATGTTCTTTTAAGCGATAGCTCCACTCGCCCAGGTAAAAAACCAGAAAACGGCCCGTTCCGTGAATCTGACCTTCAAGCTCAGACACGGTCACTCCAGCGCGTGTACTTCGTCCACATCGTCACTGCGGCGTCGCGTGAGCGAAATATATATATATATATATATATATATATATATATATATATATATATATATATATATATATATATATATATATATTGAAAAAGCACATGAATGCTCGAGCTGCGCGTCCACTTAGGTCACGTCGTCTTTGCGCCGTTCGCGTGATTAGCACGCAGTGGAGCTGCATGCGCATTGTGTGCCGTCGCAACGCCGGCCAATGAGCTTCAGCGAAGCAGTAGTCGCGCCGAGGAAAAAGCGCGCTCGCATGCGTGTCCGCAGCAGGAACAACGCGCAGCTGCGCGTGAGACATGCTGCTGCTCAACGCCGAAGGCTTGTCCACAGGATCCCGCAGTTTGGGAGCGCAAAACGGAAGCCCATGTCGCCCCTAAAGGTGCTATACTTCGTATATGTGTTGCTGCCACATTTATTGCTTTGCCGTTTCGGCGAAACTGCGATTTTTTTCTATTGGTGGGGCTGTACTTTTAGAGTACTGGGCCACGTATCAGGTTGTGTGAAACTAATTTTCCTCTCTAGCTAGCTGCTTCAAATGCGGAAAGCCTGCTAAAATTGCTTTTCTGCGCATGCACACAGTAGGTAGTGAGTTGGAATGACCGAATGACCTCACCTGACATTCCACCTGACCTGAACTTCGCCTGTAGCTTTGGTGTAAACGAGGCTATAGCAGCGTCGAATGCGCGAATTTTACGACACCGACATCGATGATTCGCCCGTCTATGTAACGTAGTATACGTCAACGCAAATTTTACCCACCCCGTCGTCGGGGTCGGAATTAGTAAGTGTAAATAAGAAAGCTGTTTACGTTAATTGAGTACGCCAAGGAAAGCTCGCTCAGGCGGTAGATCATATTACTTTATGTCTATGTTTTGAGTAATCAACTCAACGCCACCGCCTGGTTCTGCCATCCTTAGATGCATCATCAAACGCGAAAGTTGACCGTCGGCGTCCCGTGGCGCCAGCATCAACACGAGTGATGCAGAAAATCGCCATCACGTGATGCCGTCACAGATCGCAAAATTTTATGACGTCACGTAACGTGGCGTCACACGACGACGTCATCACATGACATCGTCGCTTGGTCAAAGGTGGGCTCATCACGGAGGCAGTGTAAAATCAGGTGAGGGGCAGAAAGTTCGCAGTGCCTCCGATCCTGAAGGCAGTGCGAAACCACGTTAGGTACAGTAAGCTTTCGGAAGGGGGAGGGTAAGGATCAATATGTCGACTGAGAAGAAAAAGAAGCAGAAGAAGTTGGCTTTCGCCTTCGAGTCGTCTTCGGTTAATGCATAAGGGACCTCGTGAGTTTTGTTGGATGGATGGATGGAAAAACTTTATTTCGTCAGAAAACAGTTGGGGACGATTCCGTGTTAGATGGCCATCAACCCAAGGTTGACGGCGACCTGTGTGGCCCACTCCACGACCCTTATCTGGACGACTGGGTCTGAGCTGGTCAACACGGCCTCCCACTGCTCGAGAGAGGGATCACGCATAATATCCGCCGGTGGCGGCACCGTGCTACATTCCCACAGTATATGGTCATAACTTGCCACTGCCTGGCACCATTTGCATTGTGGCTTAATCTCCTCCGGGTATATTTTGCTCAACACGTATGGGTTGGGAAAAGATCGCGTCTGCAGTTTTCTCCAGACGCATTCCTGCGCCTTGGTCAACCGCTTGTGCGGGGGCGGATAAAGCCTACGCTCTAGTTTATAATGATTAGTGATGTCGTGAAAGGACACCAGCCCATCTCTCGCGGATCTCCCCGGAACGGGCGGCTCACCTGCCCGGCTGACGAAACTTCGAGCATTCAGGTGAGCCGCCTCGTTCCCAGGGTTTCCAGAGTGTGCTGGTACCCAGACAAGTTCTATTTCCCGAATTTCTCGCCCCGCGGCTCGGTGCAGCAGTCGTGCGGCGGTGACCGATATTCTGCCCCTCGCCAGATTTCGAATGGCTGTTTTTGAATCACTGAGAATCAGGTCAGACTGAGAATTAGTGATAGCTAGTGCTATTGCCGCTTCTTCAGCAGTTTCTGAGGAGCGGGTTTTGACTGATCCAGAGGCGACCAAGCGTCCCCGCCTGTCCACCACCACAATCGCAAATGCGTCCTTGTCCTTATATTCCGCGACGTCTGTATAGACTGCCGATTTGTACTCCCCATATTGAACATGTAAATTCCTGGCTCTTGCCTGCCTGCGTCCCTCATGGTGGATCGGATGCATGTTCTTGGGCAAAGGCTTTATGTACAAGGTCTTGTGTAATTCTCGCCGCACCTGAGTTTTAGTGTCACCAGCGGGAGCCTCGGCGCCAACGCCAATCCTTTCCAATATATCCCTGCCAGTTTCGGTTGTCGAAAGCCTAGCGTGCTGCATCACCAGGTGCGCCTCCCGTAGTTCTTCCAGGGTGTTGTGCACCCCTAATCTTAGTAGCCTGTCTGTTGACGCATTGTTAGGAAGCCCAAGGGCTGCCTTGTAAGCCTGCCTAATCATAGCTTCGACCTTGCCTTTTTCTGTGGTATCCAATTTCATATAAGGTGTCGCATAAGTAATCCTGCTGAGCACAAACGCCTGTACCAGCTTACAGAGGTTCTTTTCTTTTATCCCGCTCTTACGGTTAGCGATTCGCCTGATTAGCCTTACAGTAGCGTTGACCGTGTTCTTAAGCTTTTCAAGGGCCACCGTATTCTTCCTGTTAGTCTGTAAATATAGGCCCAGGATTCTGATCGTTTGGGCTTCGGCGACCGGCATACCCCCCACTTTTACCTCCAGCGGTGGTGGCGGAATATAGTGCCTCGCATGTGGACCTCGTGGTTTGTCCCGAACCACAAAGAGCTCGGACTTGGGCTGAGAGCATGAGAGTCCCGCATCTCCTGCGAGCTCTTCTACAATATTGACTGCCTGTTGCAGTGTTTCCTCCAACTGCGCGTCGCTACCCCTGGTCACCCATAGAGTAATATCATCCGCATAAAATGTGTGCTTCAGTCCCGGTATCTCTTCCAGCCTCGGCGGTATCTTAATCAAAGCGAGGTTAAACAGGAACGGCGACAAAACTGAACCCTGTGGCGTCCCCTTGCCCCCCATCGGGAAAGAATCCGATTTGATTTCTCCAACTGCAATCTCCGCAGTCCTGCTCTCCAAGAATGATCTGATGTAGCGGAAGGTTCTGGCCCCTGGGCTAACGTCCGATAGGTTCTTTAATATTGCCTCATGGGAAACATTGTCAAAAGCCTTATTCAGGTCGAGCCCCAATATAGCTTTGGTGCCCGTGCCGTTCCCGGGATCGACTACGTCATGTTTCAGCTGTAACATGACGTCCTGCGTGGACAAATTGGCCCTGAAACCAATCATAGTTGCGGGAAAGATCGCCTTGTCCTCCGCATAACCCTGAAGCCTGTTTAAAACCACGTGCTCCATCAATTTGCCCACGCATGATGTCAGCGAGATCGGGCGCAGGTTCTCCACACAGAGCTTCTTGCCTGGCTTAGGAATAAATATAATCCTAGCATGCTTCCATTGTGCTGGGATCTCCCCGGCCGCCCAATACTTGTTCATCAAGTCCGTGAGCGCCCCCACCGATTTGAAATCCAGGTTCCTCAGCATTTTATTAGTAACCCCGTCCGGGCCCGCGGCTGACGTAGTGCGGAGCTGCCCCATGGCAAACTCCACCTCCGCCACCGTAAAGTCTTCATCTAGTTCTGAGTTTTCCGCCCCCGAATAGTGTGGTAAGCAACCACCTACTCCTTTGGTTATGTATCGATCCCGGAGTTCTTTTATAAATTCCCCAATCGTGCCTTGATACTGATGCACTAACCGAGTCATTTGTCCTCTTTGTGCCGACTTGGTTGCCGCCGGATCCAAAAGGTGCCTCAACAACTGCCATGTCTTTTTGCATCCGAACTGACCATTCATTCGATCACAAATCTGTCCCCACTGCTTGCCCTGCAAGTCCAATGTGTAGGTTTCAATTTGGCGTTCTAGCTTGGCCATCTTTCTGCGAAGGACGCCATTATGTTTCTGCTTCTTCCACCTTTTTAAGAGACTCGCGTGAGCTTCCCACATGTGTAACAGCCTAGAGTCTGCAGTAAACTCCTCTTCCTCGATTGGCACTTCTACCGTGGTACTCTTTACATCCTGCTTGAGCGCCTCAACCCACGTGTCCAAGTCTTCAATTTCCCCGTTCACCGTGTCTGCCCTGGTTTTCCTAAATCTGTCCCAATCCGTAACTTTATGGCCTTTCACTTTGTCTTTATGCTTCGAAGCACTAAACGTCGTGGAAAGGATATAGTGATCACTTCCTAGCGTTTGTCCCGTGTTAACCCACTTTGCATTACTGATGCCCTTGAGAAACGTAAGGTCCGGAGAAGTATCCATGCTAATGCTGTTGCCTATCCTCGTATGATCTTGCGGGTTGTTTAAGAGCGTCCACCGCAGATCCCGGGCAACTTGCCAAAGTCGATTGCCCTTTGGGCTGGCTCGGATGTAACCCCACTCTGGGTGAGGCGCATTGAAATCCCCCACCACTATAAGCTGAGCACTAGCCGCTAACCGTTGAGTTTGAATCAGGAGCGGTGGCAAGCCCAATCCCTTATCTTTTGGAGAACAATATACATTAAGTACAAACAGACTCTTCTCGTCCTTTCGTTTGGGCACAATCTCTAGCAGTACGTAGTCTTCCCTGCTGCTATGTACGGTATGCTGAATGGCGGTGGTGTTGCGATGGACTAACACTGCGGTAAAGACGCGCGATACGCCCCTTGGATCAATCCCTTGCGGTGTAAATGCCTTAAATCCGGGTAATTTCACGGAACCACTAGCCTCCTGTAAGGCTATTATGTCCGGCTTACTATCCAGATTTTGTACGTGTAACTGCAGGTTACCCCGCTTGCGACGGAAGCCCCTGCAGTTCCACTGCCAAACCTCAATTTGTTGGCGAGGGGCCATGATGAGGCAACAGGTTGTCCTATGTTGGCGCTTGGCCAACTGCGGGGGGCAGTCTTGCCTCCAATAAAGTATGGAGCTGCTGAAACATGCCCATAACCTGGGTTTGGGAAGCCCTGAATTCACTGGCGAGGGTGCCAAGACGCTCCTCTATTTTGTCGAGTCTAGCTTCGATTTTGTCGACCCGAGCCTCCAATCTATCCTGTCTTTCCCCCTGTTTTCCTACTTTCTCAGCAAGGTTAGTTACGTCTGCCTTAAGACTAGTGACCTTAACAACCGGCTGTGGCATGTCTACCGTCGATGTTTCGGCTAACCTTTTTGCATTAACTCCCTCATCTGCCGGCAGCGGCCTCTTGACTGGCCCCCTATTCTCCACTTCCATAGCCGCACTCTCCTGAACGCGAGCAGACGCCGCTTGCGTCGCTTTCTGTAGGCCCTGTATTGCTGGTGCCTGTACCCCTTGTCGTTGGCCGCTTTTAAGAGCGCGTTCCATCTCTGCAATTCTAGCTTCCATTTTTTTAATCAAATCACCCTGCTGCTGAACCAGCGTTTCCAATTCCCTCTCTCGAGCAGTTTCATTTTGGGAGCCCGCGTTTGACAAGCTCACCTTTTTGGTCGTGTCGCGTGCGTTTCTGTCAGGACTGGGAACTCGTCCGCTCTCTTCACCACCCCCGCCTCCTGGCAATGGTGGGAAAGAACTCGACCGGTCCCTGCTCTTGCTTGTGCTTCTTTTACCACTCGATGACGACCGCTCCTTGGCCCTCGAGTGCCGCTCATCCTTGCCAGGTTGGCTCTCACGTTCGATGCTCTGCTGCCGGCCTGTCGGTGGCTTGCGGGCAAGACGAAACTTGCAGTTCCGGCTCCCTGTGTGATGCGCACCATGGCACACGATGCAGTCGGGCGTGCACGTCAGCGGCTCTCCTTCTGGCGGGGCAGGATGGTCCTTCCCACAACGATGACATAAGTTAGTCTTCGGACGATAGCAAACGTCCGCTCGATGTCCAACTCGTCTGCAGTTGTAGCAGGTCTCGACTAAATTTCTATACGGAATCACAGCGTACAGACAGTTCCAGTAAGTGACCTGCCGGGGTACACGCTTACCCCCGAACGTGATCTGAATTGCCTTCGACTTGCCGAGAGGTCGCGCATCCAGAATTTCCATGCCTTCATTCTTCTTCAGGAATCCCGCCCGGACTTCTTCCACTGGGCATCCATCATAAGCATTGTAAATGACTCCCCGCACGGAGTTCTCCAACGGCGCCACGTACGCCGAAACCGGAAGGTCATGATCGCCCAGCTTGAGCGTCTTCACAGTCGCGTATGCCCCACTGCGATTCATACACGGCGTGCTCACCGTCAACGTGTTGTTCGTCCCATTAACCCGCACAAGGTCCTCTTCCGCTGCAGTCACACTCGTCAGACGCGCTGCTGCTCTCAGTGCACATCCGAGTTGCCTCGCTGTCACCACACTCAAGTCCCAGTTCTGGGGCCTATACACAACCTTGAAATCCGTGGCCGGCATCTTCAGAAACGGTCCTCGTTTCTTCCACACCGGCGCCTTCCCCCGTTTCGCTTGTTCCGCTCCGTGCGTCTTGCGCCCATCGCTGCCTGCCTGCGTCTCGCAAGGCGTATTCTTGGCGTTGTCGCCATATAGAGACTTCTTAAATCGGTCTTGTGCCTTCAGAACTGGGGCCCACTCTCCCGCCTCGAACTCTTCGGGCGTTATAGTCTCACCTTCAACTGCGTATTGCATCATCTTCAGCCTCGCAAGGCCCACGGCCACCAAGCATAAACCCGACGCCTGGTGTCACGGCACCGGCTCGGCCTATAGGCCTAGCCTTGCCGCCGCGGGGTTGAGAGGAAAATCTTGAAAAACCTCTCAAAAGTGGCAAACTTGCCTACGAGTGGTGTCCGCAGGTACAGGGCAGCTTCCTGAAGACGAGCCAACCAACAGCAAGTCCAAAGAAAAAGGCGTCCGCCGAAACTCGGTCACTGGGCCGGAGCCCATGCGAAGCACGTCCGCACAGCGTTTCGCTCCGGCGTCCCACTCTCGTGAGTTTTGTTGATCAGTGACCTATATAGGTTGATTAGCAGCATTGATATCACTGCAAGACTTTTCTGCTCCGCCAAAACCATTAGTGCACTTAGGATACGGGCTGGCCGCAGGAGACGTATATACTTCAGAAAGCACAGCGCACTAAACGAACACGAGACAAGAGGAACACAGGACGAGCGCTTGGCCTGTGTTCATCTTGTCTCGCGTTCGTTTAGTGCGCTGAGCTTTCTGAAGTGCGATGAGCCCAAACGTCCTCCCTCCGCAGGAGACGCCCATTCTGCTCAAGTATGACGTTCACATGCGGAAACACTTAACTCGCGAGAATTATCAAGCTCTGTTGGGCAGCATGCTATACCTATAGAACGAGTTGCTTACTCAGTTAATACAGATTATTGGTGTTGCTCTACAAAAGAACGTAAGTAGTTCGCTTAGGCTGTATTGTTTGTTGTGAAATCTTGACTCGTGTTACGAGCATGGTCGAAGTGCGACGCAGAGAGACGTGGTGACTACACCTTCACTTTGTGTCGCTTCTATCATAGTGGTAACGTGAATCATGAATTGCAAAACTGCGTTATTTATTTATTTATTTATTTATTTATTTATTTATTTATTTATTTATTTATTCTCCAGGGGGCACGTGTCGGTTGTACTCCCTGGCTAAGCCTGTGGGTCACTGCATGGCGTAAAACAATCGGTGCACTACTGTCTTTGCTGATCCGGTGGTGCCGTTAGGGATTGCAGTGGTGTAGCAGTACATCTTATGGTGACGTTTGTTGTACTCCGCTTTCTTGATCTATTTCGAGTTGTGGAGCTCCACAGGCTTCACTCTGCAATTGCCGCCGCAGGTATTTGGTGAAAGCCTCTCACTATAGCGGTACCTTTCACTGAAGCCTGCTCATCTCATGTTGGAATGGCAGGCGCATAATATGCAAAGGCCATGAAGAGACGACTCTTCAGAGTACGCATCTGTCTACCTGTCTGTCCTTGTTCCTTTTTTTTTTTTTGCTTTCATGTTCTTCAGTCCCTTTCCCTCGGAGTCTCCCACACATCGAAGGTCACTCAACCCGTCATTGTCGTTTATAGTTTTTCTATGCCCTTCTACATGAAGCTAACTGCACTATAATTAATCTCAAGTATCTATTGCAAATCGAATTTTAAATGCGCTGTTTCCAAACGGGATTCGAGACAATACGACTCAATCTACACGCGCCTGACTGACTCATGCGTGTGCCCCCATAGCGATCAGTGCTTCATTATACGGCTACGTTTCTCGCGCCTGTCGCTTTCATCACTTGTTCATGTTTTTTCCCATTTCCTCATTCATTCGTGATTCGAGATGCATTATTTTGTTTCCGTGTATTCTCACAGACTGGTCACTAGTATCATAGGCGTATTTACCGGGGGGGGGGGGGGGGGGGCAAGGGAGGCGCTAGCCTCCCCCCCCCCCCACTGAAAAATGTTGCGGAGGCGGAGCCCCCCCCCCCCCACTTCCGTCAGTGGTTATTGTCGGCTGCAGACTGGGAAACTAACAAGTCAGGCAAAGTTTTACTTGAACGCAGCAATAACGTAATTTTCTAATAACATTTGTCCTACGATTCTGCTGTGACGACTGTGACGCACTGTAGGCTACCTGCGGTGCAGGCTGCCTATTCCACGCTTGTGCGTCTTGCGCTCGAGCATTGCAGAGGAGGCTATCGCTCAGCAGGGGCTGTTTTATAGCCCGATCGTTTTATAGCCCGATCAAATGCGCGCTGTCCCTTTTCAGGACATTCGCTTTCTTTCTATGAAAACGAATAGCACCGCCACTGCTCCATATTCAAGCTGCTGTGAGTTGATGATTGTGCAGAAGTGTCCAGTATTTTAGTTGTGCCTGGCCAGGACAGCTAAAATAGATTCCCACTTTAGTCTCCGATTAGCCTGCTTCACTTTGCTTATCATATGGTAGCCTGCAGCGATCGTGGCGGCTTGTAACAAGGCAGTGGACTCGAGCACATTGAGAAGCCCAGCTTTCAGGTTTGCCCCGTTACTTATCTGTATACCTCACCAGGGAGGTGGTCAGCGTCCACGGTTTTCTGGACTAAGAAGGCTGCCTACCTGCAAAGGATTGTGTCTGTTCCTAATAATGTTTATTTCTCTCTCTACCTCTTTGTCAGCAACGATGAGTTCACAGAGAGTTGTACACGCGCAAAAGCAGCTCAACGTCGTTATACTGCAACTGAAAGTATCTATTATACACACATGAAGCCATCTCGCCCGCTGCTATAAGCAGCCGCTGCCAATGTGATTGGCGGGCAGCCTTCTTAAATTACGTTCAGAAAGAGACACTGTCTGGCTATTTCGAAAAAAAATGAGTTATTGTTCAGCACAGTAATGTGCTGCTTATTGTGCACACTTCATTTTAACGCCGCGAGTTTTCGCAGTCTTGTGACGTCGCGTAACAAGGAGGCAATTTTATGGCACGTTAAAAATTTCTGACGAATAGCGAAGAACCAATGACAAACAATACGCCGTATTGAAAATAGTTCATTATTATTTTTTACGCAGTCATGCGTACGTTGTAATTACGCGGTGGATCACTTACGCGTCATTTGTTGCGTCGTTTTATGAGCAGGTGCTGTGAGCATGACCCAGAAAATTTCGACCAATCATTAACAGCTAACGACCTAATAATAATAATATGTGGGGTTTAACGTCCCAAAACTACGATATGATTATGAGAGACGCCGTAGTGGAGGGCTCCAGAAATTTCGATCACTTGGGGTTCTTTTACGTGCACCTAAATCTAAGTACACGGGCCTCAAACATTTTCGCCTCCATCGAAAATGCAGCCGCCGCGGCTGGGATTCGATCCCGCGACTTTCGGGACAAGAGGCGAGCTCCATAACCACTAGATCACAGTGGCGGGGCAACTGCTAACGACCTATACGGAAGGAAACAATCCGGGGTAGTTTAACATTGTAATCGCCCAAATTTTTTCAAAGAAAATTTGAGCTTACACAATTTGCGTAGGCTACTTACTTGGAGGAGCCGGAGGGCAGAAGTAAAGGGCCACTTCACCGCTTTCCCGTCCACCCCCACCCAAGCCGGGAAAAGTAGGAGCGCAAGGAACGACACCTAGCCTATATGAATTCGTAGTCCTTTATAATCTTATAACTATGCACAACCAGCTCAATGTGGTTTGCTGAAGTATTAATCGACTGAACTTGGTCTTCTTCTTAAGAAAGACTTTATATTAGAGGGCTCTAACAGTAAAAAAAATGGCACTCGGCTTATCCTGAAGACTTCTGCGAAGTGCATAGCTTTGTCAGCCACATGTTTTGTTTAATAAGTGAGAATTTAAGGTACTATAGAGTCATAGCAGGTTCTTCATACTCATCGTATCTACAACGCCAAACTAGGACTGGCAAGTTTGCTGATGCAATGCTCAGATGATCAGGTTAAATTTGGGTGTTGTCGCGGTATAGGGCGGCCCAGCCTGCACAATCTGTTTGTGCAGATTCATCCTTGATTTAAAACAAACAGTTTTGAAAAGCACGTCATCTCATCAGCTCTATCGATATAAAGAATCACCTCAAATCAAACATATATATATATATATATATATATATATATATATATATATATATATATATATATATATATATATATATATATATATATATATATATATATATATATATATATATATATTTATATATATATATATCCCACTCGCGAACGAGTTGGTACGCCACTGACTAGTATCCTTAAACACCAACGCACGCACTGCTCTAATTTCAGCCACGGGACTTACTCACCGTCTTTGATGTCAAGCGCGGAACTGCTGTTACGTCGACGGCAACAGTGACTTTTCTCTCCTCCTCTCTAATCTTTTCCCCTTATCCCTTTCCCCAGCGCAGGGTGGCCTACCGGGCACAGCCCTTGTTAACCTCCCGGCCTTTTTTTTATCCTTAATCTCTCCCTCTCTCTCTCTCTCTCTCTCTCTCTCTTAAACACCGCGAACGCTACCTTTTGTCCATTGAATATAAAACCATCAGTTTCTATCTCCCGTCCACGAGCCCCGGAAGTATATTCACCAGAAGGTCAATATCCCTCTGATTGTCAGGTATCATGACGTCATCCGTGTGCACTGGGCCCGGAAGACTTTGCTTCACTGCCACACCCTCTTGTTATTTATTAATTTCGTAATCTTTGCCGATCCCAACGGGGACTTCAGCAAGAAGGGCAACAAACATATTAGGGGATGACTTGCACACATATAATAAAAATTGTTGGGGTTTTACGCCCCAAAACCCCGATGTGATTATGAGAGGCGCCGTAGTGGAGGGCTCTGAAAATTTCGACCACCTGGGGTTCTTTAACGTGCACCTGAATCTAAGCACAGGGGCCTCTAACATATTGCCTTCATCGAAATGCGGCCACCGCGGCCGGAATTCGATCCCACGAACTCCGGGGCAGCAATCAAGCACTATAACCGCTAGACCACCGCGGCGGGTGAGTTGCACACGTAGTATTCAAAAATAAAGTTGAAGAAATGACACCATGAAACGTGTTTCACAGGGGATTGCGAGTGCTTACAATAGGATTAAAAGTAGTATACTGCTATTCAAATCTTACGAGAGGCGGGAAGTATAATGACGCAGATAATAATAATAAATGAAGCACCAGTACAGGAGTTACAAAGTACATACAACTGAATGAAATGTTAATACATAATGCATACCTAATGAGCTAGAGACTAATGCAGGATTTAATCAACGTCTTAAACAAAGCGAGCGGGACAGTTAAAGGTTTGCATACAATTCATCTTTGCGAAATACATACGTAACGTTCAAGTATAGACAGGAATTAATGCGCATTACTACTACTAGTTATACTTGTATGTAGACTTTACCATTACGGACTCGCCTGCTGAAAGAATTAGAATTTAAAGCAATCAGATTTGAATCGGTTAAGAGAGACAAAGGCCTCCTTTCCAGTGCAACATCAACCACCGTATAGAAACACAAGCGTATACGCCTTTCAGGTTATATACAGCGTGTTTTTTTTTTTTTTTTTTAGACGATGCAGATTTTTTAATAAAATTCGTATGACAGTAAGGCTCTTGTCGTTTTCGCACACGCGCGCACGTCGAGGCGGAAGAACTTTTCCGCAGTTAAAATGACACGGTTCCCACTAATTAACAAACGCTCGTTAATTAACTTTTTTTAATTATTGACTTGAGGGTAGGTGTTTATATCAGAAAGTTGTGCGTACCAATTTATGGCATACTTACTTTTTACAAATCTCAAAAGTTGCACGTAGTTCGAGATATTCTTCATCGAATGTCAAGGGCGAAATCGAAACTGAGCGAACAAATTTGAATGAATGCGCGCCGCGGCCGTATGTGTTCGTGAAAAGCTGCAAGTAATCTCACTTGCGTTCGCGCATAGCCTTATTTTCGCGCGCACTGTTTGGTACTTATCCGTTTCTTTCGAACTGTGCACAAGAAAACCGCGATACCAACCTTTTTCTTTGTCTGGTAAGCATAAAACTCAGGGGCTGCCACTTCGGCGCTTCTTCTTGCAGGCACCCGAAATCGTTATTCGCGCCTCTTTAAAGTTCAAGAAAAAGTCACATAAGCACCACCCATCGTACACAAACATAAAGCTGTCTACTTGTGTATTTCAAAATGTTTTCCGATTTTTCTGGCCAGATTCTGCTTCTGCGCGCCTTCATTCGAATTTCGCCCCCTCCCTGTCACGTGTCGTCCCGGTGATCCGCCGCACTTTGTGCGCGCCGGGCGCGATCAGTTTTGATTTCACCCTTGAAATTCGATGATGAATATCTCGAACTACGTGCAACTTTCGTGATTTTTAGAAAAGATATGGCTGTGCCATAAATTGTTACGCACTACAACTTCCTAAAATAAACACCTGCCCTCAAGAAAATAATTCAAAAATTAATTAACGATTTTTTGTTAATTAGTGGCAACAGTGTAAGTTTAACTGCGGCATAGTTTTTCCGCCTCGACATAGAGTTCATGTGCGAAAACGGCAAGAGGCTTACTGTCACTGGATTTCTATTAAAAAAATCTGTATTGTCTAAAAAGAAAAACACCCTGTATACCATTTCGCTGCTAGTTAGCTTGCCCTCTTCAGAGAGAAGGGCGGATGGCCTCCCGCTCTTCTCTCGTTGGCTAATGCAACACGGGCGGCACGCCATCCACCCTGTGCGGGATGGCAGGGCGGCTTGAGGATAAACAGGCTATTGCGTCGCCTTACCCAGGTCGTCACCTCTGAGAATGTTGTGTAAAATTGCGTGGTTGTATACGCTGTCGCAATGCATTGATAACATAGTATATCTGAAAGAAGGCCCAAGTACAAAGATTCGTTCCCTGATCGGCTAGGTTTTCACCGTCGTCTCTATAAAGCAGCTTTTGCATTATCCCGATATCTTATTCTCATCCGTTGATGCAGGGAGGCGGTTTCCGGCGAAGAAGGAGTAGTGCTTATTGAAGAGAGAGAAGCGCGATAAATCGGTGGTCTCTGCAGTCATGTATTCTCTTAAGGATGGAGGGGTACTGACACCAAGTTTCGAAGCTGGCTTTACTCCGCCAAACCAATTTCCTGTGAGATGGCTCAGCAGGAGGCTCAAGAAACGCT
This sequence comes from Rhipicephalus sanguineus, assembly GCF_013339695.2. Lineage (NCBI taxonomy): Eukaryota > Metazoa > Arthropoda > Arachnida > Ixodida > Ixodidae > Rhipicephalus > Rhipicephalus sanguineus. The sequence continues at coordinate 267,622,794 of NC_051176.1, forward strand.
GAGATTTTATTTTGGTATCAGTCAAGTTTCGCATGGCGCACCTACTGATATCGACACAAGCGTGACGTTAGGCTACAGCACGGAGGAGGGCTACAATATCAATTCTTCACGCTCCAGAATGGGTAGTTGTGATCACGTCAGGCACTAAATTATACGAAATAGCCGCGAGCACGTACGTACCCAACGAAGCCATGGCACGGAGCGGAGCGGCCGTGCAAACGTCACGATATTTTCGCAACTCAAATCAACATGAGAGGGCGCTGCGGAGTCTGGCACGATACGGAAGAGCCACCACATATTGACAATTATATTTGGGAAGGATGTAACAGGATCACATCAGAAAGGAGAGGTGGGGGTGTTGGAATGCTAATTCATAGCAGAACAAAATGGGATAGAGTGAAACAGACGTGTTCAGAACACCTCTGGGTTTCGGGCACAGTAGGTGGAAAGAAAACGTGGCTAGGTGTAGCTTACTTGTGGACGGGGAATAGCTGCAGAGAAAAGAATCTGGAGATAGTGAAATGCATAAGCACCGATATTAAAGAATTTGGTCATGATGCCGAAATAATCCTTCTAGGGGACATGAACGCTCACATTCATGACCTTGACGGATATTCAGACACCAATGGCAAGTTATTGCTAGATCTCTGCGAGCAACATAGTCTTGAGATAGTTAACGGGGCCTAAGTGTGAGGGGCAGATAACGTGGGAAGTCGGAAACAGGCAATCGAGCATTGATTATTGTCTCATGACAGAAGGAATTATGACAAACTTAGAGAGATGAGAATAGACGAGGAAGGCATTAACAGCTTGGGTAGTGATCATAAACGCATAATATTACAAATGGGATATAAAACTGAAAATAAGAACATAGAATCAAAGCTTGGCAGCTTGTATCTAAATGACAAACAAATAACAAATATAGCCGCATGAGCCGAGGAAAAAGTAGACGAACTACCAGGCAAAGACTGGAAGTATAGTGAGCTGCTACATGTAATCACGAAAGAAATGGAAAAAGAGAAGAAAACTATTCGTTGGAAAGGAAAGAGAAAGCCAAAAAGTTGGTGGAACAAAGAAATCTGGGAGGCGATCGAGAAGCGACGTGAGGCATCACGGGAGCACAGACAGGCAAAAAAGGAGAAGCGGCCACAGGGCGAAGTCAACCAAATATGGGAAATCTATTTAGAGCAAGAATCCATTGTGCAGAAATTAGTCGAGGCAAAAATTAAAGGTGAAAGTGAACGCTGGATGACAGAGATTCGCGAAAAGAAGAAGGCCGCGCCTAGGATATTTTGGAGCCACCTAAAAGCGCTAGGTAGGAAGTCTGTCACAATGCAACAACGTTTGGTAGATGAAGGAGGAAATCAAATGGAAGGGCATGAAGCGCTAGGTTACATCCGAAAGATAACAGCCGATTCGTTTAAAAAGGTCACCCAGGGGATTCCCGCGGTGAGTAAAAGTACGCAAAGGAGTGTAACTGACGAAGATGTAGTACTAGAGAATTTCAATTGGAAGAAGGCCGAAGGAAAAATTCCTAAGCGCACTACTCTGGGCTTAGATGAGGTTCCCGTCAGCCTCATTAACGAACTCGGACATAACACTAAAGAAGCACTGCTGAAAGCCGTAGAAAAGTGCTTACAGGAAAGGGAAATACCAGACAGTTGGCGAAAAAGTAGAATGAACTTAATCTATAAAGGCAGGGGAGAAAAGGATAACATTCGCTCGTATAGACCGCTAACCATTACATCGGTGCTATACAGGTTGGCGATGCAGGCAGTAAAATTAAAAACAGAAGCGTGGGTAGAACAAAATGATATTTTGGGAGAACTTCAGAATGGATTTCGAGTCGACAGGCAGTTAGACGATAATCTGTTTGTTCCTACCCAGTGTATAGAAATATCGAAAATAGAAAACAGGCCCTTATACGTAGCTTATCTAGATATCACCGGGGCGTATGACGACGTTAATCAGGAAATTTTGTGGGATATATTGAAAGAAGTGGGCATAGGGGACGACTGTATACAGCTTTTGAGGGAAATATACCGAGAAAATACAGTTTGTATAGAATGGGAAGGAATAAGTAGCAAGGACAGCGTTGAAATTAGCAAGGGGCGGAGACAGGGATGTCCTTTGTCCCCGCTGTTATTCATGCTGTATGTACATGGTGAGGATGGAAAAAGCGCTAGAAGGTAGCAAAATTGGATTTAATGTGTCGTACAAACAGGTCGGCACGATGGTTGAGCAGAAGCTTCCAGGTCTATTTTATGCTGATGATATTGTCTTATTTGCGGACAGTCAAGATGATATACAGCGACTGGCAGATATATGCGGAAGGGAATGTGAGGCTCTAGGACTTGGATTTAGTGCAACAAAATGTGGATTGATGGTATTCAATGATCACGAAGACCGTGCGGTCTTCATACAGGGCCAAAAAATACCGAGGGTAAGTGAGTACAAGTACCTCGGAGTATGGGTAAATGAGGAGGATAGATATATGGAGGTAGAAGAGAAAGCATCGGTAGCAAAGGGAAAGAGGAATGCTGCAATTATGAAGCACAGAGCTTTATGGGGATACAATAGGTACGAGGTGCTTCGAGGGCTGTGGAAGGGTGTGATGGTCCCGGGGCTTACATTTGGGAACTCAGTGGTGTGCATGAAGTAAGAGGTACAATCAGGAATGGATGTAAATCAAAGGACGGTGGGCCGCCTCGCGTTGGGCGCTCACGAAAAGACGACAAATGAGGCTGTAAAGGGTGATATGGGATGGACAGGCTTTGAAGTGAGGGAAGCTCAGAGCAAAATGAGATTCGGAGAGAGGCTGAGGAAAATGAAGAAGAGTAGATGGGCAGACAAGGTCTTCAGGTATTTGTATAGAAAAAGCGTTGACACGCAGTGGAGAAATAGAACTAGGAGGCTCACCAGTAAATATACGGCTGGCAGTGTGGGCGATATGGCAACAAGGAGCATTAAGCGGAAGGTCAGAGAGGCGGAGAGGACTTATTGGATGACAGCGATGGGAAAGAAGCCGGCTCTGAGTAACCACCGAAAGGGAAAAAACGAAATAAGGAGGGAAAGGTTTTATGATAATTCAAGGGGAAGCGCTCTACTGTTTGAAGCAAGGTCGGGCTGCCTTAGAACGCGTAGTTATAAAGCGAGATTCAGTAACGAAGAAGAACAGTGTACATGCTGCGGGGGAACTAAGGAAACGATGGAACATGTACTGATTGAATGTGGCGATATTCACCCAGGTATACTTGTGGGCACGAGTCTACAGGAAGCCTTGGGTTTTAGGGACAACAATGGAAAGCTGAACACGTCCGCGATAGAAATAAGTAAGAGACGGTTAGAGTATTGGTGGCAGAAAAGTAGAGATAAAGCACAAAAATAAATAATGGGGAAAAAAATAAGGTCATTCTGCCTTAAGAGGCAGGGAGATGGACCGTGAATTTATAATTTTTTGGTATAATAACATAGATTCAATCAATATAGATAAGGTATTAGGCCAGCATGAAACAAGGAAGTTTTTTTTTTTTCTTTTTGCTTTGAGCATGGTCGCCGCCCCGTTATAAAGGGGACGCTCATAGCATCCATCCATCCATCCATCCATCCATCCGGTCTGGCCACACTGTGCAGCATGGCGGATTCACGGAGGTCCCCGCATCCGCTGTCTCTGACACAAATATTAACTTTTTTGCAATGTGACTGCAGTTCGCGATATTTTGTAGAAGGGGAGCAGGTTGTCGATGCTCAACATCTCATTTTAGTAGTAACCAGTGGTCCTGCAAGCGCGAGTGGCGTGCTGGAAGTGGTCGCGTTGTGTGTGCAAACATGCGGCGTGACTGCGGACCCACACGAGATCCTCGTTCGAATCGCCGGTGTTTTCCGGGAGCCCTCCATCACTGAAGCGAAGTGCTCGTGCACAGCTGTACTGTCCGCGAAGTGGAAGCACATTTCGGCTGTCTTGATCCACTGTTACAGGTAGGTGACCCGTGACTAGTTACATCGACGCGCATGGTAACGCAGAGCAAGCTCACTGCTTCATTGCTTTTGAAGCAAGGCCGGCATAACGTAACTGGCCCTGCTCCTATTCCGAACTCGTTTTTTTTTTTTCCTTTCCTCTAACGCAGTTCGCGCTTATCATTCATCGTGTCCGGCGCACAAGGAGCTGCTGCAGACCAGCAGTTTGGGCTAGCAATATGGCCGATGAAAGGAGTCTGTTGCATTACACCGACACTGGCTTGGTACGGCGTTGTTTTTTAGCCGTCCACCTGAAAAATAAATTCTTGAAGCTTTATGTGTCGATGTGTGTTGCATTTAGTTTTTCACAACAGAAACACAATGTTTTTAGGAAAAAGAAGGGGCACTTGCAAGCAAATTAAGGTCATGTTTGGAGCGTTATGAAACATTGCACACCGAACGTAGCATCTGCAAGACACAGTTTAAAGTTGCTTGTAACACAATAAAATGATGAATGCTTATGACGATGACGTCAGCATAATCGAAATAATCTACATAACACTACTTTAGGTGCTAATACTGCACTTGTAATACGGTATGCGCCAGCAAAAAGTGGATGCGGTTGGTTTTCCTTAACTTGCAAGGGCGAGTAAAATTGTCGCGAGGGTGGCGTGGATGTCACCAATTACTGTAATAAACCGGCTGAGTGAAATACCAGCATCATATGGACACATTCGTGCGTGATTGGAAGACAAATCCGTACTCGTGCGCGGAGAGCTTTTTGAGTGCACTTCGAATTCGTCCGTGCCATGCAAGAGACTGCGCTTTCAATAAGTGCCATGGTTACAATGATTGCTTCCCCGAACTTGCTGACGCCAGTAGTAAACACTAAGACTTCCTACACCCGTTCACGATGCGCGAGCGTTGTGCGGGAAAGTGCATACGATGCCTTCCGGGTTGCCGCCACGTGTAGTGCAGAAGACGCGAACAACGCAGACACCGTTAAAGGTTGCACATGTGCTCGAACTGCGGCATGATACATGCAGCAAATAGTCGCAAGTGTGCCCAATAGATCAAGTCCTCGTATTCCGGTCAACATGCAAAAAAAATAAGGTACAGCTCAATCGCAAGTGTAACGCACATACATGGCGCACCGAGACCTCGCAGTGCCACATTTGTTGACGTACTTCAGGCGCCGCAGCGACATGTAAAGTAACTAGATACAATGGTCATGTAATAGGTTCTAGTTCACAAGCTTATACTTGTGTTTCACCTGGAAAGAAGAAATCATCCCGTGCAAAATGTCGCGAGCAAACGGTCATCGTCGGCGTCACAGCCTTGCCGATGCGAAGATTCGCAATCCACCGCACTCTGCGGCTTCGGTCTTTGGCCTCGGAGGAAATGCATGAAAAGAAATAGCGCTATCTTTCCATCTCGCGGACACGCACTAAGGAACACAGCAGAACTGCTTGGCCGCTCGTTTTTTCTTTACTGGCGGCTCCATCTTACCGCCCACGACTGCAGCCGATACGGTACTTATGGCGTCCGGACTGCTTTGGACCTCCGCGCGCTGTTTCCTCCCACTGCCGCTAGGTGCCGCATGAATCGCTGGAGTCGCGATACCATAACATGATATTAAAAACCTGTTATAACTAATTTTTCAGGGTGCACTACCGCTTACCAGTACACTGTCTATGTTCTTGGGGGCTTGGCCTTTCATTTGACTCACAAAACGATGACTGCAAAATTTCATGTCCGTACCCCTGCAAGTGGCTCGTTGCGCGATAGCCTTGAAAAAAAAAAAAAGCGCGGCATGTAGTCGAGTGGTACCCCAAAAAAGAAAAAAAAAAAACATGTGACCGTCTTCTAGCCGGCGGCAGATGGATGGGGAACGAGTGGCGCACGCAGACAGAAAAACGGGTGTTGCGCCGCTGATGTCACATGGCGGCGACGACGGTTGTGGTATGGGTTGTGGCCGCAGTCGACTGCGAAGGGAGAGAGACGGCGATGCAGGATGCTCGCCCGGGGCCTAGCGGACTGCGCGGTAGGCTTTGGAAGAACTCTACGGCCGAGGATGCATAGCCAAGCGAGAAACGAGGTGCGACGTGCGAAGCGAAGAGAGCAAGGCGTTCGACCGCGATACTGCTTTTCCCCTGCTGCCGAGAAGATGCAACGTAAAGCCGGTGTCGCTACGGTGCATGGTCGGAGGATCTTTTCCAACCAGACGACGGTGACCATGGACTACGTACGACTAATAAAGTGTCAAGGCGTGCAGTAATCATGTGTGTCTAATTGTGTTCGGCTTGAGTTGCACATTTGCAACACTTACTGACTAATGCATTACCATTAATGTATTACCATTAATGTATTATTAATGCATTGCTGGTTAATGTTAATGTGTTACTTACTTACACTTAATGTATTACCAAATGTACAGCAGGCTTTCACCTTCACCTATTACAGGAGTGTAACATTCTGCCGAACTTTTTTTTTTTAAGATGGCTTCGTTCCTTAGTTTGGAGGAAAAAACTTTTTGAAGACCTGTTTCAAAAAACATGTCTAGAGCTTACTCTTTGGGTAGCGCCCTTGATCGTTATCTGTTTCGTGCTGTGTTACAGCCACAGCAATGTTTGCTCATTTATTTTCGATATCCTGATCGAGACAAGATTTGTACATTACCCTTCATTCTTTCTCCTAACTTTTTTTTCTTTTTTTTTCACAATAATATTCAACCACTATCAGAAGCGTTCAGAAAAGTGACGTTCCAGAATTGTAACTCGAATGTTTGGTGAAACAACCCCCAAATATCGAAGCAAATACCGAATGTGTTGTCATCGCTAAACAAAATTGAATATTAACTCCCATTGGTATATAGCACATCCAGGATGGTACAAAACGGGTGACACAGGAACACGCACACTTAGTGTTCATGTGACGTCACCTCCGCCGCCTTCGCCCTTTCCCGCCATCACTGGGTACCTCCCTTGCGGGGTGTTGAGGGGTTGTCAGCTGTTGCTGCGCGCGATGTCGAAAATCAAGCAGTGCGGTTTTTTGTTGTCGTATTTCGACGAGCTCATCGGACTAGGAAGAACTCGATTATTGGCTCGATACGAGACTATATATAGGATCAAAATGTGTGATACGTCGACCCGTACCGGATTTCCGTCAGCAGAGATGCCACCGCGGACTACGGCTTGTTGCCCGCCACGATCTACGTGGCATATTTAATTACCTCGTTTTCACTACAAGTTACGTGGCCCAAGAACAAGTGAAAGCCCAAAGTTCCTCGAGGCCCACAATATTTTATGAGTGGATGAGTGAAGCGATGCAGCTCCCATCGAAAGCGAGCCGTCATGCACAACGATGTTTGCTGGTGATGCGGCCCACGCCATCGTCATTCGTGGAAACAACCGGAAAAAAAATTGGGGGACCCTTAAGCTTCGCCTTTGCACACTTCAGCCACTAAGTGCATACTTATTAATGTGTATTGTTACACACACACGCGCCCGCGCGAATGGTACAGGTTTTTGATCTAAAGCGAGTGTCGCATGGCCTCCAAGACACACGCCGCGCGCTCGCCATCTCGGAGGCCATAAAGAGTCTCACAATGCCTCACAGATGGCAGCACATTATCTAGCATTTGATGTTTGCTTGATCAACGCCTCCTCTAGAAAGCCGGCGTTGGCTTGATATGTTTTCCGCTAGATGGACACAGTTGTCCATTTTTAGAGCTGTTTGAAAGTTCGTGTGTGTTTTTAGCGGCGATGGCTGCACTATCCCGACCTTTTACGAAATAGTTTGATGGTCTCCCAAATACGCTACCATACGCCAACAAATCGTGGCTTTGTGGTAAGACACCTGCTTGCCACGCGAACGGGCCGGGTTCGATCCTCAATGGGACCGCAAATTTTATTCTCCATTTTATTTGCTCCTTTCTCGATTTTTCGCTCACGGACGATTTTTCGCTCACAACCAACGGTGCCGACACCGACGCCGACGGCGGAATTTCTGCGACACGAGCTCTCTAACGCTATCGCGTTAAAATTGTGCGAGTGCAAGGTAGAGACTTCGCGTGGTACGTACGTAATGCCTAGGGGATGTTATAGGCTTCCCAAGCAACGCTTAGCGGCGCTGCTGGATGGATGGATGGATGCTATGAGCGTCCCCTTTATAACGGGGCGGTGACATGTCTGCCACCAGGCTCGAAGGATAAAAAAGAAAAAAAAAAAGAAAAAAAACTTCCTTGTTTCATGTTGTCCTAATGCCTTATCTACATTGATTAAATCTATGTTATTATAACAAAAAATATAAATTCACAGTCCATCTCTCTGCCTCTTAAGGCAGAATAACCTTTTTTTTCCCCCAATTATTTATTTTTGTACTTTATCTCTACTTTTCTGCCACCAATACTCTAACCGTCTCTTACTTATTTCTATCGCGGGCGTGTTCAGCTTTCCATTGTTGTCCCTAAAACCCAAGGCTTCATGTAGACTCGTGCCCACACGTATACCTGGGTGAATATCGCCACATTCAATCAGTACATGTTCCATCGTTTCCTTAGTTCCCCCGCAGCATGTACATAGTTCTTCTTCGTTACTGAATCTCGCTTTATAACTACGCGTTCTCAGGCAGCCCGACCTTGCTTCAAACAGCAAAGCGCTTCCCCTTGAATTATCATAAAACCTTTCCCTCCTTATTTCGTTTTTTCCTTTTCGGTAGTTACTCAGAGCCGGCTTCTTTTCCATCGCTGTCATCCAATAAGTCTTCTCCGCCTCTCTGACCTTCCGCTTAATGCTCCTTGTTGCCATATCGCCCGCACTGCCAGCCGTATATTTACTGGTGAGCCTCCTAGTTCTTTTTCTCCACTGCGTGTCAACGCTTTTTCTATACAAATACCTGAAAACCTTCTCTGCCCATCTACTCTTCTTCATTTTCCTCAGCCTCTCTTCGAATCTCATTTTGCTCTGCGCTTCCCTCACTTCAAAGCCTGTCCATCCCATATCACCCTTCACCGCCTCATTTGTCGTCTTCCCGTGAGCGCCCAAGGCGAGGCGGCCCACCGTCCTTTGATTTACATCCATTCCTGATTGCACCTCTGACTTCATGCACACCACTGAGTTCCCAAATGTAAGCCCCGGAACCATCACACCCTTCCACAGCCCTCGAAGCACCTCGTACCTATTGTATCCCCATAAAGCTCTGTGCTTCATAATTGCAGCATTCCTCTTTCCCTTTGCTACCGATGCTTTCTCTTGTACCTCCATATATCTATCCCCCTCATTTACCCATACTCCGAGGTACTTGTACTCGCTTACCCTCGGTATTTTTTGGCCCTGTATTAAGACCGTATGGTCTCCGTGATCATTGAATATCATCAATCCACATTTTGTTGCACTAAATCCTAGTCCTAGAGCCTCACACTCCCTTCCGCATATATCTGCCAGTCGCTGTATATCATCTTGACTGTCTGCAAATAAGACAATATCATCAGCATAAAATAGACCTGGAAGCTTCTGCTCAACCATCGCTCCGACCTGTTTGTGTGACAAATTAAATCCAATGTTGCTACCTTCTAGCGCTTTTTCCATCCTCGCCATGTACAGCATGAATAACAGCGGGGACAAAGGGCATCCCTGTCTCAGCCCCTTGCTAATTTCAACGCTGTCCTTGCTACTTATTCCTTCCCATTCTATACAAACTGTATTTTCTCGGTATATCTCTCTCAAAAGCTGTACACAGTCGTCACCTATGCCCACTTCCTTCAATATATCCCACAAAATTTCCTGATTAACGTTGTCATACGCCCCGGTGATATCTAGATAAGCTACGTATAAGGGCCTGTTTTCTATTTTAGATATTTCTATACACTGGGTAAGAACAAACAGATTATCGTCTAACCGCCTGTCGATTCGAAATCCATTCTGAAGTTCTCCCAAAATATCATTTTGTTCTACCCACGCTTCTATTTTTAATTTTACTGCCTGCATCGCCAACCTGTATAGCACCGATGTAATTGTTAGGGGTCTATACGAGCGAATGTTATCTTTTTCTCCCTTGCCTTTATAGATTAAGTTCATTCTACTTTTTCGCCAACTGTCTGGTATTTCCCTCTCCTGTAAGCACTTTTCTACGGCTTTCATCAGTGCTTCTTTAGTGTTATGTCCGAGTTCGTTAATGAGGCTGACGGGAACCCCATCTAAGCCCGGAGTAGTGCGCTTAGGAATTTTTCCTTCGGCCTTCTTCCAATTGAAATTCTCTAGTACTACATCTTCGTCGGTTGCTCTCCTTTGCGTACTTTTACTCACCGGGGGAATCCCCTGGGGGACCTTTTTAAACGAATCGGCTGTTATCTTTCGAATGTAACCTAGCGCTTCATATCCTTCGAATTTATTTCCTCCTTCATCTACCATATGTTGTTGCATTGTGACAGACTTCCTACCCAGCGCTTTTAGGTGGCTCCAAAATATCCTAGGCGCGGCCTTCTTCTTTTCGCGAATCTCTGTCATCCAGCGTTCACTTTCACCTTTAATTTTTGCCTCGACTAATTTCTGCACAATGGATTTTTGCTCTAAATATATTTCCCATATTTGGTTAACTTCGTCCTGTGGCCGCTTCTCCTTTTTTGCCTGTCTGTGCTCCCGTGATGCCTGACGTCGCATCTCGATCGCTTCCCGGATTTCTTTGTTCCACCAACTTTTTGGCTTTTTCTTTCCTTTCCAACAAATAGTTTTCTTCTCTATTTCCATTTCTTTCGTGATTACATGTAGCAGCTCACTATACTTCCAGTCTTTGCCTGGTAGTTCGTCTACTTTTTCCTCGACTCTTGCGGCTATATTTGTTATTTGTTTGTCATTTAGATACGAGCTGCCAAACTTTGATTCTATGTTCTTATTTTCAGTTTTATATCCCATTTGTAATATTATGCGTTTATGATCACTACCCAAGCTGTTAATGCCTTCTTCGTCTATTCTCATGTCTCTAAGTTTGTCATATATTCCTTCTGTCATGAGACAGTAATCAATGCTCGATTGCCTGTTTCCGACTTCCCACGTGATCTGCCCCTCACACTTAGGCCCCACGTTAACTATCTCAAGACTATGTTGCTCGCAGAGATCTAGCAATAACTTGCCATTGGTGTCTGAATATCCGTCAAGGTCATGAATGTGAGCGTTCATGTCCCCTAGAAGGATTATTTCGGCATCATGACCAAATTCTTTAATATCGGTGCTTATGCATTTCACTATCTCCAGATTCTTTTCTCTGCAGTTATTCCCCGTCCACAAGTAAGCTACACCTAGCCACGTTTTCTTTCCACCTACTGTGCCCGAAACCCATACGTGCTCTGAACACGTTTGTTTCACTCTCTCCCATTTTGTTCTGCTATGAATTAGCATTCCAACCCCCCCACCTCTCCTTTCTGATGTGATCCTGTTACATCCTTCCCAAACATAATTTTCAATATGTGGTGGCTCTTCCAAGTCTCTAAGGTGTGTTTCTGTAACCGCATAAACACCTATCTGTACCTTGTTTAACTGTCTCTCAATCTCTAACCATTTTGCCTTTTTTCTGCCACCCTGCATGTTAATGTAACTAATTGCAACACGCGCCTTCTCCCTTCTTTTACCTTTTCTCTGTTTTTTCGCTATACTACCTGTCAAACTACCTGCTGCTCTTGACAGGCAGCGCCATCTCTGGCAGAAAAAGAGAAACTGGGGCGTGAGCAGCGAGCGTTTTCCCTTCTCTCCACCGCGTTGCCGTTCGCTTCCGTGCACGTGCAGAGCTCTCGCGGTGCACTTGCGGCGTCTCACAATGTACCGCGTGCAGTGCGGCTTCAAAAGGATCTTCAAGCTTGACTGGCGCTTCCGAAAAGCGAACTTGAAAAGGAGAAAGGCTCGTCAATCACCTTAATGTCTGGACCGTCCAGAGGTGGACGTTTCGGCCACCGTCACCGGTAGCGTCGACGTCGAGGGACGCCGGCGTACGAAACGCCGGGAAAATGCCGGCAAAAACGCTCTATATGGTTCGGCCTTAACGGTGAAGAGCAGACTATCGACGACAACGACGCCCGACTCAAAGCGAAATGCATTTCCCAAGTCGCGATTACACCGTGTAGGACGTATACCTCGAGGTAAGTCTCATTCTGTCATGTTAAAGATGAATAATGGTCCACATGCACTCCGAAATGAAGCCGTACACGCTATCGATGTTCTGCGGTGTGGACTACGAATCATATGATTGTTGTTTTGATATGGCATGCTTAACAGTAGCAGCCGTGTACTTTCGTGAACAAACGTTTGCTGCGTGCGAAAAAAAGAAATTACACGGCCATGGCCCTGTTTCCTGAGAAGGTTAGAGTCAAGTCCTCCGTGCCGCTGGAGAATCACCCGCCGATTAAGACGCGAGGCAGCTAGCTGAGCTTTAACCACTGTGAAGGAAGATGAACTGCTCGCCTCGTTTTTTCGGCTCTCGTGTCATGCTTGCAGTCTCTTTTCATGATATCGACTTGACAGGGGTATAAAACCTGCTGCGCGAACGCGGCTACAAAATCGCACAAAGTCAGAAGGTTACTTGAAGGTTGCACTTGCAAAGCATGTATTAAGTGCCAGTTGTATTTAGCGGCTTAGATATATATCACACTAATAAAGTGACAAAAACAAAGCAAACCTGCAGAACGATGTCATAGCTTGCTGAAAATGCACGAACGTCCGTTCCGGCGTGATAAAGCAGCCTTCCCGACGCGTGCATTGCAGGCGCCGAACTTCTGACAATGTGCAGAGTTCAGTTGAATTCAACCAACCTCGCAACGCTAACGGTATAACGCGAATGTGAACGTTCAACAACGACGGGTAGGTCTCACGAGCACGGGGAATCAAAACATAAAGTTGCTTCACCTACAACCGTAACTGGACTTTAACAGTGCGAGAAGACAGCGAGTAATCATTACTGTAGTCGCTGCGTGCATGCGCCCCGTTACTAAACGATTCAGGTAGTCGGAACGAACGAAAGCGATGAACTCAGACAGCCAAAATAGAAGGCGAGACAGCGCTGTCAGCTATCCACGCTTGCCGCCTTTATTTCTCGTGCGACACGCCCGGGAACCGATACAGTTTAACACGTGATTCGTGTGCCTTGTCTGCACTGTTGTGGCTGGCCACTAAACCGCAATACTTCGGACCATGCTTGCGCTTCCGCGGGGTCGCTTCTGCCATCGTGGAAGTGCGCAGCTTCGCGCAGCAAGCCTCTCGGTTCAACGTACCCAGAGAAGAACGCGTGCGCACGTGCGCTACCGCCACTACCGCTACCGTGAAAGGGGCTGAGTCGGCTGAGTCGGCCGCGCGAAGGTTCAGAGCTTTCCGACAGAGCCGCAGCGCGGCTGGCGCGGCGCTGTCGTCGCGCCGCAAACTTGAGCTTGGGTTCCCTATTAGCAGTAAATGTAACGTAAATATGCAGAAAGAAAAGTGGACGAAAAGATAGCTTGCCGCGGGCAGGGACCGAACCTGCGACCTTCGAATAACGCGTCCGATGCTCTACAAACAGCTACCGCGGCGGCCATCCCCCCGTCCACTTTATGGGGTATATATGTACGTACATTTAAACGTGGGAGTGTCAGTCAGCGCCGCCAGTAGCCATGACGGCGAGTGTGGAACACTCTTATTTCTGCCTGTTGGCGTCACGTAGCACGTGAACTTATTACGAGCTGGCAGCTGACCAATAATCCCTCGCATACTACCTGAAAGCATCAAGTCTGCCAGAACGAGACCCTCGCTATGAATGAAGGAAAGAAGTGGAAATCTTAAGGGCTCGTTTTTCTTTGTTATACACAATATTAATGAGACTAACAGACAATAATGCCAATGTCTGTTAGTCTCATTAATATTGTGTATAACAAAGAAAAACGAGCCCTTAAGATTTCCACTTCTTTCCTTCGTACGTAATGCCTGTCTTTTTCTTTCTCGTATGTTTTTGCCGCTTTTTTTACCTTGTATTTTACTTCCATTGTTGTGCGCTAATATGCAGTGGCGCCCCTGCAAATGGTGCAGATTGATTCAGAGAATTAACCAACGGTTAAGGAAAAACGGAGAGTTTACCTGACCCCCCACTCGAACCGATCGGAAGGTTAACCTAAGGGACTTGCACTGTACTTCAACCGCCAGTGAACGACATTTGTTTGTTTCACATCCAGTTTCACAATTTGTTTCAACGCAACACCCTAAACCTTGCGATTGTCAGCACGATTTCAACATCCTCCCTCATCCGCTGACTGTGTACGCAGCGGTCGTGGCGTAGTTTGAAAGTGGAGTAATCTTGGTGGGCTATCTTTGTTTACGGGTAAGTGCTATCCAAGCACTTACTCGTAATGATGTTACGTTTGAAGACGCGAATATTATCTCGGTTCTTCAAGTCATTTTTGTTAATCCGCACCAGCCAAACACGCCGGTGCTCTTCGGAAAGTCGCAATGTGCGTTCACAATACCGGGTAATACGCGATGCGCAGCGCCTATAGGGGCGCCACTGAAAGCCGTGTAGCGGCGGCCGTTGGAACCGCTGGCGGGTCGCGTACCAGACGCCTCCTTTCACTGTAAGCATGACGGAAGTGCGCGCGTGCGATTTACCGCTTGTGCGCGTCCCAAATAATTACTTTTGCGGCGATAGTGTGCGCAAAGGAGCCCCACTTTATAATAGTGGACATGTGTCCGATGTCACAGCTGTGTTGGACGACAATGTCACCATACGCGCCAAGTGTTTGCCACAGACAAGCGTCAACAAGCTTCCCTGCGAAGTGGAACTCATCGTAAGTACACCGCTTTCTTTATAACGTCCCGATCACTAATGCCTGCATGCGTTGACGCATGAACCAACGTTTTTGTGTATATATATTAGATTTTGAGGGAGCGCTGTCGCACCGGCGCATGGATTTCACGGGTGCGGCCGCGCGAAGGGTCAGCGTTGGTAAAACTTTGAAACCAGCACAATAAACTTGTGAAAAAATATCTCGGCAGCTTGCGCTAGTGGCGCGGGACTGAGTCACTGCGGAGCTGGTGGTCACCTAGCTTGTCATAGCAGCTTGGCTACGTATTTGCTGGGTGTGTTCGGATAAGAACGTCGGTGCTGTCGTGCCTGGTGTGTTTGGATTCGTCCCTTCTCGGCAACCATGCTGTTGCTACGATAGGGCAGCGTCATACCCGGACTCCGTTTGGTAGCGTAGTCGAGTCTCCGGGTTGAGGAAATGCTGCTAGCAAGTTGGGAAAACGATAACGAGTTTACTGGCACATTTCGTACTCAATTACATCGTTACAAGGGAAGAGTTCAGCGACGAGCGAATTGGATGAGCCTGTTACCGAGGGCTCAGAGCCTCATTTCTCACTCAGCACCGTCGTTTTAACCCCTCAGTTTGGCTCCTCCTTCTTGATGACCACCAATCACACACACGACACCTCCCACCATGGCACAGTCCATTTCACTGTCGCTGAGGGGTCGTTGCACACTTGAAGCAGCAAGGGTCCGGCGGTTGACGGCACGCAGGTGGGGGAAGCAGGACAACAGGTTCCTCGTGCTTGCCCCTGCAGTTCTTTCCCCGAAGGCAAAACGTGCTTGCTCGTGCAGTTCTTTCCCCGAAGGCAGAACAAGGTTTGCGTAAAATCCCTAGATTTTTCCCTTTTACTTAAGTACCGACAACTGCCTCCTTTCACGGCCCTCTCTCACGCGCAGCTGGCGTCCGACGCCATTTTCTTCCTAACTTGGAAGATTTACAAAGCCATGTGCGTCTAAGTACATTAGCCACGCATCTTTCAGCGGACAATATGCTCCCGCGACGCGCCTTTCTCCTCCCGTCAACCCCCTGTCATTAGTGAATGGGGGACGCGTTTCACCAGGTGCTGGAAAAAAGTTAGGAAGAACATGGCTACCGAAAACGAGCGTTAGCCAATGAGATTCGTCGCCGGCGCTTCAATGGTTGTCGGTACTTAAGAAAGAACAGGGAAAAATCTAGGGACTTTAGGTTTGCGGAGACTCCCGTCCAAACATACCCGTCAGGTGGCTTCGGCAGCGTACCAAGCCAAGCCCAGGTGGTCCATTGTCTCCGGCTTTGCCGTCCCAGACTTTGAGGCCGAGATTCTGCCCATTGTTGGTCACTCGCCGTCACAGGAATTTCGTTTCCAGGGAGGATGCAGGTGTTCTAGCAGTGTGAGAACGCCTCGTCCGCCGATTCTCATGGTCAGCGCTTCGCCACCGACTGCCAGTCATAACAGCTTCCTCCCTCGCCAGTGGAGAAACGGAGGGTAGCAGCCACCGCTGCTGCTCGAAGGGTCGACGGAATTCGCCACCGTTGAATGCCCAAAGCTCGTCTTCGCTTGAAGCATTGTCTGGTCAGTCGCAACCCAAATTCTTCGGCCTCTCTGAAACTCAACCACATGCAGAGCAAGCACTCGGCCGCCTCCGAGCAAACCAGGCCAAAAGGGGGTTGGTAAACAAACTTTGATTATTAGCTTTATACGAAAAGCTCACACTCAAAACTCTCAGGACTTACTTATGCTGAGAAACCAAACGTGCTACTTTACTCAAACAAACAAATAGTTGCACGAAAAAAGAAAAAAAAAAAACCTCAAATATCAATTTCGAGACATTCGGAAGAGCACCTCAGAATCGCTTAGAAAGAGCGGCTAAGCGCGTCAGCGTTTCCATTCAAATTGGCCCTTCCTATCCTTAATGTCGAAAAGATATTACCCAAAAATCAAGCTCCACCTCAGAAGGCGACTGTTCTTTGATGTCGCGGTTTGCAGCCAGGCAAGGGGATAACGATCCGTATCTACGCCGAATTTGACGCCTCTGAGATAACACTGCAACTAATGAATGGCCCACACAATGCAAGCGCACTCCCTTTCTGAAGCGCAGTACGCCATCTCTCGAGAACTCAATTTTCGGCTCAAGTACAGCACGGGATGTTCATTACCTTCGTCATCCTTCTGACATTTAACAGCACCTAGGCCTCGATCACTCGCATTACTCTGGACCGTGAACTCTCGGTCGAAATCCGGATCTCGCACACCCGGACGGTTAATCAGTACCGCCTTCAAGCCTAAGAAGGCAGCTTCCTTCTCTTCATCCCAGACTACTTTCGCCTGTTCTGTCCCGCGAAGAACATCGGTCAAGGGGTGGCCAACGATGTCATTACTCGTGCTACAACTCCCGATGCAAAGACTGCATTCCAGCGAGCCCCAAAACACCCCTTCATCCTTCTTTGTTTTGGGCCGTGGATAGTCTGCTACTCCTGAGCTCTTAAGCTCATTAGGTTTCCTAAAACCTAGGCCTACGCCGTGACCTAAATAGTCTACGATTGCACTTGCAAAACGATCTTCTCATCCTTTACAGTCAGAACCCTATCAAAAGGTTCGACCACGTCACATACCTCTGAACGATCGCTAACATCTCAACGTCAGGAAAAGCTTAATGATCCGCTCCAGTGATCACCTGATAACTTATTCCAAAGAAAAAGAAAACCTAACGGGATAAACACTGCTTCCTAACAGGTTCTTTCGGTTAAAGTTACCTGCCCATGCCAACGCCTCTGATTAAAAAACCACTGTGCTCTCCTGAGCGCTACAATTCTCATTCCTATAGCGTTGCAAAACACAAAGTACTATTAACCACTCACCTAATCCCTCTAAGTTCTTCTAAAAGCTGATCCTTACATTAAAAACACACATGGTACAACACAAAAAAAATTAATAACCCCAGGTGCAATACACTTCAAAAGCACCTCAAACATCTGCATTGGTTTTATGCTAAAACCTTGCACCAAATGCCTGTCAATTCTAATAGCGCGTAACGAAAACTGCACCGCTCAGTGCCAAACTCATTTCGGAAACTGATGCTGATATCTCTCCTCAAATGCTTATTCACCCCAAATCGACATGAACGTGAACGCATACGATATCGCACTAAACCTTTCAAAACTAGAAAAATTACAAGTTTCGCGCTAAAAACACCTACATCAGAAGTTCATCCTAATGATTAAAAAAAACTTCGACGCTCTCTTCAGCCTTTACTACTGCGCGGTTTTTCTTAAACCTTTGCACCACGTCTCGTAACACACAAAATTAAACTGGCTGAATTCTACATTCCTAACAAAAAAATGAGTAATCCTAGTTTGCACGCACGTGCAAACCTACTCGAACTGACCGTTCCCCTTTTCTCAATTAGATTCGCTTGAATCGTACCCGATGGGGCCGCGGTCCAGCCGGCTTTCTAGCTCGCCAGAGTCTACAACATGCACGAGCCAACAGCTGCACTCTACCGTCACACTTCATTCGGCACCTCGGTCGGCTCCCTTCAGGAAGGCGAATGGAATGCCAGAAACGGGTAAGAAACAGTGTCCGTTCTCCCTTTGTGCTCGCCTCCGCGCGATGCTTTGTTACCCGCCGTACACTGGCCTTTCGGCTTTGACGACTCGGACACACCTGCTTTCCCGAAGCTGTCCTCAACCTCGCCTTCCGTCGTGGGAGCTCACCTTGCTTTCTCCCTCTGCGCCTCTCGCGCTGCTTGCGGCTGAATGAATGCCTCAATTTACGTTTCCGTGAACTGTCCGTTGGCCTACGCTTGCGTCTTTCTCGTGCCGGGGTGGGACCTTTCTTAAGCTTACGCTGAGCCGAATGCTTCCGCCGCTTTCCTTTTCTACGATGTCGGCGGACCTCCTTTCTCTCGATGCCTCGATCATCGCCTCGGGTCGCGACATGCGGAGTTGTGCAGCTCGTTGGTGCTTGTGCTACACCTTCTTTCTCGCGCAAGCTTTTCGATTCCTCCACCATGTCGGACTGTCGGGCCAAATTATCTTTCTCAACACTGACAAAATCTGAAACTGGGCCCTCTCCGATGGTATCGCTGCACCCCTGGACCGTCGCGTCTTTGCTAAGGTTGGCCGCCCCGCTAACAGTGTCCACTTTTGACGGTTCCGAAACGTACGCCGAACGCTTTCGCCTCTTTCTTTTTCTGCGCTTTCGACAAACATTCTTTCTCACGACGCCTTCATCCTCGCTTCGGGTCGCGACATGCGGAGTTGTGCAGCTCGTTGGTGTTTCTGCTACACCTTCTTTCTCGCGCAAGCTTTTCGATTTCTCCGCCACGTCGGACGTTAGGGCCACATTATCTGTGTCAACACTCACAAATTCTGAAACTGGGCCCTCACCGACGGTATCGCCTAACCCTTGAAGCGTCGCGTCCTTGCTATGGTTAGCCACCACGCTAACCGTGTCTACGTTTGACGATTCCGAAACGTCCTCTCGAGGCACGAGGAAGGTTTCCAGCTTCTCCTTGAGCCCATCAGGGCGGCTGGTACCAACCTC
Organism: Rhipicephalus sanguineus; assembly: GCF_013339695.2. Taxonomy (NCBI): domain Eukaryota; kingdom Metazoa; phylum Arthropoda; class Arachnida; order Ixodida; family Ixodidae; genus Rhipicephalus; species Rhipicephalus sanguineus. The sequence goes on from NC_051176.1 coordinate 267,642,089, forward strand.
GTCCACGGAAGGAACGTCTTCCGGAATTGTCCCTAACTCTAGACCGGCCAAGGCCTCATTCGCAACCTGCTCTGCTTTCATGCTCTTTTGAAACGCCGGGCCTTTCTCTGGCGCGATCTCGAAAACGGCGACCTGTCACTGGTTGTTCTCAGGAGAAGGATCCCTTTGCATGCCATTCCTGCTTTCCTCTCGCCCACCAGATATTCCGAATCTCCGGAATAAAGATGCCTTAATTACATCGTAGTTGTCCGCGTCCTTCTCGCCGAGTCGCGCAACAACCTCAACTGCCTCACTGGGCAGAACTGACAATAACCCCTGAGACCAAGTGTCTCGCTCAAAAGACAGTTCTTCACACATTTGTTCAAATTCTGCAAGATATAGGCCGATATCCCCTGATACCACATATGGCTGCATATACCTTGACACCTTGAACTCTGCCTTCTTGTTGAGTAGAGGTATACCACTCGCTGGGGACTACTGCCCGACCTCTTACTCAACTCCAGGAGTTCCAACTTGACTTCTAGTTTACGGATCTCAATCTCTTGCTCACGCATCTTTTCCTCATGCTCGCGCTTACGCCTCTTTTCTTCCCTTTCGAATTCTGCGTGGCGTTCCTCTTCTTCACGCAGAGTTCAGCGACGAGCGAATTGGATGAGCCTGTTACCGAGGGCTCAGAGCCCCATTTCTCACTCAGCACCGTCGTTTTAACCCCTCAGTTTGGCGCCTCCTTCTTGATGACCACCAATCACACACACGACACCTCCCACCATGGCACAGTCCATTTCACTGTCGCTGAGGGGTCGTTGCACACTTGAAGCAGCAAGGGTCCGGCGGTTGACGGCACGCAGGTGGGGGAAGCAGGACAACAGGTTCCTCGTGCTTGCCCCTGCAGTTCTTTCCCCGAAGGCAAAACGTGCTTGCTCGTGCAGTTCTTTCCCCGAAGGCAGAACAAGGTTTGCGGAGACTCCCGTCCAAACATACCCGTCAGGTGGCTTCGGCAGCGTACCAAGCCAAGCCCAGGTGGTCCATTGTCTCCGGCTTTGCCGTCCCAGACTTTGAGGCCGAGATTCTGCCCATTGTTGGTCACTCGCCGTCCTAGGAATTTCGTTTCCAGGAAGGATGCAGGTGTTCTAGCATTGTGAGAACGCCTCGTCCGCCGATTCTCATGGTCAGCGCTTCGCCACCGACTGCCAGTCATAACAGTGCATGTGCGTCGACCCCCTGTAATTTCGCTGAAAAAAAAAAATATATATATATATATATATATATATACATATATATATATACATATATATATATATATATATATATATATATATATATATATATATATATATATATATATATATATATTGTTATCTATAAGTGAAAGCAGGCGTTCTCTTATTCTTTCGGCCTTTTTTAAGCGAATTGAGCTGTTTCTTGTTTATGTTCTTTCCTTTTTTTCTTTTTTTAGGGAGCGGGCGAGCGCGGTCGGGCTGCCGAAGCGCCGCTTGTGCCGCCACGCAGCGTCTCCGTTATCACGTTACCGACGTGCCATGGGATCCTCTCAGTGGATCCTCTCCAGCCACCTCCTTTGTGAGCCGTACGCAGGCACCGGTGATCGCATTCCAGTGCCATCATTAGGTAGAATCAGGGGCGTAGCCAAGGGGGGTTGGGGTTGGGGTTGGGGGGTTCGTTCAACCCCCCCCCCCCGGAATTTTTCAGTTTTGCTTGCGTATATACACGCCCACATACAAACACACGCACGAACTTACATAAAGTATGGTTGAACCCCCCCCCCGCAAAAAATTTTTGGCTACGCCCCTGGGTAGAATGCAGCCGATTTCGTGCAGCGCGCGTGTGATTCCACGGCGCTTTTGTAAACATTCTCTGGCATTGCGCTTCGCGCCATTCGTTTTTCGAGAGAGCCTAGGCATCGCGTCTTGTCAGTAATAACAACCTCATGTGCATTGTAGCGTCTACAATGCAGGCGAGGCGACCAAGTGTAAACGTAGTAGCGTTCGCCGAAGATGAAGCGACATAAATGGAGAAATAAAAACACGGTAATCGTAACACTGCCGTAAACTATGCGCGATTGCTTACTTTCTACGTCGTACAGCCGCAATCCACCGCTGCCGTCGCTCTCGCTCATGAAATAGCACCGGAAACCTGTAGAAGTGCGTTCCTGGCAATTTTTTCTGTGTGTTTGAGCAGCCGACAACGCAGCAGTTATTTTTCGACATCGCTGAGGCCCGACAGAGTCGTTAAATCACGATGAAAACACATCCATCCGTGCACTCGCATAGGCGCTCGCGGAAACACTGCTCGCCGGGACCCATCAGCGCTTCCGAGCCGTGGCGGCAGATGGCGTCGTCGGCGCTTTGCGCATCGCCTATAACTTTCGGCAAAGAGAACACCCCCATGCTTTGTTCCCTGTTCGTGGGCTGCAATATCGGCATGCATGCTTCGCCAGCAGCTGATAATTGCACAAAGTTGCATCGTGAGGCCGAATTGAGCGAGCGCAAGCTCGAGGAAACAACGCGGTAGCGGTCGGCGATAGAGTCAGTAGGCACCCAGGCATGTCGGAGGCGCATTCGGGAAGTGACGAAGGGGCGCTGCGTGACGCACATGCCCACTGTTGGAACCGCAGGCGGGCTTCGTGCCGGAGGCGCCTACGTTCACTGCAAGCATGGGTGATGTGCGTGCGCGCGCGCGATTTGCCGCTTGTGCGCGTCCCAAATAATTACTACTGCGGTCACAGTGTGCGCAAAGGAACCACACCTTATAATAGTGGACATGCGTCTGATTTCACAGCTTATGGCACGACATCGTCACCATACGCGCCAAGTTTTTGCCACAGACCATGGCCTCTGAGATCCGGTGCGCAATCTCGGAGGCCATGCACAAACGAGCATCAATTGTTAAGAAGCTTCCCTACGAAGCGGCGCTCATCGTAAATACGCCGCTTTCTTTATAACATCCCGACCGCTAATGGCTTCATTTCTTGACGCGTGAACCATCTTTTTCTATGGACACACTAGCTTCGCCTACATGCCGTGTGTTTTATATAAATTTTGGCTGTCGCGCCGGCGAATGATTCGTACAGGTGCGGCCACGAGAAATGTCAGCGTTGGTAAAGCTTCCAAACCAGCACTATAAACTTGATAGCACGTATAGGACTCCGGCAATAATTACGTCAGTTGGATTTCTTGGATCACTGGATCTCTCGCTGTTCCGAAAATGCTGGCGGCAGATCCTGGTGTTCTTCGTAGGCTCCCAGCGGCTCCCATCCTCTCTAAAAGGTCCATAAGGTTACAAAAAAGTGGAAGAAGCAAGTTAAAAGTACGTATTTGTAATATTCACAGTTTGAAAGCAAGTGCGAAGAGTGGTCATAAATATTGCTTGCAAACCACGTGCTTCTTTGCAATAATTTTCAAAGGACCCAAACTAAAATGAAGCAACATGAACATATATTCACCACAGGCCCGTAGCCAGGGGGAGGGCCCGGGGGGCCCGGGCCTCCCCCCCCCAAAAAAAAAAAAATTTTATGATACATAATGTTTTACCGAAAATAAATAATGAAAATAGGCGCTTTTCTCAAGTAGTCAAGGCTTTCAGCAAGTGCCCCCCCCCCCCTCCGAAAAAAATTCCTGGCTACGGGCCTGATTCACCAGTAGCATGCAAAAAAAATAATAAACAGCAGTAGCTAGCCCCACTAGCAAGAATAAAGAAAAAAACAACTTAAATAGTGTAAAGTTAATGTGCATTAGTGGCAGATGCACATGCAAAATTGACAATTTTCGAGGAATTCGACTCCCCCCCCCCCCCCCCCTCGTCTACGCCAGTGTTCTAAGCTTGGTGTCCACTCCATCCTGTGGCCGTGCCACTCCGTTGCTGTAGCCACGGCCGGTCTGGAGGTGCGCACGCCTCCAGACCAGCCGGGGTTACAGCAACGATCTGTTTTGGGTGTCTTCTTTCGTCTTGTCGTTTTCCTAACTTGGTGCAGCTCACAATCGTTTACATTATGCGTTTCATTTATTTGCTTTATCTTCCCTCTTGGCTTCATGCATTCAATTATGATGATGTGAACTGTATTTCCCAAACTTCGAAAGAACTCTGGGCGGGCCCTCTCGTCCGGATCTACCGTTGACATTCGCGTAGTTCTGATGGCTCGGCCCACCAGCCACTTCTGGTAGTCACGATCTGTGTTCAGCAGGGTTTCTGTCCGTGCTGAACAGTTTGAACCACCAGCAAATTTCCCGCCAAGTCCCCGCTGGACCACCGGCATGATTGCTTAGCAGCATAGTGGCGCCATCTTCCGAAGCTTGCAAAAAGTGCGCTGGAACTATTATTGCTATTATTTTCCTGTCTGATGTCATCGGCCTTTCTTGCTGCGAGTATTTTCGAGTGACCGCGTAATCGCGCTTGTATTGTGTTATGTTTATCTTGTCTACCCGAGTGAACATGACTCGGCGCAGTTTTCTGATTCTAGGACAGAGAAGGAGGTGATTGGTTACTCTGGACATTCGTTGACTTTATTCACAGTGACACCCGGTGTGACAAGTGACAGCAACCTGATTTACTCAGGTCACTCAGGTTACAGCGGACACAATGGTAGATTCTCATGCAAGAGGTGGCTCAGGTGACGGATATGCAACGGAACCTTGCGTGAAGTTCCCACTGCGGAGAGTAAAGCTTGCAGTTCACCGGATCACTAAAGTAGCGATTCCACACCACCTCGACATTCTTTCGAAGCAGCGAAGTATCATCGAAAAGGTCGGTTTAATGCGCACGAAAATCTAATGTGTTTTTATTCCCTTATGTGAAAGAAAGCATGTCGCAGGTTAACTTAAATTGTGGAAGCTATGAAATTTCAGGAATTGTACAGGATGTAAAGTAATAAAGACCGCGAACAATCACATTCCTTTGCTCACATGAAGTAGAAGTGCTAACGACTTCAGTACGTCCGATGTGTAGGAAGTAGCTGACAAATAAAGCCATCGTATAGTCTTGTAATCTAATAAAGTATGCGTTTATTGTAGCTGGTGTTATGGTTAATGTGACGTTGTTTCTCGTTAATGTGGCATGGTTACGAATTGCGCATTTGCAACGTGGATGACGTGACTTGCAAGTTTCATCAAATCGAGGGAGAATTCGTTTCGAAAAAGTTACACGTTGGTTAAAACTTAAAACTTCTCAGTTTTTTCTTGAAATATTGAGTCATCAAAATATGGGTACATTTGTGAACTGGAAGAGTCATAAATGCGTAAGCGTACTTGTGGTTTAGTAAAGCGCGCTATGCTGTCAGCTTTGCGTTACGACGATTCAGGGAGCTAACCACTGCGGTGATTCGTAGCTGCTGTGTTGCTTTGAAACGTGAAACACCATCCAAGGGCCTTTACATATGTTGTGCAGTCTAATTACACAAGCTTCCCAGACTCTGCAGTATATGCAAGGTCAGTTTGTACTTGCCCAGCCCTGGCAAAAAAAAAAAAAAAACGAAGCAAATAGTAATATATCTATCTAGTTTGCTTTTTAGGGCGCGACAATCTTGCTTCCTTTCAAATATTAGAAGAAATTCAATGAGAATGTCTCATTGAATGGAGAGGGTCTAATGCTCACTCGGAATGCTTGAACGCTATAAAAGCTGCGGATTATAGTTACTTGACTACGTCTTACTGTTGTTCAGGAGCAAAATTCGTATAACAAATGGACACTTTTTGGCTACTTACCTGCACCCTGCATTGGTTGAATAGTGATATAAGCAGTTGGATAAATTGTTGCAGAATGTTAGTGTATAGAGAAAATGTACGCAGAAAAGCCAACACCTTGCTGCTGTTAAATTTAAATATAACAGCATATATGCAGTGCATCTGAGTTCTGGAGAAAAAATTATATTGTAGCCTCAAATTTTATTTCACTAACTTCACTACTCGTTAATAAAAGTTTGTGGTTTCATTTACTTGCCATTGGACCAATATTTTAATGGCGAAATTCAAAAGTGCTTGTTTCCTGGGTCCTTCACACACAGTATACAATACAGGCACGTAGCCAGGATTTTTTGTTCGGGGGGGGCCCAAGGCCTAATTGTTCGAAAGACAATCTTTCCATGGCAAAAACAAAAAAAAAAGTTGCCTGGGAATATAGAGGGCTGGAAAAATTTCGGGGGGGGCCCGGGCCCCCCGGGCCCCCCCCTTGCCTACGTGCCTGATACAATATGCTTATAATTAATCGTAGGAAATACGGTTTTCAGAGTTTGTTTTCAGTCTTGCACAGCACAGCTTGAAAGTATTGCATCAGAGCAGGCAGTGTGGTTAGTGATTTTCATTTGTATATGGATTGATTTAGTGCATGTGTTAACTTTTCTATATGGCAGAAAAATTGATTCATAAATGTAAACTATGGGATCCTTTGACCACATGTAACCCCTGTTCATGATGAATTTACAATGTCCGGGGAATTTACATTTCTGGAAAACTGCCAATTTTCCTATTAAGAGTAGTCATCGCTGTAATTTTGAATCTCTTCCTGATTGTTGAAAGCTCTTCCTCAGAGTGCATTTGACCAAAATGAAATCCAATGTAGTCTGTTGCATTCCGAGGGATTTGGGTTTACTGAATAGGCTAGATGGAGTAAAGAACTCACAGGTCATAGCATCTGCAACAGCTAATGTGCACATTTTTGCACTGCGCATATGTGCATTTTCAAGTGGAAGAATGAGACATTGGTGCTAGTTTTGGGCACTTTTATTCAATGGCTCTGCATCGCTGACTTGCTCTCGGTATTGTGCAGCATTGATGGTGTCTCTCAAGCATTTCTCAGTGGATGAGTTGACACTGACACTGCCATTACTAGTCTAAAGAAACATTGTGAACCCTCTTTATCCTGCACCCGATTCGACTCATCTGGATTCCTCTGCGCACCCCTCACTGTGCACCAGTGGTTTGTCATAGTGGGATTGCATGAGGTGGGAGGCACTGCTTGTTTATGAGAGGTGGTGCAAAAAACTTATCTAGCTTATATCTGGCTATGTTTGCTTATACCAACCTCCAAGCTCATATCTCTTGTCTTGTTTTCTAACCGTTATACACTTGACACTTGCCAGCTGTGCAGTCCTGTCAAGTTCTGTGTTCTGAGCTCAGGCTGCCAAAAAATTCATTTTTTTTAATATTCTGATAATATTATTGGGCTGCTATGTACTAATTCAGTGAATGATTATATTTTTTTGCATTTCAGTGTCAGAAACTGAATCAGTGGGACAAACTACATGATGAACAAATCAAAGCATCCCTTACTGTTCAGCAGCTTAAAGCTGTACTGTATGAGCTGGAAACACTAAGTAATCAGGTAGACCCGAATGACCTACAGCAGTTTGAACGCTTAGTACGACCAGCTTCAGAGGCAACTCTTGAGGAGGTGCGCTCATTTACAGGTAAATTCATGGTTGTAGTGCGCTCTTAATTGCAACTTATTTTTTTTTAAGTGTTTCTTTACATAGTTTATTTTTTGTCATTCCAGAAGTATGTTTGCCTGCTAGTCCTGCGGTTGACTTCTTTGGTCAGCCTGAAATATCCTCACGTGGAGTCATACCTGCAAATGTTCCTGAAGTTGACATGCCTTCACTAGACGACGCTTCAATAGGACAGCAGAAACTTTACATTGAACATATTCCCGACAACACAGCTGCTTCTAAGTCATGGAATTCATTGAAGAGGGTAATGTCCTACCGTTCTTTCTCATTTTCGGTGGTGCTTGTGACAAGCAACAGGGAGAAATTTATGTGCTGCTAAAAAATTTTTTATTTAGCAGTAAATTTATTTTTAACAGAACAAAAGAAGTTCTTTTGACAAAATTGTACTACTGCAGGCACTTTGTTGTACTTGAGTGAAAGAAAAGCTTGAAGAAGATACGGAGCTATGGTCTTGCCTGGATGTGTTTGGTAACACCTAGAAAATAGATTAGTAAACTTAGCAGTGCACATTTGGCAGAGTTCAGTTTTTTTTTTTTTGTATACGGTTATGTCCATATCTTTTTCTGCTTGTTATTTCAGGATCTACATGATCTTCATGATTTGGTGAGCAGCTTCAGCAACCTCGTTTATGTAAGTAAACATTGTTTTGGGCCCGAGTGCTCTGAAATGCCGGATGACATTACCCATCATACCCACCTCCTCTGCACCTCTTCACTGCTATCACTACTACTTTTTGGGATGTACCATAAAACACATCCTATTGTGGGAAGCCATGCTGCACCCTGTATACATATTGAACATATCATTATATATTTAATGATTGTGTCAAAGGAATTGATGAACCATATCATAGTCGCAATGTCTACAGCGAATATATGTAATTAAGAAAAAAAATCAGAAACATTATTCTGTCAGTATTCCTTCCAAATGGTTCCTGAAACTGTGAATTCAATTTTCAAATGGTTGCTATAAGCTAACAGCTCAACATTTCTGCTTGAAACTTTTCATACATATGCAGATGGCCTTCCACATTTATGATCAACTATTGAAACTGCCATTATAAGTTCATAGGTACCCATCATAGTGGCTCAATGGTTATGACACTATGTTGCTAAGCATGATGGTGCAGGATAATATTCTTGCCATGGCAGCTGCATTATGATGGGGGATGAAGTGCACAAATCCTGGTGTACAGTGCATTTGGTAAATGTTAATGGAACTCCAAGTGGCCAATATTAATCTGGTGTCCTCCACTACTCTGTACCTCATAATCAAATCATGGTTTTGGCATGTAGAAGCCCAGAATTTTCATTCGTTTGAGAGTTGTTTATTTGAGAGCATTGATAATAAGTTATCGTACACTCAACACTACTGCTGCTGACCTAACAATGGCTTGGTGTATATGTGTGAAACCAGTCAGGTGTGTGCACAAGGGCTGCAAGGAGGTTCCACAGCAACTGAAAGCAACTTTTCAAAAAAATGTTTGCGATGGTTACAACGGCCTCTTTGTCTGAAACTCTGTTTTGCTGGAATTTCTGTTGTGCTTGTGCAAGGTTGAACAAATCTACCTCATGTTTCTCTCTTTACTTTTCATGTATTGTGAGGTGTCTTGTGTTGGGACCCTTCCTGTTGCCTTTGGATTATGTTGGCGTCACTTTGTGTTCAATATCATTCGCTATCATTGTATTCCTTGCAAGTTTTGCCTGAATGTGGAATCTTGTACCAGTCATAATATTGATCACATCTGCATCTGCAACATTTTCCATAAAAATTTCGGGGGAAAATCTTTATCTTTCATTGGTGGTGCCATATTATGGCACAAAGGTGATAAGTGCACTGAATCATAATTTTTTTTTTATAGAGGCATGCCCGTTCAGACAACGTACTCATCCTGATTTCATATTATCAATTTTGAAACTTCTGGTAAACCTCATAAGAAAGACAACAGGTTAACTTAAAGTAGCCAGCTTTTATTATAAACCTTATCACTTCATTATGTACTTTGACTGTTTCGCTCATGGCTTATGCGTTACTTTTATAGTACAGTATTTAAACATGTGCAACATATCTTCAGCTTGCATGCTTTTCTTGATTAGAATGAGTGGCCAATCATGCATTAGTGAATTGTATTTGCATCATGCAGGCCCAGAGAGAGAAAGTTGAGACGATAGAGGACAATGTGACACAGGCTGATGAACAAGTCGAACATGCTGTTACACACCTGGCACGAGCAGCTAAGCTGCGCAGAGCTCTCCTGCCAGTAACAGGGGCTTTGGTGGGTCTGACCTTGGGGGGTCCCGTGGGCCTCGTTATAGGCACCAAGATGGCCCTTGGATGTGCACTCGGTGCTGGATTGCTAGGTAACCATTCTCGCATTGCTTTCACCTTGTAATGAGTCTGCTTTGTAACAGAGACAGAGCTGTGAGTTTATACATTCATTACCTTGTCGGTGTGCTGAAATTGTGCAGTTATAAACTGTGATAAGTAGTGCTGGCTTCCCTCATCTTAGCAGCTGCTGTTCAGTGCATGATTTCAGCATGTAATGGAGTGAGAGTGTTTCTTGAATGATAATGACTGTACTGCTTGAATGGAATGAACCCGAGGAAAACGGAAAGGGGAAATGTCACAGGGGAAAGGGGAAAACTCCAGTGTTTTGCCAAAAGGCAAAACGCTGATAATGATGGCAATGCATGTGCCAGCTATGAAAAAGACCATAGCTTGCTCAGTTTTATGTATTGCTGTCAACATTTGTGCACTAATTAAAATAACGAATGTGTCCGCATGCACAAGCATACACGAACATATCGCACTCGATGACTACAAACACTGGCCTTCACTATGCCAGTGGGATTAACAGCACAAGTGGAATCGAGCAAAACTCCTTGGAGTCCCTTATTGATTTTTAAGGCGACTTTGACGGCGACAGCCTTCACACGTTGACTTCATTTCGTTTGCGATTCTCTCCCTTTCAAGTGTGTTATTATTATTATTATTATTATTATTATTATTATTATTATTATTATTATTATTATTATTATTATTATTATTATTATGTATATCAATGTTATCAGTTCTCATTACTCTCCACCTTCTATGTCCTCTTGTCCTTATATATCGGTAATATCTGTATCCACGTGACTCTATGTGCCTTTGTATACTTCGATCTACCATTGTAATTTGTTATTCAACCTTATCTATCGTTATCTATACAAGCTTCTATCTATCTCTCCCTATCTTTATCACTCTCTGTGTAATTCTGATTCTCCATATCTTTCGCAAGCTATCAGAATTATCATGGGAGCTAAGGAGCTTACGTTAGTTTTTGTAGCGCACGCCCGTTTCGAGGCCAGTATCTTTGTTGATGCTGTAGCTGATGATGATGATGATCTTTTGCTTCACAGTGTTGTCAACGCCGCCGGACGGTCTCATTTCGCGTCTCATGAGGCACTTAAGTCAATCGCCTTAAGAAGACATTGAGTTGCTTCTCGCTTTTTTGAGACAGCGTGAGCTGCATGCAACGTTCAGGCTCGCGGAGATCCAGGGTTGCCAGCGGAAACAGTCGCGCAGCGCTACCGGCCCCCTCTGCTCACTCAGCCTTGGGAACCGCCACAGAATATTTGCAAGATATGGCGCACGCGCCACTTTTTACGAGCTTTGCATTGCCAAGGGTGCCGCATTTTTCGACTTTGACCTCCTCATGCGGGCCTGACTGAAGTAGAAACAAGGGTGGCAATGTCTCCTTTGAACATCATTAGTGAAGGAGGTGGTTGATGACAGGCATAGACGGGGACAAAAGATGACACAATGGATAAACAGGCACAAGGAACAGCATTGAAGATGGATGAGAGACGCGCTCTCCCTCCCCCCTCTCCCTCCACCGCGCTCACCTGCCCCTCCACCTCTGTCTGGAAGCGCTCGGCAATCTCCCCTCCTTTGTGCGCATGATGACGACGCGCTCTCTCGTATTGCATTATATCGATTCCACAGTGTACCACACGCCGACGCTATAAAATCCTTTCTCAGACATTGTACGGACCACCACAGTGACTACGGCGCATTTTCGATTTGAGTGTCTATAATTGCTATCGCAATAAAAAGTATAGTAGCCGTCGTCCCACCTTACTTATTTTGGTGCAAGCATACTTAAAATTTTTATGCCTAAAGTATTTGAGGGACAGACCACCAGCGTTTTTAACATTCTCTCATATATTGCTATACAATTAAAATTCGATCTAACGAAACCCGATTTTTACGGATTTCCCGATCTAACGAAGAAATTTCCAACATTCCCCAGCAGGTGCCCATAGGGTTCAATGTTGTCATCAACTCGAATTAACGAAGCTACCATTGCACTGAATCCAATTTAAATATATTTTCCCGGGGATAAATGTGTGAAAAAAGGCAGTGATTTTTTTTTTCTAATTTTGACACAGACGGCTTTTTATTGGGCGTGCGCTGTAACGCTATCGCGTTAAAAGATGTAGCCGCCCTAGTGACGACCCTAGTTTTATTTTGATGAGGCTGCACGCCGTGCCCATGCCCGGAAAGACGGGCTCAACACTCGGTAACGCTTTTACGCACCAAATTGCGCTAGGGGCGGTGGTTGTTTGTTGTCCCTGTAAATGCTACCACAGGAATCTGCGCGCCAGGCGCGATCAGTTTCGATTTCGCCCTTAAAATTCGGTTATGAATATCTCGAATTGCGTCCAACTATCGCGATTTCTAAAAAAATGGGTATGCCATAACGTGGCACTGCAGCCCTCATGTGAATAATTAAAAAGATAATTAACAAGTCTTTGTTAAATAGTCTCGTCAATGTAAATTTAGTTGCGGCAAAAAAGTACTTCCTCCTCGACATAAAGTACGTGTTTGAAAACTACTCTAACGTGACTGTCAGAATTTTTACAAAAAATGTGTATTGGCTAAAAAAACCATATATATATATATATATATATATATATATATATATATATATATATATATATATATATATATATATATATATATATATGGTGTCCGAAATTGTTTGTCCGAAAAGTAATGTCAGTGTGATTAAATTGTAAAGCGTCCATACCTTACAGCAGGCTAGGACCGCTTGATATTGGTGGAGGGGGGGAGTTAGCTTACGCACGTACTGTTGCACTGTAGTATGCTACCATCTCGATACTATAAGGAGAGACTTTTCCGTGAAAGTCGTTTTCATTTCCCGTGAAAGCCAGAATGCAGCGCTCGTCGCAACAAAGGATTGCGATCAAGTTTTGTGTGAAAGTCGACGAACCCAAAGCGGAAGTTATGATAAAGACCTTTGGTGATGATTGTTAGTCATAACGTCAAGTGTACCGGTGGCATAAGACCTTGTCGTAAAGAGGTCGTCAATGAAGCCCGCGCTGGACGGGCGTCAACGACCATCACCAATGGCAACGCGCCACTCCACACCGCCTTCGTTTTGACCCGCTTCCTTGTCGATTCAAAGGTGCCACGGGTTCCCCAGCTGCCTATACAGTTCTGACATGGCACCCCCAGATTTCCTTTTGTTTCCGCGCTTGAAAACTCCCATTAAAGGATATCATTTCGCGATAGTTGACAAAGTCAAAGAGGCTTGCACCAAGGCTTTAAAGGACATTCCAGAAGAGACCTACCGTGACGCCTTTGATGCCTAAAAATCTCACTGGAAGCGATGTATCGTCGCAGGGGGAGCCTATTTTGAAACCTTTAATCTTGTACTGATCTGATCAATGCATCTTTTTAATCAACTCACTGACATTAATTTTCGGACATACCCTGTGTACACACACACACATCTCAGTCCTCACACCCTAGCAGACTTATCAGTGGCTGCATCCTAGTTAGACACGCGCATGTAGTATAATGCTGGTGTGAACCTTACACAAACTGCCAAATTTTGATCGCAACAAAGACAGATTTGTTTACCTCACCCTTGACGCACAGTGCACATTAAATAAGCGCCTCTCTGTGATCGTGTGAGAAAGCATAGAGTTAACACCGCACACAAGTTTCCATGGAAACAGGCGTGTGGTACGATTTTTGGGCTGCATACGCATAAACCGCTTGCAACATAAGGTGCCGGCGTCGCGAATATCCGCACCATAAACAAAATAGCGTTAGTTTTTTTTGTTTTTTTTTGCGATAGCAATTATAAGGACACTGTGCGTTTTTGCCGTCGCCGTGATTTCCCGTATGAAGTCCGATTCCATGTCATCACCCTGCGCGTCGCATGTTCCATTGGCGGATTCGGAGTGGCCGACGAACTCTGCGCCGGAGCACTCCACTCCGGCGGAGAGCAACTGAGGGAAATCTGCCAATGGAGCATAAGCGCCCTCGCCAGAGCAAAGGTAGGGGGCGCTAGCGTACATCTGTTTCGCAAGCGCCCAGCATTCCTCGCGTTTCGCGTCGTTTTCGCCTTCACGGGCGCGAGCGGAGAAAACAGGCGCGATCGGAGATCGCATTGCATCGCGCACGCGGTACGCCACACTCTGCGCACACGCGGGGAATTCGCGACTTCCGGTCGAATCCGCCGCTTTTCGCGGAGTAGGGAGAGCTGCTCCGTGGAGTGAATCTGGCGGCGGAGCAGCTCCAGATCTGCCAATGAAACATACAGGGAGCACTCTCAATCCACCAATGGAAAAGAATTGCTCCGAATGAAGCAGAAAAACTGCTACCAGAAGTGCTCCGAATCTGCAATGGAATTCGCCATAAGCTTGCGAGCAAGCCGACGAACGCGCATCTGGCGGAGAGGAAATGCGACATCCGTCTTGCTTAATTGACCGCGAGATGGTGCAAAGGGCCTAAGGGTGCGGTATAAAAGGGCGCCTTCCCGCCCGTCTTTCGTCGCGGGTCTCGGTGCGTGGAGATAGGAGCCCGATGGGGGGCTGCGTGCCACACGGCGTGGTCGCCTGTGGCCGCGCGCTTATCTCCGAAGGGGATCAACAGATGGCTCATAGCTTTGTGCTCTCGTGGCAAAGTTTGCTTTGAAGCCACAGACAACGAAGGTCACTTCGCTCGCTGCAGCGGCCGCGTTTCCTAAAGGAGTGAGCTGCTAGCCTTTCTTCGTGTAACATTAAAATTTATTGCTATCGCATTCATTGCTTCGCCCTTGTGGCGAAACTGTTGACTTTTTTCGGTGATGACACACCCGTCAACCGAAGATGTGGCGTCTTGGCAGGTGGATGTTTTCGAGTGTCGTTTTACGTTTTATGGCAGGCAGACATTTCGGGAAGGGCACGTGTCCGGGTGTGCCAACCCCTCGGCGTTAAAAGTTTTTGCCACCACCACACCCTGGCTACACCATTGCTCACTTTTATGCGGAATTTTCTGGCAGCTGCATTATAACCAGTATTTTGTTTCCCGCGGGCGCGCCATAAAGGGCATGTGCGTACACGGAGTCCTATTTGAGGATGTCATAAAAAGACTTTTCAGGGATGTGGTATCACTTCTCAGCCTTGATAATGTTGCCACTGTGATACACCTTCTGATATGTAGCGTATTTTCAGCAACAGCAGAACATGCAGTCTTTTCTCCTTACCATGCCACGCATCTCCACATTTAATAGCATGAGCCACAGCTTGCTTATTGTGTCGGTCATACTGAAGAACATTGAAAGCTTCCCAGTTTTTGCTGCATGATAATTTCTGAATATATGTGCAACTTAGATTGTCGTTGCCAGCCCTGTAGTGTAGTATTGAGTTCTCAGCCTGCATTTCTCCTTTGAAACCATTATGCTTATTTCAATGTGAGTTTAGTAATTTACTTGATGACATGTAGCTGCAATATGTACATCTTATTGACATTGATTTACAATGTTCTGACAATGTAAGCATCATGTTGCTTTTGCAGGTTACACTGGTGGTAAAGCTCTTCAGCGCAGGGCAGCGCAAGACAAAGTGCCCGTAGTGAAAGACATGGAGTTGAAAGAAATATCAAAACGGCATTCAAGAGAAACTGAAGTCGCCTTGGCCTCTTTTGACAAACCTGTTATTTTGTAATACAGAGCCTCAGAAATAAAATTGTTTCGCTTTTATGTTGTGCAGTAATGTAACCCCGTGTGTGTCAGTTAACACGACTGATTGTTTCCGACTGCAGTGGACACCAACAGCAGTCCACACCCCTTTGGCCCATTGCGAGTGGCCCTTCCCCCCGGCGCCATTTTTCAGCAGGCGGAATTTTTTAAGCCGCTGCGGCGAGGAATGCACCCATCCCTCCCGGCAATGTTCCTTTTCGGGAAAGCGGATTCCGCATCCACATTAGGGTATTCTATCGCATACAGTGTGCAGAACTCAACAATGCAGCCTTTCAACGAAGGCTCACCAGCTGTCTGCTAATCCCCTCTGTGACTTTGTAAATATGCGTGGCCCCCCAAAGATGCACTGCTGTGGCAGTGACGTCTTCCTTCGTACGCCCGCATCACGTCGCTAGCGCCGCCATTTTGAATTCCGGCAGTGTCATTTGCTTTGTCGATAGTGTGGTGCATTGTAGTCTGCATAATGGGTGCCAACCAACAGCGTGGTTTTAAAAATGTGTTCTCTCGAGCCGATTTAACGAGCATACAGTGCTTTTTTTCTCTTCTTTCTTTTTTTGCGACGCACATCCGAGAAACCGACGCTAACCGCGGAGGCCACCAGGGGCGTAGCCAGAAATTTCTTTCGGGGGGGGGGGGGGGGTTCAACCATACTTTATGTATGTTCGTGCGTGCGTTTCTATCTGCGCGTGTATATATACGCAAGCAAAACTGAAAAACTTCGGGGGGGGGGTTGAACCCCTCCCAACCCCCCCCCCCCCTGGAGGCCACAAACCACCTAGAGAACTTAGTGCGGTGCCGTGTGTCATCAGCGCAAACTATTTCTCCAAAGGGCCCTTCAGGGCAACAAATGGGGTTTACTGCAAAGTACTTTTGCCCATGTTTCAGAGGTATTATACGCTTGTCCCATACGCGTAAGACGTAGCATTTCTGGAAGACGCCAGCGCGGTCACACGGCGCTCGGAGGGGGGTCTTTTTGTGTTGCATTTCGCATTGCTTGTTTTGTTCATTCTTCTTTCTACTTTTCCTATATCTGTGGGAAACATTAAATCTTGATTTGGAAGTAAGCGCTCGTCTTTGTTGTTGCTGTGTTCCCCATACTGCTTCGCGCTATGTCACTTCAGTAGAACTGGCAAACCAATGAGGCCAAACTATAGTGTTCTAGAACACTTTAGCCAAACCGCTAGTCTACTAAGTGGAAGGTCGTTGAAATACGCGTGGCCATTACAGCGGCAGCAAGAAAGGAACCTTCCTTTTTTTTTCTTTGTCAGAGACACATGGTCCAAGAGGGTGCTACAGGTCACCACCAGGACCATTTGCAAAAATCTGCAAGGCGGCTTTACTGCAAGGTTGTTTTCCAACCAAAAGCTCTCCGTCGCAGACTGGTTTTCTCGCTCATTGTACTTTTACCGCTCCTAATTCCAGTGAAGGCACGCGAGTACGACAAAACGACCTCTTTCCCCAACAATTACTGTGGGGCCGCCTTTCCGACTGAGCTGAAGCGAGCCAGAGGAGGGGGCTTGCACTGATGACACGCTCAGCCCTTTCTTGGAATACGTCTCCAGGTGCAGGGATCGGTCACCATGCGTCTGGAATGACCTCGTAGATGTCGCATTGTCACCGCCACTACGAAGAAGATAACGCCCCGCCACGGTGGTATAGTGGTAATGGCGCTCGACTGCTGACCCGAAGGTCGCGGGATCGAATCCCGGCCGCGGCGGCTGCATTTTCGATGGAGGCGAAAATGTTTGAGGCCCGTGTACTTAGATTTAGGTGCACGGTAAAGAACCCCAGGTGGTCGAAATTTCCGGAGCCCTCCACTACGGCGTCTCTCATAATCATATGGTGGTTTTGGGACGTTAAACCCCGGATATTATTATTATTATTACGAAGAAGATAACGATCGGCCCCATCGAGTAATTTGCCTGGCACTTATTGGTGCAGTTATGTGGTGGTTGTTTGGAGGATCTGACCAAATCTGACGGGCTGGCCTCACCTTCTCCCTGGTGTGGAACGGAGGTGGTCCCATACAGCAATCGTCCGAAACACATATAAGCCGGGCTGAAAGAGGCATCCGCTACCAATACGTAATCAAGCAAACATCTCTTTACTTTTGATCTCCCAACATCACAGTACGTCTTCCTCACTGCTGCGTCGAAGGCTCCTGGCCGGAAGGCAACTCCTGAGAGTGCTCATTGAGGCCTTTGAGCAAAGCTTGGCACCCAATCGTCGCACTCGGTACATCTGAAGTCCCTAGATTTTTCCTTTTTACTTAAGTACCGACAACTGCCTCCTCTCCCGGCCCTCTCTCACGGGCAGCTGGCGTCTGCCGCCATTTTCTTCCTAACTTGGAAGATTTACAAAGCCATGTGCGTCTAAGTACATTAGCCATGCATCTTTCAGCGGACAATATGCTAACGCGACGCGCCTTTCTCCTCCCGTCAACCCCCTGTCGTTAGTGAAAGGGGGACGCGTTTCACCGGGTTATGACCGGGTGCTGGAAAAGCGTTAGGAAGAACATGGCTACCGAAAACGAGCGTTAGCCAATGAGATTCGTCGGCGGCGCTTGAATGGTTGTCGGTACTTAAGAAAGAACAGGGAAAAATCTAGGGATTTTAGGTACATCCAATGGCGCAGTGGAGGTTAAATGACCTTGGAAGGACGTTCTCGGAAGTGAGCATTGCCTTGTTGAGTGTGGCGGTAAAAGCCGAAATTGATCGTCGTCACGCTCCCGAGAGTAGAAGGGAGATTTCATTGGGACCCAAGGGGGGACATTCAGAAAAAAACCCAGTGTAAATAGGAGGAAATAGTGTGTCCGTCCTTTTGAATTTTCAGTAGGTGGAGCATTCCAATGCTTTGAAAAAAGGTTATATGCCCTCACGAGCTGCGAAGGAAGGTCTGTATTTTTTTTTCTACGAAAGAGCAGACAATTGTGAAAAAGGTAAAGGAGAATCTCATCCCCGTGCTCTCTCTCTCCCCACATAACTTTGCCCTGTTCTGCTGCCCCCCCCCCCCCCCCCCCCTGTGCACATTTCCAACGAAGGCTCTTCGTACTGATGACCTCTGTGCCTCCACACCTCTAACCTTCTCTCTCCTATCCACTGTCATCCCATCTCCCTTTCCCGCAGGCGCTGCACCGTGCTCCCGACCGGGCTGCAGAAATTAGGCGCTTTTTCCTCTTCAAACCAGTACCACCACCACCACCACCAGACAAGAAGAGAGGGACACACACAGCGCGCCACTGCCAGCAGTTTATGAAAGGATTCTTGGGCACCGTCAAAGTCCCCTCTGGGCTGCTGTAAATATTCGTGACCATCCTCCCCTCCATCCGATGACCGCCGTGAATTTCATTCGCAGAAAAACGACACCATGGGGGAGCGTGGAACCACAGGCAAACATCTGCGCTACCAGTAGGCTTTTTACCTTTATCAAGGTGGCATCAGCTGCAGCGCTATGCCGACTTGCGGTGTTGTTGGCTGCTCAAACGACGGTGAAAAAGGAGAAAGGCTTTTTTCTTGTTCCACGAGGGAAAGACAACATCAAACGGTGAGAGAGATGGCTGCGTCGTATCGGGAGGAACATAGAGTTAATATACTGACTCTAGAGGAAAAGCTGGGCCGCGAGACCTATAACCACAAGAACGCTGACATCTTGGAACGTTGTCATTCTTGCCATCACATATCAATCCTAAAGAAGCATCTGCACAATTAAAAACTTGCGGATATTGTTTTGTGTTTATTTTGAATACTTCTACGAAAGAATACGACGGCTATTTATGCAATTGACTGCGCGCGGAAAGGAGCGTTTGCATGCTGGTTAACTAGATGGCACCACCATATCAACACTCGCGAGTACGCGAGTGTGTGCTTGCGGCCGATTGCACCGGTTTGCGCGTCGTCTTAAAGCCCCTGAAACTTCGTTCGCGACGTGTATCTCGTAGTTGTCATAGTGCCCCGTTGTGTGCGTTTTCTGTCGCCGCATACCACTCGACTTCATGTGACAGCCCTTTTTTCTTTCGAGCTGGAAACTTCAGCGCACCAGTGCAAACCAGGACGGACGGCAAAGAAGAGATGAGACAAGCCCTGAAAGTTATGTACGAACTAGTCGCAACCGATTTTTTTTAGACCTTTTAACGGCGATAAAGCTTCGTGGGTCGTGTAACTTTAGTTTCGATTGAAGCTTTCGGGAGATGTCTCACTCACATTCGCCGCTGCATGCTGCAATCGACATTTTTCTGCTTTACGGCTCTCTGCGCTGAAGTACGGCAGCAATGAGCTGAAAAAGAACGTGGATACAGGTGTCTCGCCATTGCAAGTCGAATCAGCGCGCGACCACGGCCTACGGACTTTGCTTCGAGCTGCGAATCTGTCGAGTGACCTTTGTGCCAGCGAACGGAGAAACTTTGGTAGGGAGTGCCTAGTAAAAACCATGCACAAACAGGTGGAAATAACTGTTATCAACCGGACCAGCTGCACAGACAACCGTACACTAACACACTGCTTCACGCATCAAAACACAGCTGATGTTCTCTGAACAGCGCGTAGCTGGCTTAGGTTGGTAGATTAAAACTGATTACTACCGTCAAATATAGCGAGCGTCTCAGGGTCTGGCAACGCTGGCAACGATCGTTTTGTTCCATCATGGCGGAACCCATGCGGTTATAGGTTTCAATGCATGGGCCCTATGGGGAGCTTTTCCTCTAGAGTCAGTATATTAACTCTATGGGGAGGAAGAAATTTGTCACCGAGGGAGGCTTTGCATCGTAAGTCGATCATTAGTTAATTGGTTTCGTGTGCACATGATTTCCGAAGTCTTTTAGATTAAGCCGAGGCTTGATAGTGTAACAAGGTACAGATGTTTAAGTTGAACGAAGCAAAAAGCAACGTGACATTAGCGGCTCCTTTTTCTCGGACGGTTTTGATAACAATGAAGCGCGATCGTTCTAGCTCGCTCGTATTCGGTCGGGTACTTGAAACCGGCGATATCAACTACAGCAAAATCTTTAATGTATCATTTTCCCATTTCCGAACATTTACTGCACGTGCAAATACTTTTCACCAGAGTCCTTTTTAAAGAACACTGGTTCCTTTTTGTCGCGTTTCAAGCGAGCACTTCATCGCGCCGCATGCGATGAGAAAAGGAGGTTGCAAAAAAATTACACCATCTCCCGCTAAAGGGGACCATGAGGCTATGCGAAGCCGGAGCACTTGCACGATCGCGTTCCGTTGGCGTTCGTTGGGCATGCTACCGACCTCGCGTCGTGGAACGCGAAGAGGGACGCTACGCGCGTCGTTAGCGGGGAACGCGGTCGACAGGCGGGCGAGAGGGGGGCAGCGTAGGAGAGGAGAGAGAAGGGGAGGGGACGCGCATGCGCTCGAGCTCATCGCGGTGTTGCGCAGGAGAGAATTTCGGCATGTCTATACTCGCGGACAACTTTCCTTGGCAATGAAGGGAAGGCTAGAGAGCCGAACTACGCGTGTGCTGCCGCTGAAGAACATAATCCCACAATCGCGTCCGTGTTTTCTGCGTGAGATAAAAAACAACAACATTACTTTATTTTCTACGGGATGCTCTTTGAAAAGAGGGTCAGCACGCACCAGGAAGATATTTATATTTGTTTTACTTTATGAAGTTTCATTTCGCGTTTTTGGGCGCGTGAAAACGTCGCACCTTTTACGTGCACCTCACAGTCAAAATGGCGTCTTCGTCTTCAGGAGAGCGATCGTCACCCTCCAGCTTTTCCGATGACTCGCCGAACGAGCTTGCGACGAATTTCACTAACAAATGGCTGTCTAAGTCTGTGACGGCCGCTCGAATAATCGAACGGCCGTCACAAGAGATACGAAAGGTTCACAAACCAAAACTAAGTTCGAAAAGCGCGCCGAACCGGTCTACTCCGCGGAGTAGTACATGTGCAGTAGCTCCGCCCCCGCAGCATTTTCTGCATTGCCAAGAAAAGTTGTCCGCGAGTATAGCCCGCGTTTCAGAGGAAGAGAGGAAAGGGGGAGGGGAGAGGGTGAGTGGAACAGTTGCCATGCGTTTTTCCTGCGTTCCATCTTTTGAAAACTCTGCACTAGCTCCTAGAATATGGTTATTTCTCTATCAAGACTAAGTTTTATAAAGCGCATGCCGTTCGGAACCTGGAAGTAGCATGTGGCATGCACCGACGTCACCGTGGCCGCCATCTTTGCGAACCAACTGGTTGAGACGCAGGGTGAACTCTTGCTCGAACTAGGGACCCTACTCGAACGCGTGGAGCAAGAAACGGTGACATCAGATTAGTTCCGGTGAGCCCTCCAATCCTTTTTGTTCCCCCTTGGCACAGCTGGCGAACAGAAGAAAGCGGCGTGAGCACGAAAGAACGCGCGGGGAAGGAACGGCTGGTGTCCTCCGCTGAAATGACACACTAATGAGATAAAAAGGTCACGGTGGCGGCCTTTGTGAACCAGCGCAGAGAACCTGTCTGTGACGTCACGTGACGTCCTTGCGTATACTAGCCCAGGTGGATGTCTTCACATTCAATACATGCCTTGCCCGTGACGTCAAAGACAGGTTTTTTGCGCTGGGTCCCCAACATGGCGGCCACCGCGACTTTTTTTTCTCATTAGAGTGTGTCAGTGCAGAGGAGGACACCCAGGTGTTCGGTCCCCGCTTTCTTTTGTTCGCCAGCCGCGCCAAGGGGGAACACAAAGGAACGCGGGGGTTTTGGTGTGAAGGATGCTTGGGGGCACCCGCACAAATCTGATGGCGAGCCGTCACCGTTTCTTGCTCGGCGCGTTCGAACAAAAGCTCACGGAGCGTCTCAACCCGCTGGTCCCCCAAGATGGCGGCCACGGTGACGTCAATGCAAGCTATGTATTAAAACGTGCTCCGTCGTTTCGATAGTTTTCCCACTAGCACATACGTCTTCGTTACGGAACCTCGCTTTGTAACTGCGCGTTCTGCACCATTGTTGCACATGTTCATCGCAGCCCCCCCACCCCCTACCGAACGTTGGTCGAGTCCGCAAGAAAACAGGGGTATTCACACGAGGGAGAAATCCGCGGGGGACATGTGGGGATTGCGGATCACGTGACCGCGACGTCACGGATTAGTGAGTGGGCGCGACCCCTACAGGGGCGTAGCCAGAAATTTTTTTCGGGGGGGGGGGGCACCTCCTTGATCTGAAGTGGAGTCGGGCAGGCAGATGTGATCGAGGGAAGGAAGGAAAACGGGAGAGAGGAAAGACAGGGATGTTAACCAGTTTGGAATAACCGGTATGCTACCCTGTACAGGGGGAAGGGATGGGGGAGATTGAAAGAAGAGTAAAGAAAGAGAGAAAGAGAGGGGAACACACACGCACACACATAACTTCACAGCGCAGAGCGGCAGTCTTGTGCGGTATGCGGCATTGTAGATTGTAGGGCTGCTTTGGAGTCACTAAAAATTGACCATCGCTGCGGTTGTTCGCGATTGATAACACAAAGTGCAGCGCGAAGAGCTGTCAGTGTCATTTTGAGCTCTGTATGCCATGGCAAAAAAAAATTCGAGGGGGGGCACGTGCCCGGCGTGCCCCCCCGCCCCTGGCAACGACCCTGGGCCCCTACTTATCCTCGGAGGACACGAGGACTTTTTCCCCGACAGGACAAACGACCTCCCGGCGGTGGGCGATATAGCGGAATTCCGGGCTTTTGTTTGCGTACTTACGTACGCAAGCCGCTTTGGGGCCCCGACACTAAAACTCTTTAATTAGTACGCGAATGTTTGCTGCAATGTGTGTACGCCAATGAAACTACGAACCTTTTTATAGCTATATATGTGAGGCGTTTTTTTTCGAAATGGGCCAAATCCATCCAAAGATAATTTGAGAAAACGGCAAAAATTTGCTATGCAAACTAAATACAACGCTGTCAAAGCTATTCTATGATATGTTTTACATGTCGGCTAGGGGAAGTTTCTGGCCACAATCAATTAAAAAATATGCAGCAGATTTCACCCTTATTAGCATGATAACTTTGGATTTGGCTCATTTCGAATTGAGAGATGGAATTCAATGCGGTATTCTTGAAAAAACTTTATTGAAATTCGGGCAGTGGCACATTCTTGCTTCGTCGGCGTCGACATTGCTTCTGTTCACGATGTCGTCGACGTCTCGGGACCGATCTCTCGCCGATCTCTTCACTTCCACCAGAATCCACGATAATCCAGCTCCGAAAAGGCAAAAAAAAAAAGACTTGCACAAACACCCAGGAAACAGGCAGAGTAGTCAGGCTAGGCGGGAAATCACACGGAGGCTTCCACGTTCGCCGAATCACGTGATCGCCGAAGCGCTCTACTATCGGCATACTGGATTTGACTCATTTCGATCCATACAGCGCATGGATCTGGCTCAATTTCATTTTGAAACGGGATCTGTCAGCACACGTAGCTGTTGGTATTTGACTCATTTCGTTCCGATCGCTCTTTTAGAGGACCAATGGAGCAATATTTGAGCTGGTTTCGGTTTCTGGATTTAGCCCATTTCGAAAAAAAAACGCCACATGTGTACCTCGAGTTTCGGGCGGAACTGTGACTTATACGAGTTCATTAGCCTACATCTTTGTGCCCAAAGGCCGTCGCAGCTTGGTATCGTGTGACTTAAGTGGTGCATGCTCTTTTTTACTGCGATAGCGATTATATGGACACTCCAGCTAGGCGTTTTTTGCCGTCACCGTCATGTTAAAGTCGAAATCGATAACGTCGCCCCGCGCGCCGTATATGTTCTATGTGAGTGAAAGCGCGCGACCGCTGCCGACGAACGCAGCTCGGGCAGAGATGAAACGAGCCGGCCGTCTCCGTCACGCAAAAGGTGCATGGAGATAGGGCGCGGGTCCGGCAGGAAATGCGTACTTTGACCGACCGGGCGTAGTCGCTCGCGGTCGCGCGCGCGCATCTGTAGAGAAGATCAGCAGATGGCTCATACCTTGGTACGTGTTGTGCTCTCGCAGCGAAGTTTGCGTTGAAGTCATAGACAGCACAAAGGTCACTTCGCTCGCTGTGTTTCCTAAAGGAGTGAGCTGCTAGCTGTATAACAGTCCAGTCTGTTGCTACCGCATTCATAGCTTCGCCCTTGCGGCTCAACTGTGACTTTTTTTAAGGCATTTGAAAGCCTTAGATGCCTCATCAAACGCGAAAATTGACTGTCGGCGTCGGCATCAAAACGAGTGATGCAAAAAGTCATCATCACGAGATAACGTCACCATTTGACATCATATCATGAAGTCACAGATCTGCGAAATTTGTGACGTCATCTTGACGTTACATACTGTGACATCAAATGATGACGTGACTACATAACACCGTCGCTTGGTCAAAGGTGGGCCGATCACGGAGGTAGTGCAGAAGCAGGTGAGATGCAGAAAGCTTGTCATGCCTCCGATCTGGAGGCAGTGAAGAACCACGTTAGGTGCAGAAAGCTTTCGGAGGGGGGCGGGGAGGATCAATAGATCGACTCAGAAGAAAAAGATGGCTTTCGCCTTCGAGTGGTATTATAGGCGAATGCGTAAGGTGTTAGTTTTTCATAAGGTTGCCCACTGTGAGCTACCCTAAGGCACAATATATAATTCACAAAACAAGACAGAAGGCACACTATAGGGAGCTTGCACGAACGGCGGCGACGCTATGCACTGTGGGTAGGCAGCCATTTTTTTTTTGTCAGAGCCCACCGCGAAGTGCAGTGGCGCAGTCGTGTTTGCGAGCGTTGGCGTAGCTTGCAGGTGTGATCAAGAGCGAGCGCGACGCAAATTCAACTCCCAGGAGCGTCGTGCACGATGTCAGCTACACTGGAAGACTATACCGCAACACTGTGCCAAAAAGACCGCGAGCGGTACGAGGAAAAGACGAGACTCTGCGGGCTGCACCCATTCACGCTCCGTCGGATGACTGTGTAAGCGATGTGGACTTGTGGCCGCGCGTCGACATCTCCGATATACACGAATTTCTCGTTTTGAGGACGAGTTTTATTACCGGGGAACAGCTGAAGTCGAGAAAGGCCCTCGAGGGCGTGCACAGTTACGAGTGGCTGGGAGCCGTGGGCGAAGGAAGTCGCCGCCGACACCGTGATCGTCGTCACTCAAGTAAGACGTGTTAGTTATTTGACTTTGCACCCAGAGCGCGTAACAGCGGTAGCACTCTGGGTGCGATCAGTTCAGGGGGCGAGTGCGACAGCGTGTGTCCCATTGAGATAGGTTCGAGCACTGTTTCCTGTATACAGCAGATTCCGGTTGACGCGATCTTCATGGGGACCGGGAAATAATCGTATCATCCGAAAATTGTATTATCCGGAGAAAGTGCCCAAAAAGTATTAGAGAAAGTCGTGCTTTCGGTGATAAACTCAATATCAAAGGTTCGGGTGGCATTTGGTATCAACAGTGTGGCAATGGCTCTCTCCTCTCTCTCTCTCCCGGCGGCGATTGTTCCACACTGCTGCTGCAGATACTCCTCGGCTGCGGGCGTGTAACACGTTTTGACCGCTTATGCATGAGCAGAGGCCAGAGCGTTTTTTTTTTTTTTTTTTGTAGCGTTAGGTATACACTTGCCTAGCCGGAGCCGATTTCGCGTGGATCGTCATGAGCCGTGCTGCGCATGCGCGAGGATCAGTGATGTCACACAGCTGGCTCGGCATCTCACGCGCTCTCTGCCACCGCCGCGCGCGGCTCGCCGCTTGTCTGCGCGTTCGGGAGGAGCGGCCAGAGCGGCGTCGTAGCCGCGGCCGCGGCAAACAAGCTGGCGCCGGCGCGTGCGCAGACTCCGCCACCGCCGCGCGCGACTCGTCGCCGCCGGTCTGCGCTTTCCAGAGGAGTGACGTCGTAGCCTTGGTAGACGTATTGGCGCCAGCGCACGCGCCACTATTCGCCTTCGCTGTGCAGCCGCCGTCAGACACTGCGCTGGAGCCGCTTGATAGCGCCTCTGACTGGCGTTTTCAGGTGGGTAACGCCATGGAGAAGGAGAGCGCAAATGCTGCTCAACGGCGCAGAAGAGCCGATAAGCTTATCTCATCGGATCCCGAAGTAGTTACCTGACAATTAGCGGTTCAGCGTACGAAGAATGTACAGAAGAAGGCTAATAATTCTAGACAATCTGGAAAGCTAAGAATAATTAGCTGGACCTTTGCTAACGCTACGTATATCTTGGGATAGCCGAGCTAAGTCACTGCAAATTTTTTTTGTATTTGATGTTTCGTTGGTAAGCGAGCAAGAGTAGCCGGCGCCGCCGTAAATGCACCAACCTCTCGTATACATCATTCATCTCCAATAAAAAAATAGAAAAACTTCTTCGCGAGTCGTTGGCAGGGCATTCGAGCTAAAACTGCAAGATAAACTATATGCGTTTTAGAAATACCAGTAAAAGGCTACTTCCGTAGTCGTATTTCGCCGCCATGCAGTATGTAGCCCTGAATACACTTCGCATCGGAGGCTAGCTCGATTAGGTTACGATAACATGCGCTCCGAAGGTAAGCGGGGAAGGTTGGATGAGCTTGGCGAATGGCTCGCTCTACCTTCTCAGCGTCTGATGCCGTAGGGTCGGCAAGAAGGTAGAGCTCCTGCAAAGCCCGGACGTGCTCGAGGAGAGATTCGTCGGGATGCTGTGGCCGAGAAGTCGGTACCACCGTGCCGCTTGGGCTGTCAGCGATACAGGCAATAGCATAACGCTGTCGTTCAGCCTCATTGCCTGCTGATAGCGGTGCAGCGCCTCTAGGTACTCTGTGGCACTCATGCGGTCCGAATAACCGCTGTACTCACTCGCTTTCTGGTAAATATTCGGTGGAGGAGAACGAGAGGTAATGATGAGGGAGGCACAAGTACAGCGACAATATTTTTATTATCTCACAAGTGAAAGTACAAGAACGGCCATGAAAAACACGCAGGTCTCGTGGGACCAGTGTTCACAGCAGGAAAAGGATGTGAGATCAGAGCTGCCTGGATTTATACATATTGTAATAAGCTCGTATGTAGACTGTTGTATAAAGTGAGATGACTCGAGTAGCAAGTTATATTTAAACTCACTGACTACCAAGGTTTATCTCAAATGTTCGTGCACAGCTGTTTGTTCACACGCAGTAAATGCGCAAAAGTGACAATCAACAAGAAATCAGTTGTACGAACGGTGCTCCATAATATATTCCAATTTGATAGAACAGTATTTCAGAACTGAGTAATGAAACAAAATACAGAGCAATGCCAGCAATTGTGATGCAGGTATCAGTTCCCTATGAACAAACTTAGAAATAGTGGCAGTGGAAACTTATGTTCAAACACTGCACAAAATAACAATGATAAAGGTTAAAATCAGGTGCTTATTTAAGTGAGAAATGTCTAAATATATGCCCGAGCAACACTAATAATGGTAGTAAAGCGCATGTTCTAACCTTTAACAGAAGAAATATTGCACAGCTTAAAATCAGGTACATAGTTAAGAGAGCACGGGTATGGCGTCCACATATGGCGCGACGATGATTGCCGAAACGGCTCGGGCGCCCCACGGTGCGATTTGTTGACGATGCCAACACACACAGACACTCACAGAAGTTCACAACTGCTTTAATAAATTGTGTGACTTTTTGTTTTCTTTAAAGTCTTCAAGGAAAAGAGAAAAACTAAAATAGTTTGACATCTATCTGTATGCATACGAAAAAAGCGAGAAACCCCATCACCCAAGAAATCATAATTGAGTTGGCGTAGTGCTTGTTTTTAAACATCTAGGGCAAGAACCACCGGCAAAGAAATAGAAAAAAAAAAGAGAATATTGTTATATGCATTAATACTTTATAGTGGACGGCGTTAAAAGACGAAAACTCGATAACACTGCACGGCGACAGAGAGCGAGCACAGAGAGACAGATTGAGCGAGCATGTTAAAATTAACCAGGCGCAAGTGACGTGCTAGAGAACTTTTCGATCATTCTGCTAAGAGGTGCCGGGCTTACAGATGAAGGAGGAGGTTAATAGAGAAGGGAATATATAATCCACAAGTTCCAACGCTAGAAAACTAATAGAAAAGCGCGCCCAGGCTCTCGTCACGTGCATACGGTACTGTGCGAAAAACGACGAACCAGTACATTGTCACTATGACGATTCTTTCATCAACAAATTTGTTGCAGTGACACGAGAAAGCACGTGACACATGCGTAACTTCTCAGAGCTTTTTACTTGGCACAAGCAACTTAAGCTAATTTATATCTTCATACTAGCCCCATCAAGCGGCCAATAAAGATCATGTATACGGTCACTGTACTGAAATCAAGTCAAGTAATAAAAATAGTTCCGTTCATGTGCGTTCAAACATAAACGAAAACCATAACCTACATTTATATTTGAACGGCTTAATCATTTATTCTGCATGACTGACGCAGTCACGCACTGCTGAAGCATGTCGCACATGTTATTCGTAATGCAACGCAACACATTTTCTTTTGTTCATTTTTTTTTGTGGTTCTCAAAAACAGAGTACAACGCGTAACAGAGTAAAATGACAGAAGTCTGCGGTTTATATAAAATTCGTAAATTCAAAGAAAAGTAATCGCACGTCAAGGTGCCTGCGTCCACCTATTGCGAGAGCACTTCGCTCGCAAGACGAGGCGTGCATTTCTCCGCAGATAATTTTACGGGACTAGGCCTAACTGTCAGTCAGCGTAACAGCCACTCCACTGAAGCACACTTGCATCCGGGCCCATAAGATGCACATACAGCGAAGTACAGGCTCTTCAAAGCTGCGTCCATAGGCTCTACGAATCAATACACAAGCACAAAATAAAGCAAAAGAGGACATGACCGACGCGCGCGACCACACATGCTAAATCGGCAGGCTTAGCCAATGGCTTAACTGACATTGCAGAAAGAGAAGCGGATGGATACAAGGTAAACGCTCGTGAGGAATTAAGTTAAACGGTTATCGCTGCCAGTAAATTACGTAAAGCTTGCTGGTTAACGAACTTGGAAGCCTTCATGATTGCTGACGCAATGAGAACGTCACACGCCTTTATCATTTTGCGCGTTACTTTATCGCAATGAGAGATTGCGTGCGCAGGCTCGAGTTTAAATTTCAGTTCGCGGCGGTCCATGCATGTCGATCCGTGCATGCACTGACCAAATGGAGAGCGCTCTGCTGCTTGGCGAGAAAACGGGTCTTAAAAATCTGTCTTATAGCGGGATTTCAAGTTCTGATTATATCCTTATTGTTGACTTCTGCAATCCGCATTGCCGACGCCTAAGAAAATATATTCGTAAACAATACAAATTACAAAGAAGGAGGCGCTTGTAAGTGTCTTTAAAAGTCCGCCTTATAGCAAGATTTTCTGTCTTGATTAAACTCGTCCTGAAGTCGACTTCTTTAATCTGGCGTGCTGACGGTTTAGACGATATATCCCTGAATAAGACGGATTGTATCTCTTGTGCTAGCTGGGAATCGTACTATCGCAAAAAAACACACAAAAAAACAACGAATTATGCGGAATCTTGTCCGCGAGATAAAATTCTCGATATAACGAGGTACTTCACAGTTCACAACTTCATGTCCCTAGAACACCATGCATTTTTGAACCTCAATGTAACGAAGCGCATTTATCCGTGGGTGATTCCACGTAAGATCGAACAAACGATGGCTGGTCGACCATTTAAATTTATTTCAAAATTTTATATATTATTGCCTGATAAGTGCAAAAAAGAGATCCGCAATTTGTTTTGCCGCCAAAATTTTTTTCGAAGCACAGGGAATCAATAATGACGAAGAGGTGGAATGGAGCGATCATCCGCTATGCTGTTTTAGCCAACTTTCGTTATGAGTTGCACCAAATATATTAATGTTAGGTAGCTGAAATTTCTTTAACTAAATATATGCATGTTTTTGCTTCTGCTCAGATATTTTTAGTTTTTATGTGTAGTGTGGATGTTTTTATAAAAAAAACTCAAAATTGACCCAGGAATTAAACGTTCTTTTCTTTCCTTTGAAGGTCTTTATCACAAAAAAGCCTTGTGGCAGAGCGACGAAAATTCCGTATTACGTTCTTCGCATACTTATCTACCAAACTGCCGAATATTATATTTATATAACTTTTCAGTAGAGAGATACGATCGGGCTAAGTTTAACAAAACACCAAACAATGAAAATCAGACAATAAATAGTAATACACTGGATGGCTTGGCATAATTGAGAGAGAGAGAGAGATAAAAGCGAAGGAAAGGCAGGGAGGTTAACCAGGTTGTACCCGGTTTGCTACCCTACACAGGGGGAGGGGGAAGGGGAGAAAAAAGAATAGAGAGAGCAAGGAGGAAAAAGGGGACAGGTAATACGCGCACACACATCAGTGTTCGCGGCACACACACAGACAGTCACAACCAAGAAGTATTTGACATCGGTTCCTCTGCGAGATGTTAAAAAAGGCTTGCAAGCACTGGCTCCAAGGAATCCAGAACTTGCAGAGCGCATTGAGCTGACGGAGTTGTCATTCCTTTGAGGAGAGTGCGCATCGTGGTCATGAGGGACCTCAACACAGCGAGGACTTGTAGGTTCTTGTCGTGGCAATCTGTGGACGATAAAGCACACTGCGGGGCATTCTGCGTCGGCTCTTTATGAGTGCGCAGTGGTGGCAGTGAGGGCCACGCGACATCCGCCACCTGGAAAGTCATACCAATGTTCAGTACATATATATTTTTGTTACACAACAGAACTTCACTAAAATAAAGATATTTTCAATATACATCACTTATATCAGGAAAACTAAGCTTTCAATGTGTTTCGTAAAGGAAGCCGTCAAGGCAGCATTCACTGCGTCCGCAGATAACGCATTCCAATGGAAAATTGCACGAGAAAAGAGAGCGAACTTGTGGACATTAATGTGGCTAGGTGGCTGCCTAAGAGTTTTATTGTGATTCGTCCTGGCTGAAAGTTTTGAAGGCTGCTGAAGATAACGTTCTCGTGATAATTTTGAAGTCCCCATGACAAAATTAAATTTTAATCTGGATGAATTTAGATGAATTTTAATCTGGATACTATCCTGCGCTGCTTAAGTTTTTGTAGGCTTGCCCTATTACGTAGATTTGTTACACTATAATGTCGGGAGTAAGCGGAATTATAAAGCACAAAGCTAAATTTTGGACTCTTTAGAATTTTTTAAAATCAAATATTGTTGCCAAGGGCTCCAAATAATGTCGGCATACTGCAATTTTGGTCGCACTAGTGTTTTATATGCTTTCAGTTTTACCGTGGAAGGACGTATTACGCAGTTTTCTTTTCAAAAAGGTCAATTTCTTCAGTGCACTCGTACACACGTTTTCAACATGCATTTCCCAGCTGAGGTTACTGGTGAGTGTGACTCCTAGATATTTAACACGATCAGCTCTCGTGATGGTAGCATTTCCAAGAGAGAAATAGATGAAAAGGAAGAGGCAGGGAGGTTAACCTGGTGCGAGCGACCGGTTTGCTACCCTGCACAGGGGTGGGGATATAGGGGTCGGAAAGAGGACAGAGAGAAAGGGAGATAAAATAAAAACAAAACAAAACATGCACACATGCACATACATGCAGGATGTCCTATCACAGCCGTTCTGATAGCCCGGTTGAACGCAGAAAGCGCATTAGCGCCTGCACAGCCTTCTTCTGAGACGTAAAGTCCTGTCGGTGGCGCAGGATTCTTTCTTCTGAAAGAGTTCGGTTGTCCAATTTGTCAAGCGCGTTGCAAAGTGACTGTCTCTGCGAACAGTACTGTGGACAGTCGCACAGAATATGCTTAATTGTTTCATCACTTCCGCAGTGGTCACAAGCTGCGGTGTCGGCCATTCCTATGCGGAACGCGTACGCACAGGTAAATGCGACACCCAACCATAACCTGCACAGAAGGGTAGCGTCACCTCGACGAAGTCCTGGGGGAATTCGAAGGCTGAGTGTTGGGTCTAGGCCATATAGTCGTGCGTGCTGGAAGTGTGGCTCGTTCCACTGCGACATGGTGAGTTGGCGAGCAAGCACGCTGAGCTTCCGTGCAGCGTCAGTTCTGGAGAGCGGTATTAAGAGTTGATTGTTTTCAGTATGGGCGGAACGGGCAGCTTGATCGGCCCGTTCATTGCCGATAATTCCACAGTGACTTGGAAGCCACTGAAAAGTTATTTCGTGCCCTTTCTCAGTTAAATGGTGCGTCTGTTCTGCAATCTCAAATACAAGTTGTTCGTGCGGGCCGCGTCGTAAAGGTGACAGAAGAGACTGCAGTGCCGCCTTGGAGTCGCTGAACATAGTCCATTTTTGTGCCCGTTCATCACTTATGAAATGTAATGCGACACGAAGCGCTGCGAGCTCTGCTGCCGTCGATGTCGTAAGGTGGGAGGTCTTGAATTTGAGTGTTGTGGCTTTGATCGGTATCACAACTGCTGCAGTTGAGCTGTTTGGCAAAACGGAGCCGTCAGTGTATACGTGTACATAGCCTTGGTACTTCTCATATAGCAGAAGTAAAGCGAGCTGTTTAAGGGCAGGTGACGACATATCCGCTTTTTTCCGGATGCCAGGTATTGTTAGGCTGATGTTGGGCTGAGTCAGGCACCACGGAGGAATCGAAGGTCTCGCGGCGGGCATGAAACATGTTGGTAAAGACTCGCGGTAAGCGGTTACCGTTTGGCAAAAAGATGCGCGTGGTCTGTCTGCTGGTAAGGAGGCTAGGTGGTGGCGGGGAGTCCGAGCCAGATGCCTTATATGTGTCCTGAGTGTTTCAACGTCAATGTGTGTCTTGATGAGATGGTCTCCGGCGATCGCTATAGAAGCCGCCGTCGATGCACTAAGAGGCAAGCCTAGACAAATCCGGAGTGCCTGGGCCTGAACACTTTGTAACGTTCGTAGGCTTGTTTTGCTTGCGTTGGTTAATGCAGGCAAGCTGTACCGCAGGAAGCCGAGAAAAAGTACCCTGTACAGCTGTAGCATGGCACTTGGGGACATTCCCCAAGTCTTCCCAGCGAAAAACTTCAACAGATGACAGACGCCAATCAACCGCTTTTTTAGGTACGATACGTGATGGCTCCATGATATGTCTCTGTCAATTATGACACCCAGAAACTTGTGTGATCGAATATACGGTATAGCTTGACCGTTGATTATTACGCTGTAGTTATTCATAGGCTTGCGCGTAAACGCCACGAGAGCGCACTTCTCGGAAGAAATTTCCAAGCCTCTGTTACGGAGGTAATGGGCAGTTTGAGTGGCAGCTCTTTGAATTCTCGCTCGCAACTGTAGGCGTGTTACGGCGGACGTCCAAATGCAGAGATCATCCGCGTACATTGATAGCCTAACTGTGCTTGGCAGGTGCTCAAGGAGGGCAATCAGCGTAAGATTGAACAGCACAGGACTGAGTACGCCGCCCTGAGGGACGCCACGGTAGCTATAATGTGGAGATGTTTGGCCGTCCTCGGTGCTCACAAAAAAGGATCGCATTGAGAGATAGCTACGTATCCAACGTAACATCCGACCGCCTATTCCTACCTCTTCGAGAGCGGTGAGGATGGCTTCATGCGTAACGTTGTCATACGCCCCTTTGACGTCGAGGAACAAAGAAGCGCAGAGACGCTTTCGGCCTTTCTCGTGTTGAACGTAGGTGACCAGGTCGACTACGTTGTCAATTGATGATCGACCACGTCGAAATCCTGCCATGGCATCTGGGTAGGTATTGTTGCACTCCAAGTACCACTCCAGGCGTCCGAGGATCATCCTCTCCATAACTTTGCCACAACTGGCCAATGCGATGGGGCGGTAGGATGAGAGCTCCAACGGTGACTTGCCCGGCTTCAGCAGTGGAACCAGGCGACTAGTCTTCCAGCTTGTCGGGAGCGTGCCATCCTGCCAGGATTTGTTGTACAACTCCAGGAGACAAGTTCTCGCGCGTTCGCCCAGATGACACAGGGCTCTGTACGAAATTCCGTCTGGCCCTGGTGCCGACGCGTGTCCACACAAAGCTAGCGCTGCCTTGAGTTCATGGATGGAAAATGGCAAATCCATGCGGGGATCTCGTGGTTGTGGACAGATGCTCGAGGGTAATAGGCTGTTTGGTGCTGTGAGTTGCCCAGATAATCTGGCACAAAATTCTTCTGCCACGTCAATATCTGGTCGCTTTTGAGAGAGAGTTAGCGCCTTGAATGGTGACCGCTGAATGGGTTTTGTGCGCAGACCTCGTACCGTCCTCCACAATAGCGATAAAGGTTTACGAGGGTCAAGGGACTCGCAAAAAACAGTCCAACGTTGCGATTCGAGTTTATCTATGCGGCGCTGAATCTTCTTCTGTAGACGTCGAGCGGTCCGTAAGTCTTCCATTGCCTCCGTGCGTCGGTATCTTCGTTCAGCACGTCGTCGGATTGCTCGAAGTCGCTCTAACTCGATGTCAAATTCCGTTAATTTCGAAGAGCATGTGAGAGTACACGTAGTATCGTGTATCGTGCTCTTGATTATCTCCTCTAAGGCAAGTGAGCTATTCGCTTGACATTGCTCTTCCATGCGAGACTGAAATTTTGTCCAGTCCACTCTTTGAATGCTATTGCGTATCTTAGAAGGGGAGAATCCTTCAATCTTAACCGGCCGGTGCTGGGTGGTTCCCGGACATAGAAACGCATGGGAGTGACCACATTCCCACATATGTTAAGCATTTCCAAAAGAATAGGTAAAGCGAAGGGGCATCGTTTTGTTGGCAAACGTAATGGAATTTCTTTTTGAAGGATTTCTTTTTAGTCCCCACCATTCGTTAATTGAGCGTAAGGCGTAATTAAGTTTAATTTGGTCTTCTTGATTATTTATGGATGTGTATACTACGCAGTCGTCCGCAAATAGTTTAATCTGGATTGGTGGCTCGACGCAAATATGAATATAATTAATATAAACTAAAAAAAGAAGAGGACCGAGGAACACCCGAGTACACTGCCAGCTCTTTCGAGACACACCCATTTATGGTAACACGCTGATGTAATCAGGGTTCTGCCCAGAGGACCGGAGCCAGCCAGAGTCCCGGGGAGATGTCGAGGAGAGGAGCCCGGAGCTGTTAACAGTAACGTTTATTACATTATTTACAGGTAGCGTGTTGCTACATGATGGGGTTAGCATCATGGAAGCTCTCGAGCTTCTGGGAGCTTCTCGGAGCTTGTTAGAGCTTGAGAGAACTTGTGAGAGCTTGTCGGGAGCGCATCGGCGCTCGCATTTTATGTCCTGGCCTTCCCAGGGTTCCCTGTAGGAAAAAAACAATGGAGGCCAGGACAGTCCAATGAAAATTTCCATCTTCACCTCCGCCCCCAAAAGGGGAAGGTGAAACGCCGCCTCCTTCCCAACCCACGAAAGGAGAAAGAGGCACGTCCAGTTCGTCCCATGGCGAGGGAAAAACACTGCCCACCGCGCACTACACGGCACAGCACGAAGCCGTTGAGTCTTACGTGGAAGTCAATTTCGTAGTCTGTTGCAGTGATGGGTATGCGGTGCCAGGCAGACCACGAATTGTGGAAACAGCGGCACCAAGGTGCCACGGAGAACGTGGGAAATGCATCCGCAGACGGTTCCCAGACGCTGGGCCCTTTGTCCGGGGCACCTTGACGACAAAGCAAGCCGCCTCGACGGCCAACAACTCTTCCTAATCTGTCAGTCGGTCAGGCGTGCCCAAAGGGTTTTACGATGGGCGCAACGACTTTCGTGTTGTCGCCGCTCTTGGTGCATCTCTGGAACCGCTGACCCGGAAGAAATCAGGGTAGTCTTAGCCGCAACGTCTCATGCGTCAAAGCGGCGCCAAGCCAGGCAGGCCGATCATAACAACGCTGTCTTCTGTTTCTCAAGTAGCACGCGATCCATGCTACAACCTTCCGTTCAATACCTATAGCTAATAATTTCGTTATTAAATTCTGACGGGGAACGACATCAAATGCCTTAGAGAAATCCAGAAAAATGGCATCGGTCTGACCTTTCATATTGAGCGTGCTAATTATTCATCAGTTATTTCAGCCAGTTGGGTAACGGCAGATAAACCAGATCTAAATCCATGCTGTTGCGCATAAAGTAGTTTGTTATTTTCTAAGTAAGTAGTGATGACCTTAAATATAATGTGCTCATAATTTACAGCAAGTACTAGTTAAGGAAACAGGCATGTAATTGTTAATTTTCAAAGCGAAGCCTGATTTATGTGCCGCGATTATTTTTGCGTTATCATCCGCATGCATAGGCGTGCGCACAGGGGGGGCGCCCCCCCCCTAATCACCTAAGAGGGGGGGGGAGGGGCAAAATCTGCCCCGTACATTGACCCTTCTAGCCACCTAAGAGGGGAGGGGGGCGCAAAATCTGCCCCATTCATTGATTTAGTAGGGAGGGGGGGCGCGGCGGCGGATCTTTGCCCCCCCCCCCCTAATGGGGAACTCTGCGCACGCCTATGTCCGCATGAGTGTAATCTCTCACGAAAGTATCCGACGGCCTAGTAAAAGAACGTGTACCTGAAACAGGACATGACAGAGCAAGCAACTTGTGACCGGATATCCCGTCCTCTACACTGGCGGAACAACCTTGAAGTGAGCTGCTAACAAGTGCCAAATCAAGGAGAGAGGATGATGAACTGTCAACCCTGGTAGCCTCAGAAACTATAGTTGTTGTAAGCAGAAGTCGAACGCGGTCGTGATCAGTATTTTTGAACTTCGGGATTTTTTGCCATCATAAGAAAAATCAGCCCAGTTTATACCCGGTAGATTGAAATCTCTTATTATAATCCAGGACCGGGAATTCGTATTATCTGCAAGTTAGTCCTGAACGGCTTCTAAGTATTCGGGCGAAGAACTCGAGGGTCGATACACGCCCCCTAAAAGTATACTTTTACCAAGAAATTTAATTCTGGACCACACGCTTTCATGGTTATTAATGCCATCCAAAAGAGTAAATGCGACGTTATTTTTAATGGCGATAGCCACTCCTCCCCCTCGTGACTCCCTATCTTTACGAATAAGCTTGTAAGAAGACGCTACGACCTCCGAATCTTGCACATCTGCATGCAGCCATGTCTCAGTGATTACTAAGACATGTGGATGGTAACAGGAGATTGCGTCTTCAAGGGAACTAGATTTATTAACAACACTGCGCACATTCAGCGAAACAACTCTGAGAACTTTGCTCACAGGCTGACATTTTTTACTGCTGTTTCTCGTGTTCACTCGGGTAGTTGCAGAATGACCAGAATCCTGGCTGGCCTGCGCATCACGTCGTGTAACTTCCAGCCGTTCGTTTGAAGGCTCGTCCCAGATATAAACCTTATCGTCTACTTTCAGTTTATCAAAGAAGAGTGAACACTCAATCGGCCTTTCCCACTGTTGCCGAATGCCACAATCTACGGCGTAAGTCGCGAACTCTCTTGGAAAAATCTTCAGATATGGAAATCTGTGTTCCCTTTAGCTTAAAGCAAGCTGACATAATTGTAGCTTTATAAGAAAAATCAAAGAGTCTCATAATATTTGGTCGGTGTTTCCTAGCGCATTTAAAACCAACTCTCTTGTGGATGCGCTCGATCGAATTCACTTCGACGCCGAGTAAGTCCCTAAATACTTGTTGAACTCTGTCTTGAAGATATTTGTTATCCTCTTTTGAGTCTTCACTTAAACCATAAATCAAGTTGTTCCTTCGACTTCAGTTTTCAAGGTCATCAATTTTACTCGAAAGCTCATTCACTAGTTCCCTCGTCCCTTTGCACGTTGCTTCGTGCTCGACCAGCTTTTCCTCACATTTTTGTAACCGACCAAGCTCTTTTTCAACTGACGCTATCCTTTCTTGCACATCGCCTATGTTCTTTCCACTTGTTTCAGGTTTGCGGAAAGAATGGTGAGCGTCTTATTGGTTTTTGTTTGCTCTTTTAGGATTTTTCTGAGAAGCTGGCCGTTTACAGTGGCCTCGGATTCTGATTCCGAGGCCGGACCGGGGTTAAGCTCCACGTCCCCCGATGCTAACAAGAGCAGTCCAATAACAAGCTAACAATCGCACAGCGAAACAAACAAACCTTGTGGGTTTGGCAGCACTGTCAAAGTAAGAGAATCGTCGCGAATAGAATAGACAGGATATTTTTCACCAACCTGGACGAAAAAGCAGAAATGCATGAGCGTCCGTCCGAACAAGGCGCTGCCAAAACCACTGAAAGGGCGCTGAAGATGAACCTGGTTTTATAGGCAAGCTGGTAAGTGTCCGTTGACGTCACACTGCAAACGTCATGGCGTCGACACAACACATGAGGCGTAGCTTTCCATGACGGGGCTCCATCGGGACGTTGTACCTGCGCATGCGCGATGGTACTGGCTTGGGGTGAAAGAATCTCTGCAAATCCCCCGGCGGCATCCGCCCGCAACAGGGCAATCTAGACGAGAAAGCAGAAATGCATGAGCGTCCGTCCGAACAAGGTGCTGCTAAACCCATATAACGAAGTAAACTGCCGATTTTACCGACTTCGCCATATCGAGGTTTATCTGTACTGCACTGGAGCGCCGCAAGAATGCCTTTTAAGGCGAAAACCCATAATGGCATCATATTCGCGGCAGGCCCGTAGCCAGCTGCAACGAGCCAGCTGCAACAAATGGGGGGGGGGGGGGGGGGATAGCCCTCCCCCCCAATTTTGGTCAAGCATGTGTTTTTACCAAAAATGAAAAAATAATAATAGGTTTTTTTTTTTCAATAAGTCAAGGTTTTCAGCAAGTGCCCCCTCGAAAAAAATTCCTAGCTACGGGCCTGACTCGCGGCGTCCGACCGTCCGTCCGTCCGTGCCCTGAAACGGTCAGTTGTGGCCTCTCCCCCTCGCACTCTCTCAGCAATCACGTGATGGCACAGCGGCGCGCTCGCCAACGCTCCTTCGTCAGACGTCTCGTTGCAGCTTCCTGGATGGCTCCCAAGCGGCCCGGTGATGATTCCACGGCAAGCGGCTCGGAGAAGCGCTCCAAAAATTTGGATTCCCCCAATACCAAACGCCAGAAGAAGAATGAGCGAATGCGCATGCGGCGGGCTAACATGTCACCGGGCCATGGCATAGTCAGTCGAAAGGCCACAGGCTTTCTTCGAACACACTTTCGAATTTATACAAAGTGAAGTGTCCTTCAATTTTTTATTTAATTTTTTTTGTTGGCACCATCGTCGCTTCGTTATCACCGGCGCATCGTTCCCGTGCGCAATAATCGCATGGGAACCGCAGCGGTGGCAACATGGTTGAGCGTCCGCTTCCAATGCGGGAGGTACTGGGTTCGATTCCCAGTGCCGACCGGGAACCCACCGGTTTTCCCAAAGGGTTAGAGTACACCTACCTGGCACTCGGTTGTTAATGGGTACTCATCTCGAAAGGTCGCCCCATAAGGTTCTGTAAAGGCCCCTGGGCGCACCTTGACCCTCCACAGCCTTGGTGAAATGGTTGAGCATCCACCGCTGCTGTGGGAGGCAGAGAATTGCTGCCGCCGGGTACCTACCGGTGAAATAGGGACAAGCGCACTTCCGGCCTGGTGCTCGGCAGAACGAAGTTCATAGTCGCTTGAGAGGGCATCCACCCTGTGGGAAATTGGCGGCATGGGACCGCCAGACCTAAAAATAAGGTCATCCTCTTTTTCCCACCACAGCCTTGGTGAAATAGTTGAGCATCCGCCTCGGCTGTGGGAGGCAGAGACTTGCTGCCGCCGGGTACCTACCGGTAAAATAGGGACCAGCGCACTTCCGGCCTGGTGCTCGGCAGAACGAAGTTCAAAGTCGCTTGGGAGGACACCCACCCTGTGGGAAATTGGCGGCATGGGACCGCCAGACCTAAAAATAAGGTCATCCTCTCTTTTTTTTTTTTCTGAAAAGCCGCACTGCTCGCGCCGGTCTTATACTGAATGGTACCGTTGTAGAAGTTCGTTTCGATAATACAAGCATTTTGATAACGAGGCGACCATGATGGCAAAAAAAAAAAAAAAATCTTGAATCCGCAATAATCGCATGGGAACGGTTAGCCAGCGAAGCTGCATTCGTGTTCGTGCTGTAGACCTTGCTGTAGACGCCTGTCGTGCGTTTCTTCAGCGTGAGAGCTTGCAGACGGTGACGTTAGTCCTCGAGCTCATGGTCTTCGGACGCATTCTACGCGCTTGCATGCTCCCACTTTCGCTGTCTGTATTCGCGTTGCTGCTGTCGACGCCTCTCAGCAGGGGCGTAGCCATACATTTTTTTCGGGGGGGGGGGGGGGGGGGGGGGGGTGGGGGTTCAACCATACTTTATGTGTGTTCGTGCGTGCGTTTGTATGTGCGCGTGTATATATACGCAAGCAAAACTGAAAATTTTCGGGGGGGGGGGGGGGCGTTTGAACCCCCCCCCCCTGGCTACGCCCCTGCCTCTCAGCATTTTTAGATTTCTTCTCCGGCGTGAACGTGCTATGCCGTCTCGGCGTCTTGCCTTCTCCAGTTTCTCGCACTGCTCTGATGATGATGACGTCTCATTACAGTCGCGCCACAACGCGACGCCGAGACTAGTACCGCCGCGTGAGCGCGCTGCGCCGTCTCCATTTTTTATTTGTCTACATACGGACGCGAAACGGCCGGAATGCCCCCCCAACCCCCCCCCCCCCCTTCCAGATCGCATAGCCTAGAGGTAAACAGCTTCGCTGTAAAAAACAATAAATAAATAATAGCCTGACACCGAGAGCACGCCGGTCTTCTTTTGGCAGCCCCGCCACGGTGGTCTAGTGGTTATGGCACTCGACTGCTGACCCGAAGATCGCGGGATCGAATCCCGGCTGCATTTTCGACGGAGGCGAAAATGTTTGAGGCCCGTGTACTTCGATATAGATGCACGTTAAAGAACCCCATGTGGTCGTCTCTGATGATCAAATCGTGGTTTTGGGACGTTAAACCCCAGATATTATTATTATATTCTTTTGGCAGTACCACGTGGCACAAACAGCTGCTTTGGCGGCAATGTTAGCG
The DNA here is from genome assembly GCF_013339695.2 of Rhipicephalus sanguineus. NCBI lineage: Eukaryota > Metazoa > Arthropoda > Arachnida > Ixodida > Ixodidae > Rhipicephalus > Rhipicephalus sanguineus. Next base: position 267,683,486 of record NC_051176.1, read on the forward strand.
GCGCTTTGGCGGTGGTGGTGTGCAAAAACTAGGTGTGTGTGTGTGTGTGTGTGAACAACATGTACAGGTAGATGTTCGGACGAAAACACATATAATGGCAGAAAAAAAACTATAGATGATGCTGCTAAATATTTATAGACTAAATAGTTGCAGTGATGTGGTACGACTAGAAACTTTTTTTTTTATTCCGCACGTTTGCCCACAGATAAGACTCCGCTAAATGGAGAGATAGCAGCTTTTTTAAGGTGGAGAAAATACATTAGATTCTGTGGGAAAGGTTCGGCAGAGAAAGAGCTCGTCAAAACGCGATTCTCTACATACAAGTTCGACTATATCTGGAATAAAGCTAATAAATTTGGCTTTCACACTGTGTTTCTCTTCCAATGGAAACCTGCTACTAGAATGGAAGACGGCTGCTGCAAATCATGATGTCTGCTACAAAATCACCTCCAACTGCAAAATCTGCTTCTTGGCGACTTCCACCATTGTAGAAAAGATAAGTACAGTGTGCCGCAGCCGAATGAACCTTAATTCCTTCTACCCTATATGTCTGATCATCGTTCTCCACCACCCTAAAAGCACTTTTGTGAATGAAATAACTGAATGTTAAAGCATTTTTTAGAGGAGCATGTGCCTTGAAAACATGGATTATTACTATTTCAAAGCATTTGCTCTCGATGGCACGTTCGGGATTCGGTCGGGCCTGGCTTTCGGTCGGGCCAATTTTTTTTTTTCTTTTTCAGGCACCAGGTCTCGCTTAGGTCCCCTGCCCGGGTTCGAGTGGGTAAATATTTACCAGTGCCGGGCTTGGGCCGAGAATCACGGCTCGTGCGTTGCTCTGGTAGCGTCGTTTTATGCTTGGTGTCCTGTAGTGTATGAGCGAGGGATAGAAATTGGGATGCGGGGGGAGGGGGTGCATATGTGCGTGGTTGGCCACCTCTATAGCTCCAACCCTGGATCTTACGACTGTGCCTGATTTGGATGATAGTAAAGATAAACATTCAACAATGATTCAGGAGCACGGACATAAAATTGGTCTTTCTGGGAACGTGATTTTCAGGTTTATAGAATTGAACATAAAAAAACAGATAGAATGACAGAAGATAGAGGCAGTTGGTAAGAATTCATCTTAAAAGAAGATAGGCGTATACACGGACACAAGAGAAGAGGTCAAGACAACGCAAACGTTTCTTCTTTTAAAATAGAATAGTTGCGTGTTTACTCCGGACACACGGAAGCTGAAAGGAATTTTGTGTATATGTCTGGCTGCTGTAACGTTCCTTTAGACAGCAATCACACGGTCGGTGCGTATATATTGGGTCTGTCTTGCATAACGATAAAGGAAACTGAATGTTGAAGAAAAGGAGACTGAGCTTAGGCGGCTCCCGCCCACGAATATGACCGCAAGCTTGTAAGCCACATTTGAAGGAGTACTGACACAAAATTTTGAAGGCGAGACGACGTGTGGGATAGATTTGTGTGGACACGCACGCATCACCTACATATTATCAACAACTAATATAGCCTGGAACAGGGGTCTCAAACACGCGGGCCGCACATGTCCCATATTTCTTTTTATTTTCTTAATAAGTATTTATGAGCCACAAAGACATGACTGGCCTGAAGCATATTTTTCATGAGGCACCCCATGCGGCGACCATGTGTTGAAATATAACCGTGAAACAAAAACTCAATATTTCAGAATCGGCGTTCAGATTTTAGTCACTCCAGTGATCGGTATTGATATCTTGTTCGAATTCTAACGCCAAACCCCCTTGAAGAATGACCAAGGGCATCCACAGAGCTTCTTACAGGCGGTTGCTTCCAAGGTGGGGTGGGGGGGGGGGGGGGGTCGCGTTTTATTTACTGCCGTGACATGACCGGCAAGATTAGTCACTATATATAGTATAGTGTGTAATAACGGGCAAAGTTGGCTGGCAATCCTGAAGGCCGTTTCACAAGGATGTGCGGACCTAATCAACGTGTGTAGCTGATTGCTGCTGCATAAACAAAAATATTATCCGAAATTCCAGCCGCCCCTTTGCACCCCCTCCGGACGCCCATGAGAATGCCTCATACATGAGATATGGAAAAGGCCGCCTGTCAAATGGCAACGTTTGCTGAATTTTCTGCAAAATACTTCCTCCCCACCCCCTGCTCCACTCTTACTCCTAGTTCCTTTATTGTACCGGCCCTTGCGGGACTAAATGTTGTGACTGCGAGCCACTACCTGAAGTGAGTTTGAGATCCCTGCCCTAGAACATATTTAAAATCAATCTTAAAGTGCGTGTCGTGCAGCTGCACCCCAGCTAGGACAAAAAAAATCCCAGCATATCCACGGAGTGAATGATGATGAGTGGGCGAAGCTGCGGAGGTTCATCGGTAAACCGTGAATCTTCCGTGAATTCTGCCCAGTACATCATGACCGACGTGAGATCGGGCGCGTTTATACTAAAGGTTCGATGAGTTATGACGACTTGCAGCTCACTTTAATTTTACATGTACGCTGTGAATTTTCATTGTTTAGAAAACCATTGCTTTAGAAAACATCTGGCGTCTTTCGTTAAGCAGCTGGCGTCTTTTTGTTTTGCTTTAGAAACATCTGGCGTTCTTTCGTTTTGCTTTTACAAAACATCTGGCGTCTTTCGTTGGTTTATTTCATCAATCAACGGCGTTTTGAACAAAATTTTTATTGTTTAATCACGCACAGGAGAAATCTCACCAGGCACTTCCTTGGAGGTAAACAATGGCTGCTAATGGGAATGAGAGACAGAAGAAATCGGCTTTTAGCTAACACTTACACTTCTACTTCTACTAACGTTTCCTACTGGAACATGCCAATGGCTGCTAATGGGGAATGAGAGACAGAAGAATTCGGCTTTTAGTTAACGCACACGCTGCGAATTTTTTATTGTTCAACAACGCACAGGAAAAATCTCCCACCGGCACCACCTTGGAGGTCAAAGCGTAAGACTGGTTACGCACTACGACTACGACTACTACGACTACGACTACGACTACGAGGGACGAACGGGTGCCGCCTAAAGGAGCTTCGCCCCTAAAAAGATATAATCCGTGTTATTCGGGGATATATCGCCGAAGCCGTCAGCGAGCCAGATTAAAGAAATCAACTTCAGGGCGAAATTATTCAAGACCAAATCCTGCTGTAAGGCGACTTTTAAATACATTTACAGACGTCTTCTTTATAATTTGTATTGTTCACGAATATATTTTCTTAGCCGTCAGCAATATGGATTGAAGAAGTCAACCTTCAATAAGGATATAACTCAAAATCCCGCAAGGCGCTGTTTTAAAGACCCGTTTTCTCGGCAAGCAGCAGATCGCGCGTCATTTGGTCAATGCGTGAACCGCCACGAATTGAAATTTAAACTCGAGCCTGCGCACGCTATCTCTCATTGCGATAAAGAAAGTAACGCGCAAAATGATAAAGGCGTGTGGTGTTGACATTGTGTCAGAAATCATGAATGCTTTCAGGTTCGTTAATCAGTAAGCTTTACGTAATTTACTGGCAGCGATAACCGTCGAACTTCCCCACGAGTTCTTTAGAGCTGATCCTGTATCCATCTGCGCGGCTGCTTCTGCTTAAGCGTGAAATGTGTGCGGTTGCGGGCGTCGGTCATGTCCTCTTTTGTTTTATTTCGAGCTTGTGTCGTGATTCATAGAGACCATGAACGCAGCTTTGAAGAAACTGTACTTCCTGCATGTACACCCGTGAGCAAAATTATACGGTCCACGGAAGGGCGAGCCGAAATCGCTGTCTACGCCGTCTAGTCGCGAGCCCTCTGCTGTCGAGGGCATTGCTTTGACGGAATTTCTCAGAGAAATGTTTACATGAAAACCACTCTGGGCCCCACTTCTCTCGGCGCTCTTTGAAACCGAAACTGCGACAGGGCGCTGTAAAACCGTCTCCAAATAATTAACCGTCGCGCACTCGAGCCAACGATTTGCCACCTGTGATAAGTGAGTAGTTAGCTACTTATTGCAACAGCAAAAAACAAGATGTAAAAGTTTCGTGTCAGTGCTTCTTTATGGTGTACACAACTATACACATAGGCGTGCGCAGGGTTCGACATTAGGGGGGGGGGGGGCAAAGTCCCATCGCAGCGCCCCGCCCCCCTCCTCCCCGTTGGTCGAGGAGTTCGAAATGCAGCATGCTTCACAATGGATGAAAAAAAAAAGTGAAAATGAAGCGATGACATGACTTGCTTCTCACAATAGCCCGACTTTGGTCCGTAGCCGTCCGGGAGTAAAGATGGGAAGTAAACAGTACTTGGAATTCAACATGAGAGATCGAACTCACTGAAAAAAAAAAAAAAAACGGATAGTTCGATTTATCGGATAATATGATCTTTGAATAAAATTGTATTGTCAGTGCGCAGCTTGGCTTCACGCCACTGCTCACGATAATGTACGAAAGACGCCTTCATGGGAATGCGCATTCTTTTTTTTTTTTCTATTTTCTCGCGGTTTGTAGTTGGGGATGCAGGGTTGTATGCAATGGGGGGGGGGGGGGGGGGGGAGTTCTGCGCGAGAAAATACAGTATCGATGTAAAAAGCGTTTCAAAATGTTCGTACACAGTGTGGTTCTTGGGATGCTGTACGCAACAGCGACACAAGGGTTGTTTTCGCCGCGTTCGACTGCATTTATTACTGCCAGCTTTGTGGAGAACAGTGAGTTCTTCTGTTTTGCGGCACTCATCGCACTAATGAAACTAGCGGAGAAGCGAACGACGACCCCGCACGACGGGCCGGCGGTTCAACGACGAGGAATCGTGCGTTGCAACGCACGTGGTGGCAGGCGGTAGTTTCTACTTGCTTCGCGCGGCGCTCTCTTAATCACATCGCTCGCTCTCCCAAATTTATGCGCGAAAGCTCACTTCCGCGAGGAAAGTCCGAATATTTGTGAGCGAAAAACAATTTCTTGGGGAGGAGGAGGAATAAACATTTTTATTCAAATGGCAAACTGAGATTCCCGTAGGTGGAGCCCCTATTCCAGGGCCCCACTGGCTCGAGCGGCTCGCTTGGCCTGGTCCAAGGTTGCCTCTTTCGTGCTGCCCGGCTATTTTTGTTCGATGTAACCTTAGATTTCCCAAGCACTGCCGTGATCGAAAATAGTTCGATATACAGGATAATTCGATTTACCCGAGTTCGATATAGTTGGGTGCGACAGTATAAATAATTGCTTCACGATAGCTTCGATTCTAATAGATTACTACCTGTGCGCTGTATATGTGCTCTTGTTTTTTTTTTAGGAGCGGAGCTCCTTATAGCATCACCTGGTCGGTCGTCGCTCCATCCGGCGTGTCCCCGCCGTCGCGTCTCCCGTATCATTCAATAGATGGCGCTGTCCCATAGATAGAAAAAAATAAACAAAATAAAATAAATTAAAATAAAATAAAAAATAAAAATAATAAATAAATAATAAATAAATAATAAAAAACATAAAAATAGAAAAATAAAAAAAGAAGAAAAGAAGAAAAAAGGAAAAATAATCAAAGCGGCGTATCGCTTTGATTACTGCTGGGCGAAACCACTGAACATTTCACGGTGTAACCATGATTGCTTGGAGCTTCGCCCAAGCTCTTCATCATTCACCCGTGGATATGCTGTAATTTTTTTTTTCACTTACGTAAAATGATGTCCTGCGCACTATGCGACATGACAGGCAGTGCGCATTAAATGTGACTGCGCGGTCTACTCTGCCATCATGCTGCATACAGCGATGGCACGACAAGCATCATGCAAGCGACATTTATTTTTAGAAAATAACGGGGGATTATAGCAGAGCACACGGTGCCCTATTTAGTCCCTGCAATCTTGTGTTCACAATTAATTTTGTGTACATATAAACGCAGCCAACTTTTTAAAATGACGTCGAAGTCCCAGTCTGGAAATATTTTTTATGTGAGCATGGTGATCTATAGTCGGGTACAACTTTAGAAAAAAAGCGGCATTTGCACCTCAAAGGCGGATGCACACGCGCTTCCACCAATGGGCGCGCGCTCTAGACTGACGTCACGAGCCGGACGGCCGGTGCCTCCGCTCAAGGAGAAGAAGCGGGACTATTTCTTTGCCGCGGAGGCAATCGGCTGCCGCGCTTCGGTCATATGGGCGGGGCCTCTCCTTTTTTCTAAAGTAGTACCCGACTATAGCTAGAAACCAAACATGGCTAACCGGATCTTCGCTATCCTAAAAATAAGTACAAGCTCCACCCCCAGAACTGCGACGCGCCTGCCATTCACCTGCTCAAAAGATTCGTGTTAGGTTGTTTTCGTTGCAACCATAAGTGCTTTTTTTGCTGCTAATGTAAATGTTACATATATTAGTAAATAAAAGTTCGTCGTCCCTACCTAAAATGTTACGTTTCCCCGAGCAGTGCTCTCAGAATGTTTGCTGAAATTTGCCAGGAAGTTCAAGTTTTCGACCGAAAACCAGCGACACGAACGTGTGTCTGTATGAGAAAACGACCCGCCTGAAATACGCGCACGATGCTTGACATCGCAGAAATGCGCAAATGCAATTGGATGGGGCACCTGTGCGAATTTTCTCAGGGTGGGACGGTGGGACAGCAACGGCTGTGGGCGGAGCTTACATCTATTCTTAGGTTGTAACAGACTATATAGTTCGATGAGATATGACTTAAGATGACTCTTTGAGGGCCTAGTTGGTGCATAATGATAAAAAGTTATCAAATTTACTGAGCGCAAGAAGAGACGCAGCACACAAGGAAGATACACAAGGGAAAGTAGCGCCCGTCCCTTGTGTATTCTCCTTGTGCGTTGCGTCTTTTTTTTCGCTCGTAACTTTTTGTCATTGGTTCGATGAGGTTTGAGGTTCCTGCCCAATTGCGATGATTGGATTGCTGCAGCAGTCCAATTCTGCCTAGAATGACAAATATACGCAGAATATTTTCGCCACTTACTTGCTGTAAAACCGACGTAAATTTTACAACTATGTATGCTGTTACGTACAAGTTGGAGAAAACGGGCTAAACGACCAGTGTTGTGCAACATGTTTCAAAATGTATTTGCGAAAAGTTGCTAAGTACTGTCCGAAAAAAGTATTTGAGCAGAGTACGAAATACCGAATTCACAATAGCATCAATAACCTGAGTAGAGTACAGAATACTCGGCAAAAGTATTTTGTTACATTGAAGATGCTCCCAAAATATTTCTAGTGTAATTCGAGAATAAATTGTACGAATTGATCTACTGTCTGTCAGAAAGCTTTATTGATACCCAAGGTGAATTGTTAATTCCCGAGCTGCTCGTCCGAGAGCTTGCCTCCGCTTTTATTAAAAAAAAAAACGTGGCTTCCAATGCCCGCTCCACGGATGCAAGCGACGGTTGTATTATACAGCAGGAAAAATTCGTTAAGCGCGGGGTATTTTAAGACAGCTGGGACTTCCCTTGTCTCGTTTTCAATGGAACATGGTGAGATGAAACCCTGTTGTCTTTGACAGGCGCTGATTCCGTGAAGGAGGAAAAGTCACCCTGCTCTGCTGCAGAGCGCTCTTTTTTGTTTTTTTTTTCGTTGTCTCGCTGTGGTGAACTTGTCTGCGTGTGTTGGGGGTCCCGTTTATTTTGTGCGTCCGGTCGTTTTGACACTGTGGGACGTAATGGTGGCGAGGGCCTTGTCAGGTTTCTGTGTGCGGAAACCTGGCCGAGTTTCCGTCCATGCCGCCTGCGTTGGTCCCGTGCTCTTTTGCTAAGGGATTAGGTTTTTCTTCCAAGTATTTGGAATACTGAGTTCAAGATGCTCTGAAATGTACTTAAGATAGAGTAACTACAGTAAAGTATTTAAGATATGCACAAGTCTGGCACGTGCTTTGTGTATCAGCGCGCGAGCACCACTCGATGACCACTCTCATTTGAGTTTCGCGCCACGCTTCCTGCATTCTTACCTCCACGAACATTAAATTCACAGATTGGCAGGTCACTAAAGGGAGCAGAAATGAATTTTATTATTCATAAAGGAAAACCAACTGCGCAGCCACTATCAGGAAGCCGTGGTGCAGCCGCGACAGAGTCTCTGAGGGAGTGCTGTCGTTGCGTGGAACAGCGTGCACTACCTGACACAACAGGGGCGCAGCGTTCGCCGTTCTGCTGTTCGTCGGTGGAAGTCCGTCATTCTGTAAGTCGGGATTTCTTTTTGTTTAATTTTGTGCGTGTAGAACATTAAAGGAAATAACTTACAGCTGCGTTCTCATTACTGGAAACGCTTTGCGAAGAGCGTACATAGCGTTGTCGTGTCTTTTTACGATGGGTATGGATTGGCCGGAGAAGTTTATGCTCCATTCAGGTCTTTGTTAGGACTGAGGTACTTCTCATCGGTCTAATTCATGTTTATGTGTAGTCCGTGGTCTTATTCTCGGCGTAGGCTGTAGAGCCTGCTCATTCCAATAGCATCTTTCTCAGAGCATTGCCGTATAGCTTGGCCTCCTGGAGGCTCATGGTTTGGAGTGAATCTCTCGCGATTATATGCCACTGTGAGAGTGATATGTCCGGTGTTCGAACACAGGCCGGACCATCAAGACCAGTCTTCCACTACTAGAAGGAACCCGTCAGCGACAAACGAGTGTCCAGAGGATCCAAAGGCACATAAATCAAACCTAAGGATGTCGAAGGCTCTAAGCACAAGTGCCAAGAGGTGAGTGGGCCAAATGTCCTTAGGACTAAGGCGGCACCCACGTCGCGACGAACTTGGGTTTCATAAGTCGCTTTTATTTTTATTTATTTTAATTTTCTTTGCTGAGCATTGTTGGACTTTGCCGTGTGGCCACATTGTAAATTTTTACTTCATGAGCTTGAATGGGCTGCCTGCTAAATGTTTGTTTCGCTGTTTCTTTCCTCAGGATCCAAAAGGAGCTTGCGGAAATAACATTGGACCCACCGCCTAATTGCAGGTTATTTCTCGTCTTTCTAATCAATATTCGAAATAACTAATGTGAAACACGATGTTTGTTACCGATGGCTAACGAAAGGGCACACCGCGCTCGTAGCACATTCGAACGTGCTCGAGTTGACGTAGATTGAGCGCTGCTGCGCCTTAACTTCATGCATGTTCGACTCGGTACCTGGGAAACTGCGCCGCGTGACTGCATTGGAAAAGTTTGGCTGAAGATAAGTTTTAATGAGGTTGAAACTGTCTGTGTAAGAGGGACATTGGGTTAAGCTGAAAGGGGTTTGTTGAGCTGCTTTTAGCGTACACCCACAACCTACAAAGTTGTTCACTGCTGTTAAAATGAAGGCTGCTGTCATCTAAAGTCGTCGTCAAAGCTTGCCTGTGCTCTCTGTGTGGAACCTCATCACAGAATTATGATTGTGTGTGTTTTCATAAAGCAATTGTTTAATTGCAGTGGTTAACGTCTAAGCTTATATTGTTTGTTTCGATTCCATATTCATTAAATATGTAAGTGTATACTCATTATGCAAGTCCTGGCTGGCTGTACCAGCCTTCTTGGTTGTTGAATATACAATGGATTATAGCCATGTAATTTCAGTAACATACCATCACTTTAATTGGGTGTGCATGGATTCATGGCATTTCACTTTCATTCTGCACCAATCATTTAATCATTATGCATGTTTCAATCATTATGCCACTTCACTCGGAAACACGCAGAGCCATTATTTTTTTCCTGCATTTTCGTACTTTGTTACCTTCATATGTCCAAGCCATTTGTCAAGCTATCTTGTGTTTCAAGCTCAGAAGAATCAACCACTCTCATTTTATCGTGGACCTTTTACAAGCAATTAAGCCATGTCTGTGGAGGGTCTGGATTCTAAACATTTAGGCTATTATACTTCGACTATTTGAGTTGCTTTGTTGACAGAGTGAGTAAAGGAATTCTGGCATGTGCTGATAAGAGAAATGGGGGTTGTAGTAAGCTCATTGCAGAAGTTAAATATTCGTCAGATACTTTCACCAAGGATCCTGGTATAAATTTGATAAACAATTAGATATGTGATGATTCCTATGTAGGACCTCCTTGCCTCTTTGTTATTGGAGTCCGTGAATTAGTAAGTGGTTAGCAGTGTGCAAAAAAGATGGCGCTACTGGCCATGATACCACAGGACACTTCCTGAGTGCAGCCAAGTGCCTTGAGAGACAACCCAAATGCCGAAATCGCTATGGCATTGCTACTCCGATGAAAAAAAAAATGAACATATGTATTATAATCTGCTATGAATGTGACATAAACATTTATGACTATTAGTCAGTGTTGCACTGTGAAGACTTGGGTTCCATTAAAATGCGTCGAATCAACAGCTGAATACACATATTTCGTGTTTGTCTTTAATGTAACTGCAGTGAACTGTGCATGCATTCATAATAAATCTTAGAGCGTCACCCATCGAAACGCATTTTCGGATGTTTTGGCAAGCTTTCTTTGTAGTGCATGAAGCATTATGAAATAACCTTAATCAAATGCAGTTTTGTTGATGTGTAAAACACCGCTGAGGGTGGAAAACTTAATTGTTGTTTTTGTTTTTTTTTTTTTTTTTCATCCAAATGACTTGATTTTGTGACCTGCTTGTTGCTTATGTGTCTCAGGAGTCTATCAGCTTGTTGTATGCTCAGAAGAACGGGTGGTTGCAAGAGACAGTGAAAACAACCGATAAATTTTTAATGCCACTGAAAAACAATACGATAGACAGAATGCTTGTGCACAACCACTGTTGTGATTGATTACATAGTAGTGAGACGGCAGGAGCTGTCTGCTGTTCTGAGAAAAAACAACATATATGCAATCTGCTGTCACTCCATCATAACAAGCACATGCACGGACTTTGTAGAGTATGTGTTTATCACAACCTGGCTAAATTAAAGTTGTATAAATTATCCCTGGCACTAATGTTCAATTTGCAAATTTCATTTGCATGTTCAGACTTCATGTGGTCTTGTCTAACAAAAAAAGTCTCATTTCTCTGCTTGATCTCTTTTAGTGTTCAGCTTCGCAAAATATGTAGGGGGATTTTACAGCATTGGCACTGACATTCTTTGGGCTAGAAAACAGTTGAAATAACTCTGTTGCTAAGCATGTGGTCATATATTTAATTATAGGCTGCATTGCAGTAAGTCCTAATGCAGAAACTCCTATGTATGTGTATGTGCATGTGCACAGGTGACCTCTATAAGGAGTCCTACTTAGAATTCATTCCGTTATTGTGGTGCTTATTTTATACTACCTTATGTAGTTAAAACATCAAAGTCCCTTCTTTTTAATCCAGTCTTTAAAATAGGTGTGTTGACTACTGGAATATTTTAGCAAAAAACCTTGCTATTTGACTGTAACCAAGACATCTATCAATGATACATGTTTATGCTTTTTTTAAATACATGTCTGTGTTTTACTGTTGAGTTTTAGAGCTACTTGTTCGCTGCAACTTCCTCTTTTGTGTGAAATGCACATTTTTTGTTTAACTCAATTTCAGACCTGATTCTCTTCATTGTAAGTGAGGTTTTTTTGGTTCCGACCATGATTTCCTTCTGTACTCTTTAGAGTCTAGCAAGTTTCCTAATTTAAAAATTTTGCATGGCTACATTAAACTGCTTATTGGTGTTAATTTAAGCACAAGGTATCATACTTTTTTTATTGATGTTAGTGATGTCACTAAGGTGTGACCGCTGCTGCAACCTGGATGGTACAGCACCACTTGTGTGGGCATGTGTGTGTGTTGACAGTATGCTAATGATGAGAATTATGGGCCTATTGCATTTTCTGGCCTTTATTTAGTGTAAGAGGCTGTGTTGAAGCGTGAAATAGTAAAATATGTTTGGAACTTGCAGTGCCTATGCACTGGTTCAAGTACACATGCATTCATGTCGCAGTGTACCATATGTTCACTGCGACATGGATTATCCATCCACATCTCCCGTTTGAACATTCTGCATGGCTGTCTTGCCCCCTGCAAGCAGCTGGGTACAAGAAGAAGTTGTGTTCACTAGAATAATGCAAATTTTCCGTAGTTATTAGCTGTGGTTAAATTATACAATGAGAGCTGAATACATTGGATGATTTTTACAAGGGAATCTGTGATACTGGAGCCTGCAGCAATATTAAGTAGATTATTTCAGTGAAATGGCTCACAGAAAAAGGGATCACTTGAGGAAAAATGTCTCTTGTGGTATGATGAATTGCTTTGCATTGATTAACTCTAATTTGAGATTGAATTTGAGTTCATTCAGATAATTAGATAGTGGTATTTCATTGTGACCATTGTGTAAGCAATAAGTTAATTTTTAGTCTAGAAATGATTATTCATTGTGAAAGTAGTCGCAAGTTTGCCCTCATAAGCAAGCCTGAAGCACATTCATAGAATGCCCTAAAGGGACACCAAAGAGAAAAGTTAGTTTTCTCATATTACTAAGCTATGATTTCACAATACCGAAAGTACCACAATTATTGTGAGAAGGTGAGAAAGTGAGGAAATGCACAAAAAGAAAATACACGTGGCACCGCCGCCTTGAAGTTGAGCTTGCTGTGACATCATAGATTTTGATGGCATCTGCTAAGGCCTACATAATCATTTGTTGCTAAACATTATTTAGATTGTGTTCTAAGGGACACATAACAAGTGCCAGAAAATTTCATTGAAGCAGTGGGGCCAAAATACGCTAAAAGACTTTGTAGTTCGTAACATCACATTGATGTTAATGCACTGAAGTTTCAGCGCAACATTCAAACATGAAACTTTGACCTTCATTTCCTCTTGTAGTAATTGTCCTATGATGCTGAAATTAATGGCAATAGAGTTGTCATAAAGTAATTGAGCTGCCCAAACTGGTTTAATGTTTCACTTTAATGTCTGCATATGTAAATCTGATAATTTTTGTAAGCATTCTACTTCAAGCATTTTTTATTGGAACTTCAGGTTACTTTGACTTACTCCATGCATGGTCTTGATATTGTTTTATAAGTATACTCCCAATCCTGGTGCCTTTGTTCCGAAGAAAGGGCTAGAGAAGGGTGGTGGCTTTCTGGGCATAGCTTTCTACTGCTTATCACAAGGTCGTGGTTTCTAATCCGAGGTCTCTTTCAATGGGAGTAACTGTGAAAATACTTGTATACCTTGCTTTGGGTGCACGTTAAGGAACTCTTGTTCTCAAAGTTAATCCAGAGCACACCACCATGGCATCTCTAATAGCCCACTGTGCAGCTTTGGGGTGTTAAACACTGCCGCAGTTAAATTTTGCCATTGCATATACTGGACGTTTCCGCTATAGCTTACTGATTAAACGTTTTGTTTGCAAATATATTCCATGACAGATGCTTTGAAAAATAAAGCAGAATGTTGAATCTGGGAAATTTGTAGCATGTATTTACACTGACATAAGTAATGGTACTTTGCAAATCTTCTTAAACGTGGTCAGGGAACACTGAAAATCAATTGGACTCCACTTAACGTGTGAGCCAAACGTAGCACTGCACGCAGCAGGGTAGTTAGTTTCATTTCAAAGGCAGCCAGAAATTTTCCTCCGCTCGGCAAACGTCGAAAACACTGAAGTATGCATTTCGGTTGTCTGCTTAGTGTTGTTTTCTCCTGTGTTCACGCGAGGCTGCACTGGGTGCACTATACCCGTGCTATTTCAAACACTACGTGCCTGAGTTGGTCACTTGTCTCATACTGAAATCACTATGACAGTACTTAACCAATGCACACGGTTGTTTCCAAAACTACCAGTACATTTGCCAGCTCATGCTTGCTCTCTCCTACACACCTCACAAGCTAGGCACCTTAGCAGACAACGCTTTGAGTTTAGCCAATTGAAACTCCTTCAAAATGCGCTATATGTATTTGGTAACTATCCTTTGGTCAAGCCGATGCACAACAAAGCTGGTGCACACTAGGCAGGCTCGTAGCCAGGGGGGAGGGGTAGTCCCCCCTCCCCGAAATTTTGATGAATGGAGGGGGGGGGGTTACCGAAAATAAATAATGAAAATAGGTGTTTTTCTGACAAAGTCAAGGCCTTCAGCAAGTGGGTCCCTCCCGAAAAAGATTTCTGGCTACGGGCCTGGCACTAGGTTGTGCTTCTTGTGCTGTGTAGGTGTTGCAGCTGCCATAGGGTGCTGCCACCCGCTGGTGCGGAGCTCATCTGTGCCAGAAATGTTTGAACACAAAGAATAACAAAGGCCAGGACACATGCTTACTTAGTTTCATACCCTCTTGTCATCCTTCCCTGTGTAGCTTTCAGCGCCTTGTCAGGATGATAGAAGCGAGGAAGCACTTGGAACCTGCGACAAGTCCCTGTAACTCCGCTTACACTTCACGGATTTGAGAAAGCTTTTGCAACAAGAGATGCATGAGGCAGTGAGATGATTTGATGCATACTTGGATAGGTGGTTTAAGATTTACACTTAGTGCAAGTTGTCTGAAATTTCAGGGTTTTGCCTGCAGTAGTCTCATTACTCCTGTAAGTTCAGTGCAATTTCACCTTGTCATTGAACAGGTCTTCAAATATGTGCCATAAATTACGAGTTATTTTGTTGTGCTTGGTCATGCTTTGTGCTTGTAATGTAGCATTGTTGCTGTTGTCATTCTTTATGAAACCACCGAGTACCTTTGCTGTGTCTTTTTTTCTAATAGTGCGGGACCGAAGGGAGATAACCTCTATGAATGGGTATCAACCATTCTTGGCCCCCCAGGATCAGTGTATGAAGGTGGAGTTTTCTTCTTGGACATACATTTCAGCCCAGAGTATCCTTTCAAACCACCAAAGGTAATCCTGTTATGTTGCATGTTACCTCTTCTCTTGTACTGTTTAGTGACTCTTACTGGGTTCAGCAGTGGCAGAAATTGTGAATTGTGCTGTCTCATACAGCAGGATCTCAGATGCAGACTTAGCCAGCACAAAGTCCAGTACTCACTTGACTTCACTTCATCCAGCTTTGATATGACAAATTATTTACCAATATCGCTATTATCACCAACATCGAATCACTATCGGAATTTATGGCACAAGTAGAAAAAATGTGCTTGCGTAAGAGCACCTATGTCACCAAAATAGATTTCTTCATTTCATCTTCTACAAACTTTCCCATTTACGACAACTTGTTCCTTCGCTATGCTCAATGCTAGAAGTTTAATCTTATTTACCCTAGTTTTATTACCAGCCCCTAGCAACACCTGTAGTATTGTTATTCTCTTTGGCCACTTCTTGCGAAGCCTCATGCTCCATCTTATTTTTCATTCTTTATCATTTCCCTTGAACCTAGCATGTATTACGTGTTTTTGTATAAATTCCACTGAATATACCGTTCTTTAACCAGCATTTTCTTTGCCTTACTGTATACTGTATATATCGTGTTTCTTGTTTTTGTTTTTCTCTGTAACCCACATATGCTGTAATTACGCTACAAATGTAAGTGTTTGTTTCTCTGACTTGTTTTGCTTTAGATTTTTTTTCCCCTATTTTTCATTGCTTGTACTGAAAATCATTGTACTGCCCAACTGCCACGCTCTCGAATGAGAGTAGCAGTATTGTAAATAAATAAATAAATATGAACTGAAATTGTAATGGAAAATGCTTCTTTAAAAATTGCGGACCTTTTTAATGCAGACAAATTAACCATGACAAAATAAGGAAGTTGTGCAGTATAATTCTTTTTTAGGCCATTGGTGACTCATTTCGAGGTGACCAGCATAAAGTGCTCTAATATCTGTGATGAGCAATGTTTAAACTGATGTGTTGCCACTGCTCATGAAGAGAAACACTATGCACACCTCTAT
Organism: Rhipicephalus sanguineus; assembly: GCF_013339695.2. Lineage (NCBI taxonomy): Eukaryota > Metazoa > Arthropoda > Arachnida > Ixodida > Ixodidae > Rhipicephalus > Rhipicephalus sanguineus. Next base: position 267,699,241 of record NC_051176.1, read on the forward strand.
GATTGCTTGGTGTAGTGTGCCATGTTTCCTATTTGTGTACACAGTGTATGGTTTTTAGAGTGCAAGCCAGCCTCAGCATTAAAATCATATGCAACTTTGAACCTATTGAATGCCAGCCCTTTACCAGTACCAGAACGCATAGAATCTGGGGTCATGCATTATAGATAGGGGACAACTTTAGTTCTCAGTAGTTTGATGTCAGACCAACTTCAGACTTAGCCCCCCGCCCTTTTTGTTTTGAGACATGGCTACACAAGTGCGTATTAATTTGCCCATGCATCAGTTTCCAGCACAAGATGGTACATTGCCTTTAAGCATTTCAAGAATATTGGCTGCAATGATGTTATTTCCTGCTTTACTGCATCTGCTAACAACTGCGAAGCAAACTGTGAAAGTGCGAACTGTTTCATCTCAGGGACATTTTATTTTTAATGTGGTTATTCAGGTATTTTCATTCGGAAACACGAGTTTCTTTTTTACAATGCCTGTGGTTCAGAGAACCCATTTACACTTCTGCTCCTTAGTTATTTGGTTCAACCTTCTTGAAAATTTTTCATTTGTTGAGAACATGGGTGCATTGGCATCTCTTGGTCATACATCCCAGTGTGTACAGAAAACCTTGTTTATTCAAATTTCAAGGGGATGCCTGCTGAGCTTGAATTGAATGCAAACTAATGAAAGTGATGTATGAAAGGCTGCATATGACGAAAGGAGTGGAAGTACCTCTGTAGCAACCGCCTTTTATTTTTAAAAATTTGCGATCGTTTTAAGTGCGAATGCACTTTATAAGCGACCCTGAATCCGCCGTCATCCACGCTCCTCCTCCTCTCCCCTAGCAACGGCGCGAGGAGCGAAGAGGAGCGTCTGTAGCAACGGCGCAGCGACGTCACGCCCCACGTGACTGCGCGCGCTCCGCCCTCCGCTCCGTGGCTGCGCGCGCCCCGCGCATTGCCTGTGGTGATGAAGGCCGGTGGCGAGACGCCGAACAAAAGCGTGCGAAGCGAGCCGAGCACCCTGAAGCCGATCTGGCGCGGGGACGCACGATGCGTGAGCGAGCGCGGGCCCTCGAATTCGATCGGCCGGACGCGCGCTTCAAGCGAGACTTCCTGGACCGCAGCTTCGGATATAGCTGCGCGGTGTGCGATCGACTGTGGTTCGACAACAACCTGAGCCCCATCTCGGGCGTGCGCAACGCCGCCAACAAGTTGAACGCGTTGCGGGTTCTTTGGAACGAGTTCGGAAGACAGATCATCATCATCAGTAAAAGTGCTTTGCACTTAAAAACGGCCAGACCTCCGTGGGTCGGCTGGCGCGTGCTCTCTCGCTGCCGTCTCCTTCGCTCGGCTCTGCAGTTTAGTCGCGCGCGCCCCCTCATAGCATCACCCCGTGCTTCGCACTTCCTCATACTCCCGTTCGGGGAAATGCGGGTTTTTTTCTGTTTTTGTTTCTTGTTAAGTGGTTACATCCACTGCTTGAGCTATCTGGTAACGGACCTGTTAAATAAATTCCTGTGATAGACGCACAACATGAAAGTGCATCTGTTATTTAGCTGGCTCCATGTAGTTGAATAAACAAGTAAATAAACAAAAAAAAAGCTTTGCAATATGGCGGTCAGAGTTCTCTTTCTTTTTATTCATCTTGTCCATTAAATACTCTTACCTGATGTCAGGTACTTTTTATTTTGATTCAATGCAAGGTAGCCTCAGTAGTCATTCACAAGCAAAGTGCTGTGCTCTGTATGTCTCTTATCAGAATGAAATTTCATCCAATTGATAGTGTTTTAAACTGTAGCTGCAATTGTTGATGACAGAGAGTTGCCTGGCTTAAGGTAGTTGCTCAAATCCATCGTCATCTTTCTGCAGGTTACATTTCGCACCCGCATCTATCACTGCAACATCAATAGCCAAGGAGTTATATGTCTAGATATCCTCAAGGATAACTGGAGCCCAGCCCTCACCATTTCCAAAGTTTTACTTTCAATATGCTCTCTACTCACAGATTGCAACCCAGGTAAGTAGCTCTCTGCAGTCTGCCTCATCTAGCCCAGAGTTGTAACAGGCTTAGCAGTGCTTTCATTCTGAAAACAAGGGTTCAACTTATGTCTATTTGCTGCAAATGTACAGCCTAAATTGTTCAAAAGAACAGACTCAGGCAAGTTGGTATTGTGTAACTTCTGGTGTAGCACAAACAAGCACACGAGACGACAAAATAGACGTGTATAGTCAACGTTTACTTTGTCCTCCTGAGTTGGCATTTCTGCTGCATCACAAATTAAACCTAAGTCAATCGTACTACAACTGGTTTCTTGAGGCTTGCACTCTAATCAGTGATCGACAATAGGTTTTAACTGGAATAAGTATGAAGCACAGCATCTTTTATCATTACTAACCAGATAAGTTCATTTTATGCCAACTGCATTTGCCAACTGATCTAGACTCCCATATCATTAAGCCATGACCACCAAAATTGCCCTAGAAATTTTGTATGCATAAGGCATGCATCTCATACCATTCATTCAAATGCAAGTGGTCTACCTCAGTGCATGACACACATGAAAGGCAGGAAACTATTTGTGATGTAGTTTTTATAATATGTCTTTCAGCAGTGTTGCCAACCATAGCCTGATTATCCTATGTAGAGATCGTTTGTTCATAGGACCATAGGGCTGTCCTGCCATTTTTGCTCATGTTTATTGATACGGACACTCAATGTGCTTGAGTGTAGTGCTTATCCATGCTGTACTGGGTGCAGTAGTGCTTGTGCAGCCAAATCACTGCAATTTGAATGTCAATGGAAAATCGTAGGCGTAACATCAAGAGATTGAGTGACAGAAGAATTGGTCAGTCAACAAACATGGGCAGGTGATATTGTAGTTGATTTTCAGCAAAAGGAATGGACCTTGGCCGGTCATGTAATATGTAGGACAGGCAACTGGGGGTCAGTTACAGCAATGGAATGGATGCCAAGGGTAGGGAAACGCAGCAAAGGACGGCAGTGAGTTAGATGGAGCGACAAAACGCAGTTCACCGGGATAAAATAAAATCGGCTCGCACGAGATATAGTAAATTGGAGATCATTGGGAGAGGCCTTCATCTTGCAGTGGACATAATATGCTGAGATTTATGACGATGATGGGGACAGACCTGAGTATTAAAAATGTGGCGCATTTGAAATGAGAACCACAACACGTAATGATCACCATGGTTCAAGAATGTGTGCTCTTTGCTGCTGGTGCTCGTCACACCATCGTCACTGCTAGTGCTCGCAATCATTGAGTGCGCGTTCGGGATTATTTGGGTTTGTAGGTACAGTTGGGTGCTCAGTGTGACTTGCAACACGAGAGTGCGTCGCCTCACGAGTTCAAAGACTGCCCATGGCCTCCACTAGCCCTTATTTCCATAACTAAACGATGTTCTCGCACTTGGGGATGATGCCAAATAAGAAAATATTATTTAGTTGCTGAAATGAAAACAAGTTGAAGCCATGTGCAGTCTTTCAACTCATGAGGGCACGTGCTTCCATGTTACAAGTCATATTGAGCGCGACTGTACACCACACAGCTTTTGAAAGCATGCAAGATGCATGCTGCTTTGAATACTCTGTTTACTTTCTTTTTGAAATTGCTGTGATGCCAAGCACCTAAGGGGACACTAACAGAAAAATATTTTAAGCTGTATTAATAAAATGCACTTGAATACCAAAAATGTCCCTCTTTTTGTGAGAAGGCTTGGTAAAAAAATACGCAAGAATGAAAAGTGGGTGGCCACGACACATTGAAGTTCTTGCACCAGCATGCTGTGAATGGATTTGGCAGTGTATACTGGATCTTGGTTATTTTTGTTATTAAATGTGAAGTATACATTGTATTCTAAGATAACCATCAGCAAGAATTTTTACTGAGTGTCAATGGCTCAAACATGATAAAAATATACATTCAAATCTGTGATGTCACACTGATTGGGTTTTGACTCAAAATCTAAAAATTGTAACTTTGACCTCTGTTTGGCAATTCGTTCACCAATCAATAGTATCACTAAAATTTATGAAAATGGCATTTTGAAAAAATACTCAGTTGATCTAGTGCTTGCCCCTTTTAAAGAGCAACTCTGGTTATTTTTTCAATGTCCTGTCATCTCAATAAAATTTTCATTATGTTTTCACTTAGCTTTCCTGAAAATGAATCTTAAAGATTTTTAGCCAGTTCCCGTACCATGCTTTTGAATGCAGGCCACCGACATCGTATCCTATGCCACTACCTCCCCAAGCAGGCGGCCAAAAACAAATAGCAATCCTTTCGCACTCAAATAAATTGCTACTGTCAAGTTTCCAAATGCTGGCACCATATGTTTCATCGCTGAATGACAATGCCAGTCTCTCCGTTTTCTCTCGCCATGGGTTACGGCAGGGTAGTGTTCGACATCTTCGCAGAGGTCGCATGAAGCAGCTACTTGTTTCGGTTTCAACACATCGCTTTTTGGTCATCTAAAATTATTGACTAATTGTTAAGTAGGTTGAACCATCCTACTTGTTACAGGACTGTCAGTACCATTTGAAAATGGTGATATCATAATATGATTAAAAAGATGCTGGAGTTACCCTTTAAGAAACATCCCAATCCAAGTATAAAAGGAGTCGGCAGCCATGATGATGCACTTTGGTCGTGAGACAAAAGCATCAAACTTCTGTTAGCCTGATGTGAAATGTTCTCACATTTCAGCGGACCCGCTTGTGGGAAGCATCGCCACACAGTTCATGCAGCAAAGGGAGGAACATGACCGCATTGCCCGACTGTGGACGAAGCGCTATGCTACATAAGCTTAGATAGCCAAGTAGTGGTTGCAACGACATTAATTATTGCAGTGTACACGCTCCTCCTTCCTTCCAGTTTCCACCACCAAAGTTTTTTTCGTCCTCTCATCCCTCTGCGGGGATCCACATCAGGCTTGTTGTGATGCCAGTGGTGTGTGCATGAGTCAGCCTCTGCTATGTCTTTATCATTCACCTTTTCTTTTATATATATATTATATATAAATAAGTATACATAATGCCTGGTGCATCGTGCATCTATTCTAGGGCGAAAAGAAAGTGAGATTCCTTTTGCACAAGCAACTCCGTTTGAGCATGTGTATATAGAGTTTATTTTTCGACGTTATACCCATTTTGTAACTTAATCATATGTTGGCCCCTTGTTTTTTGGCTTAATCATGATTTGTAAATTGCAATATTGTGAGGAATTGTGAAATAGTGGCTGCTTTGATATTGTGAAGCAATTGCCAAAAAAAGCAGGAAATCGTGCTGGAGAGAGCTTCCTTTAACTATGCTTGCCCCCCCCCCTTCTACAACCCATGTCCCTTTTTGTATCTACTTACGTTAGAGATTGTTTATAGCAGTGGCACTTCCCTTTTACTGGCTTACCAAAATGGTAATGGCCTAGTAGAGATTGTGTCCCTCGAATACAAGTACAGAAAGCTAGCCATTTGGCATAAGCTATGTGCGGTTCTTATGGCCATCTATTGAATTTTGTGCCTGTAATCAAGAACACCATGAACCTTACAATCCCGTGGCCAGTGTGCGTGCTGTTTGCACAGAATGAATTGTGTGTGGCACTTCCATTCTACCCCTGTATACATGCGCATGGTGTCTATTGACACGAGAGAGTGTTTTTACTGCTAAGACCGATGATTGCATGCTGAACGAGGTTTCATTCCAGTTGTAGGCACTGAAGAATGAAATGGCATAAGGAGTAAACCAGTTTTAGTGGAATAAAACGAAGTGCAACAGCCTCTTCTGTTGCTTGGATATGTGTCTGTGGTCAGTGTTGAGCTTTCTTTTCTGGTGGCTGTTGTCTCGGGGGGTGGGGGAGTTTGCTGTTCACAAGCTTTCACATAGGGAACATTGAATGGTAGCTCACATCAAGTGAGCTTTGTGTGGCAGCAAAAAAAAAAAAAGCATTTTAGGCCATTTTCATGAATTTTTTTCCCCATGTAATTGTGTAGCTACAGATGTGTCAGTTCTGTTTGCTTGTTACATAGTGATTGTGGTGTTGTGTAATTTAAATCTTCTATACAAAGTACATAAACAATAAAAAAGCGAAAATTGATATGGTGTGTGTGTTATCTTTGGATCACAATATGTTTAGTTTTATCCTATTAGTAGTGGCGGCTTCTTCATAATCATGTGCACGAGCAAGGACTTATTTTGCCATCAAGTGCTTACATAGAGGAATCGTGTCATGGTGAAAGTAATTTATGCATATTGTGCATGTACTGTACGGTCCTGACCTTTCATAAATCGCAATCATACCATCCAATTTGGTTAGAATGTTGATTATCAGTCTGGTCTTCGAGGGGAAATGATGGAACACTTGTGCTGTTCACTACCTAAACATTTTAGTGGAAAACCAGTGATGCTACCAAGGACTTCTGATTTGGAGCAATTTTTGGAGCAGCAAAATTTCCGGTTTGGAGCACTTTGAAGCAGCAAAATTTTCATCTTGGAGCACTTTGGAGCAGATAATTTTGCATCTGGGAGCACTCTGGAGCAACGAATTTTAAATCCTGGAGTGCACTACAGAAGCATATTGCATTAACATTCAAGCACCTGAATATTATTATGGGGCTCTTATGAAGGCTAAAAATATTTCGATTCATTGCAAATCTTATGGTAAAAATCATCCCAGGAGCATAGGCGTGCGCACAGGGGGGGGCAGGGGGCGGCCGCCCCCCCTAATCACCTAAGAGGGGGGCGCAAAATCTGCCCCGTACAGTGACTCTTCTAGTCACCTAAGAGGGGGAGGGGGGCACAAAATCTGCCCCATACATTGACTTAGTAGAGTGGGTGGGGGGGCGCTGCGATGAACCTTCGCAAAGAGAGAGGAAACGCCCCGCCCGTCTTTCGTAAGGAGCATGAAGGGACGCCAGGGGAGCGGAGGGGGGGGGGGGGGACAGCATCGTTCGAAGGGCGCAGTCGCTTGCGCGCGCGCTATCTCGAGGCATCAGGAGACGGCTCGTAATCTTGCTGTGTTCTCAACGCTTACTTCGCGTTTAGAGAACTCGGAGCAAGAAAACGCTTAGGTTCCTGGAGCGGCCGTATTCCCTTAAACCAGCATTTTGTTGAGTTACGCGAGATCGGATCCAAAAGAGTTCGCTGCTAGCCTTACTTAGTTTAACAATACAATTTTTTTGGTATCGCATTCATTGCTTCGCCCTTAAATGAAACTGAGTTTTTTTAACCGTTAGCTATTGAGCCCTGAAAGCGAGGGGTGGACGTGTAACATGGCGTAGCCGCTTCACTATGGGCCGTCAGCGACGGGCCCGCTACTGACAGCAGCGCATTTGCGGCTGCTCCGACCAGGAGATATGCTTTTACTAATGAGATGACATTTTTAGAAAAGCAAGCAAAAAATTCGAATTGGAACCCTAGCACGTGAGCTCGAAAGGGCAGGGCCTTTTAGGGGGTATTTACCGCAGAGTGATTACAAACTCGGACGTGCTGGCGGAAGGAATTACGAAAAAGCTCTTCTGGATAAAGATCCATGGATAAAGTATATCCGAGGAAAAGTGTCAACGCGTTTCCACCGTTCGCGTGCTCTTCCATAAACTCGAAGCAAGTAAAATTCGATATTGTCCCATATATCTATTGCGAGCGATCCCAGATTTCATTCCGCGATGTCCGGAAACAGAAGTGACAGACATTTTAGCGGCACGCATGTAGTTATTACTGAACATTGCTTTCCTTACGTGCCGTGCGACGCTTGAAACGAGCTATCAGCAGCGTTTCTGGAACAGACGACGTCCGCCGATGAATTGCCGTCGCACTTTCTCGCTACCGATAGGCCTAGACGTCACGAGTTTCTGCGGAGAGCGCGTTTTGCTGTCGAGCCGACTTGTTGAACAGAAGCTGCGTCGGCACCGTGCATGGCATCGTGGCTTACCCGGAACGCACGCGCGAGCGCTATTTATTCAGCGGAATAATTCTTGGTCTGGCAGACTTTATTGGCAGCCCCAAGATCGAGCTGCGCATGCTCTGACGCGCCGGCGAAGCGACTGCCGGTGATAGACGACCCAGAACCCGAGACTTTGGCGCAGTTTGGCGCAATTTTCGTCGATATTATCAGGATGGCGCAGTAAATACAATTTGGCGCACTTTGGCGCAGTTGGCGCAGGAGTGGAATCACTGGGAAAACTCAAACCAAGCCTGTACCAGAGGAATGAATGAAGTTATGCTGCCTTGCTATTAAAACCGAAGCTTAGTGTCCTGTTGTTAGTCAAAGGAGCTAACATGGACATAACCGATGCAGACATTCTTCGATTTGCGTTTTTGCTCTTTTGTTGCATTCTCTCGGGTGTACCTTACAGTGTTTGCCACTCTGTGGTCTTCCTGATTGTGCTGTTATGCCTGCTGTTCCGTACTCCTCGTACTAGTGTAGCATGAAACTGAATAGAAGCCTCGTATAATGTCTGGTCGGCGGCATTGGTAATGCAGTGTTGACTGTGCCACTTCAGAAATGCATTAGAATACACAATACACTGATCTGTGGAGTTAGGGTGCAGCTCAATGGGGATGATTATCTTTATTGGTTTCTTTGAAATGGGTGATGGTCACCTAGCCTGTTAGTTCTAATGAGGTCTTATCAAATCTGTTGCAGTCTAGCATTTCTGGCATTCTCTTACTGATGTTTCTTCATTTAAGCCTCTATTTCTAGTATATAATTGTTGTACCACTATGTACGCCTTTACAACTACAGTTCTATCAGTCTCTTGCCTTTTTTCCCCCACCAAAGTTCTGTAAATGTCTCCTGTTTCATCGCAACCGCTGACCAGTTACACTTCTATCTGCTTTGAATCCCAGAGCCTCTTAGAGGTGGGTGCCTTCCACTGGTCATGCGGGGTGGTAACCTTGGCATTCTATTGCAATGTGTTGAATAGTTTCAGAACTTTACTTGTAGTGGACATGCCTCATCCTGTTGCTACATTTCTTCCGGTAATAGGGAGTTTTCGAACAGGGGCCCCAAAAATAGCGTCGAGGCCACTGCGCATGCGCGAGACCCAAACAGCGTTTGGGTTTTGCATTGGAGACGCTATTTCACAAATTTAGCGGGAGCCCCAAAGCCCGCCCCAAAAGCTTTGGGTCAAACATACATGACGGTGCCCACTGAGGCGATGGCTCTTGCCCCAGACTAGAGTGACCTATAATAGGGGGAGCGTCCAAAGCGCCACAGACCCCATTCGAAAACTCCTAGCTCGTGCTTGACCCAAAGCGAGCACACGCAAAGGGCTTTGGGGCCCCAAAATTATGGGGCCCCTATTCAAAAACTCTAATATTTGTCTTCTGGCATCCAGTTCAGGTCCCTAAATAGCAAAGCACTACTCTTTGTGTTATCAGATTTTGCCATCCAGTCTTTTCTTTTCTGTAATCGTATGCCCTCGTGGTGACCACCACGGGAAATGCGCTGTGCAGGCAAAAAGGATTTTAAGAAGGAAATTTCTTCAAAAATGCGAGGCATTGGTAGCACTGGCAATGTATTACAATAAAATTAGACAACTATATTAGGTTTGTAATTTTTGGGGGGCATATAGCAGTAAACATTCTAAGTGAACAGGTCTGGTGTTGCGTGAACAGGCAAACGAATAGTTCTCACTCGAGTAACGTTGGCACGATGGGCATGCACAGACAGAGGTGAGCAAATGCATTTTGTTTACTCTCACTTTAATGAGCTTCTGAAACATTTGAGGTATGCAGCCTCCTACACGTGCATTAATGGTGTGAGTGGTTTGAAGCCACCATTACACGGTTTTACAGCCCAGACCACCTCTGCTCACCCAGACTTCTGCTGCAGCTTACCAGCAAGATAAGCAGCATGGCGACCATGCTGTGGAGCTAGTGCAGCTGACTAGAGGAAAAACACTCACCTGCTTCTCTCCACGTCCCTGGCACTGAGCAAGGCGCTATCCGTCTCTGCTCACACTTGCATGGTTTACAGCGTACTATGCACAATAGGATCTTACTGCCTCTTATCTTTATACAAAATATAATGCTTATGGCAAATTTTCACCTCGAACGTTCCATAATTGTTACCTTAATAATTAAAGGAGGCAGGGCTTGCAACGTAATCCAGACAGTATCTCAGCTCTGACATGCAAGAAGCACAGCTGGTTGGGGTACGAAGCCAGCATGTGCAGGCAAAAAAGTCTCGTGACGCTAGTTGAGGCAAGGGAGAGAGTCTTCAGTTCAATATTTTAATTTCCTGTACCTATGCTAATTTTTGAGGGAACTTCCAGTGCATAAACGAGATGATGTGACCTGGTGAGAGACCCTTTACAGCAGGAAATGAGATAAACTTTTCCTATCAAATAACAGTATATTGTACTGTAATAACACACACAACAGCTGCACAAGTCCACACATCCTTCTGTCCATATTCTCCACACTGCGTTGCTGGGTTGCTTTCCCTAAAAGTCTAAGTTTCTATCCAGGAGACTCGCCCACCTTTGTATGTTTTGAGGAGCCTTGACAAAAATATGCTCTTCACTTTAATAGGAGACTGCTGCTGCAGCAATCTCGACATTAACAGCTCATTTAGTGCACAATATAGATTTTTTTTAAATGTCGATCAGTCCAAAAATGTGTGCAGCATAGCATTGGGACAAAAAGTGTTGCAGCGATGAGAAGTAGCACTCATGCAATGACGCAAGAAGAAAGACTTGCATAGTTTTCATACTTAGGCAATATAAGGAATGCTGTTGTGTAAGTTTGGCTGGCAACACCTGTAGCCACCGAAGTTTCAGCCAGTAATTACCTATGATGAGTGCTACGTGCAGTATGTATAAGCAGATGTTTGTTACAATTTGTGTGCACAGTCATGGTGAAAACACTGCAACTAATGTCTTTCACTGCACAATTTTACTGCAGAACTTCAGTAATAGACTCATTACAAAATACTGTGTAATATTCAGTTCAATGCAACTAACGTGGACATGGTGTGCACTAAGCAGAATTGCTAATAGGCTCTTTTATAAAAAAAATCAGCAATGTTGTGTTATCCAAAGCTCCTGCTTCCAAGTGGCATCACCCTGTGTTTAACAATGTATTAGTACATAACCAAACAGCTGCTTGTCATACATGCCCTATTAAGGCACACACTGAACGCGGAGCACACAAGCGGGCAAGCGGAGAGAGAGCAAGAGCGCGTGGCTGTTTAGACCGACTGCGTTGCCTTCTGCCCGCTCCACCGCGGGGGGTGGAGCAATCCACTAATCCACAGTGGACGCGTCGCCATTTTGCGGCACTATGCAATACTGCGCACGTGCGTCTCGGGCCCTGATTGGCTGCGGCCAAAGCGGCAAACTTTTCTGCGCGGAGAAAATTGGTCCAGGAGCGATCCGGGCAAGCGGCCGCGGGCTTTCCGCTTTTGCGGATAATCCGCGTCCGCTTTCCGGATCCGCCTCCCCACTTTCCGGATCTGCGCTCGGTGTGAACGTGCCTTTACAATGCATGTCTTCAGCAGTATCTTGGCATGCATAGTAACTTGCAGTCATAACCATTCATTTTATGTAACAGTACCTCAATTGCACCACAGTGGAAAAATATAAAAATGGGTTGGGCTGATTATACAGCCTCTCAGCTGCCAACCCAAAATGACACATTCAATGCTAGAACTGTTGCTGTCCTAGGTCATAACACTAGGAATATGTAGAATACACTTTCAGAGGTTCAGAAAATGAACCAGATTTAAGCTAAAGTACTTTCACTTGGAAGCATGCTGTTAATTAAATATGCAAACTAGAGGGCTGACTAAGATGCATGGTAAGTACGCCTGGATAAATGATATGGTCTATGACGTGGCTGATATGAAACTTAGCAGTTGCTTCTCTTAATATAAATTAAATAGCCTGCCCTGCATTGTCACAAGTGCTAATAGGCAATACTGCTGCAAGCTGCACAGTAGCAAAATTACATGGGAGGCAAGGAATAACATGAAATCTCAAAAGGCTCAGAAAATGCTTAGTTCAATTTAAATAGCACTTATTCATATTCAGTATCCACCAGCAGGTTTGTTAGCCCTTCACACATGTGCAGTGCAAACAAACTATTTTTCACTAGACATTTCCACACTGGTATGAAACACTTATACTGACATTAACAGGTTGCACTTATAACAAGGTGAACAGACTTAACAGTATAGCAGATGCACGAATGTTGCAAAGTAAATCAAGATTGCAGAGCACAGCGATCATTAAGATCTTTGGGTTGCATCTCCTGCATCAGTTGAATCTGCTGCTGCAACAGGTTGTAGACTGGATCATCCTTTGCGTGTGAAAGATCATCATAGCGGCTCCCTACAGTCCACAAGGTTTCCACATCGTAGTGTTTGCGTGCTTCTGCCAAAAATACATGCAACACCACGTTCCCCATGTCGAGCACTTTCCAGTCAGCACTTTCTTCTCCCTCAATAACCAGGTTTGGGTCTGTGCTATCCTTCTTGCGCTTGTACTGCAAACAAAATATAGAGGAGATAGATGTGCGAGTACAGTGAATAAGCCTTGATAATTTTGCAGTACTGTAAGGTTAAACATTGATTTTTCACAGCAAGTTGTGCAAACGATAAAGAAGGCACATTAAACAACTAGGCAGCACAACCAAACCCAGATTTAAATTATTTTCATTTCCCGATTTTAATTGCATTGAAAACCATGTTGTTTTTTCGCTATTTAAAAAAGTAATTTTGCCACGTGGTCTCGATGTAACAAAGTTTTTAGCTATTCCAAGCATATTCTCGGGCCCTCTGAGGCTAGTAGCTTTAGCAGAAATCTAAAGCAAGTCGACCAAGGTAGACTTCACGTGTACATGTCCTTTCGCATGAAACATTTCAGTGGCAGAACCACCATCGTGCACGCGAGTAACGCTGCTCCCCATGTGTCGTGGCCGTGGGGTGCAAGACCGCCCACACATAGGAGCCAAATTCTAACAGAAGCCTTCAAGAAGGTTCGTGGCAACCTGACAAGATTTTCATAACATTGGCTTGGAGTAAAAGTACCAAGTCTCTCAAAACATGTTGTCATGTACTGAAGGTAGTGCAACTGATGTCTAGAGCTGGAAAAGCATATGTCAGCTATGTTTTATTTCAAATGATGGTTTCCTGTGTAGCTAACCTGGAAAGCTACTAGCTAGCTTTTCCAGCAAGCTACTAATGAAATACTATCACCACGAATAATCTGAGAAGCTATGGTGTTTTTTTACAGGTGTTCTTTTACCTCGATCTAACGAAATTCGCAACATGAATATTTTTGTTGCAAGTATGACCTCAATATATTGAGGTTTGACTGTATATGCAACCCTTTAGCAAGTCAATCAGACCAGATATAAAATAAACATGGTACAGCTTTATGAACAATTAGGCAGCGAAACACCAATATCAGCTCTGGGCAGGGCCATACCCAGGAATTTTTTTAGGGGGGTGTTCTTGTGCAGAACAGGTAACTTTGGCCACTGGTGGTCGCTGTGAAGGAGTGCAAGTATTTTAGTGTCATCCGAAATGCATGACAAAATTTCGGAGGGTGTCACAACCTCCTCAACCACCCCTTAGTTAAGGCCCTGGCTATGGCCAATGACAACTTATATTCATGGAACTTCATGGACATGTTTTTGAGCTCCAGAGCATTTCACACAAAGGCAGTCAGAACCAGCAATATGCAGCTGCACAGACTAAAATGTTAATGAGCTCGTTCAGAAATCCGCGAGTAAAAAAACATGACCTTTAGCTTTTTCTTTTCTTTCTTCAAATTTGAAACATTGAAAAACAACCAAAAATCAATCTGGCTGGGATGATTGTATTGGCTTGCATGAAAAGAATAGCTTAAGTAACAAACTGCATTCAGCTTGCTTTAGCATACCTACAAAACTAGATAATTATTAAAGTAACTTCACCTATTCACACACGTGCATCTGAGTTCTGGAAGTAGCTCGTATAATTTCTACCTTAATGCATACAAGAAATGACCACTCGCTCTGTGCAGGAAAATGATTATTAGTAAACGTCTGATGCATGGTAATGAAAGACCTGCATTGGGTTCTTATTTCATTGCATTCACAATGGCTCCTGGGCAACTGCTGATTTCCTTTAGTTGCTCATGTGATGAAGCATTACATGCTTTAACATATGCCACAATCTACAGCAAGAGACTATACTAATCCACTATGTAGAATTTAACAGTGCAACCAGCACGTGTTTATCATACAAAAAGTTAGGTACGCAGATGCAGAAACAAGAGAATGGAAATAAAAAAATTAATTGTAAGGTATTACAAGCAAGAATCACAATATGATTATGAGGCACGTCATTCACCTGCTATGATAACAGGCTGACGTGTTTTGCAGAATGCATTAATAAGTCTGCAGAATGCTGTTCAGGCATTGTGCACAAAGTTCTTTTAGCTGCAGCCGATTTTACATAAAGCATAAAAGCCATTAAGCATAACAGGTAGTTAACTGGAGGATTATCAACTAATCTTTCGTAGTAATGCCATGATTGTAAATGCACTCTGAAATTTGATGACCACACAGTTCCACTCAGACAAGAATGAATAAGTGCACCTTATTGTTTAGGCATGGCATGTAACTATTTCCAGAAGTGCATTTGAAGCCAGCCTTCGATTACCTTACATAAAGATGACATGTCATGCCTAAATAGTCATCTTTTGTGTAGCGCCACACATGTCCCAGATCGACGGGTTCCACCGCCATTCCTAAGCCATGAGCAGATAAATTTTGCATCTACCTTCTATTCTGTCACAATGTGACCTTTCATTTGATAATCATGTTTGCATTGCCCATTTCCTTTCAGCTATGTCCATGTCTGCAAGCCTCCTATTTATGATGAACATCCAACAGCTTTTCAAATCATTCTGGTTCTTCATAGAGTGCTTCTCAGAAACAGATAGCACAAATGGACTTTGCTAGAAATACTATCTACATGGAGACACAAATACTAATAAAAAGGTTCAGCCAGCTTGGGTAGCTGTAGTAATACTTATCAGCCTAGAAACTTTCATGTCATTATCTCCATTCTGTATTTTTGATGTGTCTCCATACCAAGCTTCACTTCCCGATTATAAAAATAAAACGATAGGCATTATTGTTGTTTTTCTTTTGAGTTTTCTTATCTGTTTTCAACCAAAGCTTTGCTGCTTGTCGCAAAATACAAGAAGGATAGACCCCCAGAGAGCTTATCTTTACCACATTCCATCCATGTACTGCACATAAAAACACTTTCCTCTGCCGCTTTTGTACTGCTGCTCCAAGCTGTCATTGGTTAAATTTTATGCCAACAACACTTTCACCTTTTCTTTTTCCTGTTCACACATAGAAATGCATCAGACAGTCTACAAAAACTGTCATTACAATGATCACGGTTTCAAAATGATTACAAGTTTCATACCAATTTTCGTAAAAATTCGGTCACTCCTCGGGCTTGACGTGGTGATATTGCTGTTGCTAAAACCAAGTAGTCTGCATAAGCCATCTCCTTTGGAACTGTGATAACAGCAATGTCAGACAGTTTTTCCTCTCGTAGAATGTCAACCAGCTCTTCAACTTCAAAGACACCTGTTTCACCACCTGTGGATAAAAAAAAATATTTATGGCAGTTTCTATGGCTAAACAAGAGTAAAGAACAGTTGCGTGTGCTCAAAATCTCAGTCGAACATTGACAAAATGTTGGCAGATTTTGTGCCCACATCACTCACGCCAAGTACTCTTCATTGATTAATGCATGAAATATGGCAGGCTGGTACTGTGACAAGATGGCTACAAATACAGTTTGAAATAAAGGAAAAGAAACGGCAGACAGACAATGGTGGCCACTTTAATGTTTTAGCAAACACATTACTATTGAATTAGCACCACATTCCTTGGAGCTAGCATCCAACCATTGTAAAACAACTCCTCGTTTTTTTTTTTCAAGGCCATTCTAAAGATGCCAATAATGCAACTACGTTTGCTCCTTCAGAAATATGTACTTTCTCCCACACAGCAGCCTTGTTTACACAGAACAAGGCAGAAGCAAAGATATCTAGCCCCTTTGACAATGCCGCTTCACGTTTTTTTTCTTCTAAAGGTAGTGCAAGTGTTGAAACACAGACAACCACTAAATCACAAAAAAGATAGGTGCTGTGTTTGAAGGCTAAACTAAACACTGAATCACACAAACACATGGTCATGTTTTACAAGCAGACTGCTCTTAAGCCTAGTTTATTTTTAATAAAAACTGACCCCCCCCCCCCCCCCCGTTCCGAGGCCACTTCGGCCTCTTCTTCAGGGGCAACTGTCCAGCAAGACACCAGGGATAGCGTTTTTAAGCGATCACGTGCTCTCCTCTCTGCCATCGTTTTTTCCACTGTTGCGGTCTTTGTGTTGCCTTCTCCACCGCTGTATTTGAAGGCCGTGCACATATATGCTCATTGGTGCCCCTGATGGTCTTTTGAGGTTTCCAACATCATCTGCATGTGCCACAATTGTAAATATAGTCTTTTTGTGCGGCTAACTTCAATGCCAATGATCCGAGGTTGTCAAAGTTTATACAAATGACCGCTTAAAAATGCTTCCTTTGGTGTCTTGCCGGACAGTCACCAGTAAAGGAGAGGCCAGGTTAACCTCAAATGTTGGCCAGTTTTTACTAAAGCTAAACTTGGCTTGAGAGTCATCCTCTTGTATTGTTTTTACCCAGCCAGACAGAGGTCTGTCGAAGATGTCTACCTTTAAATGTTCACGTTTGCGTGATTTAGTGCTTGTCCACATCTCAAGTGTGCTGCTTTAATAATGATAAAGGCTAACCAATACCTCCCAGACAGTTTGTTTCTTACCTTCAAACGTAATTTCAGAAATAGCACATTCAAGCATTTGAGTGCCCAAAGCGCCGCACCCTGCTTGTGTTTTTTTGTATTTTGTTGTTTTCTGTTTGGCCATTTGCATCCCAGCCAGATTAAAAAAAACAATGCCGTCTGCATTGTCTTTTTTAAAAGACAATGTTGACATCAGCAAACATGAGATTAGATTAATTAGATAAATACTTCACCATGCTTTGCTAATAAAATTCATAATTAGTTACCTTACGTTGCAAGTGAAGCTAGTCAGTGCTTATCTAGCCATGCATAAGAACTTGGGAACATAGGTCGGCAAAATAAATTAAACTCACTCACAAAGTACGTTTCCGCCAAGGGCTTGCCCAAACTTATACTCACCATAATTCTATTCGAATTCAGACTCGCCAATATCCTGCTTAATCCTCACTGTGACGGAACCTGAGGGCAAGTATTAACCTGGTGCGATCCTCTGCATTCCTGCTAAGTGGTCATGATCTGAGCAGTGACTCGCCTCAATTCGGCAGTTACAAGTTACATTAAATGAGGAAATCTGAAATGGTTATCTAGCGACAATCACATATTGACAGATGTGCGCTGCTGTCAATAACGAAACATACGTTGTATACTATCATTAAAAGTTTGACAAATTTCAAGTTCAAAGAGTTCGTGCATTCTGCATCTTTTCAATAAAGCCAGATTACCTTGTAGGCGCTTATCAAGATGCGCTACTTTGATTAGATGTAACTCCGTGATCGGACAGGCACTCACGTTTCAAGTTGAAGCCTTCCAGTGGATCAACTTTGATGTTTTGAGGAATGTAATCCACATCATCAGACATTTGCTCCTCAGCAGAGTCCAGGATTATCGACGAGTCTTCGTCTGCAAATAGCATTTTGGCGTTAGCTCTGGCAGAGTGCAGCAGGCTGCGAACTCGGGGGCCATCTGTTGGGCTTTCTTTTGGCAGGTCTCCCTTCGGTGCGGCAGCAGGCGCAGGACTACTGCCACTGCTACCTCCTTCGGCCGGGCTCGGCTTTGGCGGCACGCATTCGAAATCGCGCCAAATGTCATTCAAAATTGAGCGTGTTTCGTCATCAGGCTCCAGCAGGGGCTTCTTGGATGATTGACTGCTTTCCAATTTTGAGTCCAGGGCGTCGTCTTTCCGCAGAGACGAGTGACGCGCGGAGAAATGACGTCGTAAAGCGGCCTGGTTGACCAGCCGCTGACATAGCTGGTCGCAATGAACATCGGCAACCCGGTAGCCCATTTGTCTCACGCCGAGTCCTCCAACTCTGAAAAGTGTGGTTAGCACCATCTGTGACCCCATCGCGATGTCTGAACTCCTTGGGCCTCGACGGAGCGACGACCGGAGTTTCACTAAGCCCACCTCTCTACTCAGGCAAACGTGAAATGTGCGATACCTGCAGCTGTACCTGCAGCCTTCAGCCACTGCTGTTGCGACGCGGCCGACGAAACCGGAAAAACCTTTCAATAACGGAAGCAAGCGGATCTCCCAAGGTTATCAGTAGGCAAACTTTGCGTCACCCAGATTATGCAATATCGCTCACTGGCTCTGTGACGGTATATCGCTGCTTGTAAAATAATAATTCAAATACTTGAACGAAGTTAGTATATTTAGGATGTTACTTCGATAGAGCTCAATTGTTAAATTCGGCGTATGCGCCAGTAGGAGCTTAGGAGGCGCTAGCAGCGCGCGCGCGGGGAGGAGCAGACCGCGCCGCTATTTCCCCGTCAACTCGTTCGTAGCAGAAAATTTGGCTTTGTCACTGTATTTTTTAAATGGTATTGAACTGTCACAGCCAAGAAAGGCGCCACAAGCGTCGTCAAAGAACAGTATTTGTAGCGCGAAGACGGGAGGTCGCCTTGGTATCCTCAGATTATTATTTCTAGTGCAGACGAATGAGGTTGCTCGGGCGAAAGATTGGTCGCACCACTGTTTCAGTGTACAATATGCTTTAAGTGGTCGTTCTGTGTGACCACCCCGTGTGCATAAAACGCTTCACCGTAGACTGTTGTAAGTTCGCAGCAGGTGCTATGCAACGCGCTTAAATGACTCCTATTCTGCTGCTTCCAGCCTGTGTGGCTATTGGCACAGGGTGGTTATATCTTCTCACTACATTCCTTCCGAGCATCGGCCACGAAGATTATGTGTAAGAGAAAAATATGCTTCCACAGCTATTTGAAACAGGTTACGTGATTGCGTATAATGTGCAAGTATTGTGTTTCAGGGGTCGCCTAAAGTTTCCCAGTAGTCACCAAGAACTGAAAGAATTAGCGGAGCTACTGAGTGCGTACAAAGAGCAACACGCGGCTTATGTTTTTGTGCTATTTTCATCGGCATACTTGTACAAGCAAACGTTTGCCATTCCGGGATCAGTTTTTCTGGTAAATGCATCGCTTTATCATATTCTAAAAGCAGTAATTGGACATGCTTATATTGGAAACTAACACGCTGCCTTGCTTTCTTTAGAATGTCCTGGCTGGTGCACTGTTCGGCGTCTGGAAAAGTTTTTTGTTGACTTGCCTGCTTTCCGGAATAGGCGCATCACAGTGCTATTTGCTGTCCAAATTGTGTGGCCAAAAGTATGTTGTGGCCTACTTTCCCGATAAAGTAAAGCTTTTACAAGACAAGGTATGTATTAACTTATATCTGCTTTCACTACACTAAGCTTAGTGTTTCAAATGAATTCAAACAAAAAATATTGCTCTTATTGATATATATGAGTGTTATAATTTGTGCTGGTAGAATGTTTTGTATGGTTGCATGCTATTTGTGGTGGCACCATTGAACATACTTCACAAACACGGTAAATGATAGCCATGTAAACATTAAGGAGTTTTCGAATAGGGGCCCCAAAACCCTTTGCGGGTGCTCGCTTTGGGTCCAGCAGGAGCTAAGAGTTTTCGAATAGGGTCTGCGGCGCTTTAGACACTCCCCCTATTCGAAGTCACTCTAGTCTTGGCCAAGAGCCGTCGCTTCAGTGGGTGCCGTCAGGTTTGTTTGATGCAAAGCTTTTGGGGCAGACTTTGGGGCTCCCGCTAAATTCGAGAAATAGCGACCCCAACGCAAAACCCAAACGCTGTTTGGATCTTGCGCATGCGCAGTAGCCTCGACGCTATTTCTTTGGGACCCCAAAACGATTGGAGCCCCTATTCGAAAATTCCCTATTTACATGTCCACTTTCATCGTTGTCGTCCTTTTTGTGAAGTGTATTGTTAGCGAAACTTTCAAACAAAATGAGAACATAAAGTAGCAATATGCCAAATTCAGACAGCAAGCAATTGAAATTTATTTAAACTTTATATAAATCTTGTACATTTGTAAGTTGCATGTTCCTAGGTTGTGTGGAGGGCAGGTGTATATGCATTTCATTTCACTTACGAGTGTGGTCCAAACTGGGCTTGCCAGCTGATCCAATAAACATGAACAGTAGATGATTTTCAAGATGATGTAGCAAAGATAAGCAGACGATCTACTAGTTTTAGCAGACATACAGAAAAAAGCTTATCAAAAGTAAAAAAAAAGGGAAGAATGGGCAGTTCAGTCTTGGAACATGATAGTGAAAAGTTTGAGGAATTAAGAATGAATGCTCTTTCGACTATTTTTTTTTACATATATGAATGCCCGAGAGAGGCATCTGCAATATGGCTCATAATGTGCCAGTTTAGAAAGAACTGGAAAATTTGCAAATGATGCACTAGAGTGGGCCAAAGTTATCACTGGAACTACCTGCTCCTCATGGCTGTAATTTTCTCTAATGTTGATAACTTTGTGAGCAAAATATACAAAGAATTTTTCATGCAGTGGTAATGCAATACTCGCAGCACTTTGCTACATATAAAGTTACTCTATCTGTTATCAAGAAGGTAGTGACGGTTTAAACCTTTCTGATGCCACCTATGAAGAACTGTCTGTAAACGTGTCAAATCAATACAACATTATGTCAAGGCACTCACTATTCTATTGCAACAAAAATAAAATATCATAATATGTTCATTTGTACGTGTTATAGTAACTAATCAGAATTACGTTGTAATTAAATATCTGTTTATCCCGAAGTCATTCATGCTCTGTTTTGGCATAAATAGAATGAAATCTCAGGCTAGAAATGAATTGCTAATTTATTTTTAGTTATGTCCATTTTGAGCAAAGAAACATTATACTTTTCTCATGGCTCGCAGGAAGCGGCACATCGAACTACTCGTTGAACGTGGTAGTGTCTTCAACAAATGTGATCATATGAAACAGTACACTGCAAAATGAAGTTAAACGAAGACAAATTTATTATGCGGGAGGTTCACTTCTTCCAAAGCTTGATATATCTTGCTCTTCTTAGCCCCTAGTTGATACAAATAGCAAAAACAAGTGGTGTACACAATTTTGTACATAGCACCTCAAAGGGTCAATGCATTCTTGTGGAAAGCAAGGACTACTGGGCCTTACAAAGTTAAAGAGTTGCAAAATTTCTCAATGTTATACATCTGTGAACTTGCTGTGCATACAAACAAGCTTCCGTTTACATGCTATCCATTCAGGTCAAGGAAAACAGAGATCGCCTCCTGTATTGGCTCCTCTTTTTGCGCTTATTCCCAATGACACCAAACTGGTTTCTCAACATCGCGTCTCCAGTTGTTGGTGTTCCACTGCACCTGTTCTTCATATCAGTTTTCATTGGTAAGCTCCAGTTGCCATATGAAATTGAAAAGCGAAAATGCTACTGATCGGTTCACATACTTAAAGTTCTAGCACCTGAATGTGTGAAATGAAAAGAGACGGGGTGGGCAGGTGAAAGGAAAACAAAGTGGTTGCAGTCTATTTAATTATATGCGCCGTGATAGCAAAAGAAGTGATGCTTTATGTCCCGTGTAGTAAAATTTGCGTCACTGTAATCAGAATTATTTATTGTTGTACGTAATACTTGCACTATGAGTGGCTTAGCGAGTATTCGCACAGCGCTTGTTCTGTGGTGCATATCCGTACCTTTTTCCTTGTTTAGTTGTGCTGTTTCAGCATCTTTTGCACATATTGATCCTGTACGTAAAAGGTGTCGGTCCACCTCCTTTTCACTGAGGCCATGGTAACAGTTGCATGCTGTCATAGCAGCCGGAATGTGGTGATTCTGCAAGCTTATCAGGCAAACAATGGCACAGACTCACCTTACCTGCAAAAATAGGAGTGTGGTGCAAAAATAACCCTCTGCATAAAGAACTGCAGAGTGAGTTTATGCGTCAGTATGTGTTTCTTGTTTATTCGTGCCATATTTCTTATTGCCAACTTATTGTTGCCAATGTGATTGCCAATGTGATTGCCAGCATGATCTTGTTGCCAACGTGATTGCCACTCTATTCTGATTTCACATCAGCACCTATGTCAGTTTATATAGTACTGCAAAACAAAGGTCTCCCAACAATTTCCAATTACCTTTCTTTTACCTCAACTAAACCTATCTGTTAGGAATTGCATGTTTTCTCGTATCGTCACATTTAGTTCTCTGTTGCCTTCAAGTGCACTTGACTATCCTGGGCAACAAGTATTTTACTACAGTAAAACTTCTGTGATATGAATCTCATGGGGTCATTTATTGAATTGAAAACTTGGCACTTGAGTTGTTTTTTTTATTTTTCAATTTTCAGTAATTAAAAAAAATAATAAAATGACTGCCTAATGATAAATACCTACTTCCTACAATCACTAGAGCAACCTGCACAAAATCGCCTTCAAGAGGCGATTTCCGTGTTCCCATTTGTCTAGATGGTAGCTCCTAATCTAACACTTCCTCTTAAAACGTGGCTCCCCTGATCCCTTATACAGAGTTCTATTTTTTTTCTAGCTGCAGCAAATTTTCAAAAATTGGACCATTATTATCGCATTTCAAGTCCCTACATTGGCAGCCTCTAGATACGGAGTAATTTGGACAGTTTTGTGCATATTAACAAAGCTGCATTGATTAACTGTTTAATTATTAATCTTAGGTAGTTTAGGCAAAATAGTACTTTGGTGTTCATGCTCAAAATTATCTAGCTATGTGAAGAAATTTTAATATTTAAAAAATTTGGTGCAGCTAAAAAAATAAATAGCCAATTTAGTAGTAGTGCATTTGTAAGCTAAAAGAACAATGTTAAATAAGCTAACAGAACATGAGATAAATATGACTGCCTGTTTTCAAGTGCAGATTGTATATAAGCAAACATGTAAGCTCATATGTGAAACACACGCCAGTTATAGCATAGGGAAGATTGAACTATGCCAAAGACAGATGGAACGTACTGCGTGTTGAGTTTTGATTCACGTTAGGAAACTTCGAATACTTGCAGTGCACGCAGTTTGACAAGTGAAATTTGCATCAAGTTATATCTTACATGTTTTCCTGTATACAGTGTTGCAATGGGGCAAATTATGAAGAAAAAAAATAATAATAAAGAAATAATATCAGTTAAAGCATGTGTTTAGGATTAAAGCACTTGCAAGCATGTTTTCAACTGGTGGACTCTGCCCACATGCACAGAGCCTACCCGCAGGTAGCCAGCCTCAAATCCATCAATTATGCACTAATTTCAATTGTGCTCTAGTATTTATGGTAAAGGCAAACTCTCAATTCCTTCACTTTTAAATTGTATTGATTGATTGGCTCACACTGTTTCTGCAAAGTTGACAACCAGTCCTGTGCACTTGTAATGGCCTGTGAAAATTGAACCCTTTCTGGTCCGAGGACTTCTGCAAGAATTGAAGGGCTTCACAGGAATATTGTGAAGTAGTACAATACACAGACGACGCACAAAATTTATGTGGACCTACTGTCACAGATAATTGGTTAGTCTTCCCTAAATATATATATATATATATATATAAATAAATAAAAGAAAAAGATGTACACATGCTGTTAGAAGCTAAAATAAGGTCTCGGTGCCACATTTTTGGAGCCCTTCTCCAAGGCATCCTACATATTCTATGTATTGTCAAAATGACATGATTTGTGACTATTGTTTACATTTATGGTTACAACTTCGCAAGTCTGATGCACCATGTGCTCATTGCAATCTCCTGCGTTTGTGATAGGAGGGTTTGGTATGTTGTGGAAAACTACACATGGATTTCCTCATTTCTTGATTAGCTGAAAATAATACAAATTTATTAAACATAAAACAATATTTGTTACGTGTGCATTGCATATCCGTCACAAAGCTTTGGATGCATTACACACATTTCTAGGAGATCTTTATAATGACACACTATTTCCTGTTTTGCAAATGCAGGATAAGTGCTATATTATTGTATTCAAACCTTGTGTAGCCAGTCTGACTGCACTTTCAAAGATGGGGATAAAGCACGGTACACAGAATAACAAATGGTAGCGCTTTGCCTTACTTTGTCCCTGTAATCAAAAGCGCCATGACAGCATGCAATTCCAACTCGCCCAAGTAGCACCACCCTTATGTAGCCACTCTAGTCAGTGTTAACTGTTTTACTCCATGTTTTGAGTAAAAAGTGTTACTTTGATAGCTATTCATAAATTATAGGCAACAAAAATAAGAGAAAGGATAAATATGTAGATGTGAGTACATGCATACATGAATTCGAGCAATTTTGGGGTTTTGATTATGTGCTGGCATTTGAGAAAAGTCCTATAGCACTGAAATACATGTTGCAGGTTGTATAAAATGCCGTGCAAATACACTCTGCTACTGTTGCAATGGGTTTTTGATGAAGCAATAAAGAGGGAACGTTCGGTTCCCAGGCAGCTAGGTGAAAGTCTGGCACTATTGTTTTAGCCTAGGGCAACAGAGAAAGGTTGTTATTAAAACAAACTGTGCTGATCTTTCTTTCTTGGGCCTACAAGTTGTAAAAATGGATGCTAGGCTCACTTGTGCATATAAGTTATCAGAGACTTGATTGTGGTTTCAAGTTCGCGAGCGACTTTTACGTCACCTCTTGGACCACTCTCCCTCTTTGTCCATTGTCATTGAAAGGAAGCGAAAACAAGTCAGCAAGATGGGGAATAAAGATTAGGCTGAGTGTGAAAACCCGTTCTACACCAAGAGCCACGTAGCAGAAAAGGCGTGAGAGGGTGATGCTTGTGAAGAGGTAGAGAGAACAGAGCAGGAAGTGTCGAGTGCACGAGATAGTGAGCAGGACAAGTGCCAAGGGCGTAGATGTAGTTACCCCTCAATTGCGCAGCGATTGCACGTGGACCAGGAAGTTGCAATGAATTCTTATTTTCCTTACACATGCCAATGCACAAGCCATTGCAATGTATTGAAGCGTGCTCTTTATAATGCTCTCAAGTAAATTCTACAAATGCTGTTCGTTTGAAATGTGCTTGAAAGATGCTAATCGCCAGCCATTTTTATTTCTTACAAAGTTTATGTTGCTGCCTACGACACTCCATAGGTTAAATGGCTCGTACAGCTAGTGTTTGAGCTTGTCAGAAAAAAAAATAATGTGCCTTCATCACCACTTGGGCTTCAACATGTTACAATTTATTAATCATATTTGATTGGAGGCAGAAGCAACACTAGCGGTGGACATGGTGTAACCTACAAAATATTGCTAAATGGCTACATGTGTAGAAAGGGACGGGTTTTTGTGTACAGTTCTGCTTAATTTCTGTAAACATTGTTTTGGATGATAAAGTAAATTTTAGATGACTGACACAGGCACCTGTGACTTGTTAGATTTGATGAGCCTACATACTATGCTTGTTTTTCAGTGTGGTGCTTGAGTGCCCTGTGAACCGAGATGTGTTAGGGCGTTAGATTTTTTTTTTTCATCACGTTTTACAACAGTGCAATGACAATTCCCCAGCGTTTTTCTTTTTTTGATAATCTACAGGCATTCAATTTTTCTCAGTGATACCTCACACCTCTATTAATCAAGGCACTTCTCTCTTGCAGGCTTGATGCCTTACAACTTTATATGTGTGCAGACAGGCTGCATACTTTCAGAGTTGAAGTCCATGAATGACATACTCACGTGGACTACAATGGCCAAGATGGCAGCTATTGCGGGAGTTGCACTTTTACCAAGCCTTCTGATGAAAAGAGGTGCCAAGAAAGAGTGATATATATGAACTGACAACTAGACTTAACCTTCTTCATTCAGAATTCATTTTTCTCAAGTTGGTGTTTTGTGCAATCCCATTAAAATATATATGAGTATTTTGTTTCTTGCCTAAATTTATGATGAAGCATAATAGTGAAGTACACACACTACCTTCCATGCTTATAGCAAAAAAGCAACACAGCGTTCAGCACTTATACTATTGAGTCTCATATCACATATTTGAACTAATATTTAGGGGTGTGCGAATATTCAAGTTTCGTATTCGAATCGAATAATTCAATTCGACTTTTGAATAGCTAGTATTTGAAGTTTCATATAATTCGAGAGGACAAATATCTAAAGTAAGGCATGCTGTTGGGCTAGTTGGTTCATTGAATAAACGTGAATAATTGCGTTGAATAAACATGCAGTTTAAACGTATCTTCTTAACAAATATCTAAAACTCGTCAAAGGCCAATGGTGCAACTTCGTTAGCGTGAGGTGGCTAAAACTAACGCTAATGTCGTTACAGTAGGCCTTTCGTTTAAGCTTTCACTGATATCCTGGTTCAAAAGCGAGCGCATGTTATTATAAAGATTGACAGTTCCGCACGTCATGGCTCCAGCAAACAAGGCGAGTGAACAGTCTGGGAGACTGCCGAACTGCTAGCGTAAAGAAATAACCAGTGTACTGAGCTCGGACCTTGTAGTCATGAGGTTCGAAAATACCTCAATGAGCCCCTGATCCCAATAAAGGATGCTTCTTTGAAATACTGATAAGAGCATGAAACTGAACTTTATCCAGGCATCGCGAAAATTGCTTTGCGATACCTTTCCATCCCTGCTACTGAGGTGCCCAGTGAGCGCATGTTTTCAACGGCAGGAAACGCCATAACATCACGGCAAAAGAGCCTGAAGCCAGGGGCGGCGCCAGGATTTTTTTTTCTGGGGGGGGCACTCACGACAAGAGAGTTTCTTCAGAGGCGCAGGGAGGTGGAGAACTTAAGCGTTGTGTTCTAAATACGTTTCCTCATAGGGGGGAGGGGGAAATTTGGGGGGGCTGCTGCCCCTCTGTGCCCCCCTCTGTGCCCCCCACTGGTGCCGCCCCTGCCTGGAGACAGGTCATGTGGAACAGCTTGTGTTTCTGCATGACAATTTGTAGTTTTTCGATAGCAGTCACTCACTGCCTTTTGTGCTCGAGAACATGAGCAGATTTCATTTCTTTGTTCTTTCTTCAACTTTGAATAGAATCTTTTGTATTCGATATTCGATTCGATATTCAATATTTGTGGCCACTATTCGGCACTATTCAATTCGAGATAAAATTTCACGATTTGCACACCCCTACTAATATTTAATCATGCTTACCTTTATATGCATATTGAATAAGTACAACTGATCAGTTTTGCACTGCATTTCATAATACTGCATAGATTCATGTAAGAGTCACACCCCCAATTCGGCAGCCCAAAATTTAGGGGGTGGAATCGGACCAAGAACAATAATGAAGAAGCAAATTCGAAGTGATGTATTCCAAGTCGTAATGTACATTCCCATCAACGAATTTCAAGTAATTGTTGCAAGCTTTAAAGTAACAGGGATCTCTAATGTTGTTGGTGGCAGGTAGGATTACATAATACAGGACTGTGCTGGTGAACTGAGCTCAAGCAACAGTGGCAGCGATAATAACGATGAGTAGTCAATTGTGCGGTGTGCATGAATAAATGTATAAATTACGAAAAGGATAGCGTTCGCTTTTGTCATGGCATACGATCACAGAGGATTATGACATATTTCATGACGATTGCAAAAAAAATGGGACCCTTTGACGAGTCTATCGGAATGCAAGTCTTGCAGATACCTTAAACTTCATGTGCAGCTAATGGAAAAGCTTTTATTTGGAGCATAGCTTCTGTTACAATGATTTCATTTGTGCCATAAGTTCTTCCAATGTCTGTTCACTTTCAGCCGCAACTTCTGTGTCTTCAACCTGATAATGAAAAAGAAAACTCATTAAAGGCTTGAATAAAGTGCTTAATATGTAAAAAAATTAATTAAGCAATGTTACGTGCACCCTGCATCAGTGCCTAATAATGCAAGAGAGCTATGAGACCCACCATGAAAGCATAATAAAGAGGTGTGGCAGTAAACCGATACAAAATTTCGGAGTATAAACTATGAAGCAAGCTCCAATACTAAACCAGTCCTGCTGTAAAACTTATTTTTGTGAGCATTCATGCGGAATCATGACCTACAACATGAAGGTGGTGACTGGAATATGTGTTATCGATACGGATACGTAGTAACGTAATGAACTACAAGTCATAGTCATACTGAACAAGCCAGGAAGCCTCTCTATTCTGATTTCACATCAGCACCTATGTCAATTTATATACTGCAAAACAAAGGTCTCCCAACAATTTCAAATTACCCCTCTTTTGCCTCAACTAAACGTATCTGTTAGAAATTGCATGTTTTCTCGTTTCGGCACACCTAGTTCTCTGTTGCCTTCAAGCACACTTCCCTATCCTGGGCAACAAATATTTTAATACAGTAAAACCTCTGTGATATGAATCTCATGGGGTCACGAAAAATATTTGTATCGCCAGAAAACATTGAAAATTAGTAGGTATGCGACAAAACAAAGCTGACATACATTTTCATTTATTGTTTCTTGGAGCCACAGCAACATCACAGACAGACATGAATGATTACAAGTGAAGATTTTAGACATTAGCGATCATACCAGTACTCATAAATATATGGCGCGTGCGCATGTGTAATAAAGGGAACAAATGTGCTGTGACCCGTGACAGCTTGTAGCCCCTTCCTAATCTTAGTACGTTTTGTCACATGACACCAGAGGTACTGCAGCAAAAGTGACTTAAGGGGACACTAAAGGCAAATAACAATGTCAGAGTGAAAGCTCAAAGCATGACAACATCTAAAACGGCAAGGCAACATTATCAACAGCGATGCCTTACTTACCGAGAAATTAAGCTAAATGTATCACACGATGAGTGCCACGAGCGGGACATTTTGGAAATGATCCCGATGATGTGAGAGAGTCCGACTACAACTAATCACTTATAATCAAACTAGCTGCAATAAAAAAAGAACCTTCCGTGCATCAAGAGATGTAATAAAATGTTGCTTGTTCATTTTTGTTTGATTCATGGAAAAAAGAACCTCTTTAGTGTTGCCATGGGGAACAGCGCGCGTTTCAAAAGTTCCGTTTTCGCCGAACTGCGCTTCGCCCGGCACCCTGTTTCGCTCACGCGGTCACGTCTCAGTGGTAGTTTCGGTATCGCGTACTGCCGCATGTGTTTTGCACGCTCGTGAAAGTCGCTCTGACAGAAAGTTCGACAAAATGCCGCATGCATGTGATGTTGCCGGATGCCTGAATGGTGCACACCGCCAGTGCACGCCGCCGCGCAGTAAAGGCGGGCAACGTGGGGCACGGCAACAGTGACATGAGAAAGACCGCTTTCAGGCGGGTGATTTGAAGTGCACTAACGTGATGCGGACCACTAAGACGTGATTTTATTTCAGAATAAGCACTTCCTTGGCACAAAAGTAGCACTACGAGGTTTCTGGGCCGTTATTTCAACAATCAACGTCGACTTAATATTTGGCTTTAGTGTCCCTTTAAATAGCGCTCATAAATTTTAGAACTGCTGTCCATTGTTACTATTATTTTATTTTCACAGTAGGGTTGCAGCTGTTTTTCGAAAGATCTACAGCACTGCCTGCACAAATTGGGAGAGTTGGCAGGTGTGTGCCATGCGTTGCACGCAACCCCAACAATCATGCATGTTGATGTTGCAAGGCCCAGCTCTTTCGCCAAGCCAGTCCGCTTTCTCATTCAGTCCTTGTCCACCTTTCATAGGATAAACAATAGGGGTGTGCGAATATTCGAAATTTCGAATATTTTTCGAGTAGTATTTGCTATTCGATTCGATTCGCACTGGAATTTTACTATTCGAACTATTCGAACTTCCCAAAAACAAATACAGTCAACGTATGATTGAAAGGGACTCCTTCAGATTTTCAATATGCTTCACCTCATCACACCTCGGTATTGCGGCAAAGCTGCCTTTCAAGCTCCGTTACGGTCGAACTTTGCCAAGAGACAGTCAACATCCGATTAGAAGGGGTCCCTAGATTTTCAATATGCTTCACCTCATCACACCCCGGTATTGCGGCAAAGCTGCCTTTCAAGCTCTGCTACGGTTGCAAATGTATTAACTCAAGAAAACGCTGGTTCCAATATGGAGATGAAAGATGTGGCATAGGTGGGGGCTCAATTAATGCTGTTTTGGATCTGAAATTTGGGTAGGAAGTCCGAAAAATCGGAAGCCAAAACTTTTTAGCATCCAAAATTTCAGATGTTCTTACATATCAACGTCTACGAGGCAGATTTGGAACTCCGGACTTGAAGGGAGCACACCCTTGTCCGCCACATCAGTTGGGCTTCCAGAGAAGTTGAAAGAGGAGAAGAGGCTGAGGAAATGGCATCTTTGCCTATCACATGTAAACTGTTGTCGGCAACACTTTGGTTGCACTAAATCATGTACATAAGCAGAATTTGGCCTCTACATTGCCTCATTCTTGATAAGACAACTATGAAACACCACCCCGCCAGTGCTTCATCAACCTAGTGAAAAGAAAGACTTTCATGTTGCTATCTCATAAGAATATGGTTAGGAATCCTCTCTAACTTTCTTTTTCTGCAATTTCGCTTCAAAGTATTCGAAAAATATTCTATAAATATTCGAGAAATATTCGAAAAATATTCGATTCGATTCGCACTCACACTTCAATATTCGAATTCGCTTCGCACCCAAAATTTTGCTATTCCCACAGATCTAATAAACAACCGTGCTCTAGCACATTGCAAGATAATGGCCCTTGGCCGGGACCACAGAAAAATTCATATTGCCCTGAAATTCGTATCAGCCCTGATCATATCACCGAGGTTTTACTGTATATAGACCACTTGTTTTCTGCTCTTCACATTATGCATGTGAATATGACCTGACCCATTTTAATTCTGTCTCTTATTCAACATTCTTACATTCACATACAACATCCAACAGTAAAGTTGCAACAACTAAAGTGACAGTGAAATATGCCTATGTGAGCTTTTTTTTTCCTTGTTCAATTCTACACATTTTAGAGTTTACATGCTAAATAAGCAAGCAGGTCATTATTTATGCACTAATTACAAAAATACTTAAACATACCTTGCAGTTTAATAAACACAAATATCATTACTGAAACAATCTCTTTTTTCAATCTAGTTGCATGTCATCATAGTGCCGCCTACTTTCTAGCATTTTATTTGTAAATTATGGTGTGTAAATGGCAAGCATTAGCATATACAGATCAGTGGAGCCACTGCAGTATATGCTGTCACTGCAGTGCAACAGCTCCTTCTACTAGCTTTGATAATAATAATAATAATATCTGGGGTTTAACGTCCCAAAACCACCATATGATTATGAGAGACACCGTAGTGGAGGGCTCCGGAAATTTCGACCACCTGGGGTTCTTTAACGTGCACCTAAATCTAAGTACACGGGCCTCAAACATTTTTGCCTCCACCGAAAATGCAGCCGCCGCGGCCGGGATTCGATCCCGCGACCTTCGGGTCAGCAGTCGAGTGCCATAACCACTAGACCACCGTGGCGGGGCCTACTAGCTTTGAGACCTGATGCCAACAAAAAGGCTCCTTACAAATTGGTGGGTAAAGAATGATG
Organism: Rhipicephalus sanguineus; assembly: GCF_013339695.2. Lineage (NCBI taxonomy): Eukaryota > Metazoa > Arthropoda > Arachnida > Ixodida > Ixodidae > Rhipicephalus > Rhipicephalus sanguineus. Next base: position 267,730,919 of record NC_051176.1, read on the forward strand.
GTAAGTATTCATGTTAAAGAGACAGGGTGTGCAAACATGGACACAAAAGAGAAAAGTCAAGACACCACAAACGCCGTCTTGACTTCTCTCTTGTGTCCGTGTTTTCATGCCCTGTCTCTTTAACATGAATACTTGCCAACTAGCTCAGCTCTCTGTTATTTTAAAAAGAATGATGCGTACCACTTCTGAAGCTAAGCTGCATGTCAAACATTGCCGATTGTGTATGCATACCGTAAAATGCCGAGCAAGCGCCCCCCTCCCTTTTTCGGGAGATCTGAAATAAGCGCCAATAACCGAGCAAGCGCCCCCCGTCCCCCTCCTCCCCTGCGGCCACTTTTCTTTCTTTCAAGACGAGCATGGCTTGTGTAAAAAGAACCATAAGAATGAGTACACTGAATGCGTATCTAATGTTGTTTATGAAATTCCGTTGTCATGTGGCCGGTCGTATATTGGTGAAACCAATATACGACCGAATTTCGAATTTCATTAGAAACATGGATGGGCATTTTTTTATTTTTAGTGGCTCTCCCGCCGCCATCTTGAATTTCGGTCCGGGACCGAGCAAGCGCCCCATCCCAAATCTGGTCGGATTATCCTTCACCGTAGGGGGGGGGGCGCTTGCTCGGCATTTTACGGTAGTTCACTTTTTTTTTTAATGAGAAAGCGAGCTGCAATAATGAAGGCCCTGTTTGAGCTGCAAACACAAATCATATGCCATAATCTATGTATAGGAGCTACCACTAAAAATATCATAGTGCTACCAGTCATCAACTAACATAAGTACTATGAAAGTTACCCAGTTGCAAAAGTGATTAGGCTGCAGTAACTTTAGCATTCACATTATACGATAGCCAAGCCTTGATGACCAGAAAGATAGATATCAGGTGTTTTGGAAATCACTCTGGAAATGGCCAGCAGTCAAGATAAACTTAGAAGTAGCCAATGCTTATCCTTACTCAGACGCGTACACAGAGACATGCCTCGCTCCCAACATCCTGCTCGTACCCCCCTCCCCCTCTTAAAAGCGAAAAAAAATTTTCCCCTGGATATAGACAGTATTGTACCTTTTGTGGCCCGGGAACAGTGTAGGCTAGCTGAATTCCAGGTGCAAGACCGGGCACTGTATTCTTGGCACAGCTTTCTTCATCTGCTGGCGTCTCTGACACTAAGCAGATACCTGTGCAAAAAAGAACTTTTATTTAACAATATCGTGCACGTTTTAGTTTCAGTTGGCTGGATAGGGAGTGCTTATATTAAAATAGAGAAAAAAATGGGTGAGAATCAAAGCACATGAGCATAAAGCACGTGCCTTCACTACGGTACAATAATAAACAAAAATGATACATCTCACCAGTGCCTCCTCTATAACTTTCAGTGCCTGGTAGAACACCCTCCCGCGGCCGTCGGCGCTTGCGTTTCCCCCGCTCGCCGCGACTGCGTGGTGGCGCTGTGCAAACAGGGTCGGTAGGGTGCCTCGATGCGAGCGCCCACAAAACGCGCATCAAGGCACCCTAGGGTCGGGCGCTAAGCCGGTAGTGCTGGTGCGGGCGCGGCCTAGAGCGCTTGTTTGCTTTGCTCTGCCTTGACACGTGCGGTTGGGTTTAGCGAGTTGAATGCGATGGAAGATTTTTTGATCCTTTGTCGTGACCACGTAGCTTGCATGAATTGCGATGTCGTACTGCTGCGTGCCGCTGTGCAAGTCGGACGAAAAAAAGAAAGTGCCTGGACTGTATCCATCTGACCAGCTCCTTTTTGTCTTTGATACTTTGCGAGCTTTTGCAGACGGTGCGCTCAAAGGCAACCCAACTTTGGCAAAGCCATTCAGTACCTTGACAAAGTACACAGTTCCAGCCATCTGTGCATCAAGGCTCCTTAAATGCCACAGTGATAACAGCTATGACCACAGGGTGCGACACGTGAACCTCATATGTATTTACTTCCTCAAGCCACTCCTCTCGAACTATGCGTTTAAAGGGACACTAAAGAGAAACAATGAATCGGTTTAGATCGATAAATTGTGCTCCGAGAACTAATGTCGTTAACTTCGCCATCACTATAGGTTTATTAATAGAGGAGAAAATCGAGTTCAAAGTTTTATTAGGGTGATTCCACGTAAGATCGAACAATCGATGGCTGGTCGACCTCTCAAATTTATTTCAAAATTTTATATATTATTGCCTGATGAGTGGAAAGAAGAGCTCCGCAATTTGTTTTGCCGCCAAAAATTTTTCGAAGCACAGGAAATCAATAATGACGAAGAGGTGGAGTAGAGCGCTCATCCGCTCTGCTGTTTTGGCCAACTTTCGTTATGAATTGCACAAAATATATTAAAGTTAGGTAGCTGAAATTTCTTGAACTAAATATATGCATGTTTTTGCTTCTGCTCAGGTATTTTTAGTTTTGATGTGTAGTGTAGATCTTTTTATAAAAAACCTCAAAATAGTCCCAGGAGACGTTATTTTCTTTACTTTGAAGGTCTTTATCTCGAAAAATCCTTGTAGCAGAGCGACAAAATTGCGCATTACGTTCTTCGCATCCTTATCTACCACACTGCCGAATCTTATATTTATATAACTTTTCAGTAAAGAGACATGATCGGGCTAAGTTAAAGAAAACACCGGACAATGAAAACTTCTGACGACAATTAAAAAAAAAACCCATTTTTCATATTTCTTAAACTTTGTCCACTTATTGTCCTCCACATCAGCTTTCATAATCATTGAAAACATGTAGCATAATGTCGTTGCACTAATAGCTACGACCCCTTGGGCAAGGATTGGCAATTCCGACTTCTTGCCCAGCAAGTGTATAAAATGCAGGCAGGATTGAATTGCTTTTTTATTAAAAGGCCAGCAGGTACCGAAAAAGGTGTCGCCGGCACTGAAGACGTTAATTTTGAAATTATTTGGTCACTGCAGCAGCCACGAGCGCGGGGCTACCGAGCAGGCGCGCGCGCACCCTAGATGCTCGTTGTAAGAGACGGCGCAGTGAGAGCTCGTTTCCGCGTCCTCAGACCGATTGAGTTCGAAACAGCAACACCTCCCGGGTGACTTGAACGCACGTGCACTGGAGCTTCGCTATTCTATCCGCCCTCTGTTCGCATTGCAGCTAGGCGCTGATAACAAGGCAGAGATGGAAGCAAGATGAGAACTCTATAAGGGAGCTATGAGCACTCGCTTCACGCACGCTGCTGCCAGAGAAACTGCGCTGCGCCAGTTGCGATCAGTGGAAAGCATTAACGTGGCGCTCCAGTGGCAAAGCAAAATATGGAATGTCAAAGGAAAGAAAAGCAAAACTATCGGTAACCGGACGCGCTTGCCTATTTTAGATGTCGGCAGCAGACGGCCTGAACTAGCCGCGCGTTCAGAGCCCTGTTCACACTTCATTCGGCGCGGATAGTTCTTGTGCTTTGCTCTTACTCTACTCCTCCTGTGCGTCTCATGGCGAGAAGGTATAGCTCGGAATGAGTGATGATGGCATATATTGTTGACGACGAAAAATAAAGTTAGTTGAAAGTTTGCGCTCGTCCGAGTCTCCTGAGTCCGTGTTTTTATGTGTGTGCGCATCAGTATTCTTTCCTTGCAAGTATGAACCAACTCGCCCAGCAGCAAGTTTTATTGGGTGGAAAGTAGACTGATTTTGAATCGGGTTTTGTATAAGCTTGCTCCGCGGCCGAGTGCCAACAGCAACTGCGGGTTTTGCCAAGTCTTGTGTTTGTTGCGAGCGAGCTCAAGAGCTTAGCCGTCGAGTAGGCCTTGCTTCTACCGATCATTGTCAGCATCTCAAGATATCCTGAAGTCGAGAAAATCGGGAAACGAAACTAGCAGCCGCACCTGCGCAAGTGATGCGCGGGCAGCGAGCGAAAGACCGCGAAACCCTGTTTGGGTGGCGGCGCCTGGCGGTGACCGGTTGTACTCGCGCCGACGGTCGCGCCTTTTGTTCTCCTCCCCATCCACCAGGCACTGAAAGTTATAGAGGAGGCACTGATCTCACTTAAAACAACCCCTACAATATCTGTTACTGTTTTGCTTTAGGAAAATACTGCATGCCTAGAACCTGCACATTTGAGCCACACTTGAGCACACAAATCTGTTGACATGCTCTCGAGCACTGTCAAGAGGGCACAGTGCTTTGTGTGCCCTCTACTTAGCCTTGTCCAAAAAATTGCTAGTCGAGAACCATCTGTACACAGGCCATGGATGAACTTCTGACATTCCTCACAATTCGCATTACGCAAGTGAGTTCGGTACAGTTCTGATTGTGAACTCAAACACGATGGAAGAAGTCTTGGTATCATTGAATGCATGTGTTGTAGTTGGGCTTTTAAAAAAATGGTTAAGCCCCTTAGTTTCTGTTAGATGCACACTTGAGACTGGCCCGTGCAATTTTCACAGATTGCGAACAATGAAAGGGCCTTCTCAATACGTTTCACTCTATGAAATGGAAGAGGCATGCCATAATGACCAACCTTAACATTGGTCAATTTAGCAGTACGTATTAAAATAAATTGTGCTGGCAATAAACCCTTTTCCTGCTGTAAATACTGACTGTACGGGCTAAATCTTCTTGCAGTAACTACAGTAGACGAAACCTGAACGGACCAGCATACTATGCTCCATTTACTGGGAGATGAACAAGAGTACAGAATTCAAGTACGAAGCAATCATATTAGCGACAGTTGTTCCAATTAATCAGCAATTCCATTTAATAGAGTTCCATTAACTGAGGGTCTATAGTACTGCTTTCTTTTAATTTTTGGTGAATGATGCTACAGACAGAAAAACTGCAAATTTCACTGCACCCTGAAAGAAAGCTCTCATCAACTAGCGAAAAATAGGAAATTTAAACAGCAACCACCAATCCTGTCACAAAATGAGCTAAGAAAATTTATAACCAAAGTAATCAACACATTACAAAAAAGTGAGAGGCCTCACAACATGCACAGAATAATAAGACAGATGATTGTAAACTATGAACTGATGGGCTTCGCACAGGAAATATAGAAACTGCAGATAATAAAAACACATAAAGGCACCCATCTTTCATTTTTGTGAATGTTATATGTGGCACCATTTTTAAATGGCTTGGAGAACTTCTACGCACTCGCCAATGCACGGTTTTGCTCCTCAGAGTGTGTATTATTTTTTGTAATGAAATAAAAAAATTGTGTTTTTGGTCGATCTATCCTACCATACCCCCTTAAGAGAGCGTGCGTACTCACTAGGCTCAGTTCCCAGTCATTAACTGGACATTGTAATAAATAGCCAAACATTGTAAAAAGATGTAGTTCACAAACAATTCGCAAAAAGTGAACACTTTTAGGACAATGTAAAGAGCAACATGCCTGTGAGGTAAGTGAAGCATTTCATGTTCACCAACACAGTGACATGCCTACCATGTCTTCTTGAACGTGTGACAGTCTGCTAACACATTACTTCAGATGACTTTGTTTTTGGTTATGTTTTTGGTTTGTTTTTGTACTCCATGGAGATCCTGCTTCCTATATATTGCAGTTCAACTGCAATAAACAGTGGCTGTAAGTGCAGTGCAGTGTACTATGTCATCTTTATATCATTCTGTCTTTTAAACACTCTTTGAGTCTGTTCTAGGCATGGACTTTTACCAGCATGTTTAGAGCAGCAACACTGCTATTAATTTTGTACTCTTGTTGCACAGGTGCTGAGAATTTTTTGCACTGATGTAAATTCATCACTGGTAATACCTTTGGTGGTTTTTTTTGCTTGTTCATTTGTATGTTTCAATGAAATATGTAGGTCTTTTAACAAAAATATATAAGCACTTACAATGGGGCGCGATGTGAAGGTCACATTGAAAGAGTGCCACCTTCATGCTTTTTTTCCCAAACAAGACGTATATTTTGCAAATGCTTTTGTTCATGTTTGAGTAAAGTTGTAACAATTAATATCTTCAAGCATTTTGCATTATTAAAAGTGGCTAAAGCAGATTTACTTACCCCACTCATTGTCCTCATGGACCACCTCTTCTTTTTGTTCTTCAACGGGTTCCGGAGGTGGCTTAGCTGCTTCCCTAACCTGAATTCCACCAAACCAAAAAATCACGCATGAGTATGTTGTCAAGCGCAATCACAAATAATACGCACAAAACAAGTGTCAGAGCAAGGCACTAAGAAAGTAGCAAGAAGCTAGTACTGGGTGATTCCACGTAAGATCGAACAAACGATGGCTGGTCGACCTCTCCAATTTATTTCAAAATTTTATATAGTATTGCCTGATGAGTGGAAAGAAGAGATCCGCAATTTGTTTTGCCGCCAAAAATTTTTTCGAACCACAGGAAATCAATAATGACGAATAGGTGGAGTGGAGCGCTCATCCGCTCTACTGTTTTGGCCAACTTTCGTTATGAATTGCACAAAATTAAAGTTAGGTAGCTGAAATTTCTTTAACTAAATATATGCATGTTTTTGCTTCTGCTCAGGTATTTTTAGTTTTTATGTGTAGTGTAGATGTTTTTATAAAAAACCTCAAAAATGGCCCAATCGGCAAAATTTCCTTTATTTTGGAGGTCTTTATCTCAAAAAAGCCTTGTAGCAGAGCGACCAAAATTCTGCATTACGTTCTTCGCATGCTTATCTACCAAACTGCCAAATCTTGTATTGATATAACTTTTCAGTAAAGAGATATGATCGGGCTAAGTTCAAGAAAACACCGAACGATGAAAACTTCTGACGACAATTAAAAAAAAAACCCATTTTTTAAATTTCTTAAACTTTGTTCACCTATTCTCCTCCACATCAGCTTTCACAATCATTAAAAACATGTTGCATAATGTCGTTGCACTAAAGGTTACGGCCCCTCCAATATGACCTTTAAGCAAGGAGTGGCAATTCAGACTTCTTGCCCAGCAAGTGTATAAAATGCAGGTAGGACTGAATTTCTTTTTATTAAAAGACCAGCAGTACCAAAAAAAGTGTCGACAGCACTGAAGACGTTAATTTTGAAATTATTTGGTCACTGCAGCGGCCACGAGCGCAGAGCTACCGAGTAGGCGCGTGCGCACCCGAGATGCTCGTTGTAAGAGACGGCGCAGTGAGAGCTCGTTCTCGCGTCCTCAGACCGATTGAGTTCGAAACAGCAACACCTCTCGGGTGACTTGAACGCACGTGCACTGGAGCTTCGCTATTCTATCCGCCCTCTGCCCGCATCTCAGCTAGGCGCTGATAACACGGCGGAGATGGAAGCAAGAGGAAAACTCTATAAGGGAGCTATGAGCTCTCGCTTTACGCACGCTGCTGCCACAGAAACTGCGCTGCGCCAGTTGCGATCAGTGGAAAGCATGAACGTGGCGCTCCAGTGGCAAAGCAAAATATGGATTGTCAAAGGAAAGAAAAGCAAAACTATCGGTAACCGGATGCGCTTGTCTATATTAGATGTCGGCAGCAGACGGCGTGAACTGGCCGCGCGTTCGGTGCGCTGTTCAGAACACACTTCATTCGGCGCGGATAGTTCTTGTGCTTTGCTCTTACTCTACTCCTCCTGTGCGTCTCATGACGAGAAAGTATAGCTCTGAATGAGTCTATTGTGGAGACTACCTTTTGAAGCACAAGAAGCTTAAAGGAGTACTGACACGAATTTTTAAAAAATTCGGATTGTTGCTCTAAATAAAAATACTGGTGTCGAGAAACCTAAAACGACTATTGTGGTGCCTGGCAATGCATCCTATATATTTTAATTAACGCCACCTTAAAAAGACACTTTCGGTTTCGATATCGAGGGGGTGGCTTCTCAGTGTCGTTTTATAGCAGTGTGACGTCACGGAGATACAGAAATTTGCGACGTACTAGCGGCAAATCCGTCATCTGCTCGTGGTGCAATAGACAACGATGAGTGAATTGTCGTCCAGTGACCCTGACAGTGATTTCTACTATTTAGGCTGCATGCAGGATGCAGAACTCGCGAACTCGGAGGAACTGTCTTGACTTGTCGGGGTAATGTCCTTGCAGTGTGGCTGGCTTGCAAATGCTCAGCGACGAAAACTTCAAAGTCAAATTAAAATATTTTATACGTGTTCTCCGACTCCAGTGTGTGGACAGCGTGGACACTGCATACCAACGAATCAAAAAATGTCCCTTTTGCGATGTCTCAAAATCGTGTCAGTACTCTTTTAATTATTGCAAAGAAGCCAAAATTTCGCAGTTACCGACCTAGACATAAATGCTTTGAAGGAACGTTTAACGCCCGAAAGATCAGTGACTGTCAGTGAGACGGACTACTTGTGCTACGCGTGCTTTTGCTACCACTGCAATGAAAGATCTTCACGGAACGCACAGTTTAACGATGACATTCTTATGCCCCCTGAAAAAGAAATCGACGCAATTAACCAGATCACTGCGACTACCGCTGCACGTGCGTTCAAGTCACCCGAGAGGTGTTGCTGTTTCGAACTCAATCGGTCTGAGGACGCAAAAACGAGCTCTCACTGCGCCGTCTCTTACAACGAGCATCTCGGGTGCGCGCGCGCCTGATCGGTAGCCCCGCGCTCGTGGTCGCTGCAGTGACCAAATATTTTCAAAATTAACGTCTTCAGTGCCGGCGACACCTTTTTAGGTACCTGCTGGCCTTTTAATAAAAAGAAATTCAATCCTGCCTGCATTTTATACACTTGCTGGGCAAGAAGTCGGAATTGCCCATCCTTGCCTAAGGGTCTCATTGGAGGGGCCGTAACTATCAATGCAACGACATTATGCAACATGTTTTTAATGATTGTGAAAGCGTATGTGAAGGAGAATAAGTGGACAAAGTTTAAGAAATTTAAAAAATGGGGTTTTTTTTTAATTGTCGTCAGAAGTTTTCATTGTTCGGTGTTTTCTTGAAATTAGCCCGATCATATCTCTTTACTGAAAAGTTATATAAGTACAAGATTTGGCAGTTTGGTAGATAAGCATACGAAGAACGTAATGCAGAATTTTTGTCGTTCTGCTACAAGGCTTTTTTGAGATAAAGACCTTCAAAGTAAAGAAAATTTTGCCGATTGGGCCATTTTTGAGGTTTTTTATAAAAACATCTACACTACACATAAAAACTAAAAATACCTGAGTAGAAGCAAAAACATGCATATATTTAGGTAAATAAATTTCAGCTACCTAACTTTAATATATTTTGTGCAATTCATAACGAAATTTGGCCAAAACAGCAGAGCGGATGAGCGCTCCACTCCACCTTTTCGTCATTATTGATTTCCTGTGGTTCGAAAAAATTTTTGGCGGCAAAACAAATTGCGGATCTCTTCTTTCCACTCATCAGGCAATAATATATAAAATTTTGAAATAAATTTGAGAGGTCGACCAGCCATCGTTTGTTCGATCTTACGTGGAATCACCCTACTATACATGTGAAATTGTTGACCATTTAGCACAACTCCTTCTTTCTGTGACCATTAGTGGAAAGACCATTGGTGCACTATTAAGAATCTTATTAAATGTGAAAATATCAGGTGAAAATATGTGGTGAAGAGGCTACCACACATGCCAGAATGTGTTAAGTAGATAATACTGCAGAATCACAAGATTTAGTACTGATGGTAGAATGCTTAAAGAAAGAATGTTTAAGAGTAAACAATGGTGTGTATTCAGGACGAGCCGTTAGCTAATGGACAAAACTAGGATTTCGTCCTTGCAGCTGCTCTGAGTGGGTACGTCTCTGCCTAGAAATAGTGCTCCCATGGCTGTTGGTGTTTACTACTTAGAAAGTGTTCATTGGGCTTGGCTGTTAAATATACCAGTGCTGTTTGCTATTTCCATAGTTACTGCAGTGGGATTCTAATTAAGTGGTGTAGAGGAAAGCAATGTACATTAACGAGCTCTGTAATGGTTTTGTAACAATGTACTGTGAGAAGGCATGGTGTCATGCCTTTACCCCAGTCAGAGTTTCTCTGAAATGCTTTTATCAGCAACATTAACCTTTTTGAAGCTGTGTCCAAGCATACTCTTCTGCCAGTCAATACGTACCCCTGGCTGTGCCTGAGATAATATGTAAATGTGAAACATTCATAGGATGGTTCTGCCAAAGCTTGTCAACTGTAGGCATATAAACAATGCAGAAGTTTGCAAACATCTTATGAAATTCTGATTTTCATTGTGAGGAGTCTTCAAGGGAATATCCTAAGATCATTAATTAGCTGAGCTCATATTTTTTGCTATATTTCAGATGAGAAGTTTGTGAAATGTTCAGCAACACATCCCGTCTAAATTTAAATTTGTTGCACTTTGAAAAAAACACCTAGCACCGAAAAAAATTTGAGAACAAAATTTTTTGCTTTGCCATCTTTGTGGCTTCCTAGTGTTTTGGGCATTTGAAGCATGCTGGAAGTTGCAGCACTTCAATGGTGAGGGCAAAAGCGATTGTCATAACGTTTCGTTCGGGCACTAAACATTTTTTTGTGTGTGTGCCCAAGCAATTTGCTGTCATGCATGCATTGCTGCAATTATGCAGTCCATTTCTGCAATTCTATTTTTTATGTTAATTGCTGTTTTAGCTGTCCTGCCAAACTGCAAAATATGTAGCACTATAGCCGACATCCATTTCTTAGAGGTTTATGTTGGCCAATCAAATGCATGATGCTAGTAGCAGCCACAGGAAGGGTCGTGCAAATTTTTTAGGCACTGCTTGTCAGTTTAGTGGTTTAATGTCGAGTTTGGATGTACATTATAACATGATCTCACAAGTGAGTGGACTATGTTGTTACATCGTTAAATGTTCTGAAGAGGCCCTTTCACATAATTTCGAATGAAGCGTCACCTGGTACTCCTTTTGACGCTGTATGCAGAAGCTGTCGTCACACTGGCTGTTTGGTTTCATCTGCATTGTTGGGAAAAAGTCCTGGAGAGCATTGTAGCCAAGGTAGTGGGACACTGTGCCAAACTTTAGAAGATACCTGGAAAGATTTGCAGTGCACGTCAGTATACAAGCTATGTATATGTACGTAATTTCTATCCATGGCATCTAAAGTAAACAATGCCTACTACGTGTAAGTATAGTTGTTGATAGCAAACACAGCTGCAACATATCTGCCGACCTTTGTACTCTAAGATTAATAAGTCACAGTAACAAAACAACAAATTAAGTGGAGTCTAGAAGCACAAACATTTGTGAAGGCTTGTGCTGAGCATATATATGCCTTTTCAGGGATATAACCACCCTTTATAAACAATTTCTTTATGTCTAGATGCTACAAAAAAAATTCGGCAGATCCCACGCATTGTGGGAATCGATGTAATGCGAAGCAGCCAGCAAAGAGCTGCATACATCGCCTTGTTTGTCTTTGAGCCAACTGAAATCATTCATGCCATGGCATCTAGTCCACCATATATCGCATGTTTGCCACGCACGCATGCATGCACAATCTAGTGTACACCATGCCAATGAAACACATAATCTGGTATATAAATGCATGACCTGTCGCTTATGTTCATCACGCACTCGTGTCATGCCATACCAGTTTTGGTATATATCACGTTAACAAAACGGCCGGAAGCGCACCATGACAGTGGCATGTAAATCCTACCGTACATGACATGCATAACATGATTCGCATGTTAAGACCTCTCATTTATGTTCGTCATACACTCACATCGCGCAATACCAATTTTGGTGCATATCAAAGGAGCGAAATGGCCGCGAGTGCACCATGAGTAGAGCATGTAAATCATGCCATACATGACATGCATATTATAGTTTTTCATGTTACCACCTGTCACTAATGTTCATCATACAGTCACATCGTGCAATACCAGTTTTGGTGTATATCAAGCTATCGAAACGGCCGCGAATGCACCATGAGCTTGGCATGTAAGTCATGACATACATGGCATGCATGTCATAGTTTTCGTGTTACCACCTGTTATTCATGTTCTTCATACAGTCACATCGCGCAATACCAATTTTGGTGCATATCAATCTAGCGAAACGGCCGGGAATGCACCATGAGCGGGGCATGTAAATCATGACATACATAACCTGCATATCATGATTTCCATGTTGCCACCTCTAATATACGATCGTCATGCAGTCGCGTCGCGCAATATCAATTTTGGTGTATACCAAGCTAGCGAAACGGCCGGGAATGCACCATGAGCGCGGCATGTAAAGCATGACATACATAACCTGCATGTCATGATTTCCATGTTACCACCTCTCATTTACGTTCGTCATGCAGTCGCGTCGCGCAATACCAATTTTGGTGTATGTCAAGCAAGCGAAACGGAACGAGTGCGTCATGAGCATGACATGTAAATCATGTCGTGCATGTCATGCATGTCATGATTTTCATGTTACCACGTCCCATTTACCTTCGTCATACAGTCGCTTCGCGCAATACCAATTTTGGTTACATCGAGCTAGCGAAGCGGCTGCGAATGCATCATGAGCGTGGCAATTAAATCATGACATACATGACATGCATGTCATGGTTTTCATCTTACCAACTGTTATTCATGTTCTTCATACAGTCACATCGCGCAATACCAATTTTGGTGTATATCAATCTAGTGAAACGGCCGCTAGCGCATCATGAGCGTGGCATGTAAATCAGGTCGTACATGACTTGCATGTCATGATTATCATGTTACCACGTCTCACTTACGTTCGTCATATAGTCGTGTCGCGTAACACCAATTTTGGTGTATATCACGCAAGCGAAACGGACGCGAATGCACCACGAGCGTGGTATGTAAATCATGACATACATGTCATGGATGTCATGGTTTTCATGCTACCACCTGTTATTCATGTTCTTCATAAAGTCACAGCGCAAAATACCAATTTTGGTGTATATCAATCTAGCGAAACGGCCGCGAGTGCGCCATGAGCGTGGCATGTAAATCATGTCATACATGACATGCAAATCAAGATTTTCATGTTACCACGTGTCAGTTATGTTCGTCATACAGAAATGTTTCGTCATACCAGTTTTCGTATGTATCCCTTCATTTAAACGGCCGCGAGCGCCCCGAGACCATGTCATGTAAATCATGCTGCACATGACATGCGCGTCATGATTTGCATGTTAGGACCTGTCATTATGTTCGTCATGAACTGTTGTCACGCCGTACCAGTTTTGGTATATATGAAATTAACGGAACGGCCGCAAGAGCCCAAAAGCCGTGGAATGTAAATCATGCTGTTCATGACATGCGTGTCATGATTTTTATGATATCACCTGTCATTTATGTTCGTGATAAGGCCATGTTATGACACACCAATTTTGGTATACATCCGATTAACGGAACGGCCAGGGAGCCCAAAGGCCGTGCAATGTAAATCACGCTGTTCATGACATGCGTGTCATGATTTTTATGATATCACCTGTCATTTATGTTCGTGATAAGGCCATGTTATGACACACCAATTTTGGTATACATCCGATTAACGGAACGGCCAGGGAGCCCAAAGGCCGTGCAATGTAAATCACGCTGTTCATGACATGCGTGTCATGATTTTCATGATATGACCTGTCATTTATGTTCATAATAAGGCCATGTTATGACACACCAATTTTGGTATACATCCGATTAACGAAACGGCCAGGAGAGCACAAGGTCGTAGGCGGCTAGATAGATAGACAGATAGATAGATACGCTCAAAGTCGCAGAAGTTCGCTAAGAAATGCTTCGCATTTAAAAGCACCAGCAACCTTCGCACAGCATATAGTAATCACCATGACTTTGTCAGCAACTGCTGGACGACTTCGTCTGCATAACTTTGCTTGCTGCTAGTGCTGGTCTTGCATACTTTCACCGACAGACCAGTTTTAAGGGAAGGTTAGGGGAGCAACAGACAAGACTTCTTTGCAAAAAAAAATTGTTTTTGTAGAAAATTCGGTGCAGAATTCATGAAATCAGACTGAATTCATAAACTTTACAGAAAATTTAGAAGAATTGGCAGTTATGTCGGAGACAGAAACTGTACAAGATCTTAGTGTTCAACAATGGGCCTATCTAAGATGTACAGTACGGTCCACTGTTAAAGAGAACAGTCCAACAAGCACCTTTCATTTTGCTGGCCCTCTCACAGCAAGTGGACAGGAAAACATTGCTCATGCACCACATCAGTCTGTCAATAAGAGGCTGAACTGTCAACCACCAGTAGTTCTATGCAAATCTAAGCCACTATGTTTTTGCAAGAGGGCGAAATCCAAACATGCCCTGTATGCAAGTGTTCCCTTTAATATTAGCACAGGGAGAAAATGCCTTGACATGCAATGCTACTGACTGATTCTCCAAAAAAAAGCAAGGCTGGATGTTAACTGCTACATTAAATAACACCTTTCTCTAATTGTTGTCAATATATGTTACGCATACAAGTTAAAATCTTATTATGGCACATTATTTCTCTCTGCACAGTAGTTTATGGTATATTCCATAAAGCTGGTCTAACAACTCCATTCCAAGAAGCTGGTGTGCAAGCCTGACAAATTCAGCACACAGCCGGCAAACTGGACAAATATAAAATCAACAGCGGATAAGACAGAAAACACACACAATTTAAGCCTGCCATGTCTACCTGAGCGTCATAACAAAGTATTAGCCACAGCAACAAAAGCTGTGAAGGACTGCAGCAAAGTGTTAGCAGCTATGGCATTATGCTGCCTTGCGAAGGCAAGCACAAAAGTGGTTTGGAAGAAAGCAGACAGGACAGAATTATGCTGCTAAGCAGCTGCATGAAGCCAAAGCCTCGATTCTCGGCCACTATGGCCACATTTGGATGAAGGTGTATTGCGAAAATGGCCACTTAAAGAGCACAATACTCGGGGACAGCTCATCTTGGCAGTGGAGCAAAGGCTATGGAGATGGGGCTTCCGCACATTTGTGTTACTCCGCTAGTAGTATGGCAGCTTGCATTAGATTTCTAGTGCAGTTTCGACTTTCCTTGCTCGCAGCGTTAACACGTTTAGAAAAACGTATGTATGAAAAATGTGAATGGGAGAGAGACATTTCAATTGTTCAGCATACATTTCAGTGTCACATTTCAAGTATGTTTTTCTTGGAAAATAAGCGGCCAATTTGCAGCCACACATGGACCAACACACGTCAGGAACGCCATGTTTATTTCGGAAAACAGGTGCGCAGAAAACGTGGTGCTGTCTAAGAAATGAAAGAAAAGAAGAAATTCTTGTAAAGTGAACAATAATTTAATTTTACGTACAACTTCCCGTAGTGTTTAGTCTCATAATAAATAAAGCAGCATTTATTTGAACAATGCAAATGAGAAAATTATCAATAAAGTTAGGTATTATTTCTTGGCGTGCTAGCAGGCATGCAATTCGGTTCTGTAGCTTCCACAGCACTGCCAAGAAAAGTTTTCCCCGTGTATAGTGCATATTTTAATGAACCCCAAGTGGTAAAAATTATTTGTAAGTCCTTGACCATGACACAACAGATCAATTAAACAACCAAGGAATGAATGAATGAATGAATGAATGAATCAATCAATCAATCAATCAATCAATCAACCAATCAATCAATCAATCAATCAATCAATCAATCAATCAATCAATCAATCAATCAATCAATCAGGAGCTTTAATGTATACGCTTAATTTGATTATTCACGACTTACTTGAGGGTATTTTGAACAAGAAATCCTGCAACAATGCCCATTGTAGTAGGCAAGCTCGCAGCGCAAACTCCTTCCCGTTTCAATGTCTTTTCGTCTATGTTGGATGCAACGACTAAGGGAGGTGCACACTGAAATGTAAAGACACAATTAAAAGTGGCCATGCCTGTTCCTCCTAGGCAATTGAAAATGGGGCTACTGCACATTATAACGTAGTTATGCACGTAACTTGTTATACCTTCAGCTGACATATTGCATGCAACAGCCTTATGACATTTCATTTTGCTTTTCAACGTCTTCCTTTTCTATATTTGTACCAGCACATGGTGTACTAGCTCACGAGCACACAATGCACCAAGGGGCACAGAATGGTGCCCTGGAAGCGGACAGCGCATGTCAAGAATGGCATGAGCATTCGTTAGTGACTCAATGATATGTGGTATCCACAAGGCAATGGCACATGTGTACTTCTTGAAATAGGTATGTATGGCACGACCCTACCCTTTCTGTCAGTTATACATACTTCCACTCTTTATCCATGAATAACACAGAACTGTACGCAACCAAATAACTTCTACTCGCAACTGCATAATGCAGTTTTTCTGGGCATAAGCCTAGAACTACACATTTAGCATAAGCAACTCAATCACATCGTTCAGACTACTTACAGCAAAACACGCTGTTTCACCTGGGACTACAAGCTGTATGTGGCCAGAGACTGCATTTTCACTGACACCAGACTCAATCCAAACCTGGTTGAGTTCATTGCAGGCCTATGAAAGAAAAGAGCCAGTAATTCTGCTTTAGCATCGTGTGATAGTTACAAGTCTGCTTCATAATAAGTAAATGCACTGAAATTTGAGAAATTTTATCAAATGTAACAGAAAAATGCTTTTACAGCCATAAAAGTGAAACTGAATTTAACAGTATTATGTAATAGAAAATATGAATGAATTTAACAGTATTATAATAGAAAAGAGAATGAGATTATTAACTCAAGGCATGCACTACACAAGTAAAATTTGCCACAACATACAACTGTAGCCTTACAAAGTATATTTGTAGTGATGCCTCACATGCTTACCGTGTTGATAGCCATACGTGCTTCAAAGTTGTCGACACAGCTGAGAACAAGATCTACTGGACCACCCTGCAGACTGCCAGTCCTAGGGGTGCAGATATTTGCAGCCATTACAACACACAGCAGTGAATAAGAAATTGCAAGTTTGTATGATAATGTTATTTATTCAAACTCCTACTGTTTACTGCTTTCTCTGGACAGTTTACCTCGTCAATTGCTTACCATTTGCTGAAACTAAAACCCGAGTCCTCTAGAAAAATTATCAAAGCACTCTGCTAAAACTGAGTCAAAATATAGTCATGTAGCCACATGATCACAGCATCTTTGTTTTTAAATAATGCACATGCATAAAAGCAAGAGCACTTTAACTATGTTCAGCCACACATTTCAGTAGTATTTCAGAGGGGATGCTCAGAGCAGCTTCAGCGGCAATGTAACAGAACTCACTTGTGATGCATGAAGCAAAGGAAGCATAATGAAGTAGTTGTATCATAAAGTTACCTGGAATAAATCCATGACCATTACACTTGCAGAAAGCAATAATAAAAATTAGCATCTTTACAGGTTCAGCGAATTATACAAAGTCAATATAACTGTTAACCCATTTATGTGCAAAAAAGGCTCTATGCAAAGAAAGCATTAAAAAGAAGAAGTTTCATAAGCAGGAAAAAGTTAATGTGGATAGCATTTTGCATACCCGTATAACATGTAGCAGAAAATGTCAAGATTTCAAAGCAATGACGACAAAATTCGAAAACTGATAAAAAAAAGGTAATCGTTTGCCAGGCAAGTTGGTTCATATTAGTGGGTGAAAGAAACCAGTGGAAAAAAGACAAAGATAAATAAGATGAACTAGACAGTGTTGTCGTGTATAACTTTTCTTCTTTCTCATCATTTTTTTTGCTGCTTTTTTCACTCATTGCTTTTCAGTACTGCAGCAATACGGAAATCTGTGCTGTGATTTCATATACAGGGTGTTTTTTTTTTTAGACAATACAGATTTTTTATAAATGTCCTACGACAGTAAGGCTCTTGTTGTTTTCGCACACGCACTCCACGTCGAGGCAGAAGAACTTTGCCACAGTTGAAACGACACTGTTACCACTAATGAACAAACACTCATTAATTAACTTTTTAATAAGGGTGTGCGAATATTCGAAATTTCGAATATTTTTCTAATAGTGCTTGCTATTCGATTCGATTCGCACTGGAATTGTACTATTCGAACTATTCAAACTTCCCAAAAACAAATACAGTCAACGTCCAATCGAAAGTGACCCCTTCAGATTTTTAATATGCTTCACCTCTTTCAAGCTCCGTTACGGTCGAACTTTGCCAAGACTCGACGTCCGATTGGAAGTGGTACATACCTAGTTTCAATATGCTTCACCTCATCACACCCCGGTATTGCGGCAAAGCTGCCTTTCAAGCTCCGTTACGGTCGAACTTAGCGAAGACACAGTCAACGTCCGATTGGAAGTGGTCCCTACATTTTCAATATGCTTCACATCATCAGACCCCGGTATTGTGGCAAAGCTGCCTTTCAAGCTTCGCTACGGTCACAAATGTATTAACTCAAGAAAACGCTGGTTCCAACATGGAGATGAAAGATGTGGCAGAGTTGGGGGCTCAATGTTTTGGGCCTGAAATTTGGGCAGGAAGTCCGAAAAATCGGACGCCGAAGCTTTTTAGCATCCAAAATTCCAGATTTTCTTATATATCGACCTCTACGAGGCAGCTTTGGAACTCCGGACTTGAAGGGAGCACACTCTTGTCCAAGAAGTTGAAAGAGGAGGAGAGGCTGAGGAAATGGCATCTTTGCCTATCACGTGTAAACTGTTGTCGGCAACACTTTGGTTGCACTAAATCATGTACATAAGCAGAATTTGGCCTCTACATTACCTCATTCTTGATAAGACAACTATGAAACACTACCCCACCAGTGCTTCATCAGCCTAGCGAAAAGGAACACTTTCATGTTGCTATCTCATAAGAATATGGTTAGGAATCCTCTCTAACTTTCTTTTTCTGCAATTTTGCTTCAAAGTATTAGAAAAATATTCTATAAATATTCGAGAAATATTCGAAAAATATTTGATTCGATTCGCACTCACACTTCAATATTCGAATTTGCTTCGCACCCAAAATTTTGCTATTCGCACAGCTCTACTTTGTAATTATTGACTTGAGGGCAAGTGTTTATATTAGAAAGTTGTAGTGCATACCAATTTATGGCATACCTATTTTTTACAAATCACAAAAGTTGCATGTAGTTTGAGATATTCTTCATTCAATGTCAAGGGCAAAATCGAAACTGATCGCGCAAAGCGCCCATCGCACACAGACATAAAGCTGTCTACTTGTGTATCTCAGAACGCTTGCCTATTTTTCTGGCCAGATTCTGCTTCTGCGCACCTTCATTTGAATTTCGTCACTTCCCTGTCACGTGACGTCGCGGCGTTCCGCCACACTTTGTGCGCGCCGGGTGCGATCAGTTTCGATTTTGCCCTTGAAATTCGATGATGAATATCTCGAACTACGTGCAACTTTCGTGATTAAAAAAAAATGGTTGTGCCATAAATTGGCACGCACTCATCAGTGGCAAACAGTGTCATTTTAACTGCGGCAAAGCTTTTTTTGCCTCGACATAGAGTTCATGTGCGAAAACGGCAAGAGGCTTACTGTCGTAGGATTTTCATAAAAAATCTGTATTGTCTAAAAAAAAAAAAAAAAAACACTGTATAATGCAACACTGTCTTCATATAACCAATGCATGTTTACTTGCTAATGGTTCTGAAGCAGAATACAAACAAATAAAAGCAATAGCCAACTTGCATGCAATGTTACTCATTGGCACCATATTTGAGTGCCAGTAACAACTTTTGCAGCACATGCAAAAATTAGCTGGAGGTGACTGGATCAGGTGCACAGTGATGGAAGTGACATTTTGCTTTTTGGAGCAGATTCTGGAGCAGAAAAAATGCTGCTTTGGAGCAGCAATCGGTGTTTTTGGAGCTGATGGCAAAATATTCTGTGCAACTCCTGGAGTTTAAAGCATTACTGAAGCATTTCGTAAACAATATCTATTATTAAATATATTACACGTACAATAGCCAGTGCTAATTGTAAGAAACATAATTAAGTAGATGGATGGTCACTGAACACTAAGGAAGATGAGCTATACATTTAAAATGCCAGTACTTGTGGCAGAAATTATATAAAAGCGATAAAGCTGAACACCAAATTATAAAAGTAACCACAATCACATATGACCATCACCAAAGAAGTAGTTTGTAAATGGTACGAGATCAAAGCAATCTGTTCTTTTCATACTTCACCAAAATAGCCTGCACTGAAAATTAAAGAAAAAGCAACTCAATGAGCTAGCTATGCAGTGCCTGTTCTTGTGGCATAAATGAGGTCAAAGCTGAGAAAGCGATAAATGTAAGTCACACATCACATTTGTAACAACGGCATTTATTAATCAGTATGATATTGAACTAATCTCGCACACATTTCACCAAAATAGTCTGCTTGTCAGGTAAAAATATATTGCTAAATGAGATATATATTGACAATGATAGTATGCAGCTAGTATAGTACATGCGGCATACTAGGATGATAGTATACAGCTTGTTTTTGGTTTTGTTTGGGCTCGCTGGATGATCATACGGTTATTCATTATTTTCAGTTTACCAGTGCCATTTCAGAGCTGGTTCGAAGCAGTTACTAACAAATATTACAGTTTGGAGCAGCATGGAGCAGCATTTCTCTTTTGGAGCAGTTTGGAGCAATTAGAGCAGCACTTCCATCACTGCGTGCAGCTCTTCCCTACGCTAGAAGCACTACAATATGTATGGCAGTTGTGATAACATACCCAGTGCAACATACAGCACAAAAAATTAACATGTTTACTACTAATAGCTTTTAATTCAAAGTTTAAAGTTGTCATCTACTGCAGTTTTTCACTCTGTGGTGTTGGCAAAATTGTCTTACTTGATAGTGTCCATGAAGTGCTGGAAGTTTTCAACAGTTGTAATATTGTAGTTGTACGTATCAAACTCTACATCAGGGTTGATGAACCTAAAACAAAGGATGGAATGACAGAGGTTAAGGTAAACACTTGGGGTTTAGTTATGTAGTGCAATCCGTCCGATCTATAAAGCTGAAAGGGACATACTGCAGTGTCTTGGCAGCTGCCTCCACCTTGCTCATACCTGCTTGGTGCGGCTGAAAAAACAGCCTATTCATGTTGGCAAGCTCAACTTTATCGTAGTCAAATAAAATGAGCTGCAATGAAAAATCGGAAGACTAATTTAAAATTTTTGTACATCAAATTAAACAACATACTGATCAAATATGAACTGTCAGTCACAAATTCAAACATGTTTTGAGCACATCGAACAACACCATTTTGTTTCTTTGTTCACTGGTGCACACAACACACAAAGGCATTGTCCTCTGCATGATAGGTGAATGACCTCACGGCAGTTAACAGTAGGCTATGAAGCAGTAATCACATCGCACATTTCATGAACTTCACTGTAGCACATGTTTAGTTCCTGTTTTCTGTTCACATTTCTTCAACTGCTGATGGTACATGCTCAAATTTCCCTGGACTGATCCAACACCACTGAAGTTTTGGCTAAAATGTGAATAAGGTATTATAAATAACAATGCTATATCAATAGATGAACCTATAGAACCTTTATGATGTAACTGTGAGATTCACAGAAATTAGGCCACTTAGGCAATAAAACTGTTAAATACTAAACACATACACACACATAAAGAACTATGAAACTCAATGAGCCTTTGACGGGGGCTGGTTGGTATGGCACAGTGGCGTAGCCAGAAGGTGGCACACTGGGCCCGTGCCACCCCGCCACCCCCTGAAATTATGATTTGTGGCATAGTGGGTATGTTGCTAGTGTACTTGCATTAGTAGCCACAAGAGAGTTTACAACAGGCTTTAGAAATGTTGCTCTTCCAGCTTTCGCTGTGACTGTACTGTGCTTTCTGTGCAGGCCTGGCGTTTTTTCTCCCATGGGATACAGAGCACAAAATGACACTCGACCACACTTACCAGCCTGGACCCCATGTCGGATCAAGGGGGCGGCCCCCCCCCCCGAAACAAATTTCTGCCTACACCACTGGTATGGCATCGTTTTTTGGTGCACTATACTGTTACACCAAGACAAAACAGAAAGAGTTGATAAACATGTGTGTCGAGTTTTTTCAACTAGCCTTCATCATAGCCTTATTGAATATTATTTCAAGTACATTGGGCGTGAACATTTCTGATGGTCCCCCTCTTCAACGTTTGTACACACCTGTGCCTAGTCTTTTCATTTTATCCTGGTGTATAGTATAGCACAGCAAAAGAATGAAACTTGAAAAAAAAAATCCATAACTGAAGGAAGAGCACATGTTCATGTCAGTTACAACGTACTGACACATATTACAATATAAGAAGTTGGTCAATCACTCACAAATTACTTCTGACAGGTGTTACAAATTTATTAATTATCAGATTAGGAATCTGGCAGCACATGCAACAAAACCAGGGGTGGTATTCTGTAAGAGTCCACTAACAAGACTTTCCATTAAAGTGCGTGCTGACTGCACAGGGCTCAACAGCAGCAGTTATGATGGGTAGCACTTATGATCAGCTTTCAAGGTACATCAAATCAGCGTGCACAGAAACAGATAGTCCATGGAGTGAATTCTTACAGAATACTCTCCTGCGTTTCTGCCACTTTGCATAGCACTCTAAAGCCTGCAGAAACAAGCTCTGGTCCTCCATTAAGCATGGGCAAACTCGTACACATAACTAAATCACTGTACATGATTCACAACTGGTCTCATTAATCAGTTGTTACAACTAAAAACCTGCCTGGAGTTTAATTCCATACTGGAATGAGAGACCAACAAACTGACTGACCTGAGAGAGGCAATATATAAATGTGCTCCATCTTGATTCAGTTTTGCTTAGAGTGCACCGTGAATCTCTGACATGTCGCAATTGAAGTGCCACACTAGTATAATAATTGTTGGGGTTTTACATCCTAAAACCAGAGTATGATTATTACAGGGGCTGTAGTGGAGGGCTTTAGAAATTTCAAGCACCTGGGGGTTCTTAAACGTGCACCTAAATATAAGCACATGGGCCTCTAGCATTTTGCCTCCATATAAATGCAACTGCCGCGGCCGGGATTCGATCCCGCAACCTTTGGGGTCAGCAGTCAAGCACCATAACCACTAGACCATCCAGGCAGGTCAAGTGCCACACTCAACCCAGAAAATTAAAATTGAGAGCAATCATTTTACTCAGTGGCACAGGTCGGAACTCACTCATGAGTTGACTCACTCAGACTTATATCGGGCCGTGAGTCCGAGTGAGTCCAAATAAGGAAAATCTTGGCAAGTCTGAGTGCGAGTGAGTCCTAAGCACAATATATATTTGTTCAGTGAGTCTGAGTGAGCTCCACCTTCTGTTGCCGACCAATGGTCCTATCTACTCATTTTCAGCATTACTATCAGCCTTATATCGGCTTACGTTTATACTCAAGTTTATTCACACATCTCAATGCACTAGCATTCATGTGCCACCTCAATACTTATTGATCAGAGGCGTGAGTTTGGGGGGGGGGGGGTGCCATGACCTGCCCTTGCTTTCACGGTAAGTTCGTGACAAAAATATCTTGTGTGAGTTGCGTATTTCATGAAAATATCTTTACTGGATTGAAACCACTGATAACTCATATGTGAAGGTACAATATCAAAAGGCGTGTAGTAGAGCGCCGATTATGTGACATATTGGCATTAAAGAGCATTGGCACCATAATCAAAAAAGCTAATTTTACGTTAATAGACTCATAAGTCGACTCACTCAGACTCAGGTCAAGCCGTGAGTCTGAGTGAGTCCGGCTGAGTGATATGTTGGTGAGATTGAGTCCGAGTGAGTCCGGTTGAGATAACGTTTAGCGAGTCTGAATCCGAGTGAGTCCGGTTGAAGAAAAGTTTGGCGAGTTTGAGTCCGAGTGAGCCCCAAGGCCAAAATATATTTCTTGAGTGAGTCTGAGTGAGCTCCTATTTCGCTGCCAACCTATGCTCAGTGGGCAACGCACCACAGCCTGATAGCCTTACATACAAGGCTACATGATAACTGATATATAATGTATTATTACTATATTAAGTCATTAGCCATGAACAGTAGCAGTCCACATTCTCGTGACTGAAAAAAATATCAATGTACCATTTTAGGTTGTCTTGGTCACAGCAGAAATAACTCAACATGTTCCTTTCAGTGTGTGAATTGATAACTTCTGTAACCGGTGGCTCAGTGGCTATGGCGTCTGGCTGCTGAGCACGAGGTGAAATATTTTATTCCAGGCTGCGATAGGCACAGCGACAAATGCACAAACTGATTTGTGTGCACATTACAGAAATCCAAACAGCCTAAAATAACCCAGAAGACTCCTCCACTACATTGTACCTCTCATAACTTCATGTTGCTCTGTGATGTCAAAATAAATCGATCGATCAATCAATCAATCAATCAATCAATCAATCAATCAATCAATCAATCAATCAATCAATCAATGGTAACTTCAACAAATGAAAGCTCACCTTGCCTATTCCACACCTTGTAAGCATTTCGGCGGTTACGCTCCCAACACCACCAACACCAACAACAGCTACCGTGTAAGTTCTAATGGCCTGTGGGCAAAGACACAACGAGTTGAAGCACAGCGAAGCGAAATATGGGCATTGATTACGTGTCAAAAATTATGTTGTGAACGACTTGCCTCATAATTATCGACGATTCCCATACGCTTCAGGGCCATCAAACGGCTGAAAATGTAACACAAGTCGAATTAAAGGAATTGGCTATGAAATGAACATCTGCAGCGCATTTGCAGCCATTCTAATTCGGGCAGACAGCTTGGAAAGACAAACAGAAAACAGTTAGCACAAAAGCACGAAAAACAAAACATGAAACTTGCTACTTCGACTGGCGCGAACTTTAGACATGTAACTTTGATCTACGGCCCACTACTGTGAAAAATGCGTGGGGTTTCAGGAAAATGCGGTAAACAATTGAGTTCGATACGCGTAACACGTCGAATATTTACTAACCTGTTGTACGGGTGTCACACGGGCCCCTTCAATCGCGACCGAGCCTCATTCGGGATCAAATTTCTCGATTGCGATTGCCCCCCTTCCCTATCTTGCGCAAATAAGTGAATCGACATCGAGAAACTGCCACAACTTCAGCATGCAAGCGGTGTCACACAGTGCACTGCTGACCGCGATCAAGTTTCCCAACAGTGATTGGCTCCCTTATGCAGCTTGAGTAAAGGAGTTAATCACGATGAAGACATTCGATTCGGATCAGGCCCGATCGCGATCAAAAGTGACCGTTTGGACACCGGTTAACTGCAACTAGCGTATGTGCACTGCTAACAGGCAGTTCAAATAACCGACAATGATGAGCATAATTTTCACAAGTCACGAACGACATGCAGTTCACGTAGCAGATAGCGAGTGAATAACATCTCCAAATCAAGAACCGAAACTTGCCTGTAAGGGTTTGAGTCTACGACCTCGGAGCTCATCTGGGAAATTTTTTCCCGCGGATTAACTGCTTCACCTTTCTTCAAGCGTTCGATTTCGGCTTTAAGCTCCGTCACCAGGACTTCTAAGTTATTGGAGTCCCCCATAGCTCAGTTAATCCGGCGAACTACACTTCTAAACAAACTCAACTAACAGGCCACGAAAACACGAGTTTTGACAGATGTCTGCCTGTCTGCTACTCGGAAGCGCCACGCGCACAGGTGCGAAATGACCATGGTTGCACGACATTCACGTGTGTCCCGCGTCCTTCAGCGTAAAACCATTTCCCAACAATCAAAACTTATTCACTGCTGAAGTTAACTACTAATTATAATGTTCTGGGTTTTTTCTAGCATTTGTAATGCTGTTGATGCACAGCATATCATATTGAACGGCTGTACGGATCACAAGTAAAATATATATATATATATATATATATATATATATATATATATATATATATATATATATATATATATATATATATATATATATATATATATATATATATATATATATATATATATATGTGTTTTAGCGTTTTTGCCTGCTATCGTAAGTGGTATAATTACTGCCGTTGTTCTGTTCGATCACTTGACGAATTTGCTTTTAAGATCAGACATGTTTATTACGTTTTATGATTTAGAACAGATAACGCAGAGCGGAGTTAAAGTGATTCTAGCTCACTTTAGCGGAGTGTTCTCAGCAGTTCCGATTACTCTAGTTTCGCTTTGCGGAATGTGTTAACTTCATTTTGTTATGGCGAAGATTGGTCTCTCGGTGTACGGCTGTGTGACAAGTATGGCCTCTTGAGTAAATCAGCAGCGACGCGACGAGAAATAGTCGTTGACGGACGTTTTTTACCGTTTCGAAGAAGACGCATGTCGCCTTGCGCTTTACCGAAATGAGGACGGCCACATTTCAGCAAGATCAAGAGCTGAGGTCACGAAGATTGAAAAACGATTCGCAGCGTTCGAAGTTTTCCAGCGATGGCACCGTCGTCGACCGGAGCCTCAACCTTCAAGGAATTGTGACAATGCTGAAAGAAGATACGTGTAACAAGTCTGTAGGCGGCATAAACTGTAGCATCTGTGGTAAGCGTTTGGCACTTCATAATTGGCAATGCTGTCATTCGTGTTGTGCCGTTCTGTGTCGCAATCTTGTGTTTTGGTGACGGCTACGAGTAAAAAACGAAAGCAGTTAACCATATTTTTTTTCTTTCTCTATGAGTTAACTGGCATTCTCCAGATTTACCAATATTGTGCTTATTGCATGCCACGAAAGAGACACAAGAAAGGATTGGCAAGTACGAATTCTCACCACATCTTTTTTCTTTCTTTTTCATATAGCTGCAGCTGTTCAGCTAGGTGTATCGAAGCCTGAAATTTTAAAGGAGAGTGATGGCAACGTCCGTGTTAGATGGTGTTACGCTGACGCGTCTTGTGTTCGCTATCACGGGTATGGGTAGTATAAGTGCGCAATAAGCAGAGTGCCGAAAGCGAACCCCTGCCTTTGCTGCACTGTGCGCAGCTTGAAGTGCATGCCTGCTGTGTAATGCACGTAAACGTAGGAGTACTTCCAGGTGGCCTGCTTTGTATCAGCGCCGTGGTCGGAAAAGAGTCGCTTGCAGAATACTGCAGCACTTTGTTGACCTGAAGCAATCTACGTAACTTCTAACCTTGCGTCGTGTAAATTTATTTCATGCGTCCGGTAAAAAAAATAAATAAATAAAAAGGGGTGCTACTGGAGGACATTCCCAAAAATTTGATTGATGAAGTAGAGTAGTCTTTATCTTCCGCTGTATTTTCTCTGAATTAAATTTTCGGAAAACTAATCATTTTATTGTGACGTTTCCATCTAAATATTGTAACCGAAGGACTTCTATATTCTTGTAAGTTGTAATTCTAAATAAATTGCAATCTCTGTTTTGGCATGGTAAAAAAAAAAAAATAATGCCATGGCGTTAAATTTTGTAGTGAACTTTGCTGGTTTATCAAGGGCACTGATAAGAATTGACCGTACTCAGAACTTCTGAGCAAACCTTAATTTTCATTGAAATTAAATGTGGTTCAGTGAGAGAACTACCCTGTGGATTAGGAAAGCTTAAGTCTGTGAATGTATGGAATTTTAGTCTTTGCTTTTTTTTTGAATGTACAAGTCAAGTGCAGCTATTAGAAATACCGGTCTGTGGGCTAATGTATAGATTATTTGGTTTTTTTTGTCAATGTCTTGTGGCCCCTTGTTTAAATGTTGGCGTCAGCAACGTTTCTCGTTCACTTTTCACCCTAACTGACTATTGGGAAACTGCAACTGGAGTGCCAGTGTGTTTCCCGAAGAGCATATTTGTCATGAGACAGATGCGCACAAAAAAAAAAAAACAGAGATGACGCACTGGTATCTTCGTTTTTTTATTTATTCTTATAATGGCAAATATGTGTGTCAGAAAATACCATCTAAGCCAAGGAGCAGTTCGATTTTTGAGAACATTTCAGGGACGGACCTATTGAAAATGCTGCTAGCCTGAACCAGATATGACTTTGCCCCATCTTGGTTTCAATTTTGTAATTGCAACATGTTCTCTGAAGCAAGTATTTGAAAACAAATTAGCACATTTGAGACAAATAAGTACATTAATGTTAACATCTTCTCGCTGCTGAGGTCCATCTGCTTACTCAATAATTAAAAACAGTCGTCCTTAAATATTCATGTCTTGTTTAGTTTTAAAATATAACTATTTCAACATCTTTTCTTATTAGTGATTGCATTCTATGAAATGTAAACATACCTAAGGTGTTCAAACTGCTATTTCGATTCAACAACACTATCTCTGCACCAACAAAGTTTGATGGAAAGCATGTGCTAGTTTTGTAATAGCCTGTTGGCAAACCTCTAGTGATATGGCAAGGTAATACTTGTGCTTCCTTGAAATTTCAGTCAAAACCTAGTGTTTTTGGGCAATTTTCTGGAGACCTCCACTACAGTGTGCCTCATAATCATATCGTGGTTTTGGCATGTAAAACACCAGAAATTATTAGTGTTTCTGGAAAAGCACAGGTACATGATGCACTGCAAATTGAGTTCTTGATGGATATGCAGTATGTTTATGACATAGTGCCTGGGATTGTGAGGGCATGCTTACAGACAGAGAGAAAAAAAAATTGAAGAGAGCTAGGGACCATAATGTAAACCTTACATGGACCTTTCGTTCCAGTAAAGGAAGACAGGGGTGGTATGCCATCTGCTGGCAGAAAGTGATATGAAGACGAAAACTGCCATAATACTATGAAGGTTATTGACTCCTTAATTGCAATGTAAACATTTTGAAGGAGTGGTGCTCAAATTGAAGAGGTTGTGGCAGTGGAAGAGAACCTTTGCTTGGGGAAGAATAGCTCTGCTTTTCACTCCGTAACTGCGCAAGAATTCAGTTTCTTCTATTTCGGCTGCTAGTAAACCATTCCCTAAAAGTTCTGATAAAAATGTTTTCTGGATGGCACTTTACTATTCGTTGTGTATGAACAAAACTTCTGGTAGGGCCTGCTTAGCTGTCCTTTAAAGACACACTTGGGCGTCTAATATGGATTGGAAAATGACCTTGGGCATGGTGAATCTGGTGTGCGATTGCACACATGCATACACAATGTTACTTTAATTGCAACCATTTTCTGTGAACACTACTCTACAGCATCATGCTTTTATTCCTCTTTGTAGGCAAGTTATACAAGAGCAAAGTGTGCTTTACCAAGCACATATGGGAGCACTCTATGTACTGGGACCTGTTTGATGACATGAAGCACCAGGACCGTGTGCTATCCATCCAGGGCGCCCTCATCCTCTATAGCTTGCTGCATCCTGGTGACCTAGCTGGCCTTTTGGTCACTGACCCACCACGACTGAGGCGACGAGAACGACTTGAGAAAGCTGGCATTCGCACACAACCTTAGTGAGGCTGCTCCTTGTGTCCTTTTTTTTCTGTTGTGCTGCGTTAATCTCGCAGCTGGTCTGTGAGAGCAGATGTTTGTTTTTGATGAGCTGCTTGGTTCGGGCTTGTGTGTCTATGTATATTTATGTAAAGCTCCCTTGGGGCTTACTCAGAAATGCCATCTAGCCATAGTTGATGCTGATGTCCAGTGGCTTCCTTTGCTCTGGCTAACGCATTGGTTTAATGTTATGGGATGAGCGTCGACATCTTACATAGCAGTTGCATAAGCTATTGAGGCATATAGTAAGTCCTTGGGTTGTGTTAGTTTTTTCTGCTGTTAACTGGTGGGAGAGAGAAAGAGATGACACCTTCTGCTACTTTAGCTGCACAACTTGTGTGGTGTTGTGGCAGTGTAATCAGCCTGGCAGAACTTTTATTGCTATTGGCACCTAGACCAAACATGGGCGAGTCAGTAGGCCTTTTTTTCCTCGTTTGACTTTTTGTTATGGTGGCAGCAGCAGAAGTAAATTTTCTACTTGAGTGTTTACTTTTTACGCTGCCAGCCATACGGCCATCGTTTCATCACTCTGTGCAATACCTTTGCAGTCTGCAAGAACGTTTATTACATTAATGCGATAGGCAGCTAAATATTTCAGCTAGCATTTCGTGCTGCTGAATGGTGCTGAATGTGAATATATTTTACTTACATGTGGACTCGTTCCTATGCTTGCAATGAAGACAGGCAAAAGAAGTTACAGAGGCATCTAAGTCTCCTTACTAAGTGCATTGAATGCGAAAGCACGGTGTGTCTTGGTGTGACGACTATGTCGACATACACATTACTTCGACGTCCATGTCACGTGACATCATGACATGACATCATTGCTTTGCTACGTGATGACATCATCACTTGGTCACGTGAGTTTTCTTGCCATTGGGTGGTAATGCTGCTTGCCGGATGGATGCTGGTTTTTTCACTTCATGAAGCATATAATGCTTTTGCATTAATAAAGTGATTAAAGAAAGCGTTTTAAAGTGCAGCTTAGCATGACTTAATTTACACCTGATGAGCACCTTTAGTCTATTACTTAGTTTATATATTGTGTGCCTGTTGCAAGTTGACCAGAGACATTCATATTTCCTGTACTTGTGCAGACTTCAAACATGCACCTATGTGTGTTTTGACTGTTAAGGCAATCAATGTTTTATTTTGAATAAAATAATAATTTTAGGGCTATAAATGATGTGCAGAATAGACAGGTGAAGTGATTGTGTAGTTTTCACTTTTAATGCTGCATTTTTCTTTTCTTTTTGTCCATATTATAAATCATACAAATACTGCGTGGCAGCTGAGTCTGTTAAGTCATGTTGGTGCTGAGTTTCTTGTGGAAAATGTGCTACTAACAGGTAGTCGTGCATGTGTAAATCAAATTTACATGAGATCCTAAACACTAGTATAACTTCACTCTTTGATTTAAAAAAAAAACAAACAGATTATTCGTTATACAAAGTGTATCATTTCATTGCTAACAGAATTTTTAAAGAGGCCCTGTAACACTTTTTGAACGAACTCTGAAAACATTGCTGATATGTAGTCAAGTCTCCTGTGAGCATGTGAGCCAAATGTTATCGATCTGCATGCAGCAGGAAACTTATGATTTAGTGTAAAAAATAAAAGCCTAAAATTGTTTGCTTTCTCCTTTGCAGCAGATTTTGAAACAAGTACCAGTTTGGAAATGAAGGCTTTCACACTTGGGGTAAAATGTGCGGTTGTTCCAGTTATGTTGTTAACAAAACGTCTTTCAAGGCATTTAAGTCCAAACATAACTGGAACACCAATGCATTTCGTCTTAAATTTTGGAAACTTATATCTCTAAACTGGTGTCGCCCACAAAAATCATTTGCCAACTTATGATGCTTTCGTAGTCACCAGCTACATTTCATGTATTGCAAATGTGCCATGAGGTCATTAGCAGAACTTTAATTAGTCAAATATGAATTTTGATTTCTCATAACAAAATTGGCTCTTCTGAATGTAACCTGGCTCTAAAAGTAAAATTGTGCTACACGCCACAGGCTAGTTTCAAAAATTTTGTTAACAATAACATAAGATACCCTGCACAGGGTTTGCCCAAAAAGTAATGTCAGTGTTTATGTTATGAAGTGACTGTACCTTGCAGTGTGCTTGGACTGGTTGGGATTGGTGGAAGGAAAAATAGTTTATGCACACGTGGTCGCTGTGGTCGCTCAGTCATCTGTAACTCTCTGCACAGCAAGGACAGGCTTTTCTGTAAAGCTCATTTTCATTTCCCATGCAAGCCATAACGCAGTGCTCGTTGGAACAAAGCAGAAAGAATTGCTATCAAGTTTTGTGTGATACTCGGCAAGTCGGCAGTGGAAACTTTTCCCATGATAAAGACAGCCTTCGGTGGTAATTGTTTGTCGGAACATCATGTCTTCCATGAAAGGCCATCACTTTGGTGCAGTTGACATATTCAGCTTGCACAAAAGCTTTAAAGTACATCCAGGACGAGGAATAAATCTCACTGTCAGAAATGTATCGAGGCTGGAGGAGCCTATTTTGAAACCTTTTAATGTGTTGTACCGACCTGATCAATAGCTTTCTTCACTTGACTAATTGAAGTTACATTTGAAGATTAAACGTATATACCTGTAATGTCTTTAGTTGGATGTGATCTGTAGCACTTGTCTGGCCTGTAGTTTAAAGTATCATTACTAATATTATCTTGAGGTTACAGGAATCACAGAAAGCTCATTATGCAGTTGGCATGTTTCATACTGAGGCCAGAATTGTTTCAATTTCATGTAAGAGAACAGTAGTACTAAACCAGCTTGTTAGTATTGAGTTCCAGAGTATGATGCCAGTAAAGTATTGAGATATTTCTGAAGGGCCTTTTTTTTTATTGTAGCGTGACCACAATGTTGCAGTGTATATTTTTTTTTGTCTTACTCACTGTTTGTGAATGTTTATTAGGAATTACTTTTAAAGCCTTTTAGTGTGTACGGGGTGTTCTGTGTAAATATAATGAAGCTAAAATAAATAAATAAATAAATAAAGAAGAAAATGACGCAGTTTTGTGGACAGCCATATGTACATGCAGTAAATTAATACATTTTTTTTGCCATGTTTCATACTGTTTTGACAACAACTGTCAGTCGTGGTACTACTCACTTGTGGACTGGATGACAACCATGAGTCAAAGTGCATGCTTTCTTAAGTGACAGATTCTAATTAACTTTTCTTTCTTCGTTCTTTCACTACTGCACGAAGAAAAGGCCTTGACATTCAACTAGCTTAGTGAACACTAGGCTTTCTTTCTTGCAATTTCTTCATCCCAGTGCTTCCCTATAGTTAATCCTATTGCTTTTTATGAATGAGTAACTAAATAGCATTGTATTAAGTCTGTGGGTGTGTGCAATGCTCACATTGTTGCTGCAGGCACTGAGCAATTTTTGGAGGTATCGAGACTAACACGTGTTGGGAGGCACTAATGGAGATGTGCCAACCTGAGGCAATGCTTCGCACTGCATTGATGTAGCTCATCAGCTGTATTGTGCAAAGCTTTCAGTGCTGGCAAAGCTGGTCACCTCAAGACGTGGACCTGAATGCCTTACCTGTAAACTTCTGTATATTGTTTCGTGGAAAGCAGGGTCAGGATAATGTAGTTACGTTATTTCAATTCCATTCCTTTCTGCACGTTTTAAAGGTGCCATAACACGAAAGGTTTGAGGTTGAATTGTGCATCGCATCTTAAAGGGACACTAAAGGCAAATATCAAGTCGACATTGATTGTTGAAACAGCAGTCCAGAAACCTCGTAGTGCTACTTTTGTGCCAAGGCAGTGCTTATTTTGAAATAAAATCACGTTTTAGTGGTCTGCATCGCGTTAGCGCACTTCAAATGACCCGCCTGAAAGTGGTTTCTCTCACGTCACTGTTGCCGTGCCCAACGTTGCCCACCTTTACTGCGCGGCAGCGTGCACTGGCGGCGTGCACCATTCGGGCATCCGGCAACATCACATGCATGCGGCATTTTATCGAACTTTCTGTCAGAGCGACTTTCACGGGCGCGCAAAACACGCGCGGCAGTACGCGATACCGAAACCATCACTGAGACGCGACCGCGTGAGCGAAGCAGGACGGCGAAAACGGAACCTTTGAACCACGCGCGCCGTTCCCCATGGCAACGCCAAAGAGGTTCTTTTTTCCATGAATCAAACAGAAACGAACAAGCAGCATTTTATTACATCTCTTGATGCAGGGAACGTTCTTTTTTTTATTGCAGCTAGTTTGATTACGAGTGATTAATTGTAGTGGGACTCTCTCACATCATCGGGATAATTTCCAAAATGTGCCGCTCGTGGCGCGCATCGTGTGATACATTTAGGTTAATTTCTAGGTAAGTAGGGCACTGCTGTTGATAATATTGCTGTTTTAGACGTTGTCATACATTAAGCTTTCACTCTGACATAAATTGTTATTTGCCTTTAGTGTTCCTTTAACCCTTACGTGTTACACAACAAGCTGTTAAAATGATTTGAGTGAATTCGGTGCACTACTAAATTTATATCTGAATTTCTTAATGCCGCAGTTGAACCGTACAGCAGTGTGGCAGTGGTGAGTGGTGACACAATGAAACTGAACCCTGGAAATTACTCCCTTGAGTACCAAAAGCCGATCTCGAGGGCCAAGCTTTTATACCTGCAAAAACAGGAGGTGAAATACATCATGGCCACCGTGAAATATTTTTTTTTCATGTGCATTGTAAGTGGTCCAAGCAGTGCTCCACCCATGTTATCAGCAGGATAACTTTGTCCCAAGTGGTGGGTAAGAATTTGGCCAGCCCTGCTTTACTTGTCTTGCTCTTTTTCACAAGCGGTGTGTGTTACTGTTTAGCAGTGTGTTGAGATATCTAGACATCACCTTGGACATGGACATTTTGGGTTATTTCGAGGAGCTGAAACTTTCAGTGAGTGAATTAAGCTTATCAATCAAGATATATTCTTTATGGTATAAACTTGTTTATCATCAACTTCATATTTTTGTCATGCTGTGAAAGTCCGATTTTTTTCTAAAGGATGAAGTTACTGGATGTGCATGTTTTGATGTGTCTATATGTGTGTATATATATTTGGTGTGTTGCATATGTACCCAGAGCAAAAAGTACAGAGACCACAGATGCTACAGAAAGATGCAGTTGTTTTGAAGCTTTAGGGATACAGCCTCAAAGACAGCGTTCATTGCAGGTCCATTTCAAAACTGTGGAGCATGGCTGCGCATATATTGAGTCTCAACTTGGTCGCTATTATCAGTAGACTTTTGTTCTAGGTGTGCATATGCTTTTATAGTAGGGTATACAAGAAAATGTATTGGTTTTATTTAGGTCTTTGACTTGCCTGGTCTATTTTTCAATTAGCAATGTACTGAACATTCTATGCACTCTAGGTGTGTTAATTATTCCAAGCACCTATATAGCACTGGTCAAAGGTTTCTAGGCTGTTTCAAACATAGGCATCTACCGGTTGTTCTCCAGCATCATAGCTGGCATTTAGGGACAAGAAGAATGAAAAGGGTAATGCAGATCCTTGGTCCATCTAGTTTGCCACTCTAATTTGAACAGCACTGCAAGTAAAATAATGCAACTTTCCGTGTGCCTGCTTGGTGAAGACGCTGAGGCAGGGAAGAGTACCGACTGTAGGAGGCTGTGTAACATAGAACTGTTATACTTTTCAAGGTGTTTTCACTGCTTTTACAATATGTTTCACTGTCTTTTAGTTCCTGCTACTACACGTCACATTATCTAATAGCGAGCTGTTGTGTGTTGTGACAGATGTTGCATGGTTGTTGTGTGTTGTGACAGATGTGTGTTGCATGGTTTCTGTTAAAACTGGGGCACTTTCAAACACTTCAGGAGCTGCGCTTTTTGTGCGGTATTCCACTATTTGATCTCTCTGGATGCATCTGGCCAAGTCCCACGGGAGATACTGCAACCATTACCACTTCGTTTCAGATTTAAAGATTTTTATGTGGATACCTGCTTGCTTACACGCAGTGAAGGAAAAAAACTTGGGCTATTTTTTTTATTGTTGACAATATGTAAGTCACACAAAGGTGCAGCCTGCGTACAGAATGACATGGTAAATTCTAAGTGGGGCTTTTTTTCTAAACGTAAAGTGTTCACATAAAGTGACAAAGTGGAGAAAGAAATTAAAAACCAGGCATTGAGCCTGCAGGGCAGTGCTACATGCTTGTGAAACTTGTTTAGCTAGTGGTAGGCTTAATATTAATAATAACGAGGGCATTGTACAGGCCATGAAAGATCAAGTTCATGGCATTTTATTATTTTACATTTATAGCATTTTTTTTCTCACCATAAGGTGCAAGGATAAGTACCGTTGCTGCAGGTTGTGCATTCCTCCACACCAAGCAAAGTTGCAAGTTAACATACGATAAGCAAGCAAATGGAATGTTACATCCTCTGTTTCCCTGCATACCTATCAAGGATGCTTGATAAAAACTGGCAAGGACGCACATGGCTCCCTCATTCTTGCAGCTATGTGCCTATGGCATGAAGTGTCGCAGTAATGGATGGAAACTTTTCACCCTATGTTTCAGTAGCTTTTCACATACTTTCAAAGCCCCAGTCGTATCTGTTTCTAACAATGTACCAGCTGTTTTAACTGGATTTTCTTGCACTTGTTTGTGACAAAAGGTGAATTGAAAAAGTAACCATAACTTAGGTCCATACTAACATGCAGCAGATGTATTCCATAATTATAGTTAACTCTGGTGATTAACTTCCATGTACTTTGCCTCTTAAGGGAGAAACATAACCAAGGTTGTGAGTGGACTGCCATGAAAATTGTCGTCTGAGATATGTACATGTTTATTATTTTCTAAAAACATTCCAACCATTTATTTTTCTAATGCATAGTGCTATTTTTATGAACTCGAGTTAGCACATCTCGATTTAGAATATTGCATCAAGGCTGATTTTTGGCTGTTTGGGAGTTGACGTGTGATAAGATTTTTATGATGTTATTCATTGAAAAGCATAGCATGTTGCACTTTTATGCAGCTAACCGATGGTGAATGACTGTGCCACGCAACATACTTTACTCTAAAAAATTGATTCGGTGTTAACATTTTTTAAAATCTCATGTAATTTGTTGTTTTATTTTGTTGTTTATCTGAGAAGTTCCTCAACCTGTCTGTGTGTGTGTGTGCTGGGGCAGGTGGGGGGATGGGTATTTCACAAATGCAAGCTAGCCAGTCTTTTAGGGGTTAACATTAATATGCAAAACTTACCATTTTTTTATGTGTGCACGGTATCTCACCTCAGCCTAATGAGAGCTTTAGGTTAGGGGGCCTCAAGCATTGGTTGCTAACTGCCGGGTGGACAAAAGGAGCTGAGGTGTGTATAAAAGAACACAAAGGGTTAGGGGGCCCCCCACGTAAAACTCTCCGATGTATGTAGTGCACCTACAGATAATGCTCAGGCATTTGGCATGTAACTGGTATATTTATTTTTTTTAATCAAAATACTGCAGGGCATGTGGCCCAAGCAGGAGGGGCAGTACACCAACTTAGAAACAACAATAAACAACAGAAGTGAAAAAAAGGAAGGTAACATAATTCAAAATAATAGAGAGAAGTGCCAAAAAATCATGCCAGTTAAAAAAATAAATAAAAGTAAATAAGTAAATAACTGTGCACGTCATTAGTACTACCAGTGAGTCAAAATGCAGAAGTAATGAACACTGTATTAAGTGAAATAAAGTACACAGAATTCAAATAGTCAATGTCAAAAGAAAAATTGGGCATAGAGTAAATTAGTTAGACACATTCAACTGTGCAGTGGACAACGGGCATTCTAGTGACAGCTTATTCCAGTAAGTAATTGTTTTTGGAAATAATGAGAACTTAAATATTCTCATTCTATATAAGGTTAGTATGTGTATATGATGCCTTGTATATCTATACAAATCTTGCAACTACTAATTTAAGGTTTTCAAAAGCACAGTAACACAAGTTGGAAATGTAATGTTGCTATAATTTGTTAAAACAGTGAACACATGTAACAGTGATGAGTGTCTTGAAATTGCAAAGCAAGAAGACCTAATTATAACTAATTGTAGTGAGAAAACACTCAAATTGCTTTTTAAAATATCATTTATTACAGAGTGATGATTCAATCTGCTGTACACACAGATTATGTGTTGTGTAATTTCAATATTCTAGACTAATTAGCGTGCATTTTCTTTTATATATGGTTTACTATTTGGTGGCCACTTAGCTAACATCAGGTACTTGAAGATTAATTTCCTGCTCATTCTGTGTGTTTTCGAGTTTTTATTGTAAATGTAGTCTGGTTTTGCGCAACTTGCATTCTTTTGTTGATGTATTTTCGGTACATTAAAACTTGTTACATTTTAGAACAGCAATACACTTGTCCTGAGAAATTTTCCACATCTTTTTAAATGTTTTAATAGGGCTCTTGCCACGTGGTGATATTTTACTGTGGGCAGCTTTATTGAACAAAATGTGAACTTTTAGAGTGGTGAAAAATTGGCATTGATTTCGTAAAACTCGGTTCTCATTTCATCATAACGCAGTTACAGGCAGAAACAGAAAATGCCTTATCCTCTGTTTTCATCCACTCTTTTCTGCAGTAGTGAGCACTTTTTGTCAAAGGCAGTTTGGAAGTTGCTTGTACCTGTATGGTTTACAGCTACTGTCAGTCATATTAGTTTCATTTTCTGTACACAAAATACTCTAGTACAGGGGTCTCAAACACACGGCCTGCGGGCCGCATGCGGCCTGCGGATGTTTTGCTAGCGGCCCGCGGCTTCACAAGGAATAAAATGTTTGTGATTTTGTTAAATGGTGCTCGCATTAAATACTCAGCTATTGCGATTAATAAAGTTTTGTTCCAGTAAGGTACAGAGGCGGGACTGGTCTCAAGCATAGTTTTTTCGTGGGGCACCCCATGTGGTCACCGTGTGTTGAAACATAACCGTAGAACAAAATCTCAATATTTCTAAATAGGTGTCCAGATTGAAGTCATTCAGGAGATTAGTATTGATATGGTTCTCGAATCCTGGTGCCAAATCTACTCCAGAAATGACTCATATATGAGATATGAAAAATGCATTCTTTTAAATGGCAGCATTACGCAACATAGGCAACATTTTGTTCAACCCCGCCCCCTCTCCCCCCCTTGCTTCAACCTTCTTCACTGTCCCGGCCCTTGTGGTACTAAATTTCATGACTGTGGTCCACTAGCTGAGGCGAGTTTGAGACCCTTGCTCTAGTATGATATAGCACAAAAACTATATATATTAGAGCTGTGCGAAGAGCAAAATTTTGGGTGCGAAGCGAATTCAAATATTGAAGTGTGAGTGCAAATCGAATCGAATATTTTTTTAATATTTCTCAAATATTTCTAGAATATTTTTCGAATACTTCGAAGCGAAATTGCAGAAAAAAAAGTTAGAGAGGATTCCTAAGCATATTCTTATGAGATAGCAACATGAAAGTGTTTCTTTTCGCTAGGTTGATGAAGCACTGGAGGGGTGGTGTTTCATAGTTGTCTTATCAAGAATGAGGCAATGTAGAGGCCGAATTTTATTTATGTACATGATTTGGTGCAACCAAAGTGTTGTCGACCACACTTTACAAGTGATAGGCAAAGATGCTATTTCTTCAGCCTCTCCTCTTGTTTCAACTTCTGTGGAAGCCCAACTGATGTGGTGGACAGGGGTGTGCTCCCTTCAAGTCTGGAGTTCCAAATCTGCCTCGTAGACGTCGATATGTAAGAGCATCTGAAATTTTGGATGCTAAAAAGCTTCGGCTTTCGATTTTTCGGGCTTCCTGCCCAAATTTCAGGTCTAAAACAGCATTAATTGAGCCCCCACCTCTGCCACGTCTTACATCTCCATGTTGGAACCAGCGTTTTCTTGAGTTAATACATTTGCGACCGTAGCAGAGCTTGAAAGGCAGCTTTGCCGCAATACGGGGGTGTGTTGAGGTGAAGCATATTGAAAATCTAGAGACTACACTTTCAATCGGACGTTGTCTTGGCAAAGCTCCACCGTAACGGAGCTTGAAAGGCAGCTTTGCCGCAATACCTGGGTGTGATGAGGTGAAGCATATTGAAAATCTAGGGATCACTTCCAATCGGACGTTGACTGTGTCTTGGCAAAGTTCGTCCGTAACGGGGTTTGAAAGGCAGCTTTGCCGCATCACGAGAGTGTAATGAGGTGAAGCATATTGAAAATTTGAAGGGGTCACTTTCAATCGGACGTTGACTGTATTTATTTTTGGGAAGTTTCAATAGTTTGACTTGTAAAATTCCAGTGCGAATCGAATCGAATAGCAAACACTATTCGAAAAAATATTCGAAATTTCGAATATTCGCACACCCCTAATATATATATTAATGGATTCATACTTTCCACTGTGAACCTAACACATAGCCTCTGTGAGTTACTGAAAGGGTAGTTTTTTTTCACAAACATTGGAAACGCTGTTGGTTAAGGCCAATTAATTCTATGTGGCTTTACAAGTGCACCAATGATCATCATAAATAAATCGCTTACTTATTCTAGCCAGCCCCCCCCCCCCCCCCATTTTTTTTTCTTTTCATCTTCTAGTAAACCTCTCAATAAAAGTAAGAGCTGCATATGTGATCAGGCTGCTATCAGAAGCACCTTGCTTTTGGCGTCATCAATTTTTGCTGCTGCCAATCTTTTTAACAATACCTGCTATAGTTAATATGGTATTTCTGGGCTTGATGTTCGTGTTGTGAATTTCTGTGCTTAAAAGCAGTGTGTGCATGCTTTAAATAGCTGATTTGCGGCATTCA
This sequence comes from Rhipicephalus sanguineus, assembly GCF_013339695.2. Taxonomy (NCBI): domain Eukaryota; kingdom Metazoa; phylum Arthropoda; class Arachnida; order Ixodida; family Ixodidae; genus Rhipicephalus; species Rhipicephalus sanguineus. The sequence goes on from NC_051176.1 coordinate 267,771,015, forward strand.
GCCTTTCTTGGTTGTACTGTGTAGAAGTATGTGAAATCAAACTGTCTAGATTTGGCTATCCGCTGTAGCAGTAGTCTGTCAGAGGTAGTTGTGGCACATCACAGACATGTCAATATCGTGATCACCAGAGCCAAGTTAAGGTTGTTTGCTGAATTGTTTCTACTTTGGCTGAACAGTCTCTTTGCTGTCTTTTTGAGCTTCTCAATTCACACTATGTGAGTGTATGTCTGGATGCATGTGAATAACTTATGCCTAATGAGAATTCACATAGTATTTGATTGTATAATTTTCAATATTTTGCATACCCAGCCATTGGTTATATACTATATTGATGGTGGTGTACTGTGCTCCGGCATGTTCCTGGGAGCGGGGTGCTTTAACTCGTCATGTGGTGTAATGCTTAACTCTTGGTAGGGAGGCTCTGTAGAACAGATTACCTGGCCTCAAGAGAAAAAAAAAACAAAAAACAGATCACGTATGTGGATGTACTACTTGCATATATTCTTGCTCTTGTTATGTAAGAAGGCCCACGAAACATCTAACATACTAGACGTTGTCTTAGTGACGCAGATTACATGCCAACTACGGTTGTTCTAGATGTTTTGTAGTTAAAATGTAGGAAAATAGCATGAATTATTTTGTATAGGGATAGGTGCCTGTTGACTCCATGTGTAGTTCAACATTGGCTTGAGCACGTTTAGTACTGCGGTGCGAAGTCTCAGATAATACCTATGGAATATTTAGGATATTGAAAGTGTGAAACTATTTTGTCTTCATCACAGTCGTAAGTTTATATTTGTCTTTCTCCAGGAGTGTACTCTATCATGCATCTAAATGTAGAAACTTGTGGGTGCCTGTCTGTTATTCTTTTTAATGGGCACATAGCTGTGATCTTGCCATTGTAAGCAAGCATATTAGCTGCTGCACACAATGCTGCTATGCCTTCTATTATTGCCCTTTGACCCTTTTACTGCCATGCCCAGGTGTGCTAGTTTCCTGTCTTATGCTTGCTTGCTGCCATCTCTGCCTACCGTAATGGTGAAGAAAGTGTACTCGTGTATTTCTTGTATCCTTACTGCAGTTCTTTTTTTTTTGCATATTACATGCAAGTTTTCACACGTATGGCCACTGTAAGGCACTGCTGAATTTTCTCTTGCCATGAAAAGTTGGTTGCTTTTCATGCCAGTGCACTACAGCAATTTCACTTGACCATGTGGAAACTCTCTTTAGTAGTGTGCATAAAAATTTTGAAAATACATTGACATTACTTGGAAACTGTCAAATGCATTTGCAGCCTTGAAGTATTGTTTCAATTAAACTAAATAACTGTACCTTGCAGTTACTTAAAGAAAAGGCACTCAAGAGTCACCTGCAAGATATGTATGAAGGAATATTTTTTTCTTTAAAAAAATCTGCACCTCTCTCGTAGCAATTGCAAAATGATTGCAAATCATCCTATCTGAATATTTATTGCATGTTTAGATAGGTGTTTTTAAATCATGGGAACAAAATTTTGTGCACCACTTAGCCATTATTTATGCTATGTATTTTTTTTATGGCATTGTAGCATTTTATGGCTCTAATGTGTTGGTTCTATCTGCTCAACCGTATTGGGATTTTCTTGCGTATTGCTGTTTAGAGGAAGCTTTAGCATGGGGCCAAACTGTTCAAATATGTATAAAATGCAGAAATGCTTTTACGACTTAAATACTGGACTGCATTTGAATAAAATTTTCTGCATTTGAAGTAGAATGTTAACTTCTGTCGACTATAAGTAGCAGAATTTGGATCTGTCGTTTTGAATTGTTTCAAGATTTTCAAAAACTGGTTCAGCCTAAAAAGAAAATATGGAAGCATGAGCTTCAAAAATTCGTAACTTTGCACCAAATATAGGTATCACAGTTCTGTGAAGTGGCATCAATTATAGCATCTAAATTGGGCAAATCTGGTATACGAGTTTACAGCTTATGCGAGTTTGCTGCAGTATTTACGAGGGTTTTGTAAATGGCTTACTCGCGCATAGGGTATATTTCAGAGCAGTGCACGATAGATAAATGGTTGCTTTAGATATATTGCTAGGTGCAGTTTACAGGATTGTGGTATTTTTTTATTGCAGAGTAGCAGTGGTGTAAATTATGTAGCTTCATTTTTTGCTGTTGGTGATTTTCATCATTTTCTGCTTAAAAAATTCATGGTCTCACCAAACACATCAGCTTCCTGCAGTAACTAGATTTTAACGTTTTTCTTTTAACTGTAATAACCATCATGAAATTTGGTGCAATGGTTGTTGAGGAAAACAGTTTTCTCATTTTACATGTATTCTAAAGGGGGTCTTCGAACTAAAGCTTTTTTTTTTTTTGAGGTCCTGTCCTGCTGATTGCAGCCAAATTTTTCATAACTGTATTTCAACATGTGCATGTGTAGTACTCTTCCAATACATTGCATAATCAGCAGACTGAACCAGTTTCACTGTTGTGATGCCTAAAATCAATGTTCATAAGCAGTCTTACTAAAAGAAGATTCCAATTTGCATGCAGTAACATTGTGTCAGTTAACATTTTTGGCAGTTGCATTTTTACTGTCTTTGTACAGTTTCTCTCATCTTTGCAATACCCTGGTGGCACAGAGTTGCCACTATATAGAAATATTAATTATTTTCATTATTATTGCTCTGTAGTTGATGTTAGTGGCAGTATACAGTGTACATAAAAATATATATTTTCACCATCTCAATTCACGCAATAGTACATAGGTATTTATTGTGGTGATACATGTTCTGCCATTTGTGGCATCTACATTGCTGACATGCTCTTACTGAATTTCGTTTTGTGCAAAATATGTGCAATGTATATGCAAAAGGTTTTTTAAAAAATGTTCCTTTTTTTTATGCAATGTTGTATGCTAGACTCGAGGTTTTGGTGCCCCTTTTAGCATAATTGAAGGGAACTAGAATTAGCAGACTCATTTAAGACGATGTGCTTCATAGAACTAGTGCATCATGCTATGTGCTCGTTTTAAAAAGTAGCATCTTTTGGTTGCCTTATGTGTAATGTGTCGCATGCCGTATTTATTCCTTTTGCGCATATTGTGTTGCGCCATTTGAGTGTGTTGAGGCAAATATACTCGTGAATATTGTTTGAGGAACAATAAATCAGTGTTAGTAAATGCCTTGGTTTCTTGTTGAAAGCTGCAGTCACATTTTGATGCAGGTGAAGTGCTAGAGGCCTGTGTACTGTGCACCGTCAGTGCACGTTAACTCCAGGTGGTCGAAATTATCCAGAGCCCTCCACTACGGCATCTCTCATAGCCCGAGTTGCTTTAGGTTGTTAAACCTCATAAAGCAATCTCATTGAAAGCAATGTGAAAGTGCTACTTCACAGAGAAAGGCCTTGCCCTGAAATAAAGTATGTCGCAGCTACCGCATTTCTACCTTTGTTGATGGCTGCATTACGGCCGTGGTTGAGCATTGGCATAGCTATCCCTAAGCTGACCACTAACACACGCTACGAGTTGTACTTTACTGTTGGGCTCGCAGCTGTTAACTGTACCACGTTTGGAACAGTAGGGGAGAAAGGCCTATGCAGGGTTCTTTAGGGGGCCCACGTTCCGCCGCAGCTTCCCCCCCCCTCCCCCCCACCGCTTTTTTTTTTTTTTTTTTACTGGTCGAGTCCAAAAGGTAAGCTTCGCAATGGATGTAAAAGTAAATAAAAATGAAACGATGACGTGCTTCTGCCTGCCTTTGTTCCCTTGCTTTCCGGGGGTAAAGGTGGAAAGTAAAGTTTTGGAATGCAACATGAAGGGTCGTCGGCCGCCATGAACGTCAAAAACCTGCCCTAAATTTCAACCAATGACGGCACTGGTCCGACTGACTAAAAGTACGAGGAATACTTGGCACCCCACTTCGATGATTAGGGAGGAGGCCTTGCCACCCCTGTGCGCATGCCTATGGGGAGAATATTAGAAGCTCATCGAAACAGACGACGCGAACCCGAGCAAGAGCTGCGGCTAAACAATATAAGGGAGCAGACAAACACTGCAGGCTGCTACTGAGAGCGGAATAACGGGAATGATTCGCACAGCATTGCAGCCTGCAGCGCTGTCGCTGTCCTCTGGTGGGCTGTGGCTGCTGTGGAGCGGTGAGAAAGTTCCGCCTGACATCGTAGATGGCGCTACAGTCGCTACAGTTGCTTGCTCGCTTGCTGATTATTTCGTGCGTGTTGTAGGCCATGGCGCTTCAGGAGAATATGGACTGTGATATCCAAATTATTGAGGAAAAGACCGACCTTCCGCCACCTTCCAAGCAAAAGTAAGTGTTACTTTTTGTATATACGGTGATGTTTTGGTCTATCAGCTGATTTGGTGGGCCTGGTCTTTCTTCCGACGCCTGTAGATACGTGCCTGTTTAGGCCTTGCCTTTGGGAGGTGGGTATGCGTAAGGTTGTTCGTGACACGGGAGTGCAAGAAACGCTGTCAACGAACCGTGCTTCGAACTCGCGGTTGTTGCACTCTGCATGTTGGCGCTCAATTCGTCTAACGTAATTGTTCGTAAGTGTGTCGCATTTTTTTTTTTTGTTTCTCAAGTTCCCTGTAGTCTTCCGTCGACTGTCCGCTGCACGATCGTGGTTCGCATTGCTTCTCGTGTGATCGCCCGCGTATTTCCTCATTTGATATTTCCCAGCCGTCGGTTGTAGAGGACTGAATATTTCATAATACGTCATACAAGCTATCCTATACTGCCTCGTGTATGTGTGAATGTGCAATCAATGAACGTTGCGCGGTACCAAAGCGACCTCCCGATCCTTTTTTTCTACTTTGGCGTCCCGTTTTTAAGTTCCTGCACTCAGCAACAGCTCGTTTTTGTCAAGTCTGCGTAAGTCCTTTCTTTTTTTCTTCCTTTTCCTTCTTCTCGAATTGGGTACCGCTGAACGCCTCTAAACGACATTTGGACACAGATCCCACGCTCCGTGCGAACCAGCGAGGTGAAATGGAGCATGCGGACCTAAAGGACTCGTGCATCTTTCAGTCGCTGTGGTAGAGCGAATTGAGTTTTGATTTGGTATTAGTGTGTGTTGAATCTCGAGACAATATGTGCTTGACATTGCAGAAACGCGCGACAAAACCAAGGTTCGACGCGAGAAGCGCAGCGTATTCACCGACGGAAGCGCCTCGGCGCTCCAATTTTTATCGTAATCCCCGCTTCAACCACAGTAAGCATATTGTGGTTCTTCAGTCACAATAAGTATATTGTGGTTTTGACACGTAAAGCTCCGGTATTTCCTTTCACGAAAAGTAACCTGCTACTAGTGCAAAAAAAAAAAAAGAAAACTATTAGAAAAAAAAAAACTAGTTTCGTTCTTCTAGGAAAGTGTACTGTGTAACGTTGAGAGGTGCCTATTAAAACCTACAGTTCATTGAACCCAGGCTCTTTTCATTCTTATGCCGAAACTGAGCAACCAGTCAGTAGTTGCTAAAAGCATACTTAAAGCGCGTGTGGGCAAGTTGCCTCACGCTAACACGGAGAAACGGAGCGAGAACGGGACGAAAATACAACGCACCGCTGTGTGTGGTTAGACTCGTTATTGCGTTGTTTCTTTCCTTTTACATCGCTATTTTAGCGCAAGCAGCTGATCGGTGGACGCACGTCCCGACACCACTGGTACGGCACGTTAGGCGCGTACGAGCTCGCGTACGTGTTGCTGCTTGGAAGCCATGCGAGAAAGAAAATGGGCACTATAAAAAAAATATATATTGCACCGTTTATGGCTGTCATAATTTTGTGTGTTTATTGAACGCCCTTCGCAGGCTACTTGTGAAGAATGATTGGCACATTATAGTAAAATCCAGAAAAGACAGGGGCCTGCAGCAAGATTTGATGGGCAGCGCTTCGATTCCCGCGGCCACATTTCGATGGGGTCTAAATATAAAACACCCGTAATGTAGATTTAAGTGCATGGCAAAGAACCCCAAGAGGTCAAAATTCAATGCAGAGACCCCCACCATATGGCGCCACATCATCATATCGTAGTTTTGGAACGTAAAACCCAGAATTTTCTCACTTTTTTTTTTAGTTTTTGTCAAGACATTGGCTTCAGTTACATCTCTTATTTGACCACTGCTCACCACTTTACTGTGAACTATGGCAGGCATCAGGGGCTTTAATTCAAATGACTTCATGAACGAAGCAATGCAGTAGAAAAAAGGGGGGGGGGGGGCTCACGGGTCCCTTATGAATTTGCCTAAGACGACTTGAAGGCGAAAGCCATGTTCTTCTTTTTCTTCCTAGTCGATGTATTGATCCTCCTGCGCCCCCCTCCGAACGCTTTCTGCACCTAATGGGATTTTGCGCTGCCTCCAGGATCGGAGACATTGCAAACTTTCTGCACGTCACCTGGTTTTGCAATGCCCCCTTGATCGGCCCACTGTTGACCAAGCGAAGATGTCACGTTACGACGTCTTCACGTGACGTCACGTTATGTGACGTCGCCACGTGATATTTAGCATCATTCTTGTTGACGCCGCCGACGCCAAAGGTCAATTTTCGCGTTTGGTGAGGCTTGGCCTTCGAAAAAAAAAAAAAATGCTACCATGTCATTAACTGCATCATTCCACTTGCCAGTTTACTACAAAAGTCGCCTAGTATACTACAGCCTAATTAATTGAAGTACAGCTAATAAAGAATTCTATATCAGCTGCAACATTTTGTAGACTATATACACACACAAAAAGGATGTACGGATCTTAGGTGATTGTAATGCATATGTTGGTTATATGAATAAATGCCAGGTATTACAGGGGAATTTCGTTTGGGAGACTATTATAGAATGAACCCAGCAATCATGCGTAGTCTATTGTTGCTTGGCTAACACTTCGTAACACTGTTCTCTTTAGGCAGCACCGGGCCCGTAGCCAGGATTTTCTTTTTTCGGGGGTGGGGGGCTTGCTGAAGGCTTGGAAAACACCAATTTTCGCTATTTATTTTCGGTAAAACACTCCCCTCCATCAGAATTTCGAGGGGGGGGGGGTGAGGCCCGGGCCCCAAGGGAACCCCCCCCCCCTGGCTACGGGCCTGGGCAGCACCAATGTTGCACATTGACTCCTCCTAGCTGGCCAGTATTATTGTATAGAAATCAGGTGGCTGTGTGTTCACTGTAAATAATTCCCCACAGCGGCGTCTGGGTTATATCAGCTACTACTAATCGCGGAGATACGTAATAAACTGCACAAAATTAAAAATACATCTTTACCTAGCTGCTCTCTGAGAGCTTGGTTGTATACCTTCTGAATTGTCGATAGTTGATTTAAAGACTTGGATCTCATTGACAGTGTACCAGATAAGCTTTGGAATTACCTAAAAATGTTATCGAATAGCCAGTTTCGCTTCAAGCAGCTGAAAGCGTTTGATTCAGTACTACTACGAACTCTGGGTATGTTTTGGGAAAATCGGAATCTGGACACCTCATAAGTGTACTGGGAAAAATCTTTACACATGATAAAAAGCGCTTAGATGGCTATTGATGGCGCACACTGGTTTAAAAGTCCGAAACGCTGTCCGACAAAGCTGCATTGTTCCTCCGTATTTATGCACTGTTTGAGGGACATTGATGTGGGAGTTGAGCTTTGACCAGTGAGCGACTTCTATTTTGTCTCTTGCGCCGCCGCTGTGGCTGCGCTCTCGCTAATCTACGATCGCAAGTTTTACCTTACCCACTACTTCCGTGTCCTGTACCATGCCTGGGTATCTGCACATTATAAAATGTATTTCGTTATTTGTTTCTCCGTCAGGGCTTCTCCGTGTCCACTTCCCATTTCTTTGCATTTGTAAAAAAGTGTTCACTGCACGCGGTGATTTCTTTGGGCAAAACCCGCCGGTATTTCTCCTCTGTGATTCCTGCAGTCGGTGGCATAGTTGCAGATTGTTCCCCTTCTTGCTTTTTTCCTACTTTCGCATTGAAGACTTCCATGACTATGGTGTACTGGGTTCGTACCTTTTGCGTTGCCTATTCAACATCCTCAATGAACTGCTCTACTTCATGGCTGAACGTTGGAGCTTACCCTTGTACTACTTCCACTTTGTATCTACTATGTAGTTTATCACGACGCACTAGTTTATCACGACGCACTAGTATGTGGGACCTCCCGAAAATGCACTGTCCAGGCAACGACGTCACCCTTTGTACTCCCGTGCAGTAGGCCAGTAATGCAGTAATGCGATTTGCCTAACCGTGAGATTTATTCCGCATCACGTCGCTAGCGCCGCCATGTTGAATTCCAGCAGTGTCATTTGCTTTGTCGATAGTGTGGTGCATTGGAGTCTGCACAGGACGCCGTCAACAAAAGCCCCAGCAAACAGCGTAGTTTTCTAAAAGGGTTCTTCACAGCAACAGAAAGGGTATACTGCAAAGCGGAAGTGATGAAATCCAAGCTAAGTCTAAGAATGCTATGTTGAGAAGCGAGGGTGCGTACGCAACTTGAGCATAACCAGTGCCTCCTCTATAACTTTCAGTGCCTGGTAGAACACCCTCCCGCGGCCGTCGGCGCTTGCGTTTCTCCCGCTCGCCGCGACTGCGTGGTGGCGCTGTGCAAACAGGGTCGGGCGCTGAGCCGGTAGTGCTGGTGCGGGCGCGGCCTAGAGCGCTTGTTTGCTTTGCTCTGCCTTGACACGTGCGGTTGGGTTTAGCGAGTTGAATGCGAAGGAAGATTTTTTTTATCCTTTGTCGTGACCACGCAGCTTGCATGAATTGCGATGTCGTACTGCTGCGTGCCGCTGTGCAAGTCGGACGAAAAAAAGAAAGTGCCTGGACTATACATCTGACCAGCTCCTTTTTGTCCTTGATATACTTTGCGAGCTTTTGCAGACGGTGCGCTCAAAGACAACCCAAATTTGGCAAAGCCACTCAGTACCTTGACAAAGTACACAGTTCCAGCCCTCTGTGCATCAAGGCTCCTTAAATGCCAGAGTGATGGCAGCTATGACCGCAGGGTGCGACTCGTGAACCTCATATGTATTTACTTCCTCAGGCCACTCCTCTCGGACTAGGCGTTTAAAGGAACACTAAAGAGAAACAATGAATTGGTTTAGATCGATAAATTATGCTCCGAGAACTCTAATGTCGTTATTTTCGCCATCATAGGTTTATTAATAGAGGAGAAAATCTATAGTTCGAAGTTTCATTTTTAAATTTCGCGCCGAAATCTCCCGCGTGACATCACGGATTTCAAAGTGAATTTATCGCATTTTGGCTCCATTGGATCAACAAAAATACGTCAAATTTGGTATGTTAAGTCTATGGCTCCCTCAAAGGATAATGTACTTCATTTTTACCGATGAGGAACTACGCAGTCCCTAGTAGGTGCCATCAAAACATGTGACGTCACGGCGAATGGTGCGGAAACTTCAAGGTGGCGTCGCCACCTACATTTTCTCGCTTACTAAGCGTCTTCTCGCAGCAAGCGTGGTGTTTTTGGTATCGTGAAAGAGTACTATACTAATATGAGAAAAATCGCTTTGTTCTTTAGTGTCCATTTAATGTGACTGACAAGCAGGATGCTTGCAAATATTTCGCGAGGAAGCCACTTTCAAGGGAGTATGTAAGGATTTGAGAAAGGTTGTGTCGTTGTTTATTATATGCGATATTTTATTTGTCAACAAATATTTTCATTGCAAGCCATTTATATAACGCTGTGAGAAATATTATCTTGTGCAATTTATGATCTTTTTTTCTTGTCAGCAAATGTTTTAACCTTAGGCCATTGTATGCATGGCTCTGAAAAATAGTTTTGTGCAATTTATGATCTTTTTTCTTGTCAGCAAATGTCTCAATCTTAGGCCAATGTATGTATGGCTGTGAAATATTGTTTCCTTTGCAGTTAACTTTCCTTTGTCACCAAATGTTTCACTATTAGGTCAATAGATGTAAGGGTGTGAAAATCATTGTGTGTGCAATTTTATATTTTTTTTTGTACGCAAATGTTTTAATAGCGGGCCAGTATATGTAAGGCTGCGAAAAGGTTGCTTTCTTCCAATAGAAATTTTTTTTTTCCTTGCCACCTGGTGATTTAATCCTAGGCAGCAGGTAGGTACCCTGGACAGAGAAACAGCACGCCTTTTTTTTCACGTTGGGTTAATATTTCAAGAGATATTCTGAATTGGGACAACAAATTGGTCCAGTTGGATTTGGGTAATGGTGGAGCGTAGACTGATTTTGAATCGGGTTTTGTATAAGCTTGCTCCGCGGCTGAGTGCCAAGTCAGCAACTGCGGGTTTTGCCAAGTCTTGTGTTTGTTGCGAGCGAGCTCAAGAGCTTAGCGGTCGAGTAGGCCTTGCTTCTACCGATCATTGTCAGCATCTCAAGATACCCTGACGTCGAGAAAATCGCGAAACTAGCAGCCGCACCTGCGCAGGTAATGCGCGGCCAGCGAGCGAAAGACCGCGAAACCCTGTTTGGGTGGCGGCGCCTGGCGGTGAACGGTTGTACTCGCGCCGACGGTCGTGCCTTTTGTTCTCCTCCCCGTCCACCAGGCACTGAAAGTTATAGAGGAGGCACTGGCATAACCCTATATATGAGTACCCAGAATGGTTAACGAGACTGACTTAGCGGCCAATGTTCGCTTTTAATCCGGCGTCGCGCTTTGTGCGCGCGTTTTCGCGAAGTGATTTCGCATGTCTCTCGCAAGGCATTCTTCGAGAGCGGCTTAGCTCTCGAACCAGGCGCTTTCTCTCGCAGACACTGGTGGAGGGTCACACGAACACCGCGATTAGCACGAACACTAGGGGGAGAGAAGCGCATAACGGTGCGTGCCGGCGAGAGTCGGTATAGACCACGTGGAAATCAGGTAGCAAATTGCTGCTTACAAAGAATCCGAAGTGGTAAAAAAAAAACTAAGTTGGCTTTCCTGCAAGAATATTTTGCAAACGAAAACTCGTGCACAGAGTGCTTAGCTCGTTCACCCATCCAGTTGTTAGACAAGCTCTTTTCCCGTTCTTTTTTTCACGTGTCTTGTCTTGATGAAGTTTGGCTCGTTGGGCTAGTTGGTCACACATTCGTAAATGGGAAATAAAAACAGCGCAAAAGGAGACGAAGTGCGAGCGAAATCAGGACAAGTATTGCTGTGTGTTCCTTCGCTCGTGCTTCGTATCCTCGTGCGCTGTGTTGTGCGGAGCCCAAGAATGGATAGGTCGCCCGCCTTTCAATTCGGCTACACCCCTCCACATTGCAGCGAAGGTGCTCAAGTACCAGTGGACTGTGTCTTTTGTGCGCGCTGAAATGTCACCATGGATGTTCAAATTCAAGCCAAATTTAACATTTGACTTGAAGAAAAGAAAGTGGAGGTCACGTAATGCGGACTGATAACCGATGGTCAGATAGAGCGACGGGTCACGGATGGATACCAAAAGACGGGTAACGTAGCCGGGGACGGCAGAAGATTGAATGGGGAGATGAAATTTAGGAAATTTGCAGGCATAAAATGGAATGAGCTTTTGCGCAGTCCGGGGCAAGTTGGCGACCATTGAAAGAGGTCTTCCTCCTGGAGTGGACATAAAATAGAATGATGACGATGATCGTATAGAAGTGAGAACAGGAGGAACACCTGTAACCATGAAGACACAGTATTAGTGGCAGGAAATATAAAGGGTTTATAAACTCGAATATTTAATAAGCTAGAAGAAGAAGAACTCGCAACCCCTTATGCATTCGCCTAAAACGATTCGAAGGTGAAATGCACCTTCCTTTTCTTGATAACGAAAGACAAAGCCTAATTAAAATATGTGTTCCTACTTTTCCTGTGATGTGTGTGTGTGTGTGTGTGTGTGTGTGTGTGTGTGTGTGTGTGTGTGTGTGTGTGTGTGTGTGTGTGTGTGTGTGTGTGTGTGTGTGTGTGAGAGAGAGAGAGTTCTAGACCTCGCGGAAATATGAAAGCAGAGAGGTTGATCCTTTTTGAGCTTTAACGCTGGCGTTGTCTTGAGAATTTTCGTAGACCGCCAAATGGACCAATCTCGATCGCACGTGAACGTTGATTTGAAGTCCCGAAACTAAAACTTTCTTAATTCAGTAATGTCATGCGGGTTGCATGGTGGAAGGGAGCGAAAATAATAGCCAAAGTGAAAGGTGAGAGAATATGGGGACGCTAAGGTGGTTAGGGTAACAAGATAAAGCGTCTCTGTGAACTCGTGTTACGCAGATCTCAGTGGCATTCCTTGACTCGACAATATATAACAAAAACGGTATGCTGAATATTGCTTGGGGTTGGAGACGGCAAGCTAGCAAGTGCGCAGCATTGAAGAAAGCAAGGGCACCTAAGATTGACAATGACAAGCAGGGGCGGCGCGAGGATTTTTTTACTGGGGGGGGGGGGGGCAAAGGGGGAGCAGGGGGAAATTTGGGGGGGGGGGGGCTAAAGCCCCCCCAAACCCCCCCACTGGCGCCGCCCCTGATGACAAGATGAACTCGAAAGTGCTTCAGCTTTTCTACCTTGATTTGATATGTGTGAGCAGGTGTTGCGCAGGTGTAACAGCCTGAATACTAAACGTGGGCAGCGTTCTTTCTATGAGTGTCCATTCAAGCATATGCCACAGGGTTAGTGAAAGGGCACTAATCCTCTCTCCGAACAATGGGTGCTTTGTAGGCAACCATCTTGCCATTTACTTCAATGTAAGCACTGCATTTATTCTCAAGACTGACGAGCATTTGATTAACTTGAGCCTATTTGTTCACATAAGTTTTACATCGCGAGGGTTACTGATAAGCAGCACGTCCTTATTCGACGCTCAATGCTCACCAAAGATTTGCTTGCGGTGATACCTGTACCGGAGCTAATCAGCATTAATGAGTGCGGGGAAATGGAAAACGACGCGCTAGATTTTCGGCTCTGTCGGCATCCGTGAGGGAATTAAAAAAACCGGAAAGATTTTTGAGCATTTTGCCTTGGTTTATTACGTCCTTGTGCGATGACGCCCTAAGAACTCTAATTAAATTCGGTCAAGCAAACCACCAGCATGATAATAATAGTCACATGGAACGGAAGAAGGCTTAGTGAGTCAAACGCACTGGACGATGGAGTTCAAGCTTCTGCAATAAGCAGAATTACTTGCAGCAGGCCCGTACCCAGGAGGGGGGGGGGGGCTTCCCCCCTCCCCCGAAATTTTGATGACACATGGTGTTTTATCGAAAATAAATCAAGAAAATAGGCGTTTTTCTCAAATAGTGAAGGCTTTCAGCAAGTGCCCCCCCCCCTTCCCTGAAAAAAATTCCTGCTACGGGCCTGACTTGCAGCCTCCCGTATCTAGAACTCACCTGTGAATAGACAGAGCAGGCATGCAGTCGTTCCATTACGGACGATGTACCAAGCAATGCCTCTGGTGTGTGTGTGTGGAGGAGGGGGGGGGGGGTGTTGGCACCTTCACCCTGACTGACTTGGGTACTCAGTTTAGCCTCCTGTTTCCTTGTCTCTTCCTGTGTCGTCTTCTCATCATTTTCCTGTCGAAATCTTATAGACACGCCGAGCGAACATGTTTCGTAGATGTGACGTTTCATATAAAGTCGAACTGCGATAGGATTCTACGCGCACGGTGCTCTGTGGGATCAAAAGAATAAATGTGTGTGGGGCACCCACAGCTTCGCATTTCCGGCGAAGCTGTGGCTTTTCTTCTCGAGTAGCCACTGACGGCAGCAAGTTTGTGCAGATGACGCAAGAGACTTAGTCATCGACATTGCATGCACAGAACGAGAAATATGTGAAATGCATTTCCAGCGCTTGCTCGCGATGGTCCGGCATGTGTGTGGTACTTATCCAAGCACTTTTTTCAAGCTGATGTTTCCCGCATTTTTTATATACTTTATGAAGCTCACAATGGACTAATTCTCTGTACGAGGGAATAAAAAAAAAAGAGAAATCCGTCGTAGTTCCCGCGTAACGGTCTTTGATGACACGTCAGTCGGTGCATACGCCATCGTTGCTGGAGTTTTAAATGGGCCATGGCCTCATCTTTCTGTACGCCAAACTTCTCAATCGTGAGAGCGGAACCATTGCTTGGCAGGCATCATTAGGCAGTGCGCTGGCGAACGAATCTCAAGTGCCGCGCGCTGTGTGCGCCCCGTCGCGTGTGTGTTGCAAGTGCCGAGGATCGCCTTTCGAGCCGCCTGCTTAGCCATGCATAATGCACGCAATGCCGCAACCTACATACGTAACGTGTCACCCCCTTTTTTTGCCTTCGGCCGTGGTCCTTGCTCTAAAGTGAGTGGGAGTGCCTGGGAGACCTTGAAACCGTCTCTGCTCTTTTGCTTCTTCCACTGTGTACCTGCCTCGTTTAAAACACCCCGAGTCTGGGTGTCGCTCGGGGGTTGTGTGTCGGTGCGAGCGTCTGCACTGGCACATCTTTTGAAGGTTGGACTGGCGGCCTATGCAAGCACTGCGAGTGGTGCCACTGCTCGAACTATTTGCGAAACTTCTACTGACGAAAACAACTTCACTTCGGGTATTATACAGCGAACTTTGTCGTCGAGGTGAAGTGGTCGTGTGTAGTGTCATTGCTTTCCAATACTGCGGATGTAGGTGCGAGTCTGACAGGCGGGTTTACCCTATACCCTCAAATATTTCGTTTCGCTCTCATATCGCCGTTTGCGCGATAATGATATGCGCGTTCGTCAGTTAACGGGATCGCAGGCTCGCGCAGCGTAGTCGCCTAGCTCAAAAGTGGCGTGTCTTACGAAGGCGGTTTCTCCCTTTCTTTTCTTCTCGGCGACCGGAAAGGCGTCGTTCGTTGATATTTCATGCAGTCAGGGGCGTAGCCTTCTCGCGTAGGTCACCAAGGACTTTAGAAAGCGCGCGCGCGCCGGCCTCGCAGTGCGTGCACCTTCGCTCACCCCCGTTCTGGCCCGTGGGCTGCTGCGGTCGGCCGGCGCGCGGGCCCCAAGAATAACTGCTCTGTCGGTCGGTCGCGGGATCAACAAAGACGCAATGGCCGAGCCGGCGAGGCGCGCTCGGGCCGACTTCGGGCGGCGACCCCCTGCCATGCCCATTCTCCGACGCCAGCAGCAGCAACACCGTGGTCGCGCAGTCTTCGCCACGCTCCTGGTGGACGGCGTGGGTCGTGCGGGAGTGCGCTGCGGCTCCGTCGATGCCCTGTTCCGCAGACGGCCCGAGGGCCGCGTGGCCTCGCCGACGGCTGCCCGTTGCCGGAGCCAGGAACGAGCTCCCCGGGAAGCCTACGGCGCCGGCTGGGCCGTCGGTCGCAGGTAACGAGCGCGGCACGCGTTTAAGCCCCGTGTGGTCCCGGAGCCAGACCGTGCGTGTGGCATGCTTCTTGAAGGGCGCGCTGTCTTCGCCCGCGCGTACCGTGTGGCGTTGCGGGGAAGCGTCATTCTCGGATTGTGCGCGTTTCCGCAGCCCACGCTGCAAATTGCACCGGCGACTTCTTTGCGTTCCTGGAGAATTGTTGAATCGCGCGCGCAAGAAAATTGTAAAAAAATGCTGTTTTATATTGAATGCTTCGTTTGTAAGGTTATGCTCGTTGGTTATAGTTCGTTTCTTTTTTTTTTATGAACTGCAGTGCGCATCGCTCGTTGGTTAAATTAATTTTTTTTTTTCATGAACGGCAGAGCGCACATTTCACCTTAAGTGTAATTCAATCCAGTCTGTGGATGTTTACATGAACGCTGCTTCGTGGTAGCGCCAGTAGCCGACGGCAACTTTCGCAGCGCTTTCACGCGTAAGGACGGCTCGGGACGCCGCTCCGTGCGTTTTTTGTTGGCTCGAGGTCTCATCCGTATCGCTGAATTTGTCGGCGATCGTACTGCTGTGGTGGCCCGAATACGTTCTTACGGCGCTGCACTCCTGCATTTGCCTATTTGCCAGTGTTTGGTCATTATTTATCTACTCTTTTCTGGAATTGCTTCTACACCTTCCGTTTTGAGCGTACAGCTTACCGAACGTGAGCGCGCATTCGCACAGGAGGGACAGGTGGCGATGGGGGGTGCTGTCCGTCTGCGTAATACTTCATTGTCCTTGTGGCAACGCAATATCACACCTCAGATTTCCGCATCATTGCTCAAGGCCGCCCTGCTTATGCCTCGCGGCGTGACTGGTAAGATCAAAAATGAAGAAAAATGGTTCGTTACAAAGCAGAGCGTCTGTTCGCGTTCAAAAGTATACAATTATTTGTTGCGCTCTGTAAGAGTTGATGCTTCGTACTACGGTTATTGCGATGACCTTGTGGCTGTTTTTGTTATGGAAACAAATCGATAGCATCAGCCTAACTCTTTCATAACCTACTTTTATTTCTTTTTTTCGCCCACTGCAGGACGAAAGCTTCTCCCAATAATCTCCAATTTACCCTGTACCTGTATAGGGCTCCAGAGGGATGGGCATTAAGGGGTGGGCAAGAAATAAAAGTGTCTGCTAATTTCTTAAATTCATCATCCCGCCAAAATCCCCCTGCCATATTCTCGGCTGCGCCTCGCATCCATTGGTGTCCATTCCCTTGTAGCGCGTAGTTTACCCTGTATTTCGCGTTCAGGTTCACGTAAAATGCGGAAGTTATCTCGTTTGACAACCATCGAACGAATTTCAACGAAATTTGGGTTACGAGCCTGTACGCATGAAACAGCTATTACAGCTAGAATATTCGGAATCCCACGCAAAGCGACGAAGTTAAATATCGCCAAATTGTGACTGTTACTTCACAGCTAAATTCACTCAACCAAGGTGACAAAACCATGCACATTGTGCGATATGTTCGTTCTGATCTTTTCTGTAGCATTATGGAGTTGTAAACTCTCAATGTGTTATTTAAGTCTGTGCGCTTTACGCGTATGTGAAAGGGCCGCGCTAAAGCTCAGTTCATCAACGCAAAACTGTCCCGTTTTTCATATTCAACACAGGACGGCGGCGCACCGCTCGACTATTCATGATTGGTATGTGCCGTCTTCACAGTAATGCTGCGAGAATCTTGAAGAAGGCGCATGTCGTGGTATGGCGTCGGGTACTAGCTAAGACAAAGGGGTACTAGCTAAGACAAGACGCACTAGTGGTGCGGACATTGAGGAAGCAGCGGAGCTGGTGGTGGTGTCCTCATCGTTTCCCACCCCTTGCTATAGTATATACTTACATGGATAGGGTAAGCACGGCCAAGCATCATTTTCTAGAATTGGAGTTATTGATCAATTATTCATGGGCTGTCGATTGGTTATCACAACGTATCGGTCGTGCTTTTTGGAGTCAGGCTAAGCTCATCGAAGTATTTTCTATAATGTATTTGCTATTGATCGATTATCTACTAGCTATTGATTGACTATCGATTGGCTATCACAGGGTATCGGTCATACATTTGTGTCAGGATATAGGGTCATCCATGGATTTTCTAGAATTTATTGGCTATTGATCCATTATCGATTAGCTATTGATTGGTTATCGATTAGCTATCACTAGGCTCTGGCCCTGTATTTGGGCCATGCATGCTAAGCACATTAAAACATTTTCTAGAATTGGTTATTGGTCGATTAGCTATTGATTAGCTATCACGTGGCTAGGCCCGTAGCCAGGAATTTTCTTCGGGGGAGGGGAGGGGGAGGCACTTTCTGAAAACCTTTGCTGTCTGAGAAAAACACCTATTTTTATTATTTATTTACGGTAAAATGGCTATGCTAGGAGCTGCTTGTCACATATCCGCTTTCAGTGGCACATACCCGCCAAAGCCAGGCCGAGTTTCTGCGAACGATAGACGGACTAACGGCCAGTATAAACAGCTCCGGTGTTTAAAAAAAAAATAAAAAAATAAAAAGGCTGGAAAGCCATCGCTTCTTTCCCGGCTTCTTCGCCGCTGGCTTGCGGCCACGTCGTTGTGCGACTTCACTTGCCTGCGTAGTATGCTTCGGCCCCGTCCATACGTGTGCGCGATCTGCTGCATTCACGCCACTGCCACAAAGCGCATGTCTGGCAGCGTTCCTGGTGTTGGCGTTTGATGCAGCGTGGACGATGTGGCGAAACGCGACAACGGACACAGACATCTCCGTAATGCGTAGCTCGCATTTCTTTCTTTTACGTGCGAACATCATTTGTTTAGCTAGCTAGCACGACGGATTCCGGATGGGTGGATGACTCAGCTTTCGGTGTGACGTGACACGTGAACGAGTGACGTCAGCACAGCACGCGTGTGTGCTTGCTGACCCCCCCCCCCCTTCTGAATTTTTGATTGAGGGGGGTGTTTTACCGAAAATAAGTAATGAAAATAGTCGTTTTTCTCAAATAATCAAGACCTTCAGCAAGTGCCCCTCACAAAAAAAAAAAAAAATCCTGGCTACGGGCCTGATATACAGTAACTCTCAATAAACTATAATAAACGAGCAACCAACGCCGCCTGGGAGGGAATAAACCTGATTCCGGTCGCCTCTGCCGTCGCTCTCGCCCATGACAATGCGCTGCCGGCACGTCCACGCGCTTTTCGCGCTGTCGTCCGGACGCCGGCGCACGTGCATCTTTTGATTAGAACGTATGACGTATCGATTACTTTGCGGTTTCAATAAGATATCGGGCGTGTGTTTTCGTTGTGCCAACCTAATTTACAAGAGAGTGGTTACTCGAACACGTTTGCAGAACAAGGCAGTTCGTCGTCGACGATGCTGTTTTCTTGAGTGTGATGCGCATTTTGTAATTCAGTTACCATAGTGTCTACGGCGGTAATCTTTAGGTGAGCGCATACTGCAGTGTTGTATGCACGGAGTTACGCCAGTGAGCATAACTCCGAGCAAAAGGCATGCCAGTAAGGAAACTGGCACGCTTTTGAGGGCGCGTATTTCACGAGAAAAATGATTTTTCTGCTGTGCGATTCGCCTTTGAATGCTTTGATATTCACGAGAATAAGCGTATCGTGATGAGATACATTTCCGATTCGAGGATATATCGGTGTTCTCATAGTGTAGTAGCTTACAAAAATGCGATAGCGTAGATGAAGTGCTCCCGACAGGACAAGTCCCGGTCCCTAAAACCCCACCCTCATTACGACGAATTACAGGCTCCCCGCTCGCCAGAGCCTCCGCTGGGCGTTGGCTTTGCATCTTTTCGTTATCCTTTACAGCAACTCGTAGCGCTATGAAACAGTCTCCTCCGCGTCGCTGTTCTCAGGAAATTTCATAAGAGTCCACCAGGACATCGTACAAGCCGCTCTTGTTCGGTTGTTGTCGCGGACGTCCAGGAGAGCGCTTGTAGATGTGCTGTGTTCCATCGGGTCTGTGCAATTGCATATAGTCGCCCTGAATATTCGTTGAACTTGTGTAGCTTAGCCGTCGAATACGTAATGTTATCGTATACAATGTGTAGCACACTGTACTGTCCACGATGTATTTGGACATATCTGGAAAAGTCTGCATTGTTATGTAATTTTTGAAAAACCTGGCTGGGTCATGGAAACTGACTGATGGCAGTCTGTGTGACCGTCACGAAAACAATCTTTACCTTTGATCAAAACTTATCAACTCGCTCCTTCTTCGGCATCTGTGGTAAACAGCTAAGCTGAAGTGTTAAAAAAAAATGACTGTGCAGACTGTTGCTTCTACAGATCACACAAAATACCTCAATTCCCGAGCATGACGTTACTCCGATAAATTTGTTCTTGTTTGTCTTGGCCATGACCTCGACTCGACTTGAAGGCATTCTGGTTTAGCCGGAAAGAAGCACTATAAGCAGAGGCTCGCCTGGCCGGGTAAAGCTCATTCACTGGCGATGCAGCGGCAGACGTCTTCAGTTCTAATTGTCGGGGTTTAAAGTCCCAAAACCACGATATGATTATGAGGGACGTCGCAGTGGAGGGCTCTGGAAATTTCGACCACCTGGGGTTCTTTAACGTGCACCTAAATCTAAGTACACTGGCCTCAAGCATTTTCGCCTCCATTGAAAATGCGGCCGCCGCAGCCAGGATTCGATCCCGCGACCTTCGGGTCAGCAGTCGATCACTCAGTTCTGCCCTCAGTTTACTGCAAGTGACCTGTCTTTTTTCACTCGAGGGATTATTTCTAGTACACATAATCAGTTTTCTAATCAGGCTTACTAGGGAATGTTCTCGGAATCATCATGGAAAACCTGGAAAAGTCAGGGAATTTGGAAAAAAATTAAACTGGTAGACACCTTGTGGTGTTATAAAATCGTCGTGCGCCCGGTCTCACTCGCAGGTTACGTATTGTATGAAGTAACTTTCTGTTGACTAGTATGGGTTCCTGGTAAAGGCAGTCTCGACACCGTCGTTTTCGGAAACATTCCGCTCTTACGCTGAACTTTAATGGCTCATGCAGAGTATGCTCCACAAGCTTTGTCACAGAGCGCCGTCCTCCGGTCGAGAGCACTCGTTTGGTGCGTCACACAGTGCAACAGAAGTGCACGGAAAGTAGAGTACCAATTTAGCGGCTCGATATTCGTTTTCTTTTTCGAAATGCTGTGGAGAGTCGCGCTGTAAGCACGTGTTTCGATGAGGACAAATGCAGGTGCGCACGTGCCCCCCCCCCCCCCCCCCTTGCTTTTCAGTGTTCGCTTCTGCGCGCGAACTTGCCAGATCTCGGCAAAGAAGGAACACGTCTACCGCTCTTTGTGCTAAATTATTCTACCCATTCTGGCAACACGGAGGCGATCCGCACGCTCCTCGCTTCTGCTGGTCGCACGTTCGACATGGCGCTTGGCCTTCTCTCTGGCCGCCTGTGGACGACTCCCACGTTTGCCAACCCGTGAGTAGTCTTTCACCTTGCATCAGTTGATCTAGCTGACATTTCTAGAGAGGCGAACAGCATGCGCTTCTTTCTCCACAGTTCTGAATGATCCGTCTGTAGCCACGCGCGTTCGTTAGGTGCCATCGAGTTCGAGGACCATTTTTTGTTGCGTTGTCAGGCTGGGAGAAGAGACAGAAGATGGAACACTTGAATCTCACATGGGCTACCGCTTCCGAGAGGTGCCTCTCGCTGTGGTCAACTCGTGTGTTATCCACGTAGCTGGAGAAGCACGGAAGTTCGCTCTCGCAGTACACTGCACACCGAAAAAGGCGGGCCCAAATCCTCGTGCCATTTACAAGAAACGTGGCACGCCCCTTTTATTCTACACCCGTCGGGAGAGCGAGCGAGGTAGCTTCGTTTTTCTTCGCTTGAAACATTCGCTCTCGCCGTCGGGCGCGTGCTGCGGCCGAACAGGCCACTCGAGGTACCAAGGCGCGCGTGACGCGTATTCCTTTTCTTCGTGGTGCATTCCTTCCCATGAGTTGGCAGCCAGCTCTGCTATACGCGATTACGCTGGACACAGCTCACTCAACGCGAGGCGCAGCGCATTATTTTATAGTTGATTTCGCGTTTGACGTTTTCGAAAGCGACATCCTCGTAGGACCTTCTGGAGTATTCTGGAATCGTTTGTTTTGCGCTAAGTTAAAGCCCAGGACCCGAGAACCACACACACACAAACAATAAGAAATACTGGCAAGCTTCAGCCGCCCTAAATAACTTAGCTTTTGTAGAACCGGTTTAGTTTTCGAGGGGCCCGTCTGCTCTGCTGCTACATTGGGCCTCACAATGAATAGCGGCATAGGAGGCGACCCGCCGAGTGGCAAAACGTAGCGGTGTCTCCCACGCGACCACCGTCTCTGTCATGACGTCACCACGCTTCTTAGGAAACGAAATCGAAACTGGCCGTAGAAAATGTAAATTATTTTGGACTCTGAAGCTTGTCAGAATTCTGTTTTTTTCTTTTCTGCTATTCTGGGGGGGGGGGGGGGGGGGGGGGGGCGAGGGGGCTCGTGGACTTTCATTGAAATACGGTCGGCTTTTTTCTCTTAGCCCATCACCGTACAACACTGTGAACGTGGCCGAGTTTGAGTTGAGACGGAGAAACTAGCCAAATGGCATTACGGATAGGACTTAGACGGTTCCGGCCAACTGGCCAACCGTAGATTCGGTCCAGCATGTCGCCCGGGGAGGCAGACAGTTCATGCAAATTGTCCAATTTCGATGAATTATTTACAGGCACATTTTGCTCAATTTACGAATTGTAGCTTGGGGGTTTCCCAGACGTATCCATTTGGATCGCATATTCAGGATGACTCTATTGTTCGACATACACCGTTCCACTTTTCCTTTAGGAAACGCTTCTTTGTGCTCGCGAGCAAAGAAATAGTTTTTGTAAGGTGCGCCATCATATACATAAAAACTCTCGTTATTTCAGTGTTTGTAGAAGAATTTCTTAAAATATTTTAAGTGGAATAGTGTATTGGAAACTATAGCGCCTTTTTGAAATTTCGCTCCAAATGGATATGCCTGGTAAACGTGCCAGCTGTCATTCGTAAATTTTGCAAAATGTGCCTCAAGTAATTAATAAAAAATTAGGCAGTTAGCCAACTTACATTAAACTTCCCCGAGGGACTGGTATTAGTACCAGTATTTATTTCATTTTTCCACAGCTGGATGCCTGAGGCACTGGGAACCGAACACAGTGCGTCTTGCATTTGTGGCGGACGCTCTGCCATCTAACTGACCACTTCTGTGATCTGAATTATCTATCTACTGGTTTTGGCCAAACTCAGCAGTTGCTCTCTCCCCTCCCTCTGTGTTACTCGTTGCCTAGGTGTCAGCTAGATCGTGTGATACAGACGCATTCATGGCGAAGTGCTTGGGAGCTTCAAATACATAGTTTTGCAGGTCATTTCGATGTAAAAGTGGCGCGACGTAACGCTCATCGGGGAAGCCTTTACTATACAGGTCATATTTTTGTAAAGGCATTGGACTGCATACGTACGGGTCGCTGGTCCAGTCCGCGATATTCAAAAAATTAGGCCGGACGTTGATGCCGGGCGCGTTGTCGCTGGTCGACGGGGCTGCCCCGTTCGGCTCATCGTTCCGGGTACAGGTATAGTGCACTCACTCTCCGGCAATACCTGTTGCGTCCGCTGTAGCCTCTCTTTCGTCGAACGTGGTGTCATCACTCGGGTTGTCTTTGTAGACGCGCTTTCCCGGCCCGCTCTCGTCGACGTCCCTGTCTGCGTGGGCCGGCTTGGCGCCGCGATTGGCGGCGCCTCGCGTCACGTGGCTGGTTGTTCACCTTCGCCGGCTAGGCCGCCGCTGGCTCGCAGGCTCTTGCCGTTCCGTTCGCTGCGCTCGTGGCGAGCTGCTGCAGTGTTTTATTCGGCTGGTCCGCGTGTGTGCGTGCGCGCGTTATGGTGTTGACGTCTCGCGCGTGCCGGCCGCCGGCTTCGCACAGCACGTTGGCCGTCCAGAAGGTCGGGCTCACCGCAGTGTTCCGAAGGTGAGAGATGGCGTCCGCCCACGGTGTATGTGGGGCAGCTAAATTTATCCAGGACTGCTCTGACGGAACATCTGATCGGTATTCGGTGGGTGCTCGCCGCAGTGTTGTCTCATCCAAATTCCTAGTTAGTGCTTACCTATTTTAGCAGCTCTGTTGCAGGATCTGCCCATTTTGAAGTGATTTCAGCGTGAGATATTTAATGAAATGGATGTGTTCCCTCACGTATTCGTCCCTTCGGTAGAGCGAGGGTGATTTACACGGCGCCTTCACGGCATTTTAAGTGCAGCACATTTGCATGACACTGGAATATGTACGATGGGCGCTCGTACTCTGCATTTACTTGATTGTGTCAATTCGCAAAGCTCCTTCCATTTAAAAAAAACAAAAAAAGGCCACATTTACGTGCAGTTTGTGCTATTTAATAGCCTGCAATAAGGCGGCGTGAGGCTGTATGCGCAGGCTCCACGGATATCCAGTTTTTTTTTTCGGGGAATCCTGCCTTATGAACATGTGGCTCCGCAGCCAAAATATCATACCTCTACCTCAATGTAGCAGACGGCTCTGGATAGACGTCAGATTAGGTCAGTTGGTATCTGGGTAAGAGCAGGCATTATCAGGATCACAACTGAGAATAGATCGTTTACTGCTCGTAGGGTGCATTCCTATTCATATTACACTAACTTACGAGAGCGCACGCGTTTCTTTGCAGACGCGTTTTGCATCTCATGTATCTCCTCGTGTAATGGCCTTGGCCCTTAGGGAGAATTAAACGAAACATGTTCGCTTAATAAAAGCGGCATTCCATGGCTAGACCGAAGTTCTGTTATGGAAAGTTAGGTGACCAAGTATTCGTGTGCACGTTAGATAATCCCGTTGTTTTTCATACGGATACCTCTACTATGACGTCTGTCATAATTGCCTGAGCGCTGGGATGTAAAATGGCGTCGCAAAACACACGTGCGTGACGTTTATTTGCATCCGTGGTGGTTTGTATATTTGTCGACCTTGTGCTCCAAAGAATATTATGACACACTTTTTAAGCGTGCCGAGTGCAAATATCAATCGGTCAGCGCGCGCGCGCGCGTCTGTGTGTGTGTGTGTGTGTGTGTGTGTGTGTGTGTGTGTGTGTGTGTGTGTGTGTGTGTGTGTGTGTGTGTGTGTGTGTGTGTGTGTGTGTGTGTGTGTGTGGTGCTGCTGCTGCTGCTGCTGCTGCTGCTGCTGCTGCTGCTGCTGCTGCTGCTCTGGCTTTCGGGACGTGGTGCTTTTATGCGACGAATGTGCTGGTCTTCGTAAAGACCACTCGGTTGTACGCACAAGTGGAATGCGGAGCAGCGGCATGTGCATCATTCTGGACCGAATCATCATCTTGGCATTCCGCGAGGGAAGTGGTATCGGACGGAATGCCTGCCGTGACGCAGAATGCCGACGTCTACGGGAGAGAGGTTCTAGAATTAGGGTAGCGGTTTCGACGAGTTGGTCTAACTCGTCCAAATCGCTGTCGTTACGTTCACGGCTATGTTCCCGGCACTCGCGTGCTTCGCAGAGCATTAAGGGCACAGGGTAAGCCTTATACGTCCCATGCACTTTTGGCCATTTTGAGGTACCTTTTTCTCAGTGACTAAAAGGGGTATCCACATAACTGATATATCTTTCTTCCGCCAAATTTTGCGTTCTTTTAAATCAAGCAGATATATTTAAATCTGACTAATATTAGAAATTTGGTGAATTTTTTACCACTAGGACCTAAATTTTGAGTTAATTTGCATCTTTGAAAATTTGTAACACAAAAACTGTAAAGTGTGTAACTTCACTTCTCCTTCAGTGGTTGTATGCATCTATGTAGAATAAACAAAAAAAAAAATAATCAACTGGTTACCTTGGAATACATAGGAAATAATGGTACCTAAGTGATAAAAAACATGATTTTGAGATAATCGAGTTTAAAGATAGAAAACAGCTGAAAAGCGAACATACTTTGCCACAAACAGCGTTCAACTGTTTCATTTAGTAGCTACGAGCTTGATAATCATTGCCAAAGCCAATTTTTCACTCTCGAGCCTGTCGTCTTGCTTGCCTTGCTTATTTTGTGAGCTGTCATGCTGCTCTATCCGCAGTGTATCGTCGATTGTGGTTAACTTTTTCCAGCAAATTGACTATATTTTGGTCAAGCTTCAATTCTAATTATTTCAGAGTTTTGGCACGTGCGATACTGCCATCATTAAACGAAAGAACAGCATCCGGTGTCGCAATCCTTAAGACTCTGAAGCCTAAACAAAGACAGCAAGGACTCTTCGGCGCAATTCCCATTAGCTCAACACTTGCACGCAGTTTGCACTGGCGATTCGGTGTAATTGCATCACAAATAATATTCATGTCCATTAGAGCATACTCGTTGTCATCCTGCACGCGATTCGCCTCGAAGGATGCTGAAAAGGTTGAGAGGTTCAACGATGAAGAGCTTGCTGGTTCAGCGTTCAGCACCTCAGTACGTCGCCGGCATTTATTCGCATTTACAAGAGATCTATCTGTATTGGTTGGCACGAAATTTACATTTGCTGAAGACCTTTACCCTCAGCGTCTCAACTTATCGACAGGCACGACAGACACAAGGTGTAATGAAGCTAGGAGCTGAAAGTGTTCGAATAGACGCGCTCCGAAGAATAAGTGCGAATAAAAAGGCGCACAGCGTCTTCGGACTGCCTTGGAAGTTACGCGACAATCGCTTATACACAGCTGACTCCACATTTTGGCTTTCGTACACGGTCTTGTTTTTTTTAATAGAAAAATGGACCGTAAGCACGGAGCGCATACGAGGGGCTCGTCCTGCGATGTGTGTTCACTTGCCACTTGCTTCCGGAAAAACTGGTTTTCAGCCACAAAAAATACTTAAGAAAAGCACAAATGTGGAAAATGTGGAAAGCACAAATGTGGAAAGGTACACACTTCCCAAGTTGCAAAGAAAAAAAAAGTTTTTCTTTTTTTTTTTTCAAGTTTTACCTTACCCTGTGTCCTTAATGCTCCGTGCTTCGCAGAGCATTAATGCTATACATACACGTTCTCTGGGATGTTCGTGCTGCTGCCGAGAAGTGTTCATTTCATCGCAACAAAGAGAGATCACAGGTTATGCGTTTTTTGTTAAAGGTGACACAATTATTTTTTGTCTTGGAAATAGCCTGTGACAGATTACTTGAACGAAAAAATAAAATAGATAATCGACTAATTCACAGAAGTTGCTAATTAAGTTTTAATTAATCACGTCACGGTGCATCTTGAAATTCACGAACTGTAGCCGGTGAGTGGCGGGCATGACACAAAAGTCGCATGGAGTCTCCTTACAAGAATTGGGCGACATGCCCAGGTTATTGTGAGCGTTACGTGCGAGCAGACGTTCGATACTTCCGTGTCAGCTGTTTTCGTGAGCTTTGCCCGCGAGTAAAAGTGAGTGGACCGAAGGAAAATGGTTAATAAGGTCAGACGTTCTCGACACAGTTTTTTCGCCTTCTAAAGTAGCTCTTTTTCGAGTCCCGTCGGCCATGATTCGCCGCTGGCTATCGGTCGTTGAATCGGATTCATCGTCTGCCGTGTGGGGCGGAGGGACGCGCGTTTTTCGGTCATCTGGCCTCGGCCATTGGCCGGCTGCGGACGGCTGCGCTTCCTCGCTGGCATTTTTTTTTTTCCCCGTCCGCGCACGGTCGCTGTCACGCGCCGCGCCGTTTTTTCAAGCACGCGGCCGAAGCGGTCGTGAGTCATGTCCCGGGTCAGCGACTGCGGCGCCGTGCCGTTCCGCGTAATGGTTCAAGGACCGTTCGGAATGAGCTTTGTTTTGGCTCATTGTCTTGCCGGGAAGCCCACCGACGGGCGGGGCGCGCATTTGACTGTACCCCGCCGTCGCTTCTGCGGTCGCCCGACGATTTGTTCCATTCTGCCGTTGAGAGCCAGGGCAGGAAGTTACGCCGGGCCATGGACCGAGGAGCATGTCTCCTCTGTCATATCGTCTAGCGCCGTGCACCGCTCTTTCAGTAATGTGCAAACCCTCATACATGTACCCTTGTCACTCCTTGGCGCATGCTTCGCGAGACAGCTCGGGCCTTTACGTCGTCGCCTCGATCGACGAACCCTTTGGACTTGTTTGTCTATTTTATTTTGCTCGCGGGCACCGCGTTTCGTTGCGTTTCTGCTCCGTGTAGCTTTTCAGTCTACCTCACTTTGCGCTATGTGGATGCTCGCACTGCAGTAACTTTTTGTAACCAAGTTTTCCCCTGTGACATTGACATTGGTGTACTTATTTTATCATATACTACTGTCCGCTATACAGGTTCAATGTGCGTTAAAAAAAGGCAGACACGTGCGGAAGTCGTGAGTGACGTGGCTGGGATTGGCGCTTAAGTGTCGCAGTTGTAAATCGATCGAGCTTAGTGTAGGTTTATCTTCTTTTTTTCTTTTCTTACCGAGGAAGAGCAAAAATATAATAGTGCACTGAAGCTAATTCAACTTATCAAAACGATAGCCATCATGGTCAATGCTATTACGTGTGCTTTTTAACTTGAGTTGCATTGGGACCTGAGAAATAGGGCTCGTTTGGAACGTAGCTGTTTTATTCAAAATAGCTTAATCGCCTGCGGTGTTTAATACAGAACATTGAACAGGATCGACCCTGCTCTACTGCTGCCTCGGGCGACGCGAATGCAATACAGCAGGGGTCGGCAAACTGCGGCCCCCGCCACGATGTCAGAAGCACCCCCCTTGTCACTTATTTATCGGACTCTTCTCTGCGGTTCTCTTCTCTCTGTCCGCGGCATTTGCTCCTCAAAGGCGGATGAACACAAGCCTACACCAATGAGCGCGCACTCCAGACTGACTTCCTGAGCCGGGCGGCCGGTGATCCCGCCTTCGGAGAACATTGCAGAGTGCATCACGGCCGGTCTGGAGGCGCGCGCTCGCTCCTTCCTTTACGGCCTGCGCACGGGGGGTTGTTGCTACCTATGGCCGCAATTTCGGGGGGGCGCTCCGAGCCAACTGCTCTCTAACTTCAGTTTAAAAGCTCCGCCGGAGAGGCGGTCCGCGTGGCGGTCGTGAGAACTAGCGGCGCTGCAGTCACGTCTAGCTCCCGCGGCTGGCGCTTGTTGTGATCGGCGCCGCCGATGTACGAGCGCACGTGGGTTACAGCGTCGTCTGCGCTTTGTTAGCTCGTCATTTTTGCGACTATTCTTGACCAGGCTTAGCGTCTTGTACGAAGACACGTGCATGATGTACGAAGCGTAACGAGGGCGAAGAGATTCACAGTGCGGTATGCCGACTTGCTTTGCGCCGGGCTGCAAGAGCGGCTACCGCAACGACGACTCCGCTTCACGACACTTCTTCGGACCTCCAAAAGACCCTACGCCATTCAAGCTTTGCATCGCAAAGATAGAAAGCTTACTGCGAAGTGCAAGGTCTGTGACGTTCATTTTGAGAGTGACGACATTGTAAAGCACCATCGTCGTGTCGTTGCGGGACAAGAAGTTTTGATCCCACGTGGAAAGTGGAAACGGTGGAAACGCGCGCCCGGTGCCGAGCCGCGCTTGTTCCCAGCACTTCCACCCCACATTTCAAAGCCAAATCCCCCAGGCGCAAACCCCCCCCCCCCCCCCCAAAAAAAAAAAAACGCATGGCGTCCCGCGAGAGCCCAGTGCCCAGTTTGGAGAAGCCGCCAGAAATAGAACAGCAAAACGAAAGGCCAGGCGATTACCTATATACGCTACCGAGACTGAGAGTTGCATCACACTGACATTCGATCAGTTGTCAGCTGTCGCTATGCCTTCAAAGCAGTGGATTTTCGAGATATTTTACGACGAGGTATTGAACAAGATGTGCGGAATATTTTACACTCGCGCGCTCGGGAACGGGCTGCTCAGCGCAAAAATTTGGCACGGTACACGTAGAAAAGACGAGGACCAGCGCTGGTCCTCGTCTGTTCTATGTGTACCGTGTAAATTTTTTTGCGCTGAGCAGTTGAATAATTTAATACCAACTAGCCCAATCCCACACTTTGCTTCGGGAACGGAGACTTACTTGTGAAAAAGATGATTGTAGCTGGCGAGCAGTTTAACTGCGTAGTGAACGGCTACAGCACGAAACGCAAACGGCTGTCGCACAGTGTAAGAAGTGCTGCGGGCAATATCTGCTCGGTGAAGTTGGAAAACTGAAGTTCAATACTGACGACTCTTCTAGCGACAGAGTACGCGCGAATAACTGCTCGGTGCTCCCATCATGGCCGATCGATCTGTTCGAATTGTTTAAGGCACCGTAGAAGGATGCAACGTAGAAAGATGAGACACCGAAAATACAACTATCCGCTGAAAAAATTGCTCAGAGACGACATCTATTCGACGTAATAGCACACTGAGATTTCATTTACCGAGTTCTCGTAAAATTTTCCGATTCTGGGTCAGTATCCCTTTAACCGTCGCGAAAACGTATCATGTAAACATTGCAAAGCATTGGCGATGTTTTTGGAGAAAGTTTTTTTCAATAAATTGTAGACAACATGAGTACTGTTTTTCTAGAACGTTTTTGTATCTCGAGTAAGTACGCTTCTTTGTACACAATAAAGGCTTTTACAAACGTGTTGGGTTGTTCTTGGTCTAGATAAGACGGCAGCGGCTAAAATTGTGGTGGTAGTTATAAAAATTACGCTGAAAACCCTCATTGGCTCAGAAACTCATATGCTTGGAAGTTAAGCGCAATGTAGACAGCTCGAATATTGTCACAGGGTCATGACGTCGACGAAGGCAGCAGTCAGCAGGTCCGAGATGAAACTCTTCATTTGGCCGAACTTGTGGCCGGGAAGCTGAAAGTCACACTACAGCAGTACACTGATAGCGGTGAACAGAACGTCGACCGTCGATCAACTGACAAGCGGTCAAGCGCGTCGGCTTTTATACAGGCGCTATCGAACTTTCCAGCGATATCGCTGGTGGCGGCGTTATCTCTCGACAAAGCTGGAATATTCGCGTGCGGCGCGCAATCTTACTAAAACGATCGCGAAGCTTCTCGAACACTGCTTCGTGGAAAGCGTCGAGCGTTGATAACCGTCCTTGTTGGTCAAACCCGAATATATCAAAATAAAACAAGAAGTCGGCGTTGCAATATAGACCGAACATCGATTCTTAGCCAATAAATGAACAACGCACGCGGGCCAATGCATACAGACGACCTTATGCATATCCACCTAAGTATAAGAAAGTTGCCGCGCAGTTGCCGCGAGCAACTACGCGGCGGACCGCAGCGTTATGCTGTGGCAGCAGACGACGCGCCGATAGTGGCGCAAGACGGAACTGCAGCGCCGCTAGTTCTCGCGACCGCCGTTCGGACCACCCTCCTCCGCTGGCGGAGATGCGGAGCTTTGAAACTGAGTTTGTTCTATAACGTTGCTCTAACTCACTCCCGTCCGTTGCGGAGGCTAGCGCGCGCAGGGAGTGCTCGGCTTCCGACTTACCGTGGCGCTTTCTGAAGTTACTCTATATGGTATTAGTGGTACCAATGCGATAGAAACATGGTAGCAAGTATATATGATGACTCTGGTAAATTCCGCTTTACAGAAGTGGTGGCGCAGGCCGCTCAGAAGCCCGCTTCTGTTGCTCGGCAAGGCAGCCTTGTTTTTTTTTTTTTTAGGTTTCTGTAACTTCGAGAATAAGTAAGAGGATGAACATTGCATTTGGTTGAGGAAACGGTTTAATCATGGTTTAGGAAATGTTTATTTCAACTGTATGTGCCGGCCGTCGCTGTACTTGAAAATAACAAAATTGCACTTTTTTTTTTTGTTGGAGGCATATATCTTAATTCGCGCTTTAATATTGAAACAAATACTTCAAAAAAGTAAAAGTCACTGCATAATGGGGACGACCACGCTGCAGACGAAGAGGAAACATAAAAAACTTCCAGAGAATCCTTTCAATGGGAAACAGAATGTTTTCCTTGGTACTACAACAATATGCGCACGGAGAACTGAAAAAAATCACTGCTGGTAAAACACCGTAGTGACGATCACAGTTTAAAGGAGTCAAGTCTGTCACAGCCTGATATGCTTCCGCGAGGGCTTATGAATAAAACCGGAAGGCCTGTCATTCTGATCTGTTAACTTTTTTGTGTAGTTGATAAGAAGAATCCGGAGAAACTTCTCAGAAATAATATGAGCCAGCACTCTCGCGTGACTCTTGTCCACACCTTCCGGACAGTCCAGAAGTGGCGAATCTTCAAGGTATGGCTCAACAGTCAATTGCAGAGTCTCGAGGATTTTCGTTCGAGGAAGATATTTGACTGCTTTCTCGAAGAACGTCACAATTGTGTCCAGCATTGATAGTAACTCCGGCTTTGGGTAGTGTAGATCATAGGCTTCTTGCTGATGGAGAAGATGATACAAAGGACTGCTCGTTTTGTTTGTCGTCACTATAGCACGGCGCATGTTTCGCAACCGACATCAATGATGAGTTTGGCAATGTAACCACCTACATACACCAAGCGTGAATAGGCAACAGAGTTTGGTGGTTTGCGAGGAGGTTCTCGCAGAGCTTCAAGTTCCTCAATAACATCTTCCGGAATAGACACCGCCGCTTCTTCAATGTTTTCGTCGCGAATGCGCATGTCTTTTCAAGGTAGCGCCTTTTCCTTGACAATGTGGGTCAAAGCAGCTACGACGGCTCTTGCGTCTAGCGCGTCATTGCCCCCGCACATTGCCCTCAATTTTCCAAACAACGCCTCTATAGGATCACTGTTAAATTTCTTCGTGAGCACATAGTTTACTCCTTTTCTCAGAAGAAATCGGACTGTCTGCACTGTGGACTTCGTGGTGAAAAGCAGGGCAGTGTACGTCTTGCCTGTAAAGTTCCCAACGCCAGCGGCGACAGAAGAATCCTGGATGCGCTTAATGTAGCCTGAAAATTAATTTTGCAGCCACAGCAATCTAAGCACACGGGCCTCAGGCATTTTCGCCTCCATCGAATATAAGGTGGTCGGGTCTTAAAAAATATTGTTGTCGCTAGGAGCGCTGCGTGTGCGTCTTCTATGGCCGAGTGCCGAGAAAGGCACTGTCCCCACACGCACCTGTACTTCCTTCACCGCTTGCTACAACCGAAAGAAGTAATTAGCACGAGAAATTGGCCGGGAACAGCTGGTTTACAACACGAAGCGCATGCGGCGAAACGCGCTTTGGGCGGTTGGCTCGCGACGCCCTCACGCGGAGCGCGCCGTCGTGACTGTATAGAAAAAGTTCCATTGTACTCCCGGCGGCTGCTCAGGCCGTAAGGGAAGGAGTGAGCGCGCGCCTCTAGACCGGCCGTGAGTGCATGAGCGGGACTATTTCTTTAGTCGCGCAGGCGATCGGCTGCAGCGCTCTGGTCGTCTGGGCGGGGGCTCTCCGAACTTAAGTTGCGTTCGACCATAAGTTTGTCGCGCTACGACCGCAGTGGACGAAGAACCGCCTGATTTGTCGCCGCGCACGTGACCCATTTTTTGTAACGACCGCTTTAGGTCGGAGATGGTCAAGCTAACAGCTTGCACAATTACATAATTATGTTCGCTCCTTGCTATTCGTCCACGATGCCCGACTCCGATGTCTTCTCTATCCTCTTGCAGTGAAGACCAACGCACATCGGCGAATCGTATCAATTCAAAATGCCTTAAAGGGACACTAAAGGCAAATAACAATTTATGTTAGAGTGAAAGCCCAATGTATGACAACTTCTAAAACGGCAATATTATCAACAGCAGTGCCCTACTTACCGAGAAATTAAGCCAAATGTATCACATGACGAGCGCCACGAGTGGGACATTTTCGAAGTGATCCCGATGACGTAGGGAAGTCGGCCTACAATAAATCACTAGTAATCAAACTAGCAGCAGTAAAAAAAGAACATTCCGAGCATCAAAAGACGTAATAAAATGCTGTTTGTTCGTTTCCGCTTCATTCATGGAAAACAAAACCTCCGTGGCGTTGCCATGGGGAACGGCGCGCGTGGTTCAAAGGTTCCGTTTTCGCCGAGCTGTGCCTCGCCCGTCTCAGTGGTAGTTTCGGGATCGCGTACTGCCGTGCGTGTTTTGCGCGCTCGTGAAGGTCGCTCTGACAGAAAGTTCGACAAAATGCCGCATGCGTGTGATATTGCCGGATGCCCGAATGGTGCACAACGCCAGTGCTGCAGCAAGGAAACCGGTGTGTATTTTCACTGGGTGCCGCGGAATGAACCCTTACGCTCGAAGTGGCTTAGTGTCATGCCATTGCGCCAGTGTGCTAAACAGTCAAAACCTCTGCGTGTGTGCTCGCTGCACTTTCGTACTGAGGATTACGAGACCGACCGCAACTTGGTGACGGCTTTGAATGTGCCCATCCGAGCAAGTCTTTGCCGCAGCGCCGTTGTTGCTACTGTGGGTCCCGCTACTTCCGCTCGGCTGCTACTAGTGTCGGCGGCCGCGCAGTAAAAGCGGGCAACGTTGGGCATGGCAGCAGTGACGTATGAGAGTCGTATTTTCAGGCGGGAGATTTGAAGCGCGCTAATGCGATGCGGACCACTAAAAACGCGATTTTATTTCAAAATAAGCACTTCCTTGGCACAAAAGCAGCGCTACGAGGTTTCTGGACCGCTATTTCAACAATCAACGTCGACTTAATATTTGCCTTTAGTGTCCCTTTAAGGGGGCCCGCAACACTTTTTCAGCATGGTCAGAAAACGCTACCGATCGGTAGTCGAGGCTCCTGAAAACACGCGAGCCAAACATTATAGCGCAGCACGCGGACTGGAATTTACAATTAATTCTCAGTCAGCTTGAATTCGTTCCCTCTTCTCTCGACAAATGTTATGTACCCAAATGACCGCGCCATGTACCCAAATTCACGGCCATTGGCTGATCTGAGCATTGTGTGCTGCATAGTTACCGCGGTCGCCGCGGGAGGCCGCCACGTGCCCGCGCGCTCGCTCGCGATCACACAAGGTAAGCCGCGCGTTCGAAGGAAAAAAGAAAAAGTGCTCAAGGTCATGACGCGCGTGATGTGACTTCTTTCCCCCGTGCCATCCCTCCCTGCTTAGCTTGTCGGGACGAGGTGAGAGTGAAAGCAATTACAGCGTGCCTCAAATCTCTAACTCCGCTCGTACTTGACGGATTCCAAAAATTTTTGTGGCGGTCGATTCGTGAGGCAATCAACTCTGTTAGTGAAGCCATTCGATGGTTACTTGGAAAAGTGTTGCAGGGCCCCTTTAAATTTGTAATGATGGCTCGATGTGATAAATCAGTGCATTCGCATTTTTTATTTGCTACTACAAGCAACAATTGCTCCGATTACCTTTGATAGACTCGTAAGGGTGGGCTTTGTTGACTGCACACTAAAGTGTTTCTTTGAAGCACCTCAGCAGCCTTTCAAGAACTATAGTCGGATACAACTTAAGAAGGCAGGAGAGGCCCCACCCAGACGACCGAAGCGCGGCAGCCGATCGCCTCCGCAACTAAAGAAATAGTCCCGCTCATGCACGCGCCGATGTTCTCCGGAGGCGGAACCCCCGGCTGACCCGCTCATGACGTCAGTCCCGAGTGCGCGCCCATTGGTGCAGGCTTGTGTTCATCCGCCTTTGAGGAGGAAATGCCGCTGCCTTCTAAAGTTGTACTCGAATATAGTCGGGAAACGCAACCTTTCGTAACCTGCTGTGTGTATGTCAGTGTTGTTTCAGTTCCGGAGGTTAGAACGCAGCCGGTGAGGTGTCCGGGAGATTTCAACGCGCCCCGAACCATAAGTAGTTGTTGCTGCTTACCGAAGGAGGGCAAGAATACAGCACATCTCCCCGATCACCGCAGGATAGACCCTTTGCACCTGACGAAAAATATGGCATTTTTCTTTCCTGTCGTTGTTCTACTGTGTCGTTTGTCTCTCGCAAGTGATCTCAGCTTCTTTGTCGCCCCCTTGAGCAGTCGAGTTCTCCCGCTATCGATTTTCTGACAATGGACAGTTGGAAAACGCTGTAATAAGTCGGCTTCTCTGCAAGGTTGGTTTTCCAACGAAAATGATGCTGTGTCCTCCTCGCGCCCTCGTCGCTATCACCACCTTTCAGCCTCCGCTGTGTTTCCTCGACCGGTGCCGTCCCCATCCGCTTTCATTTTCTGGCTCTCTTTGTTATCACTGCCGCTCATTCTTCGCTGCTTACTGCGTAACGCTCCAATAAAATAGTTTGTGACTCGTGGCAATCGTCTATGTTACTAGTACATGCTATGTTTGTTGGAAAGTGGGAAAATTACGTGATGTCTCTGCGCGAAGACGTTGACATCATTCCACCTTTCAAGTCCACCTTTCATTATTTTCCTCGGGCGCTTCATTAACACTCATTACGTTTCGGATGCCTGGGTGCCCAACTTTATCCGGAGGTGTCTGTCTTGTAGCGTGTTCACGTCGTCCGTGAGCTGCTTTCGCGTCCGCGCCAGTTTATCGCCTCGACATGTCGGCGAGGCTGTGCATTTTCGACCTGCGTAGGTGACCGAGCGCCCTTTGTGCGAGCGCCGCAGTGTTCGGGTTCTTGGCGTCTGCTTTGCATATGCGCTCGTGCATTCTTGGCTCTGTCATGACTGCAAAGCTCGTGTCTCGCGAGGGGGCGACTCACCGTTGCATCCGGGCCATCCATTTCTTTGTTTTTCCTCGCCAAGGCCGTGACGTCGGGTCCTCTGTACGCGATTCAGACTTCGCTCACTAATCGGACCATAGTCGCTCTGTCTTAATAGAGGGACGTTTACGGTGGAGGCACCTTTATCGAAATGACCTTGTAGTCAGATTTTCTATTTTTTCGTGCCTCTATCATGTTCCGGTGCCCGCCATCCACTGGTATTTTTTCGCATGGCAGACGAATATCGGAAAGTCCTGAGCAACCTGCTCCACCGCCTCTGATGTATAGTTACAGTGTGTGTTCAAAGCGGCGTCGTATTCTCGATTGATTACTGTCATGGGTGTCACATTCAGCCGAAGCTGATTGGATAAAACAGCGGGGAGAACGCCGATCGCTGCGTCACGCAAAAGTGAGCGTCTCCAATAGGTATCGAGCAAGCGCTGAACTGCTCTGCAGAGAAGAGCACAAGACTATATGGGTTTAATTTTCAGCACTACCGCCGCGCAATGGACGGTGATAATACGAACGACGACAGAGATTTGCTTTCGCCGTCTGTATTCTTGCTATGAAGCAAAATGCTCTTTAAGGACGGAATTTCAATGTCACGGATTGTGGCTGTCGGGTAAGGGAACTATTCTTACACCGTGGGCAGGGTTGAGCAACTGTAAAAGGGCCCCGCAACACTTTTTGAGCATGGTCAGAAAACGCTACCGATCGGTAGTCGAGGCTCTTGAAAATACGCGAGCCAGTACATTATACATAGGGCTCCGTGTTTTCGGAGTTCATTTTTTTTTCCTTGAAATTCGGAGGGTGTTTTTCGGAGTTTATTTTTTGGCGGAAATTCGGCGTTTATAGGAGTTTATTTTTCATAATTCCCCAATTCTCCGAAATTCGGAGTTTAATTTTGCATTATTCTCAATAGTCCATTATCTTAGATGAAATGATATCTGAACACGAAAACACCACAACACATGAAGCATATTTTAGTTGTCTAGAAGGTTTGAACGCACAAACACATACACACAAGCGCACATACTTGAATACAAAACACCTACGTTTGTGAGTAGGCGTTTGTGCGTAGCTTGTTGTAATAGACGCAAGCATCCTTACGAGGTACGCATATTCGATGTCGTCTGGCGCACTCCAGTGCTGCCAGGGGACCGTACATCAAGACGTCGTCTCGCGCTTCCGGGGGCCCTATATAACGTTGACGTCTCTGGCTCCGTGCGCGACAAGCCGTTTGTTACATGTGCGATCGGTGAAGTGTGCGAGATACTGTTGACGTGAGGGAAAGTTTATATCCGCCAAACCAGCCGCTTAGAACATGCCGTTTCAATGCCTATCACATGCTTATCAATTCTTATCAATGCCTAAACAAGCCTATCTACGACCGTGTGGAACAGAACATGCCCTTTCCATAAAGAACTGAGCAGGGTCATTAGGTCGTTAAAATCGGAGTTCACCGGATAAATATGAATTGTCGAAAATGTTATCGGCGAGTGTTTAGCGGGTTTATTCGGATTTTTCCGAAAACACGGAGCCCTAATTATGGCGCAGCACGCGTACTGGAATTTACAATTAATTCTCAGTCAGCTTGAAATCATTCCCTCTTCTTCATACAAATGATGTCATATAGGCACCGTTCAGTCGAGTTTGCCAGTCTGACTGCAGCGCCAGAATACATAGCCTAGCGGATAAAAAAAGCAACCTTGAGACGGCCTCAATGAAATTGGAACGCGACGCGCGCGTTTCGCGCCCTGCATCTGTCGGCGGATTGTGGCCGGGATCCGTGGCCGGGATACATGGGGGACGCGCGTCCGGCTGATTTGAGCATAGCGTGCTGTATAGTTACCGCGGTCACCGCGGGAGGCCGCCACGTGCCCGCTCGCTCGCGATCACACTGAAAGTAAGCCGCGCGTTCGAAGGAAAAAAGGAAAAAGTGCTAAAGGTGATGACGCGCGTGGCGTGACTTCTTTCCCCCGTGCCATGCCTCCCTGCTTAGCTTCCAGCGCGTTTGTCGGGACGAGATGAGAGAGAGAGCAATTACAGCATGCCTCAAATCTCTTAACTCCGCTCGTACTTGACGGATTCCAAAAATTTTTGTGGCGGTCGATTCGTGAGGTAATTAACGCCTTTAGTGAAGCCATTCGATGGTTACTTGGAAAGGTGTTGCAGGGCTCCTCGATGTCTTCGGATGCCCGAATTGTGTACACCTCTTGACCAAGAGCAGCTGCAGCGGCGTAATCGACGTGAGTTTCCATTTGGGGCTGCGGAGGGAACCCCTACGCTCGAGGTGTCTAAGTACCGCGCTTCCGTGACAGTCGGATGAACAACAAAGATCTGCTCGTGTGCTCGCTGCATTTGCGTGCAGAGGATTGCGAAACCGACTGTAGCGTAAGCAAGTAGTGTAACACGCCCTTCAAAGCACTGCTTTCCCACAGCGTCGGCCTTGTCAGGATGGTGCGTGCCCATGTACGGGGAATGGAAGAATGAAAAAAAAAAAAAAAAAAACGATTTCGAAGCTGAAAAAAAAAAAGAGAACAATTGTATTAATAGGAAGGGATACGATACATATCATTCTCGTGGCTGCTTTCGTAAACCGTCCCAGTAAGTGCCTCGAAGTCAACAGAGTCGTCAGGCGCCTTCCGCAGGACTCCTCGGAGGAGATGAACTGTTCGTCCGGCGTGGATCACACGAGTGAAGGCTGCGCGCGCAGTTTTCACTGTATATTTGGGTCGATCGTGTCGCATTTCGGCGGCGCGGCGTACCAGCAGCGTTGGCCGTACCGACGCCCTGCGGCACTGACGCCCGGATCGCATGCAGCTTCCTGACACCACACAGCAATGCGCGTGTAATTATTCTATCCGCGGAAAATATCGCAATACAGTGAAAGTATAGCAGTGGCCAGCAAAGTATACGAAAACAAGCATAAAGGAAGTATCCTTTAGTGTCCCTATAATGTAATGTCAGTGTGTGTGTGTGTGGGGGGGGGGGGTATTAATTCTAGTGCCCCGATTTTAAAGCCAGATGATTTTAAAGCCAACCTAACGTTGGTTAATAAGAGTGCACCCAAGAGTGTGTGGGTACACTGCGTCCTGCTTGTGTTCTTTCGTACACCTTTTGTATATTGTTGTACGCCCTTCGTTTACGTCTCCAAACTTTGGGTATGTAAAATCCTTATGAGGTATAGACCACTTTATGAGGCATTTACCGCTTCCAAGCCGTGATCCGCCAGCAACAGAGGTGATGCTCTGGCGGCACGCGGTATCCGATCTCTTTCCGGCCCCGCTGTTGTAGTTTCAAATGGCCTCGGGAAACAGAAAGTCTCGACTAAACAGAACACGAAACTGCTGGCGCGGACCGGTATTTCCTGTGTTGAAACAGGGTTGGGCTGCAGTGCAGCGATTATACAGAACGTTTAGATAAATATCGTTCCATATACTTCATACATGTCTTGCACCTGCGTCACGGCCAGGAATTGTGGGATATCAGTCTGCTATCGCACTAGCTGTGCGCTCTATTTTGGGTTCTCGAGCCGCAGCAGTAAAACGACGAAGAGGCGGGAATCGGGGAACACAAATCTCTTCCGCCTGCTCGTGCACAACCAGGGAGATCGCTCGCCGAGGTGGTCCAGTGGATATGGCGCTCGAATGCTAATCCGGAGGTCGCGGGATCGAATCCCGGCCGCGGGGGCCGCATTTTCGATGAAGGCGAAAATGCTTTGAGGCCCGTGTACTTAGATTTAGGTGCACGTTAAAGAACCCCAGGTGGTCGAAATTTCCGGAGTCCTCCACTGCCACGTCTTTCATTTCATTATCATATCGTGGTTTCGGGACGTTAAACCCCAACAATTATTAACCAGTGAGATCGTACAAAGACGCTAAGCGCGAAGCGGCGCAGTTTATGGCTGGCACGCATCAGGCGCGCCGTTATCCCAGTGTGTGCGACGCTAAGTTCGCGTCAGGTGAGGTCGAAAACATTTTCTGATGATTGAAATGCTGGGACACTACGAAAGAACGGCACAAATTGCATTCGTAGGCAGGTCATGTAAGCCGTGGGAGGAGACGAATCCCAGTTGGGCACCGACGCTTCTGCTCGAATACAGCGCCCGTCATGGAGACCCTGCACGCTACGAATGCTCGAGAAGGCATCGCCTGCAGAACAACGCAAGGAAGCCCAGCCCCCACCGGATGGTACACGGAAGAAAACGAGCCTGGTTTGTAGTTTTCTCGGGGTACTCCAATGCTTTCATCTCCTCCAGGGTCGATGAGCAGACGAGATATGTAGTTGGCCATGTCTCCGTGCGTGTCACTTCAGGCCGAGAATCGACGTCCGTCGACGTGTCGGTGCCCGGCCGCAGCGTGTACGGGTCGACACCGTCGCACATTCGCATCTTCGTATCGAGCGTGCGCTGATCCAGTTTACTTAGCGTAATATGCCACGCCAAGCGGCTATTCGCTCGGAGCGGCTGGTATTGCGCCCAGAAACTCACGAAAAATCCAAAAACACTTCGATTCAACGAATGTGTGAATATCGCTGGACAGAACGAAGCAAACAGAGGCAACAGCTGATCCCACAATATGGCCGCCGCTTCGACGTAGGAGCGGTCGTGA
The DNA here is from genome assembly GCF_013339695.2 of Rhipicephalus sanguineus. Taxonomy (NCBI): domain Eukaryota; kingdom Metazoa; phylum Arthropoda; class Arachnida; order Ixodida; family Ixodidae; genus Rhipicephalus; species Rhipicephalus sanguineus. The sequence continues at coordinate 267,811,501 of NC_051176.1, forward strand.
CGTCACGTGCAAGTCATGTCTATGTTCATCGTACCGGCTGGGTGAAGCGATGCAAATGACCAAGACTAAGCGGAAACACTACACTTGCAGCTTTTTCTTTCTTTTTTCAAGTCCTGTGCGCTGCTGCTTCACCCACACAGTATGATGAGTAACCATCAACTCGCCCGAATTTCCACTTTACTGTTCGCTTTTCCCCGATGATTTGCTGCGGTGGCCCATTGGCTGCCACGTTCTCTGCTAAGCACGAGGCCATGGCAGCCGTTTACCGTACTTGATGTCGCGCCTTATAATTCTCGGTGGTCAAAATTCATCGAAGAGCCCTTACTCACCACTTTGTCTCGCATAACTCAATCTTTTGCGTATTTGCTTTGCCTAAACATTATTCAAAGCCTAAGTGTTGCGTGCCATCATACACTTGCTGCTTTCTGTACTCACTGAGGTGAAAGTGGCCGCGTCTTAACATCTGCACCGCGTGGCTGGTTTCGTGCTTGTGTACCGTCGCCGATGAAGTTACCGGCGCCGCTAAGCCGCTAACGCCACTAACACTTACAACTGTTCCTATGAAAGGCGATGCGCGCCCGACTGCGCCCTCTCTCCGCGTGTCTGCTGTGGCGAGGGCCGGTGTCGGAGATCTCATAACATGGAGAAAGGAGAGAACAGTTCTTTCCTTCCTCCGTGTCCCATAACAACAAGCACGTGACAACGCTTCCGTGCGAAAACGAAACTTCACAGTCGTCATGGCGTGGTTAGCCGGTCTTAGCGGCTCTGGATTTGGTGCCATCTCTTCTTGTGAAGAAGACGCTGCTTACAGTGGAATGCTGTTTTATTTGCGGAAAGCCGAATCACTGGATCGTCACGAAGTGATGCGCCTACTCGATGGAGACCGTGCGCGCGATTACAGCTTTGAAGCATCCTGGCGGGAAGCAGAGCGCCTGTATGAGCTGTATCGTTCACGGTTTCCGCGCGATGCAGGCGACGACGATTGTGGTATAACGAAAGCTCGCTGGACTGCAGTTGTATGTTACACTCTCGAGAGGCCCAACGTGTGCCGTGAATTCAACAGAGCGTGCCGCTCAGCGCGGGACACGGAAACGAGCTGGCGCGAGTTTAAATTCAAGAGCATGTGGTGTCTACTCATCGATGCCTTTAAACTTCTGCCGCCCTTTGAAAATGTTCCTGGCACATTGTATCGCGGAGTCAAAACAGCGAGACTCTACAATGAATGTGATACGGCCAGGTTTCCGCACTTTGTGTCAGCTAGCGAGTGTTCAAGCGTGGCGGAAAGATTTGGACGTGGAGGATGCGTGTTGGCATTGCAGTCGGTGCCGCCGCAATTCGTGCGCGATATCAGTCGCTATTCCGTGTATCCGCAACACGAAGAAGTGCTGATCTGGCCGCTGTGCTCATTTACCGTCAAGAGTGCGAATGTCGGCGGTATGAGGTACTTTAAGTTCGAGTATGCTGCGCCATTGCGTGACCCCATACCGCTGCCGTCTCGTGTGTCACTACTGACAGTTGACATTGCTGCCGAAAACGGTCCACGAGACGGCGACTGTGACAATTGCCTCAGTCTCAAGTTCGCTCAGCTTCACTTGCTTTGCGTCGCACCGACGCAACTGACCGCCGACGTTGGCAGCATCGTGCTGGACCCTTGTGTTCTCGAGCATCGAAAGCGGCAGCGGCGAGCCAGGTTGGTTCTTCGGAACTTCTTTGCCCCTTCTGGCGCATTTCGAAATAGCGTCTGAAAGTTTAATGCTTGTAGTAGCTTGGTGCCTAAAGCGCGAGCCGCATGGAACAATTTTTCAGCACACTGTCCGCGTGGGCGCTCAACGAATGTTAGACAGTGCCACTCGTGCGCTTCCAGCGTTACACGTAAAGATTAAAAAAAAAAAAAAAAGGTCGTTGGGGGAACGTGGTTTCCGATGCTGTACCAGCGTACCTCAGCTGGTAGAACATCGCATGCTTAAGGCGAACGTTGTGGGTTCGGTCCCCACCAGCTGGGAGTTATTTCGTTTATATTGTTTCCCTTATCTCATAATTTCAGCTCTTTAATTGAAAGCTACAAATAACACCCCATGTATTTGGCTTGATTGTCTGTTGGCTTCAAATGGTCGTGTCTACCAAAAGAAACAGGGACCCTCGATCCATTCCTCTTTTTTGGAATAAATCTGATGGTGTCTCTTAACCAGTAGGGCCACAGGTTTATCAAAACCTGCCGACTTACCCAGATTTTTTACTGTGTCATCTTGGGCATCTTTCACTCGTATTATATAATGGGGTACGATCAATATTGCAACTACTGTATTTACTCACGTGCAGCGCTGGTTAGCACTGGCTAATGTCGATTAGTGTTGGCGAATGTTGGCTATATGCTTTTATAATAGCAACACTGTCTTCATTCAGTCTCAATTCAATGGTTGAGTTGTAGCGCTTCAACTCCCAAATATAGTGTTTTTGGGGCCTCTCACAAAACATGGCATAATTTATAAGCAAAACTATATGACACCTTAGTTTGCCAAAGCTAAGGCGTATTTTCCCCAAAAAGATTAGGACAGGGATAAATTACCTGAAGATGTCATTAAAGAGATTTGAAAAGCACTACAGAATTCACTCCAGCACTGATTGACTATGATTCTGCTTATAATAGCGGTATGGTAGTGTTTGTACATCATCTATACCGAATATTCGTTTATTTGTAACCATAACATGTAACCTTCTTTTTTGTGCTTTTTGCTTGCATATTTACCCTGTCTTGCTCGAGCCGATTCCATTTTAAGCCCGCAGATTTCTTAATTTCATCACATTTTTTCATCACTTAATTTCATGAATTTCATCCACCTTGCCCTCTGCCATCCTCGGCTATGTTTTCCATCTCTCGCTATCCATTCCGTTGCTCTATCCACCGGTTATGTCTGTCCTATTACGTGACCTGCCCAGGTCCAATTTTTTTGCTTAATGTCAACTGTAATCGGATACAACTTCGGAAAACAGGAGAGGCCCTCGCCCAGATGACTGAAGCGTGGCATCTGATTGCCGCCGCAACTCAAGAAATAATGCCGCTCATGTACTCGGCAATTTTCTCCAAAGGTGGGATCACCAACTGTCTGGCTTAGTCATGTGTGCACGCTCATTGGTGCAGGATTGTGTGCATCCACCCTTGACTTGGAAATGCTGCTGTCTTCTAAAGTTGTGTCTGACTGTAGATTATAGGGCACCTCTGTTCTGTGATCCACTCTATTGTTTTCTGATCGCTTAATGTTATGCCTATCATTTTTCGTTCCATCACACACTGTGTGACCCTTAACCTCTGCTCAAGTTTATTTGTTGTCCCCCATGTGTTAGTACTGGTAGTATGCAATGGTTGGGCAGTATCCACTTTAGAGACAGTGGTAAGTTGCCACTCATCAGTTGGGAATGTCTTTTGTATGCACTGCAGCCCATTGTTATTTTTCAGTGAATTTCCTTTGCATGAGAAGCCCCCCCCTCCTGTTAATTGCTGACCTGAATTACGTTCGGTGGCCAGGCCACCGAACGTAATTCTGCGTTCTGCATATTTCTGCATATTTATCTTCAACCCTACTTTACCACTTTCTCGTTTCATGTCTTCAGTCTTTTTGCAATCCATTGCCATCTTTGCTGAAGTGCACAATGTCATCTGCAAACCGTAGATTACTGAGATATTCTCCATCAGTCCTTACTCATATTTCTTCCTAATCTAATCATTTAAACACTTCTTACCATGCAGTGAACAATGCTGAAAAGATCACATCTACTTGGCTGATCACGTTTTATATCGCAATTCTTTGGTTTTCTTCGGAAGAAGCAAAATAGCTGCGGAATTTTTGTAGATATTGTCTATGGGGGGGGGGGGTATTCGCATATGTCTTAAGTACTTCTTCAGAACACCTTCAAGACAGCTGGTATCTCTACTGAGTCGAATGCATTTTCGTAGTCTGTGAAAGCTCTATAAAGTGGTTTGTTGTACTCTGCAGATTTCTCAATTACTGCTTGATTGATCACATTGCTTTTGTCCATTGTAGAGTACCAGTTTCTGAAGCCAGCTTGCTCTGTAGGTTGGTTAAGGGCACAGGCATCTTTGACCATGTTGAGGAACCGTTTTCTGAGTAACTAAAAGGGCTTTCCACGTAATACATGACTTTTCCTTCCAATTTTCGTGCTCTTATTAACTGTACGAGATTCATCAAAAGCTGATTAACATTACAATTTTGGTGAATTTTTTACCACTAGGACCTAATTTTTAGTTAACGTGCATCTTTCAAAATTTGTAACGGAAAAACTGTCAAGTGCATAATTTCAGTTCTGGTACAGTAGTTGTATGCACGTATGCAGAATACAAGGAAGAATTATCAACTGGTTATCTTGGAATGCATAGCAAATAATGGTACCTAAGTAATAAAAAACACGGTAGTGAGATAATTGAGTTAAAGTGAGGAAACTGCTAAAAAGCGAACATATTTTGCGGAAACACCATTCAACTATTGTGAGCTTGGTAATCATTGCCAAAGTCATTTTTTCACTTTCGAGGCTGTCATCTTGCTTACCTTGCTTCTTTTGTGAACTGTCGTGCAGCTCAATTCGCAATGTATCATCGATTGTGGTCAACTTCTTTCAGCAAATTGACTGTATTTTGGACGGGCTTCAATCCAAATGATTTCAGAGGTCTGGCATGTTTGATTCTGCCATCATTAAACAAAAGAACAGCATCCAGTTTCGCAGTCCTTAAGACTCTGAAGCCTAAACAAAGCTAGCAAAGACTCTGCGGCGCAATTCCCATTAGCTCAACACTTGCCCGGCACAGTTTGCACACGCAATTTGATCTAATTGCATCACAAGTAATATTCATGTCCATTAGAGCATACCCGTTGTCATCCTGCACGCGATTCGCCTCGAAGGATGCTGAAAAGGCTGAGTGGTTCAACGATGTAGAGCTTGCTGGTTCAGTGTTCAACACCTCAGTACGTTGCCGGCATTTATTCGCATTTACAAGAGAAGTGTATTGGTTGCCATGATATTTACACTTGTTGCAGACTTTCTTTGCCCTCAGCATCTCACTTTATCGACATGCCCGACAGACACAAGGTGTAAGGCACTCCGAAGAACAGTTGTGAATAAAAAAGGAGCTAGCATCTTTGGATTGCCTTAGAAGTTACGTGACAATGTCTTATATACAGGTGACTCCAGACATGTATTTCGGCTTTCGTAGTTTTTTTTTTTTTTTTTTTAGAAAAATGGACTGTAAGCACGGAGCGCAAATGAGCAGCTTGTCCTGGGATGCGTGTTCTCTCACTACTTGCTTACGGAAAAACTGCTTTTCAGCCACAAAAAAAAAAAGGGCTTTCTAAGAAAAGCACGAATATGGAAAATATGCACAAAGGGATACACTTCCCAAATTGAAAAGAAAAAAAAAGTCATTTTTTAAGAATTTTGCTTACCCTTGTGCCCTTAGTCAAGTGTTTCCTATATCCTGTCTGAAATTACCCTCATAAATATTTTGTAAGTAAGCTAATGGGTCTATAATTCTTAAGTCTTTCACATCTCTCTTCATGTGTATTTTGTGTGGCACTTTTCGAGCTCATTGACACATTTGAGGTCTTAAGACATTGTGTGAGAGTGTTGCAAGTTTCTTAAATATAAAATCCTCTCAGTGTTTGATCAAATAAAGTATTATGCCATCTTCTTTTGCCGCGTTTCCACAGGGCATATCTTGTATGGCCTTTTTAACTTCATCAATAATTGCACATTGAACCTCCATGCTTGTTGGCGAAAACGTGTGTGCTGGTCTTGTCGAATGAGCGGTGCTGCAATTTTCGAACTTCTAGGTTCCCAACTAGCCCATGGGTTGAAAAAACTGTTGCGCATCACTACCTGAAACTTTCTTTAATGCGGGGGTGCTTTTTAAAATCTGTTTGTCATCGAGAGGGCGCAAATGCATTGAACTCTATGGACATTCGCCGGGAACGCCAGTATTCTTCGTTGCCGCGAGAATTTCGTTCTTGAGGGCTTTCGTTGTTGAGGGGTTCAAGTGTGTGTGTGTGTGTGTGTGTGTGTGTGTGTGTGTGTGTGTGTGTGTGTGTGTGTGTGTGTGTGTGTGTGTGTGTGTGTGTGTGTGTGTGTGTGTTGCAGTGAATAACTTCTTGAAAGCCGGTAAATAATATGAATGAAGAAGAAGACACGTCAAAAAACAGAATGGTTTCTTAACGCTCACTCTTCTCTCAGCAAATTGCGTGATATACTGGCCCGAGTATGTCATAAGCAGAGAAGCACGGCCATTTCAAAGAAAAAGAAAAGTGCTCACGGTTATGACGCGTGCTTACGTAGCTTCTTGCCATACTAGAACAAACTACAGTAAAAGCTCGTTAATTCGGAAAATCTGATAATTCTGACTTGTTTTCAGGTCCCAGCAAGCGTATACATTGTTTAATGACATGAAGCTCTGGTTAATTCGGTCATATTCAGCCGCAAGCAGGTTAATTCGGACGATTCTCGGAGCGCGAAGCGCCGCAAACGCCGTCTTCATCAGCGCGAACCCTACGGCAGTGTAATAGGATGATAGGAAAGCCAGAAATCTTCGTGCCTGTTTGCGTTTACCACCGCGTGTGACACCGTGTTGGCCGCGTACCTTCAGTAAGGAGTGGTCGCCATCCGCAATGTCGTTGTTGGCGAACACGGCTACGGCATTCTAGAAGTGCGTAGCCGCCATCCATAAGCTTTCTTCCACAGTAGCTGCGGCGCTTAGCAGTTTCGTTTTGACTCTTCAGAACTGCGTGGACATTCGACCACGGTTTCGTCCGCAGTGGATGCGGCACTCATTAGCTTCGTGTTTACTTGATGCAATGCGCGCGCAATAGTATTTCAGCAAGCTACGGAAATATGGTACGCAAATAGGGGAGATCCGCTTCAGTTTTTCCGCCGACGCCAGCGCTTGCCATTCCCCTACCGGAGAAATAGAACTTGAGCCTCCGGCTACGACCCCTCCGCTCCCCCTTGGTTCCCACGCATTTGCGAAGCTCGCACTGCATGCGAAACGTCTCTCGTTCTGCGATGTCGCCGAGACGGGGGACTGTTAAATTACTGCGGCTTTGTTAACTGCAATAACAGCATTGTAAACGCGAAGGGGTTGGACTTGATTTCCCCCCGCAAAATTCTACTGATTCCAAAATAGATGGCACCAAGAAAGCTTACTGAAGTGCACTGAACATGGCAAACAAATTTTGTTGCATGGCGCTAGCAGTGCGTGGTCGGAGTTCACGTGTGCAGAGAAAATGAGTATCTGCACGAAACATTGGACATAAACGAGATGTAATTCTTGCTTCACAGCTGCACTGATCAGTGGAGTTACTGGGTGATACGCGTCCGCGTCTTGGTGTTGCCGGCATTGAAGCAAAAATTACTACAGTGCGTTCAACATCTGTCTTTTCACCAATAATAAAAATTTACGAAGCTATATATAGTGTGGCGCGGAGCCAACTTACACATTTCAAATTGTTAATGAAGCCGCTGATGGCAATCGCAAGCCATTGATGACGAATCCATAGTGCCTATTTTAGCGCGAAACGACACCACAAGAAAGAAGACAGGACAAAGCGCTTCCTGTATTCGTCCTTGTGGTGTCGTTTCGCGCTAAAATAAGCACCACGTATTCGCGCCAACTAGCCCGCTGACGCATTTTATTGATGACGAAGTTGCAGCGATTTATGAGGACCTACGGAGGCGCGTGCGACTTAAGAAACGTTTGCAACAACGCATTGATGCAAAAGTAGGCCATCTGCCAGATCTAACGATGACCTCGTAATTGATGGTAAATGAGTGACGTACTTGGTCGTATTGATAGACACCCATTTTTTCCCCTGCGTCCGTATATAATATATGACTACGTGAAATATAACGTTAATGAAAACCAGCAGATAATGAAGCCAAGGAAGGTACAGGGGACGTTAACTGTTCTGTTTTAACTGTATTGTAGCAATTGTGATATAAATGTGAAGAAAATAACGTGGATGAATGAATGAATAAACTTTATTTTAAATTTGGCCGGCAGTTGTCTACGAAAAGACAACTTTTTTCGTCCATTTCACTTTTTTTTTTCGCATATCACAATTACTACAATGTAGTTACTACAGTACAATTGACGTCCCCTATACCTGCCCTGGCTTCATTATTAGCTCGTTTTCATTAAGGTTGTATCAAACAAAGAAACGAGCCCTTCAAAATTCCCTACTTGAAATGCGTCAGTTGACTCCGCGCCACCCCGTTTTTTCGGTACCTCCGCTATTGTGTATCATAGAGGAAAGGCGTGTACACAAATGGCCTATTTTGTGTTGTGCGGTCGTATATTTTGTCTACGCAGTGGCGATGGAAATACGTGGTAGCCAACAGAGGCGACACGGATTTCTAGCAGATATAATTTTGTGGGAAATGGCACAATCCTGTCTCTTGGGGCAAATGTAATGAATCTGGCACCCTATCCTGTCTTCTTTCGTTTTCCTTCTTCCTTCTCAGTTGCGCCACAAATATTTCGTTGTGCGAAAAAGCCCTTCGCCCAGACCAGGACGATACCTGCTCCGCGCCTCCTACAAGGCAGCTGCGAAGGGAGTCCTCAGTCACGCGGACCTTCTTAGAACGCCTCGCGAGCCACGAAACCCGCGAAAACAGACGCAGAGCGCATGCAGCGGGCTCGCAAAGCAACGGGATCTCAAGGCGGCGTGAATGGGAGTCACACGATGGAGAAATCGGCGGGGTACACGGGGGGATTGCGGATCACGTGACCGCGACGCCACGGATTAGCGAGTGGGCGCGACCCCCCCGCGACTCCTCGGACGAGACGGGGACCTTTTCCCCGACAGGACAAACGATCCCCCGGCGGGTGGGGGATATGGCGGTATTTCGGGCTCTTGTTTGGCCATATTGTTGCACTTGCTCCTGCAGAGAGCGGCAGTGGGTGTCCAGTCTGCAGCTGGGGTCATCTGCACCTCGTCGTCAGCAGCTGGTGAAACGGGCGGTACAAGCCACAAGAGTAGTCTGGTAACACTGGTCTCAAGGTGGCAAATTGGGCTAGTTGGAACATACTCAACATGTTCAGCGCAAAAAAGGAACACGAAAAACACAAGGAAGTGCTGCGCTTGTGTCGTGCACTTCCTTGTGTTTTTCGTGTTCTTTTTTTGCGCTGAACATTGTTGAACACTGGTATCCTCCTCCGTTCAACCTGTCCGTGTTAGTGGGGGACATTTGTGAGGGATTCTCCTCGCGAGCTGACGTCACTAGGCTCCGCCTTTATCCCCCGAGGTCTGTCTGTCTGTCTTTCTTTCTCTTTCTTGTGCGTCTTTCATCTTCCGTCGTTTTCTTTCTTTCTTTCTTTCTTTCTTTCTTTCTTTCTTTCTTTCTTTCTTTCTTTCTTTCTTTCTTTCTTTCTTTCTTTCTTTCTGTTTGTCTGTCTATCTGTCTGTCACCCGATTCAGCCACCCGGCCCAAGTTTAACCACTTTCTGAACGCCCAGTCATCTTGAACTGGTACGGCCGTTCATACTTGTGAACATTGTCGATCAAAAAGCAAATATTACGCATATCTGAGGCGCAACATTAATACATAAGTATTAGGTGGTGTGTTCCTTTACTAGAAAATACATAGATAAGTAATTCTAAAGACCCTAATGTTTCGTAGGCTGCGCTGAAAATGCTAGTGTTTCTTAGGCTGCGCTGAAAATACGACGCTATGAGCCAGATGCGGCGGTTGAACATATAGGAGGACTCGTGTAGTACGGCCGGCTATCGTCTTTCGACGACATTTGCAGCGAAGCACGCAGATACTTTTCTCCACACTCAGTGGTAGGATGGATGATAGATGCTATGAGCGGTGACATGTGTGCCACCAGGCTCGACCAAAAAAACAAAAAAAAATCAACAACGCTCTCCCTTTTCATTTTATGATGCCAGAAAAAAAAAACAAATTCACAGCCGCTTTACGACGGAATGCCCTTATTTTTTCCACTATTATTTGTTCTTTCTCTCTAGTTTTATGCCACCAATACTCTAACCGTCTCTTATCTCTATCGCGGGTGTGTTCAGCTTTCCATTGCTGTCCCTAAAACCCAAGGCTCCATGTATGCTCGTGCCCAAACGTACACCTGCGTGGATATCTCCACATTAAATCAGAACATGTTCCGTCGTTTTCTTATCTTCGCCACAGCGTGTGCATTGTTATTCTTCTTTACTGAATCTCGCTTATAACTACACGTTCTAAAGCAACCCGACCTCGCTTCAAACAGTTAAAGCGCTTCCACTTGAATTCCTTATTTCGTTTTTGCTCTTTCGTTAGTTACTCGGAGCTGGTTTTCTTTCCATCGCTGCCATCCAATAAATCCTCTCCGTCTCTCTGAGTTTTCGCTCAACGGTCTTTGTTGCTGTATCGCTGACACTGTCAACTGGTGAGCCTCCTAGTTTTTTTTGTTTTTTTTTCCACTGTGTGTCAACGCTCTTCCTATACAAATACCGGAACAACTTCTCTGCCCATCTACTCTCTTTCATATTCCTTAGCCTCTCTTCGAACCTCATTTTACTTTGCGCTTCCCTGACCTCAAACCTTGCCCAACCCATATCGCCCTTACAGCCTCATTTGTCGTCTTCCCGTGAGCGCCCAACGCGAGGTGTCCCACAGTCCTACGATTCACACTGGTTGCACGTCTGACCTCATGCACGCCGCTGAGTTCGCAAATGTAAACCCCGGAACCATTACACCTTTCCACAGACCTCGAAGCACCTCGTACCTGTTCTTTCCCCATAACGCTCTGTGCTTCATTATTGCAGCATTCCTCTTTCCCTTTGCTGCCGAGGCTTTTCCATGTACCTCCATGTACCTATCACCCTCATTTACCCATACTCCGAGGTACTGGGTGGCATTCAAAACGCCGAAAATCAAAATGATGATTTACCGGAATGCCGAAATTGAAAACAACGAAAATTCAAGAAGCCGAAAATATTAAAAACCGAAAATTTTAAATGCCAAAAAATTAAAACATCGAAGCATCAAGATGCCGAAAAATCAAAGTATCTCGGCAAGATAAAGGTTCCGCCGGCCTTGCACGATGTGCACGCGCTTTCTCCCTCTTTTCTAATGACCATGAAAGCTTTCCTCCGCGTGGTTCAAGCCCTGAAAAAAGAAAAAAAAGGGGGGGGGATGTTTCTGGATATATGTCATCGCATAGCAGAGCGATTCCGTGGTTCAAGCCTTGAATATATATATATAATATTTCTGCATATGCCATCGTATATGGCAGAGCGATTCTTTGTTTATCACATTTCATACACATAAGTTGTGTGCAATTTCTCGTTGAAAACTTCGAGTACGGCGAACTGAAATTCTGCAGACATCCGGAGCATGGCTTGCGTGGGTCACTGTCTTCGAAGTGACCTTGTGTGTATTTTGTAAAGGAAGGTCGGCAAACACTCAACCGTCGCATTCGCCTCGCTTCTCGCACGTCCAATGGTGTCTAGCACCTACTTTCTTCTCAAGCGCGTAAACATAACCTTATTTGCAGATAACCTTTGCTTTTCCCTTCTGGGAGTACACCACCACCGCGCCTTCGTCCACTTCCCTGAAATAAAAAGATTACTGCCGCACAGGCCCGTAGCCAGGAATTTTTTTCGGGAGAGGGGGGGGGGGGGGGGGCTAGCCCCCCCCCCTCTCCCCCTGGCTACGGGCCTGCTGCCGCAGATTGCTGCTGCTCCTGTACTCTGAACACTGGGCAGCGCTGTTTCTCTCTCTTTTTTTTTTTTCTCTCCTGACCCATAAGAGCTGTCCTGAGTCCGACTGATGCGCCCAGCTTTATGAAAGATTCAAAAAATACGAAATTTCACACGAATTTAATATACTGATATTGGCGCCTTTGCAGAACGAGTTAAACAGGCTCGTGTCAGTGGAAAGTGATACGGCGGAAAACGAGCAAGTGGTAGTTACAAATCGCGTCATTTATTTTTCACGTGGTTTTCGGCGTTATGTCTTTTCGGCATATTGATTTTTCGGCATTTCGTTTCTTAGGCGTTTCAGTTTTTCGGCATTTAAAATTTTCGGTGTTCTGACGTTCGGCCTTTGCATAATTCGGCCTCTTGATTTTCGGCGTTTTGATAGGGACCCCGAGGTACTTGTATTCTCGTACCCTCGGTATTTCTTGGTCCTATATTGACACCGCGTGATCATTGGGATCATTTAATACCATCAATCCACATTTTGTTGCACTGAATTCTAGTCCTAGAGCTTCACCTTCTCTTCATGACATATCCGCTAGAATAAGACAATATCGTCGGCATAAAATAAACCTGGAACCTTCTGCTCAATCATCGCGCCGGCCTGTTTGTGTGACAGATTAAAACAATGTCGTTACCTTCTAGCGCTTTTTCCGTCCTCACCATGTACAGCATGATTAGGGACCTTTAGCTTGTACGCATACTTTTTAACGTTACCGTGTTACCGGAATACCGGATCGCGTTTACCGTGTTTCCGGAAGGCATGTTTTAGAAAAGTTTTAGCTCGTCATACGTAAACGTTTACGTATGACGCTTGTAACGTATACTTCTTTACGTTACCGTTACCGGATTACGTTTACCGTTTTACGAGAACTCGAGTTTTAGTAAAGTTTTTTAGCTGCCCAAACGTAAACCTTTACGTTTGCGCAAACCACTAAATGGTGATGATAACAGCATTTAAACTACATTTAATTTAGATAATATTGAATTACGCTGCGGCAAAATCATTAGAGAGGTTTTTAGCGTGTGCAGTATCCCGGTATAAGCGAAGGGGTGTAGCAATACCAGGTTACCGGGCGATGGTGTCGACATCTTGTGACGCTTCTCGCAATCACAATCATGAACACGTTTGTTTTCGCTTAGTGTTCTTGAGGGGGAAAATGATTAAAAAGGCAACTCATTCGTAATAATGCCGCTTCAAGGCATTTACAATGGGAGTAGAATGCCCGATGTTTCTGCAATAACAATTTTGTGCTCGCCTGGTACACCTTGGCCCCGCTAGATGGCGCCACCTATCCAGCCTGTCAGCCTCTTTAGGCCTCTCACGTTTGCGGATTCGGAATTCTACGTCGCTCTAGCCTCGGTAATCCGGCTGAAATAAGGTGATCGTAAGTGGCGCTCGCACTTCGGCTTATTTTGACTCGGCGGCTGGAGTCTCCGCGAAGCGGATATCGCGAGTAGCCACGAACGACGGTGGATTTGCGAGATAGTACCGTAAACGTAAAGCCTATCCGGCGAGTAGTTTACGTTCCGTAAACCTTTACGTTCCGTAAAGGTTCGCGCATGCGCAGATTCCATCCGGTATCCGGTAACACGGTAACGTAAAGAAGTATACGTTACAAGCTAAAACTCCCTTATACCGGATGGAATCTGCGCATGCGCGAACCTTTACGGAACGTAAACTTTTGAATTACCGCTGCGGCAAAATCATGAGAGGTGTTTAGCGTGTGCAGTATCCCGGTATACGCAAAGGGGTGTAGCAATACCGGGTTACCGGACGATGGTGTCAACATCTTGTTACTCTTCGTGCAACCATAGTCATGGACGCTTCTGTTGGCGCCACCTATCCAGCCTGTCGGGGGCTTTACGCCTCTCACGTTTACGGATTCGGTATTCTAGGTCGCTCTAGCCTCGGTAATCCGGCTGAAACAAGGTGATCGCAATTGGCGCTCGCACTTCGGCTTATTTTGACTCGGCAGCTAGAGTCTCCGCAAAGCGGATATCGCGAGTAGCCACGAACAAAGGTGGATTTGCGAGATAGGGCCGTAAACGGACAGCCTATCCGGCGAGTAGTTCACGTTCCGTAAAGGTTCGCGCATGCGCAGATTCCATCCGGTATCCGGTAACGCGGTAACGTAAAGAAGTATACGTACAAGCTAAAAGTACCTAATAACAGCTGGGACAGAGGACATCCCTGTCTCAGCCCCTTGCTAATAGAGAATTTTAGTGCTGGGTACCCAAGCGCTTGGGGCCCCCAAGGGCTTGGGTACGTGCAGGGTTGCGTACCCAAGACAACACGCCTTTAGTGACGCGTACCCAACCGCAGGCCGCACGAAGGTCACAAGCGCTCGCAACGCCACAGCGTCTAGTCGCGTATGGATTGATTTGTGTTCTTTTACAATTAAAAATTTTAAACTAAACCTAGATAACGGCGTGAAATGAATTGCTTCCAATAAAATATTCTTAATTAATATGGCAAACCGATTTACAAGCTTTGTTTTGCATTTCTGCTTGCTTTATTGAGAAACGCTACGTTGAGGAAAAAGATCGGGGGCTCTAGTTTCTCTACATGCAAATTCAGCCACAGAACTTCAGTAGCTTTCCACGGAAATTGGTCAAGGTAGGTCCCTATATTGAGAATATTGCCCAATTAGGATTAATATAACTTAAAAGGTAGCATGAGTACATCGATGAATTTGCGCATTCAGATGGAAAATCTCATCCTCTACATACGCCCCGAGAATGAACTTTTTCTAATGAATAGTTTACTGGACAGTCTGCTGCGAAATTTACTAAATTTGGCTGTTTTTAAAAGCTAAGCAACAAAAAAGTAGAAGTCCAACATCAATTTGCTACGTTGAGGAAATATGTAAATATGTCTTGAAAGTGCTGCGCAAAAAACAGTGCTGACTGTAGCAGAATTTTCAAAAACTGGTCACTGCTGAGGCACAGTCAGCCAAAACCGCGTAACTTGCGCTTATTCATGGCTATCCATCCCCAAATGCTAAAGGTTGACTTGTTTTTAATAAATATATTTGAAATGTACCGAGATCAAACTTTTAGAACAGCCGCCGCGTCAGCTGGAAAAGCGACAAAAACGATGTGTTCGTGCCGCCGGAAAATCCCTTTCGCTTGGGTCGTCGTGGCGTCTACGACCGACACCAGCTTTCCCACGGGGGAGGTGGAGCAGATGGGGTGAATGGGACGCCTGCTCCATGTGTCTGTGAACGACATTATGGCCAGGCTCTTCGGACTCGGACCAGGGAGACGTTCGAACGGAAGACGAGGGATCTTTTAGCTTCCTGACGCAGTTCTGAATATGTAAAATAAACTTGTATCAATTTAGAAACTTCAGCATCGTCGAATTATTGGCATCGAGCTTTTTTATAACAGTAGCAAAACTCAAACATGGCGGAAGCCGTTCAGGATGAAGAGCTTTCATCCGCGGTCTGCATGCTGGCATAGAACTCACTTGCGACATCGCGATGGACGAATGATCAGTTAGCAGCCATTTTACCGGCGAAAACATCGTCACGTGTGCGGGGTGGTGTTGGGGGGTACAGTCTTGCGTTGTGAACGAAGTCGCGGAATTGCGAAAATTGCTGCTGTTGCACTGCCCGTACGCTAAATAAGTACAAGATTTACGTATTCATCAAGAAAATGAAAGTGTACTGATATAATAGACATTCGTTTATTTATTTTTTCTTGATACTTTCGATAATTCGACATTGCGGTTAATTCGGGCATTTTTTCTGGCCCCGTGAAATCCGAATTAACGAGATTTTCGTCCTTTCGTTTCGTCTTTGTACACCGCTGAACCTACTTTGAGGGGGACGTTTATTTGTGATGTGCGTGCACCTTCGTAGGAATTGTAGGGGTGAACGCAACAAGGAACAATATCAATGTGAGTTTCCGAGATCCGACAGTAGCCCTATAAACACAGCCTAGCGAGTAGAAGCAGCAAAATCGGGACCCAGTGTTGCCACGACACATAAAAATGTGGTAGCAGATTTTTTCATTCAATATCAGTAGAAATCAGTAGATTTTAAATTTTAGTATTTGCGCTTAGTTTTTGCACCGCAAATTTAGCGCTGATATTAGTAATCTACCGTAGAGTACTATAGCTTTCATGAAGTAGTAAAAACAATGACTCCGAGATTACTGGTGGTGAGTTAGAAGCATAGAGTTTCATAGTATTCTTGTAAGAAGCTCTATGGTTAGAAGAACCCGGGAATCCCGAAGGTGTCAACCTAGCACGGTTGAAGATCTTTGGTGAATATACAAAGGTTTCTGATGGCACTTAGCGCATTGAAGCTTTAGTGTTTCAGGCATGAGAACAGACACGATGAGCCCCTTCGAGTTTGCGCAAAGAAGCTTTACTGCGTGCGAACATGTCTCAGATGCACATGACCGCCAAGATTTATTACACTATTTCCATCGCCGACTCTTCGTCTCACGTGTTTGCGCGCTTGGAAGTATGTACCACGTAGCCGATGTCCCCCTCGTGTAGCAATGTTTTCCCATTGAAAACTTTCGTGCATAGAATGAATTTCTCCCTCTACGTGCATTCACCCCTCCACAATGCAGGGAGAGTGCCTCGGAGCCGTAGAGACTTTTCAAAAAGAACTGCCTGAATGGGGGTCACACCTGTGAGCGAGTTCAGTTAATTTTGTACACTCAGAAAAAGAGAGAGCGGAAGAGAGGAAAAACAGGGGGGTGTAGCATAGAAAAAAAAATTCTTCCGGTAGTCTGGTCGAAGGCTGCTCGTTTGCAAACTTCATTTGCTCACACATGTGCAGTAAAATTCTTACGAAATGTCAATGCGATTCCAAAAATCTGCGAGTGGCTTTCCTGCAAGAATACTTCACACACGCAAACACTGGCTCGTGCGCTCAAGCTTGTTTAGTGCTTGTTCAACCCTCCACACTCCAGCGAAGGTACAGGTGCTTTATTTTCAAAATCTGCGGTATAATCACGCCTCGAATTAAGCTGTACGGCGTACAGAGCGAAAGGAAAGGGAGAAACGACAAAAAGGAAAGGCAGGGACACGTGTTGATGGAACAAAAATGTTTTTCTGCTATTCGTTGTCCAAGCTGTTCCTGCGCTAGAAATGGCTGGAACAAAGAACTTTTTGACTTTAGCCGACTGTTTCGAGGCGAGGCTCTTCTGTTTATGTTTCTGCGTTGATGCATGATGCTTCACAGCGCTGACGCCATCAAATTTAACCGACGTGCTTGCACATATGGTGCACCTTGCGGCTGTGGCATCGTCGTCCACGGGCAGGAGCCAGCTCTCGTACTCGGGTTGCGATCTCCACACTTTCCGGAACGTGCATTGACGTATATTTCGCTTTTTCAAAGGTGGAGAATCCATGCTCATGACGCAAGCAAAGGAAGCACGTAACTACTGATACTGATTTTCGCTGTGTTCCAACGATCGGTGGGCTTGAAGGGTTCTTGCTTCGAGCTTTTATGGGTACATGATAGAAAGTGGTTGACCATGTTGTGCCAGAGGTCCTGCCCCTCATACAACGTTCATCCCACGTGAGGACCAGCCAGGTGCAGGAATTTCTACTTATTCCCGGTCTTCCCCACCATCACCATTTAGCCGGTGGAACAGGTCCACCTTCGACAAGTCTGCGCCGGCCTTCTTCGTCAAGGGTGAGAAGGCCCGAGATGTGCCGCATGTGCGGCGCTTAAATATAGTTGTTGCTGTTTGTGGTTCTGTGTAGGAAAGGACGCTTATTTCTGCAGTCCTATCGGGAGCACAGCGCAGCGTCTTGGGGAGGAGGAAGGAGGATTGATAGAGGATGCGTGCAAGGCTTGCCGTGACGCTTCGCAAGGCCTGGCAGGAGAGGGAGGGCAATGACCCCGTAGAGCCGTTGGTGTTTCCTGTTGTCTGCTGAATGTGCCAGGATTCGAGGAGGAGCCGCCGGCGAGGGTTCCTTTTTTTTTGCCAGAATCGCCGCGTCTAGGGACTTTAGTCGGGACGGATATGGTGGTCAAACCGCTCGCAGTGTTTTCTTGCGCTGCCGCATTCTTTCGTGGAAGTTCTTGGATTCCCCAATGTAGGAAGCGGGTCAGTCGGCTCACGCGATCCAGTACACGACGCTCCGAGCTTTTTCCCCAGGTGCGCGATCTTTTGGCCGAGGGATGAAGCTGCCGATGGTGGTGGATGGCTTGTGGGCGACGTCGACCCCTGCCTTTCTCAGTATACGGGCTATTGCTTCTCTGGCACCGGCGATGTGGTGGCGGTGGTAGAAAACATTTTTATTAGTCAAAATTAACCAAAGAGTTGCAGTGTGAGACACTGCATGCTTGAGTGGCCAGACCCTATAGGGGATCGACACGCGGTGTCGTTGCGGCGACGCAGGTGTCACGTTTCCCCCGTCTTTTCTTTCCACCTGCGCGGTCAGTCCCCGACCGCGGAGGTGGAATTCCTGTCAACACGAAGAAGAGTAAAAAAAAAAAAATACTCGGGATACGATGAGCAAAAAACCGGCTAATGACGGCTGGTCTTAGGTGCGGACCGGCGACCGGCCCCTTGTTTAAAAAACCGGCCCGGCCGGTCCAAAACCGGGCAGGTGGTTGTAAATATGCGTGACACGCATATTTACAACCCACTCTGAGCTCTATTTGAGCCTTAAGGGCGAGACAGACGGTACGATTTTTCATGCGATTCGACGTCCGACACGGCGGAGGGGAAACCGGAATGGTGACCTTTCATAGCATCGTACAGCCACCATTCCCTCTCCCCCACCGCGGCGTCGGCCGTCGGATCGCATGGAAAATCGGACCGTCTGTCCCCCGCTTTCAGGCCCGAACACACGTACGCGTTGCAGCGCCTCAACGCGTGACTTTTTGACGCGGCGTCGCGCCCTCTCCCTATGGGGAGAGAGGGCGCGCGGCTACGCGAAGCTGCGCGCCCTCCTTCTCCACAGGGAGAGGGCGCGACGCCGCGTCAAAAAGTCGCGCGTTCACGCGCTGCAACGCGTATGTGTGTTCGGGCCTTTAGTGGAAAAGGTGCAGGAAAGAGACACTTGGGAGCGTGGCTATGGTTTACGAACGTCTCATTTTCTTGGTATCCCTGGCGCCCAATGCCGGCAATGCGGAGGCAGCAAATAAGAGCTGTTATAGAATTATTGTTCCTACTTGGTCGGTGCCGGACAGATGAAACGAGCACGGAGATCCATGGACATTTGTTTTATTTGACTTAGGTTACCCGAATTAAACATTTTAAACATTGCCACATTACATAGCTCGAAGACATATCTTAGCAGCCCTTGCTGCCATCTGCTCTCTCGGTGTCTCCGGCCCGACCCTCTTCATGCCCTCCGGAAGCGTCCCTAACCACGCCCCACGTCAGAGAGCATCTCGCTGAACAAACCAGTCGTGGGCGGTCTGCACTAAAGTCCCTAGATTTTTCCCTTTTACTTAAGTAGCGACAACTGCCTCCTTTCCCGGCCCTCTCTAACGCGCAGCTGGCGTTCGACGCCATTTTCTTCCTAACTTGGACGATTTACAAAGCCATGCGCGTCTAAGTACATTAGCCACGCATCTTTCAGCGGACAATATGCTAACGCGACGTGCCTTTCTCCTCCCGTCAAACCCCTGCCATTAGTGAATGGGGGGTCGCGTTTCACCGGGTGCTGGAAAAGCGTTAGGAAGAACATGGCTACCGAAAACGAGCGTTAGCCAATGAGATTCGTCGACGGCGCTTCAATGGTTGTCGGTACTTAAGAAAGAACAGGGAAAAATCTAGGGACTTTAGGCTGCACCAGCTTTGAACTCGGTGACGGCCTCCCGCCTAAATCAAAGTAAAAATGTGCAAAACACTATCGATAGAGCCGTTAAGTTTTCCCCGCATAGTTCAACCCGCATCCCCTTAGGCGCAGTCGGTTGGGGCGCCGTCTGTGATTCCCCAGCTGAGAAAAGGCGTCTCGTGGGAAACAAGATAAGAAACACTGCTACACAATACAGCTGTTCCACAACGTGGGAGTGAGTGAACCGTTGGAAAAAAAAAAAAGTTGCCATTGCTATTTACGCGACAGCATTGTCTGGACGATTTAGAGTGGAAATACTGTTTGCGGCGTTGTCCGCGAAGAAGTAAGCATAAGAGAGGCACGCTAGCTACAATCCCGCAGGGGGTACACGGAAACGATTCGTCGTAGCTGCCGTCAGACATTGTCGTAGAGGTGCGTGGATAACGTTGTTTAAGCCTGGTAGAGGTTAACGCGCCTAGCTTGTAGTAGTAAAAACGGCCATCGGCACAGCGTCGTCATAAGCCGATATTATAGAAAACGTTTTTAAAAGCTATGTGGTGATTTCGAGTGAGCAGGTACCATAAATTTGCTAATGGTGCCCATTCCCTCGTAATCATCGCCTAGGTTTTTTGTGAATAAAAATTTATTTCTAATCGTATGCTTTAAAGGGACACTGAAGCACTTTAAAAAAAAAAAAAAAAAAAACGAGGATATGGTGTCATGTTAAGTAATTTCGTGCGGCAAACTTGAAAATCAAGTCGAAAATTTGCATGAACCAACGCAAATAACTTTATTTTGCTGAAAACGAGCAACAGGCGCCACGGGCGGCAATTGTTTATTTTGTCAGCCTGACAAATGTTTTGTAAGCTAGGAGTTTTGTTGACAAGGGTGCCAGTTGAAGTGATCTGCGAAGAAACAGATTTTTTGCATGGCAGATGAAGTGATTATTATGCTCTTAAATTGCTCTTCTGCAATACGAAAAGCACTACTTTTACCATGAGAAGAGGCATGGTCAGCTGGAAAAGCTGCAAAAAGCGAAGACACGCGGTCGCGTGAGCTTGCCGATCAAGTGGTGGCTTAGCAGGTAGACATAAAGGTGTGTCGCTTTGCTGAGCTCAAGGGTGGGTGTTCTCGGCCACGGCGGCCGCATCTGGATGGGGGCGATACGTAAGATCACCTCGTGCACATAGATTTAGGTGCACGTTAATGAACCCCAGGTGGTCAAAATTATTCCGTAGTCCGCGACTGAGGTGTGGCTCGTAATGATATCGTGGTTTTGGCGCGTAAAACCCCATAAATGATTATTAAACTTCAACAGATATCCCGCCGTCATTTCTTGGAACGTATGTTCGTTTTTTCACTAATAAAATATTCGGGCTGAAGTATTTTGCTGCTGCTTGTTGACGAAAACGTCAAATTATTTAGCGCCGGATGTTGGCTCAGGACCATTGAAGGCAGTCTTATTATAAACAATTGTTTTCGCGGATTAGCCCATCTTAGGTAGGCTTTCAGGTCGTCGTAGCAGACTTATGTAGTGCGGCCTTGAACACGTGCCGCAGTTTACGCCGGCGAGAAGTGGACGCTTGACAGCCGAGCGTAACGGCGACATGCACTTTCAGCCGCTCAGGTGTCTACGGGGTTTTTTGACGTCGCCTGCTCGTATTTTGCACCGTACACGGTAGTTCATAGTGTAGTGGAGGGAAGAGAAGGGTAGAACAGAGCGGAAAGAAGATGCACCACCGAGCGCTAAGTCAAGATATCCCACAGGGGCTGAGCCGTTCCCCCACCTGGGAAGAATCACTTAACAACAACAAAACTCCCCATGAAAGCCGCTGGGTGCACAGCGACACTAATCCGTGAAATCTGCGCCTGCCGCATTGAACGCAAAACCCCTTGACAAATTACAGCTGCTGGAGCCGCCTCTCTCTCTTTCTCCGTGTCTTTTCTCTCTCCCATTCTTTTCACGTGATCGTCGTCACTTTGCTCTCTCCTTGCTCGCGACTCTTACAAAGCGCCTCCGGGCGCCGCGTCTCCTTCCCATCTGACAACGGCACCAAGTGGTAGATGTTCCCTGCTCTTACCAAACGCTCCTCGTGCACAGCGAACGCCGGCAAAATCGAAACGGTCATCGTTGGTTTGTGACCGTGCCGGTTTGTCTCGATCTCTGACCTTTATTATTATTATTTTTTCTTATTTGTGCGCTATGATCTTGCTTAGTGAATGCTGCGCTGCGAATTGCGGACTTCGTTTCTATTTAATGAAAGCCGATCAGCTTCGACATGAAGTGCTTCGGGGAATTCTGGCCGAGGAACTACACGCGGACGCCGCGTTTCTCGAGGCATGGACTGAGGCAGAGAAGTTTTACGAGAAATCGCAAGATCCGCTGTCACCTTTGTGGAACTTCATGCCCAAGGAGAACTACTTGGCACTCATCTGCTACACGCTGAAGAAGCCGAATATCTCCTTGAGGTTCAACGCTGCCTGCCGTAGCGCTCGGCCGACCGGACAAAGCTGGCGTGCGTTTGGCTTCAAGAGCCTCTGGTGCCTGCTGCTTGAGGCCTTCCGTCGCCTTCCGCCCTTCCATGGCGTTCCCCTCGAGTTGTACCGTGGTGTGTCCGACTTCTGCAGCTCTGGTCTGGCGCCGGTGCCGTTCCCGCATTTCGTATCGGCCAGCTTGCGCGAATACCAAGCCTCGAAGTTCGGTTGGCAGAGACATCTTCTCGTGCTTCTCCATGTGCCTCCTGAGTTCGTGAGAGACATCAGTCCCTACGCCATCTACCCCCACCACGCCGAAGTGCTTATTTGGCCGTTCTGCAGTTTCGTGTACATGTCTTATTGTGGCGACTACCGCCAGTACTTCGCATTCTGTAGCGCACTTCCCGTGTACATGCCCTCTGCACACGAACCTTGGCAGCCCTGCATGAACAGCGGACTGGTGCTATGGATGGGCGCGTGGTGTCGACCGTGGGGACCGTTGGCCACGTTGCAACAATTCTGCATGGTTTTTGTGGGTGCCTCATCGGACCCCGCACAGCCAGAGTACGATTGTCCGCGCGCAGTCGTCCTCTCCGAAGACGCTCTCGCGCAGATCAGGAGGTCGCGCGTGGAAAGGTCAGTTTAAACGAAAGATCTAGTGGCCATGTAAGCTGCCCTTGTTGTAGGAAACATTTTGCCCAAGAGGAAAAAAGTCGTCCATATAAGTTTACTACGTTTTCCGAATTTTCCCTAAGGGCTCTGCTTACCTTTGCTGAATCGGCGACAAAGGGTTCAGTAAGAATCTTTTATTACTGATATGAGAAACGCAAAACTATGCATTTGTTTGAAAGTTAAAAAAAAAATAATTTGCAGTCCACAAACCAGGAACACAAAGGTGATTTTTCTTACGTAAAAAAAGAAAGCTTCCTTAGAGTTATTATTTCTTAAGATACTGCTGGAAAAGAATTTAGCACTGCCAGGTTGAACATAAATTACTTAGCTTGGTGGATTTAGCCTGGATGGGTCTATGACAGTGGGAAAATGAGACAAATTCTAAAATTTCTACTGTACAAAGCTTATGTGGGAAACACAGGATTGCATATGTCCCTTAGACTGCATTTGGTGTCTTTAGTTCAATTGAGAGTAAGCACCATAAACTGGTGAGCGATTTTTATTTGCATTTTTAAAGCCAACCTATATTTGTCTACTTCCCTGTGATTTTATGTGCCATTATAGATGGCTGCACGTGACATCATGGACACAGCTTCTCAACGTGCTGGCATTCCAGATGGCAACTTTGATAACAAACAAGTTGCTACAATGTGAAAACAACATGGCAGGAACGCCTCTGTGTGTGAATAATGAAAGAACCTGAGTGTTATGTTTTGATAACATTGATGTGGCATCGCAAACGTTGCATCCTCACATGCTGGTGCTCCAACACGGCGGTTTCGGTGACATCAATGCAAGCCATCTATAGCAGCGGTTGTCTTCATCGGCCATTTTTGCCATTTATGGTCTGTCACTATTAAGATCACTATCACTTCTGTGAGCTTCCTTATTCATGGTAATGTCATGTGCACTTAGTTTTTGTGCTGAGTAGCTAATTTTGCACAGTGGTAGGAACCCTTTAGACATTCTTCTTTCACACACCCAGTGCAAGTTAGGAGGTCTCACACAGGGATAGGATCACCAAAAGCAATTATGCCTGTGTTTAAACTTTTGTTTGCTCTGCTAGGCACACTACTCTAGCTGATGACCATTACCGGAGGCATTCACCGTCGTAATCTGCTGTATGGTTCCATGTCATGATATGCCGGTTTGTCTTGCCAGTTTATGAAAACATTGGTTACATAGATTCCCACTATGAAAGGGTCTGCATGAGTTCTCTCCCCTCAAGATTCCTGGATATTTTCTAGCTTACTTTATGAAAAATGCTGCTGGAAAAATGTCTCCAAACCTTCTGTTCAAAGCCTTCTGCTGGTGGAAGGTCACCATACAGTACATGCTGCAAACATATTTTTGTAGACAAGTTCTTGAAGCAGGCAAAACCTGCAACAGCATAGTCGCTGAAGAAGCGATTGTGAAAAACCATTTTGTATCGCTTGCCAGTCTGTGCTGTTCGAAATTTGCTCTTGTTTCGATTTCCCTTGCATACTCCTCTATGTCATGTCACCAGGATTTTTATGCGCTTAACAGGTGGATGTGACCCTGTCACTCCACAGGCTCACTTGTGTCAGATTAACCCACTGAGAAAATTTAAATCCAAGAAACTGGAAAATTTCTTACTGTTAAAGGGCCCCTAAACCACTCTGAGTACAAAGACAAAGGAGTGGTTTTGTTCTTGTCTTCTACCCTTCTTACAGGCAATATCTCCTCGCCACTTATTTCTTCATAAAGCATGTGTACAATATCAGCGCTAAGCATTGAGCCTGTCGGGATTTTTCGGTTGCCGGCTACACGCTGTTACCTTGGCTTGTGCAGTCACTCCAAAATGGAGTGAAATCAGCTGATCGCGCATGATAGTTGTGCGAGACAAGTAAGAAGGGGTGGGCGACTGCATGGCAAAGCAGGGTAGGAGACAATTCACAACTGATATTTCTCATATATGGACCAATCGAGTGTGTACCCTAATGACATCACATGAAACACCATTCTGGCGTCACAAAGTGTGTCAAAAAAACTAGAAATGGCAAGAGAGGATAATACGCTCGTTTTTTGCATTTTCAGAGGCTGTTTTGGGGCCCTTTAATATTGCCGATAGCCACCGGTTTTTCCTGACGTAGCTCCAGTGTATTTCATGCACTGCCTTGTTTGTTTAAATCTCTGGTGATATCCCTGGTGATTACTTTCACATGCGAAGCGTCTTCTCATGCTAAGCGTCTTCTCATTCATGCAATGGGGAAAGGTCAGTTTGGCCTAGGGCACTAGGAAAAACCTGGACAGTATGAACTGTAGCAAGGTTTTTGACCGGGTTAGTTAGTGAAGATACATTATAGCTTACAGCGCACTCTGACACACGAACGAAGAAGAGACGCACGAAAACAAGCACCGACTTACAACTGATTCAGTTCTAAGTCAGCGCTTGTCTTCGAGTGTCTCTTCTTCGTCCGTGTGTCAGAGTCCACTGTAAGCTATACGTAGCTTGCACGTGACATCACAGACAGGTTCTCTGCATTGGGGCCCCAACATGGCGGCCACTGTGACCTTTTTTATCTCATAAGAGAGTGTCAGTCCAGAGGGGGACACCCAGCATTCTTTTGTGCTCTACCTGCTTTTTTGTTAAAGAGGGAAAAAGGAACGCATAAAGGGGGACAAAGGAGCACGAGGATTTGGGCATGAAAGATGCTTGGGGGCACCAGCACTAATCTGATGGCGAGCCTCGCCGTTTCTTGCTCGACGCACGCAGCGTCTCAACCCGCTGGTCAATGCAAGCTATGTATAATGGATCCTGGACAGTATACCTGTCTAGTCCAGATGCTACTGTCTGTGTAATGTTAATAAAGAATTCATTTCAGTTTTGTGGAAGGAACACTTAGTAATACATTTTTTTTGTCTGCTCTAATGTGTGCATGCTGAGTAGAATTGTTGAGGAGTGGGCCGTAATTGCACGCATGAAAGGTGTGTTAGCCAGCCCAGCCTGTTTTACGGAATTTGTCTTTCCTGGTCTGCTTTTGCTATAATGCAACTGTCCTGTTAGGGTTAAATCCCCTCCATCGCGTCTACTGCCGCTTTTTTAAGTACCGCCATCTATTGTTCGATGACGACGCCCACTTCTGGTTCCGGAGCTTCCGGAAAAAAGTTCTTGAGCCACTTCCTTCCGCTTTTTCCTTCCATCTTGTTTCTTCGCACGCATGTGCACACGCGAGAAAGCACATATTTGCTTCTTCGTTTCGCAAGTGTTGTTGTTTTGAGGTTCGTCGTAAACTGCCTGCCGCCGAGCGAGTTTTCGCTCGGTGTTTCTGCGTCGCGAGGGCATTGGCGGGCATGCAGCAGGTGCATCAACCGGAAAAGCAGCAGAAACATCATGGCGGCACTTCGGCTTCCGCTAGGCGGGGAACCGGTATAAAGGGAGAGGGGGCGGACGAGTTGGCGCTACTTAACCTAGCCGGCGGACAACGCATGGAGGGGCTTTAGTTAGGGTATGCAGTTGGGTGTGTTGGTACAGTTGCATAATGAAACTTCAGCACGCAGAAAGGGACAGGGAAAAAGACGAGCACCTTTAGCAATCTGCTGGCATAATTTGTATGCATCTCCGTTGAACAATTTATGTGCACAGTGTAGAATGGTATGTGTGTAGAATACACCAGTGTTATAGCTGCAAAGATTTGTAAATGATTTTTGCTTGCTGCACTGTGGACATAATCCATTCATTCTGTAGTCACTTCTGAATTGTTTGAAATTGTTAACCAACTTTTTTTCCATATATTGGCTATTGATATGTGCAATGCAGTTGACATATGTTGCAATTAGGTTTGTGTATAGACTCTGCATTTTTTTATGTAAAATTTCAGTGACGCATGTCACTTTATCGGGGAAGTTTTATCGAGGAGGTCATTAAGAGCCAACGTTGCTGCAGCCCCAACTATCTGTTGGCAGTTCACACGCTAAACAAGCTTATTTAGTACTTTGCACACCTCGCTTTATTTTGCCTTGGTGGTGCACACGAGTACTTGGTTTTGCATGAAAGACTGTTTTCGCAGCTGCGGAAGTTCAGGCAGGTGTGGAATGGGCTCGGACTTGCAGACTTTAAAAATAAAATAGAATTTCTTTTAGCTGTTATTGTCATTCAGTGATATTTGGTGGACGCAATTCTTGCAGTATTAGGCGAGTGAGCTTATGCAGCCAAGAAAAATGAACATTTCAAACTGCCTTGCTAGATGCACCAGTCTGTTCTCAAGCAAGAATACTAACTTGGCATTCATTCACTTGTTTTTTCTGTGTTGCAGATTGGCTGAAGTGAAAAAAGAAGAAGGCAACGAGCTGTATGGTCTTCAGAAGTACGATGAAGCAGTCAAGCGCTACACAGAAGCAATCGGTTTGTTCTTATATGTTAATGAATTTCACTATATCAGTTTAGGCAGCATTGGATACCTTTCACCAAGCAGAATGTTTTTGCTGCATGTTACTTGCTGTAAGAGAATTTTGTTGAGGTGTAGAACATATGTGTCAGGATATGAAGAGATCTTTTCAAAGTGAGCTAGATCCAAAAAGCCAAACAGGACTGAATATGACGGTAACGTGAAAAACATCTAGGCGTCTGTCATTCTAAAATCACTTCTATTCAAGATTAGTCGATTGTCCATTCAGACACCCTCGTGATAGATCAGTTTAAGATTACTTAAATCATGGACCTATGTTGGAATCAAAGTGAGCATGATCCACTTTTAACCAGTGGGTGTGCTTTATAAACACCGTGTGACCAAAACAACCAACATAGCCGCCTTGACTGATCCCTGCATGGATTCATGCAGACTTTTCTTTTGCGAAGGACGATGCCGAGGAAAGAATATTTGAGGTTAAAGGGGCCCTGCAACACTTTCTCAGCATGGTCAGAAAACGCTGCTGATCGGTAGTGGAGGCTCCTGAGAACACGCGAACCAAACATTGTAGCGCACCATGCGGCCCTGAATTTACAGTTGATTCTCAGTCAGCTAGAAATCATTCCTTCTTTCTACAAACGATGCCATATACCCAAATGAGCACGCCATATTCCCAAATTTCGCGCCATTGGCTGATTTGAGCATTGTGAGCTGCATAGTTACTGTGACCGCCCCGGGAGGCAGCCACGTGTCTGCGTGTGTGCTCACGATCTCACTGAAAGTAAGCCGATAGTTCGAAAAAGAAAAAGAAAAAGTGCTCAAGGTCATGACGTGCTCGTGTGACTTAACTTCTTTCCCCCGTGCCGTCCCTCCTTGCTTAGCTTCCAGCATGCTTGTCGGGATGAGAGAAGAGAGGAAGCAATTACAGCATGCGACAAATCTCTGTAACTGCAGCGGTAGATTTGTGAGGCAATAAACTCCTTTAATGAAGCCATTCGATGGTTACTTGGAAAAGTGTTGCAGGGCCCCTTTAATTTTTGGCATGATAGAAAGTTGAGCGAGTTAGTGAGGATTCATCATGAGAAAGGGTGGGCAGGCAAACACCGACACAGGAAAAGGGAACGAGACAATGCGAATACCAACAGTGAACTGAAAGGCTACACACTGGTGGAAAAAAAGTGGACACAAAAACTTATCTGAGTATGCTCTAGTATGGTAGCACCACCTGTCAATCGGGCACACATGCGGGTGTACGCGAGGGATAATTGCTTATATGTATAATTTCTTCTCTATGCAAGTAGATCAAAGGCTGGCTCATGCATGCGCTTCCACTGTGGTTCTTATGAAAAGCCAAATCTATTAGATGCATTTCTTCATTTCTGTGTCTGTACAAAACCGAATTCATTGGATTTGCGCATGCATTTACAATGCTGACAAAATGTAGTTCTGCAAGGGCTGGGTAGGAGTGGGGAAGTGGGGGGGGTTTAGTTTGTACAAAATGTCAGCTGACATTGCCATTTGAAAGACCTTTCCCATATCTCATATATGGGTCATTTCTGAAGTGAATTTGGCACCAGCATTCCAACAACATATCGCTACTGATCTCCAAAATGACTAAAATCTGGGTTGGGTGCCAATTCTCAAATATGGAGTTAAGTTTCACTGTTATCTATCAATACATGCTGACCACAAGCGGTTCCTCACGAAAAAAGTGCTTTAGGACATTCATGCCTGTGTAGCTTGATCATAAACATACTTCTTAAGATAATTAAAAAAATATGGGACAAAGACAGTTATGTACAGACCGGGCTGCTAGCGAGAGGTCCACAGGCCGCGTGTTTGAGACCCCTGCTGTATACACACATGCAAACAGAATCTCTGATTATATGAGCACACAGAGGGACAAATTCTTATTACCTTGTGATAAAAGCAACAGTTCATGGGTCGTCCAAGCTGACAGAACAGTTTATGCGTGATTATGCCCATCTTTACAAAACAAGTCGGCAGTGTGTCGAGATAGGGTGCCGAGAATGTGACAGTTGAAATAAGAAACATAATTGGTTTTTGGAAAAACCTAAAATGTAGCAAGAGTAAAATTCTTCATTTAGAGCAGTTTCGAAACGGCTCAGAGGTGTAAGTGTTGCATTATGATCTAAAATATTTAGCTACTTTGCAAATGCAACCAATATTGGCTAACAGTGGACAGTTTAAGCATGGCGGCAGCAGATTCTTCTTGGCCCCATTAGCTTTGCTTGCACTGGCTATGGGTCACGCAGGAAGTACAAGTTTTATAATAATGTTTTTGTTCCCTGTTTGTGTCTTGAACTTGCATTGTTACGATGGCTAGAAAGACAAACTACTAAGAATGAAAATAAAAATTTGATACAGGAATTGCCCTCCGGCACACATATTTTCTTAAGTTCTTAACAAAAAATCTTACTGGTAGTAAATTCACTGGACTCACCAGCAGCTCTGTGTGTGTTAGCTGTCATCAGCGCCAATAATCCAAATTTCGAGCGTGCCAGCCACCTTAAGCCTAAGTGCTCGCAAATTGATAACCAATCTTAAAAACAGTGCAATTTATTTTTCTATCCTTGTGTGCTTTTGAGATGACAGAAAGCAGTAACCTACATCAGCATTTATTTACTAAGGGTGTCGCTCAGAAATCAGGCAAGTTTGGCTCTTGACGATAGCTGTCGCATCAATAGGTGCCACCATGTTAGTTAGTTAGAACAGGATGAAGACAGAAGTGCAAGCCAACAAACCCTAGTTTTGCACTCCTACCTGTTTTCTTTTTTGCACTTTATGTCGAAAACAGCATGGTAAAAGCCACAAGCGAAAAATCAAAAATAACTTAGCATCTCAGCGTGCAGAATCATTAACCTGTATTAAACCAAAAGAGAGTAAGAAATTTACTAGATCCTTTGTTCAGTGCAGAATCGCGATATGAGAAAGGGGATGATTGTGGAAATGTTAATGTTGCCAAGACAGTGTTAGAAGTGTGAAGATTATTTTTATAAATTGCAACATGGTACATATGGCAGGCCTATGAGCTCAAAAAGTCTGTTAAGTAAATGAGAAAGATTGGACACAATATACAATCTAAAGCTGAAGCTTATTCTTTGTGCCTGTTGTTGACAACAGCTCATATTAATTTGCAGAATTGGATGGCAGCAACGTGGCCTACTACTCTAATCGGGCAGCTTGTTACATGATGCTGGGGAACCATAGGGCCGCCCTAGATGACTGCCACCAGGCTTTACAGAGAGATCCACACAATGCCAAGAGCCTGCTGCGGGAGGCCAAGTGCTATGTTGCATTAGGGGACCCAGCTGCTGCATTAAGAAGCCTTCATTTGCTGCGTGATCTGGATCCTCAGAACCCAGCACTCCCGCGTGAGCTAAAAAGTGCAGAGATCCTGCAGCACTTCCTGGATGAAGGTGATAAGGCCTATGAAGCACAGAACTATGAAAAGGTACGCTACACTTTTAACAACCACGGGAGTATTGATGGGCTTGAGTGCTTCGCTTAATTAAGCAGTAATATCATTGAATGACCGTGCTAAATTATGTTACTTGGGGTGTTCCTAGCCTGTTTGGGCCACTTTCTGTTACCTTTATTAATCAAGTAGCATCCCGCTAGAAGTTAAAGGAGTACTGACACGATTTTGAAGTGCAGCAAAACGGACGTTTTTGTTTTCCTTGGCATGTAGTGTTAACGCTCTCCCCACACCGCATCCGGGAAACACGTATAAATATTTAAGTTTGATTTTAAAGTTTTCACCTCCCAGCATCTGCAAGGCAGCTTCACCGCATGGAGAGCCCTATGACGTTTCAAGTCGGCTCACTTGGTTTGCGAAATCTGGGTTCTGCATGCAGCCTAAATCACAGAAATTGCTGTCGGAGGCACTGGATGACAGTTCACTCATCATGAACCACGTTCGACTGACAGCAAAGGACAGCAGGTGCATATTTCGGGGGTTGCAGTCTGCCCGTGACGTCACGGGCAGACTTGACACGTCACTATGAAGCCGCCCTCTCGAAACCGAAACCGAAACTGCTGGTTGAAAGAAGCGGTATTAAAAAATATATGCAATGCATCCCCAGGCACCACGACACTCTTTTTAGGGTTCTCGACACCCGTGCTTTCATTTAGAGCAATAACCCGAAAATTTTTAAAATTCATGTCAGTACTCCTTTAACTGGCCATGCCTTAAAATTCTTTTAAAAAATTATTTGACAGACACGTGAATGAGCTTTACTAATTTCATAGAAGAAGGCAGGATAAAACCATGCAACTTTTGTTAAAAGGTTGTTTATATAGTGTCAAGTTTACACTGCCAAAGGTGACATCCTGAAACTGCTACTGTATTCTGCTGCTATAAAAAGCCACATAGTCTGCTGCGTAACAAATGTCTTTTCTGTCGCAGGATGTATAACAGCTATGCAAATATGGATAGATCACAGACTTGCTGATTCACATAACAGCAAATATGAGGGGCTGCTAATAAATAATATTGAGCCGTACTCCTAGCCCCAACCCCTAGAAAAAAAAATTTAACAAGGCAAAAGATAACTTGTTTTCATTTGTTCTCTTTAGCCTTAAATGATATTTTATTCATTTAAAGGTGCACTGACAACAAAATGTTGCATCTTGTTTTTTCTGTTGCGATAAGTAGTTAACAACTCATTTATCACGGCTGGAAAGCTCGTTTGCTCGAGCGCGCAACCGTTAATTATTTGGACTGTTTTATAGCGCCCGGTCGCAGTTTCGGTTTCAGAGAGCGCGGAGGGAGGCAGGACCCAGAGTGGTGGCTGTGTAAGCATAGCTGGCTACAGGAGCACACAGAACAAAGGCTTCCTGGTGCTGCTACAATGCCCTCTGAGGCGTTGTAAATATGCGTGACCCCCCCAAGATGCACTGAGGGGAGGACATCAGCCTTTGTACTCCAGTGAAAGTCTCCCCTTCCTTCCGTTGAAAAGGTCTGCTAGAAGTCAGTGGGAGAGAGCGCCCGCAACAATCCTGGCAGCCAACACAAGCTCATGACGCAGGTGGCCGTCGGTTGTTTACTAGGACACTGAAGGCGCGTTTGTGGTAAAGTCTGTGGTAAAACCAAAATGAACCAACCATCTCAGCATACTGGTTTGCATGTAGGAAATTCTTATGGGTGTTCTGTTCTGTCTGTTCATGCAAGCATCCATGGTGTGATGGTTGCAGTTGGGCCTATGTACTGTAGGAGCTCCGAATCGGCTAGTCAAGCATGCTTATCTATGTTTTTGTACATACACACACACATACATGGTAAAACGGCATTCATGTGTTCCTGTTACTTACGTTTTTGTTACTGGTTGTTATGTCCATACGCTGTTACAGCACTTACGTTGATTGCTACATGTCCCTGCAGAAAATGGTCACAGTGCCTGCATTGTGACGGCATCTCTACAATAGCAAATTGTTGTGCCTTACCAGCACTTGGCAAGGTGGCTAACTTAATTAACTGCCTGTTGGGAGCCTACATCCATGCTTATGGCTTCCTCGAGGTACTTAATTTTAGACTGCTTTTTCTCTAGGTGAGACAGTGAGACTAGATTTGCAAAAGCTGGCACCATGTGGCCTGTGCATGTCCCTAAGGAAAGCTGTATACGATTGCAAATACTCCTTGTCACTGCATCACAAGTTGGACTTGTGCATTCCAGTTGTATGTCCGTGCATTAATTCTGATAGTTAACCTGTTTACGGATATTGAGCCTATGTGAAAAACATGCAAACGTGATTACCGTATTTACTCGAATCTAACGCGCACCTTTTTTTCGGAAAAACGAGTCCAAAAATCGCATGCGCGTTAGAATCGAGTACCGAAAAAAAAAAAAGAAACTCGGTTATCGTATTGCCATCGACATTTCAAAATGGCCGCCTCCTACGATTTCTGCCATTTTTTCAGTTCGTACGTGTGCTGAGGAAATTGTCATCCCGCTCTGCGTTCGCATCGACGGCATGGAAGTGCCGGCTCCAAATACTCGACGAGTGTACCACGATGCCGCATTTAAAAGAATAATTATTACATGTGCAGAGAGACGGACGGAAATCGGGCCGCATCGCGGTCGTTCGGATATAGTTCGGAGTTCCCGAAACGTGCGTGCGAGACTGGCGCAAACAGAAGCAGATTTTTTACAGCAAAGCTTCACGAAAAGGTTTCAGTGGACCAAAGCAGGGCCGGTTTTCCGAAATCGAAGAGCGTTGACAGCGACAAGGAGTTGTCCGACAGCGACGAGGACTGATCCATTACGCGACTCGTATCGCCACCGTAGTGGTGACAGTTTTAGCGGCAAGGCCCGCTTTTTGACTTGGTGTGTTCTTCTGAATGTGCGAAGTTTGACTCCTACGGACTTTTTTTGTTCTTTTCTCTCACGAAAAATGGGTGCGCGTTACAATCGATGTATTACTTTTTTTTTTTTTTTTGGTCGCGGAAAACGGGTGCGCGTTACAATCGAGGGCGCGGTAGAATCGAGTAAATACGGTATGCAATAACTCCTGTGTGAGTGGAAGTGTTTTCATCCTTTATAGCTGAACATCAACATGACCTTGTTTTCCTTCCACTGAAGTCCTGCCTCACATGAATGTGTCGTGTCACAGATCCTCTTGCTTGGAATAGTGCCTCTTAGCTGTAGATATTGCGTAAATGCTGCCATCTTGCTCAGCTGCATGCAGAATTTTCTTCAAAATACACATTCGATTTTCGCATGGCTGTATGATCAGAATACGTAGTTTATTTCACCATATCCTAGTACTTAGAAGTTGTTGCAGGAACAGAAACAAATGGCCTTCATGTGTAACGAGATTGATCCTATTGGACATGCAAATATGCATGTAGTAGTGTGTACATCGACCGAGGTTAAAATGATTTCAGTTGCTGAAATAAAATATTAAAGTTAGATTTTGAAGATTAAACAATCACCAGTGGTACCGAATATGGCTGGAAATATACTTAGGATAACTGCCAATTGGGCATGTTGGTAAAGGTTCATGATGAAACAAGCACAACATGCACGAAGACTCAGAAAGAACACAGGACGCTCGCTCGCTAGCAAGTGAACATTTTTATTTCGGAAAGAATGTTCTCATATGTGCATCACACGAATGCACGTCACCACAAACCATCTTTATTATCAAGAACAGTGTGAATCAATGAAAGACTGCAATATTGGACAATTGCCGCTGAATAACAAGAAAAGCACCGAGTCATGTTGCATTCCGAAAAGCAAATTCAGAATCTGATAGTAGTACAGGCTATTTCTCTATTTAAAATAGAGAAATATACCAAATGGTTGGATATTTCAACAATTTTTATTATTACTGCTTTATTATGTGGTCATTGGCTCTGCGGGTCTAAGTCGTTAATTTAGGACTGATTGAATGAATAGTAAGTGCCAGTCCAACTTTTCTGTTTGAACTTTCAATTCATGACCTGTTCAAGAATACCACAGTAGTGAATGCAAAATTGTCAAATGTGCTGTTCATGCTCAAAGGTCTCATTTCCATCTCTTGGCACTCGCTACGCTGGTGCACTACTATTGAGTGGCTGAGCTGTTAATACAGTGTATGCTATGAAACTCTTTGTACCGGTATGTAATCTGAAGTTGAATATAAATTATGTTTTATCATGTTTTGTGTTTAGGTGTCATTGCCTTTTAATCAGTCATAGAAGTTGTCTTATATCGAGGTGCAGTGGTTCTTTGTGCCTTGGGCCAATAGCTGTGGTTCTATTTTTCCACATATTTAAGGCTATGTAGGACGTATATTTACGTATGCAGCAAGTTTTGGAAAATATAGTTATATTTTATACAACAGCTACCGTGGGAGCAGCTGGGGTGTACAACTGAATCACCTAAAGGATTTTAAGGGTAGAAATTATTTCTTTGTAAAAAGAATTTGACTTGTGAACATTTAAGTAAAGACGATAACTTTTAAGCGCTCGTTTCTTAGTTAGACACAATATTAATGAGAACTAACAGACAATAATGCCAAAGAAAGTATGTATAGGGGATGTTATTCGTTGTAATTAAGATAAAGTGTGAAGAAAGTAAAGTGGACGAAAAGATAACTTGCCGCCGGCAGGGACCGAACCTGCGACCTTCGAATAACACGTCCGATGCTCTACCACTGAACTACGGCGGCGGTCATCCTCCCGTCCACTTTATGGGGCATATATGTTCATTTAAACCTAGGAGTGTTAGTCAGCGCCAGTCGAAGCCATGGCGGCGAGTGTGGAACACTCTTTTTTTCTGCCTGTTGGCGTCACGTAGCACGTGACCTTGCGAGGGATTATTGGTCAGCTGCCAGCTCGTAAAAAGATCACGTGCTACGTGACGCCAGAGTCCTTCAATGCTTTTCTGGTCACGAAACTCCTCCATAACGCTATTAGGAGAGCTTGCTATGTCGCCGCAGGTGCCACCCGGCGGCGCCAGGAGCGCGCGGGGGGCATTGCGGAGAGCTTCACCGGCTTCGCTGCGTAGGGAGAGCGGGGGCCCTGAGGAACCCGGCGGCATCGGCATGTTGTTTCTTAATTTGTGTGACTGGCAGGTGTGAGAAATGTGTGCGAGGACACGGATGGTGTACGTGAGTGACGATGCCAGACTTGCTGTGTACCGGGTTGTCACTCCGGCTACAGAGGTACGGGCGGAAAGGTGTCGTTGTTTAGTTTGGCGACAGACGGCGATGAGAGGGATGAACAGAAACATGCAATATCGCGACAGGAAGCTAGGAAGCTGGTGGAATTACCTTCGATTCTGAACACGTTAGTGTGTGCGAGAAACATTCTGACGCCACCGACGTTATTCGCACGGACGACTTCATAGTGAATGGAAAAATTGAGTCTTTGCAACGCGAGAAGGCAAAGTTGCGGGCCGGCGCTGTTTCTTTCGCGGCTTGCTAGTTGTTTAGAATAACAGATAATAATAATAATATCTGGGGTTTAATAACAGAGAGCTGAGCTATAGTTGTAAGTATTCATTCTAAAAAGACCCAGTGTGCAAACACGGACACAAGAAAGAAGTCACGACACTACATATGCCGTTTGTGGTGTCGTTTGTGGTGTCGTGACATCTTTCTTGTGTCCGTGTTTGCATACCCTGTCTTTTTAGAAGTTTTTTAGGTTCTTTCCAGCTTATTAAATGCTTTGCATTATTTCCTTGTTTGCTGTTGTTAAAAAAAGTGCGCTTTTTTTTTTATTTTTATTGACTGAAAAGCAACTAAGCTAATTTTTTTTTTAATTTTTATATTGTACTTCAGAGTTTTCCTTATTTTTTGCATTAGCTTGCTCCCTTCATGTACTGGCCGTGCAGAGTTTCGATACGCTAGGAAACTGTCGCTCGTAGCTTTCTGTTTTCTGAGGTCTTTTTCCAATAAAAGATTTTCTTTCTTTCTCTTTCAATCATACCATTCTTGCTTTATTTACTGGAAATTAGTGGCTCGACAGTGGCATGTTCTCAAACATGTGCATTGAAATAAGCAATTATGGTGAAGTATGGACGCAAAGGGCGTTCGTGTTTCCTCAGCTTGACACGTTTTTGAGTATTTTGCCCCCTTTTACGTTTTCCACCTTCTGAATAATTCGAAAGCGCAACAGAGCTCTGCTTGTGAATACATGTGCTTATTTTCTCTAGATTAGCGAAACGTGGTTTCGTTTCAGTCAATCAAGTCTCCCCTGTGCAGTCTTCATTAAGAAAATCGTTGCATCACATGGTGCAGACGTAGTCCATCTAAGCAGTCAAAATTACGCACGTTGTGATTTATGAAGATAACACGAGCGCGAAGATTGGAGATACTTGAGTGCCTTTGCGGCGCTGCACAATGTGAAGCTCGACGCACTTTCACTCGTGCAATGTCCACGTAACATGAAATTGTCAAAGTTACTCGTAGAAAATGGACAAAACGTGGTTACAAACTTTAAGGCTGTATTAAGGCTGCGTTAGGTCGTAGAGATCAGCTGTTCATGCGGCACATGGATGTTACACCTTGCGAAAGCTTCGTCACTCCCTATTTCAAGTGTTGCCGAAGCTCTGTGAGGTAGGCTGCAGTTGAGTGAAGTTAGCTTTTATGAACTGTTGACACAGGAATGTAGAGCTTTTCTTTTTTGTAATGCGGCCGTGTTAAACTCCCGCGGCATAGACGGCCTGATTGCAAATAGCGCGATCGGCGCTGGCTCAACTCCCGCTACGAGACTTCAGTTGGCGAGTTGGTGGGCAAGTTGGTGGGGCTTGTGCAGTGTGACAAGTCTAGGTAAATATCCCGTGCTCCACTGCCTGACGTAAGGAACTTCGCTGGAACAACATATACAGCTAATATTGCTGCATCGGCACGACTGTATCCATCGCAGCCTTGATATTTTAAAAAAACGTGAAAGTAAATTTTTACACGCCTATGCGACTAACACATCGTATGTCAGGTGAAGTATGAGTGGTAGTTGAAATATTGCGGTTTGGGTGCAGGTTAAACCATTGCCTCGAATTGGCACAGCATTCAGCCGAGCGCAGCGCGCGTGCACGAATGCCCCCGCGTTGACCGCGGCGACCCTAGCGGCCGCCTCTGCCCCTGTATGAAACTGCGGGCGGAGTTTCGTGACTAGAAAAGCATTGTAGGACTCTGGTGACGCCAACAAGCAGAAAAAAGAGTGTTCCACACTCGCCGCCATGGCTTCGACTAGCGCTGACTAACACTCCTAGGTTTAAATGAACATATATACCCCATAAAGTGGACGGGAGGATGACCGCCGCCGTAGCTAGTGGTAGAGCATCGGACGAGTTATTCAAAGGTCGCAGGTTCGGTCCCTGCCGGCGACAAGTTATCTTTTCGTCCACTTTACTTCTTTCACACTTTATTGTAATTACAACGAATAACGTTTCCTATACTTTCTTTGGCATTATTGTCTGTTAGTTGTCATTAATATTGTGTCGAACATATAAGTAGTAATACATTGTTTATAAAAATTTTTCTAGAATAGAGGAAAACAAAGGGAAGGAAATTACTGCTTACTATAGTTTGACACCTGCTCCCACAGTCTGACATCTTTGTGGTGGGGGTCATTGTTAAGATTGAGGTGGTGAGTCTGAGGACAGAGAGAGATAATGTTCAAGTTTCTTTGTGGGTGAAATTGTTTGCGATCTGTCCATAATTTTCATTGCCTCCGTGTGTCTCTGAACACCGTTTTACTTGTTTGAGGCTATGATAATTTTGCTGTACTTGTCTTTAATGGACACTCCCTGTCTGCACAGGTCATCTACTGCATGGATCGTGCATTGCAGCAAGCCGTCTCTTGTTCCAAAATTGAAGTGCTCAGAGCTGAGAGTCTTGCCCTTTTGAAGCGATTGACTGATGCACGCCAGATTGCCAAGTATGTGCTTCGTACAGTGTTGCTCCTTTCTTTTATTGCATGATATCAGTCTGTTGATTCGTCACAGATTTTTTAGAGTTAGTCACAAAATACAGTAAAACCTAGTTAATTTGAAAATCGGCAGGTGTATCCATTATTTGATGGCATCAAATTCATGTTAATTAGTCTATATTTGGCTGCACATCTCTTCATTCAGACGAGCCTTGGAGTGCGGTGCTGCAAATGTGAAATGTGAAGGAACAGATGTGGCACTAGTGTGCAATTGAAACGCAGCTTAGACTGCTATGCCATAGTCAATGAAAACTATACAGGAAGAGCGAAAACACTGGAATTCATTAACCTTGGCGGCTGCCTATAATGCCGCTACTGCATGCTAACCTCTGCATAAAACTCTTCTGGTTGTGGCTCTAGTTCCTCATCCTTTTATCTCTCTTTATTCACTAGGTGCAACCCAGCACACGTACCGTATTTGTATGTGTATAAGCCACTCTGATATATAACCCACACTCTACTTCGGGATGCAAGAATGCACCGAGGGCCCATAATTCCACTAAGCGTTGAAAGATGCACCATTTCGTCTTTGTTTTCTAGTGGAGTCTACTTTCTTGCTTGTGCTGTGTCTCTAGCATCGTGTCGCAGACACTGTGTGCTTTTTTGAGTACAGTAAAGGGGAAGAGCTTTTCAGACGCAGCATTTTAGATGTGGGACTTTCAAGTGCAATGGATATCACGTCAATGAAGTGAACTCATTCGGCAGTGATGAGTGCAAAAGCGGTGAAGAATACAGTGAAACCTCAGTGATACGAATCTCATGGGACCACCAAAAATATTCGTATCATCCGAAATTCGTATCACCAGAAAGCATGGAAAATTAGCATGCCACAAAAGCAAGGTGGCGTACATTTTTATTTATTGTTTTTCAGGGCCGCAGCAACGTCAGGAAGAACCCTGAATTTTTTTTTTTTTTTTTTTTTTTTTTTCAGAAGCCACGGATGTGGCTATTTCGCGCAAAGAAATCACAAGGGGAGGGTTCATGGTTCATGTTCTTTCAGAAGCCACATCCGTGGCTTCTGAAAGAACATGAACCGACTAGCCCAACGTGTGCTTCTGGAGAACCCTGAATGATTGTCAGTTAAGTTTTTAGATGTTGGTAATCATACCAGCACTCGTAAATATACGGCCCGTACACGTGCATTTAATTAAGCAGATTTAGTTGAGCGTCCGCAACAACGTACGGACGCAGCCTGCCAGCCATTTCCTATGGCAGGCTGCATCCATACGTTGTTGCGGACGCTCAAGTAAATCTGTCCAATGAAACAGGTGCGTTGTGACCCGCGACAGCGGTAGCCCCTTCTAAATTTTAGGATGCTTTTTTGGATGACGCCGGAGTACTGCAGAGAAAGTAACAAAAGAAGTGCTTTGACGCTATGGATCAAGGCCACTAAATTACAGAACCGCGGTCCTGTGTTATGATTTTGGGATCGCGGAGGTGTTGGGGATGTTTTTTCAGATATTTACGGTCGTGCCCGCACAAGTGCAGCCTCAACGGTCGCGCATGTTGACGTTGTGAGGCCTGACTCCTTCGCCAAGACCGTCCTCGCCTTCTTTCGGTGCTCGTCCACCTTTCATAGGATGTCCGATGCACGAGGTAGGCACGTGTAAAAGGAGTACAACGACAGCAGCCCGCATCGACGCGTTTGAAAAAAAAGCATGGAGCTAATGTCCTGTGTAATCTAAACGCGAAGGCACACGGAGGTACATAGGAGCCTCAAAGATTCGCACAATCTCTGAGGCCATGACGCGTCTTTGAAGGTTTATTCTGACCGTAAGAAGGGTGTTTTTCTTACACCATGATTCTGATGATTTGGCAGTGCAGTGCACATGCCCACGCTTGCGTTCCCGCGCTCGCACGTGCTTGGCGCGTCTTCCGCGACAGCACCTCTTCGTACCTGGGGCGGTAGTGTGCGTTCATATGAAGCGTCGCTGGATGAAAATCGGTTCTCAACAACCATACTCCATTACATTGCAGGCCAATGGGCCTTGGCCGGGACCAACGAAAAATTCGTATCACCCCAAAATTTGTATGAGCTGTGATCGTATCACCGACGTTTCACTGTAGTTGAATAAGATGTCCATAATCTGTTACCACCTCTTGCACTACTTACACACTAGCCACTGTGGTACTATGGTGTGTAAATGCATAACTATAAGCTTGACTTGTTTGTAACTTGCACACGAGTGATATGAAGAAAAAAAGTGTGTGGCTTACACTCAATTAATAGAAGGTATTCCACCATCCTGTAAAGCCCCATTCCAGCAACACAGCTTATCTTATTCATACATTGCTTTACATAATTGTCAAGTTGGAATACTTGTAATTGCAAGTGGTCTTACACGACTGCTTCTCGAGTGCTCCTTATGCATATGCACTGTGTCACCACTGCAGTCGTTCCACTGCTGGTGTTGCTCTTCTCTATCATGTGGCAACTGATGCGTGGCTTTGCTGTGGATCCACTCCTCATCATGCTCCTGTCACTTTCGTCTTTGATCACTGCTCGGAGTACATTTGCACCTTGGAATTTTGAACTTGTTCCGCAATCTATTCAGTGCTGATGTATTGTAAAGCTGTACACGCTGCTTTACAAAATTAGTAAATGGGAAGTTAAGCTGGAATGAACGAGGAGGCTTCAGGAATGTGTGCAGTTTTTGTTCAATCTAAAAAGATGACTTATTAGTCAAGAAATTCTTAGCCAATAGGCTCCGTGCAGATGTAACTCCGCTGCCCGAGCGAAGGTGTCCCTAGCGGCAAGAAGCGCAGATTTGGCGGGATGCTCTCACGTGCTCGCAATGGGGTGAAATCGAGGAACGATGCCTTTTACTATGACTATACTTTTCGTGCTTTTCGCACTTGCCAGTGACCAGAGCGACGGCCCGTCCGCGTTATCAACGCGATTAGTCAGCCGCAGGTGGTGGACAGATAAGAAAAATATAGCATAAAACATCGCTCCACGATTGCACCCTGACCACTCCACGCTCCCGCTGTGATGGCGCGAGATATTTTCGCGGGCAGTTCGTTTTGTGTCGGTTGCACTGTTCGTAGGAATGCCGAACTCCAGGAATAATTGGTGCGTTGTTAGGTGCAATAACACCTACAGGAATTCTCTGGGCACGCATTTTTATCGGTTTCTATTTAGAGAATATGAACGGAATCGGCGTGAATGGTGCATCACACTCGTTTGACGACAAAATTGAGTTTTGTGAATAGATGGGGCATTTTTTTTTCTTTGCGAGTGAGAATTTATGGATGATACTTGCACTACAGCAACGATGGGTCTAATTCGACACCCAGGCTGTACAGCAGAATATGCACCAGGTACTCTATGGGAAATGCCAAGTCAAACAAAGAGGCGCACCTAGCATACAATCCATCAATATTTCCTGAGCGCTTCAGGTTCACACAGATGGAAAGCGTTTCTTCATTCAGCGGCCGTGACAGTGCAATTGCTGGTATCGCCAGTTTCAAACTGCCGCTGAGTTCGCTGCCGCGTTAGCCCTAGCGTGATAAACTGTGATTGTATGATTGTTTAGTGAGCGAGGCGGCCCGCGTTACACGTGCGCAGTTTCGCACAACGGGCTCGTCACCTCCGTTGT
The DNA here is from genome assembly GCF_013339695.2 of Rhipicephalus sanguineus. NCBI lineage: Eukaryota > Metazoa > Arthropoda > Arachnida > Ixodida > Ixodidae > Rhipicephalus > Rhipicephalus sanguineus. Next base: position 267,853,575 of record NC_051176.1, read on the forward strand.
CTTCCCCCAGCTCATGCATTTTATGTTGCTGCGTTCGCCTGAGGAGACAAGAGGTCTGGCGAAAAGAAGCACACGCGCTAACGCTAAGTTCTCTGACAGCTGCTAACAGGTTGACGTCTTTTGGAAGCACACGGGGAAAAAAACTCCTCAAGCGAAGCACCAAAGCACGGCGCAGTGGTTTGCCGCCGCCTGCGTCGTCTGCTCCCTTATCCCGCCAAATCTGCTGCCGTGGCCGCTTTGGCACTGGAGACAGCGTGCGATTGTGGCGGCTCCTAACGTATGCACGGTACCCATGGCAGATGTTTCTTCCTAAATTTCTCTTGCACCAGATTAGGCTGTGTCGTCATGGATTGCATTGTTCTCAGCAACTCTGAGGTTTCCTTTATTAGTCACTGCGTGCATAAACGGCCGCTGCATGGCCCCTGCTTCTGTGTTCGCCACGATGGATGTCATTGCTGCATCTTGCCGTGAAGATCTCGCCAGGGAAGCAGGATTGCATTTTGGCAACTTCATTGAAGCGGAGTGCGAAATGATCATGTGTGCTTGCCTGGAATGGGTTTCTTTGTTTGGCCGCTGGCTGCGCCGACAGAAAGCAAAGCATCGTTTTCATAGACGGAAGGCAAAGCGTCTGGTTTCCGAATGCTGTTTGTGTGCGTTGTATTTCATTCAGCATTTTTATTAACAGCAATGAGTAGCTCTGAACCAATCATGCCAGGACTACGTTTGCGATCTTCATTGTTGCGAATGTCCAATGCATGAAATTCGAAGGGGCATCAACACCTATCCTTCAGTTTGTTGCAATTTTCTTTCTCATTAGAGCTCTGGTTACAGTAAAAATGGTACAACTACTGTAACTTTAATAGAATAATCTACTATTAAATTTCAACTTCCTGTTTCTCTTTAGTGTCTCTTTAAGGTTTTCTTGCTGCTGCTGCTCTTTTTTTTTTCTTTTGTTGGCCATTGTGTTCTTGTCACAAAACCACAACCTGGCACTTCAACCTATTTACAGTCCTGCACATTAATAATGGCATCTTCGGCTGAGCTGCACTGGCACCGTGGTGGTCGAAAGAAAGTTACGTCAAACACTGCCAGAGTTTCAGGCCCCGCTACGGGCCAGATGAATGTGTGAACCACCAAACCCTAATCTGCAACAGCAACACCGTCTGCGAGAGGCACAGAGCACTCGAAATTCAGCTGACGACAATTTGCAACGGCCAATTTGTACTGGGAATAAGAGCTCAGACGACGGAAAATCGGACGGTTTGAGACGCTTACGAGACGCTGTGTGTCCAGTCTGTTCTCCAGGCGCTTGTGATGCACGAGTTTTGCACAAATTCGACGAAGGTTATGGCAGTTTTTGCGTAGTCTTTGCTGTCGAGTGAAATCCTGACAGCAAAATGGCCTTGTGTAAGCACGGCCGGACGATGTACAGTGCACGCATGTTTTCTCTCCAGTCCAGCTGTGTTCTGCAGCAGCACCAGCAGTAAATTATGCCTGCACTGATGGGACGTCGCCGCATTGTCTGCCAGCGCCCACTGAATGACTGGATTGCACGACGCTCCACCTTCTGTCTCCACGGTGGCACGGTGGCATGCACTCGTGTCGTAGACACCCCAGCCAAACATGCGGCATCGCACGAGTGCATAGAAAACATCACCAGGGCCGCCAGCCGAGGATGCCATAAGTAACGCTTGATTTAGCATGCAGCCTCACAACCCTGGCCAATGGCTCATTTGAATGGGGAGGAGGACATGCACTTTGTTGCTTGGTGCCTCTCTTTCTCACACTCTTGCCTTTAACGAGCTGTTTGCTTGGAAGCGTGTGTTCAGTTTACGTATCCAGTGGCCGGCAAAAATGTAGGTAAATACAACAATACAGCATTGAGTTCATTGCACTGGGATTTTATACAGGATAACAGTGCCTTAGCTGCACATTTCCGTTTTCTAGTCTGCCTATAAAGCAGACCATGTCTATTTTTGTTTGCCTCCGACTTCTACGAACGTAACAATATTTCGTTCAAGCCTTGTTCTCAACCCTGATGACTACCATAAAATTCCGAGCAAGCCCCCCACCCATCCCACCGAAGTCGAAATTGCCGGTAAAGGGGGGTGTGGGTGGGGGGGGGGGGGCTGTCTCAGAACGGCAACAAAATTCAAGATGGCGGCAAAATTTTCGCACCAGAAAAAAAAACAACGCAGTGTGCCTGGTTTAAACTTTTATTACAGTGAACTTTATTTAGGCCCAGGATTTGTTGTAGCTTTTAATCTCTTTCGAAACCACTCCTCCGAGTCAGTTGCAAAAAACAGGTCGCAGCATTCCACTTGAAACCTCGATTTTCTTCTCCACTGTGTAGGACTGCATAGACATAGCTGACCTCTCACCGCAAACACAAAGCAACAAATGGCGCGGAGCAATCGAGCTGCAGTGCAAAGCACGATTGGATTGGATTGGATTGGATTCATGGCAGCCAGCAGGACCACAAAAAAAAAACTGCAATATTTGTAGAAAAATCCACGGAAACTTTTTTTTGTCAACTGGATGTGGCAGGCCACTGTTGCCTGGGGGGGGGGAGGGGGGGGGGGGGGCTTGTTCGGTATTTTACAGCAGTGTATTTATGGTATGTACATGGCTATTATTTAATGTTTAGTGGTTCTTGTCTGCATTGGAACTTGAAGTGGCACTTTTGATTTTTTTTCCCCAGCAACATTATGCGTGCTGAGCCCACAAATGCAGATGCCATGTATGTGAGAGGTCTGTGCTTCTACTACGAAGACAACATTGAGAAAGCCCTGCAACACTTTCAGCAAGTTTTGAGGCTAGCACCAGATCACCCCAAGGCATCTGCAGCATACAAGGTTTGTACTCCTTCGTGTCAAAACCACCGAGCACAGCTGGTTAAGTATGTCTTATTCATAGCCTTATTTCTACTTATAGTGCAGAATACCTATGAGAACGCTATGCTTGGAATATTTAGCATGCCTCCATTTGCTTTGACACACACCTGGCTGGCATTATCTCATGCTAAAGCTGTGCCCTGAAAACGGTGTGAAAAGAGCTAAACGCTTCAGTTATGGAGATGACAGGGTCAGAGAAGCCTTAGCTCAGTCATTAGACATACTTTTTAAAATATGTCATGTTCTTTGCCAAGCACAGTGCTGAATCTGAAGCTGGAATAAGCATCTGATGTATGATAGCATAAGAGAGGGAGAATAAACTTTTATTGGGACAGGGTCTTCCTCTTCCTCTCATTAGTGGGAGGTCTTCTAAGTCTAGGAGCCCTGTGGCAAGGGCTGCCCCTTTTGCACACACCATGAACTTTAGCTGGCTGGCTAAGTTGCAGCTAAGTTGCAGCTTCCCATTTGTCAGGTGGGGCATGTGTGCATATGTCCACACCATACCATACCTTACCATGTGGTCCCGTGATGCGAGTTCTTTGCAGTGCGGGCATTTAGACAAGTATATCACAGGGTGTATTGTTGGCTGCAAAGTTCGATTGGTATGTGTGTTCGTTTGAAGTTTCCATCATATTACGGCTTCTCGCATGAGAGTTTCGTGTTGTGGTGGTAGTGTTCTTTGCGATAAGCCGGTCGGGCTGTAGTATTTAAGTATATGTTAGCTATGTCGATTCAGGATAGAACAACTCATCTCATCTGCTTTCTGCCCTAGTATAGTCTCGGCTGTGGATGTGCCCCACATTGATATCAATGTGTCATATGAATACACATTATGTGTAACAATTACCTGCTGCAATGCTTTATGTGATGCATGTATCTTTTTTCCTTTTTTTTTTTTAACATCTTCTTTGGCAAATGTAGCCAGTGCCAGAGGCCTTGTCAAGCTGCTGCGAAGTGGCTTTTTGCTCCAGTCCTGGCATTTTGTGTTCTCTGTAGGGACTGAATGCCAAATAAACTGTCTCTCTTTCTGTATTACGTGGCCTTAAAAAAAAAATGTGACAGTGCCAGAAAGAGAGGCCCTTCCATCAAATACTGACACCCCCCTGTATGAACAGCCGCTATTTGCCATAGGTGTGCTGCTGCTGACTGAAACAGAGGCTGTACCATCATCGATCAGCATACCCATTAGAACCATCTGTGCAAATTCTGTGGTGCATGCAGTAAAAGTTGAATGGAGCTTTTCTCCTTTTGTTTTTGAAAACAAGGACATTGAATAATTATGTCACGGGTACAGCCGGAAAGCAAATGTAAGGCTGTAACGAAGCCGAGCCTGATATCTCGTTTGTCTTGCCCATAGGTCGGCAAAAAATATGGAGCTCAGTCAGACTCACTCATGGAATATATTTTGCCTTTAGGGCTGACTCAGACTCGCCAAAATTTTCCTCAACCGGACTCACTCAGACTAAAATTTTTCTCGACCGGACTCACTCGGACTCAGACTCACCTAAACATTACTCGCTCAGTCTCACTCAGACTTAGACGGCTAAATGTGAGTCTGAGTGAGTCTACTCATGAGTTCGTTAGCGTATAATTAGCTTTTTCGATCAGGATGTCAAAGCACTGAAACGCCAATATCTCGCATAACCGGTGCTCTGCGTATGCATTTTGAGCTCGTACCTTCACATATGAGTTATCAGTGACTGCAATCTAGTAAGGACATTTCTATTGAAATATATGACTCGCACGAAATATTTTTATAAAGAATTTCTTTTGAAAGATTTGGGGGGGAGGGGGGGGGGAGCGGGGTCAAAGCACGCCTCTGATCAATTATAAATATTGAGCTGGCGTATGAACGCTAGTGCGTTGAAGTATCTGTGAGTAGAAGTGAGTATCAACGTGACACGTCATAAGGCTGATAGTAATGCTGAAGTTGAGTAGTTATCACCATAGGTCGGCAAAAATTTTGGAGCTCACTCAGATTCACTCAAGAAATCTATTTTGTGCTTAGGGCTCACTCGGACTCAGATTGACCAAAATTTTCCTCAACCGGACTCGACCGGACTCAGACTCCCTAAAATTTGTCTCAGTCGAACTCACTCGGACTCAAACTCACCAAAATATTACTCGCAAGGACTCACTCAGACTCACGGTTTGATATGAGTCTGAGTGAGTCTGAGTCACTCGACTCATGAGTGAGTTTGCCGACCTATGGTCTTGCCGTTGCTGGTGATACACATGTTGGTTTTGATTGTAAGTCGACCCCCCAACATTGGATTTCAAATTTAAAAACAAGGGGTCAGAGTACAATTTTGTAGATATGGTACGAGACCATATCCTACTATGGCACTATGCTACTTTGCATCTTGTGTATGCTACTTTGCATCTTGTTTATGCTACTTTGCATCTTGTGTTATGTTAATTCTATTGTCTTTTTGTTTTTATAGAAAGCACGTCTATTAAAGTCAAAGAAGGATGAAGGCAACGAGGCATTCAACAAAGGGAACTTCCAAGAGGCATTTAACATTTACACAAGTGCTCTAGAAGTGGATCCCAGCAACAAACTTGCAAACTCAAAACTGTACTTCAATCGTGCAACTGTCTGCTCAAAGGTATGTGCTGTCCACAACTGGTACATACAAGTGACTATAATGCCTAGAACACAGGAGAGTCCTGTGCACTGATAAAATTGAGACCGACATTAACAAACACCTGACTTGATGGTGCACTCTTGAGTTGCTTCAGTCTGCACAAATTACGCCTTTTGCAATGTATTGTCTGAGGTTGAAAAAATTGCAAAAGGAATAAAGAAATTTGCAATACAAAGTGAAAATGTCATGTTTGCCACTGTCCACAGACAGTATCATGTTGTCGTTGTTGGGGTCCTTTACACAATCAATATTCCACATTCGTCAAAGGGCTCTGTAAAAATCTCAAATGGGATGTTGACCAAGCACTTTCTTAGTTTGTCTCATGACACCGAAATCCTCTGGAATGCTGAAAACATACCACATGGCTTGTTGCTGCTAGCTGAGCATGTAAAATAATAAACCTTTTGAATAAGGTTTTGTAATCAAAACATATAGCGGAACGTTGGCGTTCTACACGAGAGCTTGTCCTGTCATCATCTGGTGATGACAAAAAGGACTACTAGGCTTGCTCTGACGGTAGGCCATTTCAGATGCAGTTTTGATTTCGTGATTATGTGCACCACATCAGCCATTTCTGTACCATTTTCTTGAGGGGATCGAGGGGCGGATGCCTTAGAATAGGGCAAATTCTGTAAATATGGTAGACTCAGTAATTCAAAGTTTTAATTAATTCAAACAAAAGATGAATTTTCATTTGGCCCACTATGTTTTCAGTGTATTTTAAAGTTGCTTAATTAAAACTGCCCTATTGCACAAATTTGGTTAATTCAAATTTTTTGCTTGTTTTGCTTGCTGGAAATACCTTCTACCTTTGTTGCTTCTAGCTGAACATTTTGTGTTTTCATGTCACTAGCCGTCGCAAGCAAATAAGGCCAATTGCCTGATTACAAAAGTGTTAAACTAGCCAAACCACACTCACCAACAATCTCATGCTGGCTGGGAAAGGGGGGGGGGGATAAACCAAGGTGGCCTGGCCTGTGTCATGCAGGAAACAAGCCTAAGCATGGGAAGGGGCTATAAGCTGTTGCGGGACATAACACATTTCGTACCTTATTTACACACATTGTGTAATAGCGAGTACCAGTGTGATTGCCTATGTCTAAAAACTTCACTGGCAATCATGCAGAGCTGTTTGTGACGTTGCTGCAGCAATGGGGAACAATAAAAGTTGCAACAGTAGTTGGTATTTTGCCCCCAAGTCGAACTTATGAGTACTGCAGACAAGATCCTGAGCTCTGCTTGAGTTTGAATTTTAAAGTCTACTGTATTTACTATAATGTAACATTATTGCTGGAAAATCTTCCTAGGACAAGATGAAAATATCCATTTTTGGTGGTGGATAATGTGTGGTGCATTGTTTCTTAGCACTGCAAAAATGGGCGCTGTACTTTTTTTTTTTTTTTGAGTCCCCATTTGAGTGGCTGCATTTGCTTATTAAAGCAACAAAAGTTTTGTTTTACAGTTAATATAACAAACATCACAGTATAACGAAATTCTCAATATAATGAAGTCCTCCAGTTTTTATAATTTCATGTCCTAGAACACCATGTATTTTGAACCTCCATACAACAAAGCATGTTTATCTGCGATTTCAGTGTAACAAAGTTTCCCTGCCACCGCAGAGGAAGACCAAGGCAATAAAATGGGGCTTGTGCTGGTTCCAGTGGTGACATTGTTGTTATGCACGTGGTTTTTGGTAATGCATTTTTTAAATCACACGCTGCATGACAGAGAGCTGCTGCTGCAACTGCAGGGAAAGAGCTCAGCTCAGTGCACTCCTTGCCTTCAAAGCAGTGGAGAGGGAGAGCATGCAACTGATGTGTGGTGTAATATGGGAAACCTGGCATCACGCAATACCTAGCGTAGTTCTGTAACCTGTGCCTGGCCTGCCCTGCTTCAGTGCCCCATTTAGTGTTTTTGTTATTGCCGTGTGTAAAGTAACAAGCATGAGTAGCTGTAGAGGTGGCAAGAGCAAACACCGCAAGCTGTTGGCTATCTTGCGAGTGATCATGATCGTCTAGGAAACGCGTGTCACTGACTTGGCTGGTATCTTGCAGGCCATCTCGATCAGTGAGAAAAATGACGACACCGCTTTCGCAGAGCTCACTCGCCATGATACCGTACCCAAAAGAAGCTAGAATAAATTCCCAGGCGAGAGCAATCATTTACACCAAATTAAAGTTTTTGTTAATTATGCACAAGTTTTAGGCAGCCAGCCAACATTATTTGGCGCTGGTTGCAATTACCAGCCGTACAACTATAAGCTCTATAAGATTATGTGGATGTTTTGCGACGAAGTGGACTTACAAGACTTCTGTAGAATGAATGCACAGTGGCGACCCAAATTCACGACATCAGTGCGAGTCACACTTGCTTGATTAGGCGCGCGAAGCCGCAAAACAGAAAACATGGCTGCCATAAATGGAGGTGCCATAATTCAGGTTGTCGCCATGCTTTCATGCAATTCTATACTGCAGCTCTTTTGTTTTTGTGGCATGCGACGGTTTCTGATGCTTCACATTCATTAGACTGAGTGGAAGGCAAGTACTTCAGTTCGGTAAATATAATAGCGTCGACGTCGCACTACTCTGGGCAGCACCCTAGCGGTGCAGGTGTGGTCCAGTGTGGTGCGAAATAGGCTGTAGGATAGGCACAGTAGCTTAGCTTAACCCGTATTACCACATTGTGCTACACGTGCAATTTTTTCGGCCCTATGCGTGATGCACCAGCACTGTGTAGAGGACTTCGCTGGCGTAGCATCAAATTGTTTGCCAGATTTCAGCTTCTACAGGACTTTGGCACTTTCCGTGTAAAAAAGAATCATTCAGTGACTATACTTTGCATGCAAGGTCGAATTTCAATTTAAGAAAGTTTCAGTATACTGAAGTAAATTAAACTGTATATACTTGTGTGTGTGCTGGCTGGAACCTACAGTCAAGTTAGATTAGCCAGGAAAATAAAATCACCGGTCGATTCTCAAAATTATACTGTAATTCAATCGCAGAGTTTTTACATGATGTGCTAGAGTCGTTTTTGACACCGTGGGTAACAACGTGTTCGTACTGTTGGAGAATAGGTGTGTGACAAGGAATTTAGTAGAGTGTACGACTGGGTGTGTTGGTCAAACATGCTCAAGATTTTGTCACAGCCCAAAAACACCAGAGGGGACAGAATAGAGAACAGGGTCCTCTGTTCTCTTCTGTCCTTTCTGGGGCTTGTGCACTGTTTCGAAATTTTAAGTGTGCAACATGAAGGAAATGACAAATTAATGCCATGCAGTCACAGGTTCGGTGTTGGTACAATTGTTTATGGCACACGTGGCCATACAGTAGTATCTAATAACTGTGCATAAAAATAGAAAATGACTAGTTCCCTGCAATATTGATTGGTTTACATTTTGTTTGCTGTAGATGTCTTGATAATGCCTATGGGTATAGGCTTCCAGTAACCCCACTTATACGTTCATAATATAGTTCCTTGTTAAAATGGACTTCTTGGTTCTCAGTCAATTTGTTGATTTTAAAGGGGCCCTGCAACACCTTTCTTTGTTATATTGGAATAGTCCCATTATTGACGTATGACTCTTCACGAGCCATATGCCGCAAAAATTTTTCGAATCCGTCAAGTCTAAGTGGTGTTACCAAATTATAGAGATCACGTTCCGCAGCTTTCTCTCTCAACTCAACGCAGCGAGCGCGCGGAAAGCTGCGTGCGGCGTGAGGGGAGGGAGGGAGGGCGGAGGTGCGAGGAGGCGACGTCAGCGCCGGCGGCATTTTTTTTCATTTTTTTCTCTCTGGCGTCTCGGCGCAACCACGTGGTCTGTGCCGCCACTTCCGGTCGGCTTGCGTCGTTCTCGTCGAGCGGAGTCGATCGCGCTGTGTATCGCGCGTGCTTGAAAACTGCGCGTCGGTTTGGTAATGTTGGGTGTGCACCTCGAACGCCGTAGTGTTTTCATCGCTCTGCCAACCATGGAAGCAAACGTGCGCGCTCGTTTGGAACGAATGACAGCTGAGATCGGTTTCGGCCCATACTCCGATACACCGCCTCGTAAGACGGCACTGGCAGACGACCCCGAAGCGCCGCCATTACCGGACGCCAGCATTGTAATCGGAGACACGCTGCGCCCGTGCCTCGGTCGGTCGTGAGAACGTGCCCACGATGCAGTTCTCAGCTGACGAGGCAACACTCGAACGGCTGCCACTCTCAACGGCAACCGGCGATGGTCAAAAGCACAGAAATATTCACGTTTTCGGCACTGCGCATGGCGAAGAAAACGGAACCACGCAACTACGAGCAGGCGAGCTGTCGGTGAGACCGGAAGTGCTAATATTAATGTTTGTTCGGTGTTTTTAACGCGATAACATAATATAAACGTACATATTATCTACTTATTGAACTCAAAATTAACAACGAAAGTAATAATGAGGGTGTTATCGTGATTATAACATCAGCCAATGGTGGAACTGCGGACAATCGCGTCATATTTTGCGGACTAATACATCATTTGTCGAGAGAAGAGGGAGCGATTTTCAGCTGACTTTGAGAATTTATTGTAAATTCCAGGCTGTGCGCATCGCTATAATATTTGGCTGGCGTGTTCTCGGGAGCCTCGACTACCGATCGGCAGCGCTTTTTGAGCATGCTCGAAATGTGTTGCACGGCCCCTTTAATGCATCTCGATTAAAAAGGGAGTAAGCTTTCTAAAATTAAGTTCTATAATTAAAGGGACTGTCTATTGCTCGTAAAAATTTTTTAGATTGGGGTTAAAATGAGAAGATTGCGTATCACGTCAGCGGCAACGATTAAACAAGAAATTATATTTTTAATACTATACCTAACTCTGACAGGGGTGAAAAAGTTACCCCTAGCATCACCCATCAGCGATGTGGGTCAACCGATTCACAGAGGTTAAAAAAAAAGCTACACAGATTGACTTGATTTGCTTGAAAACAAATACCGTATTTACTCGATTCTACCGCGCCCTCGATTGTAACGCGCACCCGTTTTCCGCGACCAAAAAAAAAAAAAAAGTAATACATCGATTGTAACGCGCACCCATTTTTAGTGAGAGAAAAGAACAAAAAAAGTCCGTAGGAGTCAAACTTCGCACATTCAGAAGAACAAGCATTTGGGTTTTAAAGAACTAAAGTTTCAGAAAAGTAAAACACAAAGTCAAAAAGCGGGCCTTGCCGCTAAAACTGTCACCACTACGGCGGCGATACGAGTCGCGTAATGGATCAGTCCTCGTCGCTGTCGGACAACTCCTTATCGCTGTCAACGCTCTTCGATTTCGGGAAACCGGCCCTGCTTTGGTCCACTGAAACCTTTTCGTGAAGCTTTGCTGTAAAAAATCTGCTTCTGTTTGCGCCAGTCTCGCACGCACGTTTCGGGAACTCCGAACGACCGCGATGCGGCCCGATTTCCGTCCGTCTCTCTGCACAAGTAATAACTATTCTTTTAAATGCGGCATCGTGGTACACTCGTCGAGTATTTGGAGTCGGCACTTCCATGCCGTCGATGCGAACGCAGAACGGGATGACAATCTCCTCAGCACACGTACGAACTGAAAAAATGGCAGAAATCGTAGGAGGCGGCCATTTTGAAATGTTGATGGCAATACGATAACCGAGTTTCTTTTTTTTTTTTTTTTTCGGTACTCGATTCTAACGCGCATGCGATTTTTGGACTCGTTTTTCCGGGAAAAAGGTGCGCGTTAGATTCGAGTAAATACGGTATATGACATAAAATTGCATTTTATGCAGAAAGGCGCCAATCAGTGGCACTTCTTTAGAGTTCGTCTGCTTCAGTTCATCACAATGAAATATTTCTTACCTCAGTAAAGAAGCCTTCATTGTGGTGAGGCCACATTTTGTCACTAAAAGCTTCTTTGCTGAGGGGCCTGCACTGAAGGCTTCCTTGGTGCTTCGTCAGCAGTTTGACGTAAGTTGCGTCAGCTACATTCATGCGTATGCTGCACCTGACCCCGAACAAGCACTTCACCTTGACTCCTGGCTTACGTAATGTTTGCATGCGTGTTGTCACCCGCATGCCGCGGAGAAACGTGAGCAAGGTGCCCGTCACCAGCAGATTATATGCAGTAAAAAAAAAAGGCCATCCTGGGTCAAAAGTCGTCAGTGCAGTAGAAATTTTCGAACCATGCCTGTGAGTTCTCATTTGTAGTAATGTACCAGTATTCACCGGTGCTGAAGTCACTTCGCGGCACGGTCAACTCCCTGGAGTTCTACAGTGAAGATTTTGCGTTCAGGTACCGCTTCACCAAGGCGTCCATGTTGGCTGTCATGTCAGATATGCAACACAAACCACCTAAATGTAACTGAAAGACAGCAGGGTCCTTCTGTTCTGTGAAGCACATTAGGTCACATGTTTGGCGTGAGTGAAACCACTATAGTTCGTTTCACAACATCAGCATACCGATGCTGCTGGAATGCGCCAAGTTTTCCGCTTGACTGCCGTGGTTTTTAACGTTGACTAAACAAAACTGGAAAGTCTGTGATATTAATGCTTTATTTGACCAATTGCGTGCTCTGTAAACAACTACTATGGTAATCTTATTGTTGAACAAGAACGCATTAATCCCGTAAGAACTGTATGTGGGTCCAGTTCTTTGATTTTCATCAGCACGATTATCATCGTGTGCAGTAACCAGTGTTGCGGGCATCCCTACACCATCTGAAGAAGACAACGTAGATTTCTACTGGCTTTCCACAGAAACCGCTGCAACGTTGGGCACTTCAGACGGTGCGCTTTCTATTACGATACAAAACAGGCAATGAAGGACGGAAGACAGTCCCTTTAAATATATGTTGCTTAGCATTCGAGTGTCATAGCATGGCAGAGCTGTAACTCAAATGCACTCCAACAGAGGAGGACTGAAGTAGAGTTAGAAACAGCTTGTTAGCAGAAGCTAACAAAAGGAAAGTTCATTTTTCAGTTGGGAGTTTAATTCCACCTATGATTTCCTCTCTGGTTCACAGATTAACAAGCTCAATCAAACAGTTGAAGACTGCACTACTGCCATATCCTTGAATGAAGATTACCTGAAGGCCTACATGAGACGTGCCAAAACGTAAGTCTTGTGCATACTACAAGGGTCTGCATGCTCTGGACTTCATTAATGCAGACATACCATCAACAAAATGTTTGCTTTTTGTGTTTGCAGCTACATGGATCTGGAAATGTACGAGGAGGCCGTTCGCGACTATGAGCGCATCTTGCGGAAAGACCATACTCGAGGTACGTTTTATTTCTTTATCCAAGTATTTTCACCATAGCAGTAGCACCTTCGTGCAAGCTGGGGTACGATGTGAAAAAGAAAATGAAAAACTGCAAGGCTTTTTTATGCTTTAATATGGAGGAATTGCCTCATACGTTAAAACCACTGAATTCTCCTGCATCTTTTAACTTGCAAATAATGGCTTTACCATATCTTCGCTACTATATTATGGCGTACCAGCCAACTCTGCCGATTTGTCTGGGAGACTCCCGATTTGTGACTACTCCTCCCGATTGTAAGGGCATGGCCATAAATCTCCCAATAAACAGCCCTAACCCCACCTGAAATAAAAATAACAAAGGACAGCAGTTCTAAAAATTTTCTGTGCTTGAGAAATATCCTCAGCTTACCGTGAGATCCTCTCCTCTACCCACTGATGCAAAGGCAGGGGAGGCTGCAGTGTTTGTGTGTGGCCTTGGTTATTTGCGTTTTGGCGTGTTATCTTTAGCTTTATGAGGAACTCGCAATATCGTCACACTGCAGCACACTCTAAATTAGCTTCGCCTTCGTACCATGCTATCGTTAAAGCAAGCTAAGTGTGGGAAGGGCCTACTAGATTTCACAGGTAATTCACATTTGGCCCTGCATGCGTGTTCAATTAATGTTCAATTTCACATGTGCACTATAGTTACAAGTACCAGTATGATTGCCGGCGTTCATAGGTCAGCAAAAAATGTGGAGCTCACTCAGACTCGCTCACCAAACATATCTTGCCCTTAGGCTCACTCAGACCCAGACTCGCCAAACTTTTCCTCATCCCACGGAGAAAGAAACATTTAGGAGGTGCAACTCCGCTACTTCAGGCGACCAGATAACGTCACATTGCTGGAGAGCCACTTCATGCTGGCGGCGTCTAGTGGCACGCAAGGGAAATGCCGCCGTTTCGATTTCCAAGGGATCCGGCCAGGCGCGTTGCTCCCGCTTCACCGCAGTCACGGAGCATGGACGCGGAGCGCGTTCGGCCGCGTTCGTTTCTTGCTCAACCTTTTCCCTGCAAGACTTGCGCCCGCTTGTGCAAGTTTCATCAAAATAGCTGCGTCCCATCTCAGGCTAGCAAATGCCGAAGAAGAGCAGCAGCATTATTACAGCCACGGTCGCTACATAAAAAGAAAGGCTACTGAGAAGGGAATCCACATAGAAAATTTGCATGCCCGCTGAAGAAAACACCGCTGTCGTCTGCTCACAAACGCTGCTAAAGAGAACACGCGCGTGCTGCCATGCTCGCCCGGCCAGTAGCACTTCTTTTTCTTTTTTGGCGGTTGCGGCTTCGCGCCGCCAATTGAAGTGCCGTCGGCTCACATTATTTTTGTATTTTTGTGATGTTATCTGGACGCCCGCCGACGCCCGTTCTAATGGGAGTTTCGCCTCCTAAATATTTCTTCCTCCGTGCCTCATCCGGACACACTCGGACTCAGATTAACCAAAATATAATTTCACTCGGACTCACTCAGACTCTCGTCTCAATGTGAGTCTGAGTGAGTCGTCTCATGAGTTCGTTAGCCTAAAAATAGCTTTTTCTACCATAGTGTCAATGCTCTTTAACAACAATATCTCACATTATCGGTGCTCTGCTTAGCACCTTTTGATCTCGTACCTTCAAACACAAGATAACAGAGTTTTCAATTCAAGAAGGACCTTTTTATTGAAAGAGTGACTCACGTGAGATATTTTTATCGATAACTTTCTGTGAAAAAGTTTGCGGCGGGGGTCAAGGCACGTCTTCCCCCTCTCTCACCGCAACCCGCGCCTCTGATCAATAAATATAGAGCTGACGTATGAACATTAGCGCGTTGAAGTATGTGGGAGTATACGCGAGTATAAACATGAGCGATAGAAATGCTGAAGTTGAGTATATAGGACCATAGGTCAGCAAAAAATGTGGAACTCACTCAGACTCACTCATGCAATATATTTTGCCCTAAGGGCTCACTCGGACTCAGACTCGCCAAAGTTTTCCTAAACCGGACTCACTCAGACTCACCATAATTTTTTTCAACCGAACTCACTCGGACTCAGACTCACAAAAACTTACTCACCTGGACTCGCTCAGACTCACGTCTCAGTATGATTGAGTGAGTCTGAGTGAGTCTACTCATGAGTGAGTTTGCCGAGCTATGCCGGCGTGTAGAAAAAGCGTTACTGCAACCACATAGAGCTGTGTATGGCATTACAGAAACAAGAAATAAAAAAAACTGTGCGTCTTTTTTTTTTTTTTTTCTCCTTCTTCATTCCGTTCTCTCCTTGTCTTGCAATTCTCTCAATTTTCAAAGTTCCTATGTTGGCAGGTATGTTATGGCCATAATGCAATAAGTTACCTTAATCACTACCACTTCCTCTGCTCCACAGCAGTCATGATAGACATTGTTCATGCCTAATTCATCGGGGTTAATCACTCATTCCATGAAGATTGCTTAGGTACATCACACCATGCAGGCACGATGCCATGTTGTGCCCAACACTTGCCCTCATACTGAAGCGTACGCGATTAACTCGTTGGTAGATATGTTCGTGGGTGTCGGGGGTAGAGGCTGCATAAAATCAGAACATCCTAATGTGGTGCCACACTCGTTTGGGGTAGCATGGTACTGACAGTCTTAAAACCAACTCTCTTGGCTAAAAGTGGGAAGGGAGGAGGTACGTGTTAAATGAGACATGTAGATGCTGAAATCATTCATTGTGAGCTGCCATTTGCACTTCAAAACCCTCTTGGGGCAGGTGAAAGTGGGCGTTTTCAGCAGAAGACCACACATGTTTAAAGCATTAACTGTACTCTAAGTTCTACCAAGACAGACATTGCCATTCAGTGGCTTACTGTTGGGGTAGGCAAATGCATGCTCACCAGTCAAGTTTGAAAATATTTTATTTTTGTTTGTTTTACAATACATCATTGTCATGATGCTTGGGGCCAAAGGCAACATTATATAGCCTCTAGCACCATATCAGCATTCATTGCACAAACACTTGCATAAAAACCTAAAGTTAACGTACAGCACATATCATTACAATGGATGTTTTTTTCTTTCTGTTAAATCTGCATGGAATTTCTTGTAGCTTTGTGTTACAAATGGGTGGATGCCAGTTTTTGCTATCACATAACCCTTCGTCCCAGGGCCGTACCCAGGAATTTTTTTCGGGGGGGGTTTGCGTGTAGAACGGCTGCCATTTTTTAAGATTTATACTGGCTTATTTTCGTGAATAAAACAAGTACATCGCTTACTTGTAATAATTCGATGGTACTTTTCAATTATTTGTACCCAAATAAAGAAATTGGTATGTCAACCTCAAATTCTGGTTAAAGCAAGGAATAAGTTTGGACAATAGCACCACCAAAGCCGGGGACACCGCGACCAACGGCTCCTGATGAAGTAACACAATGTAACCGCGGTACAAAAACGGTATGTATGTGTTACAAGCTGCCACTCTAGCGTCGCCAGCGCGAAGTCGGCGACGGGAATGGCAGCAGGTTAGGTCGTTCCGTACGTAAGCAGAGACAGTGAAGAGATCAGAGACGTGTGTGGGGAAAAACAAAACTCTAGTGATATTGCAGCACTGCAGAGGAATCTAGGAATATTGCAGAGGAATCTAGTACAACACTTAATACCAACTAACAAAATACATATGAAATCAATAAATCAGCTTACAAGAGAGAAGTATTACAAACTACACAAAACTAACCAACAATAAAACTACAGATGAGAAAGTCTGAAGGTATAAACAGGTGAAGGGATACCTGTGATGACCGGCAGCGTTGAGTCCACGACGATCGGATGCGAGAAGTTAGAGAGAGTTCTGGCACAACTGCGATGTCGGCGGTGTTGCAGCGCTGGTGTTTCCGGGAGGCTAGTGCTTGAAGCCGATCTCGGGCAGGTTGAGCTTACTCGAGATTCAAGTAGCGATGCCTACGTTACAGACGTTAATTTCGCGTCACAACTAGACGAATGGCTAAGTTTAGGTGGCCAGCCGATACGGAGCCACAACCACTTAAGGGATACTCCGTCCGCTTCATCGGTTCGAACTTTCTTGAAGTAAGACGCAAGACTCCTTTGCTTCGTTGTTGCAGAGTGTCTTTTCATTTTGCTGCCGCAATCCTGTGCACGCACACAGAAGTGGCCAGTGGCTCCAAAAAGACGTTTGCGACTGCTTCGACTGCCTGGCGTGAACGGCGGGCGATGTTTTCTTCCTCTCTTATCCACTTTACAGTGGCTAGAATGTAGAAGTGTGATGAACGCGCCGGCTCCCGCGTGGCGCATGTGTTTTCTGAACGCCGCTACAGCTGGTGTGCATGCAGGCCCATTATTGTACTCCCGCTGCAGCAAACTGGATTAACGCTACTTAAAGACCTTTTCACAGAAGACTCCATGGGCACTGCATACTCCCCTTAATATACGTGAACCCCCAAGAATGCACTGCCGAGACATTTGCACTCCCGTGGTACAGTCCAGAAAGGAGCTGTTGCTCCGTTCCTGTGAAAAAGTCACCTTTTCACAGACGGCTCCCTGGGCGCCTGCATAATTCTCTCTGGGCTGCGCTAATTAAATAGCCGTGACCCCCCAAAAATGCACTTTGTAGGCTGTGACGTCAGCCTCTGTACTCCCGCGCGCAGCCCAGCTTGGCGGCGTTCTTTCTCTTCTGTGAAAGTTGACCGCTGGTGCCGGACTGTGTGCCGGCTGTATCCTCGCTTTGTGCGCTTTGTAGGGAGGCGCATATACCTTCTGTGTACAGAAGAGGTAGATTTCCTTGCGTGTGGTTAAGGTTGTTCGAAGTTGCTCGGATATGCCAGTCTTTCAGTAGATGTCATCTTCGATGATTCGTTTCGGTGGCGAGGACTACAGTTTGAGAAAAGCTTACCCTGCAGCCTGCGTCCTCGGAATGCGCCGCTGAGTTTTTCCGCTTAGGGGTTTCGTTCCCTGGCAAATTTGCGCACGTCGTGTTGGTGTTGCCGTTGCTGTCGAACTGTTTACCTTCACAGAAGGAGACGCGCTTTTCGTAGGAACCCAAAGCCTACACGTGCGGTCCGCACAGGCGGATAACTTCTCCAGCGGCAATGCACAAGGAAAGCATCTGGAATCAATAAAGGAGCTGCTACGGGGTGAAAGACTCGAAGGAACGCGAGGGCGAAGTGCAAAGCTGTACAAATAGGGCAGGTGCGCGTGCGGGGGAGGGAGCGCTGAGGTGTTCTGGTAAAAGGGTAGGTTTGAAGAAAGGAAGAAGAGGGAAGCAATGCCAGGAAAGTTGCAGTGTAACTTTGGCAGCTGGTGGTCGCTGTGAAGGCGCGTGAATATTTTAGTATCACCCGAAAAGTTAAAGCATCAAAAAAATTTCGGGGGGGGTCAGAACCCCCTCAACCCCCCCCTAGTTACGGGCCTGCTTCGTCCACCCTTACGGTATATTCCACAAAAATGATTCGCCAAAACGTTGTTGAAATGTTTCATATGAGTTCGATATAACTAGGCTATGTATTTTGAAACATTTAATTTTGTTTCTCGCATTTGTAATTTCTTACCGAGGGAATGATCCCAGTCAAGACAATACTGTGGCAGTCTCTGAACCACATTCATACCAATTACGAAGGGTCATAAAGTTTAAGATGGCTTTCACTATGGCTGTGGGTCTTGGGGCCTTATTCTTCAGGGCCTACTATGTAAGAGTGCACGCAAGCAGACTCAGTAGCATCCACTCAAAGTGAAGTGAGTAGGGCACTTGCAGTAATCCCCCACTCCCACGTCTCTTTTCCTTTTTTTTTTTTCCCCCTCATGATCATAGCACATAGCTTTTAATCCTTATCATCGAATCTTGTGACAAAATGCATCAGTGCAAGTATTAAATTAATAAATGTATTCTTAAAGCTTCACGAGACTGCTCATGGTGCCATGGTCCATAAGACCATGGCACCATGAGCCATGTCACAAATCCAAAGTCTGATGCTATGTACTCTCACGGGTTTAAAAAAAATTGTACTTTCCTGTATTTTTGGTTTTTGGCCAGTGTCATACCTGCACGTTTTGTTAGTGTTGGAAGAGGGCGGTATGAAAAATTAAGCATGCCATTCTTCTGATGTGCCTCTGCCTCCCTCCTCCCTGATCATGATTTGTACAGTTTTGGTACATACATTGATATATATTTGGCACCATGGCATTTAATCACATGAACATCCTAAAAAGGACAAAATGTGGCAGAAGATTTGAAGCCGTGTTGCGTAGAACTCAACTACTACACATTTGCTTGACCAAAAGCTGTGAATTTGCAAATATGGGATATAGCATGTATAGTTTCACTGGCATTGTTGTGGTTATGCATCGGCAAGTCTCTCTCAATCTGTTAATGTAGGTAGTTACTGGCAGATTGCAGTCTCTAGAGGCACATGTGGTTCCACCTGTGCTAAACTACATTGCTTTTAGTGTACTGCCTCAGGACTGAGCGTTTTTCCTTTGTTTTCACAGAAAACAAAAGATTGCTGGATCAGGCAAAATTAGAGCTGAAGAAGAGCAAGCGCAAGGACTATTACAAGGTTCTTGGAATACCCAAAGATGCTACTGTCGATGACATCAAGAAGGCTTACAGGAAACGTGCCCTCCTGCACCACCCTGGTGATTGTTTTATATATATTTTTTATACATTTCTTTATATGTATATTTTGTTTCTAAGTGAAAACACATGCAAGCCTCTGTTCCAGTATTTTAACCCATATATGCGCAAACTCAGAAAAAATGACAAAACAAATATTTTTTTCACAAAAAGTGTACTTCTACCCTCAAAAGAAAGCACAAGTTCTTTAGTTACTGCCAGGTAAATGCAACACTGTTTTTCAAGCCATCCTATACATATTGGACACTGGGCATTAGGGGCGCTATGTGCGGGTGTGGTAAGCCTTGAAACATTTCACATGCACACGGACATTGTACTTCTTCCTCTCCATGACGTCTTTCATACAAAGCATGCATTTGCCCGGAGAAAGCGGTCGGCATTTCACATGCACTTCTTCCTCTCCATGGCGTCTTTCACACAAAGCACGCGTTTGCCCGGAGAAAGTGATCGGCACGTGGCAGCATGAAAAGCAAGCAATGTCTAGGCTTGCACACGTTGAGAATGAGGCCTGCTTGATGGGCTGTAGGTGGCGCTAGTCATCAGCTGAAGAAATAGCGATGTTAGAGTGCATCAAAGAAGCGTCCTATATGTAGGACACTGGGCATATATGGGTTAATTCAAAGGTAAATGAAAACGGAGCAGATGCATAACAGGAACCAATGGTGGTGCTGGCATGGCATCGAACACCTCTGATACATGCACCCCCAATAAAATTGTGCTACTGTCGGCAAAGTCTATTCATGGAGTATATGATGGGATAAGAAGAGGAAGAAGAGGTACACCTGTATTTCCAGGAGAGCACTGGCCAAGGACCAGTCTTTAAAACTGTGTCAAATTTGCACAGAGGTATGGAAGGGCTAATTTGGCGGCACATGACCAGCAGTTTGCAGCAGTCTGTGCAGTTTTCAGGCCATTGCATTGGGCCGACTGGCTAGGAAACTACTAATAGTTCGTAATACCATGTGGCTACCAACTACAGTTTTGATGTCTTGTCCTAATTTAACATAAACATCTCTTCGGCTGGGTGAAAGAATTTTAGACGCTGGTCTGGCACAGTTTCAGATGGACTCAACATCTTGAGAACCTATTCGCTCCCTGCCTCAGAGGATGACTGCTTCCGTTGTGAAAGCAGCATCACTGTTTTCCTGTTTTCCTTCTTTCACCCCGGTTCCTCATTTCTATCATGTCACAAAGGCTTTGTGCAAATACAGTGGGCAGCGTCTCCAAGTGAGCAGTTGCTGAATGTGCCACAGCTCAAAGAGAGACCTCCTTCCCAGATTTGTCTCTGTGTCTATGACAAAAGAACCATTGAAATGGATTACACTGTCACGATTCCCAGAATGCTCTATACTTTGCATGTCGTTCTTGTGTCGGTGGATTTTGTCATACAGGCTCTTGCTTTCACCGATATAACAGGCAGCACACTATGAGCATGACAAACGATTCCCTGCATTTTTCTTTTTTTAGATGGTCAGTGTTTTTTTGGACGTGATAGGAGGCAGTTGAGCATTCGCACTGGTTTGCAAGTCACCTTGGCACCTTCTTTCCCAAGAAACCTGAATTGTTGCCGGCAGGAAGGTGTTTTGGGAGAAAATGGGCTTGGATGTAGTGGTACTTTCAGAGACATTTCTGTGACAGGGTGGTTGCTTTCTGAACACACGGCCGATGAGGGCTTGTGTGCATCCGTATCTCCTTAGTTCGGCAGTTGCATACCTCTCCTCTCCTCATTCGATGTACAAATTGTTCTTGCACAGGATAAGAGAGGCGGCTCGTGTGCTGGGAGACCGCAAGTGTGTTGGGCACCCTTGTGAATAAGGACATGGTGAATAAGACAGTGTATAACTGCTCACTGTCACTTCTTTCATGTGTTCCACGGAGTGGCTGGTGTTGCGTGTGTGGGCTGGTGTTCTACCCACAAGCAGAGCCAGAGTCCTGTGAAAATATTTGAACGACCCACAGAGTGGAGAGATTGTGGAATCCGCAATTGGACGGAGTGGGAAGTTGGGTTTGTGGATCTTGGGAAGCCCACAAAATCCCAGCTCAGAGCCGTTTTGGCAGATGTGTCTCGGGTAAATGGATCTTGCTTCTGGCTGTTGTTTGAAGATGTAATACCCCTTATGTTATACCCCTGTTAGGGCCTTTAAGGAATAAAAAATGAATGAATGAATGAATGAATGAATGAATGAATGAATGAATGAATGAATGAATGAATGAATGTCAGTCAGGAGCTTGTTTAGTTCTCTCCAAACTCTTGCTGTGCGGTCCTTCATGAGTTTCTCTTAAGCCAGGCTTTAAAGGAAATTTTGGATCTTTTTGTTGTAACCTTCCCTGTCAAGTAAAACAGTTGCATTTCCCTTGTCTGTGAGGAGGATGACAACCCTTGCATCTTTGAGCACCCGAATCACATTCTTCTCCTCCTTTGAAAAGTTTTATGGATGGCTGTTTTCTACTTTTGGTAGGATACTGATGATCTTAAGTTCTTTTTGCGTCTTACTTATGTGTTGAGTCCTATTTGCACAAGGCTATGCTTTACGCATGTCTTGGAACTGCTCACATTTAAAAAAGACATAAGTACTTTATTGCTGCGCACTTGGCCAATTAGGGATTCATATCAGTGACAGTTATTTGAAGAAGGAAGCAAGACAGTATTTTTCACATTATTTCTTTAAAAGCCATAGTGGCATGGTCATGTAAGTGGTTGTTATGTGTCACGCATACCTTTTTCCTGGTCCCTGCACTTTGGTAATGTGTGCACTCTCCAACCATGCATCACTCTGAATACACTTTGTGTTGACGCAGTTCAACGAAACTGGTGGCTACCTGCATACATACCTGCATACATAGGAGATCAACACTGTAAACAGGGGGGAGACAGCTGCGCATATTGTGCATTTTTGATAGGATGCATTTTCCTGTGCCAGGCTGCTCCAAAAGAGGTTACATGAACCTCTCATGGACGGTGCTACATCGGCCGGTTTAGCCGATGTAGCACCGTCCGCAAGAAAAGCATGTCCCGCACGAGATGGCAGCAAACAGTAGTGCAGCGCGCTTTTGTTGTCGCCTGTTGAAAACGTGCAGTACACTTGACGCTACACCAACTGCACGGCCTAGCAGGTAGCTGAAGGCACTTATTGTGATGTTCTCCTGACAAAGGGTAGCACTGACCTACAGGAAGCTGTGGGGAAGTTCGAAAAGGTTAATAAGCAGACCTACAAAATGTCAAAGCAGTAATCTGCTTAGGCATATCACTGATCTTAGGCAAGGGGCCTATTGCTGTGTAACTACAATTCTTGTGCAATCACAATTTTTTGTTTTAGAGAAGTGTGATGCTTTTTTTTTCTTCTTTTTTTTTCAAATGTTTATGAAGTGAACCTAGTTTGAAGAACCTTTTTTTCAATTATTTCAGATGTTTGTTACTCAGGCTAGATAGGTCGCATGATATGTAAAAAGGTAGTGTAGTTCATACATGGTGATAATGTGTTAAAAAAAAACTTTCTCCAAAGACTTTTTCAGTGTCATGTGTATTCTAAGCCGATTAAAATATGTACTTGTCTCCCCAAGTTGCTACAAATTTGTTCTTTCAAGCTCCTTGTCACGATCTGCCCCAGAATCGCGGACGAGGGTGGGGGCCGAGGCACCCGCATTCAGGGTGGACGACTCAACAGCATGACGGCGGTCACAGCTACTGACCGAGAGCCGCGCTTGTCAATGTTTATTACTGTCTCGGGACAAATGTTGAGTGAAGCTATGCTAGAAAGGGCGCCACATGCTCTTAACACCCCTTCCCCCAATTCTGAACACACACACACAAAAAAAAAAAGCAAAATAAGTCCCAGCCAAGTTGACTGTGGCTTATCCTGGCAAGTAGCGGTCTGGTGCCCTTTAATGTCGAGTGCTCCGCCTGGGCACAGGTATTAGTGGGCTTGGTGTGGCAACGCCAGGTGCTGCCTGAGCCATAGAGCCATACTCATTCCATCTTGAGGGTCGGCAGTGGCTGGCAGTGATGGTAATGCACTTGGCATTGGTCCAACAGGTGGCGCAAAACTGACGACGCCTGTCACCTACGAGGTGGTGGGCGTCTCGTTGGCACCTGGTGTTGCCGTTGATATTGACGGTGCAGGCCGGGTCCTACGGCGAGCCTTCACATGGTCAGCACGTCAGTGCCACGTGGTTCCATCCTGAGCAGCGACGAAGAGCTTGCAGATGAGACCACCTGTCCGGCAGACAGAGGTGGGCCAGAAGGAAAGACCACCTGTCCGGCAGACAGAGGTGGGCCAGAAGGAAAGTTCCTAGCGAAGACTGGCGCTCCCGGCTCCGGTAACGGCCCAAGACGGCACCCTCGGTCAGTGGCCAGCTTCTGCTTTAGCTGCTTGAGAAGCACTGTGGACTGGAGGTCTGGATGCAAAACGTCCAGCGGTGTCTTCACCATCCAGCCTAGCAGGAGCTCACAGTGGGCATGGCCGGTGAAATCATGGGGTGTGGTCGGGTACTGAAAAAATGTGCGGGCAACCTGTGTACGGAAGTCCCCAGCCTGGCTCTTCTTAAGTTTGTCCTTAATGGTCTGCACCACCCGCTCGGCTGCACCGTTAAAAGCAGGATGGTACAGCGGAACCATCATTCGGCAGATTCCGTTCTTCGTCAGCCAGACCAGATACTCCGTGCTGGAGAAAGCAGGCCCATTGTCGGAGACTGACATCCGGCAACCCCTGGGCGGTGAAGACCTGCCGCAGCGCTGCAGCAGTCGCGCCTGCTGACAGCGTGGTGACAGGTAGAACCTCGAGCCACTTTGAAAACGCGTCTACCACCACCAGGAAATAGCGGCCCTTGAAGTGCACTAGCACTGGGGCCTTGGCCATTAGCTCCTAACTGTGCTGGAAGGCCACATCCTGCTCTTTCTTCCACGCCCAATGCTGGCCATCTCGAAGCAGAGTATGCAGCAACTGTAGAGGCGCTGACAGGTTTGGCAGGAACCTCCTGTAGAAGTTCACGAGACCAAGGTAGATCTTAAGCTCTTTCTTGTTTCGGGGCTTCGGCACCTTCAGAACAGCCTCCACTTTGCGAGGGGCCAGGGTCAGACCGGCCTGGGAGATGATGTGTCTCAGGTACTCAACACTGGGAACCAGGAACACGCACTTTTCTCACTTGAGTTTGAAACCAGCATTCTGAAGTCGTGCCAGGACGTTGCGCAGATTCTGCATGTGGTTTCCATCATCAATACCGGTAACCAGGATGGCCAAGTACACCTCCACGTACCTCATGCCCCTGAAAAGGTTGTCCATCTTCCTCTGAAAGATGGCTGGTGCTGAGGCCACGCCAAATGGTAAACGCATGTACTGGAAGAGCCCCATAGTTGTCGATATTGTGACATACTTCCGTGAGGCCTCCTGGAGCACCAGCTGCTGGTAAAGAGTCTCTGAGGTCGAGCTTTGTGAACTTCTGTCCACTAGACAATGCTGACCAGAGATCTTTGATCCGAGGCAGTGGGTACTTTTCGACAGTAGCGACGGGGTTGGTGGGAACCTTGAAATCCCCGCAGATCCTGACACTACTGTCTCGCTTGGGGACTGGAACAGTGGGAGTGGCCCACTCAGAAGCCTTGACTGGCACCAGGATGCCCTCGCACTGTAATTACTGCAGCTCCGGGGTGACCCCGTCCTTCAAGGCGAACGGCAATGGACAAGGCTTGAAAAAACGAGGCCGGATTTCCTCAGGCGCATATATGCCAGCCATCATGCCGGCAAATGTGCCTACCCCCGGCTGGAACAGGAACTGAAAATCTGTTGGAAGGCTTGGGATGTCTTTCACGACATTCAGGGCAGCTTCGTGGTATTCTCGTAGCCGAACACCCAGTGCACGAATCCAATTCTGGCCGAGCAGCGTCAGTGACAACCTTTTGGTCAAATAAAGGGGAAAGGTTGCTTCCCTGCTACCAAAACGGACACTGACCTGGGCTTAACCCTGGACCTGGGAAAGCTTTCCAGAGTAGCTACGCAGCATGATGCTTGAAGCCTCAATGGACACTCCGGGGAAGGTCCGTTTGAACAATTTCTTGGCCATGACTGACACACTGGCCTTGTCCAGCTCCATGGAAATGGGGCACCCGCACACTTCGGTCAGCGTGTACGGTGGCACTGACGACGGAACAAGGCCGGTGTGCCACATGTTGAAGACTGGCAGGTCCTCGGCCACAATGTGGAGCCTGGCCGTAAAGGAACCAGAGCCTGCTGCCGCACGTCCCTGCCGCCACTTGCAATGCCTACCTTGGCCGCGGGCTTGTGTGGAACCTGGGCTTCATCCAGGCTGCTGCTGCTGCTGCTGCTGCTGCTGCTGCTGCTGCTGCTGTACGCTGCTCGTCCTCCCCGCTCGGCATACCCGTGCAAGGTGCCCAGTTTTTCCGCACGTGAAGCACTGCAAATGGGAGAACTGGCACTGTTAGGGTGAGTGGACTTCACCGCAGCGACTGCTGATACCGCCCCTTGTCGCCATCTTGTTTACCACCGCTTCCGTTGACGGAGTTGACGCTGCACGTGCAATTTTGTCAGCGTCCTTCATAGCTGTGGTCATCGCCAGCGCTGCTTTCACAACCTCGTCCAGTGAGGGGTCGGCAATTACAGGAGTCTTGTCTGCATGGCGGCATTGTTTATGCCGCAGACGAAACAGTCCTGGAGCAGCGAGTCCAGCTGGTCCCCGAAGGCGCAGGCACTTGCTAACCCTCGTAGCGCAGCGAAGAACTGCCAGAGGCTCTCATCTTCCCGGCGGCTTCGGTTGTTGCAGTGGAACAGCTCCATCAGTGTGGACGATGCCGGGCTGAAGTGCGAGCGCAGTGTGGTGACAGCTCAGTCAGAGTCTTGGTATGCAGTGTGGCCGGCTTTAGGAGGTCTAGCAGAGGAGACTAAAGATTTAGTTTCCGCAGCTAGCCCAAAAAATGTCCCACTGTTTTTCCTTGGGTGTGTCATTTGCCCAGAAAACTTGTGAACTTCCTCCTCGTAGATAGGCCAGGCGGACCCATCTCCCTCGAACGGCTCGAGCCCTCCGTATAGCGGCATGGCGTGGGTCGATCCATTGGCTGTACTCGTCGCCAGTGTCACGATCTGCCCCGGATGGCGGACGAGGTTGGGGGCCGAGGCACCCGCATTTAGGAAGGACAACCCAACAGCATGAGACAGCGGTCACAGCTACTGACGGAGAGCTGCGCTCATCAGCGCTTATTAGGCCTCGGGACCAATTTTGCCCGCCGAACCTGGCGGTCAAATGAAGCTTTGCTATAAAGGGCGCCACATGCTTGTAGCACTCCTAAGATGACATATTAAATGCCGTAACCACTGCAAATCAAGGTTCTTCTGCTCCAAAAATTGAAATTTTGCTGCTCTGAAAACTGCTCCCAATTCAATTTCAGCCATCTCACCCCTGTGTAAATGATCCTGTCTAGAAATGTCTCGGTTGGCAGCGGGCTTATGAGGGGGTGTACGAATATGGACACATAAAATGCATTTTCCCAAGTGCATAGCCAGGATAGAGCTCTTCACTTATTGACATAATGCTGCATAGTGTGTGTTAATACTGCTTGATATTTATTGCCCATTCCCTGCTTGTTTTCTTGTGCACCCTACAGATTGGATCCCCTAGTTCTAAGACTGCTTATTATTTCTGTCAGTCTTCTCCCTTTTTTTATGACCATTTCAGGCAGTGCAAGTGTAAACAGCAACTTGACTGTGGTAATATTTTGTTTTGTTTTTGCACTTTCAGATCGACATTCCAATGCTTCTGAGGACATGAAGCGGGAACAAGAGAAAAAATTCAAGGAGCTTGGTGAGGCCTACAACATTCTCTCTGACCCTAAGAAGCGCATGCGTTATGATGAAGGCCGTGATTTGGAAGACATGGACGGCTTTTCTTCAGGTAGGCAGGAAAACTCTTCTTTGCAGAATTGACTGATGCCATTCTACTCCTTTTATTGACTTTTTTTTTTTTTTTTCAATACTTCCAGATGCCAGTCCTCATGTTTTTCGGACATTCTTTGAAACTCCTGGATTCTTTTCGACGGGTGGTAGTTCCTTCCAGCATGATGCAGGGTTTGGCTTTCCCGGAGGCTTCAGTTTTCAGTTTGGATAAATCTGAATCTTTGCTGCCAAGTGTGTGTTTGTTCATATTATTGTTATAAATTTACAGAATAAATTGTCCGCAGTCTTCATGCACAGAATACTGTTAGATGCTAAGCAATTTCTTGCCTCCTGTTTTTTAAATCCATGCACAGTCATCCTTTCAGTAAATGCCAATGTTCATAAATGGTGCATGATGATTTGTGTGGATGTGTTCATTAGTTTTCACTCATTCAACTCTGTTGCCAACTGTCAATAAAAGCATTCCATCAATGCTTGCTTCAGTGTTTTGATAGTTGGTCACCAGAAGAGTCCTCACTTTCTGTCCTCATAATTGTTCTGTAAAAAGCGAAGTGGGACACCATGAGCAGGAGTGTGTGCTCTAAGATAGTCTGCAAAGTTTAGTGAAACTTTATGAATACACGTTATACCTGTGCATTTGTGTGTATGGAGCAGCTGCTGCTTTGCATATCAGACTTTGTGGTTACTAACAGGACTTGGCTAGGTGCGCAATAACTACCTTGGATACAAATATAAGGTGGCAGTGAAATATGAAATTCAGGGAGATATACTCTCCTCCCGCTCGTGCTGTAACTATACAGTAAACTCTTAGTAAACAGAAATCTCTTAAATGAAAGAACTGCCTGTAATATAATTGGTTTTGTACTTGAATTCCACACCCCTGTTCCTCTCTCCGAAAATGGAACTCCTGTTAAATGGAACATGTTTTCCTGGTCCCTTAAGGTTCCTTTTAACAAGAGTCTGCTGTATACATGTAGTTGCCTGAAGTTACCACTGCGATCTCCTTGCGAGTTCATTGAATGTCGAGTCTGCTGTTCGTTCTGGCTTTTACCAAGGCTGGGCAGTATCAATGATACATCATGTATCTCTGATACTATCCTAGATACACTTTGGATATCTTCATTTGTATTGTGATATTTTTCGTAGGTGGGGTATCGCAGCTGTATTTTCAATACATCGTAGGAAATATAGTGTATTTTAAGATACAAGATACACTTTTGGCACAGGCAACTGAGGCTGTTCAGCGATTTGGTGTGGTTCAACTTTAATGCAGATTACACATAAACAGTAAATTTCTCTGGTGAACAAACACGAATGATTTATGACATGCTGAGGAGCAATGGTAACAGTAATTATGAAATTTTTAATTATTAGTTTCTTTATTAAACTTGTTATTTGGAATGTTGAAACTTCAGAAAAACCAAAACATCCTGTGCACATAGCATACCATTCTGCTTTGTGCTTTGAAAAATACGTTCTGAACATGTATCATGAAATGTGTTCTGCTATCAGGTTCACAAAATATGTTGCCCAGTGTAGACTTGTTAATTTATTTACACTTTACCTACATTGCCACAAGGCATTGCGTAGGGGATCGTTGCATGGATCACAACATAACACAAGTAGCTATAGGTTGTACAAGATGTTTTACGTGCAATTTATGCTGAATTTACAAAATATGAAAATATTACCATAAACATACGTTCTAAACAAGTGTTACTTCGGGAGGATAATTCCATTTGTGTTGACGTTTTCATAGGGCAGAGAAAATACGTTCATGTCGTCTCTAAGCCGGTTCCACTACTGTATTGTTCTGGCATACAAAAAAAGTAGAGTGCAGGTAAATCTCGTTAATACGACCCCCGCTAATTTGGAAAAATGATAATTCGGACTTCTCCTCTGGTCCCGGCAAGCTTATGTATTGTTTAATGGCATCAAACTCTCGTTAATACGGTCATATATGGCCTCAACCAGGTTACTTCGGACGATCCCCGGCGTGGCAAGCACGAAGCGCCCGCGAAGGTGCGGAAACTGCTTTCGCGAACTGAAACCGCCGCGGGTCTTACGAAAAGCGTGGTCACTATCCAAAAATCTTACCACAATAGCGCTGTTGGCGACCAAGGCTTCACGGCTGCGGCAGACTTGTTTCGTTTTCGATTTTTTTCGGCGCACTCGAACCGCGATAACGGGGTGAAAGATGCGACAAGCAGTACTATATTGTTTTAACCGCGTGCCTTCAGAACTGCGTAGTCGCCATCCGTGATTGTGCATTCGTCCACCGCGGTGTTGTTGCGGTGCTCGGCTGCTGGCCCGAAGGTCGTGGGCGTCGTTGGCTCGACTGAAGCGGAATTCTAGAGGCCCGTGCACTGTGCGGTCAGTGCACGTGAAAGAACACCAGATGGTCAAAATTTCCGGAACCCTCCCCTACGGCGTGCCCCATAATCGTATCGTGGTTTTGACACGTAAAACCGATAAAACCCCAGATACTAGTATTACTATTATTGTTGTGACTCCGCATACGAGCCTCGAAGTGCAGCTCCGGGCCATACAACGAGCCGAGGAGGTGGCTGCCAGGCACGGCCTGACCGCCATCCCTCTATGAAAATATTTTCACTTTAATAAAGTTGCTTCTCTCTCTGTCTCTCTGCCTTAGCGAGCCAGGTTTATTCCGCATAATTCGTGTGGCGTAGCACGCCACGACAGGGACAGAGAAGAGGGACGCACACACACAGCGCTGTGCCTTTAGCATGCATTCTTTAGCTTTGTCAGCTAAAGAAAAGATGTATCTGGAATCGTCGCTTTGTCGTTGGCGTGTGCAGATTGTTGTGATTAGTGATGACACGTCTTTTTGCTGTACCTTTACATAGCACTGTGTGTGTGCGTCCCTCTTCTCGGACCCTGTCGTGGTGCGCTACGCCATACGAATTACGATTCCCAACAAGCTAGCCTGGCAACGTGCCTTGGCCAATTTCTTACGCAGCAGATGCGCTACCCAGCCGTTTCGTTTCAACTCTGAGCGTAGGCCGCGCTCGTGCCTTTAGAACTGCGTGGACGCTTTCATTGCTTTGATTGCGTCGTTAACGACTACGATTTCGTCCACAATTGATGCGATCTCAGAGGAGTCAGTAGCCTCGTTCTGAGTTGGGGCAATGCGCGCGCAATGTCACAAAACTTAACATGGTGGAGGCTGTGGAAGATGAAGAGCTTCAGCCGCTGTCCGCATGCTGGCCTACTACTTTGTGATAGACGAGCGATCAGTGCCGGCCATTTTTCCGGCAAAAAAATTATTGCCACGTGCGCATGGTGGTATTGCTGGTGGCGGTACGTAACAAGAGATGGGTTCAGAGCACGTTTCGGCTTAAGACACGGGGTCTTGAGCCGCGGTCACATTGTGAACGAAGTCGCGAATGACGAAAATCGCGGCTTTTACACTGCTCTTAGCAAAATAAGTATTGGATTTATGTATTCATCAAGAAAATGAAAATGCATTGATGCAACAGACACGCTTTTGTACATGCTTTCTCCTCTCCTTGCGCTGATCACAACGCGTAGCGCATGGAAATCATTCAGCACATGTGCTCATAAGCGCATGCGCTTACTCGCCGGGGCTGACGGCGATGGCGGCGGAGAGCAGACTGACAAAACGGATTGGCAAGTAGACGCAGGAATGTGGCGAGGCGTGACTACGGCCGTGTCAGAGAGAACCCCGCTTGCGCAGAGGCCTGCGGCTCCTTTGAGGACCGGCAAGCCCCATTTATCTTGGGAAAGGACCGCTATTCATTGTACTCACTGCCGCGCGCGCGTCTTCCTCTCGTCCATTTCGTTCTCCGCCGCTTTTTCTCACGACCTCTATTTTTCTGCGCGACGATTGGTCTCCTTAGCGTTTGCCCTTAGAGACACGTGGATCTTGCATTTTGCTGGTATTTTTCTTTTTCGCTCGCGCCATTTTTCGCCGCGGCTCCGCGTAGCGAACGTTGCGCGCACTTCGTTTTTTGCGCTGTGTGCTTGCGCTATGCCGTGCTGTTGCGTCTGTAACTACAAAGACCAGCACGCAAATGGTTATGCACTTTTTATGATACCGCAAGGTAAGCGTGATGGCGTGCGCAAGAAGCAGTGGCTGCACAACATCGGCTGAAAGAACTGTTTTGACAAAGAACAGCGTTCTTGTGAGATACGGCGCCTTTCTTATCGCTCTTGTCAAAGCATTGTCGAATGCTGCCTTTTAGATATTCTTCTGACTGCTCATAAACGTTCATTTTCTCGGCTATTTTCGCGTTGCATAAAAATGGGGTTCTCAATATGCTGAATATTGCTGGGACTCCATCACTTAGCATGCCGGCAACTGTTATTCAGTCTGAAATGCACAACTACAGAAACTGTTTTCCGCTGCGAACAATTACGTGCGATGATACAGCTTCTCGATCGCGCTTGTCGTCATTGTTAGGGTCCGCCTAACGTGAATGTTTGGTGAAAAAAGAAACGAATGAACCTTACTGGCGTTCGTTTCCATACGAGGCTCTTGTTTTCTTTTTCTTTTTTCGAGGAGGGGGGGGGGGGAGTGTCCACACACAAAAATAATGACACAAATGCGATCCGGCGCAACAAAAACAATGAAAATCAAGCACTGCGCAACACACAAAAAAATTACCATCTCCCGCTAAAGGGGACCATGAGACGATGCGAAGCCGGAGCACTTGCACGATCGCGTTCCGTTGGCGTTCGTTGGGCATGCTACCGACCATAGAGTTTCCTGCTACCGACCTCGCGTCGTGGAAAGAGGAACACTACGCGCGTCGTGTCTTCCCTCTAGTCTGGCCGTTAATTCTCACAGGGCGAGCGGGGAACGCGGTCGACAGGCGCGTGAGAGGGGAGCAGAGTAGGAGAGGAGAGAGAGGGGGAGGGGGCGCGCATGCGCTGGCGCTCATCGCGGCGCTGCGCTGCGCAGGAGAGAATGCATAGAGTTAATATACTGACTCTAGAGGAAAAGCTCCCCATAGGGTCCATGCATTGAAACCTATAACCGCATGGGTTCCGCCATGATGGAACAAAACGATCGTTGCCAGCGTTGCCAGACCCTGAGACGCTCGCTATATTTGACGGTGGTAATCAGTTTTAATCTACCAACCTAAGCCAGCTACGCGCTGTTCAGAGAACATCAGCTGTGTTTTGATGCGTGAAGCCGTGTGTTAGTGTACGGTTCTTTGTGCAGCTGGTCCGGTTGATAACAGTTAAAATTTCCACCTGTTTGTGCATGGTTTTTACTAGGCACTCCCTACCAAAGTTTCTCCGTTCGCTGGCACAAAGGTCACTCGACAGATTCACAGCTCGAAGCAAAGTCCGTAGGCCGTGGTCGCGCGCTGATTCGACTTGCAATGGCGAGACACCTGTATCAACGTTCTTTTTCAGCTCATTGCTGCCGTACTTCAGCGCAGAGAGCCGTAAAGCAGAACAATGTCGATTGCAGCATGCAGCGGCGAATGTGAGTGAAACATCTCCCGAAAGCTTCAATCGAAACTAAAGTTACACGGCCCACGAAGCTTTATCGCCGTTAAAAAGTATTAAAAAAATCGGTTGCGACTAGTTCGTACATAACTTTCAGGGCTTGTCTCATCTCTTCTTTGCCGTCCGTCCTGGTTTGCACTGATGCACTGAAGTTTCCAGCTCGAAAGAAAAAAGGACTGTCACATGAAGTCGAGTGGTATGCGGCGACAGAAAACGCACACAACGGGACACTATGACAACTACGAGATACACGTCGCGAACGAAGCTTCAGGGGCTTTGACACGACGCGCAAACCGGCACAATCGGCCGCAAGCACACACTCGCGTATACTCGCGAGTGTTGATATGGTGGTGCCATCTAGTTAACCCGCCTGCAAACGCTCCTTTCCGCGCGCAGTAAATTTCATAAATAGCCGTCGTATTCTTTCGTAGAAGTGTTCAAAATAAACACAAAACAATATCCGCAAGTTTTTAATTGGGCAGGTGCTTCTTTAGGATTGATATGTGATGGCAAGAATGACAACGTTCCAAGATGTCAGCGTTCTTGTGGTTATAGGTCTCGCGGCCCAGCTTTTCCTCTAGAGTCAGTATATTAACTCTATGAGAGAATGGGCCTTTTCCGGGTCCGAACAGCACCTACAGTGGAGATCGCTGAAATCGAAACTGGTGGCCCTTGGCCTCCGAAATTGTCCAACGAGCGCCGGTAGACAATCTCGGAGGACAGCATTCGCACCTTTCTTTGGGGGAACATTTTACGAGTTAGTGACACCAGATGTCGCTTAGTCCGCACCTGTCGCGTTTTAGCCATAGAGTTTCCTAAAATTAACTAGAGGGGACTGGCGCTGCGATCGTTCAGCTACCATGGGAATGATAGTACACAAATTTGCCTAGTCTTCGTGCTTGCGGCTTCAAACGTACTTGTGGCTTTGTTTATTGCCGTGTTTTGGCGTTCGTTTCGGATAAAAGAATAGACCGCTGTGAACTTCGTGACCAGGTTTGATTTGGTTAGCCAAAAAAAGTTAGAGTGGTGAAGTGGAACTACTGACTTTTGCTGAATTTAGTTTTGCGACAAAGCGGATGCAGCCGACGCGGAGCCAAACGGAGCCGAAAGAACGAAGTTTAGACAAATTTGTGTACTACCCATCATTCCCATGCTGGCTGAAGCGTCATGCGTTGCAGCTCCCATAGACAATAGCGCCAGAGTTCCCTCTAGTAAGTATTGTAGGAAACTCTATGGTTTTAGCCACCAAAAACCATGGCGCGTGCCTCGTAGACGCCGGCGCGCGTGCGCACACTACCTACTAGAGGTGTGCACGGGCTCCGGGTAGCCCGAAAGCCCGACCCGGCCCGTGGGCCGGGCTCGGGCGGGCCGACGTATTTTCACTTCGGGCCCGGGCCGGGCTCGGGCTACTTGGAGTTTTGTCGGGCCGGGCTCGGGCCTGGCGCAAAGCCCGACTCAAGCCCGAAATATAGAGAATGAGCGGGAATTGTTTTTCAGCACGCATATACAGCGCCTTTTCCACGACCGCACTTCACCGCTTTTCCTTTCCATTCGCTACTTTAAACAAAAGTACAGTGGCTAGGGAAGCAGGTAAAGCACTGCCTCTGTTGCACTCCGACAAACAGAGAAGTAACACCACCTGAACTAGTGATGGCGCCACGCGACTGTTCGCGTTAGATTTAAGGCCAAATCCAATATGAGCGAAAATGCACGCGACAGCGACGAGCGACCCGACGTAGATCGCCTTCGTGCAAGCTGACGCTTGCATGGGCATACCCCATGCACGTGACGCCTTTGGCGAGCTCCATTGTTGCTGGCATGAGGCCGTCTACCTGCATAGCAAAAGTGCCGCGCTGTCGCAGGTATGCAATGCAAATAAAATATTTGTTGCATGTTGGTACGTAAAACGTTTACCGTTGTCTCGCAGTATTTTTTATATGCACGTGCATAATTATTACGTTATTTGTTGGTGTGCTTAGTACGTCGCTGATTGTTTTCGCAGCGAACCTTCAAAAAGCCGGGCCGGGCCCGGGATTGTGTTTTCGTACGTCGGGCCGGGCGGGCTCGCAGCCCTTTGCCGTCGGGCTCGGGCGGGCCTTCGACAAAGTCAGCGGGCCCGGGCCGGGCTCGGGCTCGGAAATATGGCCCGTGCACAGCTCTACTACCTACCCGGAAAAGATCCATTTCGGAATGTCGAGCCCGCATTTCAGAGGAGTCAACCGAAGAAAGCGCTGGACTGAACGCGCGCAGCGCTCTACCGGCTCTACCACTTGAAGGAGAGGAGACTAGAGGAGGAGAGTAGCGCACGCGCCGCGAGAGCAGAAGCGAGAACGCAGGAGAAGCGCAAGCAGGTGCTGGGAGAGAAGTGGAGAGAGTAACGCGCAGCTGTTCGAGAGAGGGAAGGAGGAGAGTCGCGCATGCGTAGTGTGAGTGCGTGCGTACTACCACGCCGACGCCAGCCGAGGGCACGGCCGGTCTAGAGGCGCGCGCTCGCTCCTTCCCTTACGGCCTGAGCAGCCGCCGGGAGTATTCTAGTACACTATAGCCGGGAGTACAATGGAACTTTTTCTATACAGTCACGACGGCGCGCTCCGCGTGAGGGCGTCGCGAGCCAACCGCCCAAAGCGCGTTTCGCCGCGTGCGCTTCGTGTTGTAAACCAGCTGTGCCCGGCCAATTTCTCGTGCTAATTACTTCTTTCGGTTGTAGCAAGCGGTGAAGGAAGTACAGCTGCGTGTGGGGACAGTCTGCCTTTCTCGGCACTCGGCAATAGAAGACGCACACGCAGCGCTACTAGCAACAACAATATTTTTTAAGACCCGACCACCTTATATTCGATGGAGGCGAAAATGCCTGACGCCCGTGTGCTTAAATTGCTGTGGCTGGAAAATGAATTTTCAGGCTACATTAAGCGCATCCAGGATTCTTCTGTCGCCGCTGGCGTTGGAAACTTTACAGACGAGACGTACACTGCCCTGCTTTTCACCACGAAGTCCACAGTGGAGACAGTCCGATTTCTTCTGAGAAAAGGAGTAAACTATGTGCTCACGAAGAAATTTAACAGTGATCCTACAGAGGCATTGTTTGGAAAATCAATGTGTGAGGGCAATGACGCGCCAGACGCAGAGAGCCGTCACAGCTGCTTTGACCCACATTGTCAAGAAAAAGGCGCTACCTTCAAAAGACATGGGCATTCGCGACGAAAACATTGAAGAAGCGGCGGTGTCTATTCCGGAAGATGTTGTTGAGGAACTTGAAGCTCTGCGAGAACCTCCTCGCAAACCACCGAACTCTGTTGCCTATTCAGGCTTGGTGTATGTAGGTGGTTACATTGCCAAACTCATCACTGATGTCGGTTGCGAAACATGCGCCATGCTAGTGACGACAAACAAAACGAGCAGTCCTTTGTATCATCTTCTCTGTCAGCAAGAAGCCTATGATCTACACTACTCAAAGCCGGAGTTACTATCAATGCTGGACACAATTGTGACGTTCTTCGAGAAAGCAGTCAAATATCTTCCTCAAACAAAAATCCTCGAGACTCTGCAATTGACTGTTGAGCCATACCTTGAAGATTCGCCACTTCTGGACTGTCCGGAAGGTGTGGACAAGAGTCACGCGAGAGTGCTGGCTCATGTTATTTCTGAGAAGTTTCTCCGGATTCTTCTTGTTAACTACACAAAAAAGTTAACATATCAGAATGACAGGCCTTCTGGTTTTATTCACAAGACCTCGCGGAAGCATATCAGGCTGTGACAGACTTGACTCCTTAAACTGTGATCGTCACTACAGTGTTTTACCAGCAGTGATTTTTTTTCAGTTCTCCGTGCGCATATCGTTGTAGTACCAAGGAAAACATCCTGTTTCCCATTGAAAGGATTCTCTTAAAGTTTTTTTTATGTTTCCTCTTCGTCTGCAGCGTGGCCGTCCCCATTATGCAGTGACTTTCACTTTTTTGCAGTATTTGTTTCAATATTAAAGCCCGAATTAAGATGCCTCCAACAAAAAATGTGCAATTTTGTTATTTTCAAGTACAGCGACGGCCGGCACATACATTTGAAACAAACATTTCCTAAACCATTATTAAACCGTTTCCTCGACCAAATGCAATGTTCATCCTCTTACTTATTCTCGAAGTTACAGAAACCTAAAAAGAACACAAGGCTGTGTTATAACCGCGTCGATGCTTTGCCGAGCAACAGAAGCGGGTTTATGAGCGGCCTGCGCCACCACTTCTGTAAAGCGGAATTTACCAGAGTCATATCATATATACTTGCTACCATGTTTCTATTGCATTGGTACCATGAATACCATATAGAGTAACTTCAGAAAGCGCCACGATAAGTCGGAAGCCGAGCACTCCCAGCGCGCGCTAGCCTCCGCAACGGCCGGGAGTGAGTTAGGGAGCAGTGGAGCAGTTGGCTCGGAGCGCCCCCACGAAATTGCGGCCATAGGTAACAGCCCCCCGTGCGCAGGCCGTAAAGGAAGGAGCGAGCGCGCGCCTCCAGACCGGCCGTGCCGAGGGACATACCCCCGAGCAAGAGATGCTTCGCATCTATAACAATAACGTCATGATAGCGAAGGTGAGCGCGAGTGAGCCGTTATCTAGCAGGCTGCGGCCGAAATGGCTCGTCTTTGTCACGCCTGCATTAACGCGCTGTCCGTTCACCAATAAGAAACTAGATTATCTCTTGTACCGGCGTTACACGGGCACTTTTCATCGCGATCAGAGTCAACCCCGATCGAATTTCTTGATCGCAATCAACAATCATCGCTACTATACGGTACAAACTAATCCGGATCGAGTTGGGCGCAAACGTAAGTCAAATCGCAATCAGATGTCGATGAGTTATCGCGATGGTCTCGATCCCGATCGCTATTAAAGTGACCGTGTACCAGCACCTGATCCGGATCGAGCCTAATCCGGGTCGGCCCCGATCACGATCAAAAGTGCCCGCGTGACACCGGTATTGATTACTGGGTTGTGTGCTTTATAACCATTCACCTGATGAGTGCCTATGCTTATCATAAAGGCGTTGCAGTTGCCCCTGCTAAAGGGACACTAAAGAGAAACAATGAATTGGTTTAGATTGATAAAGTGTGCTCGGAGAACTCTTGTGTAGTTTATTTCACCACCATATGTTCATTATTAGAGGAGAAAACGAAGTTCAAAGTTTCATTTTTAAATTTCGCGCCGAACTTTGTAATTCGTGACGTAAAAGGTTTCAAAGAGCATTCAACGTATTTTGGTGCCACTGGCTCGACTAAATTTCCACAAACTCGTTATGTCAAGTCTCTGGCCCCCTCAGGGGACAATGTACTTCGATTTAACCGATTAGGAACTACGTAGGCCCAAGCAGGCGCCGTCAAAAATATGTGACGTCACGGCAAATGGTGCGGAAATTCCAAGGTGGCGTCGCCACCTGTATTTTCTTTTTGCGCGTTTCTCGCTTATTAAGCGTCTTCTTACAGCAAGCGTGGTGTTTTTGGTATCGTGGAAGACTTACTAATGCGAAAAAATCGTTTTGCTCTTTAGTGTCCCTTTAAGCTGTATACTTTGAATAGACCTTCGAAAACAGCGCTTGTTTGCGCCACGGGATACCACGTCTACCAATTCTCACTGCATGTAGACTTATTTTCTAAGTGCTTCTTGGGCTGTATCCGACTGTAGAGCTGATAAAATTAGTGGCTTGACTGCGAATGCGCAGGCAATCTCATTTACACGAATATCCGCTTGGAATATTCTTTACAAAAGGTGGCTCGGCTTAAAAGAAAACGTGCTACCTCTCCTCACTGTCACTTCCGAGAGTATACAGCCGCTGTTTGTAAAGAACAAGCTGACAGTGCGAGACATCATCTTCCGTCCACCTTTTGTCGCAGTGAAACTTCTGTGTCATGTGTAAAACAGTGTATATTTGTGCAGTGATATACTATTACCACTTTCTATTTTCTTGGCACTGTATTTTTCGAAATGATTACTACTTCACATCCATGCTACTTTCATAACATAGTTATGCACTAGCAATGATTCTGGTGCTGAATATGATACGATGCTCTTTTTGGTTACGTATCAACCAACTAGTTGCGCGTGCATGACAGTGAAATATCCTGCTGATATTGCAATGTGATTCTGGCTCTAATAATTTTCTTTTGGCTAATAAAATCACAATTGCAACTCTGTTACTACATATTGTAACGGCATTTTCGTGTGAACTACCACAATACGTTACTATATAGAGGCGTTTACCTATCCTCAAGGTACGGAATGTCTCCTCTCACAGGTAAACCGAGTGCTAGCTTTTTGACAGGAACGTCAAAATAGTATTCTGAAAAATCTTTCCGGCGCTTCTGTTCTTGCGGTAGATGAGTTACTGTTGGCGCCGCTTGATCGTAGTGACACTGCGCAATCATCATGTTCAGTTTGGAGAACACCGCGCAAGGCTACTTTCACGTCAAGATAACACATGGATGGGCAATTAATGTATCATGCACGAAGTCATTTCAAGATGCGACGCTGTAAGTACCTCTGTTGCACATGCGCGCACAGCAGGGGCGTAGCCAAGGGGGGGGGTTGGGGGGGTTCAAACCCCCCTCGAAAATTTTCGCTTTTAATAATAATATCTGGGGTTTAACGTCCCAAAACCACGATATGATTATGAGAGACGCCGTAGTGGAGGGCTCCGGAAATTTCGACCACCTGGGGTTCTTTAACGTGCACCTAAATCTAAGTACACGGGTCCGGCCCGGGCCCGGCGTTCCAAGCCCGGGCCCGGCCCGGGCCCGGGCATTCATTACTAAACTAATCCAGGGCGCGCTTGTTCATGACCAGGCCCGACCCGGGCCCGCTAGAGGATATTAGTTGTTGTTGATGACGATTATTAATGATGCC
This sequence comes from Rhipicephalus sanguineus, assembly GCF_013339695.2. Classification (NCBI taxonomy): domain Eukaryota; kingdom Metazoa; phylum Arthropoda; class Arachnida; order Ixodida; family Ixodidae; genus Rhipicephalus; species Rhipicephalus sanguineus. The sequence continues at coordinate 267,893,286 of NC_051176.1, forward strand.
GTGCGCTTTGTAGCGGGCGATCGGACGGAAAATCCGGTGTGTACATGCCTGTGTACTTATCTTTAGGTCCACGTTAGAGAAGTACGAGGTGGTCGAAATTGATCCGGTGCCACTACGGCGTGCCTCGTAATCATATCGTGGTTTTGGCACGTAATACCAAGGAACATAAATGAAATGTATCGTATGTGTCAACCTCGAATAAAAGACCGAAATCTTTATGCCTCCCATGGGAACAACCGTGATCTGGCCCATTGTTAGTGCTGTTAACATATATATTGTCACGTGATGCTGTAACGGGAACCTGTAACTAGCAGTACAGCAGAACGTCAGCACAATATATATATATATATATATATATATATATATATATATATATATATATACACACACACACACACACACACACACACACGTGTCACTTCAGTTTGGCACAGTATACCTTAGACCATGGAATGCATAACATTCGCGTGTGCTCGAAGGCCCGACTTACGCCTTTTAATGAGCGGGTCCGAGTCCGGCCCTACCTGCAGCCTCAAGCCCGGGCCCGGCCCAGGCCCGCGGCTTCAAGCCCGGGCCCTGCCTGGGCCCGCACTTTCAAGGCCGAGCCCAGCCCGGGCCCGGCGGAAAACGCTTCGTACGGCCCGGCCCGGCCCGCGGGTCGGGCCCGGGCTTTCGGGCCGGCCCGGGCCCTTGCAGTGCTCTATTTTAGCTTCTCTGAGTTCTCTCCATTTGTAGCGCCATCGGCCGAACACGCCGTGAGGCAGGGTCAAGCGTTGCACAATGTGTCCCTTCCAATAATAATAAAGCTGGGGTTTAACGTCCCAAAACCACGATATGATTATGAGAGACGCCGTAGTGGAGGGCTCCGGAAATTTCGACCACCTGGGGTTCTTTAACGTGCACCTAAATCGAAGTACACGGGACTCAAACATTTTCGCCTCCATCGAAAATGCAGCCGCCCCGGCCGGGATTCGATCCCGCGATGTGTCCCTTCCAGACGAGCGGAGTCGCCGCTCCTGTCTTTACTCCTAAGGTCCCTATATTTATACTCCGTGATTGGGACATTTTTTCCGGTCCCGTGGAATCCGTATTAACGAGCTTTTTTCTGTATTTATTTCACGGTTTGAGAAGCCTGCTTAAAATTCCGCCGTATAAAATATAGCATCTTACTCGCCCTTGTCACTATACTTTCGTCTGCTTATTTCACCTAAAGCTATGGGAAAGTGCATATCTTTTTTAAATGTTGAGCCTTTTTTCAAAGTTCGTCATGTGAACTTCTGGTGCGACGTAACACCAGTAACACAGCTGCTGCATTTTCTGCGCGCCCAGTGCGCTCAGTTTCGATATCTCTTGGATCGCGGCCTTCAATTTCGATGATTAATATCTTAAATTACGTGCATCCTTCGGGATTTAAAAAAAAAAAGTGTATGCCATAAACTGTCACGTCCTACAACTGCTGCCCTCAAGTTAATAATTTAAAAGTTAACGAGTTTCTCATTTGATTGTAACTTTAGGTGCGGCAATGTTTTTCCGCCTCTGCGTAGAGCTCGTTTGCGAAGATAAAAGGGGCCTGACTGTCATAGCATTTTTTATTAAAACTCTGTATTGTCTAAAAACAAAACAAAACAAAAAACACTGTATATATGTATGGATGTCGACGTTCCTTTTTGAAACTTTTTTTTATCTTTAGGTTACATGAATATTTTTGCCGTGCCTGTTCTGTCTAAAATTTGTTGGCGACTACACAGATTCTACTATCCCGTGCGGACAAATAATAACATGTAGGAGACAATGTCAGTCATTTGGTGAACCTGGTTCACCAGCCACTTACCTTGCTTGTCTACAGGGAATTTTTGGCAACTGCATTATAAGTCAGCACTTTGTCTAGTGTGGCTGCACAATAAGTAGAAAGTGCACGCACAATCAGAGTGGGAGGGTAAATGGCAGTCTGAGGATGCCATCTTATATCCTGTGCTACAAATCGGGCTATAGGTGGCAGGACCGTCGCTGCGTTAGTGTGGATATGCGGTCGGCGGCGCGTATACAAATGTACGCAGCGGGGCTTTGCTGTAGGTGGTTTCAGTCGCTTGTTGGCAAATAAAGCTTGTTGACTGCATCCTGTGATATATGCGCCCTCCATTCCCACGTTAATGCACAAAGCCGGCCTAACGTGCCTATTACTTGTGAGAGAAACGCAATCTGCCAATAAATGGGGTGCGGGCCTTCGGTCACAGTCATGGGCGTCCGAAGGGGGGTGCAAGGGGGGGCAGCTGCCCCTCCCTGGAATTTCGGATAATATTTTTCTATGCGGTAGCAGTGAGCTACACAGCTTGATTAGCACACTCAGGTCCCGGCCTTCTCTATTTCCAACCAATTTTGCACGTTGCACACTACTGATTAATCTTGCACGTCATGTCGCGGCAGTGAAAGCTGTCAGTGCCGGATCTCCCCCCCCCCCCCTGCACCCCCCTGCAATAAGTTCTGCGGACGCCCTTGGTCACAGTCGTGTTTTGCACCGTGCTCGATGTTTTTTCTTGCTTTATTTGTACGAGTTCAACTTGTGTTCTGCCTATACCACAATATAAATAGTGTTGCGCGACTGAACCCATTAAGTATTTACTTCTTGCTCTAGCGGCTAAAAAAAAGAAAAAGAGGGAGCCTGTATTTCTGCGTAATTAGATGAAGTAGAACTTTGTGCACTCTGCTTTTCTGTTGGCATGAAAACGTATGGCTTGAGGTCTTTTTTACCGCTAACCGGCCTTTGCAGACGTTAGTTCATGCGTTGCGGTATCACAAGGGTTTCGAAATCGTCAAAACTTTACGAGACTGTGTTGCCAAAATCCTACATTCACACTTTGACATTTAGTCCTCTTTCATTTAGGACGACGCCAAATGCACTATGTGATGTTCTTGACCGACAAAGTGGGGCCCACAGTGAAGTGATTTTGGCGAATGGACGGTACGATGATTACACCTAGCGTCATACCGACACGTGCATGCACTCACTTATTGGAGTGCATACAAGTCTGGGAAGACGAAATGCTTGTGTACATGGGCGTAGGCAGGGGGGTGCAAAAGGGACACTTGCCCCCCTCAAGCCACACCGGCACTTGCCCCCCACCCAAGCTATGCCAGCTCTCCCCCCCCCCTTCCCCAGCCGCGATGCAACACTGGTTTGCACCCCCAAGGCAAAATCCTGCCGACGCCGATGCTTGTGTATATCCTATAAGCACATGTACAAGCATTCGATACTGTGCAACACAACGGAATGAGCTGCCCTCTGAGGGCGGTGCAAGACGTACGCTCACATGCGAACGCGATGTGGCTAGCAGACGACGCAAGGAGCCATCCACACCGCGGGGTTTCTTCCGCTCACCGCTAGGTGCCGACTGTTCGATCTCGCGGCCAATACTTGGTCGCATCATAAAGTGACCACCCTCTATGTAGTGAATAACCATTGTTCATTGTCTGAATGCAACACTACAAACAGTAGGGAAGTTCATTTATTGGATGAAATTCATTCAGTGCTGTCAAAAAGAATTATTGTAGAGGGCTCAACTTAAGTTTAGAAAACGAGGCAAAATTGTGCATGCTATGTGGCATTTGTTTAGAACCTATTTACAGAGTGACAAAAAAGGGTCATGAAAATCACAAGAATTCCAATTCTCTCTCAATGCCAACAAACTTGAGCTGCTCAGTAGGCCCATATCTGAAAAAAAAAAAAAAAAAAAAAACCCCATAAAAATGTGATTAATTCGAATACTGAAATATCATTTGTACTCTGCAAATTTGGAAAGCAAATTCAAGAGCATATGCACAAGAGGTTCATATAAACTACATATATAATCAGCACTTACCCAAGAGTGGTTTAAAGCCCCTAAATGAATAGACTAAAATGTGTCGTATTTTAATTTTTATAATGATTAGTTGTTGACCCTGTAATTACGCTATGAAACCACAATAAATAATTGTAGCCTTTTTATCTGACCATTTCAAAATGCTGCTGCTGACAAATTTCACGTATTGTGGTTCAAGGGCCAAGTATGGCTAAAGAGCGCCAGGTGAGTGTTAATGAGTGAAAATGAAGTGAATAATGAAATGGAGATGTGAAGAAGCTGTACAGGGACCTGATGACAGTTGCTATTTAGTGCATGTGATAAAATTTTGGCGATGACTAATGACACATGCTATGAACTGAAAATATGCCAGTGGTAAGATTTCCAAAAAGCACTACCACCTTCATTGGCAGAGCTCTTGTGATCAAGTACCTTAAGTTATGTGCTATAAAAGCACTACTGTATGAAAGGAGTGCAGACAAAGTTTGGAAGGTGAGATGGATTTGTGTGGACACCTAGACGTCGCCTACAAAATATAGCCTAGAACATAATTAAAATCAATTTTAAAGTGTGTGCTGTGCAACTACACATGAAACGGAGCACCTTGCGACACTCACATCAACTTAGTTTGAGAGTAAACAACCAGCTGCCATGCTCATTGCATTCGCTATAAGTTTGTAATATCCTAGATGCAGAACTTGCATGAGTGGTTCTATATTCAAAACAAGCACACTGAACAAATAAAGGCCAAAGCATTGTTCCTGTGGTGATTCAGGGCATGTACAGTTATTAACATGGAACAGATGGCTACGGCTACAAAAAGAGCAAGAAAATAACCAATGATGTTCGAAATTGGTAACATAACTCTCCCGCATCATTGGCACAGGCTTTTTGATACTCTCGAACTCGATTAAAGCTCTTATGAAACTGAAGCTTCCATAAAATTAAAGCACATGCACCTTTGTCATGTTACTATCTCTAGCATTCAAGAAATACACACGGAACTACAGAAGATGCTTACCTGTAGTCAAAGAACAACTCTTCACCAGACTGAATGTGCCGTTTTGCAAAAATGCCAATACGGTGGTCTCCATTCACCATCATGACTTTGGCATAGCAGTTTGGGTTAATGGAATGGTTTGCAAACCGAATCTTATTGCCTTTACGAGTGGCATCCACAACAAAATCTATAAGAAACCATCAGTGTAGGTGTCAAGATCTATGTAAAGATAAATGAAGTCAATTTTGCCCTTACCATTGTTTAGGTTGAAGAGAAAACTGCACATGTACTTGTCGTACACTTTTCCTCTACGATCGGCTTCATCTTGTGAAATGATCTAAGAGTAAAGTTACAAACCAAATTGTGTAAGCTATAGGCTGCAACGGAAAAGTGTAGGTAGAGAAAAAATGACATATCCACACTTTTCTCAAAATGCTCGAGTTCTGCTGGCAGGTTTATCGGTGGAGACGATGTAATATTTCAGACTAGACATTTCAAAATAAAAGGAGTCCCGTTGGAGACATGCATGCCATCAGTGGTGGTGTTCTTGTGGTGACGTGTAATATGTGGTAATTAGTTGTGAATTAACAAAACTTTCACTTTGTTGATTAACTGTAAAACCAAAAATATCAGTGCATTAATGCAAGTGGGCATTGAAGCAAGCTCTCCGTAGGCTGTATTAACTTTTCGATCAGTAAAAATACGAGTGCCTGTGATAACGTGGTGTGAATTGCGCTGTCACAGCATGTGAAATCAATGTTACAGCAGAAGTGTGGCCACAACCCTCAGAGCACTGAATTCACTAATCACTGAACGGCAGACAATCAGTGCACGGCAGCAAAGGTCGGCAAAAAATGTCAAGCTCACTCAGAATGAAGAAAAGAAGGTTACTTTTAAGGGCTCGTTTTTCTTTGTCAGACACAATATTAATGAGAACTAACAGACAATAATGCCAAGGAAAGTATAGGGGATGTTATTTGTAGTAATTAGGATATAAATGTGAACTTAAGTAAAGTGGACGAAAAGATAACTTGCCGCTGGCAGGGACCGAACCCGCGACCTTCGAATAACGTGTCCGATGCTCTACCACTGAGCTACGGCGGCGGTCATCCTCTCGTCCACTTTATGGGGTATATATATGCATTCTAACCTAGGAGAGTTAGTCAGCGCCGATCGCAGCCATGGCGGTGAGTGTGGAACACTCTTTTTCTGTCGGTTGGCGTCACGTAGCACGTGATCTTTGTACGAGCCGGCAGCTGACCAATAATTCATCGCATACTACCTGATGGCATCAAGTCTGCCAGAACGAGACCCTCGTTATGAAGGAAGAAAAGAATGTTACTTTTAAGGGGTTAGTTTTTCTTTGTTAGACACAATATTAATGAGGACTAACAGACAATAATGCCAAGGAAAGTATAGGGGATGTTATTTGTAGTAATTAGGATATAAATGTGAACTAAGTAAAGTGGACAAAAAGATAACTTGCCGCTGGCAGGGACTCACTCAGACTCACTCATGAAATACATTTTGCTCAGAGGGCTCACTCGGACTCAGACTCACCAAAATTTTTGCCAACCGAACTCACTCAGACTCAATCTCACCAAAATATTATTCACCTGGACTCACTCAGACTCCGACTCATGGCTCGATCTGAGTCTGAGTGAGTCGACTCACGACTTTATTCGCGTATAATTAACTATTTCGATCACTGTTTCAATGCACTTTAACGCCAATATCTCGCATAACCAGTGCTCTATGATACGCATTTTAATATCGTACCTTCAAATACGAGTTATCAGTGATCGCAATCCAGTAAGGACATTTTTATTGAAAGATATGACTCAAACGAGATATTTTTATGATGCACTTCTCGTGAAAGAGTTTGCGGGATGGGGTAAAAACACCTCCCTCAGTAACTTGAACCTGTGATCAAATATTGAGCTGGCATATGAACACTAGTTCGTTGAAGTAGGTGTGAGTAGACATGAGTATAAACGTGAGCCGACATAAGGCTGATAGTAACGCTGAAGATGAGTAGTTACCACCATAGGTCGGCAAATAAATGTGGAGCTCACTCAGACTCACTCAAGAAATATATTTTGTGCTTAGGGTTCACTCAAACTCAGACTCACCAAAATTTCCCTCAACCGGACTCACTCAAACTCAGACTCACCAAAATTTCCCTCAACCAGACTCGCTAAATTTTTTCTCAATCGGACTCACTCAGACTCGCACTCACGGCTCGATCTGAGTCTGAGTGAGTCGACTCATGAGTGAGTTTGCCGACCTATGCACGGCAGCTCAAGACAGCCTGGAGTGGCTCAGCACTCGCTGTGTGCTGATCCACGAGACGTGCCTCGAAGGGTGCGGCCACACTCACGTGCTTCAGCTTCTAGATATGCATACATACAGTAGACTCTTAAACGGACACTAAGGCAAATGACAATTTATGTGAGAGTGAAAGGTCAATGTGTGAAAACGTCAAAAGCGTTGACATTATCAACAGCAGTGCTCTACTAATCGAGAAATTACGGTAAATTTACGACACGATGTGCGCCACGAATGGGACATTTTGGAAATAATCCCGATGACGTCAAGAGTCCTGAATACAATTAACCACTAGTAATCAAACTAGTTGTGATCAAAAAAGAACCTTCTGTGCATTACAAGATGTAATAAAATGCTGCTTTTTCATTTTTGCTTGATTTATGGAAAAAAGAACCCCTTGGCGTTACCATGGGGAACGGCGTGAGTGGTTCAGAAGTTCAGTTTTCGCCGAGCTGTGCTTCACTCACGCAATCGTGTCTCATTGGTAGTTTCGGTATCACATACTGCTGCGTGTGCTTGGCTCTCGCTATTTTCGCCCAGTCGATACTCTACTTCTGCTGCTGCTGGCCAAGCTGAGCTCCGTTACAGTGAACTATACAGTTTTGGAGTGGCCCGTGGCTGCATCCTGGCAAGGTTGATCGCCGCTGTTGTGCAAGAAACCGTAGCGTCAGCGGCCGGGCAGTAAAGGCGGGCAACGTTGGGCACGGCAACTGCTATGTCAGAAGGCCCGTTCAGGTGGGTGATTTAAAGGGACACTAAAGGCAAATAACAATTTATATCGGAGTGAAAGCCCAATGTATGACAAATTCTAAAATAGCAATATTATCAACAGCAGTGCCCTACTTACCGAGAAATTAAGCTAAATGTATCACATGATGAGCGCCACGAGTGGGACATTTTCGAAATGATCCCGATGACGTATGGAAGTCGGCCTACAATAAATCAATAGTAATCAAACTAGCAGCAGTAAAAAAAGAACATTCCGAGCATCAAAAGACGTAATAAAATGCTGTTTGGTTGTTTCCGCTTGATTCACGGAAAACAAAACCTCCGTGGTGTTGCCATGGGGAACGGCGCGCGTGGTTCAAAGGTTCCGTTTTCGCCGAACTGCGCCTCGCCCATCTCAGTGGTAGTTTCGGGATCGCGCACTGCCGTGCGTGTTTTGCGCGCTCGTGAAAGTCGCTCTGACAGAAAGTTCGACAAAATGCTGCATGCGTGTGATATTGCCGGATGCCCGAATGGTGCACAACGCCAGTGCTGCAGCAAGGAAACCGGTGTGTCTTTTCACTGGGTGCCGCGGAATGAACCCTTACGCTCGAAGTGGCTTAGTGTCATGCCATTGCGCCAGTTTGCTAAACAGTCAAAACCTCTGCGTGTGTGCTCGCTGCACTTTCGTACTGAGGATTACGAGAGCAACCGCAACTTGGTGAAGGCTTTGAATGTGCCCATCCGAGCAAGTCTTTGCCGCAGCGCCATTGTTGCTACTGTGGGTCCCGCTACTTCCGCTCGGCTGCTACTAGTGTCGGCGGCCGCGCAGTAAAAGCGGGCAACGTTGGGCACGGCAGCAGTGACGTATGAAAGTCGTATTTTCAGGCGGGAGATTTGAAGCGTGCTAACGCGATGCGGACCACTAAAAACGTGATTTTATTTCAAAATAAGCACTTCCTTGGCACAAAAGCAGCACTACGAGGTTTCTGGACCGCTATTTCAACAATCAACGTCGACTTAATATTTGCCTTTAGTGTCCCTTTAAAGTGCACTAACGCCGTGCGGACCACTAAAACGTGATTTTGTTTCAAAATAAGCATTTCCTTGGCATGAAACAAGCAGTACAAAGTTTCTGGAATGCTATTTTGACAATCAGCATTGACTTAATATTTGCCTTTAGTGTCCCTTTAATTAAAACTCGAGGGGACCCCAGGATTTTGTATGAATTATGAGGAGTTCTTATAAAGATGACTCAGCAGTATACCAACTTATGTTGTTATGTCTATTGTTTCTCAGGGTGACAGCAACAGCAGAAACAGTTCTGCGTGTTTGCCAGTAAGGTTTTTAGGGATGGGCGAATATTCCGGCACTTCGAATACTCGGACGAATATCAAAGTAATTGAATTTGCTTCGACACAAATTTGGATTATTCGAAATGAATGAAAATACAGTGAAACCTCGGTGATACGAATCTCACGGGACCACCAAAAACATTCGCGTCATCCGAAATTCATATCACCAGAAAGCATGGAAAATTAACATGCGACAAAAGAAAGCTGGCATACATTTTCGTTTACTGTTTTTCAAGGCCGCAGCAACGTCAGGAAGAACACTGACTGATTGTCAGTTAAGTTATTAGATGTCGGCAATCTTACCAGCACTCGTAAATATACGGCCCGTATGCGCGTATTTAATGAATGAACCAGGTGCGTTGTGACCCGCAACAGCAGTAGCCCCTTCCAAATTTTTGTGTGCTTTTCTGCATGACAACGGAGTGCTGCAGCGAAAGTAACTAAAGAAGCACTTTGACGTGATGGATCAAGGCCACAACATTACAGAACCACGGTCCTGTGTTATGATTTTGTTATCGCGGAGGTGTTCGGGATGTTTTTTGGGAAATTTACGGCCGTACCTGCACAAGTAAGACCTCAACGGTGGCGCATGTTGACGTTGTGAGGCCTGACTTCTTCACCAAGACCGTCCTTGCCTTCTTTCTGTCGTCGTCCACCGTTCATAGGATGTCTGATGCACGAGGCGGGCACGTGTAAACACAGTAACAACGACAGCAGCCCGCGTCGACGCGTTAGAAAAAGAAAGCATGGCGCTAATGTCCTCTGTAATCTAAACAGGAAGACACACGGAGGCACATAAGAGCCTCAAAGATTCGCGCACACAATCTCGGCGGCCGTGACGCGCCTCTGAAGGTTTATTCTGACTGTAAGAAACGTGTTTTTTTTTTACCATGATTTTGACGATTTGGCGGGGCGGCGCGCATGCACACGCTTGCGCTGCCGCACTCGCACGTGCTTGGCGCGCCTTCCTCGACAGCGCGGAAAGCACCTCTCCGTACCTGGGCGGTAGCGCACGTTCGTATCAAACGTCGCTTGGTGAAAATCGGTTCGCAACAACCGTACTCCATTACATTGCAGGCCAATGGGCCTTGGCCGGGACCAACGAAAAATTCGTATCAACCCGAAATTCGTATGAGCCGTGATCGTATCACCGAGGTTTCACTGTACATATATTTGACCGCATATAATCCCCTGTAAAGGTGGTTTCACTAGTATAGCGTGGGGGTCCTAAGCCGTGAAACCGCCATCCAGGGGAAATTCGCAATGCAATGAAGCCACGCTTCAAGGTTAAATGTACGTAGGACCTTCACCTCAATTATATTTTATGTTTAAAACCGTGTTATACGGGGTTATATGCACTAAGTATAGTAATAACGTAACGTATTGTACCACTTATAACTTGCACCATGCTGCTATTCAGGTCTTGCTACTACTCAATTTTGCTTCGAACCAAAAAAGTGACATCCACACATGCCTAGTTTAAGTGCAAATTAGTTAGGTCATGACAAAAAATGTTAATTTTTCTTCATAATATGCGATATACATACAATTTGAACAATTCGATTCTAAATTATTCTACCAAATCTCCATGCACTTAGAATTCGCTTCAAACCTCAAATTTACTATTCGCCCATCCATAGCTTGTAGACATCAGTGATCCTCTGGTACTCATAATTATACGATGTGTGCACGTGTGTTTAATTAAAGGATAAAATATGCTGTGTCTTGCGACAGCTAGTAGCCCCTTTCTAATTTAAGTACAATTTTCCGCATGATACCAGTATACTACGGCGAAAGTGACCTAAGCACGTGATAGATCAAAGCAAGACCGTCCCGGTTTTTATTTCCTTCTTTCTTCCTTGGCTATTATGAGATTGTTGGCACACTTTACAGGCAGGCATTCAGCTTTATTTGTGACTGTTATTGATATAAAAACACAAATGCTCACCTCAGTGGAGTAGCCGGAAGGGGGAATTGGAAGGTTCACCCCCTCCCTATGATATTTTTACATACTGTGTGTATACACACACACATATAAACACACACAAATACATGCACAAACATAAAGGGAGGTCAGACCCCCCCTGAAAAAAAAAATCTGGCTAGACCCCTGGTTCAGCTACAAGTGACAAAGGCAGCACATAATTTCATGCATGGAAGAGCAAAAAGTATAAGTTAACCAAATTTGTGCAATGTAGAAGTTTAAATTAAGTAGCTTTAAAATACATTGAAAACATAGCAGACCAACCAAATATTTAAGATTTATTTGAGTTTACCAAAAGTTTACCAAATATACAGGGTGTGTCACATAACTAGAACGAATTATTGAAAAAAAAGTGGTTAATCGCAACTGAATGAAACCGACAACATATAGTTTGCCATCATGTTTTGCTAATTAGGGTGTTTAATTATTTAAGATCAATTATGCAAACATTTTAATATTCACTTTAGGGCCAAGTGCGTTTTTTTTACGTTGTAAAGGGCATTTCAAAATGAACAATCCAATTTTTTAAGGCAACACACATGCTGTGTGGTAATTATTTCTAGCGTTTAAAGAAAACCCGCAAAATATTACATAAAACCACGTGACTGCGCTCATGCACCACCATACTGCAGCGCTCTCAACGGCGCTTCGAGCGAAACAACCAGCATGTGGACCACGACGAAATGAGCGGCTGCGACTCTACGCATTGGCTTCCCACTGCAGCAGCATTTTCAATGGCCGCACATGGCAAGCAATCGCTATAGTTCCTGTTGACACCAGAAATACCGCCACTGTGTTACGTTAGACCAGAACTTTACATGACTAACTTCGAAAAAAAAAAAGGCACGTCCCAGCAGAATCTGGTCAGAAATAATGGTATGTTGTCTCAAATACATAAATGGACCATTCTTTGCATTTGTTTTGTAGTGCTTATAGTTTCTTTCTTAAACTCTAAATAATCGCAAAGAACTCTCTTGCTTGTTTAATTAGAACTAACAGACAAGAAAGCCAAGGAAAGTATAGGCGATGTTATTTATATGATATAAATGTGAAGAAAGTAAAGTGGACAAAAAGTTAACTTGCTGCCAGCAGGGACCGAACCTGAAAGGGGGGGAGGGGGCTAGGACCCTCCCCCTTGCTATGGGCCTGCCTCAATCATGGACTCGAATTTCGGCAATTAAGTTTATTGGGGTTTCTAAAAAACTGTCAAGTCCAGCAACTTTTCCAAATAAACAACCGCCCTCATATTAATAATTAGAAAGTCAGAGTTTTTGCTAACAACTCATTTTATTGTAACTTTAGGTGCGCCAAAGTATCTCAGCCTGACGGAGGAGTTCATGTGCGAAGATGACAGGTGCCAGACTATCACAGCATTTTGTCAAAAACCTGTACCCAACATATTCACGTTCATCAGTGGCATTTTAATTTGTCTCATACTAATGTCTGCACCTTACCATTCGCAGATTTACATGTTCATGGTTCTCTTATATTGCCAAGCAATCATACAAGCTTGCATGGCTGCCTCACTGAAGTACATTTGAGATCACCAATAAATAAAGTTTTTTTCTGATAAATTAATAAGGCAATGTAATTTTGTAGCAGCAAACGCTTAGGCAGACTAGCGTACATCAATCAGCTACTATGATGCATTGTGTTAGCGAAGAAGCAATGACCAGGAATAAATGTTACTTACCTCTCCACAGTACTCTGATATGAATTCATTTTTCTGAGCTGTCTCCTTCAGGAATATTCCCCAGCCAGCAACATCAGATGGTGCAAGCAGCAGGTGCTGAAAATTTGTGACTTGTTCTCAATCAGCATCTTGAAAAACTACGACTGTGTCTTACCTTTCTCAGGCCTCTCTGTACACTCACATTCTTGCAGGAAATGTTTTGGACATCAAACTGATCTGTAACGAGAGAAAATTGTTGTACACATGCACAATGAGAGATACACTAACTTTCACTAAAATGTCCTGAAGGCTGCAGTGAAGTGAGGCATGCCTACCACAATCTAGGACAGTGGTTCTCAGCCATGGATGTTTCAGGGACCCCTTGTAGACCGGTGGAAGCGATTGGGGCACCCCTTGCAGTGAGTGAAAGTGGGGGTCATAAATTAATGCAACATGCAGCGTGAAATAGGTGCCTTTTATTTCTATCTGGCAAAGAACCGTCAAACTAAAATACCATGCCAATTCGATCTCAACAGCTTGCCGATTAGTTGTATGGTCTGCGGCCACATTCAACCTGTTTCTAGCTGTTTGCTTTTCACGTATGCAAGCCTGGAAAAAGCATGCTATGCATATGTCGTAGAAAACTTCAACAAAAGCTTCACAGCCATCTCATGGAGAAGCATAGGTCAGCTCCGCCGCAATGCAAAGTTGTTATGTGGTGAAGCATACCGAAAATCAAAAGGGGCTGTCGCGGGGTATAGTGTGGCTTAAAAAAAACGTTTTTTCCCCCCGAGCATGGGTTTTGCGGATTCCCAAAAATAGCTTTGCGGACCCCCATTTGAGAACTACTGATCTAGGAAATCAAAGGGCGAAGTTTCTTATGATTTAAGTACAAAAGCCAATCAATCATAAGGGACGGTGCAGCGATATTTGTTGCAATAGGTGCAGACATAACTGCAGGATATATTACGCTTGCAAAATATTGTAATATCTCAACAGTGTGTTTATAAATAAACAGAAATTAAACATTTCATCTTTGCTGCAAGTACATTAGCTCAAGTTTAGATAGCTCTTTCAGTAAGAAACCAACACAGAAAGCCAACCATTTTTACAGATTACAGGTTATGGTGTGATGTCAGTGCTCGTGCCGAGCGGCTATTGGATTAAGTGGAATTAGCTTGTGATAGCACTAGAACACCAAGGACAGAACCCTCAGGATTTAGCAAACACACCGGCTCCACAGGTCTGGCAAAGGTCAGGGTCGCATTCTCGTACAGCCAGGTAACAAGGACACTGCTTGGTGTTGCACTGTGCCTTGCAGCGACACCCTGGAAACCGCTGCTGACCTAAGTGTTTGAAACAAGCAAGAATTAATCCAGCTCTTTAATAAAGTAGTCAGTAGGGAACAAATACATACAGTCCGAGTTGCAGTGGCAGAATTTTTCACAAAAGTTCTGTGCCATGACACAAGGACAGTTTTGGTCACAAGCTTGGCCTGGGTGGTTGCAGGGAGTGTAGTTGTATACATGATTAGAAGAACTGTCCTTCTTCAACTGGATCTTGCGACAGTGCATGGACCAGAGTCTATGCTTTTTCTTCTTTTTACGAGGTGGTGTGCTGTCGTGTACGTGTTCTTCAGGTGGAAGATCTGCAAGTTCCCGCTGTGCAAATGCATACACCTGCAACAATGTTACAGTAGCTATAACTTCTAACAGGAACTTGCATTGGTTACAATATGACTCAATCATTGTAACGGGGTGAAAACAGCGCATAGCACATAGCACAATTGATGAAACAGATAAAGAGTAGGCACACCATAAAACTGTGGTGTCGCGCTTCATGGTGTACGTTCGATTATGGGGCACAAGTGCTGAGGATGGCCAAAGAGCGCAAAGAAATAATATCATAAAGTGGATGGTATGATCAGGGACAAAGTGAAAGTATGATGTGGCTGTACAGAGGCCTTAAAGGAGCACTGACACAAAATTTCGAAGGCGAGACCACCTGTGGGATGGATTTCTCTGGACACACACGCATCATCTACAAAATATCAACAAATAATACAGCCTAGAACATATTTAAAATCACGTTTAAAGTGTGCATCATGCCACTCCACACGAAACACACCTTTGGTGTTCTTGTAAACAACCAACCGCCACCTGGGTCACGAGTTTGCGTTGGCTGCCACGATTGTTGCGGGCGCTCTCTCCCACTCTCTCCTAGCAGACCTCTCTCTCCTAGCAGTGCATCTTGGGGGGGGGGGGGGTCACGCATATTTACAACGCCTCAGAGGGCATCCTAGCAGCCCTCTGAGGCGTTGTCGATGCACGCGGTGCTCATGTGCACGCATCAGATGGTGCACGCATCAGAGTGGTGGCTATGTTTACATAGCCACCACTCTTGGTCCCGCCTCCCTTGGCGCTGTTGTGCCAGAGCACCTGACCGAACGTGGAAGCAGGGATCAACCCCTGCATGCTTTGTCTGCAATCCTGGGAAAACGGCGTCTTCGCCCAGCTGGCCCCGATATCTGAAACCAGTCGTCATGCCTTCACGCTGCTTAACGACTGAGAGCAGCATTCCTGGGGGTGATGGAAGGGACAGACAAAGGCGCTTCCACCCACTGCAACTGAGACCGCAACTGGGAGAACTTGAATAAGAGCTAACACCTGCGGCCGGCGGACGGTCAAGAGATTAGAAGACCGTCAACACCTGCGGCCGGCGGACGCTCAAGAGGTTAGAAGAACGTCAACACCTGTGGCCGGCGGGCGGTCAAGAGATTAGAAGACCGTCAACACATGCGGCCGGCGAAGGGTCAAGAGACTAGAAGACCGTCAACACCTGCGGCCGGCGGACGGTCAAGAGACTAGAAGAACGTCAACACCTGCGACCGGCGGACCGTCAGCTGGACAATGGACGGCTAGAGGATTTAAGGCCGTGCCGGTCCATCGATCAGGGAGAGAGGAGAAGGAGAACGACTCGAACGGAGTCGAACCAGCCGACGTGGTCGGGCTGGCAGTCATGTTGCCTGGTAGCAAAAATATGTAAATAGTTTGTACATAAAATCTTTTCCTTCTTCACCTTGCCATTACTGACTACTCCGAGCACGATACACACCCGTGTTCGCACCGGCCACGCAACCCAAGTCCCAACAGCGGTTCCAGAGGAGGGATGCAACGACGCGTATTCCCAGCAGCGAGCCTGAGGGACGACATCGGAACCTAAAGGTGGCGGTAGCGATGGGCCACGATACCTCATTCCTAACAGCGCTCTCTGAAACCGAAACTGCGACTGGGCGCTATAAAACAGTCTCCAAATAATTAACGGTCATGCGCTCGAGCAAACAAGCTTTCCAGCTGTGATAAGTGGGTCGGTAACTACTTATCGCAACAGAAAAAACAAGATGCAAAATTTGGGTGTCAGTGCTCCTTTAAAAGGACTTACTGTAAAGGGTGCTGCAAGTATAAGGGGTACGTTACAATAAAAAAAATATACTAAAATATTTCATACCATTAGCACTACAATTTAAGAGCCCTTTAACACAACCACCTGCCGCTATGTGCTCTAAAAAATGCTGCTATATCAGCTGCTTCTATTATAAACTTCTTCACATCTTGCCTCTAGTTTTTCTTGTTTATTCAGACAAACACACAGTGGACGCTTTGTATTTTTTGCACTGATATAATGTATCAGTACATTTGACGCAGAAAAAACCCGTTCAATGCCCTGAAACTTTGTAGGTTGGGGGGGGGGGGGACAGGGACGTTCTCTTGGTAAGCTACGGGTAAGTCTTTCTTCCTTTTTGCTTGAACTTCTTGGCACTCTAGCAGGGCATGAACAACAGTCAGGATCTCATCACATCTACTACAGACTAGTAGATCACTGCAAGTCTGCAAGTCTGCAAGTAGTGCATCAAAATGTGCATTCTACTCTGAGATGACAGAATCAGACATCACTGATGTCATGAGTGGGTTAGTACCGACAACCAATTCCCTAAGCGAAAAATAATTATGTGAAGCTTACAAGGCTTTCAGCATACCACATATGCCAGTACATTCTCCATTTCCTGCACAAATAAGGCATCAAGCATACAGCAGGAATTATTAGCCTTTTTGCTATGCATGTGGCATTTGTGAGCATGTTACCCTCAATGCCTTTATACCCAGGCACCCAGCATATTATGACATGCTGGTTAGACAAATATGATGTGTGCAGGACTAAATAGAACTCATTGAGAACAGAATCCTTATCTTGATGAAGTCATACAAAGGTTTTTGGAACACTTAGAAAGTCTGTGAATATTGCTACCTAATGCAGTCTTAATTTCTTGACATGATTTACAGCAGACAAACTAGGAGACAAGAAGTTAAAAGGTACGAATAGTTGTGTCGCTATCTAGTATCAAAAATGGCATCGTCAAAAAAGCCACAAGATATACCACCGACTCCATAATTCTCTTATGCTGTTGGCACATCACCTCCACCCAATGTAGTATCGGTACATAGCCATTTTAACGTCTGATCTCTATCAATATGCAGCCGGCACAGTCGAGATTTCATCTTGCAACAGTTGTACAGTAGTGCGACACCACAGCCACTAAGTTACCACAATGAGTGAGATTTTACGCTTGTGTCTATTTTTAACAACTACTGCAAATAAATAAGACATCAGGTTTTCACGCTACAGCAAGTGCATTAGACATCAATGAATTATGGCTTACTTGAGCACAGGTCTTGCTAAGAATGAGTGTGGCAAGTGCACAGTAGTTGCCATAAAAAACTCGCCACAGGACACGAAAAAGTGACTGCTCTGCTCCAGACCACTCTTCTTGAAGTTCTTCTTGTGATGGCTGCACTACAGGTTCAAGTGATGCAAGCAGGCGAGAAGCTTTGCTTTCGAATGATTTCCCTGTAAGAAAGTGTAGCTGGCTTAATTAAGGAAGAAAATCTAACACTTAGACGAGTAATGGTAATTGTAATGAACCTAATCTCTGTGAATCAACACTGTGAATGTACTTTTAGCTCTGCATATCTCCAGTAACAATATGCCAATGAAAAGAATGGGGAAGGCAGCCAACCTGACAAGCTGTTGACAGTCATCTGTGCTGGTTTATCTAAGTCCTTCTCAGAGCTGTCACTCTTCTTGCTATTTGTGCGTGTGCTGTCATTGCTATCTTCACCACTCGCTTCATTCCCACTGTCCATGGAAATCTGCTTCTGCATCTTGCGTTGTTCCGATGACTCCCTTTCTTCCTTGAGCTTTGCTTGCAGCCTTGCCTTCACAGAATCCTAAGGCAATTGAGAAAGTTCATCTCTGCAGTGAACTAAGCAGTATGGCATGAGAAGTAATGGACCACAATTCTGCAGCTTACAAAACATGCATGTACACAGAGTGAAAATTATAGCGAACTCATACACCATCAGAAGCCCACGACAGCAGACTGTTTACACCTTACCACCTATGTGCATTTAAGCCATAGCACAATAAATACTTCTGCTGCTCTCAATACCGGCATTCAATTTTTTAAATTTTTGCAGCAAACCACAGAGTTACATTGGCAGAAAGCAAGACAAACAATTAACATGAAAGTATATCACAGAAGAAAAATATCAAGTTCAAGCAGGCAATCCACAGGTTTTGAATGACTAGCACTAATGGTATTTTAATGTTACCTACAGTGCCATTTATGCAATGGCATCTCTTGAAAACCTATGGACATTACAAATTTAGTACTAGTATCACAGTTTTCAAAGGTAGTAGTGGGATATATTGCAAAAAAACAAAAACAAAAACTACAGTGTCTTTCAGTCTCACCAAGTGGAGGTAACAATGTGATCCACATGGTTCAGTGTCCAGCTTCATGTCACAGCTTTTCCGCTTGTACTGGCTTGGTGCTGGATGGAATGCTGAAAAGAACCAACCGACATTAGCATGTGCTAGAGCAAAGGAGCACAGAGCAAGACAGACAGGAGTGCTGACTGTATTAGACTGAAGTATACACAGGACACCAACCTTAAGCTGCAGAGACCAATCATGCCAAGCATTCTTCCTTTTTCGTCGTGACATTTTCTCCATTTTGTGCTTTCTCTACCCTTTCAGTATTCAGTAAGTGTGCTCACTAAACTTTTGTGTACTGCTTGTGGGCAAGGCAACATTTAAGAAGAACAGAAAACCTTACAAGTAAGCTACAAGGAAAAGTGTCCACATGACTACACTTGTAACATAATATGCCTCTGTATCTCCTGTTTTCAAGATACCACAGGAGATACAGAAGAATTTTGTGCATACAGGGGCATCCTGTGAAACATGATGACTTAAAGCACATCCTTCGGTTGTCTACAAAAGCAATAAAGCATGGCTGCCTATTTTCGAGGCAACATGATAATGTGCCAGCTAGCAATAATGCAAGAGTTTTAATGGCATGATGCCTTAGTCATGCAGCTGTTCAGCCAGTGTGGCAATGCTGCCGAAGAACAGTAAGCAGGAGCAAATAGCAAAACAAGTGCTTTATTCTTGTGGGTAAATTTGCCTATGGCTGTTTCTTTTTTAAAGGCGATGTCTCAACCATAGCATAAAATTGCCAAGGTCTCCTAGACCATCATGGGCTTAGGTTATGATGCGAAAATTATGTCACCTGTGTCTTGCAGTTATATGTTTTTAATGACAGACGAAAATGGAAAATGTGCACTCTTGCACAGCAAGTTAAAAACAGGGAGGCTGACACTCTTAGAACCTCTGAGATGCAAAAATGATCCTAGATGTAGCAAAGTGCTGAAAACATCCCACAAACGAGCAATTTGGATCCATGTCTTCACACCAAAATTGGCTCTCCTGTCTCTTTTGCTCTGTGTTAAGTAAAATAGCATTTACTTAAGCAAGGGTCACAGCCATGCATAGCATCCATTACTACGTTAACACAAAAGAATTACAAAGAAGGGGTCCAAGGTGTGCTAATATAAAAGAAAGCTGGGATACTAAATGTTGCAGTTCTCATTCCAAGCATGATGTAGCATGAGATGACTATGAAATGCAATGACTGATGTTTATGTTAGCTTGTGTCTTCCAACTTGCCGGATGATTCACACTGTGTACACTTATGTTTAAGGAGAAATAATAAAAATGAGCTTTCAGCAATGCCCTAGGAAAGGCTTTCTCGAGCATGCCTTTGCTGTGCAAAAAGTTCACAGCTCTTCAGAGACTTCTTGTTTGTTGTCAAGTGCCCTGCAAAGCATTAGTACAAGCAACAAGCAGCATCAATTTTGATAGTTCTTATTTAAATAAAATTAACACAAAATTAAAACAAAGATATCTCTTTATCTGGTGCACTATGGGCAGAGGCTCCTTTTCTCTCGCCAACCCAGATCTTGCTGTATGCCAATATGCAAGAAAATTTATAATCATCTAACACAGACTGTTATGTTACGATGTAATTAGGTTATGTATGCAGCATGCGTCGTTTTCCTGTGCACTATGACAAACAGATGCTGTGATGTGGTAAATTCTCTGCAACAAGTATGAATTGGTAACAAGACTGGGAAAGAACACACAAAATTAACAACATTAAGCATGTTTTACTGAGTATGACAACACACAAATATTACTGCAAAAACACCAAGAATACATTAATTAATAGAGTGAACCAATGAAAGGGGCTAGTTGGTGCACGTTCATGTTTGCGTTGTGCTGAATTTTACAATTACAAGGGAAAAGGGACACAGAAGGATGTATTGGAAACTACCAAGTGGTTCTTTCTGTTAGAAGAGGGGAAGCATAAGGTAATGTCATGTCAAGTGACAACGCGATAGCCAGAACTATAGGGTTCATTTGCACCACTTCTGTCCCGCAAGCTCAATTTCGGCTTCTGCGAGCATGATAGAGAGAGTGCTTATGCACTGGTACTTTTGGATTGTGAGAGCTTCCCATGCTTCCTTTTCTGTTTTTGTTTTCACTTTTCCAATAACTTTGACCTTACCCTTCATGACTTTACCCCTCAGCCTTTTCATCTTATCGACATGTAAACATGTTTTCTAACAGTTGATAGATTTCACTATGTCCATCTACATCCCTCTTTCCTTTATTGTAATTTTTCAAAGGTGGGTAAAACTTGGTGCAATGTAATCACGAACATGAACAGAGCTTGGTAAAATTATCTTGTAACATTGCAACGCAGTGAAATGACTAGAGCACTGCACAGGCCTGATTTTTTGGCCCGGGCCCGTGGTTCCAATCCCGGGCCCGGGCGTACATGACCGAACCCAGCCCGAGCCCGGCCCGGGCGTTCATTACTAAACTTATCCAGGGTACGCGTGTTCATGACCAGGCCCGGTGCGAGCCCACTAGAGGATATTAGAAAGTTGATGATGATTATTAATGATGCCTTGCGCTTTGTAGCGGGCGATCGCACAGAAAATCCAGTGTGTACATGCATCGAAATGTTGCTCTGCCCACGGTGGTAGCTAAGCAGTTAAGGTGTTTCGCCGTTAAGTCCTAGGACGCGGGTGCGATTCCCGCGGCCATGGCGGCCGCATTGTGATGGGGGCGAAATGCAAGAACGCCCGTGTACTTATCTTAAGGTGCGCGTTTGAGAACTCCAGGTGGTCGAAATTAATCCGGTCCCCATTACGGCGTGCCTCGTAATCATATCGCGGTTTTGGCACGTAATACCAAGGAATATAAATGAAATGTACCGTATGTGTCAACCTCAAATAAAAGACCGAAATTTTTATTCCTCCCATGGGAACAACCTTGATATGACCCATTGTTAGTGCTGTTATTTTTACGATGGTGCACATGTATTTACTTAGATCGCACGATTTTGTCCCATCAGGTCTAGCATACGAATATATATATATATACATATGAAAAAATAGAACTTCAACTGCTTTTCTATTTTCTTTGCTAAGCTTTACTAAAAGCCAGCTCTTTGCATGGTCACTTCAGCTTGGCACGGAATGCCTTAGACCATGCAATGCATAACGTTCGCGTGTGCTTGAAGGCCTGACTTAGGCCTTTTAATGTGCGGGCCTGAGTCGGGCCCGGCCCGCAGCCTCAAGCCCGGGCCCGGCCAAGGCCCGCACTTTCAAGCCTGAGCCCAGGCCGGGCCCGCCAGGAAACGCTTCGGACGGCCCGGGCTATTGGGCCGGGCCGGGCCTGTGCAGTGCTCTAGAAATGACGCTACTTCTTTTTGTGACATGGTACCATTAAAGGAAAGGAGATGATTCTTAAGGGCTCGTTTATCTTTGTTAGACACTATATTAATGAGAACTAACAGACAATAACGCCAAGGAAAGTATAGGGGGTGTTATCTGTAGTACTTAGAATATAAATGTGAAGAAAGTAAAGTGGACGAAAAGATAACTTGCCGCCGGCAGGGACCGAACCTGTGACCTTCGAATAACGCGTCCGATGCTCTACCACTGAGCTACGGCGGCGGTCATCCTCCCGTCCACTTTGTGGGGTATATATGAGGATTTAAACCTAGGAGTGTTAGTCAGCGCCAATCACAGCCATGGTGGCGAGTGTGGAACACTTTTTTTTTTCTGCCTGTTGGCGTCATGTAGCACGTGATCTTTTTACGAGCTGGCAGCTGACCAGTCATCCCTCACATACTACCTGAAGGCATCAAGTCTGCCAGGACGAGACCCTATCTTTTCCAAGGCTAACGACTTTTCATGCTTTTCATGCTTGGCCAATGGCCAGAGTGATGGTCCACCCACATTATGATTGAGATCAGGCAGCAGTGAACAGTGAATAATGAGATAATGATAACTGGTATAATTGTTGGGGTTTAACGTCCCAAAACCACGATATGATTATGAGGGATGCCGTAGTGGAGGGCTCCGGAAATTTCGGCCGCCTGGGGTTCTTTCACGTGCAGCTAAATCCAAGTACACGGGCCTCAAGCACTTTCGCCTCCACTGAAAATGCGGCCGCGGTGGCCAGGTTTCAATCCCATGACCTTCGGGTCAGCAGTCAAGCACCGTAACCACTAGACCACCATGGCGGGTGGTGGATAATGAGAGTAGCATCATATCGAGCATAATGCATTTCTATAAAATGCTGGCCTAGATGTATGAACATGCAATGTGCTTCCACATGTACTGTCATAATCATTGACAGCCTTGACAAAGTTCTTGAACCATGAAAGCTCTGTAAGACTAATCTTTTGTATAAAGTCAACATGAAATGAAGCCATGGAAGGAAACTGCTTCTAAAAAAACTGTGTGGACTGTAGAATTACCCAAGCCACTTTAAAGTCATTTACTGTGCAACTTTTGTGGATTAAAGGACGTCATATGCAGTGGTGATCCAGCCAGTATAGAATTTTGAGCAATTCTGGGAGCAGAGAAGTGTGGTTTTCGAGCAGATTTGAAGGAGAAAAAAAAAGTGTTTGGTATCACTTTAAACAGTACACCAATAAGTGTATATATACTAACTACATGGCACAGATTCCTATTATTGTGTAAACAGGAAATGCTGCTCTATTGTAAACAAAGAGACAAGGCTAACAGCCAGAGAGCAGCCATTAATCAGGCTCTTCTTCACATGGAAGAATGCCATATGTTCGCTTCACCACAACATACAAAATGCTTACTGTGGCAAAGCATTAGTGACAAGAGTGAACATGGCACGTACACTTTCTGCAAGGAACCGGTGTCAAAACATCACTGCAAACATAAAAATAAACCTCACCAAACAACCAGCAGTCTAACCAATAAAAAAAATGTTGCGAATAAGAACCTTCCATTGCGATTATATGTGTACAGTACGTTGTCTCTGGCTCAACGCATTATGGCTAATGCCCCACAGTACTACAGGATTATTAGCTATAAGCTGCACAAATAATTGTAGAACGCTTCCATGATGCACAGAAGCAAGTGTATGCACGCATATAATAAGCACCGACTAGAAGATGTGTCACGACCCTGCAGACGCTATTGGGAGGCTTCATGACAGTATTTACTCATTAATGGGCGCGAGGCCCACCACTGGAGACACGGGCGCTGCAATCGCTGTGACGTGCAGGGTTGGATCACGTGATCTCACCTAGCTCTGGTGAAGGGAAGCGGACGGTTGAATGTGCTGTTTTTAACCGCGATTTCGCGGCATTTTCCGTTTTGAACAGCGTTGTTTTGCTCTCACTGTATGTGTGCGGACCCCTAGAGGCTACACAATCCAGAAAAGTGCAGTAAATGTTATCGGCGGCGTGGTACTTTTCTGCTCAGTGCCACAGTGCGCTACGTACGCGAAGGAGCCAGGTGGAGCTTTCACTTTTATCCTTACCCTGCTTTGCAAGAGCGTGATGCCGCTGTCACCTGTCTTTCTTTTGTTATTACTTCAAGCCCATAGGGCTAATATGGACACCGACCACGCATGTTCACACAAGAGCAAAACGTTTCAGCTCCCTGACGGGAGCCTTGTTCACAACGAAGAATGAATGCGCAAACAGTACAATTATGTATGTTAAAATATGACGTAGTGACATGCGCACACATGTGGAAGGTTGCTGTCATTACGTTTAAGCGTGTGCGCCGTTGTCTGAGAATGTCAGAGGTTCAAGATGAAGCCGAGAAGTCCAGTTATTTTCTCTCTCCGTTATTTTGGTTCTGCGTGCTGGGCCATTGATGTTCGATGAAACCTTGCATCTTACATCATACATGTGCTGCTTGAATCTTTGCTGAAAGTAACCAGTCTCGCCGACAAAACTTCCACCACAGTCTGCGTACCCCCCTCAGGTGTCCATTTTAATTGGCCTCATGTGTTTTCCCAACCACACGGGCTTTCGTCCGACTCTCCACTTCAGCCCACGGGGTCCCTTGCTTATAGATTATGTCTGTAGAACGGGCTTATAGCCAGTGTCACTTGTCCTCTATGTTGTTTTACGCCACAGGCGAAAACGTGGCCAGCTTCAAACACTGATTCTCTCTCTAACAGCAGCAGCGAAGTGTCATACTGCTTATCAATAAAGCTGTAAAGGCTGGACTCTGGTATTTTCATTGAAACATAATGTTGCCATTTAGACCATGATAAGCCACACCTTGCAGCATGCTCATTCAAGTGTGCAAAGTAATACGGTCGGCTGGCTCGTGGTGCATTTGCTATCACAATCGAGCCTGATCGGTACCGTATTTTTCGATCGCAATTGGCCCTTTTGTACTAGCTAGAAAACTGAGTCAACCATAGAAAATTTTTATCTCTATGTGACTAGATGGCGATCAAAGGTGCACCCTGTGACAACCGTAGAAAATTTGCACAGTAAGGAGCAACAGGCAATATTAAGATCATGCCGCAGAGAAACTTGTGCTCGTGTTATCTAGCTACAACTCCGAATGAGGCACGCGTGTGCGTATGGCTCTCTTGCGTTTGCCTCCAAATGGCATATCAGAAAGGTTAAGGCTGCATGCGGCTCTAAGCATGCTTGGTTGCTTCCCACAAAATGGAGAATCCGCTTGGCGTCGTGCTTCATAGAGATATATGGGTGCTAAACAGGAACGTAAATTTGCACATGCTTCTCATCTCAACCACGGCCATTTTTTAGATACAAACCTACAATGAATGAAGCAGCGTTTCTGGTGTCTTGACTTCTATCTTGTGTCCGTGTTTGCATGCCCTGTCTCTTTAACATGAATACTTAGCAACTAGCTCAGCTCTCTGTTATTTTAAGAATGAAGTTGCACGGTTGCACTCATTTCTTGGAGCAAAAACATGTGCGTTTGCCTCGAGCACGTGCTAAAGTCCATTTGGTGCTTCAATTCGACACAAAATGCTTCATCACCTTATACAAAAGCAGCACGCTCGGCCCCTGTGGCTTCCATTCAGGTGGCCATAGCAGACAACGTCGCCTGTCAGGGCGTTCTCTAAGGCATTATGATAAGCATAACATTTTTTCGGCGCAATTATTTAGCATTTAGTACAGCCAGCGACGAACCCTCCGCAGTATTTTACTGATTTCGTCGAAGTGAAGAGCCACAAGGTTAATAAAAACGGAGACGCAAAAGCGGCTGCGG
The DNA here is from genome assembly GCF_013339695.2 of Rhipicephalus sanguineus. Lineage (NCBI taxonomy): Eukaryota > Metazoa > Arthropoda > Arachnida > Ixodida > Ixodidae > Rhipicephalus > Rhipicephalus sanguineus. The sequence goes on from NC_051176.1 coordinate 267,919,170, forward strand.
GCTGTGCGGGAGAGGGCTGGCGTAGCAGTCCAACCTTGCAGGTCACAGGGATGCCTCCGCAGGGTGGCGCCACGGTATGTCCTCGCGCCCGGTAGGTGTGAAGCATCACTGAGATGTCAGTTTGTAGCTGGCTGTCACCTTAGAGGCCTGCAGGTAGCTGCTAGCTACCCTGCTACAGGGGTGGCTAGAAGTCATTATCTTTTAACAGTGATTAATTTATCCACTCAAGGGAAATTTTATCCTAATATGAATCATTCTGGTAATTTAAATTTGATCATTTTCTGTCCTCTCTCAAATTTTGACAAGACTATAACAATCTCCAACCTGAAATTTCAACATTCCTCACCCTGCCTATCTAATACACCTATAGTCCATCTCATCCCTATCGTTCAGCACTACCAAGGCTACGGGGTGTAAGCAAGCCAGACGCTTGCACAGCAAAGCATAGTTTCAGATATATTTACCTTGCAATTCGCAGGGTTGAGACATTTGCACTTGTTTGGCACGTGTTACGTCACATCCATGCGTGATATGTCTATTCTTCTTCGAATTTAAGTTGTGCGCCTTTAATTGCTCTATCAGTAACCGCCGGTCACTGTGGCTACAAATCAACATGACAGCGCCCATGCAGCCGCGACCACCTGCTTCGATCTGAACTTGCTCTTTCTATTCACCAACTGCGCTAGCAGCAACAAATAAGTGGTGAAATAAGCCATCGCTTTGTGCCATCCCATGCTAAGGACAAAGCATCAGGTACATTTTGTCGTCATTTGCGAGATCAGCTGTTTGTTTAGCCATGCCTGTGAAGTCTAACGCGCAGAGAATTTGATAATGGTTTTTGGAATTAGTGCAATATAGTCACAAATACATTGCTGTCGAAGCACATTAACCTAAAGCAAATACACGCGTCAGTTTGTAACTTAGGGATCACACAGCACACGATGACTTGATAAATTTGAAGTGGAGGGCCCCAGCTGCAATGGGTGCAGTCTTTTTTTTTCTGGTAATGCCATCTGTTCGCTTTACTCGCCCTACGTGTGCGAGCAGACGCGAGGGAGACGCTGAGCAGACGACGCGGCGCGGATGAATACATGTGGAGGGGCTAATCGCCCTTCCCTTTGGCTAAAGGGCCCCTGTAGCCTTCACAGTGCTGGAGTATAGTTTACTTGATCCCCCAATGGCAAAGAAAAATTGCTAACGAAAATCGGTGGTTGTGCAGATCTAATTGTCAAAGTGCTAGTTCTAGAAACATCCTCGGTTCGGCCACTGTTGATTAAACGAGCCTCAACCTCCCGGCTCCATCGTGGGTGCAGCCCGCAGACAGGGGCACTCATCATTTTCTCAGGACCAAATAAAAGTTCATTGTCTGTCTGTCTGTTGAATAAACAATGCTAGGACGGCTCAACAAAGACCTACAGTGAAACCTGCATCTTGCAACTGAAATAATTATGTAAGAATCAATGGCGACTTCATAATTTTTTTTTTTACCTGAGTATTCTTTTTAAGGTGTTCAGCAGTTCTAGAAATTGACACAACAGCACAAGGCTACTAACGGTATCTGCCACTAGGATGAAGCACACAGTAGGCTCTGCATTGTGAGCATTATTGTGGGTAATGGCAGCAATGAAATAAAAACCTTAGTTGGCCTTATTTTGCTTTCACAAAATAACTTAACATATATAAATGCACAAGAATTTGGCTGGGTAAACCAGGATACATGCTACATTGAAATTATGTATGACTATCCAGAACTGTAAAAAGAGGACTAGAAAAATCACAAATATTGACTTTAGGGGAGATGTGGATCTTAAAACGTGGTTTTTTAATAGTTGGGTGAACAGAATGAAATTTAATACACTTATTCAGTTATTTTTTATTGTAGATTCCAAATCTCTGAGTAAATTTTTAGCTGTATTAAAACAAAAGATATGCCATTTCTACAACATTTTCTAACATAATTCTTACGGGGATTTTTGGCAACTTCCCTTCGTCAAACACAAAAACAAAGTATGTGGCAAGATTGCCAGAAAGCTGGTCAGGCCGATGATGCTATTTATTTTCTTATAATGTTCACCACATTATAATTCTCAATAATCATGAAGTGTATAAAGCAAAAATTTTTCACTCATACTTGCATCCGTTTATTTTGCATGTGAAGTTCATTGGAAACAATGAATTAGCATCATTGGCTAGACCAGCTCTCTGGCCGTCTTGACATATACTTTGTTTTAGTGTTTGACAAATCTAAGTTGCCAAAAAGTACCGTAAGAAATATGCTTTCAGAAAATGCATATCTTTTGTTGTAATGCAGCTTATAAAAATCTACTTGATTTGGAATCTGTAGAAAAAAACTGAATAAGCATATTAAACTTCATTCAGTTAACCCAACTAATAAAGAAAACATTTTTTAAGACTCACATCTCCCCTTTAGTTTGAGAGGGTAGGAACCCTGTGCTAAAACTTACCAACAAAACAATCAAGTTCAAGATGTCTTCTTAATTTTAGGTCAAGAAAGATATCCTCTATCCCCTTTAAGAAGCATTCATTTTTAGCTCTTGCATTGAGAAAAAGTTGCATTGGGCACTTATATGAAGAAAGAACCATAAAAAAAAGGAGGCCAGTGAGGAGTAAATAAGACAACTATTAAAGCCACTTTCATTGAGTTTGAAAGGTATGACAACATCATGGATAGTGAAACCAAGGAAGAAAATATTTTCCTTGTTTGCAGGATTCACTTCTAACATTAATACATTACCTAAAATTATTTTCTTTCCACAATACGTGCATTTAACATCTACTCTTTCGAGAAAAGTTGCCAGGATGGTGGATCATGGCCAAAGAGAAGTTCATAGCATTCAAATAATATATTTTCTGGAAACTGGTTTTATGTTTACATTGTGGTAGTATGCAAATGCTAAAGATGAACGTCTGATCATGTGCATTGTAGTTCACAAGGCCCTCTAAGCTGATGTAAAATGCTCACATGATGCAATTGTTAAGGTGAGGTAGACATGGCAGATGAAGAGATGAAGTATGGCAGGCTGATCATCAAGCTTTGAAATAAGCCAGTAAATGCTATAAAATAATGCTGCAAGCTTCCCTCCCCCCACCCCTTTTATGCAACATCATGTTTCCACATGGCATAGTAATGACATTTTGGTTCCCCTCAAGTATACCTAAAAAGATTTCACTAACAATATGTGGCAGTGTTATGAGTAAAGGAAGTTCATGCATGTCGCAAAATACACGAGCTTGTGGCTTTAACAATAACACTTCCACTTCAATGAGGTATTCGAAGGCTCATGCCTTTCAATGTGATTGCTGTAGCTCGAGAGGTATGCAACAAGGCTGTAGCCCATGAGAGTCATCACTTTAATAAAGCAAGCCTCTGTTGTATGCTTAAGCTATTTTTGACACTTCGAAGCTTTATGACCAGCCTGGTTTGCACAAGACTATTCTATGAAACTTGGCCATTCAGAGTGGCAAAATACAGGCAAAGGTGCAGCAGGTTGCTGGGAATCTACTAAGCATTAGATACGCACACATACACACAAAAAAAAGCTTTGGAACAAGGAAGTAGTGGAGGGTAAGGCAGAGATGCAAATAGTTGTGTTCTGTTTACCTGGAAGTATATCCATCCCTCTATTTGCTAATAAGTAAGGACACGAAAAAAAAAAACGAAAAAACAGTGGGAAGTTCAGGAGAAAAAGAAACCAAAAGGAGAAGAGAATAAAAAGTCACATTTTTAAAATAGTCTGCGGTATAGAAAAAAAAAAATTCACACACAACTCATAGCACCACATATTTTACTTTGTCTGCTTTCTTGGAAATTGTGCTTCAGTACAGGGCCTAGATAAATCTAGACCTATAACAAAGGCTTGAGCTCAGTTTATCGACACTACTTCACAACAATTACCTACTGAATTTAACATACAATTAGGATGCTTAGAAATAGAGGTTAATAAGTTCCGCTACAGCAGCAGTAACCTCACTGCCGTGCACTCACACAAAAACGCATTACTTCTGAAACTTCACAGAAACAAACACAGCCATTTTCAGTACTAAGATTATTTCACGTATCCTTGAGTAATGTAATTCTAAACTTAACATGCTCAAGCTATATTAGTTTAGAAAACAACATATCAGAACACCATCACTGGCATCTGCCATGATTTAATTAAAGAGGTTAGAGATATGCCGTGTTTTTTTTTTTGCACTGCATTTTTGTATTTGACAAATGGTTTGTTTAGTTTTCAACATGTAAAGTTACAGTTTTGCTTCTTCTTGTGCCTCTAAAAGATTAAAACAAAATACTAGACATCCACTTGATTATCATTGCCTCTATAGAACAAGAAATGACCCACACACAGCAAAACCAAGTGAAAATCACTGCTTCTGCATACCAAAATAGTGTCATTGAGGCTCATGTCACAAGGTCATAGCAACAGTACCACTGATACAGCACACAACCAAAAGAAACATCAAGAAGTGAACACAAGAATTATTATAACCCAAAAAGTAAATGAAGAGTGTGCAAATGATTATCACAAAACTAGTTGCAAGCTTACTTGCCACATAATATACTCTCTAGACAACCAGGTGATCTAACCTGTATTATAGTAATAATTTGATGAATTTGAAGGTACGATTTAATAGCCTGTGATGCAGCTCGCTTGTGATTGTGATTAGCTTTTTCATCTGCTGTACCCACAGTTGCTTTTCTATGCCTTTTGTACTGTTGAGATTTAGTTTAGCTGAGTTTCACCAGCCTACACATTAATATCTAAAAAAAAAATACGCTTCATACAGGGATAATGAGGCAACCCTGGAGCACATTTTCTCTCTACAACAGGCAATTACAAAATCTGGTTCCTTCGGTGGCACTGTAATTTCTGAAACTCAGGAATGATCTACTAACGTCTTTTAATCTGCGTTAACTCAATAATCAGTAGCCCCCCACTTCTGCAAAGTGACAAAAGCAGATGAGACACTCACTGTGCAAAAAGCAGTCATACTTGAAGCAACGTCGACAGAAAAGAGTCCGGAAAGAGTGCATGCTTTGTTCACGGGGTACCGACTGAGCGAATGGTCCATCCATGTTGGGTGTGCATTCGGGAGGAACAGTAGGTGGATTCACTTTTTCCATCAACTCCCGGTACCTGCCAGACACATGATCTACTTTCAGCAGCTGAGTGGCACATCCACTCGCAAAGATTTTGACATGCAACAGCACAGTAGTTGTTGACCAGAAAGTACAAGGTATGCTAGGAAAACAGGACAAAAGTAGAACAGAGAACACACCAACCATTGAAGATGATGTATTTACACGTGTTGTTTTTATACACCTTCAAAAGGTCAAAAGACATTCACGGGATTTTTGAGAGCATAAGAGTGGCATGCAAACACTGATTTTTAAATGTGCATTGTAGACTGGGTGTTTCAAGAAATGTGTCCGAAAATACTCAGAAACAAGGATAATGTAATTTTTCCTTGCTGCTTTCATATGATTACTTCTGTGGCAGCAGACATCTAAAGATGATTAGGCACATTAATTATGGCAGTAACTATATGAATTAATAATTAGTTTTCTAACTATAGGAGACTGGCTGTGGGGTCAGATGGAAGAATGGAAGTCCTTCCTGTCTATTGCTGCTTTGATTTTTCCAAAAAGTGGCCGCTGGTAATTTTTGTAAAGTGACGACACTAAAGTTACCGGTGAAACCAAAACCAGTGAAACAAAAGCCAAACTCTGAAGAGCACAACTTCCACACCCTTCTGAAATGCCCAGAATGACAACACTCTTTCAATCATTAAACTATGCCTGCCATGCATGTTATTATGGCAAGCACAGCCCACACACCCACATGGCAAAGTAATTGTTGATAATGGTGCGTGCTCATTCTGGGTGTCTCAGACGGGTATGGCAGTTGCACTCTTACAAGCTTCGGTTTCACCAGTGAAATTGGTTTGATTGCATCATTCCACAAATATTACCAGCGGCCACATTTTGGAAATCTCAAAGTGGCAATGAACACTTCGCAAGAAGAACATCAATTTTCCCATTTGACCTGACCACCTGTACCCTCTAATTAAAGTGTTAATTAGTTTACTTTATATAGTTACTGCCATAATTAAGACCTCTATTCATCTTAAGATGTCTGCAGCCACAGAAAAAGTAATGCAGAAGGCAGTGAGCAAACATCGTAATCCCCTAATTTATATGTTTTCGGACACATTTCTTGAAACACCCGGTGTAAATACTTTCACCCACACTGCACTCAGGCAACATTTGCTTTTTCACAGTAATGTGTTTAAAATAACCACCGCAAAGCTGTCAGCAAAAAGAAAAAAAAGTACTACACATAAACGTTCAATAAGGATTTGTGCAGAGTATATTGTCACTCATTCACGAATAGAAATTTATCAGATGTCAGTCAATTTATTTCAAACCGTGCCTACTATACTTTATGTATGCACAAATTTCATGCGATGGCATTTTTTAAATGAAACAGCACTTCTTATTTTTGAATTATGCTAAAACACAGTACATAGCTCTTAAAAATATTTCTAAACAAAAAATACATGCAGTGGTACGAACCGCTCTTTCAATTCTTGTGGGGATCGCTTATCGGGAAACACAGAGCAGATGGCAGTGAAAATGAAGTCTGTTGGTAACCCTTTGTCATCATATTTGTCTTGAGAAAAAAGAGAGAGAGAGAAAGGAAATCACGATCTAGACATCATGGCAGTACTCAACACTTCTCAAAGATGTACCACTTTGAAAAAACAAAAAAAAAGGGGGGGGGGGGGGGGAATGCTTAAAAGTGAACCTTCTATGACAAACGAAGTGAAACTTAGGCTGTCAAGGATGATAATATAGTACCTTTAAGGCCGAAACAGAGCTAATGAAGCTTTCTGCTTCCCAGCTGCACGTCAGATAACCTGTCACTTACAGGTCCATGATGCAGTGTACAGTAGCAATAATTTTGCTTGCAGAATGACTGTGTTTGGAGCCATTTTCTATGCCCAACATAACAAGTCCTTATAAAACACTCTCATTCTTGGGCTCTCTATCTGATAGGTAGCGAATAAAGTATGAAGTGAATAACCGCTAAATTCCCTAGGCAAGACCTTTTCATTCCACTGCTGCCATTTGTCAGACTGCCTACACTAGCCTAAAGTACCACACTGGTTCTCTCGCAGATCTGTTTTCCAGTCTCCTTTGGTATTGATGGTTGTTTATAGGCAGTGATCTTGTGTGTACACACACACCACACACACACACACACACACACACACACACACACACACACACACACACACACACACACACACACACACACACACACACACACACACACACACAAAGCTTGTTTTGTATATTGAAACAAAATTTTAATGTATTGCTTAAACTGCATATTCTACAAAGAAATCTCTGAAATTATCACCTCCTCCTAATAGCAGAGGTGGGGTTGTCAGTCAAACAAGCAACCTCAATGACTTCCTCGGCGACATCATTTAAAACAGCGAAGCGGACAAATGGCATTGTAATGTTGCTATGGGCAGATATATCAGAAATGAAGGTGACAACACGACTGTCAAATAATAGCATATTCTGAAAAAAAGAAAAGAAAAATAATAACAAAAATAGAGGACCAAGTGAAACACTTAATTCCATTGCATTTTGTTACAACACTAGAATTCTGGAAAACATGCTTCCAAAATTTTGCTGTGTGCATAGACATAATGTTATCTATTTAAAAATCTGATTTTTTTTTGTACTTTTTCACACACACACACACACACACACACACACACACACACACACACAAAGCTTGGGAATCCCATCCTGCCCCTAGACTATAGTTTTTGGGTATTGCACCCAAATACACCCATAAGGCAGGAAGGTAGGTGTCATGACTGAAAAGAAAAAAAATATATCAAGACGATAGTGTTGGTCTGTAGATTAGCAGCGAAGCAGAAGAGGAAGATTACGCTTACACATTAACACTTGTGATCCAGCCTCTTGAGGATTTGAAGCAATATGGTGAGCATGAGAGTTAGTCTGAGGTATGTAGAGTCAGTGTGTTGTTATGTGGCCTCGCTATGCAAGTACTGCAAAGCGCAGAGCGATTCCCCGCGCTGCCGTTGTGACCACTTACCGCAAACAAAGGACACGGGTGGCTACACGAAAAGGGGACACGGAAGACCCCCCATGCGGGAAAAGAAAGGCGTCTCTGTGGTGGCGCCTTTGGAGAGCAGAGCCGCCCCCTCGCTTGGAGCAAATGGGAATAGATAAAAGCTGAACGGGAAGCGTGTCGGGCAGATGGGGCGACATGACACACGGCCACCCGGTTTCAATTACTGTTTGGCATCTGTGCGCACCCTTTGAGAATGCCGTAAGAAAACAGAATTAGTTTTACGACCACTTGGCTGGATGCAACCAAGGGATGTTTTTGTGTGCAATCACCCTCTGGTCCCAATTACGGCATTCAGAGCATTCAAGCGATTCGGCGCCTGGCTGCACGGGATGACCGAGTGTTTTTATCTCACTGTCACGTACACATATCGTCAGTGGCCAGGGACTGGGAATATTCTTGCCGCTGTTGTGGCAGCTTCTTGAAAGAGACGTCTGGTGTGCGGGCTGGTTGAGCTCAAGCCGGGCCTCCGGTGCCGGCGGACGTCAAGGCTCTAGCTATAACGCAGGGGAGAGTGTGAAGAGACGTGTTGCATGGTGAACCTATCCCCTCGCGTGTTGTAGATTGTGACGTGCTTTTTACCAATGCTGTGTCTGTCATGACAGTGTTTGTGCTATTGGTTGTGGTGATGTGAACCCCCACGTGTGATTGGCTTATTGGGGGACTCTTTTGTCTGACCGAGGGTTGTTGATGTTTTTTGGATGAGAGAAAAGAGCTGAGGTTTGGGCTTGGACCCGGGCAGACACCTGAGTGCTACAATAAAGCATCTCTTCACTGGACAACGGCTCTTCCTTCGTGCTACCACCGTGCACTTGAGTCATCGAGGGGTGCCGATTCGAACCTGAAACACTTTCCCTCCTTAGCTAGTGTTGAAGCTAGTACAGGAACAAAGGGAAAGAAAATTAACTATGAGTAAAGCTGTGTTACAAAAGATATCAATCCAAAAAACGGTTTTGAAGCAGTTTTCGAACAGAAAAACGGTTTTTGGGATCACTTGGAGCAGATACAACAGTAAGTTTGTAACTATTCGGTGCAGATCCTTATTACTGTACAAACAGGAAATGCTGCTCTACAGTAAACAAAAAGACAAGGCCAACAGTCAGAAGAGCCAACAACGAGGCTCTTCTTCACATGGAAGACTGCTATACGTTTGCTTCACCACAATATACAATAGAATGTCTATAGCAGTGAAGCATTAGCGACAAGTGCGAACATGGCACATACGGTTCCAGCAAGCAACAGGTGGCAAAACATTATTCCGAACAGAAAACTCAACCTAACCAGAAAACCTGCAGCCTAACCATGAAAAAAAAAAAAGTCCTTGCATATGAGGACCTTTCATTTGACATTACCTATGCGCACAATACATTCTGGCATCGGCCCATGAGTAATGCCCCATCGTATTCAATAACTGCGAACAACATTATTAGGTGCACAAATAATCATAGAATGCATACATCATGTGCAGCGGCAAGCGTACGCGCTAAATTAATGAACACCAACCAGACCATGTATTGTGACACCACAGACACTATTGGCAGGCTTCATAGCAATACACATTTTCTATTTCAGTGAAATATGGTTGATATAGACCAAGATGTCTGTTCAGCGTCAACAGCAGTGGAAGAGGGGAGGGGTTGTTCAAGTGGGCAGAAATGATGTGAGCCCATTCCTATTATAAATTACACAATTCATTAATATCAAGAAAAAAGTTAACTTCCACTTCGGATTTAATGAAGCCATCATACACTCAGCGATTAAAGGGACACTAAAGAGAATTCTGCTTTGAGAACTCTAATGTCGTTAATTTTGCCATCATAGGTTTATTTATAGAGGAGAAAATCAAGTTCAAAGTTTCATTTTTAAATTTAGCGCCGAAATCTTCCCGCGTGACGTCACGGATTTCAAAGTGTATTTATCGTATTTTGGCGCCATTGGCTCAACAAAATTACTTCTAACTTGGTATGTTAAGTCTATGGCCCCCTCAGAGGACAATGTACTTCATTTTTACCAATTGGGAACTACGTAGTCCCTAGTAGGCGCCGTCAAAACATGTGACATCACGGCGAATGGTGCGGAAACTTCAAGGTGGCGTCGCCACCCACATTTTGTTTTTGTGCGTTTTTCTCGCTTACTAAGCGTCTTCTCGCAGCAAGCGTGGTGCTTTTGGTATCGTGAAAGAGTACTTTACTAATATGAGAAAAATCGTATTGCTCTTTAGTGTCCCTTTAAGTAGCCTGTGAGCAGCCTGACAAACTCAGTGACTAAGTGCAAGTTCTGTGATTGGACAAAGCCAGCGAAGCACTGCACATTAACATACACAATGTCCCCTATACTTTCCTTGGCTTGTCTGTTTGTTTAATTAGGCTGTGTCTAACAAAGAAACGAGCCCTTGATGTGTTCCCATTTTTTCATTTGGTGAATAATATAGTCACTGACAAAGTAAGCATCAAATTTAACCGTAACACACCTTGGCTGCTGCTTCCTGGATCATCATCATAGGCCATGAGAGCGTGAACCAGTTCAAGAAAAAGTTCGTCATTCACCGACCCTGCATCTCGGTCCCCATGCACCTTGCCATCATAGTTTTTCAGCAGTTCCTCAATAAAGGTGCCATCTTGGTCCAAAATCTCATCTCCCATGTAGGGAATGTTGTGCAGTACAGTCTCATCCTCCACCTGTCACAAAAGCATTACATCTTTTACGGCAAAATGAGATTCTTACCAAGGTAACAAATGTTACACAAAATGTGACAAGTGTCATCATGATCACACAGACAAATACTATACCATGAAATTCTGTTGAGTAGGTGCCCATGTGTACATGGTAGGGATGGGATTGACAGCATACATTATGCGCATTGGTGCTACCTGCTTGCTTCCATCTGCCAACTCAGCCTCACACTTCAAAATGAAAAAAAAAAATTGTCAGTCATATAAGTAATAGCTCGCATCAAGTAGCAAATGGCGAGAATTTTCAGAGGCATTTTCATTAATAAAGCACCTCCACAGAACATAATGCTGTAATACCTTTTTCATTACAGGAAGGTGTACTGGCATGTCAGTAGGAAACAGACAAACAGCCTTGGTCTCCGTCTGTTGCTTTTGCAAGAGGGCTGCTGTTTCAATAATGAAGCGCCTGTTGGTCATGTATGCAGCCTGAAATCAACAAAAAATACTGTTACATACTTGAACATCTGCTGCTACTGAACCCAAACATAATACTGGGGGAAGCGGGGGGCAATGTTATTCTGGTCACAAGATGTGTAACTTGACGTCCCAAGGGAAGCCAGACTGTAATGATGAATGAAGGCTAAACAGAAAGCCACTACAAATATGCATCCTATATTGCAGCATTAAAAGTGTAAAACATATATCATACCTGTCACTGCAAAGGTGCTGACAGAGACCTGGTCTTAAAACTAATAGTATAAAATATGGAGACCCATTCCCATTATAACAATCGGTTGGGCGGATTCAAAAATGCCATCTAAGCAATGTGCATACCAACGTTGCTAGATACTTCAGTTCCAGCACTGTGCTGCCCTAGCCAGCTGCAAGTTGTTCCTGGGCACTAAGGGTGCACTGTGGTTGATGCATGCACACCTTGTGCTGTTGCTGCTCTCAATGCTTTTCTTTAATGCTTCCGTTCCAAGAAATAAAAAGCTGCAAAATGAGCTCTGCTTTGTTGGGAAGTTACTTCTTTAGGCAAGAGTGAAAAGACTGGCAAAAGTGTTTCCAAGTGCTGAGTATTATGTGATAACAGCACCTATTAGGGCACAGTGAGAGTGGAAAGGGATAGTACAGAGATCTTTTTTTAGCCAATACAGATGTTTTATAAAAAGCCTATGACTGTAAAGCACCTGTAGTCTTTGTAGACTGACTGTATGGCAATGTGGAAATACTTTGCTACTGCTAAAGTTACTTTGAAAAGCCCAATTAAGAAACCTTGTCAATTAACCTTTCACTATGAACTTGTGGGTAGCTATTTATATAGAAAACTTGTAGACCTGGGTCCAAACGCAAGCACCGAAGTGAAAACTTATCTTTTATTCATTTATTTGTTTATGGCGGCGATCATCTTATGCGACAGATGGGCAGTTTTCTTGTTGAGTCAGCATAGAAATATTTATGCATTTAAAACTGTTCATTCGTCCGTCCTTCTGTCACATAAGGCAATCACCGCTATAAAGAAATAAATGAAGAAAATAAGTTTTCACTCCAGTGCTAGGGTTCGAACCCAGGCCTTCATGCTCCGAGGCGAGAGCCTTAACCACTTGCCATGCATCCACACTTGCACAATATGAACATATGTGACCTACATGAAGGCATTGTATCCGCGGTACAAAACAAATATAGCAAGGTAACACTCTCTCTGAAGGCTTTGTTGATTTTCATGAAAGTGAAATAAAAGCCCTCTGCAGGACGATATGTAAAGCCGACTGTACACATCAGGAAAATTCTAAATTTGCTAAATTATGGTGCCAAACGTGTTTCAGGGGCCACGGGATGTGTGTGCCATGGGACAGCGTACGAGACGCTTACGAGTGCAAGATAGAAGATGAAAGACGCTATGCCGATGCCGCCCGAAAATGACATTCCAGGAACGGCCGCTACCTATAATAAAACGCAACACTTACACATCATTTGGAGAACTCCCAAAGGAGATTCTGCATAGATGTTTTTAATAAGCACTTTTGCAAATTCTAGACATTCACAGCAATTCACAGCAAAATATGATACACACCATGACTTCATCATGCCTTTTGAAGCGTTTTATTTGCCGGAGTCTCATGTACTCGGAACGAACTCGTTTTCTCCATTCTGGGCTTACTCTGCTCACATCCATTTGCATGAATACCCTACAAGAAAACGAAACAATGAGTGGACTCTAGAAAAAGATGCACAGGTTAAAAACAATTTAACACTATGAGCAAAGTGAAACAGTCAGTTCTGATTGGTACAAACATCGAAACTAACAAGTTCATTGCAGATAATGTTTAGAGACCAAGGGATGGCTGAAGATCCAAGTTGTTTTTCTGGCAAGAACCAAGCCCATTAAAACGATTCCAAACTTATGCTCCATCTGAGTCAAGAGATGCAATCCTGGGACATAGCCAGGAAAAATTGGTTGAACAGTTGGTAGCACTTCAAATAATCGAACCTTTTTTTTTTGAGAGCTACATAATAAACGTTTTGAGCATGTCAAATTACAGAAAGTGCAGCTAGTTATATGTTATCACCTGGTGCAGTTTGTTATTGACTGGTAAGCTACTTGTTAAAGGCCACGAGTAGACAGTCAGCTTCCTACCTAGTGCACTTCAGGGCAATTTTTCTAGATTGACAGCAAGTGGTACAGGCATTGTCTCGGCAGAACAAAACTTTGATGCTCTGCTGTTGGTTCCAATCGTGATTTGTGGAACTAATGGCTTATATTGCCATGTCACTGAAATCTTGCCAGCTGCATGCCTTTGCATACTGCCAACATCCTTGCCTGGAAAACATACTTGGCACAGGTGTCAAGTTGAATCGTCTTGATGAATTGAGGCATTTTTAACAAAGTAATAAATGATGGAAAAGTCACCTTCACAATAACAAGTGACCATGTGTTGTGCAATGGTTTGTTCGACAAACTAAGGATCTCAGTTAGCTTCAATGAAACTGGTTTTATTGTTTTTCTCAGTGTCGCAATTAGCAGCAAATGAATCCTACAATTAGAACACCACCACATGATCATTTTAACATGAAACATTTATTGGGGCATTTTTAACCATAAGTATTGATTAGTTTAGCACAGACCAACCATGCCAAGCTTATGCAAGTCATATAAGGCTTTATCTTTTGGCAAAGCTGTAGCTAGTAAAACTTGTGTTCAAAGACAAGCATGCGGGAAGTGGAGATAAACAAAGATTTATCAGCATTCACTGAAATGTCTTCTCCTTTCTCCCTTGTATGTATCTCGATGCTCCTCACTCACAGCACACTCTGGTATCATTTCGTTCACTAAACTTCTTTCTTCACACTCAGCTACTGATGCTGTTGACTCCTTCTTCACCTCCCTGTAGCTAAGCACTATTACGCTGCATGTCCTGGTCCTATTCCGTTCATTTTACTTTGATCCACGCTTGCCTGCTTTTGTTGTCGACTTCTGTTTCCACTTGTTATGCTCATCTACTTGGTCACCTACCAAGTGGCACATAACCACTCTGGGAGATTGGTCATAAATGGCTACATGCTCAGTGTTACATGTTTAGTTGAACATACATGCTTGGTGGGCCGTTTTATACTCGGCAAGGCAGCAGCTGCAAGAACTCGCGAAATGAAGAAGCTAAAACAACATCACTCAAAACACACGGAGTTGACATAACTTGTTCAGTTGTTTTGCCAGTCTCTATATCGTCGTTGGAACTCTACTCCAACACGATAATGTAAGTACATATGAAAAGCGTCACCGATACGAAAGCAGCAGCGTGTAAAATGAAACGATAAAGAAAATGTGCACACAAATAAATCATCCTGAAAATTGCCAGTGTGGAATACTTTCGCACGCACTGCTACTTTTTTATCGGACAGGCAGCATTGCATTCCACTAACCAATTGAACGGCAGCAAACGATAAAGGCCACAGTGGCTGGTGCGCAAGTCGATTTCTTCGCACCTTAAGTAACGTCGACAAAACCAAAGGGTTGTAACAAACCCTGTTCCAACACGGTGCTACGAAGACCCGGTGATGATACGGTCCGACCGGCTCAGATGTGGGACTGCGTATACTTCACATAATCGCATACTTCACATACTCTGGCAACCTAATGCGGAGCGAACCGCAAAATAATTTTTGTTTTGTTCTTTCAATTCGTCTGCACGCCAGTCAAATAGGCAGCACAATGAAAGATGGCAAAAGAAAAATAAAGCAACCGTACACAATTACGCTTCGAAAGATTCGAAAAGGCCAGTTCCGCATTTTTTTATTTTAGCGTTTTCGCGATAAGTGGCAGCTGTTGTATGAACTTACCAGCGTTCGCTTGAACGCGACGTCGAAGCATCAACACAACGCGCAGCAACGCGTAAAATACTCCACCGCGAGCTTCACGCGGCGCCGAGTGTGGCGCCAATGTGTCGACACGGCTGACCGCGGTTGGCTTATGTCGCCTACTGGGCTTGGCTACTTTAATAGAGGGCGCGGGCAGCAGTTTACAAAATTCTCGAATTCTGTTGCATTGGTTGCGTCGGTCGCATGCTGTTGGTGTTTTGCGCTTTTTCTGGAGGTTCCCTCGTTCAACTGTATTTGGACGCGTGATAGTTTTAGTATCGCTAATCTAAGTGCTGGACGTGAGCGTGATCTTCCCTTGAATATGCGAGGTAGCCTTCTCTGCACATAAATCTGTAACACCTTTGTTGTTATTGCTTTAGGAACCTACCCCTCTTTTTGCGCTGAGCGCCTTAAACGCTAGATAGTCATGTATGGTTACGTTGATGCGCGCCGGTACTTAACTGCAGGAGTCATACGGTGCAAAATGTAGCGTTCAGTGCCCTTCTTTTAGTTCGCTGCTGTTATTTCTGCTGCGCATAACCTTTTGCGACGGGTCAAGCTTTCGCTTGCCTGCGTCAGCTATGTTGTTTTATGGACTTATTTTTGTCATGCCGGACCTTCATAATATTGATACTGTTGCTAGACTCGTGTGATGGCGGCATATATTATACGTTCGGCTGTGTGCCGCGGGGATCCTGAACACTGCCCAGTCCATGCTCAATACTCGTTATGATCTTGAAGCGCTCTGTCCTCTTGTGTCGGTCTGCTCGGCCGTTTCTTCTTCCCCGTAATGCGCTATACCAGTTCAAGTACGACGAACCAACTCGCCCAATCTTCAACACTTGTGAACTCGTTTTGAGTAACGTTTTTTTTTTACTTTATTGTTTAACATGATCCCTTTTACACGAGTCATCTTCTGAAGGAATCGGAAACATTTAAGCCATTAAATCGAAGGCCGTCAGTGAAATCTGTATAGAGGCAGCCCGAAAAATGATGCGGTCAAAAAGTAATGTGAAGCTGGATTTTTATTTGCAAAAGTGTTGCTGCACAGTGCTCATACTCCAGCTGTCTTCTTTTGCCGTTATTGTTCAGTCAATTTTATGCGCACACAGGATTCAGAGCCGCTCATTTGTTTTTATTTGTTTTCAGAGTTGTCTGAACTGTAGCAGGATATCCTGTGAACTATTCGGACTTCTGATAATGGCTGATGAAAAAGAACAACAAGCACCGGAACGCAAAGTAGGCGGTGGTCCAGACTGTCTTCTACTGGGAAACGAGAGCCCTCTGCCAGAGGATGTGACCGGTGAAAAGACGTCGGACTCCCAGGACGGGCCAAAGCAGTGGGACTACTTCCCATGGGATAGATGGTCACGTGAGAGGAGCACAGACTCTAGGGAAAGGAGTGTGGACTCTCGTGACTCAGCAACAAGGGAGAGGGATCTACGGTAATTGTTCTCAAGCCACTTGGCACTAACACCAGTTTGGTACCTTTAAATACGATTTCAATTGTATATATATGCACACATATTAATGAACATTAACGCTGCAACCTCTACGATTGTAAAAATACTGGAAGCATTGCTGAATTTGGCAGTTATAAAAAAATAAAAACAGTGGTCACCCAAATTCAACTTGGAACAGTGCCAGAAGGTACAGCCTAGTGAGTGAAAAAATTGGTCGGATCTTACGTACCGTGGGAATCCATGTAATGCGAAGCATGTGGCGGGAGGGGACTGTGGCGTAATTTTTCACATTGAGCAAGACGTTACGAAATGAAGCTAAAGATAGGCACAAATGGTATACACACACAGATATGGTGAAGAGTCGCAAACGTGTTTCATAACCACTTGTTTACAGTTGCGTAACGATGCCAACAGCAACATGGGTATTACCAACCCCAGACGTGGTAAGCCGACATGTAGTGTTTATACTTGTCCATTATGATGGAGAATGCACACACGTTTCTCCGACACGTGTGCGTGTGTGGAAGGGATTCTTGACAGTTCTCATGTAGATGGCAGCGAGCGAGCGCAATGTCTTTGTTATTGTGATTTATGTGCACAACACAGACCTCACCGATTCCGCTGCTTGTGTTTTATGTGCCCATGCCTCCGCAGCTGCAGTGAAGCCACGTGCTGTGGACGATGCAGTGGGCTTATCGCTCCAGCTTTCAGAAAATGCTAACACGCCAGTTTCTGTGAGCAGAGCGTATTTTTCGAGGTCGTGCATGTGCGCGTGTGCAGATGTTAACCTGACATGACGCCTGTGTCGTAGGAGTACATATGGAGTGTTTATTGCTTTGTTATAAAGTTACATAGGCTGCTCCTTAACCACAATTGACGTTGCACCGACATTACGCCTGCATAAGATCTTTTTTCAAAGCACTTTCTAGACCTGGTGTGGCTCTGTGGAAGAATACCTGACTGCCACGCAGAATGCTTATGTTCGATTCCTGCTGGAATCCTAATTTTTATTCTTTCCATTCGTCGGGTCAATGCTGCCGATGTCGGTTTTTCTTAACACTCTCGAGTTTAATTTACCAATGTCTCTTGTCGCCGTTCCTTGGTATATAAACTGGCAATCACCTGTGGTGCATACCCGTATACCGCGGCCCATGGTGAATGGGTATGAGCCACACTTGTCTGGAGGGAAGGGTTTGACGTACGCGACAGGATTTTCACATTAGTCACGTCAAGACCGGACAATCACATTCGTCAAATCTTCTTACCCGTCCCTGCCAGTTTTGGTCTACACCATGTTAAGGAGATGACCAGGATAGCGCCGAGACATAGGTGGCTAGGTAGATAGATAGATAGGAACAAACAAACAAACGGCCAAAGTGCTTGAGGTTCGCTAAGAAATGCTTCGCATTTAAAAACAAATAAAGTGGCTGACTGGGCTAGTTGGTTGTGCATACTTAAGGTTAACAGCGCGAAAATAAGACACGGCGGACAGGAAAAAGACGAGACAAGCGCTGACTTCCAACTGAATTTTTATTGACACGAATGCTCTTATATACCCGGGTTAACAGAAAACAATCGGTAACAGAAGGTGAAAACATAAGCAAAGATATGAAATAACTATACATCAACTATCACTGAGCCTGCTACGTCAACTCCCGCATCCCAAAAAACAGAGCTCCCTGTCTGACAATGCAATTGATGGCTTGCTTACGCACGTGCCCCTTTCACGCGCCATCTGAGCTGCCTCAGAGATTATACGCTCATGCTCTTCTTTAATCTTATCCACGACTGTGGTCCTTTCAAACTGCGGAGTGCACCCACACGTGCTCACGTGAAGCGCCAGGAAGCCATCTTTGCCATTACGAACGTTATTGGCGTGTTCCCGTAAGCGCTCGTTCAGACATCTGCCCGTCTGGCCCACGTAGCACGCGCCGCAGGACAATGGGATCCTGTACACCACACCCTGCGCGCAGTCGACAAACTGCGTCCTGTGCTTCACCACGCACTGTTTACCGCGCCTCTTCACGGGGCAGGTCCTATTAGCCAACTGGGCCAATTTGTCTGGAGCACTGAAAACAACTTTCACGTTGAGGCGTTGTCCTATTTTCTTTAGGCGATGTGCAACCGTGTGCATATACGGAATGACCGCCAACTTTTCCCGCTTCTCCGCTGTGCTGCGCTCTTCGTTACGGTCACTGCCCTTACGTTTTCTCTTTCTGTGCATTGCCTCTGCCACAGAAATAAGCAACTGGCGCGGGTACCCTTCTCTTTCTAGGCGCTTTGACTGTGCCAGGAGACTGGTTTCCAAAACGTGATGGCAGGACCTCTCTAATGCGTTCCGAAAACATGACTGTACGATGGCTCTCTTTACTAGCTTGCTATGTGCCGACGAGAACGGCAAAATAGGCTTCTGCGAACGGGGCTCGTAACACCAGCACGTGTGGTGCTCCGAGAGTGAAATCTTTAAGTCAAGAAAGCGGATACTATCTCTCTCCGGCATCTCATGTGTCACCACGAGCGGACATAGGCAATCGCGAAACGTTTGTAACACCTGCGTGACCTTAGCATGAAAAACATCCAAATCGCAGTTCAAGATTATCAGATAATCGTCCACATACCGAAAAGTTTTTACGACTGATAATTCACCAAGCCTTTCACTCAATGTTCTGTCAAATTTGGCCAACAGCAAGTCACTCAGAAAAGGGGCTATGGATGACCCGATTGAGACACCCTCTTTTTGAATGTACGTCTTATCACTCCAGTCATGTTTTCGGAACGCATTAGAGAGGTCCTGCCATCACGTTTTGGAAACCAGTCTCCTGGCACAGTCAAAGCGCCTAGAAAGAGAAGGGTACCCGCGCCAGTTGCTTATTTCTGTGGCAGAGGCAATGCACAGAAAGAGAAAACGTAAGGGCAGTGACCGTAACGAAGAGCGCAGCACAGCGGAGAAGCGGGAAAAGTTGGCGGTCATTCCGTATATGCACACGGTTGCACATCGCCTAAAGAAAATAGGACAACGCCTCAACGTGAAAGTTGTTTTCAGTGCTCCAGACAAATTGGCCCAGTTGGCTAATAGGACCTGCCCCGTGAAGAGGCGCGGTAAACAGTGCGTGGTGAAGCACAGGACGCAGTTTGTCGACTGCGCGCAGGGTGTGGTGTACAGGATCCCATTGTCCTGCGGCGCGTGCTACGTGGGCCAGACGGGCAGATGTCTGAACGAGCGCTTACGGGAACACGCCAATAACGTTCGTAATGGCAAAGATGGCTTCCTGGCGCTTCACGTGAGCACGTGTGGGTGCACTCCGCAGTTTGAAAGGACCACAGTCGTGGATAAGATTAAAGAAGAGCATGAGCGTATAATCTCTGAGGCAGCTCAGATGGCGCGTGAAAGGGGCACGTGCGTAAGCAAGCCATCAATTGCATTGTCAGACAGGGAGCTCTGTTTTTTGGGATGCGGGAGTTGACGTAGCAGGCTCAGTGATAGTTGATGTATAGTTATTTCATATCTTTGCTTATGTTTTCACCTTCTGTTACCGATTGTTTTCTGTTAACCCGGGTATATAAGAGCATTCGTGTCAATAAAAATTCAGTTGGAAGTCAGCGCTTGTCTCGTCTTTTTCCTGTCCGCCGTGTCTTATTTTCGCGCTGTTAACCTTAAGTAATTAAAAACAAAGTTGTGCTTTTGTCAAACTACCGAGATACAAGAGCCCTCTTTTAGTGGCAGAACTAAAGGGCACACACAATTCTAGCGTCTTTCTGATGCATGAACCCAGTCATGGTTGGACTATAGTGGGGGAGGTATTCACGCACACCTCATTTTCTGCCCATTTCCAGTGGCTGATGTCACCTACTCTCATCAGTGCGTAGTGCCTATAAGAGGGAATAAGACATTCACTGATCATGGCAAGAGCTATAGAATGTGAGAAGCCAATAAAGTGAACATTGTAACCTTATGAATTAGTGAACTGAAACAGGCGTCGGAGCTGGTACCCCCACAGGTTCTAAGCCACGAGGGCCAAGCCACAGCCCTCGGAGATGCCCCCCCCCCCTTCCCATTCCTCACCACTTTTACCACTGTGATGCCAGCGGCTCCTTTGACTACCTAGTTAAAGGGGGCACCTTTCCTTGAACAAACGAAACACCTTTCTGAAAGCTTGTGATTCTGAGACTCTCTTTGTCAGTGCTTCTTCTACGTCAAGAGTGCCGCCTGTTTTCTCTGGTTTCCTTAAAATATGCATTGCTAAAGTAGTAGGCGTGTATTTGGAGAACTGCACAGAACCTGTGAACATTGCACGTGCATGCACAGTTCTGGCCTCCTCAAAATCTGAATGAGGTGACAGTTTGTTAAAATTTGAGCAACATATGAAACTTCATATAATATATATATCGGGCGTTAAAAGTTAAGCTTTATGGTTTTGTTAAAATTCAGCTCTGTGAAGAATGCGAAAACCACCTTTGCAGATAAGTTATGTATCCAGGGGGACACAAAGTGAGAATGATTATCGCTGTCAGACACCCAATTAACTGAGATTGAATAATAGACCTTTTAATTAGTGCAGCAAGCAAACATGTTTGTATTGAAAAGTTAGAGGCAGTCGAGTTTCTAGACAGTTCCATTTGGACGAATTCTTCTAGCATGTCTGTGCCCCTGAGATATTCCACTGCAAAGATTAATTGCGGTTTGCATGATTACGCATGCCGGACGGTGAGGATCGGCGCAGTGTCCCTCCCTGATGTGACGAGCAGTCATTGCTTGCTATTGCCAGCTGGTAGCAAAAGGGTAATTGTTATCATCTTTGCTTATGCCTTTGACCCGTTGTCAGATTAAACGCCGCATGCAACTGCTGCGGCACATCGGGGAGGAGCTTTGCGCCAGTGGTCACTTGTCTTGCATGCATAAGTTGTTGAGCAGCAAAATTACGGTGGACAAGACATGGCAAGACAGTATGCACGTCGCTGTTGTCGAGAGTATCTGCAGTTCACACATTTCAAGTGGCAAAAATACTTCATCAAATAATTCATAACGCTCACATATACTGCTTTTAACCCCTTTAACTGCTTATGACGAGCTGAGCTTGTCATGAGACTTTGTCACTTATTTGCTTATGACGAACAGTGCTCGTCCTGGCTCTTCAATGTTTCAACAGGCTTTTGACGAGCCCAGCTCGTCAAATGGTGTTTTCCTATTTAAGACATAGATGGCAGCACGGGTTCCATGATTGGCGTTTTTAATGAATGAGAGCCTGCACACTAAACGGCGAAATGCGTGCCTTGCGTCTCTCGTGCGTTATAAACGAACATGGCTGAGTGCCGTGCTTTGAACGCTACCACAAGGATGGTAGCCTCGTCTATACTCTGTTCCAGAAGTTCCGTGCAGCAGAGCCAAGGCTACACGACCCTCGAGCGCAGGTTGTTGCGAAGCGAGATGTAGTGCCCCATATACGTAGCCCGTTGTTTGTCCTCATGACTTTTGCAAGCGGTCTCGTCGGAGGATTTTTACTTGAAGGCTTCTCTGCGTGTTGTAGCTGTGATTTGTATGACGATTTTGTCGCATTTTCTGTATAAAACAATTTTTGTGGCTCCATGATACTGAAGAAAGAGTTCTTGCTTGTACGTGTTATAACATGCAAATGACGAAAGAAATAACGCTGTTGTGGCTCGTATGTGTTATGTTTTTACTTATAAAGTACGAAGGAATGGTACGACACCATCTAAACTTTTATGAGCAGTCCGCACAGCCCGAGCGTCCACAGCGCCGCGGAGGACCCAGTCTTGGGTTGTGATTAGTCCACGGTGGCAGATTTGGTCACTCCTTAGTCAAAATGGCGGCGCCTGGTTCACCTGTGCGATATCATTCCCGGATCAGCTTTTACGACAAGGGAGCGAAGCAGCACTTCGCATGCCCATGGGCATGCGTATACGAAATCTGATGAAGCGTGGTGCTTTCATATTCAATTTGGCTAGTGCGGCGCTTTCCACCGAAACATGAGCCACTGAACCCTATCCCTCAAATGTCTACGTGCAAGTATCTCGAAGACGCGCGCTTTTACGGTGCCGAGGAGAATATTTAACCGCTTTCACAATTACAGCTCATCTCACTGCGCAGTTGCACAGTGTCCCGAGACGCTCTTGCCGCTTTCACTGCAGCGCTCGCCGCTAGCAGACGACAGGGCGCGGAAGGATACATTTAGATGTGCTCGCCCTCCTGATTGGTTGAGAAGGCCTGTAGCTTCCACAGTGTTGCACGGAACTTCTGGAACTGAGTATAGTTCATATTGAACTATCGAGGAATAGTACATTTTAATGCCATAGCGTTAAAGAGCTCATTCCACAGAAATTGCGTGGTTGGTTGTGAGTGAAAGATCATCTTTTGTAAAATAAATAATAAAAAAATCATAGGTTCGAGTGAGAATCGATCCCAGGCCATCTGCATGGCAAGCAGGTGTTCTACCACAGAGCCACTCCATTGCTTGGAACTGCAGTGAAATTCACTTTAATGCTTCACAAACATATGTGTCCTGTGTACAGGTGTCACAGTACGAGATGTGATATTGCAGTAAAACAGGGGTACGAGTGTATATTGCCGTCGGGCATCACACCATGTGAACTGAATATCGAGTTGGTGCAGTAATGTGTGTGCCCATTACAAAAGGCACACACATTACTGCGCGTATTCCCTAACGAACACGTAGTGGGTACATCGCAACTTCAAAAACGTATCGCACACATAATTGCTGCTGGTTTAAAGCATGCCACCCATTACAAAGGCCATACACATTAGTGCGCACATTCTCTTACACACACGTAGTGGGTACACTGTTGTCATAAAAGTGCTGTTGAAGAGGGTGGAAACCTTTACTATAGGTATGTTGAGTGTGTGTGCGTGTGTGTCTGGTGAGACCTGGCGACTGAACATAATGACAAGCGAAACAGAGCATGATGAGGATGGGGCCGGATATCGCTATCGCATTCAACTCTTAAAGGTGTCTGCCAATTTAAAAAATTCTGTATCCTCTCGTTTTGTCCACGGGAAGTGAAATGGAACCCATGCTTTCTGGAGCTGCAGAAATTTCTTTCGGAATACCCATCAAATGCCCCAGGTCTGGGGTATTACCAGGCCCGCAGCCATGGGGAGAGGAGCGGTCTAGGCTCCCCCCCCCCCCCTCCCAAAATTCTAATAATAGATGGGGGTGTTTTACTGAAAATAAATAACGAAAATATGCATTTTTCAAGGCCTTCAGCAAGTGGGCCCCCCGAAAAGAATTGCCTAGGTATTACATGACAGTGCACAATATTGATCACCGCCGACCCCTTCCGCCCCAGCTACAACCTACGTCATGTTCTCGCCCCCCCCCCCCTCCCCGAGATCCAGGCACTTTCTCTGGAGATGGTTCTACCGACGTTGACGCCTGGCTGCACTGGTACGAGCGCGTCAGTGCTACGCACCGCTGGGATCGCACACTCATGCTCGCTAACGTTTTTTACCTCGACGGCACTCCGCGGACATGGTTTGAAACCCATGAAGACGAAATAACGAGCTGGGATCTCTTCAAAGAGAAGATCCGCGACCTTTTCGGCGATTCCTCTGGTCGTCAGCTCGCTGCAAAGAAGGCTCTCGCCACACGCGCCCAGACATCTACGGAATCCTACGTTTCCTACATTCTTGACGTCTTGGCTCTTTGTAGCAAGGCCGACCAGCGCATGTCGGAGGACGAGAAAGTTAACCACGTCCTAAAAGGTATTGCCGACGACGCCTTCAATCTGCTGGTTTTTAACAACGTCGCGAGCATCGACACGATCCTTAAAGAATGCCGCCGTCTCGAACAGGCTAAAGCCCGCCGCGTACCTCAAAGCATCACGCGCCTTCCAAACACAGCGCCTACTTCGTCTTGTGATGACGTCTTCCGCCAGACCCCTCCACGTGACAACCTCACTCGCATCATTCGTCAAGAAGTCGAGGCAGCGCAACCGGTAGTCACTCCATTCCCAACGCCTGAGCCTTCCCCGACCACGCCTTCCTTGATCCAGGCCGTCGTCCGTCAAGAATTATCGAACGTCGGCCTACATCCTGTTTCACCTGTATAATCTTCTGAGCCTTTTTATCGTCGGCCGTCCGCTCCTTGACTTGCTTCCAACTATTCTCGACAACGCAACATGTCCGAATGGCGTACCTTTGACGACAAGCCCATATGTTTTAACTGCCGACGCGTTGGTCATATCGCTTGCCATTGCCGCAACCACTGGGCTCCACCGGCACACTATGGATCTCCAAACCAGGCCAGTTCTGTCACCCAGTCGTCCTCAGCACTTGCATCTTCTATGCCGACCACATTCTCTGCTCCTGCCGCACCTCTGACCAGACCTCGCTACGACCGTTCACCATCCCCTACTCGCCGTCAATCTCGCGTGCCCCCACAATCTCGCCATGCTGCCTCTCCGACCTATTCACAGCGCCTCCGACCGGAAAACTAGCCAGTGCAGCTTCTGGAGGTGGAGCTGCATTGACGACCTCAGCAAGAAATCCTCGTTTGACGTTAACGACCAACCGGAATCTTTTGGACGTTACTGTGGACGATGTTCCTGTGAGCACGTTAATAGATACTGGGCCGCATGTGTCCATTATGAGTGCTGCTCTTCGCCGCCGACCTAAGAAGGTTGTAACGCCCGCCCTAAACCGAGCCGTACGAGTCGCCGACGGGGGAACTGCCGCCATCCTTGGCATGTGCTCTGCCCGAGTTACTATTGAAGATAGAAGCGCTGTCGTTCTTTTTGCCGTTATCGAACATTGCCCCCATGAACTCATTCTCGGTATGGATTTCCTAGCCACTCACTCTGCCCTCATAGTCTGTTCAGCCGGTTCTCTTCACCTTGATTTGCCTCTCCTTTCCGATCCGACCGACGCACCTCAAAGTTAGGCGCCTCCCGCCTAACTCTGTTATACACGTCGACTTATCCTCCACGCCACCTGTACCTGATGGCGATTACATGGTTGCACCGATTCCTGCCGTGATGCTAACGCGTGGCGTCGTTGTTCCGCATACGGTTCTGACATTTACTGGAAACCGCACCTGCCTTCCTCTTGTCAATTTCGCACTGACTGCACAAGTTCTTCCACAGGGTATCTCCATCGCCCAAATTACCGCTCTTCAGGACCACCATGTCGAGCCCTTCAGAGTGGATGATTGCTGCAGCTCAGCCCAAGGTTCAACTTCATCACCATCCTCGGGCGTCGACATTGAACGGATGGTTTCATCGGACCTCACGTCTGATCAAGCTGCAGCTCTCTGCCACGTTCTGGAGTGCTATTGCGATATTTTTGACTTTGCCAGTACATCCTTAAGCCAAACGACCGTCGTTACGCATCGCATCAATACTGGCGATGCGAATCCGATTCACAGGCGTCCATATCGTGTTTCTGCGTCGGAGCGTACAGCAATACAACAGGAAGTCGAGAAGATGCTCGCGAAAGACATTATCGAACCCTCGTGCAGCCCCTGGGCTTCTCCCATCGTCCTTGTCAAAAAGAAGGATGGAACATGGCGCTTTTGTGTAGATTATCGGCACCTCAACAAGATTACAAAAAAGGATGTTTACCCTTTGCCCCGCATCGACGACGCCCTAGACTGCCTATATGGTGCTACTTATTTTTCAACTATCGACCTTCGGTCTGGCTACTGGCAGATAGCCGTCGATGACATGGACCGCGAGAAGACCGCATTTGTCACTCCTGATGGTCTTTATCAGTTCAAGGTGATGCTCTTCGGTCTCTGTAATGCGCCGGCCACCTTTGAAAGAATGATGGACTCATTGCTCCAAGGGTTCAAATGGTCCGCCTGCTTGTGTTATCTCGATGACGTTATTGTTTTTTTGCCCACATTCGACTCACATCTCGGTCGTTTAGAGGCAATTCTTGACGTTTTCCGTAGAGCACGACTTCAACTGAACTCCTCCAAATGCCACTTTGCTCGTCGTCAAATCACCGTGCTTGGCCACCTCGTCGATGCCACAGGCGTGCGCCCAGATCCAGAGAAAATTCGCGCCGTTATAAACTTTCGTGTTCCGAAGTCCCCAAAGGATGTTCGCAGCTTTGTGGGGCTGTGCTCCTATTTCCGGCGCTTTGTTAAGGACTTTGCGACCATAGCACGCCCCCTCACAGACCTCTTGAAGAAAGACGCCCCGTTTTACAGGGGCCCTGATCAAGCCTCATCTTTTTCCCAACTTACGACCCTGCTTACCACGCCGCCAGTCTTGGCCCACTTCGATCCATCAGCTTCAACCGAGGTCCGCACTGATGCCAGTGGGCATGGCATAGGAGCAGTGTTATTGCAACACCAACGTGGACACGACCGTGTTATAGTTTAGGCAAGCCGACTGCTCTCTCCCGCCGAGCGCAACTATTCAATCACGGAGCGTGAGTGCCTCGCTCTTGTGTGGGCAGTCGCCAAGTTTCGTCCATACTTTTACGGGCGCCCATTCCGTGTCGTCACCGACCATCACGCGCTCTGCTGGCTAGCCTCACTCAAGGATCCCACAGGACGACTCGCTTGCTGGGCTCTACGCCTGCAAGAATACACATTCTTTGTAACGTATAAAACAGGGCGATTGCATCAGGATGCGGATTGTTTATCCCGCTACCCTGTGGAGAAAGCAACCGATACTGACACCATCGCAGACGTTTTTTCTGTGTCGCAGCTGCTCAATATTGGCGAAGAGCAATGCCAGGATTCTTCTTTACAAGCCATTATTGACCAACTTGAGTCAACGCCTTGCGACGCGCCTCTACGAATGTATCTCGTCAAAGACGGGATCCTATACCGCCGCAACCTCGATCCACTCGGCTCCGACTTACTCCTCGTCATACCAGCCCACCTGCATTCGACTGTCCTTCACCAACTTCATGACGCTTCCTTGGCGGGCCACTTGGTCGTTTCCCGCACATACGACCGTGTACGTCGTCTTTTTTTTGGCCTGGACTTGCCCGTTCTGTTCGACGCTATGTCGCCGCTTGTGAGCCCTGCCAGTGCCGCAAAAGGCCGTCTGCCCTTCCAGTTGGATGCCTTCAGCCGATCGACGTTCCCGCTGAACCTTTTTTTCGAGTTGGTCTCGACCTGCTTGGTCCTTTCCCACTCTCCAGCTCCGGAAATAAATGGATTGCTGTCGCCACAGACTACGCGACGCGGTACGCTATCACATGAGCGCTTCCGACGAGTTGCACTACAGACGTTGCGGACTTTCTGTTGTACGACATAATTTTAGTGCACGGAGCCCCTCGCCAACTTCTCACTGACCGTGGCCGCACCTTTCTCTCAGCTGTCGTTGACGAAATCCTGCGGTCTTGCAATACCAAACACAAGTTTACGACTTCGTACCATCCACAGACGAACGGCCTCACGGAGCGCCTCGACAGGACCATAACCGACATGCTCGCGAAATACGTTGCGGCTGATCACCAGGACTGAGACAATTATTTGCCATATGTGACGTTCGCCTTCAATTCGCGTCAAGACACTGCCGGCTATTCGCCATTCTATCTCCTATACGGACGAGAACCCGCACTACCCTTGGACACCTTGCTGCCCTCCGCCACCGAATATGCCGCCGAAGCCATTGCCCGCGCTGACCACGTGCGCCAACTCGCCCGTAATCGCCTCGAGGCCTCGCAGGAGCACCAAAGACAGCTCTATGATTGTCATCATAGAGACGTGCACTTTTCTCCGGGTTCTCTTGTGCTCCTCTGGTCTCCCACTCGGCGTGTGGGGCTTTCTGAGAAACTCCTGTCACGGTACACTGGACCATACCGTGTCGTTCGCCAAATCACTGACGTTACGTATGAGATCGTCCCAGCCGATCCAACAACGTCATCGTCAGCTACGAGCGACGTCGTTCACGTGTCTAGACTCAAGCCTTATTACCCTCCCTCGACCAGATCTGTGTAGATTAAGCACCGAGACGGTGCTTCTACCGCCGGGGGGTTATGATACTCTTCTCTGTCTTTCGCATGACCGTTACAATACCACACAGCCGCCGCAGCGTGGCTGCATGAAAGACGAGGAAGACGACGTGGTTTCTCTGGTTGTTGCTGGACTGCCGCCATCTTGTCCACCCTGCGCTGTTTTAACGATTTAATAAATAGTTACTAAGCTACCCGTAACAATATCATGAATAAAGCATTTTTATAAGCTGTAAAACGTTTTCACAAGTTTTTTTCTGTTTTCAACATGTTACTGAAGCATTTCACGTCACAAAAAATTTGGCAATTTTGGAACAATTTTTCGTGATTTAATCGGCACTTAAGGGTTTAGCATACTGCTTAGATTTCTATTTTCTATTCGTGAGTACAAGCACACTGTGAAGGAGAGGGCACATTCGCGCTGTTTCCACTTTTGTTGCTCAATGGCTATCGAAGTTTCAATGGAGTTGTGGGGTGCTCCGTTGTCTCGATAGACTAGTGACTCAACGGCCTTTGAAATGTCTCGCGTAGCAGCTCGTGCTTGACAACTGAGTGAATAGATTATCGGTTCGAATGCCTTCCAAACGCTCGCGTGACACGGGTATAAATCAGATCAATTCTGCTATAGCCGTAACGGGCTGCAGTATATACAAATAGATAAATCATGAAATGTTTACACCTTTTCAAGTATCATGTTTCAGAACTTTTTACCTCTCACTGGCTGTCAATAAATACATTTCCTGTGAGTGTTCCAAATATTGCTGTAGCTGCGCCTATAATAATGAACACCTACCTCATCACTATGAGCATGAATATAGCTTTCATTTTGGTATGTTATGTTGGTTAATACTTCATAAAAATTTAGTTTTACACCTTTGTTTCTAATGTCAACAATAATCCAATTTTACTGCAGCTAATACTTGGTTTGATGTCAGCAACTCGAAAGGAAGCTGTGTTGCTGTTTGTGCTGTGGGAGATGTGGAACTATAGCATCAGGATTATTATCTAATCACTGCAGAAATTTCGAATTGGTACTCTTATGGCTTTCTCTTTTTTGCCACTTAGGCAGTGCATTGGTCATATCTTCAGTGTGTAACTCGATTATACCGATTATAGGTAGCTTAGACATCAGTGTTAACAGGTCTACAATTGTGAGGAAAATTAAGAAATAAGTGGGTGTGTGCTGAAAGTTCTGTGTTCATTAATAGAACTGAAGTAATCAAAGTTATTTTACAAACCTCCATTTGGGCATTCTGCACAACCCTTGGTGTTACTCTGAAGAAAATGTCGCAGGCATTAACAGATGGTGACAACTATATGATTATGGGTCTTCACAGGTATGCCGAGGAACGGAAACGTGACCGCGAACGTGGCCGCCGGGAGGAGGTCATCCTGTATCGTCACAGAGACTCTGAAAGCACCCAGAGTGATAGTACTGAAGAGGAGGAGGCAGAAAGCTCAAATGAAAGCAAAGTGAAGGCTCCCGCATCCACTGCTGTGAATGAAAGTGCTGAAAACAAAAGAACATTTTCAAAGGAAGCTGTTCCTCTACCACTGAGCCATTCTGAGAGGACTGAGCATAGTACAGCGCTGGCAAAGCACGCCCATCAGAAGGCAGCCAAAGCTTCCAAGAGTCCACCTACCAGCAAGGAAGCCTCAAAGCGCACGGAACTTGCCAAAGGTGAAGCCTTGGGCTGTCTTTCAAATAATAGGGAGAGGGAGAATAACAGTAGGACCTGTCTTGCATCTTTGTACTTGCATGTTCTGTCTCCGTTGGAGTTCACTTAAATGTGGCTTAAAAGCTCTGGACAGGATATACACATAGGGGGATGAGCTATGCTCTTTATCATGACAGTGTTAGCATTGGATATTGATATTTTATGTTACGTTGGTAGTAATAGAAAAAAAATATGTGATTGTAGTCAGTCATAAGTGCTGTTATAAGCTATCCCATTTTATTTGATATTTTTTTTAACCTACTGCTCATAACTTGTCGACTGAAGACTATCGAAGCAACATATTCATGCCAGCATTGGGCTGCACTTGTCTAAAGAACTTTTGCTGGTGTTGCCCTCACCATTTCTTCTTGTGCAATTTTTAGGCATTACGGAGCTATGGATAGGTAGTCACATTGCAACTAGGTAGATTGAATAGAGCAGTGAAAGCAGGCATAAATTCTTCTTGTACCTGAACCACTTGCTTATTTTAAGTGCAGATTTCAGTTTAAGCTGGTGACTGGTGGTAACCTTTATAATGAGCCATGGCTGGACGAATTACTTTCCTGCTTGTCCAAAACTAATAAAATTAGTAGCTAGTACTTGCCATCACATGCCCTATCAGGGTTTCATTGCACAGTGTAGTTAGTGTGTAGTGCATTTATTTATTTATTTCAGGTTGAAATGGCCTTCTTGCTTTAGATGGTACTACCAGTGTTATTGAAACTAAAATTTTTGCTGATGCACCTGCATGTAGGCCAAGCTATATAGTATTTACCTTTGTTTCCATAACTTGCAATGCACTGCGGTTAGGCACATAATATGACAAAAACCAGTGCTGAAGACCTTCTCCAAGTGTTTTTTTTTTATTGAAAATGAGCTTGGGAATTAAGCAGGAAAAGCAGTTTGCATAACAATGCAACTCTGAATGTGCCATTCATACTTTTAGCGTAAGTGTTGCTTTACCAGTGTTGCTATGGCTTGAGGGGCATTCTTCGTGTGGCTTGTAATATCTAGGAATGTAAACTGATTGCATCAGTGCTTGAGTGAATGTGGATAATGTTTTTCAGCTGAAAATGTTGCACATACTGAGGTTTTATTTGTGTTATTCTTTAAATAAATGCAATCTGCCTGTATCCACAAAACTGCAGGCTCATTAGCAAACAGCACATGGCCTGTTGCAAAGCTAGCAGTTTTGCACTAAACCTATCATGTTTCTTGTGTGTTATACATTAGCACAGTGATATTCGGTATGCAGCCTTAATATGCCATGAGTGTAGAATGCTGTGTTATTAACAGTTTTGCTTTGTAGAGACCGAGATTTGGAGGATGCATTACACATGAAAGCATTGAGTATTTTTTATAAGCCTTGGACGGGCACACAAATGTTTAAACATATTCCATAGTGATGAATATAGGCCAACAGCTCTACTTGGTATTTGCATCATTTCACTTACGGCAGCTTTGCCGCTTTCAAAACAGAATGTCTACTATGCATGACGGCACTTTACCAATCTAGACCGACTTTATTTTACTTTTTAACATATTTGAGTAAAGCGGCTTTTGCAATACCATCGGGGTTATGAAGCAAAAAAGGCAATTTTGTTATTTATACAGCGCATTGGTCAGATTTTTTTTTTTTTGTTTGTAAAAAGTTCATATGTTGAACACCCATCCTTTTGTAAGCCTGTTACATTTTGGCACCATCATGTTCACAGCTAAGATATGTGGATAGACAGAAATAACAGCAAGAAAATATTCAAAGTAGCTTAATTACCTAGAAGGTGTTTCTATCATTAATTATTGTCATTAATATTGAAAATAGCTTGTTGATATTCAGGATAGCTTGATTGCCTAGAAAGTGTTTACGTCGTAAGTATTGTCCTTAAGCCACACGTTGCAATTACAAAATTGAAAATAAGCAGCAGTTATGTAATGTCTACTTTACAGCAATTGTAATAATAGTGCAGCTCCTGTGACGTCTATCCTTTTAAAGGAGTACTGACACGAATTTTAAAAATTGTCCGATTGTTGGTTTAAATAAAAATACTGGTGTCGAGAAAACTAAAATGAGTATTGTGGTGCCTGGGAATGCATCGTATATATTTTAATTACCGCTACCTTAAAAAGACACTTTTGGTTTCAATATCGAAGGGGCGGCTTCTTATTGACGTTTCATAGCAGTGTGACGTCACGGGGATACAGAAACTCGCGACGTACTAGCGGCAAATCCGTCATCTGCTCGTGGTGTACATAAACAATGATGAGTGAATTGTCGTCCAGTGACCCCGACAGTGATTTCTACGATTTAGACTGCATGCAGGACGCAGAACTCGCAAACTCGAGGGACTGTCTTGACTCGTCGGGATAATGTCCATTGCAGTAAGGCTGGCTTGCAGATGCTCAGTGACAAAAACTTAAAAGTCAAATTTAAATATTTTATATGTTTTCTCCGACTCTGGTGTGTGGACGGCGTTGACACTGCATACCAAGGAAACGAAAAATGTCCCTTTTGCGATGTCTCAAAATCGTGTCAGTACTCCTTTAAAAGTTGTTCTAAAGATATGTTAGTATTTGAGTTAATTAACAGCCATGGTGGCTTAGTGGACATGGCATTACGTTAATAATAATGAGTATGCGGGATCATATGCTGGTTGTAGTTGGCCGCGTTCTGATGGGATGGAATGAAGAATGCCTCTGCACCGTGGATTGGGTATTGTCACAGAACCCAAGGTAGTCTGAATCAATCTGTCTCCCACTGCCCCGCCACGGTGGTCTAGTGGTTATGGCGCTCGACTGCTGACCCGAAGGTCGCGGGATCGAATCCCGGCCGCGGCGGCTGCATTTTCGATGGAGGCGAAAATGTTTGAGGCCCGTGTACTTAGATTTAGGTGCACGTTAAAGAACCCCAGGTGGTCGAAATTTCCGGAGCCCTCCACTACGACGTCTCTCATAATCATATCGTGGTTTTGGGACGTTAAACCCCAGATAAAAAAAAATAAAAAAATCTGTCTCCCACTACTGCATGCCTCATAGTCATGTTCTTCTCTCAGCACATAAAACCCCAGAATTTAATTAAATTCCAGCCAATTATGTCCCCCATGGCATTCCACTACTAGTTTGTGTCTGTTTTAACTGAAATGACGAGGCATTTTTAGTAGATATCAGGCAATTTATGGGCATGTAGAAATATTACATGTAATATTTCTACAACCTTGGGATACCTGTTTGGCAGCCATGGCTTTAGTACTGCTCCACTTGAATTTCTCTGCGTCTACTTGTATCCTAAAGTGAATAATAAAAGGTATTTGCACAAGTTAAATAATTAGTGAGAATATTGTTAAAAAATTTTCTTTCTGCGGAGTTCCACCTGGTCATGTATCTGGCTGTGAAGATAAATTCCAGAAGTTTACTCGTTGCTTGTTAGGGAAGGGCTTGTTTTTGTAGGATCTGTGAGCGCATACTAAGCTGCATTTTAGAGCCCTTTGATGAAAAATGTACCTGTTATTGCCTATTGGCTGGCACACAAGCGTAAAAGGATGCGCATGTGCATTTTCATATCGCAACACCAGTTGCTTTCTTTGTCAGAAATTTAAGGAGGCAGTTGTGGTATGCACGTGTCGATCCCGTGAAGTTTTGTCCCTGCCCGTACACATCTTTTTGCATGTTATTTTACTTACACACATTTTTGTGCATGTTATTTGACTTGTGTATGGATAAGCATATTATTCACTGGACATATGTTCTTATGAAAGTTTTTTTTTAAGTGCTCTTATTTACATATGCATCGACTAATTTCTTACGGAGATCTAATTTTTGCAGACTGTTTGCATACCATGAACAATCAGCCCTGTAGATAGATTGTACTGTACATCACAATAAATTTGCTTTTGTATAGAAATTCTTTCCATTTTTGAAAATGATTGCAATGTTAGTTTTGTAGAAGGATGTGGAACATTGAACTTACTAATGCAGGGTTCTTTACATTTACAGTCACCAGAAACCATTATCTTAATGTGTTAGATGTACTGCTACATAAAATTAATAACATGAGGTGTCTTAAGTTCTTGACTCAACAGTTAAGTAGGAAAAAAAGAGCGGCATTGTGAATGGCTTGCTGCTTATGCAAGGTAAGCTGGTTATTGCTGTAGGCACGGCTTTAGGGTGGTTTAAATTTCTGACCATTTGTCCAGAGCAGCTTTACGTCATCACACACAGTCATACAAGTCTATCAGGGCCCTGCTGCAGTGCAAGAATTTCGCATTGTGGTTAGTGCCTACAAGAACAATGCATGGTAACGTGTACGGCTGTACTACCACTTTTCTGTTAGAATATTTAAGATCGTGCAATAGTTGTGTCTTTCATTAATGAGTACTTCTGCAGATCTGCTTTTATGACTTCATTTTAAAATAAGGCGCGGGGTCTGATTTCAGACAGCTTGCTTAATATGTTTTTGTGGCAACATTGGCATTATTTATTTAAAAAATAATGATGTGAGGTAGTGACGCTATTTTATTAGCTCTCATTTTTGTAAGCCACAGAAATGAGGCAACTATTCTGCAATTTGTATTGGAAAAACCATTCTGTGAAGTTTTATTATTATTATTATGTTATTATTAGTTTTGTTGTCCTGAAGCTAGCGATACAGTTTCGTTATCTTGTGAAGTGTTCAGCACAATCAAGGGCATGTTATGAGAAAGAAGTAGTTCTTGTGAAATTTTACACTACAGAGATTTATAGAGCATGAAATATGGCAATTGCTGAACACATGTTCCTTTGGTGCTGTTACCAAAATGCTTGTGTTTTGCAAAACGGCGATCGCCTTGTTGACCATTATTAAAAATTCTGTGCTTGTGATGTTTTTATATCTGCACTAGAAAGTCATAAACAGTTAATTTTCTCAGTGACACACTATTCTTGCTGGTGGACATCAGATGGAGCGAAATGAAACTAATAATAAAATTCACTAGCTATCATCTTTTCTACACCATGTTGCAACAGCACATTTCAAGCTTTCCAATTTGTACTCAGGGTACATCCACTTTGGAATTGTTAGCATACAACTAATTTCACAGACATTTATCCCAAATTCTGCATTAAATAAATTTATGTTTAACTTAAGACTTTCAGTTACTGTAAATTTTGCAACAATGCCATTTGAAGAAGTTGCGCTGCATATTGTCTACAAAATGCAGACACATTGTAGAAGCAAAGCTCAAATAGGCATGTCTATGAGTGTATTGTCATATCATTGGGTGGTTTCTGTCCTCACAGAAGTATTTAGAACAACAAAACTTTGAACTTTCTATTGAGCGTTGCAAGTTATTTTCTTGTAGGTCTGTTATGTTGGCACAGTCACAGTCAAAATAAAATCTCCATCTCATTATGCCTTATTAAAGGTTTTCATCTCATGATGCTTCATTAAAATTTTTCTTTGACTAAGAGTTAATGCAATGGAGAGAAAAAAATTGCCACTGAGAAATTGAAGAGAGCCCACACTGGCCTCCTCATGTTTGGCCGCAAGGGTGGCTAAAAATTACTATATATGTTTCAGTTGCTTTCTAGCAGAAAAACAAGGTAAAAGGGGCGAAAAGACACGTTAACTTAGCTAGAAGTCTTGCGAAATATTGTGGTAAAGAAACAGTTCATGTTGCAGAGTTCCTGAAGGGCTGTTGTAAAAAAAAGAAGCAGGATGGCTTTTTTTTGTGTGTCCTTATTCCCTCACTTAGCACATTGTACAGAAATAATATGCTGGTATTGGTGTTTGTGGCTTATCAGTAACGGTGCTGCTATGTGGGCTAAGCTTTTTCTGAAACCTCAAGTTTATTACTTTTACTCAGCCCTCAGCCATGCCAGTCTGTATGGAGACACATATCTAGTATTTCCGCATAAGGAAATTGCCTCAGTTGGAAACCAGCTATAATAGGGACCTTGCTGATAGAATCTAGTTATAAATGCATTTTCTAATTTCTGGCTATCATGTGAACATCTTTTGCATAGTTAAAATCTCCTTCTACTTGCTATCTCTTCCATACAGTTTTATAAGTCACTAGTGGGCTGTTGCCTTTCATGACATGCCTTAAAATTTATGTACACATTCTCTGTTTCTTGTCATCCGATGGCTTTTGTTTTCAACACTTATGTTCTGTTGTACATCAGTTGTGCAAGTTCATCTGCATCTTCTTTTGTGTTCAAAGTGTAAAATTACCCGCCAAAAATTGTTGAATGAAAGTCGTGCTCGTATAGACTCGTCTCTGTTTTACTGTGAAAAATTTGTCACTCTTTCATATAATGATGTTTTGAAATTTGACATTCTGTACAGTTGTCACCTACTCGGTCTGCATGGATGATTCTGATGATACTACTATTTATCTTCTTTCTAATAACATAATTTTTGGAACATGAATAATCACATAATTGTCTGGATCTTATTACACCTCATTATTATAGAAAGTCTGCTCAGCTATTGCTGGTGACAGCTGGCTGGCCTTACTTCTATGCTGTAGGACGTACCCGTTCATCAAATTTTCTCATCTAACTACCAACCTTCCTGTAAGAAGGGGAATTCATGAACCTACCATCACATTTTTAATTGACTCAAATTGAGTTGTTATAACCTGTGGCCTACTGTGCTTTGATTGCTCGAAATTTTGAAATGTGTGGGTTATGTGGAAAACATAAGCTGGGAACCTTAAGAGAGTTTGTCATCACATTATAGTTGCACAATGGGGGGTAATGTAGATATTAAGTTAAAAAAAAGGACTGGATGAGCATTGACTTCAAGTTGAATTTTACTACATGAATGGAAATTAAAATATAAGTAAAAAATACACGCCATTTTTTTCCGCAGATTCATGTCGCCGTTGGGCAGTGCCAGCAACGGTCGGCTAATGCACTTGTGTCATTACTAGTACCATTTGTAATACTATTTCTCTGGATTAAGAGAGCTGCCACCATCTTTCCAGTTTATTGATCACTGCACTTACAAAGACCTTTGTTTGATGAAATTTGTTCTCACCTGCAATCATAGCAGTGTAATTCAAGGTGAGAATTGGCAGTATCATTGAGCAAGCTGTGCTGAATGTTAATGCACTGGCCTTATTATTTATCCAATGTAATGCCTTTTTTGAACTCCTTGTAATTTCTAATGGTGATCATCTAACACAAAAGATTTCGGAAACTTCCTCAATCTAGAGGAATGGCCACACATTTGTTAGGTAGCTGTCGCTGACACTGTTTTTAAGAGTGAAGTGAATCAGGTAAAAAATCTGGTATGTTAACCCCGTCAGCACTTGGTTGTATGCATGTGGACATAGTTGTGTTTTTGTTGTGCTGGTTTTCCTTTTCCATTCTTGTATCTAATAAATCTGTCTGGAGTCGCCACTCCCCTGTCCTTTCTTCACCTGTCTTCACATGTTTTTCACATTGTGCAGCTAAACATGGTAAACAGTGGAGAGTATCCTCTTAAAGGGGTCATGAACCACTTTTCCAAGTAATGATCTAATGGCCTCAGTATCTGAGTGTACTGCCTCCCGAATCGATTGCCGCAAAAATTTCTCGAATCCGTCAAGAATCAGCGGAGTTACGGGGGTTTGGCGCACGCTCCCAGCGCTTTCTCTCTTTTCTCGTGCCGGCGAGCGCACTGGAAGCTAGACAGGGAGGGGGAAAGAAGTTACGCCAGCGCGCGTCACGAAACGTGATCGCTGTCCCGCTGTGATTCGCTTGCGCGAGTGCGGCTACCGTGTACTGAGGAGTGCGGCGCCGGCAAGTGGCGGCACCCCGCGGCAAGAAGCGCATCTGATCCGAACGCCGCTCTCGATTTACGTCGGCTATCGGCCAATAAGCATGCTATGTCTCTTGCGACGTACAGCGGACAGACGCCCCGCCCACCGACGAGAGTGAGAACCGGCCTCTGTTTGAAAAGAGGGTGCCTGGGGAAACGGCAACTTCGCGCTCCGCTTGTGGCCATTACGCGGCGCGCACGAATGTAATATTTGGCAGAGCAGTTCATAGCCGTGTCAGCTTTCCGCAGGATGTGTTTTTTTCAATCAGCCCAAGGGGTGCTTCATGACCCCTTTAAGCCACAGTGACCATTCTCAATGCCATAGCCTCACTGTCCCACAACTTACGTGTGGGACAATATTTTGTCTCACTTTGATGCTAGTCATTGATGCAAAGACAAGTGAACGGTTTGCTTTCTGAGCCACAAGCTGTCATCTTGATAACAGCCAGGAACTTTTACAAGATAACCACTTATGACTCATTTTATCTTACTCAGGCTAAGGTAAATTTCTTGATGCATTGTCCAACGGTTGAAAGCCAAGTTCACTGACCATGCCTTCCACTTATATATATATATATATATATATACCAAAGTGTTTATTTCTATCCCCCCCTTCACCCCCTCGTAGCGCTTTGCCATCTGAGGAATCTCATCACATTATTTTCAGCTTTTCATGTACATTTGTACTCGTCAAGATCAAGGTAGCTAATGAAAGGGGTGTTTTAAATGTGGTACATACTTAGTAATGTACTCTTGAACGCGCCTCCCCTTGGCAGTATTTTCAAAACTCTGCGACCTCCTGCTGTGATATTTTTACTATGTAACTCCAGCATTACTTTTCCAATAAACCTGATTTGACATTTGGGTAATATGTAGGGGTGTGCGAATATTCAAGTTTCGAATACGAATAGAATAATACCTAACCGAATAATTCGATTCGACTTTCGAATAGCTAGTATTTGAAGTTTCAAATAATTCGACCGGACGAATATCTAAAACGCGACAAAGGGCAATGGTGCAACTTGGCTAGGGTGGGGTGGCTAAAACTAAGGCTAACATCGGTACAGTAGGCGTTTCATTAAAACTTTCACCGATACCCTGGTACAAAAGCGAGCGCATGTTTATTTTAAAGGCGATTATGTAATTTCCACACGTAAAAAAAAAAGAAACACGGGAAAACTGTCAAGCTCTTCACAACTTTGCCTCTCAAACGAAGGCACGGAGTTTTCTTGCCTAGTTTGGTCGCGTATGCTGCAGGCGCCGTAATACATTTCGGCTTCGGCCCGCGAAACCCTCGGTGATTGGATTCACATATGAAAATTTGTTCACGGTGTGCAGTCATCACTGCCGCACCGCACCACTCGTTAAAAAACTCCCATCGTTCCGGCGCATAGTTAAAACACTGCTGTGAACGGACGCCCGAAGATTGTTGGGCCACGAGTACCCATGGAGATAAAGCACTATTACGCGACTATAGATGAAGCACATTTGAAGCCGCATTCCACGAACATAGGGGAAAAAAAAACTAGCTACCGTACCCCCTTTATTCAGCCGTTAGGAGGTTAGGAGTGCCCCTGCTAACTTGAGTGACGGCTCTTCTATCAACATGCCTGCGCGCCCATAAAAGCAGATGAAAAATATTCTTCCGAACAAACGCATGATAAAGATGCCACCAAGCCGTTTTGTCCCTGATTTTTCCTTTGTTTTGTTTTAACTGGTGGTACAAATTTCGTGTAAATATACATACTATTCGATATTCAATTCAATATTCGATATTACTGGCCACTATTCAGCACTATTCGATTCGAATTCGATTCGAGATGAAATTTCACTATTCGCACACCCCTAGTAATATGTTCAGAAATTTATAGAGCAAAAAAAAAAAAAGTTGGACATGGACGTCTGACTGCTTTGCTTGTTTTGCGGCCCTGTTACAGTGTCATGCAGTGGGTTTTCTTTTTCCTGTTGTGAGGCATTTTCCCCTCTGCCTCATCGCACTTCCTTAAATTCTAAAGATTTAAATCAGGCAAATTTCTCAAGCACCTGGACTTATTCACACTCCACATGAAATAGTATTCGTTTGCTTATACACAGCGGGAGTAGTTTTTGTGGGCAGGGCATTTCAAAAATTGTGTGAACATTTGTGGATGCATCACACCACACAAAAATTCATTCTCAATAAATTCGATTCTTCTGCAGTGCATTTGGTGATGCCATATGTTCAAGAAAATGTTTAAATTTTAAGATGATGGAGTTAATAGGCACCTGAATGGCCTAATATGGAGTAAAGGACGCCTGTCATTAAACAAAGCATTTCTTTAGCCTGGTTCTGTACTGTTTTTTTTTTTTCTCAGAATGAGCAATGGTTATAAGTTATTGTTTCAAGGTCTAACCCCCCACAAAAGTTACTGAAGATATAAAACGGATGCAGAAAGTCCAGTTTTGTTACACTGAATCATGGGAAGTAATTTAATTATAGGTTCTGTATCTGCCTAGGTTACCTAAGGAGTCTACCTTAATACTTGACTGTGCATTTAGACATTATGCTTATAGTTTTCTTATCTTGAATGTATAGAATTAATAAAAATTTTCGTTTGCTCACATTTATGGGTATTTACACACACGTCTGCCATTTGAAAAACTCTGAGCAGCTGTATGGCACTGTATGGTACTGGCTAATGTGGAAGACTATCAAAAAGTGAAATGTCATGCAAATATTTAACCTTACCTAACTGGTGTAGGCTGTTGTAAGCATTTCAGGAAATCTCAATAAAGAGCCACATGTAAGTCTTGTATAGTCTTCGCAGCACAGGACTACAG
The DNA here is from genome assembly GCF_013339695.2 of Rhipicephalus sanguineus. Taxonomy (NCBI): domain Eukaryota; kingdom Metazoa; phylum Arthropoda; class Arachnida; order Ixodida; family Ixodidae; genus Rhipicephalus; species Rhipicephalus sanguineus. Next base: position 267,960,127 of record NC_051176.1, read on the forward strand.
GCACCATAAACATCTAAGACTTTTGTTAGTTGTGTGTCCTCTTGGAGGCTTTGAAAAACATTGGCGGCCTCAGGCATTCCATGTCATGTGTCTTCATATAAAAGTTTGGTGTTCTGTGTAGAAAGTCATGATTAGTAAACCCATTTAGAGTTGCCACTAGAATGGATATAGGACACTGCAAATTAAAGGGGTACTGACACGAAAATTTTCAGTTGTCATTTTCTTGCGTCAAATGAAAGGCCAAGCCCTCAAGAGCCTAGAAAATGTACTGCTAAGCGTGAGTGCACCCTGAAAAAGTAATTACAGTATGTTTTTAAAAGCTAGTTTCAGTTCCTACTGTACCCTGACGTCACGACACGGTATGAGCTTCTCGTCACATGATCGTGCACGATATCGTGAAGTTTCCACAGTCGCTCTGCACGGTGTCTCTGTTGGTGACGCACAAGCAGCCATTTTGAATGTTTTGGTGATGCACTAGCGGCCATTTTGGAAGTTTTGGTACCCGACGTCATCACAACCAGCCAGACTGCTGCGTGAAGTCACGACAATTAGTGCTGTAGCCTGACGTCAAGCTAGTGTCGATGTCGGTAGGTGCGCCATGGGAAAATCGACTTTAGTATCAAAACAAAATATCAGCATTTGCTGAGCTTCACACTTGCTCAGGGCCATCTCTGCGTACAGGAGATTTGTATGGCAGAGTAAACTCGCCTTTGAAAAATGGTGTCAGTAGCCCTTTAACGCATATTTTTGATCTAGTAAGGAGCACATGAATGAGCATATAGCAGGGAAACACAACATCAGTGTTAGCATTCAGGTACAGAGGCAAGGAGAATATGGGAAGCTTTTGAAGGGTTTAATTTCTTGTCATGTATATCATCGATATGAACTGTGAGTCAAGCCAAGGAAATCATAGACAAAGAGCGCTATCTTTGGGTTGTTTTTTTTTTTTAATAATTTAACCTTGGAAATACATAAGCACAAGAGGTTATAAAGGTTATCATTGAAATGTTTAAAGAAAAGTGTTCAAATTGTGATTATCTTATTATTTGTGACATCATTGATGAGAGTTGAATTTACAGTCTTTGCACGCTGTACTCTTACATTTTAGTTTTCGCACTCGCCAGTACTCCTCATAACCTGTTTACATACAGAAAAGAAAGTGGACAAAGAAGCAGCTGTCATTTGGCCAAATGGTAGAGCACTGCACTTGTCATGTCGAGGTTGTTGGTTTACCCCACACCGACAACAGATTGGTGTGTTCTTTTTTTCCACTTTTTCCACCTTATTAAGATTAAGATTTGTGTTTGTCGACAGGTCAACTTTCGACGGCAAAATTCGACCACTCAACAGAAACCGGTCATATCCACATATGCTTTGGTCGTTTTCAATGTCTCGTTACTTCATATAGTTATTACCTACGTGAAGGCTATGGTGCAACTATCCTTTTGCTTTCATCCTGTCCATGTCGTAACCTAATGGGCTAATCCTGCTTACATTGGTTGCGAAACAGCATGAAAAAAATGAGTACACAGAAAGAAACTGACAGTACCAAGCGCTGAACTACCAAGAATCTTGGTAGTTCAGCACTTGGTACTGTCTGTTTCTTTCTGTGTCCTCGTTTTTTTTTTTTTTTTTTTGCGCTGTGAAGCCTGTGAAGCCTTACCAACAAGCTCAGACCCATACAAATTACATTAGTGGCTTTATAAGGTAGCGGCCAAAGGATAAAAGTCAAATTGGAAAGGTACCATTCCAGATTTATTCTGGCATAGTCATTAAATTCATGCAGTACAGCACATGCACGCCCGCAAGTTTACAGAACAAGCATCACAATGACCACGTGTATGGAATTGGCAAAATAAAATAATTTTTACATTTTTCTCAAAAACGGTGTAGGGCTGGAAGACTAGCTTTGGCCATGCTTTTTGATCGTACGAGTTCATTCACTAGTCATTCTGGGGAGACATAATGAGTGCAGCGATGTTGCGCATGTACTCAACTGTATTGCTGAATTAATTGACATCATGGCTTACAAATTATGTCACAATAAAGCACCTGAGATGCCAGGGCATGGATAACGCAGTTGTATAAAACTTTTTCACTGCTTGTCTTGTGTCATGCTTGATATACAGTAGTGTTTTAGTGGTTGTGTAGTGCTAAAGCAAATTACTTGCATTTTCATTTTTTCTATAGTGATACTCTTCGCCTAGAGGGAGAGACTTATTTGTTTTGTTTTTGGCATAACATGGCTTCTGTGCAAATAAAACCTGATTTATCACTCAAAGTAATTAAATAAAAACAGTGCTGGCATTAAATCAATGAGACTGTTAAATTTATTTTTTAAGCATCATGTGAGAGAAATAAACCTTCATGTGTTTTATTGCTAAGCTCAAGGGCTCGGGTTGAATTCTAGGCCACGGTGGTTGTATTACAGTGGAGGCAAAATACAAAGAACGCCCTTTAATGGCGACATTAAAGAACCCCAGATGGTTGAAATTAACCTGGTGTCCCCCCACTACGGCATGCCTCAATCAAATTGTGGTTTTGGCACATCAAACCCCAGCAATTATTATTATTATTATTATTATTATTATTATTATTAATGAATTAACTTATGGAGAGGAAAAGGAGGCTGGTTTTCTAGCGAATTAAGCAAATGTTGTATAACTGTTGTTTTGTGAATTTGTCAGATGAACTAGTCATGCATTTTGTGTGAGTTATGTGTTTTGTATGATTGTCGATCCAAGAGCAGTAGTTTCTAGGTTTTTCCACGTGCAAAAAATAAGTGTACGCATGTTTTCCTTATGAAATCTCTCATGTGATTCTGTTGGCCTAGTGAATATGAGAAAAGAGTAAGATAATATTTGTTCACTATGTGTACTCAGTCTCATAGTACTGGGGGAAAAAAAAAGAAAAGGAGGGAGGTGAGGGCAAGATTTAGCAAAAAAAGCTTTTTTTGTGTGGAATATTTGTAGCAGCTTTGCTTGGATTTAAGATGATGTAAGGCCATTGCTATATGGTTGTTTATACTGTCTGCTTTGTTAGGGCTTATTGTTGATGGCTACAGTAGAACTCTATCTTTTCAAACGTAAGTATGCTCTGGTTGTCATGATGAGGGATCTCGAAAGAAAAAAAACAAGTAGCAAATGTAAATGCCTTCGTTGTTTCTGAATGTGGGCTCTATGTAAATTTTGGCTGAATGTCATAACAGTTCTTCTTAAATAAGTACAGTAGCTTATGTGGTGGTGTGAAGTAATAGTATTGGGAATAAGTGTGGTAACGGCTAGAACATATTGACCTAACTTTTTTGCATGGATTTGAGATGACTCTAAACGGTTTATTTTTTGAGTTGCTAATAAGAAGCTTTGTTTATTGTTCCAACTTTGTAATGTTGTGTTAATTACTTTAAACCTAGACAAATGCCACCGGTTTGGTTGTGATGAAGCTGAAGTTTAAGGAGCATTGAATAATGTATGTGTGAGCTTTACATGCCTCCAGTTTTTGCTGCCTTTTATCTAATGCTTTCAAGTCTTCTCAAATGCTTTTTTTGTGTGATGTTGCAGCGAATGGACCGTAATGGTCGTGTTTGGTTCCATTAGCTATCAATGAAGTAGTGGTTCAGATAATTTATTACTGTGAAGCATTCCAGTTCAAGTATTACAATGTAACCGTAAGCTCTGCCTCTGTGAGAACAGTGCACTACAGTAGTTATGGCGTCGTCGCTGCCAAGTGTGAGGTTCCTGGCCCGACAACCAAATTCCAGTGTGGGAGAATGGAACTATGTTCATGTACTTGGGTTTACACCTGACCCGAAGGTCGCGGGTTCGATCCCGGCCGCGGCGGTCGCATTTCGATGGAGGCGAAATGGTAGAGGCCCGTGTACTTAGATTTAGGTGCACGTTAAAGAACACCAGATGGTCGAAATTTCCGGAGCCCTCCACTACGGCGTCTCTCATAATCATAGCGTGGTTTTGGGACGTTAAACCCCAGATATTATTAATTATTATTATTGGGTTTACACCAGATGGTAAAAGTGACAAAAACTAATCTGGAGACCTGCTTTCCATGGCATCTCTCATAGCCTAAGTGTTATTATTGAAGTCATGGACCAGAATTTAAATATTGTACAGCTAATGATGTAAATCAAAGAGCTTCAAATATGTTTAAGAACTATGATTTCATTACACTCAAAAGCAGTCACATATTAACATTTCCGCATGGCTTACAATCACAGCTCCTATTGCCATGGTTTTGCATGAGAAATTAACAAATCAAGTTGTAAAGACAGCATTTGCAGGACTGTGTAGGCCAGTGAACTTACTGTGCTAAAGTGCACTTGTTCCTGAGTGAGAGCTCAATGTCTTGTCATTTCATAGTCTTGGATCTCTGTTGTTTATTTTTTTACTTTAAAATTCAGAATTAGGGTCCTAAGGGACTGCTTCAGTGCCTGCTTGTAAACGGTTTTCAGGTTAATGAGTTTGTAATGCAACATAGCCACAAATATATTTGCACTTTGAAATTTTCGAAGTAATGTATGTGCTTTTGTTTAAGGTACTTGAGTGAGAAAGCATACAAGAGTATTGAATTCATATGAGGGTGACAATGTGTACATGCACTGTATTGGGTTGAAGTTTAAAGGTTTCGAAGGCTTTAGCTCCACATGTGCTTGATAAGTGGCAGATATAAAGAGTATAGTCCTGCTAGATTGTGTTCAGGTTTATTGGTTGGTGCATGGTTTCCTAGAAGAAAAAGAAAAACAGTTCACAGATGAGACACTGAGATCACGAACCAGGTACAAAGAAAGTGTTGAGTTTGGTTCTTGCTCGCTGGCTTCACTTTGCCTTTCTTAAAGGGCCCTGCAACACTTTTCCAAGTAATCATTGAATGGATTCATTAAAAGAGTTTATTGCCTCATGAATCGACTGCTGCAAAAATTTTTAGAATCTGTCAAGTACAAGCGGAGTTACAGGGATTTATCGCACGCTTCAAGCGCCTTCCCTCTCCTTTGGTACCAGCGAGCACGCTGAAAGACACGGAGGGCAGGGGATTACAAGGGGGCAAGAAGATGCATCCCTTCGTCAGTGTGCGGCATGACCTTGAGCAATTGCGAGCGTGCACAGGGGCACGTGGCGGCATCCTGTGGTGACTGTGGTAACTATGCAGCACATGATGCTCAAATGAGCCAATGGCCGTGGACTTTGGGTTTATGGCGCGGTCGTTTGGGTTTATGGCATCATTTGTTGAGAGAAGAGAGAACGATTTTTAGCTGACTGAGAATTAGTTGGAAATTCCAGGCTGCGTGCTGCGCTATAATGTTTGGCTCGCGAGTTCTCGGGAGCCCAGACTACCAATCGGCAGCGTTTTCTGACTGTGCTGAAAAAACGTTGCAGATTAATTCTACCCCCTTATTCTTCAGCTCCCTCATATCTCAGTGCATAAGTGCAGTTGCTGTGGCTAAAGTCGAACCTGAAAGCATTTACTTAACAGCACAGTACCACAACTACTGAGCCATTGTTCGTGGTGCTTTAGTGCTGAAGAATGTTAAAGGCAGAGCAGTTTCTTAAAGGGGTCCTGCAACATTTTTTCAGCACGGTCAGAAAACGCTGCCGATCGGTAGTAGAGGCTCCTGAGAATACGCGAGCCAAACATTATAGTGCAGCATGCAGCCTGGAATTAACAATTAATTCTCAAAGTCAGCTAGAAATCGTTTCCCTCTTCTCTCTACAAATGATGCCATAAACCCAAATGGCCACGCTGTAAACTGAAAGTCCACAGACATTTTCTGATGTGAGCATTGTAAGCTGTATAGTTACCGTGGCTGCCACAGGATGCCGCCACGTGCCCGCGCTCGCGATCCCACTGAAAGTAAGCTGCGCTTTCGAAGAAAAACAAAAAAGAAAGTACTCAAGGTCATGACGCACGCTGATGAACGGATGCACCTTCTTGCCCCTTCGTCATCCGCCCTCTATGTAGCTTGAAGCATGCAACAAGTCCCTGTAACTCTGCTCGTACTTGACGTATTCTAAAAAATTTTATGGCAGTCAGTTCATAATACAATAAGCTCTTTTAATGAAGCCATTTGATGATTACTTGGAAAAGTGTTGCAGGACCCCTTTAAATTTAAGTATATGGGTGTTGTTGCATTTTGTCCGCATCTAAATGTAGCTGGTGTGGCCAAGAATAGAACCCACACACTCATGCTTAACACAAGCCATTAAACCATCATTATGGGTCAAATGGAGAGTGATAAAGTGAATTGACTATGCCTGTAGAATGTGTGAGAGTGATCACAAGTTGAGACATTTGCAATGCTTGTGCCAGACCGGTGCAGCTCTTTTGTGGTTCTCTCCTGACAGAGGCCAGTGAGGGTTCTACATGTGCGGCTAACAAGAAAAATGGAACTGGTGACCAGAAAGGATCTGGTGACAGTCACAGCAAAACATCAAGAAATGGCAACAAAGGGTGAGCATATATATAACACTTGTCATTGGAAATGTTTGTAGATAGACCAGTTTCTCTCTTTGTTCCACTGCCAGCCATGTTTTCACCTGCAAGCTTAGACATCCATGCTCTTTGTCAATGAAATCTTTCTTTTTACCGGTTACAGGATGTAAAAATGAGAAATAGTATTAGGTACTGTAATCTAGCTGTTTAAAATCATTACTGAATGGCACTACAGTAAGGTGCTTACCATATTCCCTATTTATTGGATTTCTACAACTGGCTTGTTTTAATGAGACCAAGTGTTGAAATGATGCATAAGTTCTTACTATTTTATTTAATTGCGCTCTTTCCAAGCTAGCCGTGATTACATACACAGAAATCTGCAAAATGTCACAAGTAAAACTGTATGTCAATCTTGGTTAGTTTTATTATTGTGATTGCTGGTTTTTCATTTTTCTTTTGTGTGTGTGTGTGCATGTATCTATGTTTGTGTTGTGCAATGTCAACTAGGCAGAAATGACCATTTTCAGAAGTTTTCCCGCTATGACACCAACTGCTTGCTTTGCAAGAACATATTGCTAAATGCACAGCAACATAAATGTCACTTATGGGGATGGGCTGGGAGAGCTGGGGTGGGTGGCTTGCAGTTATTGGCACCACACAAACACATTGACATTGCTTTTGCATAAAATGCAAAATGCTAAATTTTTCTCTTCATTTTCTTCACTAGTAACCAACTTTTTTTCAAGTATATGAAAATATTTTTAATGAAAGCTTCACCATCCTACACTTATTCAATGTTGTTGTTCCAACTGGTGTCTTCACTGCTGCTGCGGTGGGACGCATTCACAGATTATTTCTTTTGAGCGCAGTCATTGGATTGACCAACGACACATTTGACCCCTCTGCCAAAATTTTATGGGTGTTTGGTGATCAGCAGTATATACTGTATATAGGCCAGACGGGTCGTTGTATTAATGACCGGGCGGGGGGGGTACATTCACGGGCTGTTCAGAGCGGAGGTACTAATTTGGCTGCTGAGCATTGTGCAAGTTGCAGGGCCTGTGAGCTGAAACTGAACAAGATAAAAATTCTGGGTAGAGGTAGGGATAGGATGGCGCGAGAACTATTCTAAGCATGTCCTACCAGGAAGAGAGGAGATATGTGTTTTAGCGATACGTCTGTGAAAGTTTGGAGGGCAGAGACTGAGTATTTTGAACTTTATTTCTGAAGTGATTTCATGTTACGTGACCATGCGTTTGATTTACTGCGCTTATATTTGCTGGTGAAGCGTCAAAAAAATGTAGATGAAAGTTAACGCCCGTTCCGTGTCTCTCGTTCTTATGAATGTCTTGCGCTCTAACGTTCCCAAAAGCTATATACTATCTCGCCGACTTGCAAGTTTTGTTTAACATACTCTTTTCCCCTCCATTCAGACATGCACTCACTACAAGCAGTCCATGTATGCATGATAGCGCCACCCATCCCCACCCCGCCTGAACAAGGAGAGGCATTGCATTATGAGCTCATAGTACATTTGCAAAATTCTACTTATTGCCCGCAAATGTATGCGTAGCTTTTTTTTTTTCCATGCTTCAGGACCAAGTGTGTTTTCTCACAGACATGTTTCATCATCGGTACTCGCATACGTCACTAGCGTAGAACGCCAGTAATCGCCCGCGAAGTGAATAAATCCCTCATTATTTATCTGCCGCCATTTGGAAGGTAGTTTTCTTGTGGTTTCATACTATGTCCGACTTCGCCCCCTCCCCCTTCACTCTCTGTTTTTTTTTTTTTTTTTCTTTGGTCGCCGAAAACGAAACTAATGCGTCGTGACGCACTGTGAATAAGTTAACTGTTTTTTTGTTTTGCGTGGATTTCTAAATAAAATTTCTCATTGTGCGGCAAATGTGGCGGATCATAATGTGATATAACGTTTCTAAAGTTTGTCATCGTACGAGTTAATTTCAGCGCCGTTTATCTAAGCTGTTGGCAACAATGCTCAACGGGGGCAGTATGGCGAGTTTTGTGTAGTGTGGTGGTAGTAGAGATGTCCGAGATTTGTTTACGTCGCCGAAATCACACTCTACCTCGCTGCAAACACGTGGTTGTAGGTCCTGTGTGACATTTCGGCACTTTAGCGCGTTTCTTTAATTTGTATTAATATTCATGACTATGTTTTGGCACTAAGTCGTCACGTCGTCCGATTCGCGGCAGCCTCACCGCTCGTGTTCGCTGTTATGAGCAGTCATGTCCGAAAGGTAAAGTTTGTGCAATTATTTTCCCGCGGTTTCAGTTTACTAAAATTTGCTGCCTTGGACGAGGCCCTATTTCTGTGTTGTGTACCGTATTTACGTTAGAATTCATTTGTGTACTGGTGCTGTGGCGCAAAAAGTTTGCATACCGGTGTTCTCTTTATTTTTTTTTTCTCTTGTCATCGCATTTTCGTTACGTTGAGCCGAAATCCTTGCACTCTATTTCTAGCTTTAGAAAATTATTCTGCAAGGTGTTGTCGAGACTGCACACCGCTTATGCTCTGTAGCTATGTAGTGTCATTGTTAAAATTACGATATCTCATGCGCACCGTGAAAATTTGCAGCATGCTATCTGCAGCTGTAGTTAAGATTGCGCTTGCATGAAGGTAACCAGTGAAAGCTGCGTCGGGTTACTTGTATAATTGGGAACACATTTGTTCACGATGTCTTGTTAGCTTCAGTAATACGTTCTGGCGGGCTAGTTGGTTCATTGCGCTCGTGGTACTGAGCGGGTTTTTTTTATGTTAATACTAAGCATGTGAGGAGAAGGAGCGGCCAAGTATTCCTGACATCGTGAAGTTGTTGATATTCGTGTGTTTTGAACAAGTTCATGTGACAGCTGAGTGTATAATTCCTGTATATTTCACAAACACAGTTGTCTAAGGAAACAGCAAAGCAAACTAAGAAGAACTTGTAGCTTAAGTTCAGTACAGCTGGAAAGCAGTTTTCCTTTAAAAAAAAAAAAACTTAACTACTGAGGGTTCGCTCACAGTATAGGCATTTGTTAAATATGCAAAATGTTCAGAGTGAGAACTTAAAAAACTAGAAGTCGGTGGAGTGTATGTGTTATGCAGTCACAACAGCATGAGAAATCACTAAGTTTACAGTTACGAAGGCGACAGGGCTAGTCCGTGCATTTTCAAAGACCACAGCAAACGCAAAATAGAAAAATGCAGACAAGAAACATGCTGAACAGAAGTTTAGCTTATGCTTTTCATATTTGTAATTGTCCTAAAACCAGTATTCAGAATATTTGAGGTAAGTTTGATCTGCCCGGTTGCTTTGCACAGTAATCAAGGAGCCAAATAATGTCACATAGGTGGGATGTGTAGTAGTCGGGAAGTTGGCAACATTTTTTTTTTGAAATGGTGGGGATACTGAGAGTATAGATGACAATGTCATTGTAGGTTCTGCATCAGCTAATGGTCATTAGGAAAATTTCAGAATGGGCTACTTAACATTTCTGGAACCACTTCAGTTTGAAATCTCAGCTCTGTTGCGCGGCTCTGCCGCAAGCGGAGGCGGCGAGTGGCGCTGTAGTCTCGTCAGGCTTTGGCGAGGTGCGCCGTTGAGGCTGCTGCTACCGTGTCGGCGCGCCAGATCATATGTGTTGCTGTGTTGTACTGACGAAAAGATAGTTAGGATTTTGCAGTACTCAGCAGAAGAGATTGAATGTGTTGCGCATCCGCAATGCTGACATGTTTTGTGTCGGGCGGCACAGCAGCAATAGGATGAACAAATGTCCGAGACACCCTTGGGCTCCGCATGATCAGGTGGGATAGAAGGCTGCCAGACAAATTGCAAGTGAAGGAGCGAGTATACTGTAGAAGTGCTGCTTGCTGGGCCAGTTGCTTCATTCTGAACTTGCGAAAATCGGCAAAAACAGGTGCGAACATTAGGTTAGGGCAAATTTGATGTTTTATCCTTTCCTCTTTTTCTTTTTTTTTTTCTTTTTTTTTTGTACTTATATGTTGAAGCATGGTGCATTAGATGCCAGATGCTAGTCTGGCGTGGTGTTGCGCTTTGTATGGTCCTGCATGTGCATATATACATAGAAAATGTAAACATCTGGGGGTGTGGGGGAGTGTTGAAACACGGAACACACCCCCCTGGCTACCGCACTGATTTACAGTCAAGGTACATGTGAGTAATAATTGCAGGAAAAGTTTGTTTGTTGGTTTCTATGGGGTTTAAACGCCTCATAAGCGACTCAAGCTATGAGAGATGTCATAGTGAAGGGCTCCGGACAATTTAATTTGACATTGTGGAGTCGTTTAATGGGCACTGGCGTAGCAAAGTACACACGCATGCACCTAGCATTTCACCTCCATCGAAATGCTAACTCTTCGGCCGGGGCCAAACCAGCGCCTTTCGTTTCAGCAGCCAAACATTTTAAAGGGGTCAAAGCACCCCTTGGGCTTGTTGAAAAAACACATCCTGCGGAAAGCTGACACGGCTATGAACTGCTCAGCCAAATATTGCAGTCGTGTGCGCCGCGTAAATGCTGCAAGCAGAGCGCGAAGTTGCTGTTTTCTCAGGCGCACTCTTTTCAAACAGAGGCCGGTTCTCACTTTCGTCAGTGGGCGGAGCGCCTGCCGGTTGATGTCGTGCATCTGCTTCTCCGCGTCACAAAAGATGTAGCATCCTCATTGGCTCATAGCCGACATAAATTGAGAGCGGCATTCAGATCAGATGCCCTTCTTGCCACGGGGTGCCGCCACTTGTCGGTGCTGCACTCCTCAGTCTGCTAACTTTACACAGTAGCCACACTCGAGCGCGCGAATCACTGTGGGAGAGCGATCGCATTTCACGACGCGTGCTGACGTAACTTTTTTCCCCCGTGCCATCCCTCCCTGTGTAGCTTCCAGTGCACTCGTTGGGACGAGAAAAGAGAAAAAGCGCTGAGAGCATGCGCCAAACCCCCGTAACTCTGCTCGTTCTTGACGGATTCAAGAAATTTTTGCAGCAATCGATTCGGGAGGCAGTACTCTGATACTGAGGTCATTCGATCATTACTTGGAAAAGCGGTTCATGACCCCTTTAACCACTGTCACTGTGGCGGCTTCATTAAAGGGAAAGGTGAAAAACTGTAGGCCATAACGAACGTGCGTTGCGATGCGTAAGGAAATACTATCAAAAGGGGAAACAAAATTTTTAAAAGGTGTTTCAAAACAGTAAAAATACAGTTAAGCTGGAACATAACAGTGCAATTTTAATGTTTCGTGCTCTTGAATATTTAAGGCGGCAGAGAACAAAATTGTAAAAGTGCGAAAACGGTAAATGGCTAAAATTTAAAAAGGAATGAAAGAAGGGAATTTTGAGGGCTAGTTTCTTTGTTTGATACAACCTTAACCTTTGCTGGTTTTCATTAAGTTTGCATAAAATTTAAAAAGCAATTTTTCATTTTTATGAAGGATTAAATTACGTGCAACATTCAGCACTTAAGGGGAGACTCGGGTCTTAAAAAATGGTTTTTTAAAAGTTGGGTGAATGGCATGAAATTTAATACACTTATTCAGCTTTTCCTGCAGATTCAAAATCTCTAAGTAGATTTTTAATAGCTGCATTAGAACAAAAGGTATGCAATTTCTAACACATATTTAAGCATATTTCTTACGGGGATTTTTGGCAACTTTGCTTTGTCAAACACAAAAACAAAGTATGTGGCCAGATTGCCAGGAAGCTGGTCTAGCCGGTGATGCTATTTATTTTCTTATAATGTTGTTCATCAAATTATAATTCTCGATTATCAGAAATAGTATACAGCAAAAAAAATTTCACTCACATTTACGTCTATTTATTTTGCATTCAAAGTTTGTTGAAAACAATCGGATTAGCATCACCGGCTAAACCAGCTCTCTGGCAGCCTTGCCACATACTTTGTTTCTGTGTTTGACAAAGCAAAGTTGCCAAAAATTCCCGTAAGAAATATGCTTTTAGAGATTGCATATATTTTGTTCTAATGCAGCTATTAAAGATCTACTTAGAGATTTTGAATCTGCAGAAAAAGCTGAATAAGTGTATTAAATTTCATGCCATTCACCCAACTTTCAAAAAACCATTTTTTAAGACCCACGTATCCCCTTAAGTGTGAATAATGTTGTGTGAGCTGAGGGCAGAATTGTGCATTTTAACCCTTTGAGGGTTGAAATTTTTTGGGAAATGTACTCCAAAAATGTGTAATTTTTTTATTGCTGAATTAAATTCCTCAGATGACTCAATTTAAGAAAAAAATGTCAAATTTCTTTATGGGACCGTAAAGTGACAAAAAAAAAGTTTTTGTTGTTACACATGGTTTATTCGTGAGTAACATCAAGCAAAATCCCTAAAAAACTTTTATACAATTTTTTATAAATAAAAAATTATGCGTTGTATTAAAAATAGCTCACAGGCATACAAAAATATACTTGGGGAATAGTCCACATTGGAAGAATCTCCGCTCGACTCACTAGCAGCAGCGCAACCGGCACGCACTTCCATAGCGTAAGCGAACTGCGTGAGTGAGCGCTTGGAAGAAAACTGTATGGGTTGTGCACCTGTCCAAAAAACAAAACAAGTGAAAAAGCTATAATAATCCTTCGTCTTATCGCCAATGAGACGGAGTTAATTTTTCCGAGTCTCCAAAACAGGAAATGCAACCATGGCGGCATCATTTGTGTAATTTAGCGCCGCACGGAAACAGATGTAATCACTCCCAGGGGAGCAGTAAACAAGAGAGTAACAAGCAGTCACCCTTTGAGAGATTAGAAACCAGGCAGCCATCAGCTTCGGGCGTGAGAAGCGATAACCACCCGGAGGGTGAAACCGAAACCAGCCGCACCACTCAGATGCGTAAGGGAAAGCCAGCGCGCCACCTTGGGAAAAAAAAAAAGCAACGGAGAGACATCGGCGCATGAAAAAAATTCCACGTATTCCCAAAGTGTGGCAGCACATGGCAAGCAAGAGAAATGATCCAAAAAGGCGCACGTGCTCGGGTGAGTGAGCAGAAGCCAGTGCGCTGCTTTGGAAATAAAAAAAAAAATGGAAAGACATTGGCGCATTTAAAAAAAATGTCACGCATTTCCGAGATGTGGCAGCACATGCCAAGCAAGAGAAATGATTAAAAAAGTCACAGTTTCGCCGCAAGGGCGAAGCAATGAATGCGATAGCAAGAATTTAATGCTATACGAAGTGAGGCTCGCCAATGGATACTCTCAGTTTGAACAGCGTTCCTGTTGCAAAGGCGGCCGAAGCAGCGAAGGAAACTAGCGTGCTTCAACTGTCGAGCTGTGACACTTGATAGTTCGCGCTCATCTTCTGTTTGTTCGTTTAGCGGCGTCCCTTCAGCTCGAGTGACTTTCGTACGCTCGGTAACATGAGCGCGGACATCACGGTGAAAGCGTGAAACATTCCTCTTTCCCTCACCGCGAGAAAACCGCGCGAGCAGACAACGGAAGGGCAATGTTCTCGCTGCGCAAATATAAGAAGCGAGCGAGCTCGACGACGACTTTTAAATGCGCCCATCGCGCTGCTAGCGCCACCTCGCTGGTAATGAAGAAAGCTTATTATCGCCTGCCGTCTGTGAGTCCGTCCAGCGGTAAATGGTATGTATATAACGCTCGCCGTTAGCTACGTGGAGGATCTGCGTTTCGTGGCGTAGTGGATAGCGCCACTCGCTGCGGAACAAGAGGTCCCTGGTTCGATTCCGCGCTTCGGAAGCATTTTTCTGAATTATTTTTCTTTGGGGCTTTTATATATATATACATACTTATACATATACGGTGCATGACGGCGACGGCAAAATCCAGCCGAGACTGTCCATATAATTGCTATCGCAATAAAATGCCACACATTTTAAACATACAGGCATGTCGTACATGTACGGCGAAAACCCTTTGGTGCTTATTAGGTGATGCCATACATGTACGGCGTAAACCCTCAAAGGGTTAAGGCCATTTTCCGTCTCGGCAAGTCGTGGTCGATCTAAACTTAGTTCATTGAGCGCAACTGGCTCCTTTCCACAATTTGCACTATTAGGCAGTTTTAGCTGATCATAGCTTACGCACTGCACAAATATGGCAGCACAAACCAGTGCAGATAACTGCATGGATTATGCTTTTTTGACAAGCGCGTCTTGTGGAGACATGGTCAGCTTGGCTGCAAGAGGTGCGTTCTTCGTTCTGCTGCTCGCACGATCATTCTGCGCACGCGCGCTATAGTTCCTTCTATGTGTTTGTGCATAAATCACTAGCGTGCGCAGGTTTGACCAGAGCGGATCGTAAACACTCAGCTAAAAGTGTCTAATGGCTCAGTCACAACCGAAAATTTTGATCCAGATCACGCTGTATCGTGATCAAACTTCAAGTGACACACCAACAACTTTCCGTATCATGTGCTTCCGAGACTGAAATTCTACAAGTGCGTCCTGCAATTACGGTGTCTAGTACATTGTTTTATAATGGTGCTGTTCCTTGGTCACTTCACATAAGCAGCAATAGGAATTGTAATGTAACCAGTAATCGGGTAAGGCGAAGCCTGTCAGAGGAGCCCACTGCACGAAGGGAAAACAACAAATGGTATTAGTCCCTCACGAGCCTCCAACGAAATTAGGAAATGACGTGTTTGTTTTCAATTACCTAGAGAACCTTTGCAGCCTTTTAGCCAGTGCGCAACTGCAGTTTACGGTACTTAGCCAGTGAGCAATGTGAGCAATTTTTTGGATTCGACATTTTCAAGCTCCTTGTCTGTTCAAGAATATTTAGCAAAAAAACCTCTGTTGTTATCTTGAGCCATTCGAAAGTTATGACCATTTTTCCAACCCTTCTTAGACGCATTTGAAACCGAAACTGAAGGTTTCCGATTTCACAACACCTTCCACGTTGTCATAAATGTTCTTCCTTATACATATTACGTAATGCTAAGTTGTCTGAGTACATTCTAAAACTTGTGGGGCATGGTGTTTTTGATTTATTTGAAAATTACCACTACACGGCTGCGGCAGCCTGTTGTTTAAGTTGCGCGCGTTTTCACTCGATTGTCTCTGCTTTTTTGTACACCACTTCGAGCTCTTGGACTTAGTTCTGGCCTTTCAAGGAGAAAGTTATAGTACTCCATGGAATGTGGTAAAGTATAGGACGAAAAAGAAGCATCAATGCAAGTTACGGAATCAATATACCAAGTGTGGACCCGCTGTGGCGCACGTAGATGAGAGTCAGCTGGAGACGCAAAACGAGCTAGAAAGAAATATATGTGCTTCAGCTCGCTCAAAAGGAGAATGCGCCACTTCAGAGGAGGTCCCAAGCTATGATCCTGGAGAATTTCAGACATAATGAATGTTTCTTTATTATATGGACACTCGATTCAAATTTAAAGCCATTTTTCTCAAAACGTGATTTTTTGCATCCTACATATACGCAAACAGTGATAACTTTCCTTCTGATAAACATTTTTCCCTACAATTTTGTGTACTATTTGTTTATCGGTTGAGCTGTGCATTCAAGCAGAATTTAAAAAACGAGCGGTAACTTTTTGTACAAATTGTGTGCAAAACAAACCTGTCAAATATAACCTTTTGGCTGTTGCTAGGGTTACGTCCAGACGTAACTGTAGTCACCGCTATCGTTACGTCCAGACTAAAGTCCCTAGATTTTTCCCTGTTGAAGAGCAGGGAAAATCTAGGGACTCTAGTCATGTGGCTTTCCACAAACGTGAGTACATTATTTTCCTGTTGCTCAGTGAAGGCCCTCTGCGCCCTTCGGGCGCGGCAACCTAATCGTGGCTTCGCCCTCGCTTCGCGAGTGCGGCCATTTCGCTAACGCTCAATGGCCGGTTGGCAGGGTCACGGTCACGCGCTACTGGCCGCTGTCGCGGCCACGCGCTGTTTAGCCCGCGCAGCCTGCCCCGTCGGGGCAGGCGGAGGCGTACGTAACCCAAGAGCCGCGTCGCGCTTCTCTGGCAACAGACTTCAGCAACACCCGAGACAAAAAAAAAAAAAAAAAAAAAAAGCACCAGCAGCGAGGTTCGAATCAACGTCCTCGCAGTTCCGAGCACGACACACTAGCCGCTGCGCCACTGAGGCCAACCGGTTCGGTAGGTCTAACGGGCTGTATTTGTATTGCCACGCTGGACATAACTTTTAAGACTCGTTATTCTTACGTCCAGACGTAACTGCAACGGCTCGTACCGTTACGTCTAGACGTAATGCTAGACACTCCCTAAACTTTTTCAGTTTTTTTTATGATAACGCGCCTTAGAATAGAGATGGGGTGATCGTGGAGGTTAGATGCACAGGATAGTGTCCTCACTACGTACCTGCCAAGTCGCGTTTCAATCGAATCAACCATTCTGTAGTTATGACTGTTGGCGCAAGATGCATATTTTGGCACATTTTGATTTTTATAAATTTTGTTTTTTACAATTTTAGCAGTTTCTTCATTCTAAAGCTTAAATTAACCTAATCCCTACAAGCCAAAACTGCAATTATAACTTTTGGACTGCAACTGTAAAATTTTTTCTCGAAGGTGGTGACCTACCTTAAAGGAGTACTGACATGAGTTTTAAAATTTTTCGGGTTATTGCTTTAAATGAAAGCACGGGTGTCGAGAACCCTAAAAAGAGTGTCGTGGTGCCTGGGGATGCATTGCATATATTTTTAATACCTCTTCTTTCAACCAGCAGTTTCGGTTTCGGTTTCGAGAGGGCGGCTTCATAGTGACGTGTCAAGTCTGCCCGTGACGTCACGGGCAGACTGCAACCCACGAAATATGCACCTGCTGTCCTTTGCTGTCAGTCGAACGTGGTTCATGATGTGTGAACTGTCATCCAGTGCCTCCGACAGCGATTTCTGTGATTTAGGCTGCATGCAGAACCCAGATTTCGCAAACCAAGTGAGTTGACTTGAAACGTCATAGGACACTCCATGCGGTGAAGCTGCCTTGCAGATGCTGGGAGATGAAAACTTTAAAATCAAACTTAAATATTTATACGTGTTTCCTGGATGCGGTGTGGGGAGAGCGTTAACACTACATGCCAAGGAAACCAAAAACGTCCGTTTTGCTGCACTTCAAAATCGTGTCAGTACTCCTTTAAGGGCAGCAGCACTGGCCGTGATCACGGTGCCTACAGTGATTCATATAACAGAGAACGCGAGCAGACCCGGTCTTAAATATTGTGTCTGGCAATCGGGCTCTTTGATACCTGTGTCACATGGGCACTTTTAAATGGCCATCCAGTCGAAGGCCATTGAAACGGCACAACTATGTCGACTCAATGGAGTTGTCGCGCTGCTACACGGCAGTTCTTAACAGCCGTTGAGTGCTTCAGGCGTCTCTCGCAAAAACTGCGTGGCGCTACGGATCTTTATTTTCGTATTCATGTCACTGAAAGTTAAATAATACAAATCCGCGTAAAATCACAATTATGCCTGTTGTTTTTGTTTAAACATTTTAATAAATTGTTTATTTGTAGTTAGCTATACATATTTAATTTTTATGTTGTTGAGCAGCGAAACTGTGGTGAGTGATACAAGGCAAGACGGCACGATAAAGACGAGCACGTTGCTGATGTCGAGAGTATGTGCAGTTTGCACATTTCAAGTGGCACGAATACTTTAATAAATAATCGAAAGCGCTCACATATACTGCTTTAAAGCAAACTGGTTAACGTTTTCTTTTTGTAATCGTGAGTACGAGCACGCTGTGAACGAGAGAGCACGTTCGCGCTGTTTCCGCTTCCGTCGCTCAATGGCCATCGAAGCTTCAATGGAGTTGTGGGGTGCTCCGTTGACTCGATAGACTATTGACTCGATGGCCTTCGAAACCGCCCGTGTGGCAGCTCATGCTTGACCATTGAGTCAATAGACTATCGGTTGGAAGGCCTTCCAAAAACCCGTGTGACATGGCTATTACAACTTACCTAAACGGAAAAATCAATCGTTTTTGTAACTATGTTGGTAAGCAGTTCAATATTATAGCCAACAATCACAGCTGTGCGCCGCCTTCGCTCGCTCTTTGGCGCCTGCATGACCTGGTTGTCTGCTGTGTAGAGCCTGTTGCAGCGGTAGCGCCACCTGTACTGGAAGTTGGCTGCATGCCGGCAGTACGGTGGAGGCAGGCAGTTTTACAACTGAAACAAGTTCTATAAACATTGGTGCTACCTGCACCATGAACATCTGATGGGCCTACTAAGCCAGGATCTGCAGCACTCTCATGATGTAACAACAGTTTAATACGCTGAGATCATTCCGCATGAGAGCAATAGAGTGATATTGGAGAGAAAGCATGTCGGCATGAGTGCGGCGTAAAACTAAGGTCAGGACAACAACAAAAAGAAGGTGCAGATGACATGTAGTTACTGCATAATAATCATTGCAGATTGGCATACAATAGTGTGCATATGCAAACACATGCATGTAAAGAAAGTTTGTTTTTCCCATTGTAACAATCAAAAGTTTACAAGCTATAGAATGAAGAATGGGAGTTTTGAAAAAAGCCCCGCCACGGTGGTCTAGTGGTTATGGCGCTCGACTGCTAACCCGAAGGTCGCGGGATCGAATCCCGGCTGCGGCGGCTGCATTTTCAATGGAGGCGAAAATGTTTGAGGCCCGTGTACTTAGATTTAGGTGCATGGTAAAGAACCCCAGGCGGTCGAAATTTCTGGTGCCCTCCACTACGGCGCCTCTCATAATCATATCGTGGTTTTTGGACGTTAAACCCCAAGTATTATTAATTTATAACCACATCTCTTCTTAAGTATCTAGTGAGGGATCCCTAGATTCCTAAGATAATTGTCACAGATGCACGTTGGTACACATACATCTTGCATTTTATTGCTTTATTCAATAATGCTATTTTTGGATAATTTTAGCAGTGGTTTTCCTACTGTATCGTTTCGCTATGGTTCTACTTGTCTGCACCATATGACTTTGTACATATGATTACTCGTACCTACATTCTTGTTTTCTCCCAAAACTTTCAGTGTTGGCTGTCGTCATCTGCATTGATGTTGTTGCCAAATTAAAGAAAAAAAAAATTTTTCTTTCTTTTCAGTCCACCAACGAAGGAGGCTCGTCATGCCGTGTCAGATGAAAGTAGCGACTCCGAAAATGATCATGTCAGGCATACTGACCATGACCGAAGAAAAGAACGCAGACGAGATGCAGATGCAGACCACAAAAGAGTTGATCCTGAAAGACGGCGCAGTGATGCTGCTCATGATCACCAGCGGGATTCTGACCATCACAGAAGGCAGGACAGGGGCCATGACCGGAGACGTGAACATGACAGGAACAGAGACAGGGACCGGAAAGAAAGCCATGAGCAAGGTTGGAGAGGGGATCAGCACAGGAGGGATGATCACAAACTCAACCGGAGAGAAGGTCGCAGTGAGAGCCATAGAGATGAGAATAGCAGGAGAGATGATCATAAGAACGATCGAGATCGCAATCAGAGGGACGAACAAAAAGATCATCAAAGGGATGATAGAAGAGATGACCGAAGAGGTGACCCAAGAGGCGATCGGAGGAGGGATGACCGAAGAGAGGATCGAAGGGGTGATAGAAGAGATGACAAGCAACTTGGTGATTTGAGAACTGATCATAGTGGAAGGGGCGTACGGGAGGAGTCAGTGGGGCACAAGCGAGTGCGGAGAAGTTCTCCTGATGCAGAGGCTGAGCCACCACGGAAAAAGGATGTGATCACAGGGCGCACTGGTGGTGCTTACATACCACCTGCACGCCTTCGCATGATGCAGCAGCAGATTACGGACAAGTCTAGGTGAGTTTGATGCAGGGGTTAAAAATGACATTATTTGGTAGTCCTTTTTCATAAGATAGTGCAATGGGAATGTCCTGTGCATGAAGTATGCATGGTTGTTTCATTTATTATTATTGTTATTATTGCTTTTACACCTTATCATTTTGAGCATTCTTGCTCATTATTTGTTTGTGTGTTTCCCTAAGTGCCACAAGTTTGGTTTCTGAGGAAAACATTAGAAAACTTAAATTCAAGTGCTTTTTAAGGATGATATGTTTATTACTAATTAGAATTAACGCCCTAGAGACAATATGGTCACTTTATTGTGTTCATTATCACTTCGAAGACATTCTGTAATCAGCATAAGAGTTCACAAGCATTGCTTGAATTTCTGCACCATTAAAGGGCCCTGCAACACTTTTCCAGGTAATCGTCTAACGGCATCATTAAGAGAGCTTATTACCTTGCGAATCGACTGCCGCAGCAATTTTTAGAATCCGTCAAATACGAGCAGAGTTGCAGGGATTTGCTGCACACTTCAAGGGCTTTCTCTCCTTTTGTACCAGCGAGAGCACTGAAAGCTACTCAGGTAGGGGGATGACAAGGGGGCAAGAAGATGTCTCTTCGTCAGCGCGCGTGACCTTAAGTGCTTTCTTTTCATTTTTTCTTCAAACGCGTGGCTTACCTTCAGTGTGATCGCGAATGCGCACGCGGCCACGTGGTGGAATTTTGCGGTGACCGCGGTAACTCTGCAGCTCACAATGCTCAACTCAGCCAACGGCTGTAGACTTTGGGTATATGGCATCATTTGTGGAGAGAAGAGGGAGCAATTTCTGGCTGACTTTGAAAATTAATTGTAAATTCGAGGCCACATGCTGCGCTCTAATGTTTGGCTCTCATGTTCTCAGGATCCTCGACTACCGATCGGCAGCGTTTTCTGACCATGCTGAAAAAGTGTAGCAGGGCCCCTTTAAAAAATGTGCAGGCATTTTATGCCACTTCACAGTGTATAAAAACAAGATGTGAGCAACTCTGACAGATGGCCTTGCTGCACCTTACCTTCTCTTGTATAAAAAGAAAACACGTCATACATTTTTAGTTTAACGATTTATTCGCAGAAAGCTTTTATGAAGTAGTAAACCCTCTTGTGCATTCCATATATGTCCGTATATATTTGACTTTTTCATTTTTCAGTGCACAAAGTTTGTCCACTTTAGTTTGTTTCAGGGACTCTGCTGCTTCATCTTTTTAAGGAAATATTTAGGAGAGATGTATACCTTCTTGGTTGTGGATGTGTGATTTTTGTTTTTAATTCTTTGTTTTCAGTGTGGAATATCAGCGAATTGCTTGGGAAGCGCTGAAAAAGAGCATTAATGGCTTGGTAAACAAAGCAAACGTGGGGAACATAGATGTCATAATCAAAGAGCTGATGCGGGAGAACCTTGTTCGTGGAAGGTAAGTGGTTTTTGCCCTCCAGCTGTGTCTGCAAACAGTGTGTTGGCAGGAGTATCGTAGAATTATAAAGTAACCGGTGCTGGACACTTCATCTAGTGGAAAATGTTATTGAGCATGGAATGTTCCCATTCACTCAATTATTAGTAGTCCTGAAGGGGAAATCCACAACTCTAAGAAATTCATTTGGAATTCAAGGAAAAATTTATTGCTTTGTTTGATAACATTTAACGAAACACTGCCATTTCATTGGCGTAATATTTTTTAAAAGGTGCTAGATGTGACTGCGATACTGTTAAGTAAAGAAAACTTGCAGGGGTACAACACAGCATTCAATAAATTGTATGTGGCACTGAATGTTGCAGTATATAATACAGTTCTATACTTTTGCATGGGATTTTTAAGAGGATGCTAAAGGGTTCGATATTGACAATAATACTGTATTAATATGCTTGTGTTCGATGCTTCTGGATTTGAATTTATCAGTATCAGAACTGCGATAGGCCAGTATGAGCTACAGCTAGGCTTCTGACTTGTTTTCAACTGGAAAACATTGGAAAGTATCGATTGCAGAAACTGTGACTTCAGTTTCTAAAACTGCAGTTTTGAAGCACTTTTGGCCCATAATTTCTCAATGGTGACCAGACCCTTGTTGAAGCATTGGCTCCTTCCTGTGGCTTCTATTGTTAGCCCAGTGTTCACTTTCACTGTTGAGTTTATGTAGACTCCTCAAGAAGGGAAACCTGGGCTAGTTGGTGATAGTTTAATCTAGACTCCTGTTATGCCATAAACCTTTTGTCTATGGATAATTTTCTCAGTTGGTATAATGTTGTGCTACTAGTGATGGCTTCCATGTACTCTTAATGCAGATAATCATCTGTATTTTTGTATTTTTCCTTAGCAGGACTTGGTGACCTAAGTAATGTTTCATGAGCAAGTTTCTGACTGTTAAAGGGACCGACAACTGATTTTTCTCGTCACAGTTTTATACGGCGCGACAGGAAGCTCACCCTTTGTAGCGTTTGTAGCTGCAGTGGTTTATCCGAAAAGCATGTAGTTATTTTATAAGCTGTATTTTTTGATCTGAAAGGCTCCAAACACACATGGAGGCTTGCTCCAGCAACGCTGAGAATTGATAGCGATGGCGCTAGCCCTAGTGAAAGCTGTCGTTGTTCTACTTTTGCAGGAGTTACTGTAACTATGCTTAACCACCTTTATTTTGAGCTTTCCAACCATTTTTGAAAATAGCAAGCTGTTACAATGAGATGTGTGGCTTTATACACCTTCCCGGTATTTGTACAGCGTTGTGTGCGCCTGTGCCCAAGGTTGCCTGCGCCTGTGTCATGGATGGCTTGTACCGGCGTCGTTACTCTCTCGATACACGAGCCAAGCCAAGTAATCGAAAACGTAACTGTGCATATGCACGGCCGCACCGAGTAGCAGTGCGCGTCATTTCTGAGACGAAGTGTAGGTAGCGAAACTATGTTGCTCCAAAATCTTAGCGACCTGGAAACTGCGTGCACGGTTGCATGAGCGCGCTGAAAAGTTGCTCAAGACACGCTGACGAGCACGGGATCATTACGTCATGCGAAGGCAGCGCCACTTTAATGCATACTACTAAGCAAGGACTATATGTACATTATTATGGAGTAATACCGTTTAATATAAAAAAACGAACAATATTTCAATACTGGCAAAAAAATCGTCGACCGCGTACAGCAATCAACGGTTACGTGGCCGTCTTCATCGGATCATTCATGTTTTTGCCGCCAGAGGCGCCACAGGTCATTTTTCGCAACTTTCAATTAAGAAATAAAAATATAACTCCATCTCTCACCAAAAAAACAGGGTTGGTTTGAGTCAGTGCGACAGACAATCTTTACATCAGTGGAGTCAACTCATTTCATATTCTGGGCAGTTGTCGGTCCCTTTAAGGCATTGTGCTTAAGGTCATCGTCAGTTTACATTTTAAATAATGTTGCAACATTGATGTGCAGGGGCCTTTTATGCCGCACAATCATGACTGCCCAGGCAGCATCACCCACCTTCACGCATGTTTATGCAGCAATGGTGGCAGTCATAAACACTAGGGTAAGCCTACATATTCTAAGTTTTTTCAGCTTATTTATTTGCTTGCTATTTGCTGACCATGTACATTTATTTTTCAGTTTCCCCAGACAGGGGAGCTTATACTCAAGAGACTGGTCATCCAGTTCAGACGATCATTTCGGCGAAATGACAAGCTTACGTGCATGGCTTCTGTGCGTTTCATTGCGCATCTTTTGAATCAGCAAGTGGTAAGTGTTCTTGCCTTTTGTTTGCTGTAATTAACAAGCGATTGCAGAAGTCCTGCAAACCATGCTTATTGTGTATAGTGTTTACTCACAATTTAATAGGTCCCTGCAACACCTTCGAAGGGATCATAGCATGAACCTCACTATTCAAGTCTGAAGGTTGCCTCAGAAATCACCTGCCGCAGAAATTTCTTATATGTTGTTATTCCTTTTCTTTGAATGTGCTGACCACTACTTCATTTAGGTATGCACGGCACACTCAGGCTGCCCAGGCTGCCTCGCTTTACCATGCACTCAATGTACACCCAGAGAGATCAATCAGAGCACGCCATTGTCAGTGCACCTCACTGGCGAGAGCCCTTTTGCACATTACGCCATGTGGCAGTACCCCGTGGCAGCCACAATATCTACACTAAGCAGCGGACACAGAATGTAGCTGCATAGCACATAGCTACATAGACTGCTGTCTGGTTCTAGCTGTTTTTAAACTCATGGTATCTTTTTTCTTCTATGTCACAGTTTTTCTAAGCTTTATATTACTTCACCTTTTCCTTCCAGGCTCATGAAGTATTGGCCCTGGAAATCTTGACACTCCTCCTTGGAAACTCGACCGATGACTCTGTTGAAGTGGCCGTGGCATTTCTAAAGGAGTGCGGCATGAAACTGACTGAGCTCACACCAAAAGGAGTTCATGGTTAGCTATTAAACTCCATAAAATTTTAACTGGCCCTGACCATCTTCAGAGAGTACGCACAAACAAGCATGATGCGTAGATCAAACTGTGGAAGTTGTGTCCATAGGTCAGCAAAACATGTGAAACTCACTGTTACATACCCGGACTCACTTGGACTCAGACTCGCGAAAATATTACTCAGCCTAACTCACTCAGACTCACGGCTCAATCTGGGTCTGAGTTTGTCGACCTATGGTTGTGTCTGCAAAGTATTGTAGCAATGTGTGTGATGAAGATGGCCATAAATTAAATTGAAAGCCTGTTTGTCCTCCGAGAAATCATTCTCCCTGCCAGCAAAGGAAATGTCACACATGCACACGTGACATGCGTAGCTGCTTCTGTGCAAAACTGGCAAGCATGACCATAAAGAACTTGTGCAACCCAAAGAAACGCGGAAGTCACCAAACTTATCCTCTGTAAATGCACAACACAGTGAGAGAAAGGAGGAAGGATGGGTAAGTTAGGGGGAGGCAGTGGTTGTGATGTCACTTTCACATCGGCCCTCAGTTGAGGCGTTATGGAAGGAATGTCATGTATAGGTGCTGGTTGAGGCAGTGGGCGATAGCCTGTGTGGCTATCCCCACTGAACCCCCCCCCCCCCCCTTTTTTTTTTCAAGTTGCAAGCCCCATCCATCTGAGGGGGCTTGCACCTTCTAGAGTATTTGCCGCAAATTGCTCTGCAGTGCCATTGCCTCACTAGTTGTGGATAAGCAGTCAGCAGCAGACATAGGCATGTGCATGGCAGGCACTTCACTGCAAGCATTTTGGACAGATTTTATTGGTAATGAAAACAGGCTTCTGTGGATTGATGTGTCGTTCACCATTGCCACGTTAGGCGCACATAACGCTAATCGCATAACATCGAGGCTGTAGTCATACGATTGTATACACAAGATAATTTGTACTACGTATATACAGAAAAAGCTCGTTAATTTGGATTTTACAGGACCAGAAAAAATGTCCAACCGAATTCTGAATTATCAAAAGTATTGAGAAAGCAATAAACAAATCTTTGTTACGTCAATTCGCTTTCAGTTTCTTGATGAATACGTATTTCCCGTGCTTACTTTGCATAATAGCGGCGTAAAAGCCACAATTCTCGTCACTCGTGACTTTGTTCACAATGTGACTGCGGCTCAAGACCTCCCTGTCTTAGCTAACCTGAAACGTGCTAGCCCGAAATGTCGTTACCGTCGTTGCCATACGTTCACGCTGAAGACGGTGGCGATGCAGAGTGCGCCACCTTGGTTCGGGTGTCTGCAAACGCCGTTTCCGCTCCTTTGCATTGCACACCGAGGATCGTCCAGATTAACTGGGTTGCGGCCAAATATGTCCGAATTAACAAGAGTTTGATGCCATTGAACAAGACATATGCTTGCCGGAGCCAGGTAACGCGTCCGAAGAATCTAATTTTCCGAATTAACGGGTGTCGAATTAACGAGGTTTTACTGTATTGTATGAGCATATGGTCACTTTTTGTCTGCTGTTGGATGACCTTCATGCCACCTTAAAATCATGTTTTATCATTTCACAGAGATTGTGGAATGATTAGTACATCGTGAGGAGAAGTTTCTGAACCACTGCATCCTTACCCCGCTTTGGCCACTAGTTTAAAACATACATTAAATCCTTTCTGCGATGTACTTGAAGTTCAAAGCGAAATAAAGTTTAAATATGTGGTGAACGAAGTGCAGCAATCGCACGTCCCTTATTCAGCGTGGGTCTTGTTGCAGCAAGAGGCTAGAAACAAGCCGAGAAGTGACCTGTACTCTGTAGTTCAGCCAGTATTCAGCCAGGTTCTGTTTGGCCTTGAGACTAGCATATGTTGAGTATGGTGTAGAACTTGCAACATTGACCTTTATCTTGTTACATCATTTGAAAGCTTTACATGTTATGTCACGCCACTGTGAAAAAGGTAATGTCATGCGGGGGTAATGTTTAAACATGTTGTGATTTAATAAGAGTAGCGTGTTCTTTACTGACATTATGCTTTTTTTTTTTTTCAGCCATATTTGAACGTTTGAGAAGCATTCTTCATGAAGCAAATTTGGACAAACGAGTGCAGTACATGATTGAAGTCATGTTTGCTATACGCAAAGATGGATTTTCTGTGAGTGTTGTCATTATTGTTTTTCGTTTGCATTGCATATTGCAAAGTACACAAGAATAGTACCTGGGATAAATTTGCACTGCACTAAATGTACAGTTACCTTGTGGTGTATTCATAGATTATTTACTTTATGAAACTCTTGATGCCTAAAATATTACTGCTGTTCCACTAGGCCCATCCCAGTGTTGTGAAGGAGCTTGAATTGGTTGAAGAGGAGAGCCAATACACTCACTTACTGGCTTTGGATGACACATTGGATGGGGAGGATATGTTGAGTATGTATGCTTGCAATTACTGTTTTGCTCATATGAAAACATATAATACGCTCATGACATTGTATTCCTCCCTTCCTTGTTCACTCCTTCCTTCTATACCTTTCATTAGATGTATTCAAGTTCGACCCGGAGTTCGCTGAAAACGAAGAGAGATATGCAGAGATCGCAAAAGGTATATATATATGCAGGAGTACGCTTGTGATGTGCTTGCTTACCAGTTATGCTTTACAGATATATTGGGCAGTGATGATGAAGGTGATGGCTCCGGAGGTGATGACTCTGATGATGAGGAGGAGGAGGAGGAAGAGCAAGGTGAGCCTAGGGTGCTGATGCTGCTGCTTGCAGTTGCACTGTACTCAACCATTTAATGGATAGTGGGACATACCAGTCCCACTCGTCAAAGCAACTTTTCTGAGTGTGTAGAAGTTACAACTCTCTAATTCGGTTGAAATGTTTTGTTTTTGTATCAGTAAGGCAGACTGCATGCACTGATTCATTACTACTAAAGCAAAACCAAGTTGATATCTTTTTTGGGGGGGGACTAAGGAAATAAAGTAGAATTTCAGTGACACAATCATAGTTCATGTGAATTTCGGGGTGATAGGAATTTTTCTGTGGTCCTGGCCGAGCCCATAATTAAACAATGTGCTAGAGCACAGTTGTTGCAAACAGATCTTTCACCCCATAACGTTTGATATGAATGTACTCTGATCTGGAGACACAAACAGGTGTTTCCCGCATGGCCGCAGCAGTCGTGGCAGTCGTGTGCCGGTGTGAGGAACTCGGTGTGAGCGTGCATACCTGCCACTGTTTTGGCTGGTTGTCAGCATCGCCCATCAAAAGTGCCTCGTAACCTCCATAATTGTGCACGTGGATCTTGGATGCCTTAATACGCCCTCGTGTGCCTCGCTTTTATATTGCAGACAATGCCCACTTGGCAGTTTAATTTTTTCGCAAGGCCCTGACATGTGCTGTTGTGCTCAAGGCTTCATTGTTGTTCTTTGTTTACACGTGCTTGTCTCGTTGAAGCAAGCCATGTCTCCCAATCGGGCATCCTACGAAAGATGGAGAAGCACCCATAGAGGAAGTGGACGGACGTTGCAAAGGAGTTAGGCCTAGTAAACATCAACATGCACGATTGTTGGGAAATGCACACCTGCCAGCCCACCTGATTTGCCCAGGGGACTAGAATTTTGAGTGATCCTCCTGGTTGTATGGGCACGGCCATAAATCTCCCGAAACACAGCCCCAACCTCACTGTGAAAAGAAAGTAACAAAGCAGAGCAGTTCTAAATTTTCTGGCCTTAGTCTATTGTGTGCGGAATGCTTGAGTCAATTGTGCTGCAGTACACTGGTGTTATGCAGAAAAGTGTGGGAACGTCTGAAGGGGCTATTAGATGTCACGAGGCACAGCACATTTTGTCCTTTAATTACACACACCTGCACGCAGCGTAGAATTATGAGTACCAGTATGATTGCTAACATCTGAAAACTACTGGCCATCAGTCAAAGCGATCTATGACATTGCTGCGGCCCCGAGAAATGGCAAATGAAAACATGCACCTCTTGTGTCACACATTAGACATACTAGTACCATACTAATTTGGCACACTAGTTTTCCCATGTTTTTCGGTGGTACAAATATTTTTTGTGGCCCTGCTTTATCTGTATCATCGAGATTCTACTGTATTATACATCGCTTTGCAGCAATTAGACATATGAGCAAGAAAGCTACTCTCATATTGAGCTGTGTTCGAGATGGAATTGAAAGGCAAGAAAATATTGATGACCCACCAAACAAAGCTCATTTGTCACATCTAATGTTAAACACTCTTTTGGAATGAACCTAGCCTTTGCTCATACTAATGTTGAACTCCAATGGCAGAGTCGGAGCAGCCGAGGACTCTGCGAGCGAGCACTCGGCTCTTGCTTAGAGCAGCGCCTCCAAATCTGCGATTGTAACACAATCCACGCCGCCGGAGCAAGCATTGGGGCAAGAAGAAAGCAGAAGTGCTTGAGTTACCCAGAATACCTTGCGTGTAGTTATTCCGTTCTGCTAATTCCGCTGTCGAATTCCCGCTCGTACGCGGCAGTTTCAGCGTCGCTGTCACTATCCGATGAATCACTCGTGCAGAAAATGGAGTTTTCTGACTCGGAGCTGTCGCTAGCAATCAGCGGGATCAATGCCGCAAGACGCCCATGTTGTCCGCCATTACTAAAACACGCGGCAGCGGCAGCACCCCCAAGCAGGCAAACGTGTTAAAGGGACACTAAAGGCAAATATTCAAGTCGACGTTGATTGTTGAAATAGCGGTCCAGAAACCTCGTAGTGCTGCTTTTGTGCCAAGGAAGTGCTTATTTTGAAATAAAACCACGTTTTTAGTGGTCCGCATCGCGTTAGCGCGCTTCAAATCTCCCGCCTGAAAATACGACTCTCATACGTCACTGCTGCCGTGCCCAACGTTGCCCGCTTTTACTGCGCGGCCGCCGACACTAGTAGCAGCCGAGCGGAAATAGCGGCACCCACAGTAGCAACAACGGCGCTGCGGCAAAGACTTGCTCAGATGGGCACATTCAAAGCCGTCACCAAGTTGCGGTTGGTCTCGTAATCCTCAGTACGAAAGTGCAGCGAGCACACACGCAGAGGTTTTGACTGTTTAGCACACTGGCGCAATGGCATGACACTAAGCCACTTCGAGCGTAAGGGTTCATTCCGCGGCACCCAGTGAAAAGACACACCGGTTTCCTTGCTGCAGCACTGGCGTTGTGCACCATTCGGGCATCCGGCAATATCACACGCATGCGGCATTTTGTCGAACTTTCTGTCAGAGTGACTTTCACGAGCGCGCAAAACACACACGGCAGTACGCGATCCCGAAACTACCACTGAGACGGGCGAGGCACAGTTCGGCGAAAACGGAACCTTTGAACCATGTTTGAACCACGCGCGCCATTCCCCATGGCAACGCCACGGAGGTTTTGTTTTCCATGAATCAAGTGGAAACGAACAAACAGCATTTTGTTACGTCTTTTGTTGCTCGGAATGTTCTTTTTTTACTGCTGCTAGTTTGATTACTAGTGATTTATTGTAGGCCGACTTCCCTACGTCATCGGGATCACTTCGAAAATGTCCCACTCGTGGCGCTCATCATGTGATACATTTAGCTTAATTTCTCGGTAAGTAGGGCACTGCTGTTGATAATATTGCCGTTTTAGAAGTTGTCATACATTGGGCTTTCACTCTGACATAAATTGTTATTTGCCTTTAGTGTCCCTTTAAAGGAAGTATGTCACGCTGAGTTCCGGTCGACTCCGCCGATTTTGGCAGAGCAACTTTTCCCGCTCCACGGAGTGACTCCCACTCTGAATCCACTACGACCCTCCCATTCGAATGCTTGACTCCCGCCCTCACTCTGCCATTGGAACACACTTGCTCCAAAAGGAGCAGAAAAGCTTGCTCCGACTCCGCCATTGGAATTCAACATAAGGGGTGTAATTTCAATCTGGCACTCAGGCTCTAATTGAGATAATGGCCTATTTTAGAATTTTTGCAGCCCTTTTAGAGTTTTCGTCTACTCATGTATATTGTATAATTACACAAGGTATATTAAAGGCCAAGTTTATGGCTTCACCCATCTCAGTTACGTTATTGATGTTGTGAACCTTTTTGTGATTGGCAATCTGTGATATCACAAAGCAAGTGATCCTACTGTGACATATGGCAGGCACTATGGAATCATTGTTTTCAATAGCAACATGCTCCCTTAGGTGGCACTGGTGAATGATGCCATGTTGGTGGCATGCTGTCACAGTTTTGGGAAACGTGGAACATACGAGGCTGATATGTATGCAAAAACTTATGGGCAACTGCAGGTTCATAAGGTATCTGAAGGCATCATTGGTAATTTTGGGAACATCGTCATATATGGATTAGGCAGCATTTAACACTAGATTCAGTATTTTTGTTCTGAATTTCTCACATTCCTTTTTTGGGGTGATGTTTCCAAGACAAACAATTCGATCAGCTTCATCTTCAGTTATTGACTGAATTTGGCTGCGATAGTGGGCTTTTGGATAAACTGCCAATAAATTGACAACTTGAAAAGTGAATTTCACTGCATGCGTGACACTGGATACACCACTTTGTTTACTGTGTATACTTAATTCACTATACTGGCTGCCCCATGGTACTTGCGACACAGGTTGCCCACTTGTGGCTGCTGCAGTTTCTGAGCAGAAGCACGAGTTCCTCTGACTTAATGCCTGGGGCAGACAACTTCCTTAATTTCCAGTCATTGTATCAGAATGCCCTTCCTTTAGGCACCCCATGTATGAATGTGCTGTGTTAATTTATGCAAAGACCTGCCGTGGTGGTCTAGCAGTTATATATTGCTTGACTGCTGGCCCAAAGGTCGCAGTATCAAATCCTGGCTCAGGCGGCCGCATTTTGACAGAGGTGAAAAGCTAGAGGCCCGTGTGCTTATATTTAGGTGCACATTTAAGAACCCCAGGTGGTTGAAATTTCTAGAGCCCTCCACTACAGCAACTCTCATAATCATATCGTAGTTTTGGGACTTAAAACCCCAACAATTATTATTATATATTAGATTTATGCAAAGCAGTTTATACTTTGCCAGTTTTGCCATATTTGCATCACAATGTGTGGTTCTGGAGTGTTGCACTGGTGCACCAGTAACTAAAAGCGGTTGTTCCAGCTGTTTGGTTAACTGGGCATCCAGTTTCAAATAGTATTGCCTGCGTGTTTAATAGAACATTATTCAACTTTTTTCCTTTTCCGAAACAAACTCTTTGTTTTGCTACTTTGTTTATAAGCCGGGAATTCATTCGATATTTCAAGTTTTTTTTTTTTTTTTTTTCTGTTTTCAAGCATTTGTAATCATTGCTAAAAGAGTCTCACTGTTTAAACACGCCTGATATTAGCTCCTGAGCATACCTTAATCTTGACAACACCAACTTTGAATTTGTAGAGCTCGTGGTAAAAAGTAAATTTTTTCAAGCATTTGTAATCATTGCTAAAAGAGTCTCACTGTTTAAACACGCCTGATATTAGCTCCTGAGCATACCTTAATCTTGACAACACCAACTTTGAATTTGTAGAGCTCGTGGTAAAAAGTAAATTTTCACCCTGAAAGGTAAAAGCTATCTTCCGTTGGGGTTATGGCTACACCTAAAGAAAAGAGCCAGCACACGAGTGTGTGTAGCATGCCCATGCAGCTCTCGCTGTATGCCGAAGCAAAACTTACAAGCAGTTGAGGACTATCATCTAGTACTCGCCAAGGTTAAATGGCCGGCTTGGCTCTGTAGCCAAACCAAGCTGGCCATCTGCTAACTCTCAAGTTATTTGCAGGAAAAGTGCATAAAATTTTCTTTTTTATATTGATACTTTTGTGGAGTGACCAGATTCACAAATTTATGGCCAGCAAAGCTAGATGTTGAGCCACTTGGCATGGTCTTTCTTTCCTCTCATATTAAACTAAAATGTTAACAGAGAAGACAACTCAGAAGGATCTTTTCTCGATACCTATGTGTAAAAGTGGCAAGTAGAAGACATGGAAGCAAAATGATGGTAAACAACAAAATGGTATGCACAAGTTCCCAGTCTCCATGGTATATTGTGAAGAGAGCCGATACGGACCGTCTTTTCCCTGTGAGCAAAGCAAAAGAACTGCTGTGTGGGCAGCTAGCTTTCTTAGCAATATTGGTGCGATCTTAAGTTTGGATTTTCAGTTGAAGGCTGAAGTTGTACTTGATAGGGAGGATTCTTTTTCTCCCCCTCTCTCTCACACAGACATAAGAGGATCTAAATGATAAAAGGCATTAAAATTTTTTCTGCATCATATTAATTTAAAGGAGTATTTTGAATGCCTTTATTTCAGAAAGTTATTGGTAACTGTGAGGTCCTGGGAGCCTTGCAATCATGAAATTCAGGTGCATTCAAGGCATCATGCTGCACTTTTTGATGTGCTTTAAACACGAGTAATTTGTTCTATGTCTGTTTTTCAGCTGAAGAGAATGGTGAGATAATAGACAACACTGAGACTAACCTGGTGGCACTCAGACGGACCATTTATTTGACAATTCAATCAAGCCTCAACTTTGAGGAATGCGCTCACAAGTTGCTGAAGCTTGAGCTCAAACCTGGACAAGTGGTGAGGCCCTCCTACCAGTATATGATAGTAATATGTATGACTGACTGTTCTGTGTGCACTTTGTGCAGTCACTGAAGGGTGTGTGTTCTTTGCCTCACAAGGATATGGCTACTAGCACATAAAAAATCACATGTGATGAGAAAAAAAAAAGGTTTAAGGGGGGATGTAGGGATGTTTAGTAGTATATGGCAGCAGTCATAGGAGGATTTCAATGAGCCATGGGTTCACAATCCTAAGCTTGCAACAGGGCTTTGCCACCATTTTCACTGTGTGATGACAAAATTTACAGCAGTACATGAATTCTCCCACCTTCCAATTACGTACCTTTACAACTACGGAACAGGTATTGTACATAAAGTTAATACCCTCCGTTTTAGAGCTATCTGAATTGCACTTCTGAATAAATGGTGCCCTATGTACGACTATACAGTATTGCTATTCAAAGCATTCCTGCATCACTTGTTTTAAATGTTTGAGGCCCGTGTACTTAGATTTAGGTGCACGTTAAAGAACCCCAAGTGGTCGAAATTTCCGGAGCCCTCCACTACGGCGTCTCTCATAATCACATCGTGGTTTTGGGACGTTAAACCCCAGATATTATTATTATCACTTGTTTTAACTTACTTTCACGACATTTTGTGGTGTGTTTGTTCCAGGGTGTTCTGAATACAAATCCTGTGTTCCAGGGTGTTTTGAATACAAATCCTGTGATTAAATAAAAACCGAGCATCATATTTTGGTTGTGGAACTTTGGAACTCGTGGCATTATGAAAAGCCAGGAGAATGTCGTACAAATTATATGATGTAATGATGTTTCAGGACACTTATGGTGTCTAGAAATTTTGATGGCTTACAGGTGGTAGTGTTCTAAATGTACTGCACAGTGTTGTGTATCAGAGCCTAAATCTGGCAGTCATATTAGCATTAATCTTGAAATGAGGAAACAAATGCGCTTTGTTGCTATTGAGCCACCTGACATAGTAGAAACGTAAGGTTTTGGTATTTGTAGCTTTCATGGATATTTACTAGGCACACACTTGTATGCTGCAGGCAGCTAGTATCCTCAACCAGTTTTGAGCCAGGGACATAGCCAGCGAACATGTTATATTTCAGCCATGCCTTGCTCCTGGCCCTGGTAGTTTGAGGTGGAATATTCTGAGTAAGGAGGGATTCTTTTCCTGTGTAGGGGGGGTGCAACAACAGAATCTTATCGTATTTTCTTGTATATAACCAGCCCCTGCATATAACCCACACCCGTAACTTTAACTCAACAGAAGGAAGAAAAAAAAAAATATGCATATAACCCCTGTATATAACCCGCACCTCCACTTTCAAAGCACATTTTCTCGTTTTTTTGGTGCAGGTCATATGCGAGAAAGTACGGTATATCCCTTTGTGTCAGCCCCTTCCCCATGGCTGAAGAAAAAAAAAATGCAGTGGGCTAAAAGTAAAAAATGTTTATTGAGAGTTCCCTGTGTCTATGTAATGTAATCATAAGAATTTCATATTAGCCGGCACAAAACGGCAACAAAAATAGCCGCACTTTAGCGGCAAAAACCTTGCTGCTCCCACTTTGTAGCTCTACTATATATATTGAGGTGTAATAACTGCCGGTGGAAACCAGCACTGCTTAGCTCCATTTATCACAGGCACATCAATGAAATCTACTCATATGGAGAGGCACTTCAGGCTATCGAGTTTAGTGTTAACAAAATTATGTAGACATCATCAAGCACCTTCATTGTCGGTCAGCTGCAATCGCACAAGCTGTCAGGGATTCTCATTATGCAGTGCAGGGGAGCTGATATTCTGTGTCACTACTTCTAAAAAAAATGGCTGTTATGGTCATTTTAAGACATAAAGAGATTTGATTGAGTTGTCTTTAGATCGTTTTTCATCAGAAACCTGTAGATAAAGGATTAAAGAGTTGCTCACCAAGTTTGGGCTTTGTAAACAGACAAGCATGATGCATAGATCACGTGCTGGCCATTGTGTCTATGATGTGTCAAACTGCTCCATGGCACGAAAACACCTTCAATTTGAAATGAAATCCTGTACGCCTTTTTATCAAAAGACCCGTGCTTTCTGGTCGGCGAATCAATGTCACCTGCATAAATGGCTGTGTGTAATATTGAATTCCAATGGCGGATTTGGAATAGCTGGCCGACTCCATGAGGAAGGATTTGACTGTGGTGTAGAGCGACACCTCCTAATCCATGACTGAAACACAACCCCAATCTCTGGGGCAAAGCAGAAGTGGAAGCTCTGTTCTCCAGAAGCAGAGTTACCCTTGTTACTTTGTGTGTGGTCATTTGCTTCTGCTGTTTGCTCCCAGCACCAGTCAGCTGGTCAGCACCATTGATCTGCTTGATAGTGCTGTGAAGCTAGAGAACACTTACTACCGACATGTCTACAATGTCTAGGGGTCTGTCATTACTATATAATAGCACAACTGCTGGAGCACCACGGAGCAGGTATATGCGTAAAACGAAATCTATCAAGCAGAATTCTGGTCCACTCTGCCGATTTTTCACAGAGCATCTTTTCCAGCTCTACCATTGGAACACTTGACTCCCACCCCCACTCTGTCATTGGAACAAACTTGCTCAGACTCCACCATTGTAATTCAACATTAGACACTGTTTGCAATGTCACTGATTGTGGCACGTGACTCAGATTAATCATCCAATTCAGAAGGCTCATGAACACTTTCGTGGCGCGTCATGGCTAAAAAAATGATGAATATCCTGCGGTCCCTGGGCTGTAGCATGGGAGCAGATGGGGAAATAATATCACTGGAGGTTGCTAATTAAGGCACGAGAGTGTGTCTATGTGGGCACTGGCAGCTTGCCACTATACAAAATGACTGTGTGACATTTAAATTTGTATCATTTGATCTGATAATAGACAAATTAGAAGTGTCTTGCACTAAACCACCTCCTAAATGGCATTTTATTATATCTTTTCTGTAAACAAAATTAGAAAATTTGCATTTGTTTAAAAGAATGGAGGCATCAATATTTGTAATTACTTTTTTTTTTACTTAGAATATGGTGGGCACAATTGCTGTCTATAAAGGGTGTTTTTTTTTTTTTTTTTTTGGACAATACAGATTTTTTATAAAAAAATCTATGACAGTCAGGCTCCTGTCGTTTTCGCAAGGGGGAAATACTTTTCCGCAGCTAAATAGACGTTGATGCGACTAATTAACAAAAACTTGTTAATTCGGGACTTGAGGGCAGTTGTTTATCTAGGAACAACTGCCCTCAAGATGTGCATGATAATTCATGGCGTACCCATTTTTTTAGAAATCACAAAAGTAGCACGTAGTTCGAGATATTTTGCATCGAATTTAAGCGTGAAATCGAAACTGCCGACAGCCAGCGTGCACAAAGCACGGCGGAACACTGGAACAACACGTGACAGGGAAGTGTCGAATTTTGAATGAAGGCGCGCCGAAGCAAAATATGGTCAGAAAAATCGGCAAGCATTCTGAAATACACAATAGATAGCTTAATGTTTGCGTGCGATGGGTGGTGCTTATCTGTTTCTTTCTTAAACTATAAAGAGGTGCGAAAAAATATTTCGCCAGTCTGCAAGAAAAAACGCTGCAGTGGGTGCCCCTGAGTTTTATGCTCACCAGACAAAAAAAAAAAAAGGTTGATATTGTGATTTTCTTGTGCACAGTTCAAAAGAAACTGATAAGCACCAAGCACTACACGCAGAAGTAAAGCGATGCGCAGGCGCAGTGAGATGACTTGCAGCTTTTCACGAAAACATATGGCCATGGCGCACCTTGATTCAAATTTCATCACTCCCTTGTGACAGGTAGTTCCAGTCTGACGTGGCAGAACGGTCGCGCCTTGCGTGATCAGCTTCAATTTGACCCTTGAAATTCGATGATGAATATCTCGGAACTAAGTGCAACTTCTATGATTCCTAAAAAAATAGGTATGCCATAAAGTGGCACGCACTACAACTTCGTAATATTGTTGCGAATATATTTATAACTTATTTACAGAGTAGGATGGTCCAGCAGTCAAGATGGAGGTTGTTACTTTCAGCACACCGACACGTCGTCTGCCTCTTCTTCGCACACCTCACCATAGTCATAGCTGCAACCCCGCTACATCGACTTCCGGTGGCGAAAGCGCCGACTTGGCGCCTGTTAGCAGGTGGTGGGCAAAAGTTACGGCTTCAGGCGAGCGACATGGACGACGTTTGAAGACGTAGAGGGCGCTGTAAGGTCCAGAGGAGCGATGTCATAGGTAACCTCAGTCACCTGGCGTAGCACACGGTAGGGGCCGGAGTACTTGGGCAGAAGTTTTTCGGCCAGGCCAACATGCCGAGACTGAGACCACAGGAGAACGAGGTCACCCGGATTGAAGCGAACATTCGGGTGGCAACTATCTTATCTATGTTTCTGGCTGAGTTGCGAGTCCGAAAGGCGTCAATGGGCGATCTGACGGGCCTTTTCAGCTGTGCTGATAGCGTGGCGAGCATATTCGGTGGAGATGTGGTCGGGTATGGGTACGAGCATGTCGAACGGCAAGGTCGGTTCTCTTCCATACAAAAGGTAAAAGGGAGAATATCCAGCAGTGTCGTGGCGCGAGCTGTTGTAAGCGAAAGTGACAAAGGGTAGAGCAATGTCCCAGTCGCGATGATCAGTCGAGACATACATGGCGAGCATGTCAGTGATCGTGCGATTCAAACGTTGTGCGAGTCCGTTCGTTTGGGGACGGCGAACAGCTGGTTGTCAGACCGATGTCGCAGGAGCCTCATCGTATGGTCCACCGTCACGAGCGGGAAACTGCAGGGGCCGGTGGTTGTCGTCACGTCGATAGCCAGAAAACGAGCGAGATGGAAAGGTGCGAGAACGACAGTAGCAAGAAATATGTCCTACACCGTGGCAACGAAAGCAGATTGGCTTGTCGTCCTGCGTTCTCCACTGGGCAGGGTCACGATAGCGGCGAAACATTTCCGGTGCACGAGGAGGCGTTATGGAACTGACACGAGGTTCCGTCAACGAACATACCGGCTGCAGTCCGACATTTGCAAGCTCTTCCCTCACAACCTGCTGGATCAACGAGGTCATTGGTCGAGGATCATCAGATGGTGGCGGCGACGCCTCGATTTCTCGGCGCACGATGCGAACTACGCTCTCGTTGGTAGGCGGTTGACCGCATGGCAGCTGAGGGTCCTCGCAGGATGATGTAGCGGCCGTGTTCGGAAGTCGCACGAAATGCTGGGCAATGTGGCGACTCTTCAGTTCTTCGAACCGGCGGCACTCTTTGATGATGTCGTCCACGGTTGAGCAGTCTTTAGACACTAGTAAATTAAAAGCATCATCCGCAATTCCCTTGAGCAAATGGCTTACTTTGTCACCCTCTGATATGTTGGTGTCGGCAAAGGGCCAGGACGTCAAGGATGTAGGAGACATACGATTCGGTCGAAGTTTGTGCCCGATGGGAGAGTTCTTTAGAAGCAGCCCGCTGGCGTCCAACGGCTCTACCAAATAAGTCGCAAAGCTTCTGTTTACAGGCATCCCAACTGGTTAAGTCAGCTTCATGAGCCTGAAACCACGTGCCTGCTGTTCCGCAGAGATAGAAGTCAACGTTGGCAAGCATCATTGTAGGGTCCCACCGGTAGACCGCTGCAAACCGCTCATACTTCGCAATCCAGTCATCGACGTCAACGTGGTCGGTGCCGCAGAAGTTACCGGGATCGCGGGGTTGAGTCAATACGACCGGCTGTACCAGAGGCGCGGTCGAAGCGGCAGCAGCAGAGTTACTTTCTGTCGACATATTGCAGCTGTCCAGGACACGTCCGCTGCGGAGCTCCGTCTTGCGTAGTACCCAGCACCACCACCAAAATGTTGCGAATATATTTATAACTTATTTACAGAGTAGGATGGTCCAGCAGTCAAGATGGAGGGTGTTACTTTCAGCACACCGACACATCGTCTGCCTCTTCTTCGCACACCTCACCATAGTCATAGCTGCAACCCCGCTACAATATAAACACCTGCCCTCAAGTCAATATAATTAAAAAGTTAGTTCACGGGTTTTGGTTAATTAGTCACAGCAGTGTCAATTTAACTGCGGCAATGTATTTCCCCCTCGACATGGAGTTCGTGTGTGAAAACGACAGGAGTATTACTGTCATAGGATTTTTATTAAAAATTTGTATTGTCTAAAAAAAACACCCTGTATAAAAAAACCTGTGAAGTACATTAGTAAATGTAACAAAAGCTTTCTTTTTTTTTTTTCTTTTTTGCTGCACTGTTGCATTTGCTTCTTACCTGTCTGACCTTGTGCAATCAACAGCAACATGTTGGATGGATGCAGAAACGCAATATATGAACAAATTTAGCATCTTGTTTTGGGGAATTTCACATTATTGCATGATTATCAGTGGCAGGAAACATTAACCTTGTATAACTTTAGTCATTAATTAAAACCCTGCATTTCTCTCCATGATGATTTCTAATAATCCTAAGCTATATTAGCAAGCCTACCTGTGCTGTCCAAGTTGTGTTCATAAGAAGAAAGCTGGTACGTTTGTATTTTCTCTTTAATGAATAATTATGCCTTTCTTCTGGTGTTTCAGGGTGAAATGTGCCATATGATTCTTGACTGCTGTGCTCAGCAGCGCACATACGAGAAGTTTTTTGGACTGTTGGCCCAGGTATGTATCTTACTTGACATGTGGGTGCGCTAAATTTTTGTCATTGTTGGAGATCTACAAGTATGATTGGGCATTTATTTATTTCCATTTTTGTGTAGAAACCTTGCATGCAAAAAGGAAATTGTGAGAAAAATGGCCTTGAATGACATCAAATAAGATTTTGTATAAAAAGAGTGACTTTGCATATGGCCCTGTGTGTTTTGTCAACAAACGATAACAACTTGTCAGTACAAGACTGAGTTGGTACCACTCAATACACAAATCAGTAATGCATCAAACTAGTTCTGTATGTTTTATGGTGTATGTACTTAGCAGCTGTAACGTCAACTGAAACCAGATTTTTATACTGACTGCACTAACTATGCTGTGTTGACATTGGTTAAAAATCATGCTCAGAGCACTGTGTGTTGCCAGTAAGATAGGATTTTTACTTTGGCCCCATGATGCTTGCATTTGCAGCATGCTATGTTTGTGCGTACAAAGCAAGCCCTCTGCCTTTGTAGCACCATGCCACTTCTGACAGGAATGCACAATATAATAAATTGCAGCATGTGACACGCTTTACATGACAACCATGCACAGGGCTTGATCAATCACTGTTCAGGGATAGTTTAGTTTTTCCGTGATGCAGTGACCAGCACAGCGCCTCAGTGGAGCAACTGACTTGAAAATTATACTAATAGGAGGTGCACAAAACTATTATTCAAATCTACAACTGCAGGCCTATACTATCAATGTGGAAAGAAAGCAGCATCCCCAAATGTGATTGATAAGAGTATGCAGGCTATGCTTGCCCAGAACAGTAGCTAGTAAACTATTTTGGGTCACATATGTTTATAACTGAACCTGCAGTGGTTTATTCGTTTATTCTTTATATAACATATCAACTAGTCTAAGTTAGTAAGACTTATTGAAAGAGATGCAGTCAAACCTCAATATAATAACACTTCAGTTTAACAAAATTGGCAATGTAACGAACCATTTTCATTTTCCAATCGTAGCTCCATTGAAAACAGTTCTTTCTTTCTTTATCTTGTGATATGTGAAGTAATTTTGTGCCACAGTTCTTGCACTGCGTACATACGCTTGGTTTCTCTATGGCAACTGAAAGATTGTAAACATCAGGCAAGAGAGAAAGATGTCTTGCAGTTGACCTTTCACATGAAAACATTGCCA
Source organism: Rhipicephalus sanguineus (assembly GCF_013339695.2). NCBI lineage: Eukaryota > Metazoa > Arthropoda > Arachnida > Ixodida > Ixodidae > Rhipicephalus > Rhipicephalus sanguineus. The sequence goes on from NC_051176.1 coordinate 268,001,230, forward strand.
TCGGGCATCAGAAAACACCATCGAGCAAGTTGAAAAATTTGTGCATCTTTCAAATATGCGATCGACTCCTTAAATATACAGCACTGATCATTGGGGACTTGTTTTGTGGCACTGTATACTTATGTCATTGACCCTGAAAGGGTTAATAGATAACTACCCAAATGTACCATACCACTTTTTGCTGCCACCACTAGGCCTTCACTAATAACGATTGACTGATAATGATTATTTCATCCATGATTATGGTAATGATAATCATAATACAGTTGAAACACGGATCTAATGAAGTGATTGGGACGCTCGAATTATTTCGTTAAATCGGGAAGTTCGTAAAATCGAGAAAGGGATTTTTTGGCTCATCGAAATTTAATATTGTAACGTTGCAACAACCAAAAGCTGCCAGGTCATTGTTCTTGCCACCAATCTACTCCTGCACATGTGAAAAGTCTGTGATGGTGGCCCTGACATGGAGCCTCTTATGTTGCCAGGACATAAGGGACACCATGTCCGGGCGATGCAGGCCACAAAGAGTGTTACGTGCAGCAATGACGGGTGAACGATATACGGAGGTTGGAGAAAAAATGGAACTGATTGTGTGAGCAGGCCGAGCCAGAAAGTTGCAAGGAGACGATTAGTGCCATTAAATCATAAAACCAACTACCGCTGCCCATAACACCATCCAGTGCGCAAAAGGGCTACCGACTGCAGAGTCCATTGGTCCATGGATGGATGCGGCATGCAGCCTCGTCAAACGAAAGCTAGGGCCGTGAGTAGGGCGCCTAGACGTTTCAATGCGATAGCGTTAAAGCGCACGCTCGACGAAAAACCCGTCCGTAAAATTGGAAGGAAATCCCCGCTTTTTTATTCAGGCATTTCTGTAAAAACTTTGTCAAATCGGGTTTGTTGGCCAAGCTAATTCGTTAATTCTGGTTGATAATAACACTGAGCCCTGTGGGTATTTGCTAGGGAATCAAAATTTCTTTGTTAGATCGGGACCATCGTAAAATCTGGTTTCGTTAGATTGAGTTTTTAACGCGATAGCATTAAAGAGCTTGTTTCACAGAAATTCCGGTGTTGGTGTTGGCGTCAGTGATGGCATTGTTGGTTGTGAGCGAGAAATCATCTTGTCCGTGACCGAAAAATCGAGAAAGAAGCAAATAAAATGAATGATAAAAAACTTCGGATCCAAATGGGAATCGAACCCAGACCGTCTGCGTGGCAAGCAGGTGTTCTACCACAGAGCCACGCTATTTCTTGAAATTGCTTCACAAAAAAGCACTATATGAATGTCATGGAGCGGAAGGAGTCTCCTTAACGCATGTAATATTGCATGGCAGAAGCGTAGGTGCCAGGCGTCAAAACGTGAATTGCGCAACGAGTGGGTGTTTTATAGGCCCACCCATTGCAAAGTGCTCAGACATATTTTATCATCATCAGCAAAAGCATCAACAAAGTGAACAGCTGCGTAGGTTCGCGTGTTGCCTTATGGATGCATAGTGGGCCCTTCACTAATTCACAAAAATAATAATTGTGGCATAGGGGGCACTTCACAACTGTACTTGCAGTAGGCATTCTAGAATACTTTGAAATGGCCAATGTTACACGCACAGTCGTTAGTTTCCTTGAGGCATGGTTGAGGTATGCACCGAGAACCAAAGCCAGGCCAGAATTGCGCTATCACGTTCTACTCTCAAGCATCCTCCAAGTTTTTACTGTACTAATAATAAATTTATTTGCATCCAAGTAAGCATTTTAATGACACGATAACAGCTCGGAAGAAGGACTTCATGCATTTGTTATGTGCCGCACACTGGAACTGAGCACACAGTCTTCAAGAGTCAGGACATCTCGACATGCCCCCCGGATCAGTGCAACATGCTTCACCAACAAGCTTGCAACAGGGCTTTGCCACCACTTTCACTGTGTGATGACGAAATTTATAGCAGTACGTGAATTATTCCACTTTCCAATTACAGTGGAACCTCGATTATGCGTCCCCCGGATTTGCGACGACCCGCATTTCATGACGAATCGGTTTGGTTCTGGCAAAATCCCCATAGAAATAACATATTAAAAACCTTGGTTATATGATGCAATTTTACACTGACCCCGCATCTTACAACGACTTTCTGATTCTGTCCTAGAAAAAAAATCACCTTCTTTACTCGTATCTGAACGCTGACCAAGTATTTGCGAGTGCACAATAAAAACTCTCGTTCCCCTAAGTTGACGATTAGAAAAGTAGAGAGTGAGACAGTAAATTTACTCTCCTGGCAGTTCATGCGCTTCTGTAATCCAGTTTTCCTGGCTTTTAAGATAGCTTCTGGATACGCCTCGGTTGCGTGCATATGGTCATTACCTAGACAAGCTCTCTCCACACTGAGTAGCTTCAGCTGACCGCTCATTGTGAGATCCAGATATTTTCACGTTTTCGGTCCATGGAAACTTTTCCTGGTCTACATACAGCTGGTCTCCTGCCCTTGTTTGCGGCGCTCGCAGTCACAGGCCTTGAGCACGCAAAAGGACGCGATGCAACTATTTTTACCATGTAAAATAACTTTCGCTTGACTTGAACGTTCATAATAACAGCGGGACATCACCAGTTGCACTTCACAAGGGCACAAATACGATGCACACAGCTCAGTCGAGCACGAAAGCATTCTACGCTAACTCGTGCTCTGTCGCCATTATGTGATGGCGATGACACTGTGTCTGACTCCCCTGATGGGAGGCTGTTGCCAACGCAGTTTCGGTTGCATTTTCCTGCACGGGCAACTTTCGAACTCGATTTATAGGGAGAAAGATGCGCACTGGATTCAATTTTTTGGAGTTGAGGATAACAATTCGCTCACGCTTCTTTCAACCTAGTAATGCTGCCATTCGCTGCCATTTTCAAAAATAATTTAATCTACCTTCCTTGGAAAAGCGCAGGGTCGTGTCATGGGCTTATTCAGGTGGTCTGTTCTCTTTTTCTAGGCAAGGCTGATTGCCACTGCCTATATTCTTAGTCTTTCGATTATACGACGGTTTTGCGTGGACCCCTCAAAGTCGAATAATCGGGGTTCTACTGAAAATACCTTTACAACTATGGAATAGGCCTTGCACATAAAGTTAACAATAAAACCCTTCATTGCACAGCGATCTGAATAGCACTTCTGAATAAATGGTGCCCTTTGTATGACTGTACAGCAGTGCTATTCAAAGCATTCCTGCCTCACTTGTTTTAACTGGCTTTCATGCCAGTTAACATGCCCCCTGCATCAGTGCTTGGTTGTCGCCACCTTGTGAAGTGTGCATCACCTGCAGGAATGAAGAAAGCATCACCGTCACCGCATTGGCTCCACAAAATGCATTCCAAACCCATGCAAGGTTGATAGCAATGCGGGCACATGGAAACCTTGCTTCACCGACACTCCCACATAAAAAGTATGTGTACATACGACGCAGCAGTCGTCCTAACACAGCATAAGCACCGTAGGCGATGTTCTGCACACAAATCTCCCACGTCAATTGGAGCCACGTGGCAGCAGGTGCTTCATTTCAGTGGAGTGGCACCTGTTTTCGATTGGTAGTAGATCACTATACAAATGTGCGCACACATATTGTGGAAAGCCGGTCGAGGCATCTGCTCTGCCGCTATGTTTCCTGTTATAGTTTCGAAGCACTCGTTGGTATTGATACCTGGTGCTATCACATGGTCGTACAAGAATGCCATACTTTCTTCCATGTTCTCAGTTTCATCTCCGCTGTTGTGGCAAGTAGTCACGCTACTGAACTCTCCTCGTCAGCTTCTGTGTTCTGATATGCTTACTAATATGATGCAGGATTTTTCTAGAAACCTACCAGGTTATTTTCACTGTTTAAACATAGGAACCACAACTTAACAAAACTCGTGCTTTCATTTTTCCGTTGCAACTACGACATCTTTATCTTGATGTTTGATTGTACTTTAAGGCTACGTTTGACACATATTGTAAGCAAAACTGCATAGCTCCTCCTTTTAGCATTGTGCATGAAGTAATATATGGATGGTTTCTTGTTCTAACTTTTACAGCGTTTCTGCCAGTTGAAAAAGGATTATGCAGAGCCTTTTGAACAGATTTTCTTGAGTTCATACGACACCATTCACCGTTTTGAGACAAACAAGCTGCGCAATGTTGCCAAGTTCTTTGCCCACCTTCTTTTCACAGATGCCATTCCGTGGAACGTAAGTGTTTCAACTATGGCTCTGTAGTTCATGTATTTGGTGAGTACAAGTGACAGTGCAGTTCAATAACTATTTTTGTACTTGTGGATATGTTCAAGTATAAGCTTGATTTATTGCTGTTTTGAACAATAATGCAATGTCAGTTTACTGAACCACATCCTAAAATTTTTCGTACAATGTTTTTTTTTTTTTTTTTCCCTATAAAAAGCCTGTAGAAACATATGCGTTATTTTTCTTTATTTAGTGGTGCAAATTAGTGTTGAACTGCTGCTGATCACGGTCTTATGACTAGTAATCGAGAGGTGGCAAGTTTCTTGCATGCGATTTATGCGTGCTGACATTGGCAAGGTGGAGGGTGAAGAAATATGGATGCTTTCTTGTTCTAACCGTTTGCTGTGTTTCTTTCAATTGAAAAAGGATTATACAGAGCCTTTTGAACAGATTTTCTCGAGTTCGTACAGCATCATTCACATTTTTGAGACAAACAAGCTGCACAGTGTCGCCAAGTTCTTTGAAAACAATGCGGCACAAATTGCATGCTAATGCCATGTGTATGAGGCTTTGTTCCGATGTGGTGAAGCGCATTTCGTCCCTCTCATTTGTGTGGATAGTTGTGAAAGCTTTGTGACGTCAAAATGACGTTGCGGAAGAACTGGAAACGGGGCGCACTGCTCACCGAGCTCCAGCCAATCAGTGGCGGCTGAAGTGGACAGTCCTCAAGGTGGACACATCAAGAATAGCTCCCCTACGTCACCTCAAGATTTTTTTTGTTCCTTTTTTTCCTTCTTCCTTCTTTTACTGTGTGTGCATGCATGCATGCATGATACAGAGAGAGAGGCAGCACAAACCATTTGCTCCCTTCTGCCTGTGCTGTTCAACACGCCAGTGTCATGACTGCGAGCACTCATGGTCATTGAGGGAGATCTGTTCATTTGTGCCTACGCATATGTGACACATACCTTTTCACTTTACTAGTAAACTAACATTTACTGCAATTTATGCATGCATTAAGACTGTGAACCTCCATCATATAGTTGTCCAACGCTTTTCTATCACAAGAAATGCCTTTTTGGCAAAACGAAGTTTTTCACCTTTTTGCTCATTAGAATGTGAACAGGTGCATTTTTTTATCTTTTGCTGTATGTAATGAAATGGTTCTTGCGCGCACTTCTAGGCTTAGATGCCTTTTTGTTCAGTATATTGTTATGTAACTGTGCTCCTGCTACAATTTGACATTGCACTGTGTTACTCTTAAGTAAGCAGAGGTGCTCTCTTTTGTGGAACTTTGGTTAATTTACTATCATTGCCATCCATATGTTCCCAGTGGTTGGTGTTTGAATAAATGTAAATCTTTAAATAAGGCTGTAATGTGCTTTTGTTTATCATTTTATTTGATTTGATGTTTGCTTTCAAGAAATGTTTCCTTGCTTGTGTAGGTTCTGTCTCACATCAAGCTTACCGAAGATGACACTACATCATCCAGCCGTATCTTCATCAAAATATTGTTTCAAGAATTATGCGAGTACATGGGACTACCGAAACTGAATGAAAGAATAAAAGATCCGTAAGTCTATTCTCAGAAGGCAATATTGACAGACCTTATTGATGTGTGCACTGCATGCCTAGCTTGTATGACATGTATAGGATTTTCTTCATTAAAAAGCTAGCACATGTGTGGTAGTTTATTGATGTGCTACTGTTCAGTGCAGTGAATTTCTAATTATCCATAGTTTTATTACTTGAATATAAAGATAGTTCAAATCGACTGCTGCATCCTGTCTACGCCACATTCATTATTGGAGGAAAACTGCTAGTAGCTATCACCTGTGAAGACGTGGATGATTCAAACAAGGACATTCCATTTCTAGCATAAATTTGATAGGCAAGAACAGATTTGAAATACTGCATCACTGTATTAGGGCACATATTGCTACATATTTGCTTTTAGACGCTTTAGCAGCGTACAAGAATGGCAAAACCAGCATTGGAACGAATCAGCACATCCATTCACAGTTGGTGAAGTTCCTTCACATTCTGCTGCCATCTAATCTCTCTTAATGCCACACTAAGGGCTATAGACGATTTTCCGCAGCGGTGCACGGGCGCTGCCATGTTTGATCACGTGATCGTAACTGGCCTTCCCCCAGCCATTGGGCCAGCGAAGCGGCCGTGGCCGTACCACACAAGCAGGTTGCAGCAGAATGTAAGCAAGTCACATGCTTGCGCAGCAAAACATAGTTCTACATGAAATCGCCTCAAAGTTGTAAACGTTGAGACATTTGCGTTTGTTTGGTACGTACCACGCCACAACGATAAGCGATATGTTTAATCTACTTCGTATTTATGGTGTATGCCTTTAATTGTGGTATTAGCAACCGGCAGTAGCTGGGGTTACAAGCCAACATGGCAGCACCCATGCAGACGTGACAGCCCACTTCGATCCGAACTCGCGCTTGCTACTCGCCCACTGTCCTCACTGCAATTAATCAATGGCAAAATCGCCCATCGCTTTGTGTCAGCTCATGCTGGACAAAAAGTGTCAGGTATGCTTTGTCTTTATTATTGCAATCAGTTGTGTTCATCTAGCCATGCCTGCTAAGCCTTGTCTCTGACAATATGAGAATGAATCTTGGAAACACTGCAAAATACTGACAAGTACATAGCTCTCGAAGCTTCAGGACGTGAATATAAAGCAAATAAATGCGTAGGTTTTGAACTTACGGCGCAGGACGACGACGTGATAAATTCGAGGCGGAAGGAAACTGCATCCACAGGTGCCGCCATGTTTTCGTTTCCGCCGCTGCCGTCTGCTCGCTGTTACTCGTGTGCGCGCAGACGCTATGGGAATGCCGAGCAGACGGCGCGACACGGACGGAGACATATTTAGCAGCGCTGCCAAAGGCCACGGCATGGGGATGGCCATTGGGACGGCCACTGTAGGGGACGGCCAGGGTGCGGTGGTGCCATCTAGTTTTGATTGAGCAAACCAGCTGCGGAAAATCCTCTATAGGAGGATGAGAGAAAAGCAGCTGGTGATTTTATATATCTGTGAAAAGTGATTGCTAGCACCACGAAGCCTGTTCTTAAGTTGCTATGATAGAAATGTGCTGCCCTGGCAGTTAGGTCTGGGACACAATACCACATTCTTGTTCAGTGCTGGAGTGTAATCAGTTGTCATTATGGAAGTCCCTGCTACAAAAGTTTTGCAATAGAAACGTGAGCATTTGTGGGTGCTAGCAGTCACGCCAAATGCCTCGTCCTGTATTATGCAAGCAGTGCCTAGGGAATTGGGGGAATCAGTCTAAAAGCAGCATGATTTCTATTCCATCTGGGAAGCTCCACTTCCGTCTTGAAAACAGTGCAACAACACGAGGACAAAGAAAGAAACAACGGGGCAGCTTCGTCCTCGTGTTGTTGCGCTGTTTTCAAGATGAACACCAACCAACTTGCCTAAATCTCAGTTCTCCTAAGCTCCACTTTTGCTGATGCATGCTCTTTTTTGTGTGTTTGGTCTTACTTTTATCAGATGACCTTGTGACATGGTGTTACTTTAACTTCTTGGATAATGGTCCCACTGACAAAAAGAAAAGCAAGATATTAAAGGGGTACTGACATAAAATTTCGCGGCCGAGATAGCCTGCTGGATCGATTCCCGTGTACGTGCATGTACCATCTGCAGAATATCGACAGCGAATAAAGCTTGGAAGGTATTTTATATGAATTTTGAAGTTCGTGAGCGCGATCCAGCATTATAGGCCGCACCTGGTGCATTGACACCCTCGGAGGTGACCCGAGGTGACTCCCCCTATTTCCCCTACGTAACCGTTGCAGCCGGTACAAGTTATGATGACGTCGTAGCCGCCATTTCTGTTTTGACGCGCTTCCCGACGAATTTCTCCTCACCAGCGGGTCAAACCTGAAGTGAATAGCCACGTCGAAAATTCCTTGCATCCCCGCCGCAAGAAAATCGTCGCCATCAGATGACGATGAGCCCGGCGACGACAGACCGCGCGGAAATGCGTCACTGTTCTGTGTGCTCACGTGACCGAGCGTTTCACTCGCTAGGTGGTGATAGTTGCACCCGGCGGCTTGTCGTTTTTGGAGCTCTGTCAAACCAAAACTGAGGCTGTGTCGGTAATGAGGAGCTTTTAATTAATTATCTGTCGCGCCCTGCAGCAAACAATGTGCCGTGTTATGACTAACAGGCCCCCAGCAACACATTGCAGCAAAAAAACGCGGGGCGAAAATTTTTGTGTCAGGACTCCTTTAAGGAAAACTGTCTGTCTTTCCTCCTTGTGTTCCTTTTCTGTGGCACCACTACCCAAGAAATGAACTTGCACATATATGAACTTGCGCAGCTTTCAGTAATTGTGTTGCTTGCAGTCATGCTCATACTTTAAATGTCCAGCTGCTGGTACAGTGTGAAATATTTCTGGGGACTTCATGGAAAAGAAAAACACAATGGACTGCGAATATTTGTCATCAGAAAGCAAGCGGCTAGCTTACTTTGCATGTTGTGGGCACTTACAATTATGTATATGATGCCAGTCCATTGAACTTCTACCTTCTCTGCATGGGCAGTGACAAATGTAGTTGTGCGAATGTTAGATATCTCGACTGCACAGTATCTTCATGTGGCACTATGATTCCTCTTTCTAGGACACTGCAAGATGCTTTTGAAGGTCTCTTTCCGAGAGACTTGCCCAAGAACACTCGGTTTGCCATTAATTTCTTCACGTCTATTGGCCTTGGGGGACTGACGTGAGTAGCAGTTACTTAGCCTGTCATCTAAAATTGCCTTTCAGCATTTTCTACAATAGAAATGTGGCATTGAACACTCACACATGGCACTTGTTTTTTCATTAGGTTAAGCTTAACGACACTGATTTGTGCAGAAGTGAAAGCTTGTAGTACTTGTGCAGCAAAACTGTGCGGAAACAATTCCTTTTTTTAGTCGCAAGAATGTTGCAGACACGAAGGACTGCGCCACTCGTGCGCCTCGAGCCATGAGGCACATGGGTGGTTTTTTGGGGGGATTCGTGGGCTCCCCCCTCCCCCCCACTACATGCCAGTTTTTGAGCACGTGACCATCCTCTTTCGGCTTCAAAAATAAAGAACACTTAAGCTTAGCACTTAGTTTCGGGCCCCGTTCGCATTGCCTTCTCATTCGCTTGCCATGCTTGGCTTCTCGGTGGACACTTCAGCCGTGCCATGAGGAAAGGAACATCTTTGCACGTGACATTGCTGTTGTAAACTCTCCTGGAGTATGTGAAGCTGGGCTTGTTGGAGATGCATAACTGTTTGCCTAGTGCAGAAATTCGACATAGGACAAGAGAATGGACGAAAACGAGTGCTCATCTTCGTCCCTTCTCTTGTCCTGTGTCAAATTCTTGCACTACGTGAACATTTCTTTTAAAGTGCCTACTGCAAGTACACTAGTGATGTACTCACTACGCCATAATTCACCATTTTGCGAAGTAGTGAAGTACCCACTACGGGTCTGTAAGGCAACCACTTTCGTAGCTGCACACTTTGTTGGTGATGTGGTTGCTACTGATGGTGATTATTGCTTAATACTTTGTAATGGGTGGGCAGCAAAACCAAAGTAATTTGTTATGACAAAAGTTTTGCTCTTGAAAAAGTTCTACTGTAGCGTAATATGACCTTAGAGGTTGCCAAAATTGTTCGTTCACTGATAGGGCCACCATGGTGACATAGTTGTTACGGTGCTCGGCTGCTGACTCAAAGGACTCTCGTTTGATCCTGGCTGGGGCGTTCACATTTTCATGAATGCAAATTAAATGCTTGCAATACTACTACACTGCACATTAAGGAATGCATACATGGTGAGATTAGCCAAATAGTAATCTGCTTTTCATTAATCAAGGCAGCAAGACTACCTAAAGTGACAAATGCTTATTTAATGACTTAAAATGATTGTGCAGTAGTGGTGTGAATGCATTTCTTCAGCAACAAGTTCTTCAACTCAACAGCCACAGTTCTCCTGCAGTAGAATATCAGAACTGTCTTCGCTTGTATCAGTCTTTCTCTCTGTAGACTTCAACAATTTCTGTTGTCCCTTAAGAGTTTTCAAACCAGATATTTAGCAACTTTTAATAGTGAATTCAGGGTGTCTACCGACCGGGAAAACCGGGAATTCTCAGGGATTTTGGATAGTCTGGAAATAATCAGGGAAAACTCGAGGAAATTGTGCTCCCATTAGGGAAAATCCCCAGTAACTTTATTGAAAGGGAATGAAAGTTGTGGTAAGGCTGGCTTGAGATTTTGTGAACGCATATTTTTCAAATCGAACAGCCGCTGCGGCTGCGGAGAAAGGGCGCACCTCGATGCTCTCCTCGCCTTCGTAGCGGTGGAGTGGGAGAAAATCCGGCTAATGCGTGGCATGCGGGAACCATATGAACCACGGCACATCGTGTCATGCAATGTTGTCAGGGTGTTCTGTGACTACGCGGTGTAGTTCTAGCTGTATTCTTCATCGCGCATGCCGTGCGTTAGCGCCCAATATAGTGTTTTTGTTATCGCTGCGTGCCAAGTAACAAGCATGATTAGTTATGGAAGTGGTAGCAGTCGATGTAGGAAGCTTGAGTTATCTTGCAAGCGATCGTGATCATTCAGGAAGCGGATGTCCTGGACAAGGCTGGCACCTTGCAAGCCATCCCTATTGGCGAGAAAAAAAAAAAAAAGACGACAACGCTTGTTGGCTGTTATCGGAGAGTTCACTCGCTCTGGTTCCGAGCTTCAAAGATGCTATTTAGGACTCTGTGAAGAATATGATAAATTTCCAGGCGAGAGTGATCATAACAGGCTCATTTACAGCAATTAAAAGATCTTCCCCCCCCCCCCCCCCCCTCCTCCTCCCAGTGAGGGCACTGCTGAAACAAGTTTAGGCAGTCGACCGATATTTTTTGGGGCTGCAACTTGCAATTACCAGCCACACCACTTCTTATGTGGATGTTTTGTGACAAAGCCGCCGAACTACAAAACTTTTCAAAGCCAAGGCATAGCGGCGACTGAAATTCGCGACACTGGCACAGGTCCCACTTGCTCAATTCGGCGCGCGATGTCGGAAAGCAGAAACGTGGCCAGCATAATCGGATGTGCCGTAATTCAGGCTGTTGCCGTACTTTATGCGATCTTAACCCGTAGCTGTCTTGCTTTTTTTTTTTTATAGCAATTATGTAGACACTCCAGGCCAATTTTTTGCCTTCGCCATGATCTTCCTTCTCAAGTCCAAATTGTGATTGCCATCACCCCGCGCATCATATACACTATATACATGTGCTAGTGAAACTGCGCGAGTGCTTCCAACGAACGGGGCTTAAGCAGAGATGAAACGAGCCAACCGTCTCCTTCGCGCGATGGGCACATGGAGTTAGGAGCCGGAGGGTTGGGAGGGGTGCTGCGTGAGTCCGACAGGAAATGCGTACACATTCCCCGCAGTATCTTTAGAGGGGATCAGCAGACGGCTGATACCTTTGTAGGTGTTGTGCTCTAATTGCAGAACTTCCGTTGAAGCCATAGCAGTGGCGGATCGGGGGGGGGGGGGGTAGTGGCGATTCCCCCCTCCCCCGTTAAGCCTGTGCCAGCCCCCGCCCCCTCCTTTCAGTGCCTATGGAGCCATAGATAGGTCACTTCTCTTACTGCAGCGGCTGTGTTTCCTGAAGGAGCGAGCTGCCAGCCTATATACATATAAAATCCTTATTTGTTGCTATCGGATTCACTATTTCGCTCTCGCGGTGAAACTGTGACTCTTTTTCTAACGTGTGACGGTTTTCGATGTTGCGCGTTCGTAGAGAGCAAATGGTTCATTTGGGCAACATGATAGCAAATGTGTCGCACTGCTCTGCGCAATGCGCGAGGATTTGACAACAAGCCGCAGCAGCAGAGTAAGCACAATTCCACAGTGCGTTAAACCTGCATTTGTTTCGTCTTTACACGTGACACTCTGGCAAGGCATCAAATTGTGATTGCTATACCTCAGGCTCAACAAAATTGATTTCTATCACTAAAAAAAAGTGTTTTCATGTTGCCTATTAGTCGAGCATTCTTGTGGCATTTTCAGTTTAAAATTAATTCTTCGGTGACTATGCCTTGTACGAAAGGTCGAATTCCAGTTTAACGAAGTGCCCCGCCACGGTGGTCTAGTGGTTATGGCGCTCGACTGCTGACCCGAAGGTCGCGGGATCGAATCCCGGCCGCGGCGGCTGCATTTTCGATGGAGGCGAAAATGTTTGAGGCCCGTGTACTTAGATTTAGGTGCACGTTAAAGAACCCCAGGTGGTCGAAATTCCGGAGCCCTCCACTACGGCGTCTCTCATAATCATATCGTGGTTTTGGGACGTTAAACCCCAGATATTATTATTATTATTCAGTTTAACGAAGTAATGATATAACGAAGTAAATTGCCGCTTTTACTGACTTCGCTATATTGAGGTTTAACTATTCTTTGTACTGTTCAAATGGGATTATGTTATTTTAATTTTTTAACGTGCGAACTAGAGAGTGACATCATCGAGCGACATGGTGTCTACTCATCATGACATAAAACAAAGTTCTGTTTCACTCAGGGAATTTTAGCAAAAACACTCATGGAAAACCTGGAAAACTCGGGGAATTTAGAAATGTCAACTCGGTAGACATCCTGTGAATTCTCAAGTGTAGTATGAGTCAAATAGCAAAAATTGTTAAATTTGTATTCAAAATCTTTAATGATTCACACAACCTTAGTTTATAGAATTTTTCTTGTGACACACTAATAAGACAAAAATACTAGAAGATTGCTCAACTGCCAGCCCCACAGGAAATGATGAGGATGTCACTCTAGCCAATGTCTTGACTAGGCAAGTTGTAAGTAAAGATTTTGAAAGAACAACTGAAAGAACAAGTGAAGTGTCCTTTTCGCTTACTTGTCATTTCGAAAATCTTTTACTTACAACAGCATACCAGCAAGCCAAAACTGCCGTGATGGTTAGGCAAGTCAAAATATGGTCCAAGTTGTCGTTGTTGCTTTCAAGCCTTTGTCTTGCTCGGAACTTATCTGTACATGAAGTGTGAATTTTTGTGTGCACTGGGACATGAGCTCATCTGAATGTCCTTTCCTTTTACCTATATAAATGGTGAAGAAACTATCACTGTCTCTGCACTTTTGGCCAGTACTATTATCTGTCGGGGTAAAACTTGAACAAGCCACTTTTTCTAACACTTATCATTTAGGAAGACTGAATTTTTGTTTGGAAAAACTGCACACATATACTGCATTGCCACTGAAACCTTCGGTTTTTAATTGTGTATTGCGTTGTTGATTCCTATATTGTACCATTTTGAATCAGATTGATTCCAATCGAAGAGAAGCTGAAATATCTCGAACCGCTTGTTATGCAGGGCTGACCTACGCGAGCACCTGAAATCAGCTCCAAAGCCAGCACCGGTTTCGGACACGATTGCTGTACCAGCAGCTCCAGCAAAGAAGAAGTCTACGTCATCAAGCAGTGATTCCAGTAGTGATTCAAGTAGTAGTGACTCCAGTAGTGACTCAGACAGTGAATCCAGCAGTTGAAAGGGTGAAATGTACATATCACACACACTCACTTCATAAGACTTCTGAAATAACCTGTATTGTAATTTAAGATGTGGCATGGTTGAGCAGTGCCTTAAAGTCAAAAAGTTGTATATGAATTTTTGAAATTATCCTTACATTATTTGTAATGGCAAGGAAATTGATTGTGGCGTGGGTTCCACTAGAATCCTCACTAAAAATTTTATTGGTGAGCTGTAAGATTGTCCTCATGACATTGGGAATTCTGGCTTTGTTTGGGAGGGATGCTTTTTGCATTTTTTGTATATATATGCTGTTTCATCGTTGAGAGGCTTTGGCACTGCATTACTCGCACAGGTAATCCTGAGTACAGGATCCTGTGATGTTGAGCACCACAGCAGGTAATGCCTCTGACTCTCTCAACCAAATGACATTTTTTATATAACAAATGACAATGTAGTAGGGAGCATTGGAGGGGAGGGGGGTGGCAGAGATGTGCAAACCATCCAGTCACCTTGATGTGCACAATAACTGTATTAAGACGAGTGCCACTGCAAAATTGACCACTATGTTTCTTGTGATCGTCGCAAAACTTCTGTTACTGGTCAGCTTTGCCCGACTGTCGCATGTTTTGAGAAAACTGCATGGTGTCCTGTTTTTATGGTGTTCAAAGCCGACAGCACTCTGGCAAGAAAGGACGTGGGAGAGTACACCATCGTGATTCATGCTGTATCCTGTCTCGGTGCAGTTTGCTCTCGCTTCAGCCATGAAGCAACCTGCCGTTTGCGAAAAGTTCACAAGTTTACACTGTGAAAGTGGCGGGTGTTTTTGTGTATGTGTGTTATTCATCTGCAACTTCCATTTTAGTTTTTTGTCAATAAAGCAACAAAAAACTTGCAACTACATAAAAGGATGTGTCAATCATCCATTTTTATGGGGTAATATCGTGATCGTCTGTGCACTTGGCATATTCGTTGGACAAGTGATCACATCGTGTTGTATGTAATGTACCTCACAAATGTATAAAAAGTGTCCTGTAATTACTGTAAAAACAGTTAAATTAAACTATTGTTGCTCTGTATTTTGGATGTGAATGTAGCTTTGGAGACAGAACATTTGTCAGACGTCCAGTTTTGGATGTTATTTAATGGATGTTCCAATGAAAGATATTGATTAATAGATATGGATTTTTTTTACTTACATGCAAATATGTCTTCCAGAAGGCTTTGTGGTTGAGTTTCCCTGTGAGAGAAATGTGCTTTCTCATATGTTCAGATTTCCCTGACACTGCACGTTTGTCTATGGACGGAGTATTAATGTACAGCTAGGACACTCCAAGACAATGGCAATTATTAAATGCGTGTCGTGATGCATTTTGGCTGAAAGCTCAAAAGATGCCGATTTCTCTGCAATAGAATAGTGGCGACATACAGAGTGTTTTTACACAATACAGATTTTTTTTAGAGCTGTGCGAATAGCAAAATTTTGGGTGCGAAGCGAATTCGAATATTGGAGTGTGAGTGCGAATCGAATCGAATATTTCTCGAATATTTTTCGAATACTTCGAAGTGTAATTGCAGAAAAAAAGGTTAGAGTGGATTCCTAAGCATATTCTTATGAGATAGCAACATGAAAGTGTTTCTTTTCGCTAGGTTGATGAAGCACTGGCGGGAGGGTGTTTCATAGTTATCAAGAATGAGGCAATGTAGAGGTCGAATTGTATTTATGTACACGATTTGGTGCAACCAAAGTGTTGCCGACAACACTTTACACGTGATAGGCAAAGATGCCATTTCCTCAGCCTCTCTTCCTCTTTCAACTTCTGTGGAAGCCCAACTGATGTGGCGGACAGGACAAGGGTGTGCTCCCTTCAAGTCCGGAGTTCCAAATCTGCCTAGTAGACGTCGACATATAAGAACGTCTGAAATTTTGGATGCTAAAAAGCTTTGGCTTCCAATTTTTCGGACTTCCTGCCCAAACTTCAGGTCCGAAACAGCCCCCACCTCTGCCACATCTGTCATCTCCAAGTTGGAACCAGTGTTTTCTCGAGTTAATAAATTGGCGACCGTAGCGGAGCTTGAAAGACAGCTTTGCCGCAGTACCGGGGTGTGATGAGGTGAAGCATATTGAAAATCTAGGGACCACTTACAATCGGACGTTGACTGTGTCTTGGCCAAGTTCAACCGTAACGGAGCCTGAAAGGCAGCTTTGCCGCAATACGAGAGTGTAATGAGGTGAAGCATATTGAAAATCTGAAGGGGTCACTTTCAATTGGACGTTGACTGTATTTGTTTTTGGGAAGTTCGAATAGTAAAATTCCAGTGCGAATCGAATAGAATAGCAAACACTATTCGAAAAATATTCGAAATTTCGAATATTCGCACACCCCTAATTTTTTATAAAAGTGCTATGACCGTCAGTGCAGGGCAGGGGTTCGGTCACCCCCCCCCCCCCCCCCCCCCCCCCCTTATTGGTCAAAGGGGAGCGCCAAGCCTCCCCGCGCCTCCACTCAGAACTGTTCCGTCATTCGACACAGGTTTTGTACTGCTTACCTCACCTGTATACACCGAAAAAGCGGGGGACCAGCGGCACGCCGTTGTGGAGATTACGTCGTATCGCTTCATATTCACTTTTGCATTCATGCGAAGCTTATTTTCTTTCGAACTCGGCCAACCGGGATGTGGGGGCTGCGTTGAACATTGGGCCTTCCTAATGGAGAATCCTGCGCACGCCTATGGTAATGGTGCCAGTTAGCTAGTCCTGCAACATGCTAGCGGACAGCTGGAGCAAACGAGGACCTGACGGGAGCTCTAGGAAGTAGAGCGGGCAGGCTGACCAATGAGCAGCCTCCACAACGTGTGATGCAACAATTATTGCGACATTTATTAGGTGCCAAAGCATGGCCTCCGCGATTGCGCACCGGCGGGTTTCTTTCAGAGGTGGGCGTGGCCCGCTCCTCCGCACCGCGGCGCTCGCCACTGAGGGTCGGAAAGGCTGCCGCGCCGTTGGCGCGGCTTGCGTGAAGCGAGGAAAAAAATGGTTTTGCGCTTTTATATAACCTCCCACTGATTTGGAAATATCAGGTCAATGTGTACGAGAGGCAAGGTGCATGTTGGGGCCTATTTTTTTCCTGAAATGCGCTTTTTTTTAGATGCGAAGCACCTTTTGCTCGGGGCTATGTCCGTCCGGTCCCCCATTGCGCATGCGCCAACTCTTTCCCTCCTCCGGCGCAGGTGGTGTGAGCGCTAGCCTCCGCTTCGTTTCTCATCTGCCGTTCTCTCTCTCCGGCGCAGCTGTGCGCTCGCTCCGTTGCACTCTCCTTCGCAACGGCGCTATGGCGCCGGCACAACGGCGCCGTTTAAGAAAATTGCACGGAATCGTGTGCTGGCACGCGCTAGCGCGTTCGGGCCTGTGTAAGGGGCTGGGTAAGACGCTGTGCCCTCTCCCCCTTACATTCTCTCAGCAATCATGTGATGGCATCGGAGAACGAGATCCTGCAGACGCGATGAACGACGCGTTGTATCCTAGTCAGAACGCGGTAGCGCGTTCGGGCCTTTGTAGGGGCTGGGTAAGACGCTGTGGCCTCTCCCCCTTACACCCTCTCGGCAATCACGTGATGGCGTCGGGGAACGAGATTCTGCGGATGCGCGATGAACCCACGTGCTCCCGCGTGGCGTGCTCCAACAGGAGTTCGGGACGAGTAACAGCAACTACAGTGAATTCATGGTGCTCTCCACTTGCAAGGACGCGTTAACATCGGGCAAGGTGCCCGTGATGAACGGAACTTCGCATCCCCACATGGTTCCCTTTAGTGGGAGATGGTGTAATTTTTTGCTATATATATGCGCCTCCTTTAGAAGTGCGATGCCTCTGCAAGAGATCCGCATGTGCTGGAAACGCACTCGAAGTTTGCGGGCTTCATTGTATGGGGGTCAGGCCCGTACCAGGAATTTTTTTTCGCGGGGTGGGCACTTGCTGAAATCCTTGATTATTTGAGAAAAACACTTATCTTCATTACTTATTTTTGGGAAAAACACGTACTTCACCAAAATTTCGGAGGGGGGGGGCACCCCCCCCCCCCTCCCTGGCTACGGGCCTGATGGGGGTGCTGGCGAAGCAGACTCGCGTTGCGCAAGCGTTGCGCAACACGCGCTGGAAGGAGCAACGCGCAACTGCGCATATGTGCGTTGGGACGGACGGTCACCGCGAGTATGTCTTAAAGGTTATCGCCTTAATACTACCAGAGACGAAAATCGGGCAGTTGCAATGATTTCCTCCATAAATCGGGCCAAAACAAATGCAATAACAGAAAAAAAATACTTGCCTTCAGTGCAATCAGAAGATACGACCGCTGATCCTTCCTTGAACGCGATAAAGTGCCCACGTGCACGCTGGTATGCCGTGCGACGTGTTTTCTGCCGCGGTCTCCGCTGCAGCCGGAAGGCGCATTGCTTTTTTTTTTTTTTGCTGGGGAGCGTGGCGATTGGGACGGCCGGAGAGAAACCCGCCAACGCGCAATCTCGGAGGCCATGACCGAAGGGAATACGCGGCGAACAGATCACACCGAAGGCATATATTACATGCAGGACAAGTTGTCCTCAAGCGATGATGAAGAACGTAGTACGTCACGTGGTGGTGGACATGTACGAAGTGCCAAATTAATCCACAGTATGTCATTGTTCCCAAACACCTAGGCTTCAAACTTATGAAGGCACTGTAAAAGTTCCAATCTTTTATTGCACCTATGCGTAATTGTTACTTTCGCGGGTCCCTTGGCGGCGGCGCTGACAAGCTCTACCTTATAAAGGCATAGCGTTTGCGGTTTCTGTGCCGTTCCGTGCATAACACAGTTGTACACTCAGGTACACCTGTACCGGCGCCGAAATCGTCACTCAGTCCACCACGTCGGCGACGTGGGCTTTACGACAGCTGCTCAGCTGCTTGTAAATGGGCATGCATTCACCATTACTGCTGCGTGTTCTATGGTACGACCTACGGGGGTGGTGTACGCGCCGCCCCTTAGTATGTCTATAGACCTTTTCACAGGAGCAGTGATTCCACTTGCGCTAAAGTGCGCGAAGTTGGGCTTACTGCGCCAACCTGATATTATCGACGGAAATTGCGCCAAACTCCGCCAGAGTCTCGAGTGTTTGGGGTCGTCTATCGCCGGCAATATCGCACTGCCGGCGCGTCAAAACATGCGCAGCTTGATCTTGGGGCCGCCAAAGTCGCAACCACGAAGAATTATTCCGTTGAATAAATATAGTGCTCGCGCGTGCGTCCCGAGCACGGTGTAAGAATATACTCAGGTGATGACACTCTTCCCCCAACGCATGGGAAACCGCAATCCACGCGCGTCCAGATAATGTTCGGGTCCTATTATCAGATGACTTGCAGTTTCATCGGCGCCGTCTAGGGCGCTACGAAAAGCGGGGCAGTCGTCTCCATAGCAACGCGTATATATGCTGCTGATAACGTGCATTTTTTTCTTTGCGTTTTGCTGGATAATGTGCACCCGCCAAAGCGGCGTCGAGGGGCGAAATCGAGAGAGTAACAGGAGAGGGCACGGCGAGCGCGGCGGCAATGACGCAGTAGCACCGTGGTTCGGCTACTCGCGGGCGCTCTCCGCCTCGAGCCATTAGTTGGCGCACCGCTCAACGCGGCGCGGACCCATGACCGAACATTATCTGGCCGCTTAGGCGCGCGCAGTGTCGACACCTAAATATTCTTACACCGTGGTCCCGAGCGGCGAGCACGGTGTAAGAATATACTCAGGTGACGACATTCTTCCCCCAACGCATGGGAAACCGCAATCCACGCGCGTCCAGATAATGTTCGGGTTCTTATCAGATGACTTGCAGTTTCATCGGCGCCGTCTTGGAGGGCGCTACGAAAAGCGGGGCAGCTAGTCGTCCCCATAGAAACGCGCATGCTGCTGATAACGTGCATTTTTCTGTGCCATTTTGCTGGATAATGTGCATCCGCCAAGCGGCGTCGAGGGGCGAAATCGAGAGAGCAACAGGAGAGGCACGGCGAGCGCGGCGGCGATGACGTTCTGCTACTCGCGGGCGCTCTTCGCCTGAAGCCATTAGATGGCGCACCGCTCAACGGACCAACGACCGAACATTTTCTGGCCGTTTAGGCGAGCGCAGTGTCAACACCTGAATATTCTTACACCGTGGTCCCGAGTAATTAAGCCACGACGCCATGCACGGTGCCGACGCAGCTTCTGTTGTGCAAGTCATCGCGACGGTAAAACGCGCTCTCTGCAGAGGCTCGTGACATCTAGGCCAATATTCATCGGCGGACGTCGTCTGTTCCAGAAACGCAGCTGAGAGCTCGTTTCAAGCGTCGCATGGCACATAATTAAAGCAATGTTCACCAATAACTACACGCGTGCCGTTAAAGGGACACTAAAGGCAAATATTAAGTCGACGTTGATTATTGAAATAACGGTCCAGAAACTTCGCAGTGCTACTTTTGTGCCAAGGAAGTGCTCATCTTGATATAAAATCACGTTTTAGTGGTCCGCATCGCGTTAGCGCACTTCAAATCACCCGCCTGAAAACGGTGTTTCTCACGTCACTGTTGCCGTGCCCAACCGGCCCAACGTTGCCCGCCTTTACTGCGCGGTGGCGTGCACTGGCGGCGTGCGCCATTCGGGCATCCGGCAACATCACATGCATGCGGTATTTTGTCGAACTTTCTGTCAGAGCGACTTTCACGAGCGCGCAAAGCACACGCGTCATCGGACTCTCTCACGTCATCGGGATCATTTCCAAAATGTGCCGCTCGTGGCGCTCACCGTGTCATTGGTCATACGTACACTGAGCTTTCACTCTGACATAAATTGTTATTTTTTGCCTTTAGTGTCCCTTTGAATGAATGTCACTTCTGTTTCTGGATATTGCGGAATAAAATCTGGGAACGCTAGCAATGGATTTTCCTTGCTTCGCGTCCATGGAAGAGCACGTGAACCGTGGGGACGCGTTGACATTTTTCCTCAAATATACTTTATCCATTGATCTTCATCCAGATGAGCTTTTTTGTAATTCCTTCCACCAGCACATCCGAGTTTGTAATCGCTCTTGCGATAAATACCCCCTAAAAGGCCCTGCCCTTTTGAGCTCATGAGTGCTAGGGTAAATGCTCTCATCTCATTAATGAAAGCATGCCTCCTGGTCGTAGCAGCCGCAATTCGGTTTTAATATGCGCAGCTGTCAGCGGGCCCATCGCTGACGGCACGCCCAAATCTGTAAAGCGGCTATGCCATGTTACACGTCCGCCCTTCGCTTTCCAGGGTCAATAGCTGACGTTTATGAGCAAATAATGCGATACCAAAAAATTGTATTGTTATCCAATCTTGCGTATCTCAACAAAACGCTGGTTCAAGGGAATGTGGCCGCTCCAGGACCGAAGCGGTTTTCGTGCTGTCAGTTCTCTAAACGCGATAAGCGTTGAGAGCACAGTAAGTTTACGAGCAGTCTCCTGGTGCCTCAAGATAGCGCGCGCACCAGCGACTGCGCCCTCCGAGCGACGCAGCTCCCCCGCCCCCCCTTTCCTTCCCCTGGCGTCCCTTCATGCTCATGTCGTCCCTCGTTGAACGCACTTTCGGACACATTGGCACAGAAGCTCGACTTGAAGCGGATCTTCATCTTCCAGGCAACCCGTGCAAACGATAGTCTGGAAGCACTGCGAGATTGCTCTCGGAGAGGGAAGGGAGTGTCGGAGGAGGTCGGCTTTTTGAGGCTAGCTAAGTGACGTCATGTTGCGCCCGCTAGTACAATTGATCGAGAGGAAGAAGAACCTGGCTTTTGCCTTGGAGTCGTCTTAGTACATTAGGGAGAGTATGGCTCCTTAGCATTGAGGCAGTGGTGCACATCGCGGCGTTTGTCTACCACGTCCAGTGGCGTAGCCAGGGGGGGGGGGGGGGCACACCGGGCCCGTGGGGGGGCCCATTTCGAGGGGGGGGGGGGGGGCTCGAAATTTTTTTCCATGGCATTTAGAGCACAAGATGACATTCCATCACATCTGCCTGCCGGACCACCACTTCGGATCAAGAAGGTGCCCCCCCCCCCCCCTCCGAAAAAAATTACTGGCTTCGCCCCTGACCACGTCTGCTGATGGCCACATGGATGCATTTAGAGCGTCATTTCATAAAGTACAATTTTATTGATCCAGTATTCTGTTTATTTGCTAACGTCGAAAACAATCGCTGAAGAGGTTATTCCAGAACACTCAGCTACATGACGCCCTTATTTTTGCATTAGCGAGTGAAATAAGGAGTGCTCCTGAGATGATTTTCTCCGTGAGATTTGCAATGAATTGAAATATTCCTAGCTCTTCATAAGAGCCCCATAATATTCATTCAGGTGCTTGATTGTGAATGCAACTTGCTTCTCCAGTGTACTTAAGGATGTGAAATTAACTGCTCCAGTGCTCCCAGATGCAAAATTACTTGTTCCAAAATGCTCCAAGATGGAAATTTTTGCTGCTCCAAAAATTGTTCCAAGTGAGAAGTACTCGGTAGCACTGCAGGAGAGAAAAAACGCCGCCATGCTGGGCTGCGAACGGTTGCACAAAGGCTGAGGTCACGGCCTCGGCAGTACATTTTTGGGTGGGGGTCACGCCTGTTTAGCGCAGCTCGAAGAGGATTATGACGGCGCCTACGGAGCCTTGTGTGAAAAGGTCTATAACGGTTCGAAAGTATGCCAGTCACGTACCACACTGCCTCTCGAACTCGGTCATCTCTGGCCTGAGCCACAAAACCACTATCTACAGTACCTCACTAGTTGCCTCAGTTAGCTGACAGGAATTTGCTGTGATAATCTTGTCAAGACACTCAGTAAGCTTTAGTCCCTTAAGATATCTATGAAGGATTCTAGCACAAACGTATTTATTTTAACTACCGCAATGACGCCAGGTCCTCTGTTTGATAATTTGTAAATTTGAGCAGTAATTGACCACCGTACTGAAGCTACCTTCTCAAGCGAGTTTCCAACGGGCCACTTCAATAATATGCAATGAATCTAAAAAAAAAAACTTTTTGTCTTTCTTTTTTTTTTTCTTTGAGTGATAGAGAGAGATGACGTGTGTAGACATATATAGTTACATCTATAGTTACATAGATAGACATATATAGATATATAGACATATATAGTTACATAGATAGCATCTCCGAATGCTGCACTTTAAATATCCTTCCAACCTGCTCGTCAACGTTTTTTTTTTTTTTTTTTTTTTGCGGCTACTTATGCGTTGCACAAAAATGGGGTTTGTCCGCAATATGCTGGATATTCTGCTGAGGCTCCATCACCTCGCACGTTGTCAACTGTTATGCAATCTGAAATGCACAAGAACCGGCTTTCCGCTGCGAACAATTATGTGCTCGATGCAGAGGCGTTGCCAGAAATTTTTTTCGGGGGTGGGGGGGGGGGGGGGGTTCAACCATACATTATGTATGTTCGTGCGTGCGTTTGTATGTGTGCGTGTATATATACACATGCAAAATTGAAAAATTCCGGGGGGGGGGTTGAACCCCCCCCCCCCCTCTTGGCTACGCCCCTGGCTCGATGATACAGCTTCTCGATTGCGCTTGTCGTGATTGTTAGGATCTGTTTAACGTGAATGTTTGGTGGAGTTGGTACTTAATTGCACAAGAAATGTTAAGCGAGAAAAAAGAAACGAATGGACGAAGAAGGTGATACGGACCGACGTACGCTGGCTTCCAACTGAGGATTTTTTTGGAAATTCACATACAAAAATAATGACACAAAGGCGATCCTGTGCAAGGATAGAAAGAAAGAAAAGCACCGCGCAAAAAAAGAAAAATAAAGACATCATCCTAATGACGAAAGTACCCCGTTATTTAGAACGGCAGCGGCCGAAGTGGCTTGTCTTGGTCACGCGCCTGTATTAGCATGCCTTCCCTTGACCACTAAGAAACTAGATTATTATGGTATATGACGGTTCACCTTTGGTATCAGTTTTTTTTTTCCGCGCAGTGCTTTGTGTGTGTGTGTGTGTGTGTGTGTGTGTGTGTGTGTGTGTGTGTGTGTGTGTGTGTGTGTGTGTGTGTGTGTGTGTGTGTGTGTGTGTGTGTGTGTGTGTGTGTGTGTGTGTGTGTGTGTGTGTGTGTTTTCTATCACTTGCACTTCTATCACTGCTAGTATGCGTGCTTTCCCAAATAAACCTCCAGTGGAATTCAGCACTTATCCGTGTCGCCTCTATTTGTCCGTTCGTTTCTAGCCCCGCGCTGCAACATTAATTCTTGCAGGATCCGTTGGCTGTTTTACTGTAAATTGAAATAGGGGCTTGTAGAGGCGCTATTCTTCCAGCTTACTTTTATGTGAGCCTTAGTCACTTAAATGCAGCTAATGCAGGCCCTCAAAACATAATAGCAAGTACGCCCGTGGTACTGCGGATGAGCAGCGCCAGCTAGCTTACATTGCGTTTTTTTTTTTCAGTTCTTCAATTTGCTTTTATTTTTGATGGCACGCGTGACTGGTGACAAAAAAACTGGGTTGAGAAAAATGAGTTGTCAGACCCTTTAAATATATAAGTTCACACCTCCTACCCTTTGTGAATGTGGTCACAATTCTTATAAAACTGCTTACTACACCATTTACTGGGATCCATAAGCAGAGGCGTAGCCGGGGGGGGGGGGGGAGGCACACCGGGCCCGTGCCCCCCCCTCCCCGATTTTTTTTTTTTTGCTATGGCATACAGAGCCCAAAATGACACTCGACCACATCTGCCTGCCCGGCCCCCACTTCAACTCAAGGAGGTGCCCCCCCCCCCCCCCCCCCAAAAAAAAAAAATTCTGCCTACGCCCCTGCCCATACGCATACATATTTGTCAAATGCAGTTATACGTATATCACTATTGGTATTGTTCAGATAGAGAACTTCATTTGTCCTGTGAATTGGCACATATCCGATGGAGGCGAAAATTCAAGGCTCGTGTACTTAGATTTAGGAAATTTCCTGAGCCCTCCGCTGCGGCATGCCTCATAATCATATCGTAATTTTGGCACGTAAAACCCCAGCAATTATATTGTGAAGTGATAAAAGATTGGCACATGACTTTATGCACCTGGCGTCACTCAAGGGGGGTGGGTCAGGGGGGTCCTGACCCCTCTTGTGTTCAGGCATGACGGGGACGCCCCTTGCAGGTGTCCCCCTCTTGACATTTATTTTTCAAACATCATATTTCAATTGCTTGACAGTGAAGTATAGCGCTCTTATACTTTTTAAACGCCGGTTTATTTCGTAGTTCGTGTGCAGCTGTGTTCAGTACTCTCCAGCTGTGTAAGCTGTATTGCCATTTGATAGGTTTTTAAGAACACTCAATAGCACAATGCAATTACGTGGTGAACCCATGCTCGTTTCTTATTTTTTTTACATTTTATTTCAAAGCATGATTTTAATTTTTATATAATTAAATATAAAACCTATATTTATAAAAACAAAATGGCCGCCATGACCAGGAGTATGTTCCCCTTTTTGTTTTTTTCTGGATTTACGCCACTGACTTTATGGACCTGCAGCACTCCTTATTTGCCCAACATATCCTGCTATATGATAGCCTTACAATATATATCTTAGAAATCGCGTTCCCAGGACCCATAGCTGTTGTTCCTGAATTATTGTTTTATGTTTCCTTTCAATGTTGTTCAGCTTACAGCATTTTGACAAAATTTTGCCGCTCGTTTCCAGGCATATGCACCGTGCAGTCGAGTTTTCTCGTGTGACTGCAGCCATGGGCGTCCGGAGGGGGGTGCAAGGGGGGGCAGCTGCCCCCCCTTGGAATTTTGGATAATAATTTTCTATGCAGTAGCAGTAAGCTACACAGCTTGATTAGCACACTCCAGTCCCGCATATCAGCGTGAAACATCATTCAGGATTACCAGCCAACTTTGCACGTTACATACTGCAATGAAACAAAAGCTACATATGCTGTTTGCCCCCCTCCCCCTCCCCCACCCTCTGCTGATGCACCCCCCTGGAAAAAGTTCTGCGGACGCCCTTGACTGCAGCGCCAGAACGCACAGCCTAGCGGATAAATAAAGCAACTTTGAGGCGGGGTCGGTCAAAATGGAACGCGATGCGCGCGTCTCCCTCCCTGCATTAGTGGGCGGACTGTGGCCGGGCTACACGGGGGACGCGTTCGCGCGTCTGTTTTCTGCGTGCCTCTAACGGCCAATGTCAGCGAACTTAATTGGGACGGGCCAGTGCGAGCAACGCAGTTCCCTCTGGTCATAGCGGTCTCGATGAGGCGCAAACTTGGACGCCACAGGCACGACCGCTGGATGCAAATGCGCTACAGGGAAGCCAACCAACACTGACGCTTCCGAAAATGCATATTGAGTCGCCCCGGCCCCGCCCCCAACTCTATGCCACCCCCGCCCCCTTTTCTACCATCTTTAAGCGCGCGCCCTTGACGAACAATTCCGAAGCCTCTGGGCGCTAAAGTTCGCTTTGAAGCATCCACGCTGCGATACCTCGTGAAGCGATGATGTAATTATATATATTTTTCTTGCATCTGAAAGTCAGCGGGAGATCTCGACAAAAACTGCTTCTGCGGTTCAAATCCGGGAAAACCACGGTAATTGAATAAGTGTTCAAAATTCGCGGTAAAGCGGACGCCGCTTGAATCCTCGAGGTTGTGGCAGTTGTGGTCACGTGTAATTACATACCGCTTATCATGCCACTAATAAAGAAGCTTATGTCTAGGTTGATGTGCTGTCAACTGAGCAAAGAAATAACTTCATGACAAGAAAAAAACAAAGAACCTTCCAACTTCCAACCGGTCCAACCTTGCTTCACATGTCACCTAGCAACCCTGTGATGACACTTCCTGCTTGCGATCACATGACATCCTGTTTTAGGCGCATTCGCAACTCCGGCCCGCTGCGGCTTCGGTGTGCCTAGACTTCGCAAGCTTCGCCTACTCGCTCTAGGACTGAAGCTGTGGAGCAGCGGTCTACAAAATGACAGGCCGGCTTCCAGCGATCGTTATTGATAACGGCACGGGGTGAGCTTGTTGTTCTCCTCCGCAATAATATCAGTGAAATACAGCTCATGAAGTTTATGTAGTAGCTTTAAACTCTTGACCTCCCCAGCACGAGAGAGCCATCAGTGGGGCGGCTGTCTTGATTCCTGTCGCAAGCTGTTTTGGTTTTCTCTTGTGTTGTTATTGGTTACCGTATGCGAATGGGTATGGTGGTAACTTAAAGTTCGTATTTTGGAATCGTCGTATTATAATATTGCGCGCAGCAGTTCATTTGTACATTTGTTGCGAGGGAAGGGTGTGTCAACGCAACACTTCAGTAGTCTTCTCCGGGCTGCTGTGACGAGTTACTCTATGCAAATTCTAGCCGGCTTACACTTCACGCATGAAGTGCGTGCTGCTCAAAGTACGAGGACGCTGCTGATGACTGTAGCACTGTTTCAAATAACTGCTGAAGCGAAACCGGTGCTCACAGGAAGCTGCAAGTGATCTTATCTCATGTTGGCGAGTAGGGGCGCCTCTCGAGCAAAAACTTCGTTGTGTTTATATAGCATTCCACTTTCGCCGGTTTCATTATTAAAATAAAAATAACAAAGGCCTCCCGAGTAGAGCCCTCTCGCTGCGGTTCACCTCCACAATTTTTTGCTCCACTATTAAGGCGTTGTTGAAAAAGTTACGCGTTTCCTGCATGAGCAATACCTTCGTGTACGGGTGCGTCATCCTGTTGTCAGGTAATAAAATAACTTATTTGTACACATACCGCACAGGCTCTAAGATGGAGTTTGTGGGATATGCATGTAAGATGGTTACAAAATATAGCTTAATGCTAAACAGGATCAGACAAGTAAAGGAATAAATGTTTTAAGATAAGTATTTCTACATACGCTGTGGCAAGAGTACGGACGCAGAATTGCGTGGTGAGGGATGTTCACTGAGCGAAAGTATGATAGATTGTGAATTGTGCCGCTCTAACTTTTCTTTTTTTTTTCCTTTTTTTCAGTTATACAAAGCTCGGGTTTGCTGGAAATAAAGAGCCTCAATTCATTATACCATCTGGTAAGTGCTATTTAATCATGTCAAAGTAAAGTATTCTGGTTCATTTTATCATTTGGTGCATCCCACAGCAATAGCAATACGAGAGAGCGCCAAAATTGGAGACCAAGCTACTAGGAGGTTAGCGAAAGGCATTGATGACTTGGATTTCTTCATTGGTGATGAGGCCTTGGATGCTGCAGGCTACGCCGTGAAGGTGAGATTAAATTTACTTTATGCTTATTGTGTGCAGTGCAAGCTGGTGGTTTTGCCTGAACTGTAGGCAGTTGTTGCATATTGTTATGCACAGAATTTCATGTAAGTTCCACTTATTTGTTCACTGCACACTGACTGAAGGCAGACCAGTTCTAAACACCAAGATAAGGCTAACACTAATGCAAAACTTAATGAAACAAACTGGACGTAGGTGTTTGTCTCTGCCTAATTTTACCTTAAAAGTGTATAGAAGGTGCCACCTGTCGTAGGACCAACTGATTTAAAGTCATGTAAAACATTTCCTACATTGCTTTATAGTACCCAATTCGCCATGGCATTGTGGAAGACTGGGACTTGATGGAGCGCTTCTGGGAGCAATCTATATTCAAGTACCTACGAGCCGAGCCTGAGGACCATTACTTTTTATTAGTGAGTATAAATAATTTTATGACACCCTGTGAATTGTACCGCCTCCTCAAACTGCAATACTCCTTTGCAAAAGATTGAAACAGTGTGTGTTCCTTTCCATACCAGATTAGTGGCTACTTTGTGTTGTGTGTAACGGCCTGTCTAACTGTTTATTTAGTTGGTACATACCATGAGCTCATCTGATGGTGGCACTGCCTGAAATGCACATTCTGCACATATTTTATGCAATAAGGGTGCCATGATGTTGTTTCGAAATATAATCAGAGAGAGCATGTTCACGCATTGTTGGACTTGGCATTTGTGCGAGCACGAGGCTGTGAATTTACAATGCGTGTGGACATGGACTATGCTGGTTCTGTGCACAATGTCTCTTCATTCGCACTGAGTGCTCTGCCTTGTGTTGTCAGAGTTTGTCGCATCAATGGAAGGGCGGGTAAGAAGGTTGACTGCACGCAAAGGAACGCTGCAGTAGTTGAATCACGTTGACTCGAATGCGCACTTCATTGTTGATGAGACGACAAGCTTTTCAGCGGAGTTGCATTCTTGTGTAAATGCGGGCACTTCAGGTGATGTTGACATGCTGCAGCGTTGGCACAGGGAGGGGTAAGTAGGTCGGGAGCGCGAAAGATATGCTGTAAGGGTCGACATACGTCAGCCGGAACGAGAAAGCACAAATAGCTGCATTGGAAGCTGTGTCGCGTGCTAATGGCTGTTTTGAACACTGACTGAAGAGACACCGGAGCATTAATACCTGGAGGAATGGTAGCACATGACGCAGGTGGTGTAGGCAGAGCTGTCATTATGGGCAATGTTGTGTGACCAATTGGCTGTGCTACAGTGAGCAAATGACGTGGCACTGCTGGTTGCAGAAGGGCTAACACGAAACCTCGAAGTCTGTCATATTCCTGTAGGCCAGGAAGAGGCACATCACATTGCGGAGCAGGAGGAAGCATGGCTACCGTGATGGTGTACTTGTCCTGCGGCAAGATGATGTCACGGAGTTAGAACCAAGCGTCTATCTTCAGGAGCCAGATAGTAGGGCTTCCTGGCCAGAATTCGAGAAGCTGCAATGGTTGTGTCGGTGTTATTTGGTCGGGGCGCCATAGTGGTTGGCAGATCGGTGGTTGGTTGACTTAATATGGGTGCTCTCTGAAAACATCTGGAATGCGTCATTCCATAGTCGAGTGTCACCGCTGTAGTGGGACGCAGGAGAAACTAATGCTGCTACATTGACAAACAAGAACCGATTTATTCTTCAAGGGCTTGCGTACCTGCTTTGCTCGCGCTGCTAACCGTTCATCGTTGGCACAGCCATGCTGCCACAATTTCACTACAAGATGAAGGTAAATTTAACCTTACATGTGAACAAAATTTTTAGTGGAAAATAAGGTATCCTTTCCAGTTAAAAAAGTAATAATTAATTTTATGGTGACATGTCACTCACATAATTTAAAAAAAATAATTGCGGATCCATCTTTTGTGTATGTTTACTCTGCTTCAGTAACTTAGGTAAGCCTAAGTTTCTGAAGAGGTTTCATCTTATGATGCGTTTTGCTTATTTTGTGCTTTATGCTGTGAATGTTTTGTTTCACCAGAAACAAAGAAGCAGTTACAGTTCATCAAATTGGCTGAAAATTAAAATCATGCTTGAAATTTATTTCAGACGGAGCCACCACTAAACACTCCAGAGAATAGGGAGTATACAGCAGAGATAATGTTTGAGTCCTTCAATGTGCCTGGGCTCTACATAGCTGTCCAGGTGAGGTTCTTGGCATGTGAATTCTTCACAATATCTAGTAGGAACCATGTCTCCCATAGATTAGTGCAAAAGTGCACTACTGAAGTTTGCTCATAGTTACGTTGAGTAATGAAAGGTCAAGAGCACTTGGGAAGTGCATGACTTAATTTAGTAATTTAATATCTGGGATTTAACGTCCCAAAACCACAATATAATTATGAGGCACATCGTAGTAGAGGCCTCCGGAAATTTCGACCACCTGGGGTTCTTTAACGTGCACCTAAATCGAAGTACATGGGCCTTAAACATTTTCGACTCCATTGAAAAAGCAGCCCCCACAGCCGGGATTTGATCCCACGACCTTCAGGTCAGCAGTCGAGCGCCATAACCACTAGAACACTGTGGTGGGGCAGAAGTGCATAACTGCAATATTAGACAGTTATAGTTTAGCGTTAGCGTGATAGCGGGGGTTAAGAGAATAGCGTTACCGTGCCGCAAACGTTGGTTGCGGAAAGCGTGTTTTAGTTTAGCGGGATAGCGTTTACGTGCCCGAGCTGGAATGGTGGCGGCACCTAGCGAAGGGTGAATGCGTTAAAGAAAAGTGAAAAGAACAAAACCGAGAATGCTCGCCTGTATCCCCGCACGCAGCAATATTACTGCATTTTTTAGTGACAATAAAAGTAAATAAATATGAACTACGCACCAAAAGCGATAATTTTCATGTTGCAGACTTGTTTACACCGATCTTCTAGTTAGGCCTAGGGACGTTCGAAATGGGAAGCGATCTGAAAAACTACGCTAAGTTATCCGTAATAATCTGTCATCGAAGCTACTCGAAGCCAAGCGAAGCCATTTCGCACAGTCGTTTGCTACGAAAGAAGTGGATCCGTCCACATCAACGCTGAATTCAGTTCGAAGCGGTCGTCCAAAACCACCGCCATGTTTTACGTACACTACGTTAACTACGCAAATACGCTAACGCTAAATCTGGAAAATAGCATGCATACGGTAAGCGCTACGGGTCGTTTAGCGTACTGCGCGTGCGCACTTCAATCCCGCTATTCTGCTAAGCCCGCTATTCCGTTAAACCCGCTAAACTATAACTGTCTATTAACATTGCCTATAAGGCTCTTTGGAACTTGCAGTCATGGCTGTTGGGCTATCATCAGATTTTATTTTGTCGCAACATGAACTTTACTGTTGTAATTTTGGGACTTGCAACTTAATCCTTCAAGTGACGCAGTCTTTTATATTCTTGGAAATGGTTATTGTATGTACTTTATCTGTACTGTGTGTGTGAAGCCATTTTGTGCACAGACGTGTGAAACATGTTGGGACAAACAGGACTGTGTTAACAATTACACAGGATCAGAATGTTAAATGCTGCCATGCCACATCGCAACTAGGCTACAACATTTTATTCTTTGAAACTATTCTTGTACGTATAATTTTTTTTCCCCGTATCCTGATAGTTTCTGCATTTTTCAACAATTCTAACGACCGCTTTTGCCTGGTTAGTCTCATTTCAGCACTGGGGTGTAAGGCTGTTTTTTAGTTATTGAACACGGTGAAAGAAACATGAGCGAAATTTTTTTTATATATATTTTCGTTAGAAGCACCCATATGAACGCGCAACTGCCTATCCAAACGCGGCAGATCGGTTGCCTTACTCATGGCAGTGCCTCTGGCCGCAGCTTTTTTCGCTGTATGAAACTTTTGCGAGAGCTTCATAACCAGAAGAAAAGTATTGAAAGACCGCGGTTATATTAACAAGCTACGGCATATCAGTTTGTGCTGGGTGTTCCCAAGCTTTTGCTGCTATTGTACTGCTTTGAAAGGAGAGTTATTCTTTATAAAGTATGTATTCCGCAAGAGGTATGTGCTTTTGTGTTCTCAGCACAGATGCCTTCTCTCTCCCTTCCTTATAAAAAATTATCGCATCTCCACGAAGTGAATCATGACAAGTGGGCGAAGCTTTGCGTATCGTATGGGTGAGTAACCGTACATTACCTGAGCGTTGCCCCATATAATGTAAATTGAATGACATAAAGTGACATAAAGAGTCGACGACCAAGGTCCTAAAGTCCATAATGTCTACGTTGAAGTCGCCGACTAGTCTGAAGGGTTTGTGCTTGTAGGTGTTTTATATTGTTCTGTCACAATTATGATTGACGTTCATCTATTGTAAACCTTTTTTTTTTATTCACATATTATACATACATGTTTCGACTCTAGCAACGTTTTTCTATATACCGTGACACCGGACAGTGAGAGTCGACGAGAAAGCTAGGTCCTAAGGTCCATAATGTGTACATTGAAGTCGCTGACTGGTATAAAGGGTTTGTGCTTCCAGGTGTTTTATATTGTTTCGTCACAATTATGATTGATATTAGTCTATTGCTAAATCTATTGTTAAAACCACACATCTCCATGAAGTGAATCATGACGAGTGGTCGAGTAGGTGTGTAAGCACGGACGACAACATGGACGGACGGACAAGCCTCTACCTTAAGCAGTACTTTGGTTTGGGCTAGTTGGTGCATGATACTGTTTGGAGAGGGCAGCACAGAGACACAAGGACGAAGAAACAAAGTAGCGCCCGTGGTGTCTACTTTGTTTTCTTCGTCCTTGTGTCTTTGTGCTGCCCTCTACCTTAAGGTGCTTCGCCCCTAAAAGAAAGTTGCCATTCCGAACTGTTGAATCCATGAGATTTTAATGAATATTAAAATTGTCAGGTTGTCAGGTATGACTGTACCAATTGCATTCAACTTTCATTGTCCTGCAGGCTGTCTTGGCTTTAGCTGCTTCCTGGACATCTCGTCAAATGGGAGAACGCACCCTGACTGGCCTTGTGATTGATTCTGGTGATGGTGTCACTCACTGTATTCCTGTGGTGAGCTTCCATATTGATGTTTATTTTAGAACCCATAGCTGAGTGTACTCGAAGGTTACCTGTGCTATTTTCTTGTCTTTTTGATTTCCTCCCTGTTTTGCATTAAATTGGTAGCTTTAACAAGCTTGTGCCCAAAATTACATGGAAGAACTACTGCATTGTTTTAATTACTTAGTTGTTACATATTGTCTGGATGCATATCATAACTCCCAAGAAATAATTCATATAAAAATGCAATGGCATCTGGTCATTAAGTCAAGTACATTGAGATATTGGAAACCACATCGGTGCCTTGTTCGCAGTGCAAATGATGCAAGGTAGTTGTCACTTTAATTATGCAGCATGAGGCATAATGATTGAGCATAAACTTGGGACATGGTGTCACCTGGTCGGCTCATGGTGTGCAAATATTTGAAATTATAAATACCTATAGAATAGTATGTGCGATTATGTTCATATTTGAGAACTTATTGAGAGACTCAACAATGGATGTGAAAACTGTTCATAGTGATTGTGTTGCAGGATTTCAATGGTTGTCGCGCAGGGTTGTTGTGCTTTGTGCTTTCATTCCTGAATGAGAGCACAGGGCACGTAGCTTCTATTACTTCCATTCCTTAAAAACGGTGACCCACTTTTTGGCAGCTTATGTGCATATTTATTTGGCTAGTTGCGCCAAGTTGTCATCTCTAGAAAACATATGTAGTGCTGTAATGCTATAAAAGAACTTGTTATTGGGCTAGTTTGTAGATCATTTCCAAAACTTAATTAGAGTGCAACCACACGACACATTCACACACCCACACACCCAGACATCAACCACGTACAGCGCTCACTTCCAACTGATTCATTCATCGCACGGGCTTGAATATATGCATGTGGCACATGCGCGCATTAACATCCGATAAAGCCAACACACACACAATCAAGACGTACATTTCCTTCCTGTTCCTTCCATCTCACAGTCTAGATCTGATGAAGTGAAATTCACTGGGAAACAGAGATAGTGAAGGGGTGCTTACACAGCGGTCCTTGTCCTTTTCTATGGAAAATGCCTCTAACACTTCACGTGCAGTTTTCCTTGTGCTTCTGCCAAGAATCTTTGTCTCAGAGAATCCTGCGTCACAGCCACACATTATAGCATGCGCAACCAGGTGCGCATACTTGTCATCTCGTTTTATTAATTTTTGGGCGTGTTCATTAACACACGCTGTGTAAGCACCCTGTCGCTATCTCTGTTTCCCAGTGAATTTCACTTCATCAGATCTAGACTGTGAGATGGAAGGAACAGGAAGGAAATGTACGTCTTGATTGTGTGTGTGTTGGCTTTATCGGATTGCGCGCATGTGCCACATGCATATATTCAAGCCCGTGCGATGAATAAATCAGTTGGAAGTGAGCGCTGTACGTGGTTGATGTCTGGGTGTGTGGGTGTGTGAATGTGTCATGTGGTTGCGCTCTAATTAAGTTTTGGAAATGCTGTAATGCTGCAGGCCGTTTTTTTTTTTCAACAAATAAAACATTGTACAGGCACCTGGTAACATGCTGTTATGCTTCTATTCTTTCATTGCTGTGTTGTCCTAGGGGATACAATTCAGTTGTTTATCCTTATTCACATGTAATATTTGGAATGGTATTACGTGCATGTGTCACTCTATTAAACCAGTTGTGCATATCTTCTTTCATCAAAACAATTCCACACTATATTTGTATTAGGTGTTCATACGTAAATGAAAGTTATGCAGTGGAATCTCGTTGATATGTTTTTCACGGGAACTGGAAAATAAAATTTATTATGCAAAAATCGTATTAATCAAAGGTTTAAAAAAAAAGGAGGAAAACATGCATACTCTGTAAGCAACTCACTTTTATTGAGCCACATTAAAGTAGCTGGTCGATTTGCGCTGCATTTTCTTCTTTTTGATGTCTCGGAGTAGATTCTGCGGAAAAGTATTCTTCTGAATTCTTCAGAAATTCTCTGCCTGGCGTGCCATCATCATCATTGGATGCAGCGGCCGTGCCTGACAGCGATCTTTTCACCACAATATCGATGCTGCTGCGGCCTCGGTGGCTCTGCAGCGTGCAGATCGTGGCTTGTTGGAATGCGATTTGAGCTAGTATACCGAAGAATAAATGTAGGATTTCTGGCTATATCGGTCAAGGTCCACTCTCGCGGTTGTATTATCCAATTTCAGGCAAAAATGTGATCGTATTAAGCGCAAGAAAATGCATTATTTCCAAGGGACGTTGGCCGGGAATAAAAAAAAATGTATTATGCAGAATCGTATCAACGAGATTCCACTGTATTTGATTCAGTATTGGAGGGTCGCTTTCCTTGAACGTTCATATTTCAATACTAGAAAATTTCACTGCTTGCACACCCCTAGCATAAAGCCCCTTTCATCACATTTCTTTCTTTGGTTATCATTTGCATGTTGTCCTATGATGATGACATGATTACACGTGTGCATGCTTTTTGAGTGCGTCTTGCAAGTGATTGCTCATATACTATACAATTTTGCATAAGTCATAAGGGCACAGCCACCTTGGGCTGTTAAACAAATGCTTTCTAATTTTTGTATCTCGTGATGTGAAATAAGGTCATGAAATGCCAAATGCACCATCCCAACCATTTTCACGCGTATATGTTGACCGTAACGCTATTTGTTTAGTTGTCAGAGATACAAAACAGCAAGATTAACAGCCCAACATGGCAGCACTGAAACCCTGCCGTGAAATAGTCTCTAAAGATGAGGTTTAATTGTTTGATTGGCCTATGATGACATTGTACATGTATGTGTGTGGCATTTGTAAGTTTTAGTGCAGCGTATGTAGTGTCCGTAATGGCATTGCATACAGAACGCCACATTTCGCGTAGAGTGTATGCGCAGAGGTTCTGCGCATGTACTCTATGCGAAACGAGGCTTTCTTACATACACAGTGCCGTCACAGATGCTTTGTACGCAGTACTGAAAATTGCTATTGGCTGAATGAAACTCGCGCTTATACTTGGTGTGCACGTACCTTAAGCTACATCTATTATTCATCTAAAATGGGCAAGTTTGATATGTGAGTTTACAGCTTCCATGTCTATGATGGCTTCGCAAAAGTCCTATTCTCAGATTAGCAGTATATTTCAGAGCAGTGTATAATGCATTAGTTTTGTCCACTTTAGATGTCTTAAAGGTACTGAGTGGCAACTGGTTGCAGCACAAACTCGACACGAGGACAAAAGATGGCTCAAAGAAGATGCACATGCAGCACTGTGTGCGTGTCTGTGCCTTCTTTTGCCCTTCTGTCAAGTTCACGCTGCAACCAGTTGCTTCTAATGGTCAACAAACAAGCCCACTTTGCGACTCTCGTTGACTATTACTGAATTACAGAGCTAGGTAGTCGGGTTTGTTGTTTTTTCAAAATCTAGCAATTTTTCTTTAAGGAAAACTGCCTGCATATAAAAGGCTTCCTACAGCCACCTGATTTTACTATTTAAAAAGGCCCTGCACCCAAATTTTACGTGCGGAATCTTACATTGCAATGCATTTCTTGTGTCATCCTGGGATAAATGCAAAAAGAATTTTAAAGATATACGCGTGCAGACAAAACTTATTGAACTTACAAATTCAAAATAAAAGCAGATGACAGAAATTAACGTACCCTTTCATATTTCACTCGCCCAGTGATGCGTCAATCTGGTTTGTCTGCTTCCAATCAAAATGCGGGTTACATTTTTCGTACTGGAACCCAACAGCACATGGTGGCCTTTCTGTTGCAAGCGGCCGCCGCACTTTCCGACGGCTTTGGTGTCACACAAATTAGCAGACGACTCCATGCTGACAAATGATAGGTCAGAACGGGTCAGAAACGATGACTACCAGTAAATTGTGTTTTGCCATACAGGAATGAATGGTTTTGCTCGGATGCAGAAATATGGAATGTGGTGTATTGACGAAGGCTGGGCTTTGTGTAGACCGTTCGACAGTGTCACCTGTGTCAGTTGCACAGAAATTGAAATTGTGATGCATAAGTCCGCGCCTTTTTCACAGCTATAACAACTATGAAACGCATTAAAATACATAAATTCCTCACACTGAGTAAATTGCTATTTCCAACCAATCAAAATGCTCGGGATATGTCCAACATGATACCTCACTTCTGACAGCCGAAATTGTTGATGTATGATGCTGCAGTCGGCGCGAAAACCCATTTTGGAAACAAATTAAAATATCAAACGCTTTGTTCTTGCCATGTTCAATCGTGCCACAGCAGTCAAGACCCATAGCAAGCAAATGACAGATAAAAATGTGCATAATTTGGGGTGCAGGGCCCCTTTAATAACACAGCAAACATCAACAGAATCAGTACAATGGTTGAAAAGTGATTTTTCCATTCCTTTGTACATATAGAAGCTCCCAAGCTAAAACTTCTCATTCAGTCATTGCAGGTACAAGATTGTTGCATTGAGGTTTGACTTGTGTATGATCATACATATAAAAACCTTGCTATACTTGTTTCAGGCTGAGGGTTATGTTATCGGCAGCTGTATCAAGCATATTCCCATTGCTGGACGCAATGTGACCTACTTCATTCAGAACCTTCTGCGTGAACGGGAGGTAGGCATTCCACCAGAGCAGTCCTTGGAGACTGCAAAGGCCATCAAGGTAAGATCATGTCCTGCTGTGGTTGCCATATAATGGTTGCTCATTTGTACCTGTATCTTTCCAGGAGAAGCTGTGCTACATTTGTCCAGACATTGCTAAGGAATTTTCCAGATATGACCAGGAGCCAAGCAAGTGGATCAAGAAATATGAAGGCATGAATGCAATCACTAAGCAGAAGTTTAGTGTTGATGTGGGTTACGAGCGATTTCTGGGACCTGAAATCTTCTTCCATCCTGAGGTAACTGTTATCTGCATTTCTGCTCACAAATACTTAAAAATTTTGTATCTTAAGACTTTGTTTTGTCTTTTTATAAAGGTTATTTTTTATATACCATAATCTATTCATAACTACCTTAATAAATCGTAGTTCAGAAAGGCTTGTATCAAAGTAAGCTAGAGTTTTGTCTTTTGAAATTCTTTGTGACAAGTTTCTTTATGCTGATTTTCCATCTCTTCTTGTTCCCCGCTGTGCGGAATTTTTTTCCACTGTACGTAGATGCTAAAATAAAAACTTCCTTTGGCATTTGGCAGCAACATCTGTTTTAGAGAGCAAGTACGCAATTTTTGGCTCGTGTGGGGGCACACCCATAAAATTGCAACCCAAGTTTAAGGAAAACAAAGGCGTGCTCTTGCGTGGTGATATATATAGAGTACTGATACCTTTTGGAAGGCACATACATCATACCAGTGAATTTCCATCCAGAATGTCTCTTGTATGCGTGTGCCAAGTTTCGTTGTCGTCCACTGCTTTCTTTCTGCTACAGCTGCTTACCTTTAGCCAATGCATTCCAAGGGGAGGTATTTTGGCCAAATCACGTCCGTATGTAGACACAAAAAATTTTTCAAAAACGATGGAGACTGCGCAGCTGGTGGGCCGCGCTCATGTGGTGGCACTTGCCTCGGTGTTGTGTAGTCGCGCTGCTGTAGTATGATGTAGTAGAGCACTGCGAGAGATGGAGAAGGCATGATGCCAAGATGGTGCAGTACATTCAAGCCAAAGAAAAAGCTAACAAAGCGGAGAGGCATCAACAGCAATGCGAATACAGACAACGAAAGCGGGATATTGCAAAAGCAAAGAATGCGTTGAAAGACCATGAGTCCAAGGAAGAGCGTCGCTGTCTGCAGTCCCTGACACCGGAGAAACGAGCAGACAGGCGTCTACAGCAGAAATGTGAATACAGCTCTTCTGGTAATCCATCCCCATGTGAATGTTACGGCCCCACAAAATTTTCATAATGTGGAAGCTTTTGAAAATGGCGTCCTAACTTTGAAACTGCACAATATGTGTGTACCGTAAGATCCTGAGAAAGCACCCCTACCCGAGCAAGCGCCCCTTTCCCCTTTTCGGGAGGTTTGGATTGTGCGCCAATGACTGAGCAAGCTCCCCCCCCCCTGTCCATAATTTTTTTTTTTCAATCTGTTCTCCGCTACAGAATCCTGTAATAGCGGTTCCTAGGAACCCAAGTTCTTAGTCTTTAGATGTGTGCGCGATTTCTTAGTACTTTTACAGTGTGGTGCCTCGTGGTTGCATTCTGAGTTGTCACAAATTGTCGGAACATTTGAAGAACGTCTTTCACCCCTTGTCATTACACATGAAATTTTGCACGGGAATTCCTTCCGGTTCGGTAAGAACAGTAAATGCACGAGTATTCAGTCAAGCACTTTATTAAAATCACAGGTGTGCATTCTTCTTAGAGGCTATTCAGCCGCCATGTTGAATTTTGGTCCGCGACTGAGCAAGGACCCCCACTCCAAATCTTGTCCGTTTATCTTTCACCCTGGTGGGGGGTATTTTGAGGGTACGAAACTTTTGTGGAGATAACGAACTAATGTCTTAATGGCTTGTAACAGGAAGTTCAAGGGACCACATAAGAAAGTGCTGAAAACTATACTCGCGGAGAACTTTTCTTGGCAATGAAGGAAGGCTACGGGGGCGGAGCTACTGCACGTGTATTGTTTTGCGAAGTAGTCTGGTTCAGCGCGCTTATCGAATTTAGCTTTGGTTTGTGAACCTTCCATATCTCCTGTGACGGTCGTTTGATTATTCGAGCGGCTGTCACAGGCTTAGACAGCCATTTGTTAGTGAAATTCATCACAAGCTCCCTTGGCGAGTCGTCGGGAAAGCTAGAGGGTGACAAGCGCTCACCTGAAATCGAAGGTGCCATTTTGACTGTGAGGTGCACGTAAAAGGTGCGATGTTCAGAGGCGCAAAAGTGCGAAATGACACTGCATAAAGCAAAACAAATATAAATACAGTGAAACCTCGGTGATACGAATCTCACGGGACCACTAAAAATATTCGTATCACCCGAAATTCGTATCACCAGAAAGCATGGAAAATTACCATGCGACCAAAGAAAGCTGGCGTATATTTTCATTTATTGTTTTTCAGGGCCCCAGCAACGTCAGGAAGAACCCTGAATGATTGTCAGTTAGGATTTCGGATGTCGGCAATCACACCAGCACTCGTAAATATACGGCCCGTACGCGCGTATTTAATTAATGAAACAAGTGCGTTGTGACCCGCGACAGCAGTAGCCCCTTGCAAATTTTAGTACTGTACTTTTTTGCATGACACCAGAGTACTCCAGCGAAAGTAACAAAAGGAGCGCTTTGACGCGATGGATCAAGGCCACAAAATTACAGAACCATGGTCCTGTGTTCTGATTTTGTTATCGCGTAGGTGTTGGGGATGTTTTTTGGGAGATTTACCACCGTGCCCGCACAAGTGCGACCTCAACGGTCACGCATGTTGACGTTGTGAGGCCTGACTCCTTCACCAAGACCGTCCTCGCCTTCTTTCGGTCCTCGTCCACCTTTAGAAAAGAGTTTTTCTTACACTGTAATTCTGACGATTTGGCGGTGCGGCGCGCATGCCCACGCTTGCGTTCCTGCGCTCGCACATGCTTGGCGCGTCTTCCGCGACAGCCCGAACAGCACCTCTTCGTGCCTGGGCAGAAGCGTACGTTCGTATCAAACATCGCTGGGTGAAAATCGGGTTCGCAGCAACCATACTCCATTACATTGCAGGCAACGGGCCTTGGCCGGGACCAACGAAAAATTCGTATCACCCCGAAATTCGTATGAGCTGTGATCGTATTATCACCGAGGTTTCACTGTATCTCCCTGGTGCTCGCTGACCCTCTTTTCAAACAGCGCCCCGTAAAAAATAAAGCAATGTTTTTTTTTTTTCTCACGCAGAAAACACTGATGCAATTGTGGGACTATATTCTTTAGCGGTAGCACACAGGTGTAATTCGACCCTGTAGCCTTCCCTTCATTGCCAAGAAAAGTTGTCCGCGAGTATAGGTATGACTAATACCCCTGCCACACGGGCAAACTTAAGTGCACTTTATGCGTGTGCACTTCGCCACTAGTGTCGTACGCTGTCACATGTGAATGCATAGTGACACTCGCAGAAAAACGCACTTGTCGGCCAGTGTGTTCATCAAACTCACTTTGTTGTGTCGAGGTGTGTAGCCTCGGAAGTAGTGGCTCGCAAATAAACTAAATTGAAAGCCGAGTTCTTAGTACCATTGTTTTCATAATTTGGAATATATGCAACTAGTCTATTGTATACATGACTATTCGGTTTCTGTGTAAGAATGCTGTGCTGGGCCAGCAAAATTATGCTTAAGAATACAGCTTTAATCAATGTTGCAGCTGCAATATTAAATTTATGCTTTTAGTTTTCTGCTGTTTCCTTATCGATTATTTATTTAATTTTTTTTTTAGTTCTCAAATCCCGACTTCACTACACCCATTTCGGAGATTGTTGACACATGTGTGCAAAGTTGTCCCATAGATGTGCGACGCCCACTTTATAAGGTAAGCTTTTTGTACAGGTGTGTATTTATAACCAGTCACTTGGCACTGCAAGGGTGCATCCCTCCGTGAACACTGCCTCATGCAATGGCCTGCTGTGAATGCAATGCTGTATGCATAACTGCATGAACTGGTGCTTCTCATGTTACTTCCAGAGTACTTCCACATTAGGTTTTCCACATTAGGCAGAATCGGTACCCTGGGACTTTGCTCTTTCAGCCACTTGGAAAATTTTTTCTCTGTGAAGTGTTGTAGATGGTGATTACTTAACGAACGTCTTATGATTAGCTTCTGTGTGATGGTTATTTTGTGTTTCCAGAATATTGTTTTGTCTGGTGGCTCCACAATGTTTAAAGACTTTGGCCGCAGACTGCAGCGAGACTTGAAACGTGTGGTTGATGCACGCCTTAAGTTCAGTGAAAAACTAAGCGGAGGACGCATCACGGCAAGTTTGCTTTATTTCTTTATATGTATGCCTTTGTACATGCACGTCTCACCATGGCTACGGCTGCATGAAATTGATGTTATATATAACAATTTTATTTGTTTACAGCCTAAGCCGATGGAAGTGCAAGTGATTTCCCATCACATGCAGAGATATGCTGTCTGGTTTGGTGGCAGCATGTTGGCATCTACGGTGAGTCATCACAGCAATCGATTCTTTCAACATGTAGAGTACTGGGCCTTGTTCTGTTAGATGAAAGTTTAGCATGCAGTAGCATATTTATTTTACGACAACTTCAAGTAACTCCAGTTATGTGAAGCGGAACTATGGCTGGAAGTAGTTGCACCGTCAGATGTGCTGGACTCTTTACTTGCATTTCGTAAGTGTTAGATGAGCTTGCATCATGGGTTCATAAGCAAGCAGTCTGTTTCAAGTATCCACATGTGGACACGGTATGTTTCCGAGTGTTGCCTGCTGTGAATGGAGCAACATGGTTTGATAACGTGGTGACGTAGCTGTAATGGTATGGCTGTAAAAGCTTCTGTTGTCATAAGACCATTGGTATTGGTATAGTGACAAAAATTGGGGATGTTGGTATGTTTTGTTTGCTACACTTTGCAGCGCAATCTGGAGTTTGTTCGTTTGCTCCTGTTCTCAGAGGGGGAGCACACGATGTGGTTTTGCCAAGTAACTGCTTGTGATATTTGTGGGACTTGAGAGAGACAGAAAATAGGAGGGGGTGTTTTAGCTAACTCATGTGCAGTAGTGTTCACTATCCTGTTTAACGATTTATAAAGTTTTTTGTGAAGAGGCTGACTGATTAATCAGTTTACTTTTTCGAGCTCCAAGATAAAAGTACAACATTGGAGTACTGTGCCATGTGACTTGGCATTTGTATGCAGAAAGATTACTCCTTTCATACTGTGTTGTGTATAAATGGTGATTGGCGCATGCAACCTTGTGTACGAAAGAGGCTACAAATGATGGTGGTGTATTGAAGAGAACGTTTGTGGCCACTAATATTGCTTGCATAGCTTGTTCACAAGAGAAAGCATGCATAGCATTTGGGGGCAGACTTAAAGGGGCCCTGCAACACTTTTCCAAGTAGCCATGGAATGGCTTCACTAAAGGAGCTTATTGCCTCACGAATTGACTGCCGCGCAAAAATTTTTAGAATCCGTCCAGAACGAGCGGAGTTACAAAGATTTGTCGCACGCTGTAATTGCTTTCTCTCTTCTCTCGTCCTGATGAACATGCTGGAAGCTAAGCACGGAGGGATGACACCGGGGAAGAAGGTGTGTCATCGCGCCACATAACCTTGAGCCCTTGTTCGTTTTCTTTTTTTTCTTCGAACGCGCAGCATACTTCCAGTGCGATTGCGCGCACGCACGGGCAAGTGGCGGCCTCCCGCAGCCGCCACAGTAACTACCGAGCGTGCCATGTTCAAATCAGCCAATGGCATAGAACTTGAGTCAATGACGCAGTGATTTTGAGTAAATAGCATTATTTGTTGAGAGAAGAGGAAGCCATTTTATTTGAGAATTTATTGTAAATCCCAGGCCACGTGCTGCGCTATAATGTTTGGCTCACGTGTTCTCGGGAGCCTCGACTACCGATCGGC
This sequence comes from Rhipicephalus sanguineus, assembly GCF_013339695.2. NCBI lineage: Eukaryota > Metazoa > Arthropoda > Arachnida > Ixodida > Ixodidae > Rhipicephalus > Rhipicephalus sanguineus. The sequence goes on from NC_051176.1 coordinate 268,044,858, forward strand.
AGCGTTTTCTGACCATGGTGAAAAAATTTGCAGGGCCCCTTTAAGGGTCTATCGTAAGGTTGTGTAGAAGAAATCTCTTATACTTTTGTTTGTTTGCCTCTTGAACATATTCATTTTCATATAAAATGACTATTATGTGGTAAAAATGTGTTCAGTTTGATATAGAATTTATCATTTAATTTTTGAATATTTTTGAGTATAAACATCATGGGGCATAGAAATTAGGATATTTTCTTATGAACCATACACGATCTTGAAGCCAAGAAAGTGCTGATTGTTCTCCTAGTGTTAGCTGCATTACATATTCATTCAATGTAAAAAATTTGCCAGAAGTGGGTGTGCATGACCCAATGAAATATTTGAAGCCGTAATAAATTAAACCGCAAAAAAGTTTAATGATGAATACAGATGAATGATGCTCATGGTTGGACAAAACTATTGCATAAGTGATTGGAAAAAAGTTTGCTTTAAATTGCATTGTACATAGTTCAGAGATGAAGTATAGAACAAGGATTGTGTAATTAAATCACTTCTGCTGGAATAATTAGCCTCCTAACAGTTAAATCTATTCTACTGCTGAAACCCTTGAATAAGTTAAGTTTTTCTGAACTTTTGTTGTGTACTTTTATTCCAGCCGGAGTTCTACCAGGTGTGCCATACCAAAAAGGCCTATGAAGAGTGTGGACCAAGCATCTGCCGTCACAACCCAGTGTTTGGTGCCATGACATAGGGCTCAATTGTAGAAGGTTTCATTTCCCTCCCTTCTTTCATCTTTGACATGAGGCTCTGCATCGTTGAACAACTTGACTCTTTTTGACTGAATGCCAACCTCCTTATGACATTTTTTTGTTTGTTTTTTATATCCCCTTATGTTGCTTCAAAATAAATCATGCTGTATTTACTTCAACTATCTTTAGCGGTTAAGCAGTAGTTGGACACTAGATACTGCAGTGAAGGCTGTATTTATTATTTTTTTTACCCATATACTATAAGTTCAGTTGTAACCTATTCATGGTATCTTTTGACGATTATATGAAAGACAGCAGGTACATTTCTGTAATATAATTGCGCACGTCACAATTACTGTGATTTATAATTGTGCTCTTTTTTTCCCTGCTGCCCACTAATAAGTGCTGGTTAATTGCTCTTTGCACATTTATGCAAGTAATTTTTTTTCCCCTCTGTTAGCACCATTTTTTAAAATCACAATGTAAAGAAATTGTATATTTTATTTTTTCAAAGTATCACATTAAAGTTGTTGAATATGGCATATAGTGGGGTTTGTCTGAATTAAGTAAAAGACGGAATTTAGAAGCAGCATGCCAATTCGCTTTTCTTGAACAGCAAGAGTGCTATGCAAACAATACATTTGGTGCATTACATTACCAGAACCTGGCAAAAACCAAATGAAACTCTGTTCACCTTGTGACCAACATGCTGTTGTCATCCATTCAAAACTACTGTGTGTAAACTTTTAGCACGCTACAGGGAAACGAAAGCGACGTAGATAGAACGACACGGGACAACACAAGCGTGAACTACACTACCCGGTGTGGTCAAAAGCCAGTGTTGGTGATCGAAGCGCTACCCAAGAGCATGCTTCCGGGAGACGCAACCAGAGGCGGTCTGTCAGAGCCAAGGCCCTTCAAGAAAAGTACAAAAACAACCAGCAGCCACGTACATCGATGCGGAAAATAAAATCGGCACAGTTGCGTAGTGAGCGTCATGATGGAAGAGGGATGTATCCTCAACACTGCGACTATAAAAACACCGTCTACTGTGAAAGTGGAAGACACTGCTATTCCACTGGCCATCGTGTATCCCTCCGTACAAACTGTCCTATGAAGTTCCATAAGGGCCGTCACTAATTTTTCGCGAGGTAGCATAAGCGTCCTTGCGGCGCGAGTCTTACGGGACTTCACAAGTGATAAGTCTGTTGACCTGGCATGGGTCCCTGTCCATCTGGAAATCAAGGAAATGAGTGGGTGCACTAAGTAGCCCAAGGTCTAATCAACTGGTAGGTGTGCCCCTCAGACTCGGTTCCCATGGATGAAGCACTGACGACATACTACGAAATCGCACAGTACTACTGGGATAAAAGGCAAATTTATCCACCTGTGCAAGCGAGCCTCGTGAGAGCACAAGCCTCGATACTGTGTCAAATCCAAACTGATTCGTTCCCCTGCCCACATAGCCTGGCCATAATTACCAATGGGCAATGGAGCCAAATATGTAAAAACTGCACAAATCGAACATTGCCTACCCAAAACCACATTCTTTGGAGGTGTGAGGGTTTGCCTCCTCCTAGGTCGCTCCTCCAGCTCCCTCACAACAGACTTGGAAAGGCTGCTTAGGGCACCTGATCAGATAATACAGCAAGCCCTCATCACCTGGGTCAAAGGGGTTGCTCCTCGTGAGGGGCCATCCTAGTGCTAGGGCCTGCCAGGCATTACTTGAGCAGAATTGCAATAAAGTTGCTACCACCACCATAGGCGTGCGCAGGGTTCCCCATCAAGGGGGTCGAAGGTTCATTGCAGTGCCCCCCCCCCCCTACTAAGTGAATGTGCGAGGCAGATTTTGCCCCCCCCCCCCCTAGGTGACTAGGGGTGTGCCCCCCCTTCCGTGCGCACGCCTATGACCACCACCAAAAGCCCAATGATATGTCTGATTTTGGGGGACATGTATTGAACATTAGTGATCAGTTTAACAATAAAGGTGTTCTCTGCTAGTAACAACATTCCACTTTTATAGCGGTGCAGAGGTATTGCCACGCTTGCACACACTGCAGTTTAATATCAGTCCTCAAAGATATCTCCAGTACTTTGATGCAAACCAGACATAGTCATAATCACGACCAGACACCATATTTGTTTAATTTTAACCTTTTCAAACACTCTCCTTTCTTTTGAATCATCAGTGAATGCAGTACATAATGCTGCAGTATTGTATGTACATTAGTAGCTCTTGAACGTTGACTTTGCGTTTGGTTTTCTTTGTGCACTAAAGACTGCATGATATTGCCGTGTAATTCATTCAGTTTATAACCTCTGCACCTCTGTTTATTATGTTTATTTTTTGTACCTCTTGCTTGGTCTTCTGAATGCAGCACTACTTTAGTAGATGGGGACCTCAAATTATTGATAAATGCGAATGCCAGGTGACATTCCCATTTCCTTTTAAGTGTGAAATTGCCTGTGGACAGAAATATATGGATGAAAGAAAGATTTGCAGAGCAGCCAACTTGAGATTTTACAAATTGTCTATTTATTGCTATTTGATTTACGAGGCCAGCCGCAAATGCATTGCTTTTCTGTGCATGCTCAGTATTAGTGATTTATGCACTCAGCTAGGGAGAGTACAATAAAAATTTATTCCACTTAAGGCTATTCCTTTGTTTTTATCATTTACTACTCCCGACTGACGAATCCTGATGGCATAGGCAAAACACCACTTGGACCACTGATGAAATGCAACAAATAAAGGGATGGAATCGCTAAGTCATTCTGACCCAGATCACCATTAGTAGCTTCATGCACTTCTACTGTGACCTGCCTATTGCATTAAGCTGCTAGCCATGAGGTTCTAAGTTTGCTTCGAGGACATCCTGACCAGATTCTAATGGATGAATGCAAAAACGCTTTTGTACTGTATTCTGCATGCTTACTGAAGAACACTAGGCAACCAAAATTAATAAGCCAAAGCCAGTGGTGTTTCAACTACACCATTTTGCGTCAGTTTTCTAGAGTTTTACTTGTCTGCTGCACCCTACTGCGGCCATCCAATGCAACTTGCACTAACTGTGCCAAAGTTCACCTGCTTACATGGCTATAGAGATTTCATGGCTGAAAATTTTCTTGGTCTGGCACCAAACACTCCAAGTGACTAACAGGGTTGCCAGGTACTGTAAAAGTGTTGATAAATGGGCAAGTTGGTAGGGATTCAATATGGAAAGTTTTCAGCACATACACAACAAGACGTAAAGGAAGAAGACAGACAAGTGCTGACTCGGCAACTCGGTTTATTGGGGAAAATGCGAGGTACTTGTAGAACGGCCCGCCAAATTTTGGCACATTAATAGCCTAAAATACTTAAAACACAATAAATTTTTTAAAAAGTCTACTTATACAGAGAGGGTTTATATGTAAACAAAATGAATATACAATGCATTAACAAATACATCAAGCAAGATTCAAACAAGTAGTACAAGCAAAATAAATCACTTAAAAGTGTACATGTGCAAATTTGCTGAGCGATAGAAAAAGAATTATTGCCGCTTGAAGAGAGCTTATACATGAGCAACAATATGCAAAGATGATGCATTTACGAACAAATCAAGCAAGGTTAAAACAAGCACAGCAAAGGAGTCATTTATGCCACCTATGTACAGAACTAGGAACACAAAAAAAGTTACCCTTTTGCAAAACTCGAAGCCTACACATCTTTACTTTTCAGAACCAGTGGCTGAGCTGGAGTACATCACTGCTATATTGAAACGTCCCAAACATATGACTGACGATACAAACTTCTTGCAGCACTGCATCTTACTCCACAGACTAAAGTTAATGAACAAGGTGTTTTAAGGCACCTCCAAATGCATTCTATTTCTAAGGTCCATTCTCTAGAGGCATTGGGTAATTGCAGTGTGAGAGGAGGCAAAGCAGTTGTGAGAGAGAGAGAGAGAGAAAGCTCTTTAATAAAAAACAGAATTCTGCCGGCGTACCTAAAGGCGCCTACATGGCAAAGCAGTTGTGAAAGCAATGGAGACATGGGTGTACCAGGGTTGTCCTTTGCACCCTGAACATTCTTCCAAAACTCGGTCACGGAGTGTTGGACGAAGGTCACCCAGTCAACATTCAGGAAGGCTGTACTCGCTCTCAATTGCGGCTACATCACCCGGCTTGATGTAGCGAACAAAAGCCTTGTACAGAAACTGGAATGTGAACTTGTTGATGCTGCTGTAGTGCAGCAGGTGCAGATCGCTTAGCAACTGGATTTCGACAGCAAGCACTTCGTGACACTCCTTGTACATGCAACCAAAAATCCTTGAGAGCACTCTTCTCATCCTCACTAAGAGACAACTTTTCAGTGAGTCTCCACAAGCAGTTCCCACGTGGCAAGCTTGCACATGCAGCGAATGGTTTCTTCAATTGGCATTGAAATTGGCTCTGAAATGGACTGAGCTGAAGAACTGAACATATGAAAAGTTTTGATTGCCATTGAACATTTTGCAGAGCATTCTGACTAGGTAGGAGCTCTGGTCATTCTTGCTGCATCGAAGTGTGTTTTCAGTTCAAGCTACTCGTCCAGAACGGATCGGAGAGCTTCAGCTATGCTGAGCCAACGCATTGCACACACACCAACTAACTTGTTTGAGACCATTAGTGAATTAATTCACGAAAATGCTTAGAACTGTTTGCACGTATGCACAATGATCTTGAGGCAGAACAACCACTAAGGAGAAAAGGCAGTGTAAAATAAAGGTTTGAAGCGAAGGCAGGAAATAGTCTAAGAGTAGCCAATGAGAAAAAATCCTGCCAACTCTAAAAAAAAGTAACCCAATTTGACTATTTATAACCCAACCTGGCAACTGAAAAATTAGCAGTAACAATCACCCTCACTAGGGCAGAGCATTTGGAAAAAGACATTGTCATGATCATGAACTCTCGGGAGAGATGTCGCATGCTTTTAATGGGACCCATGACCACTGAAAACCATGCCATAACGCCAGAAGTCTTTGCCGACGATCACCACTTACTTTGGTGCCCGGCATAGTTCGGCAAAAAATGTGGAGCTCACTCAGACTCACTTATGTAATATACTTTGCCCTTAGGGCGCACTCAGACTCACCAAAATTTTCCTCAACCAGACTCACTCAGACATGGACACCAAAATTTTTCTCAACTGAACTCGCTCGCATTCAAACTCACCAAAATATTAGTCACCTGCTCACTCACTCACTCAGACTCACGGCTCAATCTGAGTCTGAGTGAGTCGACTCATGAGTCCGTTAGCGTATAATTAGCTATATTTCGATAATGGTGTCAATGCTCAATAACACCAATATTTTGCGTAATTGGTGCTCTAATACTGGTACTTTTTTATTTCGTACCTTCACATATAAGTTACCCGTGGACCAGGGGTGTAGCCAGAAATTTTTTTCGGGGGGGGGTTCAACCATACTTTATGTATGTTCGTGCGTGCGTTTGTATGTGTGCGTGTATATATACGCAAGCAAAACTGAAAAATTTCGGGGGGGGTTTCAACCCCCCCAACCCCCCCCCTTCCCCCCCCCGGCTACGCCCCTGCCGTGGACATTTTTATTGAAAGAGGTGACTCACAAGATATCTTTATCAAGAACTTCCAGTGAGAAAGTTTGGGAGGCGGGTGGGGGTGGTCAAGGCACTTCCCCCCATCCGTAACTCACGCCTCTGGTCTATAAATATTGAACTGGCATACGAACGCTAGTGCATTGAAGTATGTGTGAGTAGACGTGAGTATAAACATGAGCTGACATATGACTCGCAGTAATGCTGAAGTTGAAAAAGTGGGACAAAAGGTCGGCGAAAAATGTGGAGCTCACTCAGACTCACTCAATAAACATATTTTGGTCTTAGGGCTCACTCGAACTCACTCACTGAAATTTTTCTCAACCAAACTCATTCGAATTCAAACTCCCCAAAATATTACTCACCCAGACTCGCTCAAACTCACGGCACGATCCGAGTCTGAGTGAGTTGACTCATGAGTGAGTTGGCCTACCTATGCTGCCCGGGACAAATGGGGGTACAAGTGAATGAGCAGGCTAACGCGCCAGCTTGAGCTTTAACTGACAAAACCACAGCATCCTCATCCGACCCCGAACTCAATTATCCCTCTCTGAGTTCTTCTAATCTAAATGCTATCGATATCCTTGCTCACCAGCGCTCGTAGAAAATTCCCACCACTTCACTCACAACTTGCCTGACATTTTCCCACAAATTCATTCACACCAGTATGACATCCTCTGCACATCTTAATCTTGTTCACTGAGCTTAACGGAGACTTCATACGAACTTTGGCTTCGTATGCATGTACGGTAATACTGATGCATTTAACTTATCGGTAGAGCTGTGCGAATAGCAAAACTTTGGGTGCGAAGCGAATTCGAATAATGAAGTGTGAGTGCGAATCGAATCGAATATTTTTAGAATATTTCTAGAATATTTTTCGAATACTTAGAAGCGAAATTGAAGAAAAAAAAAGTTAGAGAGGATTCCTAAGCATATTCTTATGAGGGCAACATGAAAGTGTTCCTTTTAGCTAGGTTGATGCAGCACTGGTGGGGTGGTGTTTCATAGTTGTCTTATCAAGAATGAGGCAATGTAGAGGCCGAATTCTATTTATGTACATGATTTGGTGCAACCAAAGTGTTGCCGACAACACCTTACACGTGATAGGCAAAGATGCCATTTCCTCAGCCTCTCCTCCTCTTTCAACTTCTGTGGAAGCCCAACTGATGTGGCGGACAAGGGTGTGCTCCCTTCAAGTCCGGAGTTCCAAATCTGCCTCACAGACGTCGATATATAGGAACATCTGAAATGTTGGACGCTAAAAAGCTTCGGCGTCCGATTTTTTGGACTTCCTGCCCAAATTTCAGGTCCAAAACAGGATTAATAAGCCCCCAACTCTGCCATATCTTTCACCTCCATGTTGGAACCAGCATTTTTTTAGTTAATACATTTGCGACCGTATCAGAGCTTGAAAGGCAGCTTTGCCGCAATATCGGTATGTGATGAGGTGAAGCATATTGAAAATTTAGGGACCACTTCCAATCGGACGTTTACTGTGTCTTGGCAAAGTTCGACCGTAACGGAGCTTGAAAGGCAGCTTTGCCGCAATACAGGGGTGTGATGAGGTGAAGCATTTTAAAAATCTAGGGACCACTTCCAATCGGACGTTGACTGTCTTGGCAAAGTTCGACCGTAATGGAGCTCGAAAGGCAGCTTTGCCGCAATACGAGAGTGTAATGAGGTGAAGCATACTGAAAATCTGAAGGGGTCACTTTCAATCGGACGTTGACTGTATTTGTTTTTGGGAAGTTCGAATAGTTCGAATAGTAAAATTCCAGTGCGAATCGAATCGAATAGCAAGCACTATTCGAAAAATATTCGAAATTTCGAATATTCGCACACCCCTACTTATCGGCTCTTCCTCGAGCAGTCACTTGTGGAATGACCTACCAGATAACCTTGCAGCACAGTGCAATCTCACAAAGCTTTGCGATAATGTAAAAAAAAAATCTCTGCTCCAAAATCTGATGCTTGGAATTTGCTATTTCTGCCCTTGCCTATAGTACTCTAGCATTTAAGTGAATATTGTGTGAAGTGGCATAGTATTACATGACAAAGATCTTGTCAGTTGTTCTTATTCTCTGTAGCACTACTGCTGTTGTGTTAAAATTGTTTTAACACAACAGCAGTATATCTATGAAAATATAACATGAAAATATTGAAATAAAAGTATGCAAATATTGTAACTAACTACAGTTTGTCATGCAGAAAATTTGCCAGGGATCTAAAAACAGTTAATGCACATCTTCACAACTTCCCTGTACACTGTCGTATTACACTCCTACCACAAGCAAAAGGGCCAATGATACTACACGAGACGTTTAGTCTCGATAACATAGTCTGTTTCAATGGCATCCTATTTCACTGAAGCGCAAGTTTTTCTGTAGCATATACACCACTGGTTCCTACAAAAAGAACAGAATATTCAGCCTCTTTTCACTTTTTTCTAACCATTTTACAATGTCAGTGAGCACTGTTCTTGGTTCAAGTCTGAACTGTGTACGTTACTTTGCAAATACAAGAAATACAAGTACACAAGTTGGTTAATGTGGCACTGGCACATTTTGTAAGATGTTCCAACTTCTGATCGAGCGTAACAAAAAATAAAAATTGGACATCATTAGTTCGTGCAAATTACTGCATGGAACAATACGTCAATGGTGGAGTAACATTGAAGATTATCTTATGCTTGAGGCCACTCAAAATCAGTGTTGGCGGTAACGCGTTACTTTTTTTTTATCACTTAGTAACGTACTCGTTACCCTTTCGAAATTTTTACAGGTAACGTACTTACGTTAACATATTTTGGTAATGTGAGGTGTCACGTTACTCGTTACTTTTTATTCGAATTATTCCGGGAGTATTGCACAAAACTCTTCATCCCATGAGTGCACTTTCGCAGAGCTCGCCCCAATGCTCTTTTCTGTCACAGCGGTGGACTGCTGCTGGCCCGCCAGGCGTTAAGAGTACCATCCAATGTATCCGTCGAGCGCCTATTTAACGTAGGTGCGGAAATATTCATTAAGAAGCGAGGCAAGCTTTCCAATGACAGCTTTGAAATGCTGCTGTTGCTTAAATTCTGAAAGTTGTAGTTATTACAAAGTTCTCCCTGCAGTATTCTAGAGCTGGTTATCAACATCATTTTCAAAATGGAATTTGTTTCTTTCTATCGGCAACTGTGGGTACACAGTCCTATAGTTGCTCAACTTTTGAGTGAACGAGGCTGACCTAGAACACCTACATATAAGCACTTGCAATTTTTGCGGCAATAAAGGGGAAGAAATTTTCCCCGGAGCTAAGCCATTTAAGCATTTATGAAATATTTTGGCATCTGTTTTGTTAATATAGAAGAAAACCGTCAGAATTACTGTAAATTTGTTGTTGAGAATTGAGTTACATTTTTTTTTGCAGAGAATGTTGATGATGACATCTCAATTTGTGTGTAATGTCACGCTGAGAAAAACGGCTTTACCATGTGCCACACAGTTAAAAGCCATCGCATGTAACTCTACAGGCAACTTCATCGGCCACTGTAATATTGCTGAGGTCAGGTAAGATCGTTGTTTGGGCTAGAAGTTTTATGGGAAACATAAGTATGTGCTTTATAACATTGTACTGTAGGTTCCTGTAGCGAAGACTTTCTGACCATGGAACAAGCAACGTGCGTTACTTTTTTTCTACAACGGTAACGGTAATGCATTGCCTTTTTTTGAAGGTAACGTAGGGCGGTAACGCGTCCATTTTTTGTTAGCATAACGAGTAACGTATTTAGTTACTTTTTTTCGGTAACGACTACAACACTGCTCAAAATCAGCCGAGTACGCAGCTAAGGCTTCCATTTTATTTCCATGAGACCATGCACAGACTTCCGCAAGTGTTCTCTATCATAAGCCTCAGCTTCATCGTCTGGCTCAAGATCTTCAAACTCCTTTTTCTTCTTCGTTCGCAGAAGCACGTACTCGTTAAATTGAGCTTCGGAGAGTTTGTTTCTTGCAGGCGCTTGCGAGGACAGCGTGGCGGTCACTGTCGTTTTTTCGTTGTTTCCAAAATATTTACGCAGTTCATTCCCACGACACAGTTCTTTTCCCGCCCACCAAAGTTTGGCATCACTGAGGGAGAGAGGTTTCTCAATCTCCCCTTTGTCAACGCTTGCTACCAACGCTTTTCGCTCCTTTTCTACAGCTTCAGGAAGCTCCAGGGCAGATAAAGTTGTCTTCAGCATCTCCTTAGTGCTCTTAATTTTGTCCTTGGTGAGACATTTTCCAGATTCAAACTGGGCACTGGACACCCTCGCCAATGCTTCCGCTGTTACTTTCATGAGGATCACGCCAGGCTCGGCCAGCGCCGACTGCGGTGATGCTGTGGACTCATCCTGCGGCTCCTTGGTGTGAGCGACGAGCTGTCTGGCGAAGCCTTCAATATCAGCTGCGACTTGACGAATAACCAAAACTCCGTTGTATATACCTGTTAGGTCATTCACAAGTGCATCTAACGGCGTGCACAGCGAAGTTTCGACTAGGAACTGAACGGCGTTGTCACATTGGACTTTGATCTTCACCATGACTGCTCAAAGCAGTAAAATATCAGCCAGCCAGCCTCAAAGGCTAATCAATATCACACCGATAGCACAATAAAGTTACACATGCCCAGACCGCACAGGCGAGCTCACGGAGTAATGCTGGTAATGCACGGTACACTTGGTACACTTTAACGCTTTAACTGCCGTGATGCCGTCGTGATTAATGCAGTCAATTCAGTTCACCGTAAATGACAGGCTTTTGGTTAGACGTATAAAATAAAACAGGTATTGTTGTAGACATGCAAACTTTACGGACGTAAGTTTGCCAAGTCGAAAAATCCGGTTACGCGCGCCACCTTTGAGCGATAAAAAGTGATAGAGTCGACAACGCCTTCTTGCTGCTGGTGGATCGCATGTCTGCTGTATCGCTGGTAAAGCATGGTTCGTTTAATGTTTACGAGCGTATGTTAATGGTTCCAGATGCGGTTAAACAAGGTTGCAAAAGTAAGCATAGGCTGGTAAGGGTTCTAATGTTCACTGCTACTTACTACTTCACTTGTTCTTTTAGTTGATGTCTTTAGCAACAACCACGTGGGTTAACTTAAATGATTCAATAATGCGTCTTCATTCACCGGATAAAGTGGTTTTGGATCTGATGTGTGTTGCTAGCCTTCTCTTGTAGACGCTGTTTAATGTTACAGATTTCTCGTAATGTTTACCAGGTGGACTTTCACAACAGGATACGAAGATAGAAAATCAATTAACACGTGTCCCTTGACTTTACAGGGCTGTCATAACTATCGCAGGCATTGGTGGATTTGTGTTTGCGAAGAATCTTATTGACAAGCAGCGTTATGAAGCTATGAAAGTGCGGGAACGTATGAAAGCAGCACCAAGGGGACCATTGTAGCCTGAGGTCGAGGTCAGCTCGCAACCTTCGTACGCCGTTACTTCAGGAAGATAACGCAATGACGGCCAACATTCAGTTAGACCCTTCCAAGCTTCAGCTTGTAGCTGATCTCGAAATTGAAATGATGTCAGACATGTACAACCGCATGACGGCTGCTTGCCAAAAGAAGTGCATCCCTACAAAGTACCGCGAAGCGGACCTCTCCAAGGGCGAGAGTGTGTGCCTGGACAGGTGCGTGGCCAAGTATCTGGACATTCATGAGCGGATTGGCAAGAAGCTCACCACGCTGTCCATGCAGGACGAAGAGCTCATGAAGAAGATGCAGGAGCAACAGTCCGCCGCCCAAACGCATGCCAAGTAGCCGTAGATATGTTCTAATTCTTGCGTATGATAGAGTAGATTTTGCCCGCTTATTGCTGTTAATTAAAGCTTATGTGGTGCACACTCTACCTCGTGCTGTTATTTTTCCCTACTTACCACGTGAGAAATTGTGTGCTGTATTTTGTCGCGTAAACAGACGTCATGTGCTTAGCTGAACCTTTCCAAAATTTGTTTTTGTGTTGTATGCTGGATAGGTAGATGTCACCTTTTCTAGTCTTTGTCGTTGATATGAGTGCAGTTCACTAAGGTGCAGCTGTTAGCTGCAGAGGGCTGACAAAACGCGACCTCTGGTGCAAAGTAATGAAGCTAAAGAATGTAATTCTTTTGATAAATCTATGTTACTTATATAAATAAAGTAGGCTTATGAATAGCTTCAGTAACGAGAATGTAATTTATATGCCTAGGTTACACCGCCAGGCAACAGCAAAGTCGTTGCTAGTTATGCGCACTGGCACGGTCACAGTAATGCCTTTAGAGCCTTGTGTGAGAGAAGTCAAAGAGAAACTTGCTGCAGACCACACTGGAGGTCACAAAGTATCAAAAATATGCCTCATTCTCAAGGAAGTAATGTGGATATTTGACCTGGACTCTGGAAAAGCTATAAAAGCAGGCAGGGGTAACTTTGCAACATTTTCTTACTGTGTCCCATTTTTGTTGCCTACCAACCACCAAGAAGAGAGAAAGCAATGCTCATATCAACTGAACCTAGGCATTCTGCAGAGTTTGTGCTCATTGGAATGTGCACTTCATGCATAGAACTTGTGCATCTTGGCAGTGCAGTGGAACGAACACTAGAGAAAGGAACACGTAGATAGGACGGGCTCCTTTCTGGTTTTTTTTTTTTGTCTTGTGTTCGTTCCACTGCGCTGCCAAGATGCACAGGTTCCACACCCACCAACTAGCCCAAATTTCCGCGTTGAACTTTCATGCATATTTCACTCTCACTCGTGACTTCATCTGAGCTTGTAACCACAGTAGAACCTAGAGCATGATCTATGTGCGCTGAACTTAAATTGCATACAAAAAGTAAAAAAAAAAGTTCAACATGATTGCAGCTGAAAGGATAGTTAGAGGTCACTGAAACAGAGTGCCAGTGCAGCCAGCGTTGTGTGTCGAGCCTAGTTTATGAAAATGCATAAACTAGGTTCGAAGCCACTGCTCCACAGGGAGCAGTGGCTTTGTGTCATCTGTTGCACTGTGTAGGTGCACCAGGCTTGCATTCTGGAGTTTCGGCGAAATCAACTTTGCTCTGATGAACACGCAATCGCATCTAACAAGCTATCCTATGCATGTGTAGGTGATCGGTGGAATTGGCAGTGCCTGGGCCTTGCATTATAAAGCTATGTATCCTCATCAGGTGACCAATGGATTCCCCACACTCTCTGTCGAATGAACTGCATCGATAGCTTGAAAATACTGACCTTTCACAGTGAATGATTTGGCTTCTTTTCTAACTGATGGTGGTCACAAGAGAGGCGAACACTCTTTAACCTACACAAATGTTTACCGATGTCAGTGCAGATCAGCTGAAAATGATGAAGCTGCTCGTTGTTTACTCGCGATACCCAAATGCAGGGCTGGCTTCACCACTGTGCCAGTATTCTAGTGGAAGGGAAGATTTATTTACGATAACACGGGCTTGGTGTGCATGAATTAAGCAGTGGATGATGGAAAGCCACATTTCCAGGCACGACTGTACCAGCAACAAAGTGGGCTCTGTTTGGTGTTCTGTGGAGCATGGCCAGACCCTTTCATGTACTCCCTAAGAGTGGATGAGTCTGTACACTCTATAGTACTTTGGCAGTTGGGCATTTCTGGTATGCAAGGTTTGGAAAACGGGACTCTTGAGTAGCTACCTAGGTATTATTTGCTCAATAGGTTTATAAATAGTTGCTGCACTTATATTATGAGTGTTTGCCTTGCAGCAACATAGTGGTATTTATTTTCTTATGCATGACATCATTTTTTTTTGTGGAATTTAACACATAAAGCTTTAAAAAATAATTGCACAAGGCACAGAATAAGTCTGTGTGTTGCATTGACCCAAGTTTGCACTGTATAACATCTAAAGGCCTATGTTGCTCTTTTAAAAGGTTAGTACTGGAATTTCGTAAATCAAGTGAGAGCACCTGATATATTGCACCCTGCACTCAAGGTAGTGGGTAGCCAGAATTGGTGTGTTCTAGCCACTTGCTGTGCAGTGGAAAATGGGCTAGAATGAAGAGAGGTGAGATGCACATCTCAGAAAGCAAAAATAGCCCCAATGGTCCTTGCCTGGCAATGCATGACATTTTGGCCATGGGCCCACGATTGCTGCTGCCACAGCTATTTATTGAAATATTGGGCACCGACCTGCTGTCATGAGTACCATGGCACATGTCGGCAAACACAAGATGTTTCCCTTGATGGTATGCGGTAACCTGTATTGTTCTCTCTCTCTATTCTTTGATGCAAATATTAAAGAAATGGATGTAATCTTTGATGCAAATATTAAAGAAATGGATGTAATCTTTGATGCAAATATTAAATAAATGGATGTAACACACCTACTGTTGAATTCTCCTAGACTTCAATCCTGTCTTTGCCACCATCGTCGAACAGCCCTTCGCTCGGGATGCCTTCCTGACGTAGAAGGCAGAATACGCTTTCTGCCGATCTCTACTGTTCTACCGGTACAGAATGAGCTTCTGTTTGTTAGACATTTTTTATTATGCCTAAAGGCAGGCTTCCAAAAAAAAGAGTAAGTTCTGGATTAACTTATCAGAAAGATATACTATGGAGTATATATCAACACAGGCAAACAACATTCTAAAAGAAGTGGAAGTATGGAGTGATACAAATGTGTTGAACATTAACATTAATAAATCCAAGGCAGTCTGTTTTTACACGAAAAACAAGAAGTGTGACCTTACTGTTAACTTATACAAAGGAGAAACTATAGAAATTGTTCAGTCTTTCAAATCTCTGGAAGTGTATATTTCAGAACATATGCTTTGGGACCAACATATCAATCATATTGCCGTGAAAGGCTCCCAAGCTATAGGTTTGGTAACACGGCGCAGGTACGCCTTGCCGCATAAAGTAAAATTGCTTCCGTATAACTCCTTATTCTGTTCATATGTAAACTTCTGCCCGTTATTGTGGGCTACCACCACCACCACTACAAACATAAAACAAATATCCGTCCTACAAAAAAAAAATTCTTTGTTCTATGCATAATATACCTTGTGGAAATACAGTTAAAACTCGATCTAACGAAATCTGATTTTACGAATTTCCCGATCTAACAGAAAATTCCATTCCCTGGCAGGTACCCATAGGGTTCGGCGTTGTCATCAACTTGAATTAACGAAGCTATCGTGGCACTGATCTCAATTTAACAAAGTTTTTCCAGAAATAAATGAGCAAAAATGCAGTGGTTTCTTTCCAATTTTCACACAGACGACTTTTCTTCGGATGTGCACTGTAACGCTATTGCGTTAAAACATCTAGCTACCCTAGTCACGACACTACTTTTATTTTGACGAGGCTGCACGCTGCAGTCAGTAGCGCTTTTACATATCAAATGGCGCTGGGCGGTAGTGGTTTGTTGTCCCTGCAAATACTCCCACAGAAACACAGTGGTTGCTTTTGTTATTTAATGGTCTAAGCAAAAGATAGCACTGATGTCTCCTAGAAACTGTCTTGTTCTGCCTGCTTTGCAGATTAACTGCATTCGTTTTCCCTGTCTTTGAATACTGGCAGCTTGTAGCTTCACGTGACTGTCTACCTCACCAGTATTGCCCGAACATGGAAGGAATTCATGCTCGGGTTGCCTTCGCAGACATGCAAGTGCGAAATAATGGCAAATAAGGTTGAGAGCTGGGCTAGTTGGTGACTGATCATTATGCCTATAAGGTTAGGTAGCGCACTTTCGACGGGGACAAAAGAAACAGAAAGGACACGACACTCGCTACTTTCTGTTTCTTTTGTCCCCGTCGAAAGTGCGCTACCTAACCTTATAGGCATAATGGCAAATAAAATGCCGCAGTAGCTTTCAGGCAATGCAACGTTACTATTTTAGATTTCGAAGGACCCCAAATCCCTACTCGATTTAAGAACTTGCCGATTTAGCGAAATAATTCGAGCGTCCTCATCACTTCGTTAAATTGAGTTTCAACTGTACAACAACTAAACACTTGTTTAACGAACATAAAATCATAGATTCATTCAATTTATATACTTACAAACTGTTATGCAAATAGGAAAGAACAAAAAAATTATAAGGATCAGAGGCTGATCAACTGTTTAATGTCAGCACTCGATCCTATTCATCTTCTCTTCTCCCAGCGCCTTTTCTGTTCAGGATACATCCTCTGGGTCTCTTATCGCCATCCTTCTACGGATGGTGTGGCGCTAGGTTACCCACAGTTGTCACTTCTGCCTTGCTGGTTGGTCAATCAAAGTTTACTGACTTCAGTATACCTTGCTGATTCAGCGTTTTGAGGATGACATAAGGACCTGCGAAAGCATTCTTCGAACGATCAAGACCTTTTCGTACTAGTATCACGTCTCCGGCTTGTATATTGGGCATGCGAGTTGCATGACTAAATTCATAGCACTTCTTCATTGAACTTTTACACCTGGTGTTTTCCTCTATCGTCTTCTTGCATTCTGGAATACGAATCTTCCCTACTATGCCAAGTTCATAATCTGCTGGTAGCCACGTTGTTTTATGAAAGGCAGCAAACTGAGGGCTGCAGCAAAGTCCAGCAGTAGAGCAGGAGAAAGGGATCCCTCCTTAGACTGTTGGATGTGAAGTGCATACTGAAGGCTTAAAAGGTCACTTTGGCAGTGCACAGCCAGCTTTTAGTGATACTGCACCTGGCTGACTGGTGTGCATAGGAGTGGCTTGTTATATGATGTGACCACCACATTTAAGTCCCATCATGTAACCACATTCCTGCTGCACATCCAAAGGTGCACTGCACTTGGCATGAATTTTAAGCTGCTACTTGCATTCTTGAGGACAATGCTTCAGACCACAAGTTTTGAGTCAACAGCTACCTAATTGGTAGAAACAGCGAGAGAAGTTTAAATGTCAGTACCACCTCCAATAATTTTTTAACATTTCAAGTAAACGTGCGCATTGAGTTCAGAATGCCTCACGACGAACAATGCCAAACGTGGCAGCGTTATGAGCTGCGGGCACGCCACAAATTCCAAGAAACAATCCTTTCTCCTCTCCGAGCATTTTGCTAGACCCCAGTGTTGACTGTGACGTCAACATTCGTGTCTGGTCATGTCATCCACAAAAAGAACCTGTTTGTCTGCTCGCAGGTACACACGCTCGCCACTCTTCCCCCTTGCACAGCAAGGAGGAGCACTCGGCCAGGAGGAGAAACAAGTGGGTTGATGATCCAAAAGCAGGGGCTGCTTCTGCATCATCAAATGTGTGTAGCTCCGCTATTACGGCACAGTTTCGAAAAATTATTGCGGTTGTGTGTTTGTTGAATACTCGTGCACAAGTGCAACACCACAACTAAATTTCGACCTCTGAGTAGTTTAGGGGCCCTTTAAAGGATCAGAGTTATCATATAACACAAACATTGTCAATTTTCTTTATTGTATGTCAGCTCTAATGTGTACATTCAACAGTAGGTAAAAAGGAATTGCATCTCAACTTGCATAAATTACTGTGACAATTTCACAGCTGCTCACAGTTGGTTGACTTAGTTTCATGTAATGAAAATATTAAATAAGGCTATGAGCATCTGTTACTTTGCAATTATGGGGCGCCACAGTGATATTTGCTGTATCACAACAAATCTAAATGCAGTAGGGCAAGTACAAGCTGGCACATGTTGCATCACAGGTGTGGTTTACAAGTATAGTTTGACAATGAGAGTTACTCTAGTTCTTTGAACAGAGCTACTTTACATGCAATACAAAATGTGTCAATCAGCAGAAGCACGATGCATTGTAAATATGAACAAAACTGATTTGTAGACTAAAGTGGGATGTCTGAATAATGTGCACAAGGAGGCTCCACCTTTGAACATGGTCTCTTACAATAAGTGCTGGTGTACGAACATGACTCGTTCTGGAATGATTGTGGAGGGTCATTTCCATAAATGCGCAATGTGTGTGGTGGCATATACATTTCAGATCACACAGTTTTTTTTCTCTGGTATAAGGTCACCTTTCTGCCCCACTGTGTTTGGCCAA
This sequence comes from Rhipicephalus sanguineus, assembly GCF_013339695.2. Lineage (NCBI taxonomy): Eukaryota > Metazoa > Arthropoda > Arachnida > Ixodida > Ixodidae > Rhipicephalus > Rhipicephalus sanguineus. The sequence goes on from NC_051176.1 coordinate 268,063,204, forward strand.
AGCATTCAACCACCTCCAAGCCACACCTGCCTTGCAGGAAGTCATGGATGTTGTCTTCTACATTGACATTCATGCTGAGTGTGTCAAGATTTTGGAACTCAGTTTCATTGCCACGTCTCATGCGCCTTGAAGCACTCCTGTAGCATTTCCAAAGCTGAGCCTCTACAAGCAGGAAATGCGTATTTTTACTGACTGTTTCAAGAAACTGTTTCAATCCACTGTCACCATGGTTTAGATGTATCCACATAGTCACTGAGAAACAAAATGTGATGTCAAAAGCATCCTTGCCCACTTTTCTCAAGTAGGATATCAGCGACTCTATACTGTCATTACTTGTTATATCCAAACACATGTATTCTATTGCTTCAGGACATGAGCAGTTCTTCTTGGCACATTCAATTAATGAACTGTCAATGTCAATGGCAAGCATTTTCACGTCAGCCAATCCTGATGAAGCCAAGTTCCGGTATAGGTGAGTTGTGAGCTCCTGCAAAGAACAAAGATAAAGGCTCAAATTTGTGCACTCCCTTGATGTGTTGTGTTGCCAAGGAAACAAATTTACTTCAAATAAATCAACAGTGTTTGACAGTTTCACTACTACTACTATCTGTGCAGAGTGCTCACAGGTGCTGTAAACTATTATGACATGCTTGCACAAGTAGCAACACTGGCATAAACAACAGCACAGACATGGAGCACGTGGTATGCATTGACTAGAGATTTTTATTTGGGGTCGATTAATGTGCCCGTATTGTAAGCTACACAGCTGGTTGGCAGGGGCTTTTCCACTAACGGTCACTTTTTATGATGCACACAGTGCAAAAAGCTATAAAGTGCGCGAATAAAAACTACAGAAGGGTAGACAGGCGGGCTAGTTGGTATAGGTTCATTGTGAAAAACTTGGAAGCACGAACAAACAAGACACGGAAGAGTAGAACACAAACAAGCGCAGTTTGTGTCCTACTCTTCCGTGTCTTGTTTGTTTACGCTTCCAAGTTTTTTACAACAAATAAAAACTAACCTTAAAGCACTCTTAGCGCTTAATTGTTTACCACAGCTACATCAGTTAACCCGCTAAACCTTCCTGGGCGGTTTCATAACATCATGGCTTTTTTGCATTCATCTTTGCCCGCTGTGATGAGTTCCAATACTTACAACACTCTTCACTCTTCTAGTCTGTTACAAAATAAAGAGGACTGAAAGTGTGTAACAGGGTGTCAGAACGAAATGTTTTTTGTTTGGTTTTAGTTTTGTACCACAGGAAAAAGTTCCGTTCCGTTTCTGTTCCGGAACGAAAAACAAAAAACAAAAAACATCAAGATGAAACAAGCGCAATATGCATGAAGACTTAGAAAGGACACAGGATGGAGCACCGAAAAAAAATGTTCCGTAACGGTTCGTAATGGTTTTTATTTTTGTACACAAAATTTGAATTTGAAATTAAAATCTGATATGTGAAACCGCTGTTATGATAAAACAAATTTCAGCGCCGACGGCGCCTTCTCCACGCTTATCTGTGTGATCGGCACACCAAGGTTCACTTGCGTTAATATAAACAGATCTGGTTGGCACTCTTCATTTTTCGCAAAATTTCAACGCATGTTTACTTTGGAATCCCTGCCTGAGACACGCACTAATACTGTCCCTTGAGATATGCATTAATGCTTGCATTGCATGATCTCGGTTGTTCTGGATTGCCAACTTTTTTTTTCCCTTGAACCGAAAACGGATAAAAAATATTTCGGTTTCACTACGGAACAAAATAATGGATAAAGCTTCGATTACGTTTTCGTTCTGTTCAAAAATATCGTCTTTTTCGTTTTTGGTTTTCGTTTTTACACACTGGTGTGTAACACTTGCATCATTACATTACATTTGTGTTCTTTCAGTTGTGTAATTCAGGCAATTTGTTACTCAATTGACTGAATCTCTGGAAATACGAAGAGCTGCATAATTTGGTCAGAGCAGTAATTGTAATTAATGTTTTCTACAAATTTATGCATCCGCTAAACAGATGCAACAGTTCAGTTTTCATTTGCTGTTGTGCACATGTATATTTCAACTACTTCACTCATTACCATGCGACAGCTAATGCTCAACATGCATACTTTCCAAGCATAATTTTTGCACTTATCTTTTAAATACGAACCTACACATTTTTAATTTGGCTAACGAAAATGGCTGAGAGTATGCAGTTTTAGAAGAGAGTACCCAGAGCTCTGCGAACGCAATCGCCCTGGGTTTTCGCCACTGAACATGTGTCATACGCTAACTACTCTTAGGTTTTGTCGTTCCGGCACCTCCTTTTCGAAAATTGCGTGCGTACACAAGCCGATCAACGCAAAGCTCCTTTGGGTAGACCTCGTGAAGGTCCGAGCGCGATTCACTGGTGTTTGTATTTATGGAGGTTAAAGGGTTAAATACTGCTCTAAAACGTCTACGGCGCGCCTAAGCAAGCCCAATGTGCCCAGAGACTAGGTAACTAATTCTAAATTTCTCTAGTAATACTGCTTCTGGCGTCATCTGCCCACGCGAAGAATTTTTGCTACCCACATGCTTCAAGACACAAGCGATTCAAACAAACTGATGTCATCGTTTTTGTTACCGCTGTTGAGCTCGTTAATAAACACAAACTAGCGACGACGATTAGCCACTGCGATGACATTATTAGTTCTTTACTGATACTCTGATACCCTTAACGCTACGAACTCTTTAAAACAGAGCATCTTACCCCGCTGTTGCAGCCAATGTCGAGGGCAACAACTTGGGACTGGTCAGTCAAGTTACAAAAAGTTACCAAGTCTTTTGGTAGCATTTTTAGCCGCTCCTCTGGTTTGTTGAATTGGTAGTAGTTGTTAAAGTTTCCATATTTTGCTCTGCTTCCCGAGCCGCCTTTCTCAGATGTGGGCGCGGCCATGTTAATAAAAACCGGAACCAGTAAACCGGAACTGCAGAGCTGTGGAGCTCAAGACGTATCGTGCACAAGCACATGTCGAATTTGTCGATACATCCGCTATATACGTCCAGCGCACCAACATATGATCAGCAGGAGATGCTGTGCAATATTTTCAGTGTGTGATTGCGCCGATCCAAGTTGGAACTTTCGAGTTGCAGTGTTCCATATTTATTTCTGTTCATGTTGCCTTAACTTCGCGCTGTGCTTCCTGAGCGTTCTCTCCGTTTCACTTTCTCAGACAGCAGTAACCGTGAAGCGGTTTCTTCGAGACGTTTACGGTATGGAAGACGACGGGCTGTTTGACGAGGTGCGTTTCGTGGTTTGCATACGTTTTGTATTTCGGACAACAAACTGGCGTGACACTGTTGGATCTATGTGTGCTCCGCAGGAACCGTTTTGAGTGAAGTGTTCAGTTCATGTATTTCTGAACAAAGTTTCTACCTCACGTGTCACTTGTGTCTGGAGCGTGTGTATACCGCGCATTTAAAGTTCGCTTTCCATTCGTTGTGCTTAGGATAAAGAGGAAAAAAAAAAAACAGTGGCGCGTATTACGATTTTTCTTGTGACTCTTCGTGAACACCCGTCAGATTACAACAGTGACATTATGTGGTAATGGCATGTGCAGGTGAACATTTGAGCAGAAAGCTACAACTCTTGCATGCAGCGAGTGTAAGCAAAATGTAGGAGCTGTGTTACTAATATGCATATTTCTTTGAAGGACCCTGATTTGTATGAGATCACGGATTTTACAACATCGACGGAATGGGAAAGGTACGTTCCGGTGTATTTACGCTGGCAAGAGTTAATGAAAAAAAAAGGTGATATTTGTCGTCTTGTTTCTGAAAGAATACCACCCTTGTTTGGTTTAGTGTTACTTATTGCCTCTATGTTAACACATAAATGACAGCGTCTGTATTGTGAGCTACAACGCATAAACTTTGAATTCTTTCATTTGCAGGTTTATTGCTTCAGTAGAAGCAGTCATTCACGAATGGAAACTCACAACATTAAGGACTCTAGAGCCATTGAAAGAGGTAACTGGTGGGCAGTATTGACAGTGCTCATTTCGTTATTACGAGCTGCAGCAATGGAGTTGATACGTCATGTCATTGTGGCTGTTCTGTTGCTGTATAACAATCAAGGCCACATACAGTGAACTGCTTCGTGGCACAAAAATGTTTCACTTAAAGTGTCTGTCATCACTCTACATGCGTCCGTAACGCTTAGCACCTGGGTCTTCTTTTTGTGTCCTTATTCAACCAGCGCTTTTTTTTTTTACAATAATGTACCAACAAGCCCAAATTTCAATCGTTCTGAAACAACCTTTGAGGAGTGAACAAGTTGCACAACTACTGACTTAGTGAATGACTTAATGACAGTGTACATGACTTATTTTTGCTGGAAAACTATTATTTAGGTCTGCTTAAGTAGCACTCATCCCAAAGACTGCACTCTTATGGTTTTTCTTGCTAGAAATGTGCTAGAAATGCAAAGAAATGTGGTGGTGTGACAGGCTACATTGGCCATGTGAATGCCATAATTGAGCATCATACTACTTCCCGGTGAACTCATTCCTTGAAGTTAAGGCTGTCTTTAAGATTGAAATGTAGGTGGGTGTGCAGTCTTTCAGAGTTCAATTAGTACTGAAATGCCTTGCTGTGCAGTAACCACTTTTTGAATTTGGTTAATAGTTCTCAAATTAACATCATTGATTAAATGGCTTCCATAGCTTGGGATCTCCACACAAAAATTAACATTAAAAATCTGGAAAGAATTAAAAGAAAAGAAGTACGATTTATTTATAGTAAATTTAGGTCTACCTACTCCCCCACTGCATTACTAACTGCAAATGATATTGAATTACTACAAATTCGAACAAAAAAAGCCAACTAGAGTTTCTTTCAGATATAGTTAACCATAGCCTAGCCTTAGACACTGCAGCATACGTATCCCCCTTGTTAAAGGACCCCTGACACCAAAATTGAAACGTCGAGATGTTTGTGTTGTTTGACTTTCCTGTATACGGGGGTACATCTGACCGATTATTAGTGACGAACGTTGCCTTTAAGATATCTTAATTTGGTTTTAAAGTAAGCGTGAGTGCTCATTTGAGTTGGCTGCACCTCGCGACATCCTCGTATGACGTAGATAGAGGCCCCGCGGGGCGCACGTGCACAATACGACGACTGGCACCCGGCGAGGCCTATTGTTCCGCACCCTCTCGTTGTCGGGCTGCTCTCGAGGTAGTTTTCGTGAGGGGACACGCGCTTAACAGGTTTAACCCATACCGAGGCACCCACATACTTTCAATCTCTAGAGCATGCGGGGCCCCGATTTGAAAACCGCGCTTTCAACATCACCACAGCTTGAGGGCACGTGGTCTTTGACGCTCATGGGGCGCTAGTTCCTTGTGGTTTTTAGGCGGGCGTTTTGAAGTGACGCTAAAGTGTTCACAATCACCTACGCTAGAATTAGTTATACGATATGCTAGAGCATTTACGATTTGACTTAGGGATTACCAGACACAAAGCTACAAATTACAGTAAAAAAGTCACCAACAAAAATTTTGCTGTCAGGGGTCCTTTAAGCAGAGCTACACGGCACCACTACCCTCATTTTCTAACACCAATATTCGCAAGGACTTACACTTTTCGATACTCTTTTTTTTCCACAAAGAGTAGCTGATTGGAATAAACTAACTGAAGCATTTCCCCAATGCCCCTGACCTGTGTGCCATTTTAATTGTGTAAATACTGTTGTTCTTTTACGACTTCCTTAGAGTTGTATTATGACCAAGTTGTTCAATTGTTCTTTTTTTTTAATCATAACCCTCTACCTTATGATCAAAGAAATTGTCTGAAAAGCGTGTTTAAACCTTGTTTCATTCTGTTATTTTGTGTGCATATTGCTCACGCTGCTTAAACTTCTTGTCTGCAGTATTTAATAAATAAATAAATAAATATAATTTAACCAGTTCTCACCGTTTTGGGGGGGTCGGGTGGGTAAAATTTATCCACTTCACCATCCTCCTGGCCCAGCTGCATTGAGTTTTTGGAGTACCGAATCCAAGAAGAAACCAAATTTTTTTGCAGCTGATACATTCCTCCTCTGATCACATTTTGTTATGGATACTCCACTTCATGACAGTAGCACATCTCACTTAAATTGCAGTTCGAGTGCCTAAGTTGCTAGCGAATTCTTGGTTAATTCTGTGCTTGGTGTATATTTTGCACTCGGCTGTACACTTAATACACAATGTGTCTATCACTTGTGTTATGTGATAGCAAACTTGAAAGTGAAAAGAGAAAAATGGCAGTTATGGAGGCCAGAATGTGTGGCATTTCTGAAGAGGCTAGCAGTGAGTTGGAGAAGGTGTTATGAAATGCCCTTTTTATTTCATGATTACTCTTGCCAGCACCTTTTCAATGAAGAGAATGTTTCACTAACTTGTTTTTGATTTTACATTTAATTTTTCTTTTTGTGAATGATTCCCTTCATCAGGTTTGATTTTACAAAGGAAAAATGGTAGTGTGTAGATCGCAAGGTTGTCATTGTGTCTGTGAAGTATTACGCCACGGTATACCACTGAAAAAAGCGGAAAATTCAAATATCGGCCTATACACTATTCTCAGAGAAGCTGCTTGTTCTGTGGGCAAGATGGCAGCATACACATAATTGTAGGCGTTGGCAGGATTTTGTCTTAAGGAATGCAAACCCATGTTGCATTGCGGTTTGGGAGGAGGTGTGGGGATAAGTGCCCCTTTAGCACCCCCCTACAGGCACCCATGCACATGATGCCTACAGCACCATGACTATAGCTTGGGAATTCCTCTGCCATGCAGAGAACACTAAACCACCTCTCAAAGATTGCCCCCACATCAAGGCAGATAGAAGAAAGGAGGTGGAAATATGGGAAATATGTATATAGGGGCCATGACAAAAAATGAGGTGATGCCTTTACGACTTTGATATGACAGAAGTGAGGAGATCTGTGTTGCTTGCATGTCCTGATAGATATTACAAAAGAAAGGCTTTGCTGCCTTAATCTTGATGGCTATGTCCTCAAGTTTTCGAAGATACTCTTGTGGTAAAATTTCTCCTAGATGACGCTTAAAGCTTGTTGTGTATAACCAAAACATTGGGCAGGGCCTTGTGGGGGGAGTTATGAAAGCCTATTAATGATCACCAGTTCTAGCTGTCATTACAGTATGCACGCACCACTGGGATTGCCTTAAGTATTTTCGCACCTTTTAAAAGGGTAATCATCCACTTTTAAAGCATCTTTGCCAGCTCATTTTGCATACACGAAGGAAAAAAGGCACTTTCAAGACAGTGCTTTTTATTATATCAGCATTGGGCTTGATGGCTAGATGCACAGAAGGGTAATTTTACTGTGGCCTCTGCTGATTAAGGAAGAGGCTACACAAATAATTGCTATGAAGCAGATGCATCAGTGCTACAAGTTACGGAATTCCAGGATAAAAGCACCAAAATTTGATCTTTTACATTCAACAAACATAATAATAGGAAATAAATAGGTGACTTTTATTTACCTAATTTAGCTTACGTAAGGCGAGCAAGATGCTCAGTTTCATGTATTTTACTTCAGAAAGTAGCTACACTGGTTGCTTTGTCTAAAAAAATTGTAGAAAAAGGCACCTAAGTTGTACATGGTGGCAGTTGGAATATCCACATTAGTTCATTGACTTTCCCACTGCATTTGTGTACTGTGTAACTTTGCCACTTTTTAGCTTGAGAATATGATTAAAAAAAACACTGCTGCCAACCTTGCTTTGCTGATGGTCTTGACATGCAGTGTTTTTGTGTGTGTGGTGATTGTTGCATAATTTTAAATAAAGCTACTTATAAATAACCACTTGTAAATGAAGCAAGCAGGTCTGTTTTGAGCTGTTTGATTTCTTTCTCGACAATACTGTAACCTTTCTGTAATCTTTAAGTGTGCCAGTGCACTTCAAGATCTCTTCAACATGAATAACGCTGCAGAGTTCTGTCTTGTGAAATGTGCTCCCGCACCTTTGTTGGGTGACATCCTGTCCTGCTCTCTCAGTTGACTCCATAACAGCTCTGTGCAACATGGCAATGTTGTCATGGAATGCTATCTAGCACTGTGACACGCTGCATATTTCCTCTTAGGGATCCTGACAGTGCACACAAAAGTTGAAGCAATTCCTGAAACTTGAGGGTCCATGTTTCAAACTGACTGAGGTTCCCTCCTTCATTTTGCTGTGTCATTAGTCGTGTATGTTATCAATGCCAGTTATTGCCTTGACATAGTAATAGTAGTGTCACAAAGGGATTTAGCTGGTAAAAGTAAGGTATGAAGGCACAGTTTGTGCATAAATATAATACTAGTTGATTTGCCAAATGATCACTGAGGTTGTGCCCAGGGATGTCATGGAACAAATGCTGCTATGCTTCTGCCTGATACCCAGTTGACTATATTTTCTTTTGTGTGTTTGTGCCTTGTTTAGGGTGAGCTTTCTGGCACAAACTGGAAGACTTGCTCTGAGGACATAAGGTTTGCCAGTTTTGCATTCAAAATTACTAGGCATTACTTACAAGAAGCTTCAAGAAGCTTAGATGAAAGCCAGCATCTTGAAGGTAAGGAATGCATATGGCAAGTCTTGTTTCTTGTATACCAATAAAAAAAAAAAGAGCCCATGTATAAAAATCTCTGTATAAAATTTTCTTCATGGTACTTGATAAAGCATTGAGTTAACGGATTGATTATGTGTATATTATACAGCATACATCATTCAGCAGCAGTGTGGCTCAAAAAGAGGCTAGCCACTTTCTCGTGATTTTCTTTCAGTCAAAATATAGGTCATGGTGCTGATATAAATTGATGTTGTGGCCGAAATATTGATCCAAGATGCAGGAAACTTGGTCAGCACATAAGGCAGCACCTGAACCAACATATGATTTTCAAGCACTTGATCTTTTCTTCGTGATTTTTTTGTCTTCAAGACCAGTTTCTCCCTGAAAACAAGGTCAAGAGCTGTGCCCTTTATGCCTGGCTTGTGGCAGAGGCTGAAAAGCACCTAACACATTCTTTAGCAGCGTACAGCTTTTAGCAGACCTTTCTCTGTGCTTCTGAGGGACTTCGTTGCTTACATTTCTGTAGGCTGCCTCAATCACATAATTCTACCAAACCGTTAGGTAGGGCCTTAACTGAGTGCCAGACCCATAATGTTGCTGTAGAATGTTTTTGCTGATGTAGTACTTGATTATTGTGTGTGCAACAGAATGCTGCCTGCTTCAACAGGTGAGCATGGTCTACTGTAATTTTTCATTGTGTGTGCAGAAGAAAAATTCCAGGAAGTTTTACTCAACTCACTGTATACTTTGTGAACGTAGAAGAAATGAAAATAGGCTGCAACTTTTCGGACATTTTTATGTATATAACATTAATTTCTTTGTTTTTTCTTGATAAACATCTCAGATGAACCAACCCCCTTTGCCCTAGAAGATATGATGACTTTAGGCAATGATTTCCCTCCTAGGGCTCATTACTTGGTTCGATGGTGAGCAACTTTTGAACTCACTTTTCATGCAATGTTTCTGACTTTGCCTTGTGCACTTCTTGCTTTTGTTTGTAATTTTTCTTCTAATACAGAAATTTCTTGACAAACATTTTAACAAATATGGAATCTAAGTAAAGCCTTTACCTTGTTGCATTTCACAGAAGTTGGTGGTGATGATGTGGCTGGTGCTGGGCAAATTGTTTTTCTTGACTGCTATTTTCAAGCTCTACAGTCTTGGTCACTAAGAGGCATAGGTTGGTAGTATAGGTAGACACTCACTCGCATTCATACACATGCCACTCAGACTCATCGGCATTTACTCAAACTTCGTATTTGTTTCAAATCACAAGTGCTGGGAATCACTCGTGTTTGTGCTCACTTCCACTTAAATTTTGCCTGCATCTGCTCATGTTCATACCCACATCCACTCGCGTTCAATGGCACTAACTTGTGCTTATACTCACTTCCACGTATCAGCACTCATGTTCATACCCACGTGCATTCGCATTCATCGTCTCTTATTAGCCTTCATACTCAGGGTGTAAGGACCGAGTGGTGGTTCGTCACGTTTGCGAGTGCGTGGCTCAACGGGACGGGCGACAAGAGAATACGCACGAATGAGTTTTGATCAACATTTATAGGGACAAGGTATGCTAAGGACGATGACGAAAAAAAACAAGCACGGAGATAAACACACATAAATTATTCTGAAAGTCTTAACCGCGGAATGTCCGTTCAAGGTAGCAAGAAAACGAAGTCTCACGACTCGTAGACGACGTTGCCTTGACGAGGGTCAGTCCACATGCGGCGACGAGTGTCGTTGAAGGCAAGCCCAGGCACGCAGGTGACACGTCCCGTGTGCTTCACAGCAGGAAGACAAGGCCTCCGTAAGGCCTCCCGTTTGATCACGGCCTTGCGCCGTCCCAGGTGGCGACGGTGTTCAGGAACTCGTGACGCCTGCCCGCCGACACAGCAGGAGCCGCGCCCTGTACCGGTAGCCTCAGGCAGGTAGCTCGGCTCCCCAGGTCTCACCGAGAACAGGCAGGAGGAGCTCCCCAGACAGCGCCCTGGTCCGGCACGTCCTCGCTGGTGCCACCGCCAACGCCCGAAACACCAGGAAAGCACCAGTCCTCGCTGAGCACGGCCACGACAACTTCTCGGACAGCGCCCTGGTCCGGCGTGTCCTTCGGCTTGCTTCGCTCAGCCCTCTGCGCGTTCCACACGCGCCTCTCTTCTTTCTCGTCTTCTTGTTTTTTTTTTTTTTTTCTCATGCCGCCGCCGCGCGTGCCACCTGCCCCTGGCTCGCCTTCATGTCGCCGTCGTCCTCATTCTCACAAGTCCGCACAAACATCTCAAAATTCACAAACGTCTAAATTTCTTTCACAAATTCCCTTCATTCACTACACAGGGTGTAGACAATCGCAGTTCAACAATCATTTCAGTGAGTCCCACTGAACTGGAGCTTGTGCGACTCTGAGTGAGTTTAAGTGCATCTTAATCAAATGTGATTCCATATTAAGCTAACTCGCAATTAAGTGAAGCATTGTGGAAAGTAACCATGCCTTTTTAATCAAAATGTAGGAATAATAAGGACAAGGGAAATGAAATGTTAAGAAAAGGAACATTGCCACTGGTGGGAGCTGAGCCTATGACCTTAGCATGATGACTGTAATGCTTTGCAAATTCATTGGTGCCTACTGGAAACAGTGAACCTGACTGAGTGCATTGCAGTAGGGCTCATATCTAATAAATCAGATGTTACTAGTGCAAGCAGCCAGGACAGATAGCAGGTTGCATAAGTCTGTTTCTGTGAATGAAATATGAACTTCACCTTCAGGTCTATAGATTCGATGTTTTGTGTGCAGGACATTCGTTATACCTGTGTCCAGGTTTTTCTGTGGCATAGTATAGGTCAGCATACTCAATTATAAGTACTGACATTCACTTAACAGGCATCAATGTGAATGTGTTATACAAAAGGTGTGATAGACAAAAGTGGAAACTCAAATCTGCTTGTGAGTGTATGCACCTGAGTGTGGACATGATTTTTTATTGGAGTATACACATGAATATGAGTAAGGCTGGATGCTGTTGAGTGTGAGTAGGTGTAAGTACGAGTGTGAGTGCCACTGTAAGTGTGAGTACAGCTAAAATAATGTTAATAGGGCCACCGAATATCAGGGGATGGGAGTGTGAATATGAGGTTCAGTGGGTGTGTAAACAAGAACACACATTTTATGAATGTGGATGCACATGAATGTGAGTAAGTGGTGGTGCAGTGCTAATGGGTGTTAGTGTAATGTGAGCATGTGTGTGGGCCACAAGGTACTAACTCAAGGACTGCTTCTGCCTGTCTTAGACCTACTTGTTACGCAGGATACTTGTTACTCTGGGTGAATAAGCAGGGGGCGGAAACTCCCTATACCACCCATGGGCATAGGTCAGCAAACTCACTCATGAGTCGACTCACTCAGACTCAGATCGAGCCATGAGTCTGAGTGAGTCTGGGTAAGTAATATTTTGGTGAGTTTGAGTCCGAGTGAATTTGGTTGAGACAAATTTTTGTGAGTCTGAGTCCGAGTGAGTCCGGTTGAGGAAAATTTTGTTGAGTCTGAGTTCGAGTGAGCCCTAAACACATAATATATTTCTTGAGTGAGTCTGAGTGAACTCCAAATTTTTTTCCCGACCTATGGTGATAACTACTCAACTTCACCATTACTATTAGCCTTATGACAGCTCACGTTGATACTCTCTTCTACTCACACTTACTTCAATGCATTAGCATTCATACGCCAGCTCAATATTTATTGATCAGAGGCATGCCTTGACCCCCCCCCCCCTGCAAAATTTTTCAAAGGATGTTCTTTTTCAATAATATTTCAATAAAAATGTCGTTACTGGATTGCAATCACTGATGACTCGTATGTGAAGGTAAGAGATCAAAATGCGTATCGTGAGCGCCGATTATGTGAGATATTGGCGTTGACATACTGATTAAACGTTAACGGACTCATGAGTCGACTCACTCAGACTCAGATCGAGCCGTGAGTCTGAGTCTAAGTGAGTCCGAGTGAGTCCGAGTGAGTAATATTTAGATGAGTGTGAGTTCTAGTGAGTCCGGGCAAGCAAAATTTTAGTGAGTCTGAGCCTGAGTGAGTCCTATTAAGGAAAACTTTGGTGAGTCTGTGTCCCAGTGAATCCTAAGGGCAAAATATATTCCATGGGTGAGTCTGAGTGAGCTCGACATGTTTTGCCGACCTATGCCCATGGGACACGCTCACGCATGCCTATATGCTGCGGCAGTGCCGCTTCCACCACTAGCGGCTGCCGGGTATCCAACTAGAAATAATTCACAAACAAAACATTTGTTTCATGACGTCACTGGTCAGGTCAGCAAATAGAGGAAAAGGGCGCGAAACCGAAAGGAGGAGGGTTGCGGCGGAAGCTCTCCTTTCCCATTTCGCATGCAAGCGGAATGTGTTCGTGCTCTCTTGCAGGTCCGCTGGCCGCTCGGGCGATGTGGCCATTCGTTAATTTAGTTAACCATTTTTTAAATCTTGTTCGTGTGTTGTGAGGTTGACACACTAAAGCTGACTGATTTTTTAAGACAAAACTCAATCAACACAAGTAAAATTTAAATTTTTTTTTTGTTAATCACACGTTTTGTAGTAAAAAACAGAGACATACACGTGGTGCTAAAGTGTCAATCTGCAAAAGCAGCTTTAATTCACAACTGAAATATATGCGCATAATGAGCAAACATTGAACCCAGAATATCCGAACCAATGCGAAAATTATTAAGAATCACAAGCAGGCCGCGTCATATTTGACTCAGTGACGTCTGTTATGACGGTGCACATGTTTTTCTTACAGAACTTGAGTACCAAACAAGACAGAAGTTCAGGGGAAGATGAAGGCGTGAAGCGATGAATAGGGAATGCTGCTGGAGACAATGTTTCAGCAAGTTGACTTGTTTTCGTCAGGGCAGCAGCATTGCCTTCACGAAAAAAAGTCCACTTGTCAAAACGTTGGCTCCAGCGACATTCCCTGTTGAACGATTTCTCAAAGCATCAGGGAGTCCATTACATGCATTTCAGTGACAGTATTAGAAGTAAAAGCCCTCAAAGTTTCAAACTGTCTACATGCATTTCCATGAACAGGAAGGAGCCTATGATTGCTTCACATCATTTGAACTACATGCCAAAAGTAAGAAATGAACAATTTGTGTAGCCAAAGCAGTACGCACTCAAGCCTTTCATTAAATGTATTTCACCGGTAGCAGGTAGGCTGTCGTCATGACAAATTAGTCTAGCGACACTGCCATTATATCATTCCAATCAGGCTTGCAGAGGACGGGGTTTACACATATACTCAAGCAAAAAGAATACCTGCTCAAATAATGGACTCAAATGCTTGTGCTCACCCGTTGTCACTAGGACTCCTGAAAAACCTTCGCGGAACTGGAAATCCTTGGGTTAACACACTACAGAGCCGCACAAAACATGTGATGTCCCGATTTAGCGATCTTCGTCTATTGCCATGGTTGGCCTGCTCGACGTGGCTCACTGCGGCTTCTGTTCGCTGCACGCCACATCAAATGTCTTATCTTTACCATATTGATACTTTGCACGCCAACCGAGCGAGATAACCAAGCGCGATCCAACTTTTGATATTGCTGAGCGAGTGGCAAGGGTGAGTGGAGGCAGGTGCTACGAACCCAAGACAACCAGTTCCCGTGCTTTGCCCGATTTAAAATTCACAAAATAACAAGTAAAAAAGACAAACAAACAAAACAAGAGTTCTTTACAGTTCAATCAAATTTATTTATTAGTAAAAACTCGTGAAAGACAATAAATGCGAACATCCACATCAACCTCACTTCGTTCAACCAGATAGATCTTAGGATGCCCAGCAACTGCTACAAGCGCGCATGTTCCTTGAAAGCGAAACTTGCGCTCAGTTTCCGGGGCCTGGAATAAGCTCCTGTGAGTTCAGGGACTGAGTGTGAGTAATATATTTGAAGTCAGTCTGAGTGTGTGTACAGTCTGAGTGAGTTCAGAAGTACTATTGGGGAGGATTTCATTCTATCTTCTGGCTGTGCTGCACAGATATAATAGCCTTATACTGCGGCCATGAAAGGTGAATGTGCACTCTGAAAGCCTGAGGCGTGCGCTCGTCCTAATTTTCTTCACTATGCCTCGCCATTTTCCTCATTGGTGCTCTCTTTACATATCTGCTGATCCAGGGCAAAAGTTTTATTTGAAGAACATAAGAGCAGTTGCTCAAGGGCTTGACTTGAAGGCAAATCAAATCTGATATAAAATGAGTACAATCACTGTATGGCAATACAAAGAGGAGAAACCATATAAATTACATAACTATGTGCTAGGTAACATACTTTTTGAATCAATTGCCTTACAGTCTGAAGCATAAAAGCATCTTTAAAACATGAAATAATCAATACAGGCAAACTCAGTCAATAAAATTCCAAGTTTTGCAAACATTTGTGCACCACAGTATTTTTGCATATACCTAACCTCAGCATTCTGCAAGGGACAACGAATATGTAGTCAGGTGTTTGTTGAAATAATAAACTGATATGATTCTTTCAGTTATGGATATAATTATAGGGTGGTTATTAAGGAGTCCGTTGATTTGGTAGTTATTTTTCGAACACATATTATTTGTGCATATTTTCTCCATAAGGTGCTTGCTGCATCATAGATGTTGGCTGGGCTGCTATTGAAGGTAACTAAAAATGAATGTGTCTGACTTGGTTTTCAGGTTTTGAAGAGCGTAAACTACAATTTTTTTTTTGTGTAAAATTTGATACTTAACATTGGGTTTTATTTGAAAAAAGGAGCACTATAGCTCCTTCTTTAAGAGTGTATTTTCAAATCATTTTTTTTAATGATAAACTAAAAAAGGCAGGATAAGTTTTTTTTTGTTAGGTAGTTGTTGAGGTCAGGAAAATTGAGAGTGTGCATGTGATTTTGAGTGAATCTAAGTGTTTTAAAATGGTTTCAAATGGTCAAAAGACACAGAATAAACAGCTTAGCTAATCTAAATCAATGTTTTCAGATACGAATGGGTGGGTTACATTACAAATTGTGCATAATAGTTGTTTGGAGAGCAAAGGTGTGTAGTACAGAGATTTGTACACCTTGTTCTCGTAGACACACCTAGGGTAAGATGTGTACGTTACTGTACTAATAATAGTGAAAAGATGGTAAACGTGCTGCATCAAATTACAAATATTTCTTCTAGGTTTGGCTTGCGAGACTTTTTAGTTATAGCACCAAGCAGTGAAGAGGAAGCTATCTCAAGTGAAGATAGAACGAAACTTCTTGTCAGCTCTGTTTCTGTAGCTTTAAACAACTCAAAGTGGTAAGTTCTTTGATTTCTTACCTTTGCTTTGATTTTTATTGTCATCCAGTGCACTTTACTTTCTATAATGGAATGATGAGCAAAGCAGTATGCAAGAAAATTTTACGCTGTAGCATTGATTATGATTAAACATTATTGACTTTTTCTGGCATGCTGGCATTGTTGCAAGGGCTTCCTCAGTTCCAGGGGTAGTATTGTCCTAGTGGCCTGCAGCTTGGCTAGGTAAGTCAGCAGAAAAGCTTTGAGCAATTGGGGAAAGCATTGAACAGCAACAACAAGGAAACATTTCTTTGCATTGTTATTTAAGATGTTTTCAGCTCCAAAAGCTGCTCATAAACAAAAAGTGAAGTAGACAGCTCTTCCATGAACGAGCTTCCCAGGAACACTGGGGCTGAGAAAAAGGGAAAATTGTCAGCTGAAGTGGGTGCAGTTGATGCTTGGTTGTCATTTATAGGCCTCCAGGAGTATAGTAATTGAACTGATGCCTTCCTGTGTCGAACTTTGCTTGCTTTCCCACATGCAGTGCGTGTCAGAGAAGAGCATTTCATACGGGTCAGAAGCTCACACACAAGTGACCGCTTGTGTGAATGCCTTTCTTCATATTTGCCACTGGAGACATGGAGCTGTCAGTGCTTTAAAGTGTGCAAAAGGTCTTTGTTGTCTTTTGTGTGGATTGAAGCACTCAATATCATTTTTGGCTTCGTGACACAAGCCTTTGTCCTGCAGACATGACCTGCAACAACAGGTTTTGGGTTGAAATGTTCACCTGGTAGATCCTTCTTATAACAAAATTCCTTTACTTGGTTTATCACTTATTTTAAAAAGCCTTCTATTCAGCCACTATTGCAAATTTTTCTTTTACAGTCATACCTGGAAATATTGGATCTGAAGGCGATCACAAAAGAGTTCTATATGTAGGTAATTTGATATGTAAAATACTTTATATATCGAAAATATATTGAAGGGGATATTACAACTGTTTGATATACACAATAATTCGTTATAGTATGTGGGTTCGATATATGCAGGTTCGACTCTAGTACACTGGTAGGTGTAAGGTTGTGTCTAAGGAACATTCTAAATAAATTTTAAAATTGGTACATTATTAGAGAAGATCGGAGAAATAGAATTATTTTCTTGGGGCCATGCCACCAGAGCCTATAATAATAATAATATCTGGGGTTTAACATCCCAAAATCACAATATGATTATAAGGGACAATGTATGAAGGACAATGTATGAACTCTTAACTGACATTGTTGTGGTCGTGTGAATCATGAATGCACGCTGTGCAACGTGGCTTGCGACAAGGACGGCACCACGAATGAACGGAATGTCTTGGACGATGTCAGTATGTTGCACGCTACTACTTTCCGAAACCTGCCCCTATCTAAGTACGTAATAATAATAATAATATCTCGGGTTTAACGTCCCAAAACCACGATATGATTATGAGGGACGCCGTTGTGGAGGGCTCCGGAAATTTCGACCACCTGGGGTTCTTTAACGTGCACCTAAATCTAGGTACATGGGCCTCAAACATTTTCGCCTCCGTCGAAAATGCAGCCGCAGTGGCTGGGATTCGATCCCGCGACCTACGGGTCGGCACTCGAGCACCATAACCACTAGACCACCGTGGCGGACGCCACCAGAGCCAATTCTCACTGTCAACAAATTCACTCTTGCTCTTTGCCTTGACTAGCATCCACAAGCGGTATTCTTTTTCTGCCTTCACCCATGTACTTGAGCCCCGCCATGGTGGTCTTGTGGTTATGGCGCTCGACTGCTGACCCGAAGGTCGCAGGCTCGAATCCCAGCTGCGGCGGCTGCATTTTCGATGGCGGCGAAAATGTTCGAGGCCCGTGTACTTAGATTTAGGTGCACGTTGAAAAACTCCAGGTGATCGAAATTTCCGGAGCCCTTCACTACAGCGTCTCTCATAATCATATCGGGGTTTTGGGACGTTAAACCCCAGATATTATTATTATTACCCATTCACTTGAGCCACGTCACGTTCACGCTACAAGTACCGTCTCATTTTTTTTTCTCTTTCAACTTTGCTTCGCAGCACATTTCGAGGGGTGGCATTGTGTGTTCCAGATTGGATGATTAACTTGACCCTTTCAGACGCCACCAACTGTCTGTAAATACGTCAAATCTATACATCATTGTTTCAAGGCACTTGGTATGCTATTGCAAAAAAAAAGAAAAAAAAGAAAGAAAGAAAGAAAACTCAGGGCCTTTTGGCAGAGCACATGGGATAGGCACACACAAAATAAACTGCACATTATCAAGCCACAACTAGGTAATTGGCCGCCAGTATCAAAGTCACACTGCACAGAAGTAACACTTACAAGGCTACAAATAGGACACACCTACAGCACACACTCATACCTCTTTTCTGGTGGCGATCCACCTTTGTGTGAGAGATGTGGTGAAACACTTACCGTGCTTCACATTTTAATTGAGTGCAAAGGACTAGACACGCTCAGAAAAATATATTTTCCATTACCCTACCGACAACAAAATACCATTACACCCATCAATGTTCATCGGTAGGGAACCTGTTTTTAAACATCAGTCATTGTTTGTGTTTTGGAAAAGGTTCACAACTTTCATGTCATATATACCAGGGCAATCCGTAACACGACCTCTGAAAAGAGGTTGTTCCTGCGGTAGCTGAATTAAAGAAAGCACCTGCCTCCCTTCCTTTGGCCTCAAAAGCCTGAGGAGGCATTCATGCTATTTCCCCATCTCTCACTTGTACATACCATGCTCACTTGTAATTCACTCCACACCCATAGATTGCATCACGTATCACTGCCATAATTTATACTCTATACACACCTTTTATGCTTCTTTATAGCGCGTGATTTTAGGCTTCTATACAGCCATAAATACACCCTGTCATCGAAATCATTGGTCATCGCTAACACTTCATCAAAGACATGGCGCTCTTTGGCCACCCATGGCCCTTGTGCCACAAAACTCCACGAATCATCATCATCATCAAAAAATAAAAATATGTATATCATACGTTAATTTATGTGTGGTATTGTAATTGCTCATAATTAAATTGTAATTAATTATCTCTCTATTCTGAAGTAATTCATGCTCTGTTTTTGCATAAATAGAAAGAAATATCAGGCTAGAAATATGGTGCAGATTCTTTTCCAGTTATGTCCATGCTGAGCAAAGAAAAATTATACTTTTGTCGTGGCTCGCAGGAAGCGGCACATCGAATGACTCCTCGAGCATAGTAGTGCCTTCAGCAAAGGGATCATATGCAACAGTACACTGCAAAATGCAGTTAAATTAAGAAAAATTTATTATGCAGGGAGCTCAGTTCATCCGAAGCTCAAAGTATCTTGCTCTTTCTTAGCCCCTAGTCGATACAAATAACAAAAACAAGTGGTGTACACACTTGTATAGTCATACTGTGTGGTCAGTGACTATTGATGCAGTGCATTTTACAATTGAAAAAAAAAGGTTAATATGTTATGTTAAGTCGGAGTAAACTTTTTTTTTTCAAACATGAATTCACCTGGCTCTTGGAACATTAGTGCATTTTGCATGGGACATTTGCGTGTGTGATCTTGACTCTTGCTCGTAGTGTGCCTTTCTCGAGAAGAAGGGTGTGCAGTTTTTTGTGTGGAAAACCACGGTGGCTTGTGGCCATTATATGCTGCTTCTTAGTAAGAGGTCACGGGGACAAATTACAGCTAGAGAAGCTGTATTTAGATGGATGTGGAATTGCAATGAAATTGTCTAAGTGGGGTTTAGATAGACATTAAAGAATTGCAGCTGGTCCATATCATTCTGGAGCATCCTTCCCCTCCCCATTATTGCCTTTCTCATAGCCTCTGAGTTGCTCTGGGTTGTTATAACCCACAATTTAAGATTTGCATTGATCTTTTCTTTTTAAGGTACAGTAGACTCCGCTAGGTACACTCATTCATAAAGAAAGCCTTAGCACTGAAGGAATGGAAAAAAGTTTTTTTTTTTTAATAAAATGTTGAAGAATAACGAAGGGGCCTAGGCTTGCTTAGTGCAGTATTCAAGGATCACTTGTGCTAGCTGCATAGGTTGGGAAACTTGCTCATTAGTCGACTCACTTATAGTCACTTCGACTCAGATCGAGCCATGATTCTTAGTCTGAGGGAGCCCGGCTGAGTAATATTTTGATGAGATTGAGTCTGAGTGAGTCTGGTCAAAAAAAATTTTGGTGAGTGAGTCCACGTGAGCCTTAAAGGCCAACTCCGGCGATTTTTTGGCCATGTCAAAGTAATGGTGCTATTATGTTCCTGAGACGCTCCTGTTACGGGCCCGATAACAGAAATACTCGACAAATTGGAGAATAATTTTAAATAAGCAAAAAAGCGCAACACCGAAACCGAAACCCAACCAAGTGTACTGTCTACGTATGACGTAGATGTTGTTACGAACGAACCGGAAGTCGTGCAAGGCATGCCGGTCACGCCGGCGCGGAGTATGAAAACTGTGACAGTCGGGACGACCAGCGAAGCGCCGGCCAAACCAACGCTGTCTGTCGCCTTGTGCACAGCAGACGCTCGCTGTAGCGTCCGAAGCGCCGAAGTTAGCGGTACCCTCGGCTGTGTCACTTCCGCCGCCTTCCCAATACTGACGTCACAGACGCAATGTTGCCAGTAATTGTGGGAAGCCAGGAGGGCATTTGCAGACAATCTTTAAAATTCATTTGCAAACAATCTGCGCATGTCTCAAGCCCGTAATTTGGCATAAATGACGGAAACGTGCAAAGGAATGTACCCAGCGAATTTCATTGAGATCCATCGACCTCGAAAAATCGCCAGAGTTGGCCTTTAAGCACAAAATATATTTCTTAAGTGAGTCTGAGTGAGCTCCACATTTTTTTCTAGCCTATGGCTGGCTGTGAAAATAATCAAACAGTAGCTGCTCACTTTTGTACATAGTGAAATGTTCGTTCACTTTAGACTATTGGTTGCTGTGTAGCAATCACAGCCACTGAAATACTAAAGATGCTCTTTCTTCAGTTGTTTAGTTGGTGTATGTACTGTGGCATATCCCTAGGGATTGCAGCAGTCAGTAGAGCAGTGTTTTGAGTGAACGGTTGGCAGTCCACTGCCAGCTTTTGTGCAGGTCCACCACCCTCAAGAGCGCCTGTGCTTTGGCGTATGTGTTGGGGGTGGACTGACAACACACTTTGAGATGGTGCATCTTAACCATGTCCCAAAGCCCTGCAGCAATGTGTCTGGCCTCTTGTCGCTCTTCAAAGGAAAGCTGGTAGGATGCACATAAATATAAAACATTGCATTGTGTTTGTGGTGGGATAAGTAGTAGAAAACATAACTAGTAAACAGAATATTGTGCCATCTCTGCCTCTTTCATGCAGTTAGAAGTGACACTGATTGCAGAAAGTGCAGCGAGGTGAAGCAAAAGGCGACGCAATAGGTAGTGCCTAATGGATATTCTAATCTACCTTGATGGTGAATGGTACATTAATTTGTATCTAGATGATGTATCAATAAGAACGTAATTAGCTTTTGTCTGTGAGGGTAATTTGTATTTAGTCAGAATGTACGCTTTTGTAATGTTGATACTATTTCACGTTTTCTGCCATGGGTGAATTTAAATTACTTACAAGCACCAACTAAAATGCGGAACATGCTTAAACAAACTTTTGCAGGTGAAGCTACAAGTCATAGTGAAATTGAGTAGTTAAACTCTTACTAGAGTGACACATCTGTGGAGTAGGATTGACCATTTCTCTGCTGGCGATGGTTATAGTCATAAGATGCTTAGAAGAGGTATTGAAATAACTAGATTAGGAAGAATTAGGAATGAAGATTAATAAAGAATATCTCAGCAGCTTACGGTTTGCGGGTGACATTGTGCTCTTCAGCAGTACTGGCGACAAATTGCAACAAGTAATTGAGGGCCATAACAGGGAACCTGGGCCTGGGCTAGAGTATGTGTATCAGTTTAGTTACTAAGAGGGGGCCTACTCATAAAATGGAAATTCACTGAAGAATAAGGATGGGCTGGCGCTATGGCAGGCATTTACAAATCATGACCGGCAGCTTACCGCTATCCTTAAAGTGAAAAGTGTAGTCATTGCATATTTTGAGTACTGGCATACGGGGCTTGAACTTCAAAGATAATTAAGAAACTCAAGGAGAAGTTAAGGACTACACAGCATGCAATGAAACGGAAAATGATAGGCATAACAGACAGGAAGATAGCAATGTGGGTCAGAGAACAAAGGGGGTGGACAATATTTTAGTTGACATTAAGAGAAAAAAAAATGCAGCTGGGCAGTCCATGTAATGCATAGGACAGATAACTGGCAGACAATGAAAGCAATGGAATGGGTACCAAAGGCTAGCAAGGTCAGCCAAGGTTGACAGATGGTTAGGTGGGGTGGTGAAATTAAGAAACTCACAGGCGTAAAATGGAATCGACTTGTGCAAAACAGGTGTATTGGAGGTCATTTGTCCATGGTGGTCACAGTTTTCCACCTTGGTCTCTCATTTCTCCTTATGGCTGTCTCCTCCGACGCCTGCACGGGGAACATGGTTGGCTCAATTCTTGCTGCACGTAAATGAAACACGTTCCAAAAGGAAATACTTTGACGACTTCCGTTCAGAAGACAGCTCTGCAGAGTTTTACTTGTAAACAGGTAGTGATGTTTTCTTCTCTGAGCACATGGACAATGAGTGCTGTGTAGAGAAGCCTTCTACAATCTCTAATTCATGTAGTTTGTAGGTGTCATGTGGCTGTGATCTTTGCAGCTGCTGCCACGTGATGTGCTCTGGCAAAAAGAGTGTTCCATACTCGCCGTCTTGGCTACGAGCGGCGCTGGCTAACATTCCCAGGGATTACTTGTACAGAGATACCCAAATAAGTGGACGGGAAAGCACCTTCCATAATAGCTCAATTGGTAGAGCATTGGACTTGTAATTCAGAGAGTGTGGGTTCGGATCCCACCGACCGAAAGGGTGATTTTTGTTCACCTTAATTAATTTCCGTTTACTTCATTTACTTCACAATTACTATGCTACAGTTAAAGACAACAGTTAACATCCCCTACGCTTTCCCAAGCCTTATGGTATGTTGAATTCATTTGGTTGTGTCTCACACACTTACACGGCACGCACACAGATGCGTGCACTCACTCACCTACTCTTGCACATACCATTGGAGGGAGTGCTAAAGGGCATGATCATATCGTTACAAAAGTATACAGTGTGAATGATTAACATCTTTTGTCTATAAAGCATGCAAATTAACTGATAACTGATATTACCCAGCCATCTATTAGTAAAGCAGCATACTTGTTGATGGTGAGGCATCTAAGGTTATTTCCAGGAACTTTCGGATCACCTTTTTGATCACTATGTCTAATGTGACATAACAGAACCTAACCTAAGGTAGCATATGCTTATAGTGCACATGGGGAAGATGTTTATATGTTTCGCAGGAAAGCTGTTTAAATAAGTTGCCCTCAAGTTACACATTTTTTCTCTATTTTTTTGCAGTCGTATGCCTCGCAACAAAGTCCAGCACCCATTCAGCTAACCATACGGTTTACCTACATGCTTCAAGATTGGTCCCCGGCTTCATGGCCACAGCTTCCACATGGTATGTCTATCCTTGCCTAGAAGGAAAGTGATCCTGGCCACGACGGCCACATTTCAGTGGTGGCGAAATGCCAGAGGCTCGTGTACTCAGATTTAGGTGCACGTTAAAGAGCCCTAGGTGCTTGAAGTTTCCGCAGCCCTAAACTGCGATGTGCCTCATAATCATATTGTGGTTTTGGCACGTATAACCCTAGAAATATTAATTATTAGAGAGAGAGATAGAGCGAGCGGTGGGGGGACACTATATTCAGGGCTAGCATAATACGATGAAGTTGACAGGATCATTGGGATCCTTAGCTTATATGGCTAGTTTTGTATCCGTAACACCAAAGCCAGCACAGTTTGTGGACCGAAGCAAAAGGTGAAAATAAATGGTCAATCCTACAAGCGTGCTCTAATGTGATGTTTTAAATGATGGTACAACATGATGGTACAATGCTCAATTCAGTAGAGCAGTTATTTCTCTGGTTCCATGCTTATACAAGAAAAAGTGGGAAAAAAAGGGACAAAGACAAGCACTTGTCTGGGTCCCCCTTTTTCGCGTTTTTCTCATTCATACTCCGTTTCATACATCAGGTGCAACGCTGTGGAGGCTAGTGAGACTTCTTGCAGTAGATACATTCACACCAAGAAATGGATCAATGATTTTACAAATCGTAACGCGGTTGGTCTGGTTTTTAGGCTAAGTAATAAAGGAAGATACTTCGTGCCTTAGAAACAAACACACCTAGTTATACGGTTGTCAATACATTGTTCTGGATCGCTTAGTGTCTCTTTGTTTTTGTTTTTTGGTGTTTGATTTGCAGTACGTCGCAGCACCTCACGCACACGTTCTTGCTCGGCTCACACGAGCGTTTACAACGACGAAAGCCAAGTGCGAGACGCGTGGACTAACACGTTTTTCTGATGACTAAACTTGCATAGCTTCCACAGCGTTGCACCTGATGTATAAAACGGAGTATAAGTATGCAATACCAACTAGCTGTATCTGCCACCCTCCCATGATTAGTTGGCTGGTGTTAACAGAGACATTATGAAACCTTAAGATATCTGCTACATAATTGGGATGAGCATTAACCAATTTAGAAATTTAGCAGACTGTGTGACCAGTTTAAGAAGTGTGATATTTATTGTCACATCTGTCTGGAAAGATTACTTTCCATCACTTTGCAAGTTAATCAAGCCAATTTGTACTGATGATGTTCTGCTTCTGAGGACGAGGTTATGAATTGCATTCCTGGCTGCAGTGCCTGCATTTCATCAGAGGTGATATGCAAGAATGCTTATTTGCTTATATTTTGGTGCCTGCTAACAAACATCAGTTGGTAAAAATTAATTTGGAGCCCTCCGCTCTTATAGTACTAGTGCTTCCTAAGATGTCTAATGCCATGAATCAACAGTAGAGTTAATTTGGCATGGTTACATTCTTCATTCAAGGTGCAGATTATGGAGGGTTTGGATGTACATAATTCATGCAGCTGTTGAAACCTTATTGGCTGTAAGTAGGAATGAAGAATCTACAAACATGTAATTTTTTTTTCACAGCAATTGTCCTGCGGAGTGTATAATAGGGTCTACATCATGCAAACTAGACTTCCAGCTGGTTCTCATGTTTTGTGTCTATTCACTAGTCTATTTTAAGTTCAAGCTGTTGATCATGCATTGAACTTCAGAACTTTCCGGACATAGGAGTAGTGTTGGATTGATGCTTTTGTGTCATATGCAAGAAAGATGCTTTTAGTACTCTATCAGGCCACTGGCCTTAAAGGGTCAGTAAACAGGCTCCGACTTTATTACACCTCCCAAACAAGCTCGCCAATTTGAGCAGGAGGCCGTGATGATGACATTGTATGAATATTACAGCACCGTGCAGACACTCCACTTTGAAAAACAATTCCTGTGCCTCTCTCCAGCACCTGTCCCGTCCTCTTCGCCCATGAAGTGATGTAAAGTTGCCCACTGGCAACTTTACCTGGCATTGACTTCATCACTTGGTACCCTGCACTACAAAACAGTGCCTTGACCCAGCGGTGATGCGGTTTTGGCTGCACAGTTGTTACATGTGTTGCATATTTGCTTACCTTGCCAGTGCCTCGTACTTCTCGCCCCGTGCTTCCTCACCGCGTCGCTCTGGCATGAGCGACTTGTGGAGCAAACGTGGCTCGATCGTTGACTGTGCACCAGTGACGTAATTGCTTACTTCGTGTTACGTTGCCAAAGTGGGCGTAGTCACAATAACGGGCTATGCCTACCCCTCTTCGTGGCAGAGATGCATGGAAAGGCCGAACAAGAAACCGAAACCAGGCAGGAAGTGGGTTGTTCTATACTCTGTAGCTTCCTTATTACAGCACTTATTACAGCAAAATTCTTGCGGCAGCATGTTCACATTGTACAAGTGTGCAGTTATTTCTTCACCACAAATTTTGGACCATGGGGTCGTTTACTGGCCCTTTAAAGGACCCCTAAATCACTTCTGACATTTCAAACACTTAAAAAAAACACGCACACATTCATTTTGTACAGACTACTGCAAGGATCATCTTTGGAGATTACGGCAGTATTATGTACCGTGGGGAAACCAATAATGTTTATAAATAATCACATGACCCTCTCTGGACGTTTTCAATCTTTTCTTTTCATCATGATGTCGGCAGGGTTCTGCGCATGACATCACTAGGGTAAAAGCTTTCCAGTGGTTCGTTGACCTGGAGCTAATGCAC
Source organism: Rhipicephalus sanguineus (assembly GCF_013339695.2). NCBI lineage: Eukaryota > Metazoa > Arthropoda > Arachnida > Ixodida > Ixodidae > Rhipicephalus > Rhipicephalus sanguineus. Next base: position 268,089,452 of record NC_051176.1, read on the forward strand.
CAACATAATGAGGGCTGTCTGTATCTTTTTAGAAGAAAGGAAGGCTCACTTGTGTGTTACTCATCCATGCATACAGCTTTCATTGAGTCAGCATCCTGGAGAGGACCACTAGAAAATTAGAGGAACCTTTTTTTTGGTGTGTTGATGACAACACATAGCTTTTGCTGCACAGTGTGGACTTAGTGATGTGGAGGTGAGGGTAACCATGTTGAGCGAGAAACTATATCAGATGCACATTTGTTCATCACATGACCCTAACTTTGCCATCACAATATCGTTTTGAAGAGTTATTTTGAGTGTAGGTTCATTATATGTGGGTGTACAGCTACCACTACGTGACAGGTTTTTAAGGTCAGAGTGGTTTAAGGAACCCTTATAGGAAGCTTTACCTCTGGAGCTCCTATCTACTAAGTACATAAAATTGGACCAATCATTTTGCTTGGCATCCACTGCACCAGGTTTCATGAGTTTTGTTGGTTAAAAAAAAATAATTATTTGGGTACTTCAGCAAACAGATTTTTCATTTGGACTGTCACAAGTGTACTTGAAGGGTGCACAGATTAAACTCAAGTTCCAAGTTTTGAACTTGAGTTTTTTCACCATAATCTTCACGTGTTGAGACATATAAAGTAGAGCTGTGCGAATAGCAAAATTTTGGCTGCGTAGCGAATTCGAATATAGAAGTGTGAGTGCGAATCGAATCGAATATTTTTCGAATATTTCTCGAATATTTCTAGAATATTTTTCGAATACTTCGAAGCGAAATTGCGGAGGAAAAAGTTAGAGAGGATTCCGCAGCATATTCTTATGAGAGCAACATGAAAGTGTTTCTTTTCGCTAGGTTGATGAAGCACTGGCGGGGTGGTGTTTCATAGTTGTCTTATCAAGAATGAGGCAATGCAGAGGCCGAATTCTATTTATGTACATGATTTGGTGCAACCAAAGTGTTGCCGACAACACCTTACACATGATAGGCAAGGATGCCATTTCCTCAGCCTCTCTTCCTTTCTCAACTTCTGTGGAAGCCCAAATGATGTGGCGGACAAGGGTGTGCTCCCTTCAAGTCTGGAGTTCCAAATCTGCCTCGTAGATGTCGATATACAAGAACATCTGAAATTTTGGATGCTAAAAAGTTTCGACTTCCGATTTTTCGGACTTCCTGCCCAAATTTCATATCCAAAATAGCATTAATTGAGCCCCCACCTCTGCCACATCTTTCATCTCCATGTTGGAACCATCGTTTTCTTGAGTTAGTACATGTGCGACTGTAACGGAGCTTGAAAGGCAGCTTTGCCGCAATACCGGGTTGTGATGAGGTGAAGCATATTGAAAATCTAGGGACCACTTCCAATGGGCCGTTGACTGTGTCTTGACAAAGTTCGACCGTAACGGAGCTTGAAAGGCAGCTTTGCCGCAATACCGGGGTGTAATGAGGTGAAGCATATTGAAAATTTAGGAACCACTTCCAATCGGCTGTTGACTGTCTCTTTGCAAAGTTAGACCGTAACAGAGCTTGAAAGGCAGCTTTGCCGCAATACGGGAGTGTAATGAGGTGAAGCATATTAAAAATCTGAAGGGGTCACTTTCAAATGGACTTTGACTGTATTTGTTTTTGGGAAGTTCGAATAGTAAAATTCCAGTGCGAATCGAATCGAATAACAAACACTATTCGAAAAATATTCGAAATTTCGAATATTCGCACACCCCTAATATAAAGCAGACGAAATTGGCATATTTCACACTCTTGTCAAACATAGCACTGATTTGTGAGTAAAAACGTTTTGTAAAAAAAGTATTATGTTGTAAATAAAAATTCTGCTCCTTGTAGTTGCTAGCATTTTGCTTGCTCACTTAATGTAGCCAATGTAATTTAAATTGGCTCAGCAGTTGGTCTCGTTAAAGTATTTCTGGGTTTGCTGTACTTGGAAAATTGGTGTTGGCCCTTAGCTAAACCTTCCTCTTAACCACAAATTGCCATTCACCTTGCTTTTTGTTTGGTTTTGTACATTATATGCATGTTTTATGTGCAGTTTATTACACCTTTGCATAAAGCAGTGTACCATATATATGGCCATTCAAACTTCTCAAGCATTCATTAAAGAGTGTCTCTCTTACCAAGACTGACTGTGGTCTAGTCAGTAAAATCATTGAGTGCAATCAAGTACTGTATAGTATAAGTCATTTAAAGGCCAACTCCGGTGATTTTTCGAGGTCGATGGAGCTCAATGAAGTTCGCTGGGTACGTTCCTTTGCATGTTTCCGTCATTTATGCCAAATTACAGGCTTGAGACATGCGCAGATTGTTTGCAAATGAATTTTAAAGATTGTCTGCAAACGCCCTCCTGGCTTCCCACAATTATTGGCAACATTGCGTCTGTGACGTCAGTATTGGTAAGGCGGCGGATTTGACGCAGCCGAGGGCACCGCTAACTTCGGCGCTTCGGCCGCTACAGCGAGCGTCTGCTGTGCCCAAGGCGACAGACAGCGTTGGTTTGGCCGGCGCTTCGCTGGTCGTCCCGGCTGTCACAGTTTTCATACTCCACGCCGGCGTCACCAGCATGCCTTGCACGACTTCCGGTTCGTTCGTAACAACGTCTACGTCATACGTAGACAGTACACTCGGTTGGGTTTCGGTTTCGGTGTTGCGCTTTTTTGCTTATTTAAAATTATTCTCCAATTTGCCGAGTATTTCTACTATCGGGCCCGTAACAGGAGCGTCTCAGGAACATAAAAGCACCATTACTTTGACATGGCCGAAAAATCGCCGGAGTTGGCCTTTTAACTGTGGTGCACTGATAGACAGACAACCAATGCACATACAGCATTATGCCTATGCAGAGCATTGATTTCATGCTACAAGCCAGCTTGTGATGCACAGAAAAAAGAAAGTTGCACGTATATGCACTGAGACAATTTAACTTGATTGTTAAGTCAGTAGAGCGTAAAGCAGAACAACTTTTGAACAGTCAATTTTATTTTCAAAACTAGTGCCTAATAATAAGGACACAGGAGACATAGTAAGAAATCATGTTCTATGCAGGTAAGGGCTCGTTAGAGTTTCAAAAATTTGCCTGGAAAGGCTCACCGGAAGTCATAACAAGCATCTCAAAGCAACACTTTCATCAACGTAATGACTGCATAAGTAAAAAAGAAAGCTTGAAAATAGTTATGATTCACAGACTACTGTTTTCATTCAGCCACGACCTGAGGGCATATCCTTGAGTGATTAATGCAGAGATAGTTTTACTTTCATGACAATTGACACTGGACACACAAGCACAAAGGCCGGGTAAAGCAGAAAATAAGCCCTCATGGGCTCTCAGGGACCGAGTCTCACGAAATCGAGGAGAAACTGTTGGGAAAAGCATACTCCAATAAGCTCAGTGGCTGAGCAAGGCAAGGCTGGTACCAGATGGTACCCTGTTCTTTATGTAGTGGTGGTGCCCATGAGAAAATAGTCTTTGGTATTGTTATTAGCAACTTCTCAGTTTTCACTCCGGCATGACAGGCTGGCATTCACTAGCATCTGGTAATAATGCGGCTGTCTAAATGCAAGCTGTGTGTGCATTTTCTGTTTTTATTTGTTTATATGTTTGTGAATGAGACGAAAGCACTGTCTTTGTGAGAAGTTTCCTGCTTACGGTGTACATTAACATAGCCAACTTTTGGCGTGGAGCACATACAGTCCTGAAATACCAACTGTGCCACAAAATACATGCTACTGCACCAGACACATCCATTTATGCACTTATTAGAGTGTACGCTTTTGACAAAGGCCGTGTTCTTTGTGAAGAGCATCGATTCCAAGCGTGAGTGACCGGAATTTATCAAAACACACAGTAATCTTGTATGTAGTATACCTAGCATACTGCATGGGACATGAAAATGAAGAGAGGATTCAGTTGTGCTCTATGAAGTTTGGGATCTATTGCCATAGGAGCCTTGCTTCAAGCTCCTGTGCCCTGTGTGGTTTTGACAAATGTTGTACTTTTGCATACAGTGCCTCTGCTTACACCTCAGTGAAGTGGTTAACTAACTTTGTAAAACTTGCCTCTAGATGAAAAATTCGTAAATGGGTTGTGCTGGAGCCCATGTTTCAACAAGCAGACTTGTCTTCTTCAAGCCTTGAAGAAGATAAGTCCGCTTGTCGAAACGTCAGCTCCAGCACACCCCCTGTTTACGAATTTTTCATCACAAGCTTCCTTCTTCCTCTTAATCCTGCCTTCTTTTGGATTGCCTGTAGATGTGACTGATGACTGGTTCGACATTGGCAATCTTAAACTTGGGAAATTGCCATTTGGTGCCTTGGAAGATCCCATCTCGTAAGTATCTTTTTGTCTTCCACAAAAGCACACTTGTTGTTTGAATAAAAGCGCTGTTCAGCTCCTGACTTCGAAAGGCAGACAGGCAGCAATAAATAGGATTTAACATTGTGTTTTCAAAAAACTTTATCATTGCTTCCCTAAGAATGTGTTCTTGTTTTGAATAATAATAATAATAATAATAATAATAATAATAATAATAATAATAATAATAATAATAATAATAATAATAATAATAATAATAATAATAATAATAATAAATATTTTTCATCTTTACACTGGCTGCATCAGGGCTATGGACCTTGCCAACAAGAGCTCCCCAGGGGGTTGCCATGATTTCTTCTTAATTATTATGAATATATGTGAGCTCAATAGCACTAGGGACCAACATCTGACAGACTGGGGAGGTGGGGGGTGGGGGGGGGGGCGGTGTGCTTTGTGCCCTGATCAAAAGGGCTGTACAAGGCAATGCATTTCTGCTATGTTTTAATTTATTATTCTTAAAATAAATATCAAAATAAATACTCAAAGGCCATATTCCGAGACGATTGCCTTTGGTGACTGTGTCACTTTGTGTGATGTAGCATCTCGCATGGCGAGTGTCTGCAGCAATTGCTTGCCTGCCTTTTTTCAACCAGCCAATCAGTGCGCACTGAAGGCGATATTATGACGATATCTCCAACTCAGAATATGACCCAGTAATATGCACGAAGAGGACCCGAAGTTAATTGTGACCTCTTTATGTACTAAATATAATGTCTAAATTACTGGTGAGTTTTGGCTGCCAGCACTGAAATTTTAGTGCATAAGTGTTCTAGCTGGGTCTTAAACCTGCAATCTTTTTACATGTAAAAAAAAAAAAATGCCGAGTGTTAAGTCTATAATCGAATACAACTTTAGAAGGCAGCTGCATTTCCTCCTCAAAGGCGGATGAACACAAGCCTGCACCAATGGGCGCGCACTCGAGACTGACGTCATGAGTGGGACGGCCGGTGGCTCCGCCTTTGGAGAACATCGGCGCGTACATGTGCGGGACTATTTCTTTAGTCGCGGAGGTGATCGGTTGCCGCGCTTCGGTCGTCTGGGCGGGGCCTCTCCTGTCTTCTTAAGTTGTATCCGACTATAGTTGTAGCCGCCATGGCTGCGATTGGCGCTGACTAACACTCCTAGGTTTAAATCAACATATATATACCCCAGAAAGTGGACGGGAGGATGACCGCCGCCGTAGCTCAGTGGTAGAGCATCGGACGCGTTATTCGAAGGTCGCAGGTTCGGTCCCTGCCGGCGGCAAGTCATCTTTTCGTCCACTTTACTTTCTTCACATTTATATTCTAAATACTACAGATAACACCCCCTGTACTTTCCTTGGCGTTATTGTCTGTTAGTTCTCATTAATATTATAGTTGTAGATAAGGTGTCCCAAGTTATCTTTTCATGATGTTAGTTTAAATTGGTTAAACCGAAGTAAGGAACATGGGCGAGGGCTTTATGGCAGCCATGAACTGTATCCTTAGTTGCAGGGTTGAGACAGCTGCGCATATTGCGCATTTTTGATACAATTCTGTTTTCCTGCGCCAAGCTGCTCCAGAAGCATGAAAATCGCAAAAATTGCGCCAAACTGCTCCAAAACAGCCTCGAAAGCCAGAAGTTCGATGCCCACATCAGCTTCGTTGGGAAAAAAAGCTGAGTTGACAACATGATTTCCCAAGTAGCGCCTATATAGCAGCGCCTGGGATACCAAGAAAATGAGACGTTCGCAAAACGCGCAGACGCGGCCAACCGTGTTTCTATGCACCTTTCTAATGAGGGCTCCCATGATGCCGCCATAACCTCCTCTGGGTTGTTGTAAATATGCGTGGCGCCCCAAAAACGTTCTGCCGTGCCCCGAGCGTGCTGCTGCTTCTCGCTAGGCTGTGTCTTCTGGCGCTATCAAGTGGCATGCCTAGCGGGGATGGCTCTTAGGTTCTTCGTTGTGCATAGCGTGTTCCTCCGGTCACAATGGTTGTTGCGTCGACGCTGCTGCGTGTGGTTACCTATGTGTGTGTTTGCTGTGGGAGTGTTTGTATCGTTACGACCCATACCGTGCACGGGAGAGGCATCACCCTTGTTGCATCAACGCGGGGAGAACTAGCTTCCTGCATGCGGCATGTCTCCGCGATGCTCTGGTGGTTTTTCACGTCGAAGCCGGCAGCGGACTGATGCGAAGCGCCTTTGTGTCGTTCCCCAAAAAAGCGTGCAGTATGCTTACACCGGCGCTATACTCGCAGTATACCACACGCGATAGTCAGTGCTGGATACTTTTATGAGATGGACAATGCAGCGAGGTGTCTTGGCGCCAGCGCTGCACTCTCTAAGGCGGTCCAGCACGAGGGGCAGCGAACGGCGGCAGCACGCCTTTGTGCTCGCCTGTTCAAAGCGTGCAGTAGGTTTGACGCTACGCCAACTGCGCGGCCGAGCTGAAGGCGCTTATTGTGATGTCCTCCTTACAGATACTGACCTACAGGAAGCTCTGGAGAAGCTTGAAAAACTAAATAAGGAGATGTACAAAAAAATCAGTTTCGTCGCAAGTGAAGCAATGAATGCGACAGCATCAAATTCTAATATTATGTGAAGTAAGGTTGGCAGTTAACCAATACTTATGGACCCGATCTCGCGTAACTACAAAACGCTGGTGTAACAGAATACGGCTTCTCAAAGGATAGAAGCGTTGAGATCACAGCACGTAAAAGGGTATAGGAGCCGTCTGTGATGCCAGCCGAGATAGCGCGCGTGCCAGCGATCGCAACCGCGCCCTTAAAGTCCACAGTTGCTGCTCGAGCGACCCCCCCTCCTCCTCCCTCGTGTTCCTTCGTGCTCCTTGAAGACGGGCGGTGCGTTTCCTCTCTGCATGAGTAGTAATCAACGGCAGGCCTGGCATGCGGTGTTATGTTATTGCATATGCGCCCTCCGTGCAACGGGGATCGATCGGCTCTTTTCATCTCTGCCTCAGTCGCGTTCGTCGCCCTCGCTCGCATGCTTTTACGAAAGGATAAAACATATGATGTGCGGGGGATGTTATCGATTTGGACCTTATACGGAACATGACTGCGATGCTGACGGCAAAAACCTGTTCAGAATGTCCATATAATTGATATTGCAATAAAAGCCAAAGCAGTATAATCTGCTAAATTATATCACTGGTCTTAAAAGGCCTACTGCTATGTAACTGCAATTCTTGTGCAATCACATTCTTTTTTTTGTTTTTTTTTTTTTCAAATTTTTATGAAGTGAACCTAGTTTCCAGAACCTTTTTTTCAATTATTTCATGCGTTTCCTACTCGGGCTAGATAGGTCGCATAGTAATTAAAGAAGTAGTATAGTTCATACCTGGCGATACTTTCTCCAAAAGCTGCTTCAGTGTTACGTCTATCCTAGGCCAATTTAAATATGTACTTGTCCCCCCAAGTTGCTACAAATCTGTGTTTCAAGCTCCTGAGATGACATAAAAAATTCCTCTAACTGCTCCAAATCAGGGTTTTTCTGCTCCAAAATTGAAATTTTGCTGCTACAAAAACTGCTCCCAAATCAATTTCAGCCGTATCACCCCTGTTAGTTGGTTATTCATGAGAATATTGTCACTCATGCGTAACAACTCTCTAAGCAGTTCTGCACTGCTACTGAACACATTGTCACAAGTTTGATTCCCAGCTGCAGCAATCATACTTCCATACTTCAGTGAGTGTAGAATGTAAAAATGCCAATTTATTTAGGTAAAGATTTTAAACATGGCGCTAGGTTACTTATAGGTTAGCTAAAAATTAAGTTTGGGGATTTTGTATGCCAAAACCATAATAGGATTATGAGCTGGGCTGTAGTGGGGCACTCGGGACTAATTTTCACCTCCTAGGTTTCTTTAACGTCCAACTATATCTAAGTACACAGGTGCTTTTGCATCTTGCCCCCATTGGCATGCAGCCACTTCATCCAGGAATCGAACCCGCACCCTCAAACTTAGTAGCACAACGCCATAAGCGCTAAGTTACCATGGCGAGTACTTACAAGTGAATTATTATCATAATCATCATCATCATCATCAGTAGTAGTAGTAGTAGTAGTAGTAGTAGTAGTAGTAGTAAACGTGAGAGCCTTAGGCCTCTCACGTTTACGGCTTCGGTATTCTAGGTCGCTCTAGCTTCAGTAATCCGGCTGAAACATGGTGATCGCAATTGGCGCTCGCACTTCGCCTTATTTTGACTTGGCGGGTCGAGTCTCCACAAAGCGGATATCGTGAGTAGCCACGAATGAAGGTGGATTTACGAGATAGGGCCATAAACATAAAGCCTATCCGGCGAGTAGTTTACGTTTCATAAAAGTCTACGTTCTGTAAAGGCCTGCGCATGCGCAGATTCCTTCCAGTATCCGGTAACGCGGTAACGTAAAGAAGTATACATACAAGGTAAAAGCCCCTATTATCTAGACAGCTTCGTGGCACTGCCACTTGCTGTTTGGTGATAATGTATAAGGTTGTCTGATTTTTTTCACTGCATGACCGCATGCTAGTTCGGCCACTGAGACACCCAGAAAGAGCTTTTTTTTTTTTACCCTGCATCGCTGGCACCTCCCTAAAACTGAAAGTTAAGAAGCCTGGCTGATCCAGTTGTTGCCAACCGTGCCTAAACTGTTTAACAACGGGACAAACCTAGCACTTTAGTTGTCAAGGCAGCATTTGCACATTTTTATGTGTTTTACTCCTGCACATCCAGTGTTTGCAATATGATCTCGAGGCAACTTCATTGTTGGCTTTTACAAATTTTTCTCGTTCAAGATCATAAGCTGCTGCTTCAGTGGTGCTGAATCTATCCCTGATGTCAGTGCTAATAAATTCAGTAATAAAGTGAGTGTAATGTATAAAATGGTAATAAAGTGATTCAGAACATGCAGTAGACAATGCAAGCACCATTGCTAAATTTCACTAACACAATGTTTGTGGGTTAGCAGCTATAGTATTGTGCAGCTAAGTGAAAAGGTGTAGATTCAATTCATGGCTGCGGCGGCTGCATTTCAAAGGGAGCAAAATGCAAAAACACTCTACTTAGATACTTAGATTTAGCCGCATTTTGAAGAACCCCAGCTGGTAAACATCAATCCAGAGTCTCTCACTGTGGTGTAGGATACCCCAGTACTTCATGGATTTCAGCTATCACAGTGAGGCAAGATTTAATGCAAGTAATATTTCTTCTTGATATTCAGGGAGATGCAGCTTTCTGTTACCTGGCCCTCAGTTCCGGAGGATGTGGTTGTGGATAATGATGTCTACAGGCAAGTATATATAAACTGGGAAAGTGCATATTAACATTTGTGAACAGTTTTATGTTTTTCCAACACTTTATTTGCATATATTCATTTTAGTGATCTTCGACCGGAAAATGCTCCCAAGTGGTCCATCCGCATGCGGTGGAAAGAAAACCCTGACTGTTTCATGGGTACGTGCATCAGTATTTTTAGCTTCACTTCCTGCTTGTGAACACCACATGGTGGTTTGTGTATTAATACTGTACATATAAGACAGAGGGGTCACAGAAAAATTAAAAGCTAAATTGTCAACTGTGAAAGCATCGCAAGCATAAATGCACTTAAAAGACATGAAAAATTTAAAGGATAATGATCAACAGGCAAGGCTTATTACCAAGGTTGAGATTACATGTGAAGAAAAAGATGATCAGTATAGCTTTCGTGATGCTGACAGAAAAGGAACATTGCTTTTCGGATGCCACACGAATGCAATGTGTATGATCGTGTGTCACACGTCTGTGCATATATATTTGATGGCAGAGTTTCAAATAAACTAGTTGAAAGTGTAAGCTGTAACTGTAGAACAACAAGTAATAGCCCACAGCCAGCATTCAACAATGGTATTTGTTTTCTCCTTGACCAAGACAAGTCCCATTGTTGAAGTGTTGGCTCCATGCTGAGGCTTCCCTTCTTTTTTTGTTTTGCCAACTCTTGACTGCTATAGAGTTCTTGTGGTAGTGTAAAAGTGTTCTTGTGTGCTTGAAGGGGCACCAGACGTGACGTGTATGAACAGTTTCACTTAGTGAACTCCATGTGCTCAAGATATCTGGAGCCTCCAGACTGTGGTGTCTCTCATAACCCCAGAGCTGTTTTGGGATGTTAAAGCCCATAAATGAAGCACGCAGTGAACAGTTTCATCTGGGCTACAGTTGCCACAGGGGACAACTGTAATAATGAACAAGTGCCTGTTATTGGGCATTTTCATTTTTTTTTTGTGCTTCACATCATGCTGGCTGTGCAACTTCAACAAACATTTTTCATTGGCAAGACTAGGCCACCCGAGTAAACTAAAAAACAACGCAAATGAGACACATATTTGTGACCAGTTTTCAGGCAGTATGGAACACAATATTGTTCCATTGTAAGTTTTCGTTTGGTTCCCAGATGGTGCCACAGGCTTGTATTACATGTAACTTACAATATCCACTTTACCATTAGAAAGCCTTCGTACGGTAAGCTCCTGGTAGTGCGGTTTCAGAACGTGCTGGTGACCAGTGTAATATGTTGTCGTCCCACTGTTCATTCTGGAAACATAGTCATCAAAATGCTTTTTCTTGGATATGTAGTGAATCACAATAACTTTACTAATGTGCATTGTTGACCGCAGTATCAGAAAATGTTGCCAGTCACCATCGCCGCCAGCTCTGCTAACACCAGACATGTCTTCATTATTTCTCTACAAGTCTGCGCTTCACTGTGCTAAAACACTTTATTGAAATGTTGGTGATGTAAGTAGATTCTGCTCACTCTCGATCACTATGCAGTCCTCGGGCACCTATTCAGGCACCACCAGCCACACCTCACAGCTGAGCAGTAAAGAGAAACCAAAGGGCCGTGAAGGCAGACCATAATTTTAATGCAGTGTCTTTGAAGCAAAGTTCACGTTGTTTACAAGTGGTAATAAAAATTTTCTTCGCCAGATATACGCTTGGCGATAGATGCCACTGTAAAATGGCAGACAGCGGAGACTGCAGTATGCTATCATGATCTATCAGGTGATCTTGTACTGCTGTGGGTTTCGTTTGTATGTTTGCACTGCTGCTTACTTTGCTGACATTGTCAAAGGGGCTAAATTATTACCTTTTGGTTCATTTGTATCATGTGAATTTAGAGCTTGGAGTACTAATTAACTGGTTGCACTCACTGGTTGCTTTCTTTATTTTTCCCCAAAATTTAAAGAGATTTATTATTTTTTTTAATAGAAATTTATTTTTTTGGCAGCACTTGCACTTACTCTGTGACCCTATGCTGCCTTAGAAACTGGTGTGATATTAGTGCAGTGGCCAGTAGCCATGATTTTTTTTTAGAGCAGTGTTAATTTTTCAATCTTTGTAGGACAAAATATTTGTAGACAGTCTAAAAATGCACTGTTTCCTGCTGGTTTGTACTACTGTATAGGGAGCTAAAGGACAGAATAATTCTATTGACCCTTCTTTTTACAAATATTCATGTCCTGATTTTCATTTCGTTTGTTTGCTTTTGTAGAAGAGTACCTCAGAAACTTCTTTGTGGTATGCCAGATGACCAATTCACTAGACGATGTGCTCAAGAATATGGTTCAGACGGAAGACCTCTCAGGTGATGCTTGTTCTTGTGGTGCTTTCTTTAATTAATGCCCTTGCATAGTACAGTGGAATGTCGTTGACATGATTCTGCATAATACATTTTTCGGCGTAATACGTTTTTATTTTTATTCCTGGCCAACGACCCCTGGAAATGATGCATTTTCATGCGTTTAATACGATCATATTTTTGCCCAAGATTGAATAATACGACCGCGAAAGTGGATCTTGACCGATATATCTAGAAACCTTATGTTTATTCTTCAGTATACTAGCTGAAACTGTGTTCCAACAAGCCACGATCTGCATGCTGCAGAGCCACTGAGGCCACAGCAGTGTCGGTTTTGTGGCGGAAAGATCGCTGCCAGGCCATCTTTTTGCCGCGGAAAGAAGAAAGGGCAGTGCAAATTGACCAGCTACTTCAGTGTTGCTCAATAAAAGTGAGCTGCTGACGGAGTATGCACATTTCCTTCCTTTTTTTAAACCTCTTTGATTAATACGATTTTCGCATAATACGTTTGATTTTCCGGTTCCCGTGAGAAACATCATCGAGATTCCACTGTACTCTATTTTTAGTCAGCATGGTACTTGGGAAAATAATTTCCATAAATGCCGGTTATATTTCAGGTAAACTTGTAAAGTTTGTGCAGTAGATGCCAGTTTACCAATTTGCTCCTAAATAACTTAGTTTGTTAGTTGCATTATATACATGAATGTAGTTAACTTTTGTAAAGTATGCTTTCTCATATAGGCCTTTGATATGTTGTTTTTGTGAGAAAATGCAGTGTATTACTTGTGCTTCCAGAAGTGCCAGAGAAAGAAATTCAGTGCAAAAATTATGTTTTAACTATTATGGAAAAAAAATAAAAGTTCCATTCTTTACTGCCTTTTTTTAAGCAAAAAATACATGGTTTGCATTAAATGGATGCTATAGACCAATACTACACAATTTGAGCTGATAAAGCTTTTATTGAGGAGTACATATATTTTCATTTATTTGGTGGAAAAAAGTTGATAGCTAACAAAGAATGAGCTTAAATGGACACTGAAGAGGAAAACAATTTTGTTTTGCATAACTGAATTACCCTTTCACAATGCCAAAAGCAGAACTCTTGTTGTGAGAAGATGCCTGTTTAGTGAGAAAACATGCAAAAAGAAAGTGTAGGTGGCGACGAGTCGCTGTTCAGCACAATGTGCGAGAATCTGAATCCGAGGCATGGTCACCCAGCCAACTTGGACATGTTTCCCACACATTCAGATTCCCATTCAGTTTCCCATTCATATTCCCACACATTCTGCTGAACAGTGACTCGGTGACTCTCTGTCAGCATTGTGGAAACGTGACAGGCATCAAAACATGCTGACTTGGATGAAAGAAATTCTTGAGGAAAGCATCAGCATTGTCAAAAATGCGCTAAGCATCTCTGTGCACTTTCTTGCACACAGGACATACTAAAAGTAGTAAGGTTGAAGTCTGGGTCACTTGGTACATAACGCTGAAAGAATAAATCAGTCAAGAGGACAACGAACAAAGGAGAGAAGTAGCACACTCAATGACTGGACTATCAACTGTGCTTTATTAGCTAGCACCATCTTCCGGGAAACCAGTGGCACATGCACTGTACAACCAACAAAATCAACAACAACAAAGGGCTACTTGAAAACTGAGATGCTAATGCCGAAGGGATAGGACCCCACATTCCTTCTGCATAAAAGAAATGGATGTAGTGCTGACACAATTGTCACCATGCTAAAAGTGTTCCATTCTGCCTGATGAGGCATTCTCCCGTGGCGTAGTGGTTACAGCTACGGACTTCAGTACTAGAGGCCCCTAGTTCAAATTCAGCTGTCAGTCACTCATGCACACATGTGCATGCAGGTGTGTATGTGATGTCACTAACAGTTAGATACCCAGTTGGCATGTTGAAATGGTTGGGAAGTGGCTAAAGACATGTTACACACATTTAAAAGCCTGTGTGTTAACATCCTTTCCTCTTTGTCCTTATTCTTTTTCTTGTTCACTATGTACATGAGGTATAGTTGATTTATCATCCACTTTTAACTCCTTTCCATTTATGTCATAATTACTGTACTACAGTGAAAACCTACAAATAATATTCCCTTGTTAAGAGTGATGCGCAGACCGTCACTTTTATTCATGTGCGGTGCAGTGAAGAACGGAGCTGTGCACGGTAAGGCTGGTACACAACATATATTTTCAAGCTTAAACGACCTGCGAAGACAGTATACGCATAACAGATATCCCCCAAGATACACTTTAAACGAAAAGTTCAATAAACGTAGAATGTCCTAGAGTGATGAGCTCACATTCGTTCACGTCTTGCCCACGTCCGGGTAAACGTCTGCATCACAGCAGGCTGACGGTCGACCGTCCCAGCAGGTAGACGGGACATAGTGGCACGGCTTGGTGAGCAGCAGGGTGAGGGGCGGTGGACCAAGCGTTCAGACAGGCAGGCAGGAACCAGGCAGGAACCAGGCAGGAACCGAACAGCGCAGGAACCGGCCAGGTACCGGGCAGGCCTCGGACGCCTTGGTCACTGGTGCCCACAGGAGTGTGATCCGTCAGGAGGCTGCCCAGCGTTGTCCCGGCTAGCCCTCATGAACGTGGCCTCTCGAACGCTGTGCTTCCGTGGCCACTACTCCCAGCTCCCGACTTCTTGTTCCTCTTTCTCTTCACTGCCACCACCACGCGCTCCCTTTTTGTCCGCAACATGTCGCATTCCTCGCTGCTCTCCTAGTCTTCTTCAGTATTTCACCACACCCCTCTACCTTCCTTAGCTTCATTATCTGTTGGTTTCATTAGGTTGTGTCTAACAAAGAAGCGAGCCCTCGATGAATCCCCCCCGTTTTGTTCATTCATAGCGAGGGTCTCAGTCCAGCAGATTTGATGCATTAGATAGTATGCGAGGGCTTATTGGTCAGCTTCCAGCTCGTAATAAGATCACGTGCTACGTAACTCCAACTGGTGAAAAAAAATGTGTTCCACACTCACCGTTATGGCTGTGAGCGGCACTGGTTAACACTCCTAGGATTACATAAAAACATAAATACCCAATAAAGTGGATGGGAAAGTGACTGCCATTGTAGCTCATTTGGTAGAACATCGGACGTGTTATCTGAAGGTTGTAGGTTCGGTCCGTACCTGCAGAAAGCCGATTTTTCATCCACTTAAATTGTTTTTCATTTATGTCCTAATTACTATAATTCAGTTATAACCTACAAATAACATTCCCTATATCTTCTTTAACTTCATTATTTGTTGGCTTCATTAGGTTGTGTCTAACAAAGAAACGAGCCCTCGATCAATTCTCCCGGTTTCGATCACTTTAATCTAAGTGATTCACAGGCTCAAATAACCCTTGGTGCTTCAAAAGCCAGCAGTTCATACAGTGTGTGCTGCATTATCCTTCATTTGTGCCGGCAGTTGGCACCAGCTATTTTTGAAATCATGCGCAGTGTAGTGTAATGAAGATATCTTGACAAGCCTTGATTGCAGTGTGTACGCATTTAGGTCCACATTTACACGACTTTTTCTACCACTTTTTTCAGCCAAGGCTGAAATCCTTGATGCATTGGATCGACTGGCGCAGCCCAATGCTCTACCTTTTCGACTGCCTCAGCTGCCTCAGCCGGAGGTCTCCCCAGAGAGCCCGCGTAACATGCTACTACGAAATCAAGAGCTGCTTATTGAAATTCTGGGCTACATCTTCCTGTCTTCAGATGCCACTCCTCATGAAAAGGTAGTGCAGCACTGTGTCTGTCCTCTTTACTAGGTCCCGTTGTTGTGCTCTTTGTTCCACTTTGTTGTGTTTAATATATATTCATGAGCTGACTCTTTTCTCTAGTTTACCATATTTTTTTTCTTAATTTATTATTTGAAGAACATAAAAGAGAAACACTAAATAATTTGTCTGCCAGATTCCTTTTTCAAATCTGAATATTTCTATGGAGATAAGGGTAGTTATAGGAAAGAAGACTAATGGCCAAACTTCTCTCTTCAATTTTGCATCCATGCTACTGTGCCCGCCAAATTATGGTGTGGTGGGGGCTGGACCGTGACATGGGTTTCATGTTAATAATTTTAATTAATATCAGGGGTTTAACGTCCCAAAACCACCATATGATTATGAGAGACGCCGTAGCGGAGGGCTCCGGAAATTTCGACCACCTGGGGTTCTTTAACGTGCACCCAAATCTAAGCACACGGGCCTCAAACATTTTCGCCTCCATCGAAAATGCAGCCGCCGCGGCCGGGATTCGATCCCGCGACCTTCGGGTCAGCAGTCGAGCGCCATAACTACTAGACCACCGTGGCGGGGCTGGGTTTCATGTACTTCAGGGTCTTTTACTTTATGCAGGAACAGGCCGTTGAATTTGCCAGGTTTGATTCATGTTTGTTTTCAAATGCAATGCATAAGAAGTATAATTTATGAGCATCATTGGAGGCTAGCTGAAGTTATTACATTAGTGATAACTGGGGCGGGGATTTTAACATGGTGTCGACGTACTGAAAAGGGCTGTCTCTTTCAGCACTAAAGTGACTTCCTCTGCCAGTGTCGTGCGCATTTGAAAACATGGCACATTATATGGTTGTTATTTGTGTGCGGTTGATATTTTTTTATGGACTGAGCAGCGGCTAGTTAGAGAATGCTGTCTGAGTTTACTAATTAAGAGAGTGATGGTGGCAAATACATCATGAGCTTGGGCTCCTCCATCAAGCTATACCGTATTGCCTAACTAATATCGATGCATACTGTAATTTCGACAAGTGCAACATCAGAAAAACCCAGCAAAATAATTTACTCCAAGAGTTGCAATTTTCTCTGGTGTTCTGCATCAAGGAACTCCTTTGCCACATGGCATGCACAACTAGTGTGCTTCTAGTTAATCTTTTGTAGTGGGGTATTGTTTAGCTATGAAATTTCTCTTATTTCACAGATAGTGGCTGTGGGACAGTGAAACATTATGTTTTCTAATATCTTTCGCATTTTTTTTTTCATTTTAGTTACAAACACATTTTAACAATTCAGTTTTGATCAATTTCATTGTACTGTATCAGTTTTGGCAACTGAGTGTTGCCATGCAGGGCTCACTGATAAATATTGTGTGACCGAAAGGTACATCTTTGTGTGTGTGTGTGTGTGTGTGTGTGTGTACGCACACGCATGTACGTGTTGCACAACTTTTGAGTGTAGTAGTTCTTTAGAAAAAAAAGCTTGGTCTAACTTACAAAAAAATAACCATTTTTCCATGGCATGGAAGGAGTTAGAGAACGTAATGCTGCGCAACTTTGAATGCAGTAGAGAATGAGCTTAGTTAGTGAAACAGATGCTGTGCAAGATACTCCATTCTTTATGTACTTCAGTTAGCAGGAGCTTACAGTGAAGCTTTGCTGTAGTGCCTCACAAAGCCATTAAGAAGAGGGATGAAAGTGATTAATTCTGTTTCACTCTTGTGTTGTGCAAATGTTTATGAAATATCTGTCCATCTGGTGTATATATTAATTTGAAAACTTTGTTTTGCACTGTGTCACCACACTTTGTGCAGATTTTTGGTCCTGGTTGTAGTATTTTATTTAAAAGTCCTATTAAGTACTTTATTAGTTGCCTGCACATTAATTTGCTTGATAGCCTATGGGAGTCTTACCTAAATACTGTGCTCTGTACAGCTTGTGCATGTATTATTTACAGTTTTATCAGCCTTTTTTTTTGTAAATCTTTCTGTAGAATGTGCTGGCTGAATCTCCAGAACTTGAGTTGCCCCCTGAGGCAGACACAAATACTAAGCTCTTGGAACTTCAGGTAAGAAACGGCAATCTCACGAAGATTGAGATCCACTGTGTATTTATTTTCATTGCATATTTAAAATCTTCAGAGTGACTTACATAAAAAAAATTTACCCCAACTTTTTTTTGTAGTGGCATAGAAGTGCCAAAAGAATATTTTGTGTAAAAATAGGTTCATTGCTTATTGATGTATTATAAAAATAAAAATGAGAAATGGACATATTATAATAAATAAGGATGCACATTGGAATAAACAAGTTTCACAGGCTTCGAAAAATGTGCACACAAAGAAAGAAAATGCTGAGGCATGGTAGCATTGTTTGTATATGGCGGCATCGTTGGTATGTGCGAGCACCCACCTGTGAATGTGCTGAAGATGTTGAGATTTATTGGGTTGAAATGAGCATGTGCACATGGTCTTTCACCTTTGAGGAAGATGCGCTAATAAATATTTTTCTGTTTAGGAAAGCCTGAATTCATTGAAGACGACCCATCCAAACAGTCTCCTTTGGCGTCTGGCGCTTGCGGCAGCACATGTGTACCATGCCTGCGGTGGCATCGAAGCACTTGCGCAGCTTTGGGTCAAAGTAATTGCAGAGATGCGTTACTACTGGGAAAACAACCTCACTCTTCCAAGGTATGTGCAACTTGGAAGTTACTGCACTGCTCTCTTACAGCATAATAGACAGCTACATGCTGACCATGCTTTGACCATAGCCACCTCTGTGTCACTTTTGATTAATAAAGCAGGACTGATTGCAGTGCTGCAGACCTGTGGCTGTGGCACTGGTACAGTACTTGTGTATATTTTTCTTCCTTTATTGAGATATTATAGTTCCATAGATTTTATTTATACATATATACACATGCATACATATGTGTACACACACATGTGTACATTCATAAGTGTAAGGTTTGACAAGCACACACTTTTTTAGATGGTATGGTGAAATAGGCAGAAGCATGTGCTGCACACATATGCACATATGGTAAAGGCTTGTATATATATCTGAATTATCAAAATAGGTTAGAAATACGTAATTCGAATTGTACCCCTGTTTGTACTTCACTGAGCATTTGTTCCATACATCACAAACAAATGTTGAATAACCTATTGTTCAGCTTGCTTCGACCGGAAGTTGTTTTCTATATCCAACTGATTATGTATGTTTTGATAGGCCGCTCGCTATATGTGTTGCGACCTGTGTAATTTTAAACAAAATGATTTAAAAGCTACCATTTTGTCCTAAAGTAAGGAAGGAATCAAGGCTATAGGAAGCTTTTAACTAAAATCTATGTCTGAGAAGTTTTCAAGTGGTCAGGTGCAGTGTGTTACAACAAATGATCCTCGCTATCATGCTCAAAGTGTACCTCGAAAATTCGGGCGTGCTGTCCAACTTACCGTGCCCACCCTGGCCATCTAATAGACAATAGTGTTATTTCAGATGCATCTGAGTAGGGGCTTTTGCATTGTTGTTATGACAAACATGTTGGATTATCTTGAAGTAATCAAACTACCATGAAGGCTTTATATGGTTTCATTCGGTCTGAGCACTGTGAGGACAAATAATCTTCTCAGGATCGTGGGTACTGCTGTAAACTCCCAAGCAAGCCTAATCTGTGCTGCTGCTTGAAGGTGCACCAAATCTTGTTGAAGCCAACTTTTCAGGTTCCACGAAAACTTTGTTGTGGCAGTGACTTCATCGTAATAAAACTGTCAGAAGTCTGTGAAATTGTGAGAAGTGAGCTGCCAAGAAAATGCGGTGTTGCCTGTGTGTGGAGGAGCATGAAGCATGTTAATGGGATGCCCACCGTGGACTGCTAAATATTCTTACAGGTTCACAATACTCACTGCTTTGAGGGGCCGATTATGTAGAAGTAGGGTGCTGGTTTTGTGTAGCTGCTACTGTGTTAACAAATCATCCATTACATTATTGATGAAGGTTTCATATTTGAAGTTAAGGATGTGGAAGTGATAGTTAAGGTTGAATTTCCTGCATTTCCTTCCTGTCTCTCTCTCTCTCTCTCCCTTTTCTGTGTGTCGATTTTTTTTCTTGCCTATTAAAATTTATAAAAATATGGTACGTCAGAAAATAGCTAGTTGTAAGTGAACAGTTGCCTCGTCCAGTTTCAACCATTCATGTTCCTTTAATTGTACTAGCTGGTTATATATATATATATATATATATATATATATATATTAGTCCATCCAGCTAACCGTTACAACTGCATAATTTGCTCTTGGTTTGGAGGTGAATTATAGCTACATTATCCAATATACTGCTCTTATTTAAATTTTTGTTCTTTGATCCATCTCACTTTATAGCAGGTGGATATATTCAAGGACAACATTATGCTGGCATATGCCGAATATGTATGGCAGCGGCTTGTTAATAGCTTATGAGTTGTCCTTGCTAGTGCATACAATGCGAGATAATCATGAGAAAACTCTAAAAAAAAATTATTTGCTTTATACAACTTGAATGTGAAGCACACAAAAAGTTTTTGTTATGAATTTATTTACAGAGCACAAAGTTCTGGTGGCATAGCTGAGAAATCAAAAGAGAATATAATGGCATTGCATTTTTTTTTCCCAAGTGAGGTTGGCTCACTTGAAAAGCTGATAAAATGCTTCAGACAGCTAAGCAAGTAATTTCTTAAGCAAGTTGTATGCTCTTGCCTTTGCTTGGCATTTTATGGCTTTTTTGTCTATGATGGGTTTCTCCATGCTGTTCTCATCCTATTATCATCTTGCGTACATCAAAATGTTGTGATAAGCTCGATTGTATCTTTCACATTTGTCTTTTCCTCTTAGACTTTTGTTAACAATGGCTTTTTGGGTTGTTGAAGCTTTCTTCAAGCTTTGTTTTGAAACTAATCATTTTCACACCAAGAACTACAGGGTTCCTAGGATTAAACCTTCCCAAAAAAGCATAATCAATAAAGAAGTGCTACAACATGTTTTAGAAATGCCATGTGTGACTTGACTTCATGGCACTTCTGCTTCACTACTAACAATGTTTTTCCTCTGATCAGACTGGCATGAACAATAAGCAAATTCTGTCTTGCTAGCAGTTTTACATTTGTTGACCTATCATTTGATAGAGTAAAGGCATTCGTTTGGCATTTGACAAATTTTGAATAGTTTTCATGCTAATTTCAGCCACTGAACACAAAAAGCATTGCTAGTGATTTAAGAAATTTCAATGTGGCAAGTGCAGGGAACTGGACAAAATTGGCAACATTTGACGGTAGTTTTTTTTTCATTTTTTTTTCATAATTGATCAGGGCTACTTGCATAGATTCTCCCTGAAGTACATTTCATAAAAGGTGGTAACATCCATAAAAGTGCTTACTTTGCACTGTCCCCATGAGAGCAAAGAAACCTTTTCAACTGTGTTGGAAAAGTATATTGTTCAGGCACCAGACACTCTGTACAGGATGAACAATGAGATTTTTTATAAATGAAAATGCATGATAAAAGCACTGATTGGTACAAAATAATCACCGTAAGAGTATTAACTAGCTATCTGCATTTGCAACACACAGCTGTACATATATGCAATTATGATATGTGTTATTTCAGCATGTATCTCTACAATCTACCATTGTATTTCTTCATATTTGAATTAATGATTCAGACTGGCATAAGAGGAAGGGATTGTTCGGTTGACAGCCGTTTGAATCTTGAAAATACGTGTAGTATTTCAGAACACTACTTATGATTGTTCCTGTCCATAATCTCTATTGGCTTATCAACAACATAGAAAAGTTTCAGTGACTGTATGATAAAATTGACAGTTTGTGAATCTTTTTAGTAAATGTGACTTATCTCCTTCTCTGGCTCTTCAGACAACTCTGCGTAAAGAAACATGTAAAGAATGCATTATAAACATTTCCTTTTTCAACTTTTCTCACTTGTGTTGTGGGTGAGTCACAAGGCAATGGCAGCACTAAACAGTGTTTCTATTTGTATAATGCATAAAGCATAGTCCTTTTTGAACATACTGCTCTGCAGTGTGAACATAGTAGGTTGTGCATGTCTGCACTCCTGAGTTCACTATAGCTTTACACTAAACAACAAAAAGTCTCGAGCACTCTGATAGTTCAGCCACGTAGCGCAGAGCACAGTTGCAGAAGTTCCTCAGCGATACTCCTGTTTTTGGCACTTCACTGACAACATTTCATACAGGCAGAAAACTTGCGGTTGCAATGAACAGCCATTATGGAGCACCACAAAAGACAAGTGCTGTCTAGCATGGCAGAAAACCATGCTTGCACGCTGACATAGACACCTTGCACTAGTGGTGATGTGTGAGCACTCTGATGCCATAGCTGCACAACGAGTTGGGGCAAGTGTCCTACCGGTGGTGGTACTTGCTGTGGGAAGGTGCCACGTGACTCTGTCCTACGTATATGTCCACTTCATTGTCTTTCCAGTTTTCTGTCCGGGCATTCCAGTCTGAGTCATACTCATTAAGTGAGTGCATGGAACTGGCCGATGCAAGCCGGCCGTTGTGCAGCACTCTCTTTTTGCCATTCGCAAGTGGTCGCGTTGGTGGCCCTGCGTGAGCATCGAGAAAAGAATGAGCTCCCGACAAAGCTGATAAGGACTGCTGTGACTTGCGAACTTCTGGGTTGCCAAGGCCACGATACTTGTTGGACATTTGAGAATAGGACCTGTGAGACTGGCCGTCAGCTGTAGAGCGGGCCTTTGAGGAGTAGCCATTGGGCATGTGCGAGAAATGGGAAATGTGGGAGCGGTTGTCATCCATGACAAAGCTCTGGTTTACAGATCCATTGGCATTGTCCATGTGGTACATGCGTGCCCGAGGAATGCTCCGGCTGCTGTACATGGAGACAGTCTCCCACTCATCTGTTGGCTTGATGGTTGGGTGCACAGTAGATGTTGGCAATGGCAGGCGAGATTTGGTATCACTGCTACGACTTTGCTTTTTCCGCCAGCAACAGAGAAAGATGATGACAGCAAGTATGATGATGCCACACACAGCTGCTGAGGACGCAATTATGATTTTGTCTAAATGGGCAATTACGTAGCGCTCTAGCTTGAGCTCCTTGCACCGGGATGGTAGGATGTCATCTATACCGATGTCTTGCGCATCTTGCAGGTTTACAATGCACACCACAAGACACTCATTTGTAGGCAGATTTTGCATTGTGTACTTCCTCTGTTCTGGCCGGAGTGTAGGGCCATGGCGATAAATCTTTTCTCCGAATAATCGGTAAACTACTTGGAAACCTAAAGGAGACTCGCCATCACTTTGCCATTCAATAGTGACTGCCGAATCTTTTCTTTGAGCATTCACAATATATGGAACTAACAGAACTTTGCTGGATGGTGCCTGAGTGTCTTGATTCCTTGGGGATGATAGTAGTGGACGAACATGTTTGTTGCTGGCCTGTCTTTGAGATGGTGCTGGTGCATCAGTTTGCTCTGGAGCATATGTGACGACATCAGCTGCTGACTCACTCAATGATACAAATGGCTCCTTGAAGGTGGTGGTTTCTGCAACAACCAGTTCATTGATGTGAACACTTGTTGGTTCAGGAGCTGTAGTTGTAGTTATTGCTGGCTCCACTGAAGGTGTCATCGTAGTACTAGTAGTGGTAGTAGTTGTCATCATTATTGTGGTGCTTGGTGTCGTAGGAGGTCTTGTGGTGGTTGGCATCACGGGCTCATTTTCGGTAGTTGACGTAGGAACTGTTGTTGTCGTCGTTATAGTTGTTGTTGGAGGTGGTGTTGTTGTAGTTGAAACATTGCATATAAACTCTGAAGGCTCAATTTTTGCAAATGTGCGTCGCTTGAGGTGGTCAGGTTTTCCACAGTATTGAGGGTTTCGTTCACGACTTGTTACTTGGAGGTCTTTGTTTGCAATCCACTCTGCAATCCACCTTATCCTGCAGTCACACTCGAGGTAGGGTCCTGGAAAGTTATAAAGAAAATGGTGTCAAGAAGTAGACATTATTGAAATTTTTGTCACCCTCATCTTATTTGTGTTGTAGCACGAAGGCCATAACATGTTTACTCTGAGAAAGTGTTGAAGAGAAAAAAATACATTTTGTGCATGTTTCTCTATTATCATTAAATCAAGATTCCCTCTAATGAACTTAAACTACAAGTTGGCTTGTATCTCGCACATCCCATGGGGAATACTAGCCCGTTCAAAATGTGAATTAGATGTGATTTTTTTGTTGGCATTTTTGATTGGACAAGGATGTGCTTTACATAAGTTCTCTGGTTCCTATATATAGGTTGCTTTTATAAGGCCCTTTCCTGTATGTGGGTTTTGTGCATAGGTAAATCAGCTGGGCATGCTTTTTGTCTGGAAATGATTTAGCCTTGCAACCTTGCCTTGTGGCTGAGACAACACTGTAAAGCAACTGTAGCTTTTGCTGAGTGTTAGGGACAATTGGATCTGTGGAAAGGTTGATAGATATAATTGGCAAATTAATTTTTGTTGTGGCTTGTTGGCAGGGTACTAATTAGTTTTCTATCGTGGAATAGTCAAACAGATGAAGAATGAATGAACAGCCGTACATTGCCAAAGCTGTTTCTAGCCATTTGGACAGTACAATGACGAAATTGAAGGTTCGCATGACATTTGGACAATACAGCCGTACTTAGATGCTTATTTAACAATATGGTTAAAATAATAACCAAAGCAGAGGAAATACCTTAACTGAATGATGCAGTTGTGAGCACGGCAGTAACAAACAGAGTTGACTTGTGGGTGTTCACGTTTAGATAAAAGAAAACAGCCCTGATTATTTAGCAACTACACGTATGAAATTCTTGCATCTTGTTCTTCCTTTATTTTCATATGCCTGTTTTGTGGCATACGTCTTGTGCATCTTTATGAATGAAGTACCTGAATGTCAGCACCCAAGTATGTTGCTTTGTCCCTCATTTGATTATGCTGCTGAACATTCACCATGACATTTCATACGGAAAGTTCTTAAAGTGAATGGTGTTAGCGTTCCTTATTTGCTGAAGGAAGACGTATTTATACGGCACAAAGAGGCACAATACCAGTGTAAGATGAGGACAAAACAGATACCGGGAAAAATGAAGAAAATTTTGACTTTGACAATTTAGCTCCCTATACAAGAGCTTTGTTCGCAATGAACTTCACAATCAAGATTTTTTTCACGATTCTTCTTGACCAGACAAGATTTTATCATTTTTGTCTTAATGCAAATGCATGTTGGCTTCCCTCTTTTGATAATGTGGCTCATAGTCTTGAGAGCATTGTACAGCTGTCTTTTGGCATGGCAGGTATGTACCACTTATGGTGAATGGTGGAAATTTAAAATACAGGTCTCCTTAGGTAATGATACAGTTTACCTAGTTAGCATGCCACCAAAATTTTAAATTGCTCAAATATTCTTGCATTCTTTGCTACAGTAATTTTTATATAACGTAGGTGTTGAATAAAGGTGTCTTCGCCAGTAGAATACAAACGAACAAAGGTTTAATGACTCAGATAACAAAACACATCCATGCTAGGCAAACGTTCGTTTCGGCACACCTTGCGTGAGCTCTCCTCTCGTGCTCACATATCTTTCTTTTCTTTCTTCCAATGCACATTCAACAATATTCAATAGTATGTAGATTCCTTGGAGATGAATTTGTCTACATAGCAGTTGTACAAAGATTATGTATTTATTTCACTAACCCAGTGCACGCGTGCATTAAACTACTGGAATGTTCGTGCACATTCACAGTACAAAATTCCTAGGTGATATACAAGGTTACTTTTAGATTGTGCCATGCAAGTTACTGAACATGTTTCAGTAAGTGTAAAACATTCAGTTCAGATAAGCTCATGTAATATAGAGCTGATCTGTTACATTCGACTGTTACATACAGAGACACGATATGTATACATTGTTCAGTATGACTACTTACCTCCAATACTGATTCCCCTGAGAGTAGTGTTGAGGTGTCGGAAAGGTTCTAGTGGTATTGTTGCCATGGGATTTCCATCGAGTGCCAGGAGTGTGAGGAAAGGGTTGTTTGCAAAGGCATCATCTGGTAGGTTCCGAATCCCATTAAACCCCAGGTCAAGGACCTGTAAGCAGATTCAAAGATATTGGTCGTTATATTTGTTGACAGAAAAAATGGCCGAGTCTCACTTCATATAAGTACTTCCTTTACTGTATGGGTCTTCTGCATCATGACATGTGCATACATACATACATACATACATACATACATACATACATACATACATACATACATACATACATACATACTTGGAAGGGTAGCACTAGTGGACACAGACCCTTGGAAGGGTAGCGCTACCCTTCCAAGTATGAATTTCCAACTCGCCCAAGAAACAATACATACATAAATACATGCATGCATGCATGCATACATACACACATACATACATACATACATACATAAATACATGCATGCATGCATACATACATACATACATACATACATACATACATACATACATACATACATACATACATACATACATACATACATAATACATACATGCATACATACACAAAATAGGTGGCGATATATAGTATTTTCAAAGAGGAAATCAGTAGGATCCGATACAAAAATAAATTCACAGGGCCCCATACGAATTTGCCTAAGATGTCCATTCTAAAAAAACAGGGCGTGCAAACATGGACACAAGAAAGAAGTCCTGTCTTTTTAGAATGAATACTTAGCGACTAGCTCAGCTCTCTGTTATTCTATGCCTAAGATGACTTGAATGTGAAAGCTATCATCATCGTCATCGGAGTTTGAAAGGTTGCGTGAGTTGTTGTACCGCACGTCACATTTTCAAGCCCAGCGTCTTTGTTGGTGGTGTGGCTGATGATGATGAATTATAGCTCAGCCCTTTGTGATGGGTTGGCAGCTTCCAACGGCCCACACATTATGCAATTCGCATGGTGTGACGCCTGGTGCAATTCTACACTTCTGCAACACAATTACATCTCTTAAAGGGACACTAAAGAGCAAAATGATTTTTCTGGCATTAGTAAAGTAGTCTTCCACGATACCAAAAACACCACGCTTGCTGCGAGAAGACGTTTAATAAGCGAGAAAACGTGCAAAAATAAAATACAGGTGGCGACGCCACCTTAGAATTCCCGTACCATTTGCCGTGACGTCACATATTTTTGACGGCGCCTGCTTGGGCCTGCGTAGTTCCTAATCGGTTAAATCGAAGTACATTGTCCTCTGAGGGGGCCAGAGACTTGAAAAAAACGAGTTTGTGGAAATTTCGTCGAGCCAGTGGAGCCAAAATACGTTAAATGCTCTTAGAAACCTTTTACGTCACGAATTACAAAGTTCGGCGCGAAATTTAAAAATGAAACTTTGAACTTGGTTTTCTCCTCTAATAATAAACCTATGGTGGTGAAATAAACTACACAAGAGTTCTCCAAGCACACTTTA
The DNA here is from genome assembly GCF_013339695.2 of Rhipicephalus sanguineus. Classification (NCBI taxonomy): domain Eukaryota; kingdom Metazoa; phylum Arthropoda; class Arachnida; order Ixodida; family Ixodidae; genus Rhipicephalus; species Rhipicephalus sanguineus. The sequence goes on from NC_051176.1 coordinate 268,116,641, forward strand.
TCAATCTAAACCAATTCATTGTTTCTCTTTAGTGTCCCTTTAATGTGTCTCCTTGCCCGACCTGATGGCTGTATAGGGCCAGCGCTTGCACTGGTGTGGCTCTGTGGTTAGAAGACTTGACTGCCATGCAGAATACGTTGAATTCAATTCCGTCTAGAGCCCTTACTTTTATCATATAATCGTTATTAAGGTCACGTCAGCTTTTGTGCTGCACGCTGCATTTTTCAAGGCCAGTGTCTGATGAGGCACTTGAAGCTTTTGCCTTTATATAACAGCAGAAAATGATGAACAAAATGGAAGTCTTACTGGAATTTCATCTGAGGCCTGGTGCATGTTTGGTATAGCCATCTTCGCAAGGTAATTACTGTGTTTAACATCTAGAAATAACCTGTGCCAATAGTGCAGTTCTAATTCTTCAGTTGAATTGCCCGAAGCGGTAGAAATTACTTGCACAAGAAATCAAAGTACTGAATTAATAAACTTTGACTAATTTCCTTTTTAACTAATTTCTTTGAATATTGTAGTTTACAAATTGTGTCTCATCTCGGGCCAAGCTTAATAATAATAAAAAGACAGTGTAATGCAATATGTGTACGAAGATGCCGCCAACAGCGTTTTGCTTGTAGTAGCCTCGTGCATAGTGGTATTTTGTTGTTGTCACCTCTTAGATAATCGGAAAAAAAGAATCGCATGAATAATTAATAATTACTTCCACAATTTCGGAAGTCTAATTCGTCGTCGCATTCAAGAACATCATGCTAAAATATTTCTAGCCGGTACATAATTACTTTGCTGCGTTTTCAATTCGTGGCGCATAAGCGAAAAAAAAAAAAGATTCGAAGCAAGCGCACGCTGTTGTGGCACGCGCGCGAGGTGCACCTTCTCGCTTCACGCCACGAAATTGAAATGCACAAAAGTAATTAGGAATGATGTAACGGCCCGAAATCTTTTAGCGCGATGTTCTTGAATGCGATGCGAAATGTTATAATAGCGATTTTCGCACTTATGCAAGTAGTGCAATTAACTTTTCACTAATTAACTGCTGGGGGAAACCCATTGCACCATACTTGGCTCTTCCGATGTCGGCTGCTGCTGGCCAGTTCATGCTTCCATTCGCTTTGAATCTCAGCGTTTTTCGGCGGTTGATCTCCCTGCCTTGTGCCTTTCATTTCGACTTCCATTCATTCCTTACTTCGCGAATATTCCCGCGCCTTTGGCTTCACGGACACCTATCATTTGGTACCTTTTTCAACTCTCCATAAACTTTGCAAAGCCGCGAAATGACTCTTTTTGTGACATGCCGATTACGTGCGGTTGGTCGTAGAATAATGTGGACCACGCAAGAGCGTGCCGAAATGGTCGTCTGCGCCGCCTCGGCGAGTCACCTGCTTTCGAGAGCCTTGCTTTGGCAAATGCGTGGCTGTCTACGTTTGTAGGCATGCCATTGATCGCTTCCACCGGCTGCTCACAGATTATCACGATCCTGACGCGACCACCGTAGCCGAATATTATTGCAAAGTGAAAGACGCTACTGCTTACGGAAATACGGCAATCGCTGCCGCGACGGCCTCTAGCGCCAAGATGGTGATCGTATGCGAGTCGCTAGTGGAAGCGATGACCTGAAATGCCTGCGAGCGCAAAAAGCCGCGCATTCACACATGCAAGGATCTCGACACCAAGCGGTCGTCGCGTCTCGTCACCAGTAGATGACGCAGACGCGACCGCTTTGACACGGCCTCGTGTGGTCCACATTATTTTGTGGCCGACTGTGCATACCGAGATCGCACGTACACCAAACCCGTGTAAAGTCTGGGAAAAAAGACCTTGTCTTCAAACAGTTTATTGAAGACTATCGCACACTTTCTAATGTCCGCCTTTACTATGTACCTTTGCAATCAAGCGGTATAGTTTCGTTTCAGATTCCGTACATTTATTCATCGCAGGCATTCATCGCTGAAGCACACAGTATTATTGAAAATCTGTGTCATCGGTCAAGTGTTGCAATAAATGTTAGCAGATATGGTTTAGAATTACAGAGAGCTGAGCTAGTTGGTAAGTATTCATTCTAAAAAGGCAGGGCGTGCAAACACGGACACAAGAAAGAAGTCAGGACACCACAAACGCCGAACTGCGTTTGTGGTGTCCTGACTTCTTTTTTGTGTCCGTGTTTGCACGCCCTGCCTTTTTAGAATGAACAGATATGGTTGATTGCGATTTAAAATTCACGGTAAGCATTGGGCGGTAGGACTTTCCCGCCTGCGGCCACTACTTTCGCACTTCCATTGAAATTAGAAAGTACTGGTCAAGTGTTATTTCAATTGTGACCATGCCTTGCAGTGTGCAGGTATTTCTCGTGTAGGTAGCAGCATTCGCTCTGCCATCCTACGACGCGTTTTCCTCAAATTTCTGTGATCTGGAGCATATAATTATCGTGCCAGGAAATAGAGAACCTTGTCTTTCCGTTCTTTGCTTTTCTACAATTATTGTCCGTTGGAATTGCTATATGTTCACTTGTTATTGCCACCATTTTGCCCACTGACAACGTGTTGTGATGAGGCACACGCACCATCTATATGCCGATGTTCATGCAGCTTACCCGAAGTTCGGTGAGCGTGGCGAGTGCCTGGCCGGGGAACTCGACGAGGAGGTTGTTGAGCAGCGAGAGTGAACTGAGAGTGTCGTTGATGCCGGCGAATGCGTCTGCATCGATCTTGACGATGCGGTTGCGCTCCAGGTTGAGCGCGGTGAGCGTGTGCATGCCGCTGAGGTCCTCGGGTGCCAGGCTTGCAATCTTGTTCTGCGCCAGGTCCAGGAAGGCAAGCGAGGTCAGCTGGCTGGCGGCGCGCGGCACGCGCTCCTGGCCGGTGCCCTTGAGGTTGAGGTTCTTGAGCGAGTCCTGGAGGCCGGCAAATGCGTCGTCCGCGATGTTCAACTCGTTGTCGGCCAGCTTTAGCGTATTCAGAGGCAGGCCGCTGAATGCCCCGTCGGGTACATGCCGGATGGCGTTGCTGGACAGGTCCAGCTGGCGGAGCGAAGCCAGGCGTCGCAGCGCCGCCACGGGAACCTCCTCGAGCCGATTGTCGGGCAAGCTGAGGCTGGCCAGGCTGTTCTCGAGGCCCTGTAGCGCTCGCTCGGAAACTTGACGCAACTGGCAGCGCGCCAGATGCAGCGACTGGATGTCCAGCTTGGCAAACGCACCGTCCGGCAGCGCTTCTACGGTGCTGTTGTTGATGTGGAGCAGATCAATGGGCACGTTCTGCGCCGACGCGTGCAGCGCGTTCATGAGTCGCGCGAAGTTCACGGGGCTGCACTGGACGGAAAGGCGCTGCGTGCTGCTGTAGGCGCAGATGCAGTCGGCGTGTAGGTCGACCAAGTCCCGCGACCAGGGGCACTTGGCCAGCGCGCCAGGCGGCGCGAGTAGCGCAGCCACGGCGCTCAGCAGCAGCAGCCACATGGCTGCTCAACTTTCTGGTGCCGGTGGTGTGTCCGGGCGCTCTGCAAAGAATGGAATAGGTTCACTCGCCTGCTCGTGAATAATTTCCACTTCTCTATACACTGCTCGCTCTACTCGCAAACAAAATGCCTCCTCATTTGCACTGATTACGCAGAAAACGTGCCCAGTTGCGCTGCCCACGCGTAATCTTCCGCGACGCCGAAAAAACAACAAAAAACAAAGAAACGCCACTATCACAACGCTTCTGTTTGCATTAAATGTTTGCTAGTCGTTCTGCCACAGCCATGCCTTCATTCCGCCTTGGCGGGCAGCATATAGCGTGATGATGTGATGATGTCGTAAGGAGTCGCTGCCATCGTTCTCGGTCGCCCGCTTTGAAGATGGGCGGGATTGAAATTTCCTCTGTGAGGCGACGTTGTCTCGAGAGTCGCATAGCAACACGGGTCGACTGTCCTTGACCCCTGTGCCCGCAAAAGAATGTACGGGGACGGGTTTTGGAATGCCTCGGTGCGCTTCTGCCACCCGGCATCCTAGCTCTCCGCCTCGACCACCTGACAGTGACGAAAATACTGTTGGCCTTTCAGCTGAAGCAGGAGCGTGTAAAAATCAGGTCTGGCACCACATCCTTGTAGCGCGCTCTGAAGAACGTCGCGTTGTCAGTGTGACGTGTAGAAAGCGAGAGAGACTCCTTGCTGATTTATGGCATCGTGAAACCCAACATGGAGTCTCTACACGCGAGCGAATCTCGCGCTCGAGAGTGCTCCACTTGAGCTTTTCAGTGGCGCAGTTCGAAACGGTTTGCAGAAGCCTGCTAGCGGAGTGTTGCGTACCTAAATGAATCATGCATTTTTTAAAAGTTTTTGCTAATTTTGGTTGTTTTACACAACACGCTAAAGTTTAGAATTCTTTTTTCAAGTATCCATGTACAGTTTCTGTGCTGGCTTTGCTGTCTCCTTTGAACGCTCGTCCTTTTCCGCAGCTTAGTAATTGTTTGTGCCTAGCCATGTCCGGTGCTACTCGACGTTGTGTGACCGAGCAGGAATGCGGTCTTTGGCTCGCCTTTGTGCCTCCCTGCCGAGTTCATCGTCTCCCGTCGCTGTGTAGCCCTCCCGCGCTGAGGAGGCGGAGCGAGAGTCCGCTGAGGTGCCGGCGTCGTACTTTCCGCGGCGGCACCTGGTCGCCCGCGCTGACTCGTGCGAGCCGCTGGGTGAAAAGCGTGTTCGGCGTTCTTTCTCGTCACTGCGCAGCTTTGTCGACAGATCCGCGGACGCGGGCTAACGACTCCTACCGGCGGCATCTTAGCAGCGGTACTGAGCTCTGCCTTTTGTGCACCGTGCGGCCTTCCGCTCACGGTCTCCTCCTGCCTCTTTAAAAGGACAAGGAAGTGCCTGACGTACACTCATCGTGCTTGCGGCATTGAATAACTCTTGCCTAGCATTCTCACTTCCTTCTTGAGCAGCAAGAACTTGTGCGGAGGCCACTCTGACGCGTGTCGGCTGCCTCTGTGCACAGACTCCTTGCACCATACACAGGGACATCCGTGCGCTGTTTTGCCTTTCGGCTTCACATATGTAAACGAGTGCTGCTTCTTTCCACGCTAGCGCATTAATGCAGCACTCGGCTAGGTCTTCAATAAATTGTCTTCCACAGACCGCTGACACATCAGAATGCCCAAGTTGTAGCTTCTCGCTGCTAAGTTTGTCGGTGGTTTTTTTTTTTTTTTTTTTTCAGTACCGCTGTCCATCGTCCAAGGACAAATATGTCTGCAGTACGTGTGAACGCTGCGTCCCGTAATTCACTGGTAATGGTTGTCCTACCAGTATTTGTGGGCAGATTTGTTAGTCGTTTGATGAAGTATACGAATCTTGCGGTGTTTGGGATCTGACAAATACGCCTTATAGTTCATGAATATTGTGAGCTTTCTTTTTTTTCTTGCTTTTTTATTTTTTAAAGCACGTTTCTCGATCCTCGAAAAGTCGGCCTTGCTGGTTATTTTAAGTCTACTTGCTTGTGCTTAAGTTGCGCGTGTCGTTACGTGTAGTATGCACGTGCATAACATGGCTGTCAATAGTTGTTGCCTTGTGCACGTGTTCGTTCCATCATAGGCTTTCGAATCCGTACGTCGCGGAGCCCACGTTCCGCCGTTTCGCACTGACTGATTCACAAGCCAGTCGGTGAAAGGGAGAAGCACTGCCATCGCGGAGTGGCGCGGCGGCTTTGGCGACATCGCGTGGATTGATTGATGGGCCGCGACCAGCCGGTTCCGTGGGGACGGGAAGCCCGTCTGAAAGAGTCTACTGGCGCGTTTCTGCTATATACCCGGGCTCGTGCTGCCGTCGTCAGTCACGTTCGAGTTTTGTTGCCGGCGTCTGTCAGAATGAGGTGCCTCACAAATTGCATCCTAGCGCACGACCTTCGCGTTTGATTGTAGAAACATTGGCTCGAGGTGGGGCTCGTTCCGTGCTTTGAGCCAGAAGTACATAGATCTTCAGGGGTGGCGCTTGGTGCCGTGAGCAATGCGTTGGTATGTGGTTTGTCTTACAAGCTTATGCGGAAAGAAGAAAAAGGAAGAGAGAAGCCATCTTTCATCTTGATTAATGCGCTGGTGGGTAGCGTAAGTAATGCTTCTCGAAATCTGTCATACGGAGCAGCAGCATGCCGTCCGATGAAGTTGTTAGGCTCCAGCCTGCAACCCTTGATGGTCGGCTTACGGGTGCACGCCGCTATTTACCGGTGCGTATGGAAACGATGGCAAGCGCCGGTGTTGAGCCATCTCGGTCGTCTGGCGCAACATTGGACGCGAGAAGTTCTGCGGGAGCCAGATTCGCGCGAACACTACTGCCTGTCGCTCGCCGCCTTTTAAATGTAGTTTAACATAACCCGGGAACGGAAGTGGAACGCAGCCGCACGGGGGACCATTATGCAACCGCGTTTTGCGCGGTCCCAGTGTAGTGGCTAGGCCCTTGCTGCCAAGTTCCAATTTGCTTTCCCGCGTCCCCAGGCGACGCCTGTGATTTCTAGCCAGAATCGAGTGCAGTAGGCGTGGCCCCTTGGGGCCGTCGGTAACCGCGTAAAATCACTGCACGGAGCCGTAACGAGGCGCGCTGGCTCAACCCGTTGAGCAAGTGCAGCTTTGTTCTTTACTCAAACGGACGCCCTTTTGCGAGCCTTTGTTTTCAGTATATGCTCTTTTTTAACAAGTGCGTGCTCAGTGGTTTGTGTGTCCCACGTGTGTGCCTTTGATGAAATCGAGCTGGATTTGGAAACAGCGAATTAAAGGTGGTTTCTATTGCAGGGCTCGTGTCTCGATTTTTTGGTGTTGCAGCGATGTATGTCACATGTTGCTCGATGCGCGATTCTTGCTCGACATTTTCGTGTTTCCCCAACATGACGGGGGAAAAAAAGGTTCCTTTAAGCAATGTCGAGTCGCTTTTTCGAAGCGTCAGAACAGTGTGGTTCGATTAGCCTGCCTGCGCAGGAACTTGGAAAGCGCGGCTTCGCTCGAACTGCGGTGTTCGTCGCGGTCGAACGGCGGCAGCAGCAGCAATGGTGCGAGCCGTTCCCCACGTCGCAGGCGACGTGTAGCTGGACTCTCGTCGTCGGCTTTTGGTCACCTCCCGAGCCCCATTATTCGAGGTATTCGCGCGTGCACGCTGCGCGGCGAATGCAGGGCAGGGGCAGTAGCGAGCGCGTGGCTCAGACGCCGCCAACTAGTTTGGGAGCGGCACTCTGGTGGCCCTGTGCGCTCGACCGCAGGGAGGTCACCACACACCGGATGCCGCCGCCTTCCGAGGAGCCCATCGAGCGCGTTCGGTCGCCGGCACGCGCGTGAACAGCATTTTGGTGGGCGATAATCACGGACAAAACTGTTGGTGGGGAGGTATCGATGACATGCAGCCTTTCGCTGTCCGCTCAACGAGCCGCGGGCGTTGGCGACTCTTGGCAGGCGCGGACTCGTCGTAATGATTCAAAATGAAATCGGAAATCGCGTCTGCGATACATAATCGAATGCGCGGAGCTTTGCAACCTACGAAGGTGCTGTTTCTTCTGAGCGGAACTCATCTGAATACGCAGGTATACACACTTGAGGGAGGCGCTGTGCAGCCTTGTGCGCCACCGCAGTTTTTTTTCTTTCGACCGACAAGTTCGAGGCGACGATGTCACGCGTGACCGAGAACCGCCTGTTCCACGGCCATGTTTCCGGGGATAGAGCGGGGAGTATTTTCCTCTCAGTGGGCGCGGTGGTTGCATCAGTGGTGCATTTCGAGTCTCTGGGGCACACGCTTCGCCGCGACATCGCTGTTGGCGTCTGCAGGTGTGATGGGCGGCGTGAATCTCCATACACATTCGTCATGCGACGGTTGGCATGGTTGCGGTTTTTCCGAGCTGTCCCAGACGAGGCCTTAAAAAAAAAAAAAAAGTAATGCGCAACGCGAATGCGCCCCGACCGCCTTTGCCCGCGAGAGTGCGACGTGTCGTGTACCTGCATGTGCGGTTCCAGGGGGTATGTCCGGATGTCCTGACCCTCCACCCCGCCCCCTTGAAAAAAAAAAAAAATACAGAAGCTGCATCAGCGCCTGTGTACCGGGCTACAGTTCAGAAATTAGACGAGCAGGCGTAGCAGTGGGGGACAGCACAGAGGGAAACTGGTGTAATATATATATATATATATATATATATATATATATATATATATATATATATATATATATATATATATATATATATATATATATATATATATATATATCAGTTTTCAGTTATTCGTTTATATATGATGATGCGATTTTTCGGTGTCTGTTTGTAAGCTACAGAAAAAGAGTAATGTCTCAATTCAAGAATGACCGAAACGTTTGAGCTGTTACAACTTGGTCGGGACGCGAATTACCTTGACTAGTGTAATAGAAATGATAGAAAGTAGTTAGTACGCTGATGCTGCGCTGCAAACATATAGTTTCGTATATACATAGATATGGACGCGAATTCTTAGCGTGGAAACAAAGCGTGTACTACATTTTTAACAAATAAATTGAGCAGTTCTTTTTGCTTTGCTTTTTCGCTATTACTGCGTGCACACATATATGCGTTCTCTTGATAGTAAGCGTTAGGCGTGCATGATGGCATCATTGCAGCGTATTGCATTGCTTCACGTTCATTACTTTGTCGACATTGAACCGCAGCTGAGTAGACTTCAATTCATACAAACGGGACATGCAACGAAAACATATATTGGCACGTCACAAGGAACAGCTTTATCGGTATTAGTAGCTATATCACTTCCCGAGCTTCGAGAACGGCAGTCGTCTGTGCTTTGCACAAGTATGCAATGCTTAGGCATGCACAGAAAGCAAAACATGTGCTCTCCGCTGAGCATCGCGCAAGACCCACACTGCCACAGAAACATGGTGCTAACACTGCGATGACACATTGTAACATAATTGAAAGGTTGAACCGAGTACTTGCTCTTAATAATTTATAATCCTAGCTTAATAATTTATAATCCTAGTAGCGCGGAAACGCCTGCACTCAGGCCCGTAACCAGGAGGGGAGGGGGGGGCTAGGGGCCCGAACGCCGCCCCGCACCGAAATTTTGGTGAAGTAGGTGTTTTTACCAAAAATAAATAAAGTAGGTGTTTTTCTCAAATAGTCGAGGTTTTCAGCGAGTGCTCCCCCCCCCCCCCCTCGAAAAAAATTCCTGGCTACGGGCCTGCCTGTACTTAAAGATAAAATTTCCGAGAAATAAATTGCTTCAAAAGTGTTGGTTTAGTAACTTTTTTTGAAGGGTCGCACGAGAGATGGCCAGGCCATCGCGTACCAAACGCACATATATGTACAAGAGTCCTCGAGCGCCGATGTTTTCCTATTTTTTACACTAAGCATTCGTCGAATGAGCTGTTGCAGTGCATAAAAAATTGCGGTTCTTTCCTGGCATTAGTGTTGCAATGAAATCGACCTCTAAACCTTGCTGTCAAGAGGATTGCCTTTCTCCTTGCATACTTAGAAATGCGACCTGGAGGAAAAAAAGAAAAGTCTGGTTTAGACTCGTCGAGGTTGTCCGTCACCGGTGCGCAAAAAGGTCACTTACTCGACGCCTGCCGTGGCGGCCACATTTCTAAGGGGTGTAATGCATAAACGGGTTTGATATTACCCGGGGTGGTTGAGATCTATCTGTTGTGGCATCTTTCACTGCCTATTCAAGTCGGGCAGAAAGAAGCGCAGCTGCACGAATTGCTAATTAAATTCGGCGGGTTCAGATGCTCCCGGCATATATAAGGAGAATGCTACTGTCGAAAGCGCGCAACAAATCTCGGCCATCGTTGCATTGCAGAGCACCGCGTGTGCCGAGCGGCCGTCCGGCCGGACGCATCCTTTCGGGGCGTTCTTGGGAAATCGGCCGGGCCGCGTGTAATGAGAGCCATCTCGGCCGCCGCCGCGCGGGGCCGTACGCGAACAATGGCGGAAGCTGCTGCCTAATTCGTTTGACCCACAGTGTCGATGCCCCGCGGCGAGGGAGCCCGCCGCGGGAGGGAGCGGCGACTCCATTTGGGCCCGTGGTGCACGGCCGCGTAGTTTTTTGCTTCTCTCCGCGAGGCTTGCGCACTGGAACATGACGAGCCTCGCATTCACGCCCTGCTGGTTTCGAGGAAACGCTGAGTGGTCGGCACACGTAAGACGCGGCTTGTCTCGATGCATCCGCGGAGGACGTAACGCTTGCGTCGCCTTTCCTCCTCCGTGCATACCCTGAGGGGTTTTGTGATATCTTGCTTGTCCTGCCCAAACGAGAGCCTGAAATGAATTTGCGTTGTTTAAGCCGTGACCGCTGCTGCGAGGCGCAGGAATGCAAGGATTAAGGCGAGCGACTGCGGCGGCGACGTCTCGATGTCGGCGCGCTGCCCTCTGTGGATACTCAATCTGTGTCAGCGTGTTCCGCGGATTGCGCCCATGTTTTCCCGACTCGTGCTTCGATGCGCATCTCAATTCGCGGGCGAGCGTTCGAGTCGGTTCCTCCGCATTTTAGGGTCTCACTTGTGCTACATTCGTGCTGGGTGCGTAGACCGAGGCTCACGTGTAGTACTGCACTGTTTCTTGCCTCGTTTATTTATAAGGAGCAGCAGGGCGATGTAAATGGCTAGCGATAACTTTAGAAGCATCTCGCGTTAGTGTACATTTACAGTATGCACTGCAAGGTGCATTGTCTGTCTCGCCGAAGTTATCCGCTTTTTTTCCCCTTCATTTTTCCTTCCTTATTATCCTTTGCCGGAGAGTGTTGAGGCTCTCGTGCCGCAATGTATCCTTTCTTAAAAATTTTCTGAATGGCTCTTAGGGGAACTCTCTCTTTTCATGTGAATCCGCGCACGGGTTTGTGTGTGCCAAGGGGGAGGGGTGTATGCAACTTAGGAAACAAGTACAGCTACTGTTGGAGTAAGGTAGCTATATACCGCCGTGCACGCATGTGGAAATAGTATCCTAGAAAGAAACTCCCAATAGCTGCCGTGAGGCGCAGGAGGGAAAAGGAAGATGAAGAATAGAGTTACAGATACGCTTCCGAAACTGATGAAAGTGCGCATTGCACCGCGATGCTTCGTTAAAGGGACACTAAAGAGCAAAACAATTTTTCTCATATTAGTAAAGTACTCTTTCACGATACCAAAAACACCACGCTTGCTGCGAGAAGGCGCTTAGTAAGCGAGAAAACGCGCAAAACTAACATGTGTGTGGCGACGCCACCTTGAAGTTTCCGTACCATTCGCCGTGACGTCACATGTTTTGACGCCGCCTACTAGGGACTGTACGTAGCTCCTAATCGGTAAAAATGAAGTACATTGTCCTCTGAGGGGGCCATAGACTTAAGTTACCAAGTTAGGGGTAATTTTGTTGAGCCAATGGCGTCAAAATACGTTAAATACACTTTGAAATTCGTGACGTCACGCGCGGAGATTTCGGCGCGAAATTTCAAAAAGAAACCTTGAACTTGATTTTCTCCTCTATATATTAATAAACCTATGATGGCGAAATTAACGACATTAGAGTTCTAAGAGCACAATTTATCGATCTAAACCGATTCATTGTTTCTCTTTAGTGTCCCTTTAAGCGTTGAAATCCTGTTCACCTAAACGTCTGTAATGAGGCAAGCTTGTGGCTTTTGTCTGAGACGCCTCAGCCCTTGGCTGTTTCTTTTTTTGCTATGAGCAGTGGACGGCGCGTAGCATCGCCCCTCCTCGCTGGCCTTGTTTTGTCCCTCTCCGATGCGGCTGCCTCGGACATTGATCGCTGCAAGAATGCCGTCCGGAAGAATGACCGAGCTGACCTGCATAGCTGGACTCGTACGTTTAACTGTCACCGTAAACGGAGGAATGTAAACGTGGACTGTTATTTGCACCGCGGACTATGGCATCCCGTTCATATATTGCTGTGCGAGTGTGCGCACTTTTATACGTGCGTTTGTTCTATCTGTGATTGTTAGAAAAATGAAATGGGAATTCTGGTGGCGGCACCGTATAGCCGCGCCGACGACACACATCCGAAGTACAGTATATTATATAGTCGGATACAACTTTAGAAGTCCGCGGCATTTCCTCCTCGAAGGCGGATGCACGCAGGCCTGCACCAATGGGCGTGCACTCCAACATGACGTCATGAGCGGGACGTCTTGTGACCCCGCCTTCGGAGAACATTGCTGAGCTCATGAGAGGGATTATTTCTTTAGTCGCGGAGGCGATCGAATGCCGCGCTTCGGTCGCCTAGCTGGGCGGGGCCTCTCCGGACTTCTTAAGTTGTATCCGACTATAGTCATTATACCCGAACATTGGCTGGCGTACGGCGAAAAATGTAACGGGCTAAAAAAGTGGACAGAATAAGAGAAAGCATATGTTGTCAGAGATTCGCACCGAGCTGCCGCGATCGCGACCAGAGTTTCATCAATGTTTCGGTCCATCGTCTAGCGCAGTGGCAACTGGCGTGCCGGGTTGCAAAATGCGCCCATCGGTTCGAATCTGCAGATTCCATTTGTGCATGGGCTATCGTGCGCTTCGCGGTAGGCAACCGTTCGAACAATCGCGTCGCAAAACGCCCTTGGCGTGCTCAACGGCTTTTGGCGACGGCACGACGTCTGTCTTGACCTCGGCGAACCGTTGTCCTCGATGGGCGTGCGTATACGGTCGTGTAGACGGCGATCGGCACGCGTGCATGTCGTTGTCTAGTGACCCTGGTCGTAACTGCGTGGTCCCCTCCCAGTCCTTTTGCGTGCCTACCTTGTGCCGCGTGCCGGCTTCTGGCCCCGGCGCGTGGCAGTCGTCTCACCTCGACTTCCAAGGGGGCAGCAATTCTGTGCCGCTTCTGCATCTTTCATTCCGAAGTGCGTACTCCGCACGCGGCATAGTTTCGCTCGCCTTTCGCATCGTGTTGGCCCTAGGTAGTCTTTAAATGAAGCCAGCGTGAATCCGACAAAGTGTGGGCGATTCGGTTTGTTGGGCCGGAATCCTGCCGTCGGGTTCGTAATTAAACTTTCGCAGGTCGAGACCGCCCGAAGGGTGCGCGGATTGGTTTGTTCGGCTGGCCCGTCAATGCATCTGTAAACACCGTCTTCTCGGTCCGGGCCATCCCGATTCGAGTCGACCCGGACAATGCTTTACAAATCATGCTCTCAGTGAAGCTTGACGGTGTTGTTAATTCTTCGTGCCTTATGTGTGTCATCTCTACCATATACTTCATCGACATCTTTCTCGAAAGCACTTAACGCGTTTGTACGCTCATGCACTGTATTGTATAGCAGATAACCAAACAAAGAGCAGCTTTAGTTCTTTTTGCGTCTTCCTTAGCGGTGACATCATAACTGGTTCCCTGCCTTGGTCAGCGTAAAGTACACTTTAGCTGCGCCTTTCGCCCGCCCGATGTGCTAGCTGCTCTTGGTGAAAAGCGGAAGTAGACAGCGCTTCGTAATCAGCGTGTTCCGCTTCCTGGCTCAGTGGCTGAGGCGCGTAGTCCCTATAGTGTTGGTCGAGCTGTTTCGCGTGACATTTTAATTAGGACTGGCACTCGGATCGAGTGTCCGCACTCGATCGGCGCAATGAATGATGGCGACGATTATCTTGCGCAGGCTTCCACGCAGTTGTCGCGCAACAGACGCTCGGTAGAAAGCGTATTTGGAAAAACGCTGGTTTAAGCTGTAATGGAGAAAGTAATGGAGAAAGTAAGACAGTTTTGTGTTTTGGTTGTCTATACGTGACACCTGTGATCGTTAACAACCTACAAAATCAGCAGCCACACAATAGCATCCAGGCAGTAGCAGAATATTCCTGTTAGTGGAGGCGATTTCATTTGTAGTTTAATCTGCGGGCGGTAGCCGAGAACTCCAATCATAAAGACGTCGACCGTCCTTTTAATTTAGTTGGGAAGCTTGTGTTATATACGCCGGGTAATTCTATATTTATGGAATCCGAACAAAAAAAAATGGCGAGGGGGGGGGGGTTATGGATGCGATGATGCTTTCTTCGCTACGCATTCTATTAACACGACTGACGTCAGATTGCCGCCCTCATAGGAACTACGATCGGTTAATTAACTTTTTTTTTGCTGGGGTTAACGCCAGAACTGCAATATATTATTATTATTATTATTATTATTATTATTATTATTATTATTATTATTATTATTATTATTATTATTATTATTATTATTATTATTATTCGCACTTAGCGGCTGTGTTTTCGTATGGGGGTTATTGAGTGGAATGTCAACTATCAGGCGCCTTTTTCTGTGGGAGCGCCGGCTGAAGACCACTATATAGGGAGCTGATTTTGCTTTAATACAGGGGGAAAATACATTCACAATAATAATTTGTTCACGTGACGATAGACGTCATGTTGCGGGAACTCCGTTTTCTTCAAGACCATTCAGTGTCAGTTCTGTCACACATTTCGCGGCCAGCTGAAGACTTACGGCGGCACTCAAATAGAGCCCAAGACGTCGCGATGAGTGCGTAACCCCTTATCAGCACGTTACAGCACTGCACATGGTTGCAGCACGGCGGTTGAATGGCGCTTTGTTCAGCGCTGGTTCAAGTCGTCTTGTTCATTCGCGAATGCGGGCACCTCACTTACTTGTCGGGTGCGATTCTTTGTCAGTGGCGCGGGTTGGCCGCTCGATCGTTCATTGAAAAGAAAATGGGTCATCATGTGTACGTTCTGAACGCGCAATCGCTGACTGCCGCGTAGCGTGGTTGCGCACGAAGGCAGCCTTCGCTGGGGCATTCGACCACGCCGTCCTTGGTTGTGGGGCACGGGGAGTACGCCGAACCATTTGCGAGGACCACCGAACGTGCTTACGGTTTCGGCTGCCGTGCGTCGTCGGCGCTTCGTGTTGCACGCCCAAACGAGCGACCGGCGGCGTTTTTGCAGCGCAGGACGTCGCCGTCTCGAAGTTCAGCCGTCCTTCGGTCTGGTTTAGCAGCGCGTGATAGGGACACCCTTCTCACGCGCGTGCCTTTTCGCTCTGTCCCTGCCGCCGGCAGCAGCTAATGGCCCCGAGCGGGCGACGCGCCGAAGCCCTTCCCCTCCGCGTGGGCTGCTGATATTCCCGCGGGACATAACGCGACGAGGACAGCGACAGTCCCGTTCCTCGCGCTGCCCATGGAAACGCGGCCGCCGTCAGCAACGCGGCAGAACAAGGTGCACAATTGCGCCACGAGCGCTGCCTCGCCCGTTCTCCCTGCAGGTCGGGTCAAGGCCTCTGCCGACGCGAGGTCCTCAAACGGCGCGCGCAGTTTCAAACTGCTCGGAGGCGCATTCCTTGCATCTCCGAAACGAGTGGTCGTCTCACCTGCCTTGACTTTCAATTCATGGCGCCTTTGTGTGCCACACTGAAGCATTGTTATTCTTGGCTCCGCACGCGCTTCTCTCCTGTTTCGCGTATATCCCCAGTGGGGGGCGGACAAGGCCGTGCGAACGGACTGGCAAGAAAGTCTTCCGCATCACGCTTTCAAGCCTGAATCGAAAATTCGGCACTGTCTCTCGTGATCGCAGGCCACTGTTAGCGACCGTGCAGTGAAGATGCGCGCGCCTTTGAGAATCGCAGGGAGAGAATTCCCTGGCCGTGCGCCTCTTCGGCGACGCCCGAGGCCGCCTACGTAGCGGTGTTGCAGCTCCGAGGGGCGGCGGCGCAATCCGGAAGTGGTGCGAGCGAGGGACGTTGTGGAATCATCGAACCGAGCCAAGCGGAACGCGTGTTGCGGTAACAGCGTGTGGTTTTGTCTCGTCCGCCAGCGGCTTGCGTGCGCGTCCCCCAGACTCTCGCTAGTTGAGGGGAGTCACTCAAGAGGCGGGCACAGTCGCTTCGTGCATGCGCTGTTGGTCTGAATGTGACGAATATTCGCCACTGAGCGGTTGGATGTACAAATTTTTAGCCATGGCTTTTCGCTACAGTCGCTGCCAGGCGACAGCAGCCAGGCTTAGCGGACCTTTCGTGTATACACGTGACACAGATACACATGGTATAATGTTGCGAACCAGAAGTGTATTATATTTTGCGCGCATGAAGTGCTACTTTCCTGCTTTCAGCATTTCGTGGCCCATTCTAAATAATCTTCCCAAGTCGGCATCCTGCTGGCTTGATACGAGCAGTTGCTTCATCATAAAGAACGCTCGCCTACATAGTGTAGTAATATATTTGTGGAATATTCAGTATGTTGCTTAGCAATGGTCGTGATGTTCACGCTGATATTCCTCTTCTGTTATGTAGGGCCCCTATAGCTCCAGATGTGTGTGGCTTCCAAATATGACCAGTTTAGCTCGCGGATGACATTCGCCAGCGGCACTCAGAAACATGTTCGCTCGATGACCAGTCGTCGAGGTAGGCAATACCAGTTGCGGTAGGCAATACCATTGGAGGCTTCTAAACAACTCGAAGCTTAGGAGTAAGCCTTTTGTTGACATGCAGGTGTGCTTTTTGCAATACTTGGCATGACAGGCATTCGTTCTGGAAAGCATTCTTATCAGAGAACACTAGTGTTTTACAGCTCCGGCTCTAGCATTATTTCGCGACTTAAGTTTGAACGCTTTGTGCTTTTGGAATGTGCACGAGTTCGGGTCTTGCGTTTGCAAGTTGCCGCTGGTGTTATTTCTTATTACCTGTGTACACGGAAGCCTTTGCATCCACGTTTTCTCAAACTATCTATACTGACTCTCAATCATGATGTTCGTTTTGATCTCACTGTAATTATGTCGCGGTTCAGGAAAACAGCATTGATGAAATTTCATTGCCAAAATATGGTGACGTCCTTAGTACGAATCCGACTAATTCTGTGCGTACTATATATAAACAGTAAGCGCACACGCGCCATTTCATCTAATGCTCGTACGCATTGAGGCTTCCCTTTGAGACTGCGTCATCGGTCATGTCTTCTGTGTGGTAGTGCAAGCCAGCCTCGACCGCACATAGCAATGAGCAGTCTTTTGTTCGGCGCACCGTGGCGAGAGACCGCGCATGCATTCATAAATGCATGTGCAGAATTAGACCATCTTTGAACTGGCGCCATGCCTCCTGGAGACGTCGGTGCCGAGGCTGCAAATGCCTGTTGTTCAGCCTGTGGTCTTGGCGCTCAGGCTCGGTGTGAACATCAGGCTGATTCAGCCACCTGTCAACGCCGCTTCTTCTGTGCCAAAGTTTGATTCTTTGCCTGTCGATGGTTCATGTTCATTTACAGCGTACTAGCTTCTGCAGCTCACCTCACCCACTGTATATTAAGGATCCAACGGGAGCTCCCTGGGCGCTGCCACACTCTGCATTGTACTTTTTTTTTTATTTTCGAAAGTCTGCCCTTAGGCATAATAATTATTGATTCAGAAATACACATACAAATTTGCGTCGTGTATGAAGGCCAGTAATGAGCGGTGGTGAGGTCCACTAATCCAGCGGTCAAGGTCGGGTGGTCGGCCAGGCCTGAGGCCTGTTGCACGTAGGTGACGACGACGGCTTCATTGTAGACCCGTGCAAGTCCACAATAAGTGTGTGACAGTTACATCGTGGATTGAGGCGTCGCAAAATGGGCACGATGTACCATAACGGGCCGCGGTACTTTTGCTTCCAAAGGGTGGTCACGGATGGGGTAAGCGCAACCCCAACAATAATGTGTGTGTGTGCGGGAGCACCTTAAAACATGACTGTAGCCATGTATATGACTATAGCCGCTATCTGCGCCTGTTCGGACAGTTCATAAAGCACGTGTTCTGATGCCCCTGTACGTAACACTAGAAAGTTCAGCAGCTCACGACGTCGGCGCTGTCAGTTGTTACATTACAGACCCGTTGTTGCCGTATCAGAGGCGCGCTATCGTATTGTGGCTCCGAAGTTTGGGGAGCTGGCGTGTTTTGCGTAAGCATTGTCTGGACTGATTAATGAAAGAAAAGTAGTAATAACTTATATTCCTTTCTGTATATATTGTACATTTACGAATCAGCCAAAGCTGTCGTGCAGCATGGTTGCAGAACTTCATGGCCGTCGTGTTGGCTCATTGCCTTGAAGAGTATGTACACGGTGTACTGCAGATGCATATTGTTTAGCGGTCAGCAGCTTTCACTGGTTGCCTGCCGAGACAACTGCAGCGGACATAGATGCGCCGTGTCGTGGGCCGACGTCAGAATGGAGTGCGCAAGCGTGCGCTACCCATCGGCCGTCCGGAGCGAACAAGATCCGGGGCCCCTAGAAGGAGACGCCTTCTGAAGGCATATGGTTGGCTGTCTCTCTGCGTTGTCAGCGTGTGAAAAGCCGATGCCCGTTCACGGCCCCCCTTGACGACGCTGTTGGGCCCCTCTAACGCGGAAGTCTTGGCTTGTCTCCGCACCGGAAGACGTTCTCAACGCCGGCGGCGCTCGCTCTCTCTATATCTTTCAGGGCGCCGCTGCGTGCGCTTTCTTTGCCCGGCTCGGCATTGATTGCGCGAGGCCGATTGGTGCCAATAACATTGCGTCCTGGCGCGATTGCGCTCGATAGCACCGCTTGGTCATCTCAAGCGGAACGGGCGCCGAAGGCGTGCTGTGGTTTGAAAACCCTGCTGAACGCTCTGTCGCCGACCACCGGCGAGCCGAATTGACGGAGTTGTCGCGGATGCCAACTTGTTGCGACGGTGTACACACTCAAAAGTTCCTTCCAGACTAGTTGGTTCATGCTTAACTATTCAAGTGCGGCGCAGGCAGAAAGAAAAGGAAGACAGGACAGTCTTCCTTTTCATTATTTCTGCTTGCGCAGTACGTCAGTAGTACACGCTGGTCCGCAAGCTTTTCGGTGTTTTTATTTTACCCGAAGATGCATACAGCGAGCGTATGCATATAGCGCTGCTTTTCCCTGGCGCCTCAGATCTGGCGTATTCTCCTCAGCAACCGCGTTATTTGTCGTAGAAGCGAGGAAAGTTGTCGATGTAGATACAGTACCATCCTTGCTCTGTTCATTTTGGTCGCGGCTGAACGGATTCATGAGCAGTTTTTCTGTGTTTCACGTTGCTCTCTGTGTTCGTCCAGTACGTTTCAACATCGAGCTCGGCGCGCGCGTTCACGCTGTTGCAGCTTTGCATTCAACTGAGGCATTCTGTGTATATCAGGCTTCACGGTCCAAGGTGGCTGCCTACGCTGCACCATCCTCGTCGCCCTTGGCTTATTCTCGCAGAGCGGGCCGCCAGCCCGCGCCGGCTTCAATGAGGTCCATTTCAACGAGGCCGTAGTAATCACACGTGGCTAGCCTTTCAAGGCGGGCCGGCCTTTGTTGTTGGGAGGGAAGGTTGACGGAGCTCGGATGTTTTCTTTCGGTCGCCTCGTCACATTGTGGCGGAGCTCCCCCACTCAGGTTCACGTCCACCCGCTCCGGAAAACGCGAAACAATGGTCCCTGGGTGCCTGCTTGCGCATACTCTACCGCGACGTCGTCTGTCGCAAAGAGCAATCAAAGCGAACCCAATAAGCTCAGAGCGCACCTTTCTCCTGGCGGATAGCGCGGCCAGAGATTGCGCACCGGGCGAGTTGGAGGCCACTCGACTCATTGGACGTAAGAGCAGCTTGGTGTTACTCCACTTTAATGTGGCACTTGTCGCTGCGTATTCAAACTGGATGGTTATGAAACACGCATGCTCTAAGATGTGTGTGCAAAACTGCTTGCTCCTTCCTTTTTTTTTCTCTTTTTCTTTTTACAGCGCCTGCTATAAACTTAATCACACCTATCAGAGCTTGCTGAAATGTGGACAGAGTCGTTGCTGTAGTATTTGGGTCCGTGCGTTTAGTTGCAACAATAACTTCTCCGGGACGCGTGCCACACGTTGCTGCTTAATTGAGGCGCATTACGTCGTGGTTCTGTTTTTCCTTTTTTTCACGACGTGAAGTTCAGCTAAGTTCGTTACGGCAGCCTTTGTCATCTGTCGTTGATAAGACTTTTACGTCACAGGTTTGAGAAGGAAAAAAAAAAGACGAGAAGAGAGAGTGAGAGAATGAAGTGGGTGGCTACAGAAAATTATAGGCGCACAATTTACCATCTCCCGCCGGGCAAGCGGGAAAAAAAAGAGCCATGTGCCCGCGAGGCTGTTCTCCGATTGCGGTCTACTCACTCTCTCCACCGTTCCCGTTTGGCTCTTGTCGTTCCCTTGATTCCGATGGGCTGCCTTTCCGCACTCTGCCCTTTAGATGGCCTGCTTGCGCTCAACGCGCTCGTTTGACACCACCGGCAAAGATGACCAGCGCCGATGGCACGTGTGCACACTAATGGCCGAAATAAGCAGTCACCGGGGCAGGTGTCCTGCCGCGGAACGCATTTGGGATCGTACTGTATATGAAATGAATAGTGTCAGTATATAATATATACGTTCAGCCTTTTTATTTACCTTTGATATCGGTTTTCACATCCTAGTATTCACAGCTTTAAAATGTTTGTGCCAAGAATACAATGCGCATGAGCAAAACGCTAGCATTAGAAATAACTAAGCGGTGAACCGCTTATAGCCGCGAGTTCTGTGTCATCTGTCACACAGGCTTTTGCCACTCGGTCCATGCTCTTCTGCATTTTGGCGAAGAGACGAGGCTACAGTGCGTGACGACGGCGGCTGACGTTCCTCAGTGAAGACTGCTAAACTCGCGTGCTCTACATTCACGCAATTTGTGAATCCAGGCTTTCAGCGCAGACGGTGGCCTGTAGTGCCTCGACGGTCCTTTGGCGGCGCTCGCCTGCAATTTAATGGGTGTGCCTGTCCTCTAGCCCTGTTGGCGTCGAAAGTTCGAATCCCGTCATAGAGGTGTCCGTTGACGTCGCGTATCTACTACGGCTACGACGTCACGTTGCGGTCTCGGAAGCTTCGGCTTTACAACGATATGGTCCATCGTTTTTCACCCCCTTTGTGGTTCGTATTTCTGCCTTTTTTCATCTACCCCCACAGACTCGAGTTGTCACGAGTCGTCGAGAACAAAGCTCTGCTCGTCGCCGGCGGGCGCCTGTTTCTCACGGTGCGTGCCTGTCGGACCCGTCTCGTGCCCTTGCAGCTGTTCCGGATACGGAAACCACGCGTGTGCCGTCATCTTATACGCTGGCTCAGTTCTAGCGACGTGCGTGAAGAAATTATTTGCGCGCCCACTTACCCTCGTTTGTTTTTGTTTTCCTTTTGATGGATGAATGTGGGCATTGTCTTTGCATGCGTGTGTAATTGAGTGTACTGTCTCGTTCTTATCTTTTCTCGTGCCGAAACGTGGGCCTCTGCCTGCATGCATGCATGCAGGCGTGCGTGCGTGCGTGCGTGCTAGCGGAGGTGCCATCGTCATCTCTGGTTCACGTCATAAACATCTATTCGGTGTGGATAGTTAACACGATCCTCGTTAGTAGTGTTTAGGTGAGTATAGCGTAACCCGAAGTTAGCGCGCGTTTTGATCCCATAGCTTCGTACGACAGTTTGTGTTCTGCGAATGACACAGCTAAGTCCTGCTTGGCGTACGCAAGGCAAACGTTTTGGAAGCGCTTGTGTTCGCTACTTCTAAGTGATTCGGCGATCGACCGAACATGGACGGGTTACCTACAATATAGTATGCGTACACTTGTGGTGTCTAGAAGGCCTTTTTCCAACATAGCGTAGTCGTCGTGCTGCGTTTGGTTTGCATGCTTACGACGAAGTAAATACGTTTGCCTCAATGTACGTCATAGGAATCGAAACTATTGCGCCATAAGGGGACATATATACATATATCAGCGGTGCATATAGACTTGCAATACACACCAAGAATTATGCCCCAAGGGCAAGTCTTCACCGCAGAAAAAAAAGAAAAAAGAGAGACGTTTGGAAAACGCTGTGGTGTACTTTGTGCTCGGCAACCTGTTTCCCGTGCGCTCGGCTAAATTGTCTGCATGCTTGCATTTCTGGCGCGTTGGCCCATGAATGGAGCCGCCACAGTCGTTGGCGTGCGTTAATTGCTTCCTTCTGCAAATTTCCGGCTGGCTCGGCTCGGCCACACGGGCCACGCATTAGCATTTGACATGAGCGACGCGGATCTCTCTAAGGTACACATTTCATATGTATTTAGATTACAGGCTTCTGCTACGTACAAGCGAACGTATTCGTGGAGTGAAATAAAGAGGAGATTTTGAGGAAAGGGGGCGAAGGCTTTGGAGGCGAGGCGGCGTTTATTTTCCATCAGCGGTATTTTTTGCCTCTTCGTGGCAATGAGATTGTCGATATAACGAGGCGCTGCATACCAGTGGAAGTGGAGTGCCAAAGCTTCACCACGGAAAATAGTAATTTTCTGTCCCATATCTTTTTTTCTTCGTCTGTTTTCCCGATTGTTTGCAGGGATTTCTGGAAATGCGGCCGTCTTTCCAAGAGAGTTTTTCCTTGGTGCTTATTGTAGCCGAACCATTTTGCTTGAATAACACAAATAAAGCACAGGGTTGTTGCTCTCTTTCGCTGCTTGTGGAACTTGGATCGCGATCTCGTTAATATTGCGTTCGCGTATGGACGTTAAGCCACTCCGCTGTCTCCGAACCGATCGGAATTCCTTCCAGGGCCGTGTTCGGTGTTGCACGTTTTTTTTTTCTAGGACAGTGATCGCAATCTCCTTTTGTCTCCGTTCGCGAAGAACTCTCTCGCGGTGCAATTTCATTCCTTCTCGAGTTTTAGTTTGCGGCGTTTGATGCGAACGTCGCGCTGCATGCATGCACGCAGTTCAGGGCGCACTGCTCGCGTCGAAGCATGCGCGAGCTTGCGAGTGAACGTGCGCAAACCCGGGCGGCGCCGACAAGCCCTCAGGCGAAGCGCGGTCTGCGCCGCTGTGTATAGTTTAGCTCGAGATTGAAAGCGCGCCAAGGCGTTTGCATAATTCCGCACGCCTCGCCTTGCGCAGGCGTCCGAGTGCGTAGCACCACGAGCTGCCGTTTTACAGGCGCTGCTTCGGGCGCTGTCTGCGAGTAATTTTGCGTACTTGCATGGATGCAGGGACGCAGCGGAGGGCGTGCGTGCAGGGCGCCGCCGGCGTGGCGTTGTTGAGCTGCTAACCCACTTTGTCGTCCATATTCGTGCGTCCCGCTCCCCACGGCGGTGTTGACGCCTGAAGCATTCCGGTCCACGTGCCATCGCTGCGGTTTATCAGCCGTTTTCATGCGTCGTTCTGTTACTCGCGGTATTGTACGCCAGTTTCGGGCAAGTTGCACTGGTGTCTAGGCCACTGTGAAAGGCCTTTAGTTACGCTCTAAACTTTGCCCCGTTAAGACGACAGGTGTACAGTGTCTAAACATGCATATACAGGTGGCGAAATCAGTGATAATTTTGGAGATTTTCTATGTGGAGAACAGGGTGACTGGACGTAGGCGCGGATGTTCGGTGCAAAAAGTGTGGGCGTCCTTGAGGTTATTGTTCTCCGTCACGCTGTTACCGCGCCGCGCACGTAACGAATGCGCGGCCAGCAGTATGCGCGTGTAACACTTACCGTTGTGCGCTCCTAAAACGCCCCGGATCAGGCGAGACGCACCAACACGCGAGAGTGATTGATAGGACGCGCAACGGCGGAGGCGACCGAGCCGAGCAGCGAACTTGGCGCAGTGCGTTTGCGCCAGCCGCGCGCACGCCTACCACTATCGCGGCTTGCTTCCCACGCGGTCTGAGCCATTTGAAAACGAGGCGCACGAAGCTGCTATGAGGGATATTTTTGTGGGCAGAAGAATCAGTTTTTCCTCCTTGGTGGTGACTACTGCTAGCAGTAGTATAGTAGTATTTTATTGTTCATATAACCAGCAAGGAAAATTACGAATGGATATGGAAAGCTCGAGATGGAGGTGAAAGCGGGAGACGACGGTGTGGCAGTATTTTCACTCAGGATTCACTTCAAGGCAGCTACATGGCAGGAGTAGCCAAACGTGCCCGCTCACTTCCCTCGTATAGAATACATTCAAAGGTGGATCCTATGGTATCCATTCAGGCAGGTGCGATCGGCATCGAGGCGTTTTGAAGGGGAACACCGATTGAGCGAGAGAGGAGGGGCGCGCCTCCATAAGCAAGGTTAAAGTAGTCCAGCCTTGGACGTCCTTTCCTTCGTGGGTTGCTCGGTTGGCAAAGCCATCGCCGAGAGTAGCCGCCATTGGCGGTCGGTGATGGCTGCGTGCACTTTTTGTTTGCCACTGACATCCCCGCCGTGGCTGTGGTATGTCAGCCTTGACCATACCGCGGCTTGAGGGCCACCGGCGATGCGCGGTGTATACCCGAATAGCTTTTGTTTTCCCATCTCTCGAAAGCACAGTTTCTGTATACCGGTCGGTTGGTGCCACGTTATGCCTGCCGTTAGTTGCTGTAGGCGCACATCTGAAGTTATTCAATAAAAAAAATAATAAAGAGGTCCCATGGTATTGCTAATTCTTTCGCTTTCGGGCAAGTGGCTTACAACTCGCTTCTTGTGCAAGGCGACTTCTGTGGTTGAGCGGCAGCTTGAGGCCGAGTCACAATAGTCAAGTAGTCGTGATGTCCAGATGACACTTGTCGAGAGAAAAAGATGTAGTACCCGATATTTCACTTCGAGCTACTTTTAATTGCTGCTGCAAACTCGACTTTGTTGTCACCGTTCGCGAGATACCTTCATGCTCATGAGGGGCCAAATGCACAAAACTTCTCTTTCGTAAGTGCGTCTCCCCATTGGTCAGCCGGCTTCGCTAATTATATGTCCCACATCGTGATTGGCTGAAATATTCCCTTGCGAAACTTGTTGGCGTAAGTTGTTTTTGTGAATACGGGCCCAGATGGCCCGTTACTTGAGGTGCTATATCGGTTGGGTCAGTTGGAGTTCATGCGACGGAAGAGCTGAGCCTATGCTCGTGCACCGCGTCTTTCATTCCAAGTAAATCGCCTATGCGCGCCCGAGGAAGTTGACATCACCTTGAGGACATTTGTTGCGGGCCTTATCTTCGGAGGGAATCAGCGCTGCAGGCGCAACCGAAAGAATTGCTTCTTGCGGTGTCCTTGGCGAATAAGGGCGCGAGCCACTTATTTTCCTCCTGCTGTATCGAAGCTCGTACAGCTAAGCCGCTTCAGAATGGCTACTGAGTTCAGTACTCTGTCGACGCACTAGGACTCCATGCATTTCCTTATATATGGCCGTCACAGGCGTAGTGCATTTTAAGCTATAGTTTTGCCGTTCATCGCTTGTCGGTATTTCGTTCGTGAGACGAGCCTTTTTTTTTCTCGGGGTTTACGCATGCCGCTTTTGTGGTGGAAAATTGCGACACGTTGATCTTTTCCACGACGGCGATTGCAGTGGTGTTCTGCATTTGTTAACGTACGTGCACCATACGTGCACTAATCGCGAACGAAACCCGCACAACTGTAAACGCGTCGAAGTGCGGCTTTGTTGCTGACTGTTCATGAGAGCGTCTGCGTATAATCATTGGGCAGGAGTATATAATCAACGATTGTAAATTGCCATCTGTCAGCGCCGGAATATAGCGCTTAGTGGCACCATGCATGCCACTGAAACCACCTTCATTTGAGCGCGTACATAACACTGCAAGGCCATGTGCCTTGCGCTGAAAAGGCTGGTCTCAAAGTATTGACCGAAGCGTTACCACGTGTGTTGATGTCCTGTGTAGGCGATGTGTTGGCGCGCAATATCTCCGTGACGTCCATCATTTCTGTTGGCTGAAGAGTTTCCGAAAGAGCATGATTTTACAGTTTCTGGCGCGCCAGAACCGCTTTGACGATATGAATATAGAAAGCGTTTTTATCGCTTTCTTGTCGATTTAAGTATCGCGTGTGATTTCAGGCAATTGCCGGGTCCCTCCTGAATATCATGTTTTATATTCGGAGTGTTTGTGCTGACGCACAATTTCGTGTCACTCGGAATATTAAAGGTTTCGCTGCGTATATACCATCCTTTGCGCATCTAATTATGGAACAGGTTCCTGAAACGTATTTTTTCTTTTACATTCCTTCCCGACCTATTCTACGCTTGATGCTTTTCATCAGCCAGTTGTACTCTTGCTTTACCAGTTTATATGTATACTGATCGGTATACTTGACATTATGACGACGGTAGTCGCGGCGAACACGTACCGCTCGTCATTTGACAAATGCCATTTCCCCCCATGAGGAAGCCTTTTGCCGCTGTTTTCTGCACGCTTTTCAGTGTTCCCAACCGCTGTTTGAGTGTTCCTTCGCCCCGTATTAGACACGTGCTGTCGTGTCTGCTTGCTAGAACGACCACGCTGTCATACACCCGTACTCGTATATATATATATATATATATATATATATATATATATATATATATATATATATATATATATATATATATATATATATATATATATATATATATATTACAGTGTCGTACACCTGTGCGCTTCTCCCGGCGTCGTTGTTCCCCGACTGGGCCGCAAGTAAGCGTCGCATTACTGAGTCATACGTCACCGAGAGCTCGGTTAAATAAGCGACTCGCGCGGCAAGTTGGCTTCCGGGTTCCTCTCCCATTTGCTAACGGTCCCGGCTCGTTGCCCGCTTTTATTTTGGCAGCTGATGTCAGGGCGCACGAGGCGGCTATCGATGGCCTGCATGCTGCGGCCGCGAGGTCGCGATCACGGCGCGGCTGCCTCGTGTCAACAACCTGCGGCGCCGCGTCCTGGCCAGCCCTCCGTCGGAATGTCGCCCGCCTTTTCTGTGACACGCGCGGACTCGGCAACGGACTCTCTCCCGCGCCGATTTCCGGCCCCTTGGACGTTGGCTGGGGCATGCGTGCCCGCCCGCGTGCCCGCGGGGTGCTAGCGGGGCTGACGAAAACGTTAATTGTCCGAGACTGCGCCCGCTCTTTATGTAACTTTGTTCATCTATTTCTCCGCAGAAAGCGGAACAGGTTTCGGCCTTTGCCTCTGTACCAAAGGATGCGCCGGCGGCTATCGGCGAAGGCCATCGGCGCTGCACTTTTTCCCGAAGGGGTGGCAGCAGCCCGATCGCCTGGCTAACGGTCCGCGCGCGTGACCTCCTCGGCGGGGAAAGCGGATGCTCCGGGGTGGGGTCCGCCTCTTGTTTTTTTCTTTCGTGCCACATATCCTGCGCGACATGATTTATACGGGGAAGGTCGGGTGGAGGTGGTAGGAGCGCTTCCGGTCGCGTGGTCGGATCAGCGCGTGGGTCGGACGCCCTCGTGGCGGCCCCGCGCAGGCTGGAAGACTGGAAGACGTCGCGCTCTCGCGTCTCTCGTCGCTGCGAGGCCAGGTGCAGCGGGCTGAGACGAGTGCGCGCCGCCTTCATTCACCCCGGCGCGGGTCGACGCCGCCTGCTCTGCCGCCGACTGCGGTTTCACTCCGCGTGTCTTTCGACGCGCACTTCGCTTCCAACGCCAGCTCCGCAGCACTGTTGGAAAGCGTCCAAACGGCTTTCGCGACAACTAAAATATAGCAGCGCCGATAGCCATCCGCGACTCTGGGCGCCCTAAGTGCTTTCGTATATGCTAGTCGAAATTTTTGCTGCTGCTTCGTGCATCGATCGTGAGAATTGCATCCAAGGACGGCGTTGTACGCAAACGCAGATGTGTGCGTTCGATTGCGGTCGCGGCAAGCCTTCGGGCGTTCGCAGCGCGCGCGCGCACATTTGCAGGCAGTCACCCGACGTCGGACGAGATTCTGCGCACCAGCGCAGATTTTAATTGCACGTGTCTGTTTATTTTATTTTCTCGAAGAATGCAGCGACAGCCTTTCTTACTGTAACCTTTTACACGTTCTAGGGCGGAAATCAGGCCACGGGATGGAGGCACTGTGTGCCTTTGTGTAAAGGATACCAGTCCGACTATCACCGACATCTCTAGGGGTGTGCGAATATTCGAAAATTTCGAATAACGAATCGAATAGCATTCTATTCGATTCGGTACTCGAATCGAATAGTACATACTCGAAATACCGAATATTTTTCGAATAGTTTTCGAATAATTAGCGCCGACGGGAGAACCCCAAAACAATGAAACTTTGGAATTGTTAAAGGCCATTTTTCTTCTTTTAATCACTAAATTACCAGTATGCATGCAGCCCAAGCTTTTACGAAACTACCGACGCTATATTGATTACCGGATGAAGGCGTTTTTTTTTCATGAAAGCTCCATACTCGCTCAGTTTTTACTATGCTGCCTCTGCATCGCATTAATCAGTTCCTGACTTCATCTTGTAATAACTGAAGGTGCACCTGCATTCAGCCTCATGAATAGCAATAGATGCAAGGGTTGTGTTTGCGTAAATTATTCTTGCAGATACAGCTTTCAACACCGATGTCTACATGCCTTCAGTGCCGAGGACCATGTTGCGATGGCAGGTTTATGTGTTTCATTACCGCCTTAGCTATATGCTTCGGTTCAAAATTGTTTAGATTTTATGTCTCAGTTTTATTTAAAAGCAGGCGACAAAGTATCTGCAGTCACTGTTGTATGTTAACTTACAGGTACAAAATATATCGACAGCCCTGGTCGTTGCTGTATACGAGCTTACCTCAGATTTCATAGCTGTGGTATTTTGAGTCAGTTAAAAGTAAGCGCAACGCTCTTTGGTGAAAGTTCGTGAATATTTGGTTCAAACAAAGAAAAAAAAACGCTGCGGAGTTCTAGGACCGGTTTGAGAATGGTTGTTTTACTATTCGAAAACTATTCGAAAAGTATTCGATTAGTATTCGTATTCGATTCGGTGTCGTCACTATTCGATTCGTATTCGATTCGGTTCCAAAATTCACTATTCGCACACCCCTAGACATCTCCCATCGAGCCAACTTCGTTTTTCAAGTGTTCGGAACGCGAAACTTGGTTGCATCGGGAAGTTTTATTTATTTATTTATTTTTATCTATTTATTTATTTATGTGTTTACTAATTTTTATTTATTTATTTGCTCGTGGACTTTCTGTTGTTTTGATGAAGTCCTGTAGTGTGTTGTCTTGGGAAGTTTCAAAAGCTTCTTCCGTATATGTCCTCTGATTTCAATAAGACATGCAATGGGTTGCACTACCTCAATATTGCATGTATACATGCGATCCTTGCAGAAGGAGATTTAGCTGGCCTGTTGACTGCTCGCCCAGCAGTTGAGTTGAGATAGCTTCCGACAAGGGGGCTGCAACTCATCTCTGACCAATCACATTCGCGTCGACAGCTGGGACGTTTGATACGAAATCTGCAGAAGCTGTCAGCGCGCCGTTCATCTTTCTCCCAATCACCGTGCACGCGCTCTTCAGTTCCGCAAGGAGCGCGTATGTGCGGGGGCGCGCGGCTATACACACCGTGTAGTGTATAGAATGACGTGATCGATAGTCGCAGGGGGTCCCGGCCTAAGTGCAGCGCTTGTGTGCTCGTGGAACACGCGTTGGCCAGTGTCGTTGACCCTTCGACCGCTTCTCGGCCAACGGTTGTCGCGCGCCGAGTCGTGACTGGGCGCGATCTGCTCCTGCCAGCTTGTGTTTATGGGGAGGCCACAGAGAGGCCGAGCGATTACATTGGCAGGGGGCGTGCGGAAAGGCAGCTCGTGCCATTCCGAGCCCGGCTTAGTAAGCGCTCCGTGCATAGAGATTAGTGCGATGCGGCCACTGAGTAGACGCGCACGACGTCCTTCCTTTCCCGTCGGAGCGCTCTTGCGGGCACGCGTTTATGCGGTATGGATGTGACGGCCGGTTGTAGTACATACCGTTCGGAAGCTGCTGCGATGGACACTGCATTTCCGCGTCGTGCAGTCTTGGAAAGCCACGGCATGCTTGTTTCGCCGGCGTCGTGGGCGGAAGGCACTTTCAGTGACAGCGCTGCTTCGATCACCCGTAACTTTTGCCCGCTGACGGCGCGCAAAATATTCCAACTGCAAGCAAGCGTTGATCTTTGACTCCTTAGCGACCCTGGGAAACCGTCCTTGGCGTGCACTTTCTCGTTTTAATTCGCTGCGAAACCCGCTTTGCTCGCCTATGGGCGCGGTGATGCGGGCTTATCGAACGTATACGTGTTATGGTGGCCTTAATGTCACTGCTGTGTAACTCATTCCTTCCATATATGGCGGCTGTCTGTTGTCGAAAAGTATATCAGTCACAATAACAGGGTCTCAGTCTGCCGCGGAGAAGTAATTGCAGCTTTCTTTTCTTTTTCCACCAACTACATAGTGCGTACATATTATGAATTTCCGCACTCAATGTAAACGTTACCGGCACTTTGGCTTTCATCGTTGTACATTTATAATATCACATGCATTGTGTAGTTGTCGCGGTCTCACGCAGCTGTTCATTTAGAGGCGACGGAGGAATTCGCCGAAGGGAAATCAGAGCCGTTCTAATGGCACGCCTGCGGGGCCTCTTACGCCGTGATAACCGGCAGTGTTATCGGCACGATCACGCGGTTACGCAATATGAATGTTCTCTGGCCACTGCGCGTGCGCGTAACCTTGCGTCCACGCCGACTAGTTCTCTGGGAACGGCGTTACACATGTCTTAAAGTGGCGGAAGAGGAAGGTGCGGATATAAAGGAACCGAAGCAGTTTCTATGTTGAAGGCTCCAGCACGAACAGTTAGAGGATTGCGCGCAGGATGCTTTATTCTCTTGGTAGCTCGTTTTCTGTGCGCCTTTGTTGGAGCTGCACGACGGAGAACTGGCTCCTTGCGCGTTGAGATGACCGTTTGAGCAAGGGAGATGGTCTTGGCGAGATTCTATATACGCTGTGTTAGGCTTTCCGAAGCTGTGTACGGAACACACTATCGCTGATCTTTTGGCTGACGGCCCCCATTGCGGCCTCTGTCGTTGGGCATCCCTTCTCAGGCGCGAGCACAAACCATGGCTCTTTTTTTTCCCCTTTGTGAGCCGGCGCGCGCGAATTGTCAGACGCAATAGATAATGAAGGGAAGTAGCTATACATATCGCTCTTGCATAATATATGCATGCTTTATTGCTGCGATTCGTGTTCTGCTCGAGATGGTTCCGTTTCTCTCAATGTCGTATCAACTTGTTTGTCTGTATTGTTCCGCTTAATATCACGCTTTTTTTTTCTGTGTTCTAGTTTGCAACTAGTGCGTTCTCGCATTTTTCTTTTCCGCTGTCTCCATATTTTGCTTGGGACGGAAAGCCGCTGACGTTCTCTATGTAATTCGTGCCTTTTGTTATCGCGAACCTTCATTCTTAGAAGAGCTAATTTTAGCGTGGATGCGGTGATGGGGACGCTTCGGACGTCAAACTTTTGGGGAAACAGCGGCCTTTTGGCAAGATTTGCAAGAGCGTGACCTGAGTACGTATCAGGTCAACGCCTGTCGAACCTCGAAGAGTGTCTCGTTCGTGCTTTTCTGGGCCTTTTGAATTGTTTGGATTTGACGAACACGCGTGAAAGGGTACGGTGCGAGAAAAAAAAAAAGTTTAAGAAGAGAGAGAGAAAAAAGAAAGGGAATGTATTTTTGCTTGCACCAGTTGCGGTCACTTCCGCGTGCTGTACTGTTGATATGCAGCTCTTCCCGTCAAGTTGGTGGCGGCCACAAACTGGTTCCCCGGGTTCCATGCTTTGGCGTGCGCGATTCACTGGCGCCAGTCGATATGCTATCGACGGAAGGGACGTACTTTCGATCGGGGCGCGCTCTGGCATGCGGGCGACGCCGGCACGATCCGGAGTCTTATCGCATCGGGAAGCGCGGTCCCTTGGGTCAGGCCGGTCTCTCTCCTCACTTGGTGCAGCGGTTCTTCTCTCGACGCCCTCGGGCGTGAACGTGAACGTTATTCGCGCCCCGTTAGGTGATACCGCTCGACCTGCTGCCGCTATGTATACGCACCGGCGAGAGGATGGGCCTCCGCCGCGGGGCTTTTTCTTCCTGTTGCGCCTTGCCGTCTATGCCTCAGCGCAGCTTCTCTTCGGGTTCCAGGTCAATCAAGTGCACCGCCTTGGCTCACCCTGCAACGACCGCGGAATGCTCAAGTTCGGAAGGCGGCATTCGGTGCGACCCGGTTCGATTGGTCGCTCTATTTTTTCTCCGCGTCATGCAGGGAAGAATGATTCTTGCAGTCATCGTGTGTAGTACCGTCAGCAGCTTGTTGGCGGCCTTGCGTCACATTTGCCCTCGAACGCCATCTTTGCGCGCATGTTTTTGCTCGCGCACGTGTTCGGGGACTCATCGGCGCTGAGTGGCTCGCCATCCCGTATGCAGCTTTCGATGTGAGCCTCTGTCTACGCGTCCTTGGAGGAGCGAGCGCGTAGGCGAGGCGTGCTAGCCGGCCTAACCCTGGAATGCTCGAGCGGTTTTTTTCCGGCTGGTTTGCCTCCCCTCCCACGGTAGCACCGCGGCGGCGTTAGCAGCCACGCGATTGGCGCGGCGCAAGCACGCTCGCGTCGCACTGCGGAACGATGCACTCCGGCTCCCATGTATGGCGGCGGGCGAGCGCAGCACCGCCTTTTGTTCTTGTGAGGCCGCAAAGCACGTCCTACGCGTTTACCTGCTGCACCGATATCGGCCGCTCAGATTTTATATAGCCCGCGGCTGCTGCGTCACGGCCCAAAGGTGGGCTCCTTGGCTGAGGTCGGGCACGCCGCCAGTCGCGGTGCGACACAGTTGTGCAACGCCATTCCGTGTCATGCGAGTTACGTGCTCACTGTCGTCTCGAATCAGAGCGGACTCGCTCCTTTGAGCGGGCGGCGTGGACACGAGCCCTTGCCGGCGGGGGTGCGGTGTGCACGTTTCGCGCTCGCGCAGATCGTTGTACCAAGCGCGGCACACAATGGAGGCGCATTAGCGGGGCTGTGCCGCAACCTTCGCTGATGAACAGTGGCAGCGGGCGCGGACTCGAGCACAGCGTGTCAGAGATGGCTGACAGCTAGATCGGCTTGGGTCTGCTGTTTCGTGTGTGCCACAAAAGCAGAGGGAACAGTGGCCATATGCGCGCAATGTAGTCGACGTCGTCCGTGCGCGTCAGTTTCTTGCGGCAGCCTTTGTAGTAGCGGAAACATGTAAAGGAGCGACTGCAGATGAAGCGCATCCGCAAGAGGCTGTTATCGACGAAAATAAATAGCGCATAGAAGCCATGTTCTGTTTGCAGGGGAAGAAAATATACTTCCCTTCGTAGTATGTCAAAGGTGGTGCTTCGGGAGAGCTAAACAAAAGAACTAAAGGCAATTCGTTATTTTTCTATGCCTAGATGATGCAACAAGTCAGAATATGCGTACATCCGAATATCAACAGATGGTACTATATATATACGGAAATAATTGTCGTAGTCGCTGGGGGGGGGGGGGGGGGGGCGCTGTTGTGAATCCCCGTTCAGCTTGAGCAACACGTAGCGCGCCCATGCTGACTCCAGACGCTGTGCTGTGCGCTACGCCCGGTCTTGCAGCTTATAATGCCGCTCGTCAGTGTAATTCCAACGCAGAAACGTCTGTTGTGTGACACTGCTTCGCCGCTATAGCGTGCCTGCGGTGGGCGGCCATAGTCGACTTCGCCTCTCTCTGCCCTTCACGCACGGCGACTGCGACGCATTGGTGAGCACTGATAATGAGTCGGGTTGTCCTCGTTACAGGTTCGAGTATTATCGGGGGTACGCCCAACGTTGCCGCCTCCTGTACGGTATGCATAGTGTGTCGAGCGGAGCTGGCGCGTTTTAACCTTACAGCGATTCCCATAATGCCTGTATAAAAGCGTAGAAGAATGCACTATTTAATGTACTGGTTACTCGTAAGGGTGAGTGGGGCAATTCATTAAATATCCACTAAACACGCGCCGCCATCGTGTAATTCCTGCCTTTCCAGGTCTTCGTTTTTTTTCGCTCGCGTCATTGCATGTTTAGGTTAACCTTGTATGTCTTCGTATTGTTCGGTTTTCTTTCTAAATATATGTGGTCGCAGTAACCCGTGACAGCTAATCCTCCACGGTGCGCCTTTTTGTCTGCTGAGTTTACCTGGTCCCCGCCGTTGCGCTTATTTTTTTCTTCTACGGTGCATTGTGGCTCACTGGTGGTATGCTTTTTTTTTCTCCGATAATTGGTATTTTGTCGTAAATATATGTGCTAATCACTTCCCGCGCGCTTTACCCGAAAAAAAAAAAAACACATATATACGCAGCGATAAAGCGGCGAGTGCGGGGCGCATTTTTTTTTTCTTCGTTTCAGCCGTAATTTCCGCGATCCAGGGCGGATAGAGCGGCATAAATAAGGCGGCGGCTACTGAAGTGTGCCATGCACCACTTCGCGCGGAACAGCGGGTGTTCAGATCGCGGACGTGAGATGCCGCGGCCGATAGCCTGCGGCAGCCCGTTCCCACTCGACAGGCCGGCCCCGACTGTTCGCGTGTCGGTTACGGTAGGTTGCGCACGAGTAAATCATCGCCGTCCGGGCCTGACATCCGCCATGACGAAGATGTCAGCCTGTAGGCAAAGTGCAGAAGCCTTGCGCTGGTGATTCGGCAATCGTATCAACCCTTCCAACGGAGCAGTAAACAATTCCACGATGGGAGCGTTGTTCGCTCGCCTTTGAGAGGAGAGAAAGACAAAGAGAGAGAGAAAAGCAGCGACGTTTGTGCCTTTTTTTAAGCACTCACATCACGCTTCGTTTGCAGTGCAAACTTTTACTTTTTAAAGGGTATTTTGCTGAACAATGACGATGCGCTTTGATTAGCTGACCGAGGGTACTTCGCAGAAATGTTAAATGGTATGTGAGGCAGTCATTCATTTTCCTAACGCGGATCACCATCTCAGTGCTTGCGGCAATCTTATCGTCGATGGCATGATGCAAGGGTACTATCGTTGCTCAATAGACCAAGTGCTGGGTACAGCACGTATGGCAGTAGTAGTAGTACAGTGCTTACGCGCGAAAAGTGCGTTCTGCTTTCGGTGCGAAATGCGACCACGCCGTCGTTGACTGAGGGTGTTAGCCTCGGTTCCCACTGTCAGTCAACGGTGGCATTTGACCTTCGACCTCCCTGTCGTGCAACAAGCGCTCGGCGAAACTATGGCACTGGTCATTGTTCCCACTCGCACCCGCGCGTGGCAAGCAGCATGCACACCGCGCTTGGACCGCACGTTCCCAGCACAGCCGGATGCAGCGTCTCTGCCGCACGTGTCCAGGCGGGCTGCCCCGGCGTGCTGGCAGCGTTGCGGAAAAGCGCTCGCTCCAGGAGCTCTCCGGGGTCTCGGCCGGTGTCCCTGGAGCCGCGAACACGGCGCACTCACCGGGTGGTACGGAGAGAAGCGTAGGGGCCGGCGAGGTGTTTAATCCTTTGGGCAAGAGCGGCACGACGACTGTACGGCGGGGGCCTCCTTCTGGCCGACTGGTTCTCTGGCGCGGCCTGCGCGCCCTTCTGCGCGGGCAAGAAGGCGACCTCCTCGCCGCACGGGTGAGGGCGGCCGTGCCATTGGGCCCGCAAGGTGTGGTCTCCTTCTCGACCCGTGTTGACATGGGGGCCATGCCGTGTTTGCCGTCCTGTAGGCCGCCAAGCAGCGCCAACTCTTTATTGATTTTTTTAATGTCTCGTTCTCATCGTTATAGGGCATTCGCGAGTCGCACGCGTTGTCTTTAAGGCGTTACGACAGAAGGAGCACCGTTGCGTAAATCAGAGGCACGTCTCGTTTCGTCTTGGTGTCAATTGACTGCACCACGCTCAATACGGTGGACTCAAATCGCGCGCTTTTTGTGTGTGTGTGCGTGCAGTACGTGCGGCCGTTTGCGCATTATGACATACCAGCGTTGGTGAAGCTCTACTGCTACCTCTTCCCACGCACGGATTGCTGAATGAAAATCTCTGTAGTATTTCCTGTCTCACAATAATATGGCAGTGTGCGCTCTTTCGGACTTGATTTTTTTTTTCTTTTTTTCTATAATCTTCAGATACTACAATACGTGAAATAAGAATTTTTCGCTTGTGTGTGTGTGTGTGTGTGTCAGAGGGAGAGAAAGAAAGCAACAACAAAAACAAAATGCGTCGCCTGTATTTAAATCAGCGTGCGCCTTTTAACGTTTCAAATCCAATGCATTTTCGCCGGTGGTGCGTAGAAAGGCTTACGAAAAAAGAAAAAGAACGCATCAGTCGATTTTCTTTTTCCGGACTTGTTGGCGCGGCAGTAAAAAATTCGAAAGCAAATGGGTCGAGTGTGCGGCAGCCACTACGGCGCCGTCTGCGGCCAAACTGTGGGGCG
This sequence comes from Rhipicephalus sanguineus, assembly GCF_013339695.2. Taxonomy (NCBI): domain Eukaryota; kingdom Metazoa; phylum Arthropoda; class Arachnida; order Ixodida; family Ixodidae; genus Rhipicephalus; species Rhipicephalus sanguineus. The sequence continues at coordinate 268,152,679 of NC_051176.1, forward strand.
CGCCCGTTTGGTTCCTCCCGCGCTTTCGAATTACCTGGCGAAATATTGCTCGATACAATGAGGCTTTCTTTGGTCACGCCGCCGTGCTTCGCAGTCGCACTCGTTAAAAAGGGAAAGACCCATTCGGGCTGGGATGCTTCTCTCTCGAAGTAGAGGAAGCCATGTTCCCTCCCGTTTCGTTCTGTCGGGGAAGACTGCTCGTCCGGGGTGTGTCTTCCTTCCGAGCTCCCGGAGGCGCCGCTGCAGGAATGTACAGGTGGGCAGCCTTTTGTTGTACGGCCCACGTCCGAGAACTTTTCCTTTCCCAGAGCGCGGGAAGCTGCGCGGACAAAAGGCCGCTTTGACGGCGTCCGACATCAGGGTCAGCTTTTGCTGGCTTCGTCGAAAACGGGCGGAGGCAGCTGAGAGAGAGAGCGAAAGTAAACAAACAAACAAAGCAACCGGCAGTGCCGCAGCCACTTTGTAAGTGATTGCGGTCTGTTTTCTTGTTTTTTCGTCCGCAGTTTTTTTTTCCGCCTGCCGAGTCTTTCCGCACTGCACGCCGCCCGAAGTGCGCGCGAAATTCGTTCGAAAGGCGAAGCGGTCTCGATTAAGAAAATACCGCGGGCTCTGCGTTATGAAAAGCGCGCCAAAAATAGCCCCGAGAAAGGAGCATTTCGGGCTCCGCCCCACTTGCGAAAAGAATGGAAGCCAGCTTATTTGCCTCTCGTACGTGACCGTTTTTTTCTGTCACCTGCGGCATGACGCCACGCACGTGCGCCTTTTCGGCGCCTCTCAGGTGTACGCTGACGCTCGCTAAAATTGGCTTCGCCTTGGCGTCACTGAATCTGGGGTTAGGTGTTGGCACCGTCCTAGGGGGCGTGCACAGTCTCCTTGGCATAGAGTTACTGTATATGCTACCTTTAGGTAGATACAGTAACTCTACCTTGGCATACGGCGGAATTGCCTGGCTGCATCGGATGAAATTATGCTCGCAATTTTTTTAACGTCGTGTAGCCTCACCAGAAACGTTAGTTTGCGTGAGAGCGTGAGCGTGTTTTCGCGATGAGCGGCGACCGTGAGATGCCGCCATCAAGGCCGAAAGGAAGAACCATTACTTGTTTTTTCTGCATTTCTTTCGGATGACACAATGAACAGCGCATCTCGGGGACAGGCGTTACTCGAAGGTAGCGACGTCCTTTTTCCGCATAGGAGGAGAGCTCGGAGGAGCTGGGACCTCCACCCTCGGTGGATGTTGCGAGCATCCGTGGGCGGTTCTCGCTGTGTGTGTATACCCACGTGCGCATCTGTGGCGCGTAACGTCGCGTAGGTTCCGATCAACTTTTCTCAGCGTGGCGAGCATAACTAAACCTCGAGAACCCACAAAGAAGGGTCCCTGCTGGGAACGCCAGTGTGAACCTGGATTTTAAACCGTTGAACGAGGTCACCTTGCAGTGGCGTAAACCATGGAGGCGTCAGTGGGTTCCCGACTCCCCTAGTGTTCAGGCTGAGGTGGACACCTTGAAGGTGTCCCCCTCTTGAGGTTTAGCTTTCCGAACATCATATTTAAATTGCTTAAAGGGGTGGTGCCACCATGTTTGTGGCTTGCGCGTTCTTTGCTGTAAGCGTTTCCTAAAGCTCCAGGAAGAACGATGCACGCACCAAGATTCATGTGTTCTCTCTAAATAATTTAATATACCCTTTTGATGTGGACAACTTTCGGTTTCGGTTTCTGGGCGCCGAGGTTGGGCAGTGACGTAGAAGTGTAGGAGGCGTGGTCACGTGACCACACAAGGCTGTGACGCACTTAGCCAGAAAACGATCGAAACTCGGCGAGTGATGTAGCAACCGATGCTTTGCCGGTACTATAGTGAACTAGAATATATCCTAGTTCACTGCAGCCGGTACGTACGTTGCGGAGGTCGCGGAGGTCCGCAGGTGACTCACGTCATTACAGCAGATCTGGTGTGACGTCACTACAACTTTCGTTGTCCATCCTACAGATCTACGTCAGTGTTGGCGCGCTAGCGATGGGTTTTGATCGGGAGAATGGGCATTTAGGTACACTTTGGAAGTGAATTAAAATATATTCTAAACGTTTGCTGTGTCCGACGCTTCGTGTGGAGTGTCCTTGCATACAGAGGAAACCCACAACAGGCTTATTATAGCCTCGAAATTTGATGGCACCACCCCTTTAAAGGGCACTCTCCGTAAAGCCAAATCTGAAATCTGAGGCTCTTCCAAAGAGCAGAAACGAAGCACAAAAGTGGAAGCTGCTTTCCGTTTCAAAAGACAATAGACTACGAGCTTTATGAAATGTTACTGGTTGCTTCAGACGTGCTGCAACAAGTGCCCACTTTACTTCGCTTTAACACCCGCCACGGTGGTCTATAGTGGTTATGGTGCTTGACTGCTGACCCGCAGTTTGCGGGATCAAATCCCGGCCGCGGCGGCCGCATTTTCGATGGAGGCGAAAATGCTTGAGGCCCGTGTACTTAGATTTAGGTGCGCCTTAAAGAAACCCCAGGTGGTCGAAATTTCCAGAGCCCTCCACTACGGCGTCGCTCATAATCATATCGTGTGATGGGGGCGTTAAACCCCAGCAATATTGCTTCGCTTTAAAATGCAAAAAAAAGAATCCCCGATCACCCACTATTTATTTATGTCGAATATTTGATGAAGTATGAACCGGGCAACATAAACATGCTTTACAAGCAAGTTATCGGGGGAGGCTATTTCTAACAGGTGTGCACGATGGGGAACGGAGCTGACGTTAAAGAAAAGCTGTACCTTTGCGCGTTATAACAAAAAAAAAAGTGCTAGCATTTTCATTTGATGGTTTAACCCGAATGGCATATTAACTAGAAATCTGCCAGAGACCTTCTACGAGTTACACTTAGAAACTAACTTCACCAACGTGTACGTTTCTACTATTGGCTGCTCAGTGCTGTTAGGTTGAGCTCCCCGACCCGGCGCTGAGGCCCATGCTCGCTTTTGCTAGCGACGCTTGTTCTGGCTCACAGATTTCGGCTGGGGCGTCGTACGCGAAAAAAACCCTAGGTGCCGGCACGCGTACAGAAATGTAGCCCTCGAAGGTGTCCCATGCAGTCGCATATTGTATGCGCCGTTTTCTATTAATTCACGCTCTCTCGATCGTGGGCTTGTTGGCGATCAGCCGTTTCTAATAGCAGTGTGATCTACTATCGAGGTGACTTGTCAGTTGACGTTGCCGCATTTCATTCTTGCCTGGATATGAACGCATGACCGTCGTTGTTGCCTGTAGCAACTGGAGTGTTGCGCTGCTAAGCAGGTGGATGACGGTCCAATTCCCTGCATGGAGGAAGGAAGAAGTTAGGAGGGGGTATTGCGCAATGCGATAGAAAGGAAGAAAGAAAGAAAGAAGGCAAAGTTCAAGCAGGCACACGGCCAAGCTTACATAACTTGCCCCCCCCCCCCCCCCCCCCCAATTTTTCCGATAGGGAAAGGGCTCCTGAATTTTTAAATTTTATTTCAAAGCATGGTTTTAACATTTATATAATCAAAAATGAAACCTATATATTTGCAAAACCAAAGTGGCCGCCATGGCAAGATGCGTGCGATTTTTCTGTATTTACGACACTGTCGCCTCGTCTTTGTCTCGCTCCGTTTCGCGTGTCTATAGTTGCGGCTTTTATCGGACCCCACCGACCGCGAGCCGATTTGTGATCGGCCGATACCGTGTGGCGGCGGCGGCGGCGGTGAACGAGACCGCGCCAAGTTATAGACGCGCCCTCCCTCTTAATCGAAGCTAATGCTCCCTTCTGTCTGGTCGCAAGCACGTCGGCCTCGCTCCAGCTTTCTCCCGCGATACGGCGGAAGAGGAAACTGCTGGTCCTGGGGCAGGCAGCCTGCCGCCTTTCCTCCGCGTCGCGTCACAGTCGAAGGTCCGCCAGGTATTGCAAGTTTGCGTGTTGCTTGAGCCGTAACGATTACTGCTGCTGTTTTGCGCCGAATAACAGCGCCTACTTCGCGGAGGGCTGCGTCAAGGACTCTCGTGTTACCATTCTTGACTCGAAAGAAGGGGAACTTTTTTCTGAGGGTCTCGTTTATATGTTATGCACAACCAAATGAACCGGACAATTAGGCCAGGGAAAGCATAGAGGACGTTAATTGTTGTCTCTAACTATAGTGTACTAATTCTGACGTGAATTGAAATGAATTGAAGTGCACGAAAAATTCCACCGACCGAAAAGGTGACTTTTCGTCCACTTCAATGCATTTCAATTTACGTCACATTTAGTACACTATAGTTAGGGACAACAATTAACGTCCTCTATGCTTTCCCTGGCCTAATTGCCTGTTCGATTCATTTGGTTGTGTATAACATTCTTTACTCGCAGACATGGCTGGTTTCGCTGACTCTCCGAATTAATTTCGTGCGGAATTGACTTCACTGAACAACTTTTACTAGTACAGCTGCAGAGGAAAAAAAGCTTAAGGCACAAGTGACGGATGGCCCGAGCAGCGAGATCGCGACTAGTATCGGAAATGCTGGCATCAGGGTGCGATTTTCCGCCGGCCACGCCACTTAAAAAAAAAAAAAAAATCGTTCTTACATATGAAGGAAAGAAGGTGACTTTTAAGGGCTCGTTTCTTTTTCTTTGTTAGACACAATATTAATGAGAACTAACAGACAATAACGCCAAGGAAAGTATAGGGGATGTTCTTTGTAGTAATTAGGATATGAATGTGAAGAAAGTAAAGTGGACGAAAAGATAACTTGCCGCCGGCAAGTTATCTTTTCGTCTGTTAGTTCTCATTAATATCGTTCTTACGTGTCGCTTTTATCGACAAGAGCTCCGCGAGCCGCGACTTTGTCGCTCTGGTCATTGCTCACTTGTGCTAGTCTTTTTCCCGCTGTGGCTATGCACAGTAATAAATATATTTTTGGACAAAAACATTTCAGGCATTTTATATGTAAATAAATGGGAGTGCAGAGTTAGCAGGTGACCAGGTCGTCGTCTCGATTTTTCTTAGCCGTGGTATGCACTATACGCATGCATATATGGACGATTATTTCGTGCTAAAATATGTCACTGGGAGACATTCGAGGAAATTTTTCATATTCGCAACGTTCGGATCCCCTACAACGTTGCAATAGGGGACACTGTTAACGTTTGTGTTGTCTTTCGTCCCGGGGCCATGCCCCTCGTAGCGCGTGATAGTTGCTCGAGACTAATTAATATTGGAGCCCGATATAGTTCCAGCATGCACTTCCAGGCTTAGGAAGAGCTGTCAGTCCGCCGGCCGGTCATGTCCGTTTGATTCGCTATCGGAGCTAGAAAAGCGATTACTAATTGTTCCCTCTGGAAATAGACCGTACCACGCTTGGCGCAACCGAGTGCAGAAACCATATAACCATTTAAAGCCCAACAGCGGTGGGATTTCCGGTTGCGTGAAAAGCGTATAGTTTGAAATCAGCTGATTAAACTTGTGCATATTTGGTACGAAATTATACGTCTGAAACATAAGTGGACGCGTCGCGAAAATGTAGACGTTTTCGATACCGAAACTGTGCGAAAGAAAAAATACTGCCGTTACTGTTTCACCAGAAATGAGACTGAGCCCGGCGCGTTTAAAACCAGCGTGTTGTTGCTCGTTCAGGACTCGTATGACGATTCCTCCGATCGGACAGAGCCAGCAACTCGTCTTGAGGGGCGCGCTGATCGGCGTCATATCCGCTTAGCACACTCGCCAGGTACCGCGTGTCCGTTACTCCAAGGGGCTGTATAAATGCCCCGGTTTAAAGGCGTTGCCAAGGTTGCTTCGATAGCATGCATGCTACCCATATTTAAGGAATTTAAGCCAAAGCGGAGTTTATTGCAGTTGTACTTTGAAGTTACGCCATGGCACCGTGTCATCTGCGTCAGCTCTGTCGCCGAGTGCGCCAGGCAGCCGACGTGCAAGATGGCACAGCCAGGCGAACGTGACGGGCTCAGCCGTCGCTCTTCTAAATATAATGCACGCTGCCATTCTTCTCGCGCTGCGCTCTGGCTGTGTGGACTGCGCGCTCCGCTGGACGCGGCATGACTTGCACGAGGGGGCCTGTCACCTGCCTGTTTACATAACCGGGCTGCTCTGTTCGCTCCCGTTCGTTCCCCCTTCGGGCCGCCGACCGACTCGGTCGTCTCGAGTGAAATTTGGTCGCAGCTGACGAAATGACCTCGACGACAGCATTGCATGCTTGAAACCTGCTCCGAGAAAGAGATTCTTAATCTCTGCATACGTATATAGCGCGTCAGTGCTGCCGTCTTCAGGAAAGTACGTGAAACAGTGCTTGTATACCACTTAGAAGCACTATTGGATCAAGTGCGAGTCGGTGTGCTTTCCACGTGATACACTGATGATAAGAAAGCTCCTTGGAGCAGTGTTGTGTCTGTGCTTCCGGTAACGCAGCGTACCGGTTACTGGAAAACTCTACGGGGCCACGCTTGTTGGAAGAAAAACCGCAGAAAACAAAAGAGAACGCGGTAGGGTTGAGGAAAAAAAATGGTTTACTGTTTTGTCGGCTTAGATAAAAGGGAGAAGAGAACATTCGAACTTTCCTGACACAAATCTACAGTTTTATAAATAGGTGAAGTGTAAATTTTATCCTCATAGCAACGGCTGGTTCTTTCTAATGCAAGCCACTGGAGCATTTATAGCATGAAAAGGAGGAAAAAAGAAGTACGTTCTATACTGCATTGCACGAATCCAAAGCGTGGAAGGCCAGGTGCTAAAAAGCGAACTTCGGGACACCAGCGTTTCGATGGAGGTGAAATGAGGCCCGTGTGCCTATGGCTTCAGGTGCACGTTATCTTAGAACCTCAGGTGGTCGAAATTCCGAAGTCCATACGGCAGCCCTCATAATCATATCGCGGTATTGGGACCCGAACAATTATTAACTTCGAGACAGAAATTACCATGGCTACCAGCTTAATTGTCATGTGGCGCCAGAAATGATTTGTGTCGAATTGTCCATTCTGTCTGGTTCGTTCGCCCATTTGTGCTTCAGGGTTAGCTCCAATATATTTTAGTTGGGGATCTAATTCACATGCATGTCTGATATACCTGGGCCGAGCCCTTTTGCACGTGTCAACCACTCGCGCATATAAACAGCTGTAATTTAGCGGGCTTAACGGAATAGCGCGTGTTCGAAGCGCGCATGCGCTAAATGACACGTAGCATTTATCGTACGCACGCTGTTTCTCAGTCTCAGGGAAATAATGAAGGAAGGATTGCAATTTTAAGTTTTACAGCAAACTGTATTAAAACAAAAGGTTACATGTTGTTCTTCTGGCTGCCCCGCGATCCGTCCCAGTTCGTGCCTCGAAGCTCACTGCCTTGCCAGGCGGCTCCGGCCTGGCTCCTCGGTCGAGATGGGCTTTTTGACCCCACGCACGGCTCGAACACGAAAGGGGGCACACACATGGAGCGGCAGTGCTCCGACACTGACATCAGATTTAACGTTATCGTGTTTGCAGGGTTTACTTTCTTTTCTTCGCTTTCTTTCCTCCGTTTTCCTTGCTTTCCTTTCTTTCCCTGTTGTTCTCTATAGAGAACAACAGGGAAACTGAGTCTGCTGCTGACGTTTCTCCCCCGATGGTCAAGATATGTCGCGTGTTCATTTCATATATTGACGATGAAGGTCCACGTACCCTCGTACTGTATACAGCTTCACTCGTCTACTGCACTGGCCGCAGAAGTGTTGTCGAAATACCGTTACTGCGCCGTATAGTATGATTGCTAGGTCTCAGTATCCCTTATCTGCGCCTTGCATCCGGCGCACCCGACAGCGCGTGATAGTCGCGGGGCCACTGTATAGGCGCCGCGAGTTCGGGGCTGCTACTGGTTTGACTGGCGCGTGCGCCCCTGATTATCCTAATTGCGATCTCGCCTCTCGCTGCGGCTTTTCGGGCCCGACTCGACTACCGGGCGTAATGAGCTTTGCGCGCAGTAGCCAAGGTCTTCCCGCACTGCACTAGATCGTCGGTCCTTCGCCCGTTCGTGCCAGCACGAGCTACGGCGTTAACGGATGACGTGCATGAATCGAAACAATGCGTAACGAGTTTGTTCTGCTTATCGCGCGTGCACTGCTGCCTCTGATGAGTTCGAACCGGTGCGTGCGGTCAGACATGCTCCTCGCTGCTCATCGTATATTTTCACTGCATGCGTGACCGCTCGGCCAAATTGGCTCTTCATGGGGCGATGACGCTGAGAGATTTCGCAGTGTCTTCTGCGTTTGTGTCAGGCGAGCCGAGAGGCTCAACTCCGTCACGCAGGTGCCAGTTTAGGGCCGGCTGTGGCGCACGGATCCCTGACAACTCCTGACGAAGAGGATGGGCGTGGTTTTGTCGGGGACGAGGAAATGAGCCTGTCGGTGTGCATTTTGCTGCGTCGGATGGGATTCGACTGGATGGGGCTGTATACTTGATCAGCAGTCTGATACGGGACGCATTCTTTCAGCTACGAGCGGGTGAGGGCACTTATGTCGAGCTGTGGATTCGCTACGTTTTTTTTTTTTTTTTGACGCCGCAGCCCTCTTGCGCTGCAATAGACTGCAGAGGCAGGCGTGTCATACGCGAACACAATAAAAATGAGAAGGAAAACATGCAATTCCACATAAGCTTGTCAAATTTGTTTTTTTTGTTTTTTTTTTTTCCCCTCAGGCTGTGGTTCCGAAAGCGCTGTAGCTTCACCTCTTGCCGAACGATGTAGTTTTGCTCGATAGGATATAATGTGACTCTGGATGTGGAGTCATCGCGAAGCTGAACTCGCCTCGCGTCTTCGAACATGGGTTGTGACCTTGTCTTGCAGGATCCTTCGTTCGATGTAGCCCGTGACGCGTACCCTTGTCTGCGGGCTTTTGTCTTTTAGTTTTTAGCTCGACTTATTTGTGTTCGTGCGTGTGTTTGTATGTGTGCGTGTATATATGCACATGCAAAATTGAAAAAAAATTCGGGGGGGGGGGGGTGAGTTACCCCCCCCCCTCAACTCTTCCTGGCTATGCCAATGGGGGCTGCATCGTGTACTACGCGCGATAAAGACATTCAGAGGACCGACATCTCCTAGAAAGAGAGCGCTGTACGGTGATCTCGTATGATCTTGCCCCGATAGTTGATTGCATCGCCCATGCTTATTAGGGACGCGCTTCTGCTCATTCACGCACGTAAATCGGATGCATTTATTTGTTCTCCGACGTCGAATGAATCGAGAGTCACGTTGCACCCGAGTGCGGTGCAGAAGTTCCCGACCTAAAAAAATTGTGTTGGTTGAGTATTAGAAAATTCAGTGAAATAATGGAGGTCGAAATAAAAGTCACGGTCGTTTTAAATGAGGGAAACTGGTACACGTATATGCTATGACTGAATGAATGAATGAATGAATGAATGAATGAATGAATGAATGAATGAATGAATGAATGAATGAATGAATGAATGAATGTTTATAGCGAGTATAGCTAAGTGGTTTATGCAACAAGGAAGCGATGTTTTCAATTCCACCTGCGCAGGCCGCAAGTAAAGGTTTTTTTTTTCTGCTGGGTTTATGAGTGTGTGAGCCTTGCCGGTTGGTTGTAGGGTCGTAAAGTATATATATTTCATTTAAATACGATAGGTGTATACCACCCGATCTGCAGGTCACCGGTATTAGCTGTTGAAAATTATGTACTGGCATAGTTACTTGGCAGGCTGTAGTAAACCTACCAGTTGTTCCCTTCGCCTGATCCTTCAGTGTCATAGGCTGCTTGTAAATTCTCATAACGAAAACAAGCAGCGCACACGCGGAAAAACGATACAGTAACAGTGTAAGAATAAAGGTTTCTGCGCATGAAATTTCGCTTGCAACAAAGCATACAGTAACAAATCACCTTCTCATTGTTGTCACGCGGTCTGGTGCTGGTGCCTGTGTGTGTTGTAACGAGAAATACTTCATTTCCTCCGCAGGTAAGCCACCGGATTCACTCGTTCCAGTGTTTCTTTCAGGTAAGCTAGGTCTTCTGGTCGCTGAAAGTTTGTCTTGCAGCATAAAGTGCAGAGTATACATGGCTCTCCCCTCGAGCGATCCCGCCATGAGGTGTGCTCTTGACAACCCTCCAGAAAACTTCTTGTATAGATGACCAAGCGTCAGCGGTGGCGAAAAAAAGAAAGAAATTCTCGCAGTATCTACTTAATGTTCTGATCGGTTTCACATGGTTAGGGGGTCGTGTAATTGGTTTTGCGGGAACACTTCATATGTATACATCTCGGGCCTTACGCTCAGTGGCACATTTAAGTAAAGTCCTTTCTTTTATATTGTATTACTTGTCTCGTATGGTGGCGCCAAGAAAACAAAAAAAACAAAAGCACGAACATCACTGCAAGGCGTGGTTGTTTCGCTCATCTTGGGGCCAAGACCTGACAAGAAAAAGAAAATGAAATAATGAAATTAAAATTTTTGTAAGGCGAAGGTTTGGAAAGCATTATAGGCAGAGTGGTTCTGAACTCTGAGTAACAAGACGGAATGCCCTTTGTAGGTAGATGAGATGGCGTGATTATTCGTTATTCATTAAATCTGGTTTATATTAATCAGAACCGTATACTGTGGGTTACTCTAGGGCTAAAGGCGTGGCACTGTGTGCCATTCAGCCCCGCCACGCTGGTCTAGTGGTTATGGTGCTTGACTGCTGACCCGAAGGTTGCGGGATCGAATCCCGGCCGCGGCGGCCGCATTTTCGATGGAGGCGAAAATGTTCGAGGCCCGTGTACTTAGATTTAGGTGCACCTTAAAGAACCCCAGGTGGTCGAAATTTCCGGAGCCCTCCACTACGGCGTCCCTCATAATCATATCGTGGTTTTGGGACGTTAAACTCCAGATATTATTTTTATTATTATTGTGTGCCATTCAGTTTCCAAGTGTATATTGGCTAGCACTGCTGGTTTCGAGCTTCGTCGATTTTTTCTCACTCTTTCGGCCGTCTTTCTACCCGTCGGCACCCGACGTGTCGTGGGTTGCTTTGTTGCGCGGCTTATCCGGCGCGGCTGATAATTCTCGACGTGTGCCGCGGTGGCGCGGATGCAGGCGTCAAGATTGCCGATGGCACGCGATGCGCGGGCACGGCTGCGGCGGAAATGAGAAAACGAGGACCGTCAGTCGAGGTTGAACGGATGCTCGAGGGAAGATGGGTCACGTACACGCTCATCTCGCTCGTTCCTCTACCGGCTCCCGGGAGGCGATGCGCATCCGCACGCGCGGCTCCAAAGATGAGCGAATGTTTACCGCGCGCGCGCGCGCTCTCCGGCGTCTGCGCGCCATGGCGCGGCCAGGCTAATGAGCGCGCGTGCGGCACTCCCAGATTCCTGGCCCCATTGCGCGCTGACAAATTGGCCCCGCAGCGCTGAGGGTCACCGTTCGCGTTAAGTCGCCGTTGCTGCCGCTGCTTCGAGGCTTGCGTCCGGGCCCCCTCGCCCTAGGGCGTGCACCTATGTCGAACGAATGTCGAAGTGCTGCTCGCCGAAGCGGTGCATTGCCACTGCATTTTCCGCGAAACCTCGGGTACAAATATAGTGCAGACACCGTTGTTTAGCGCCCTGCACTCCTGGGTCTCTCTTATCGATCAACCTGTTGCAGAGAGACTGCGGTAGCCAGATTTCCCGGGATATCCCGTACGCTGTTCTTTCTAATTTCTATTTCTGGCCGATTGCCTTGCGTCATTGGCTAAAGCGGTATGCACATGCTTGTTGTTATCAGGGCGTAGTTAGTAGGTGTAGTAGAAATATAGAGCTTGATCGAAAAGAGAGAGAGAGAACGTAAGCCTTGTAAATGCATAAATCGTTCCGTTGTGCTTTCCACAATAACACTAGAGGTGATGGCAACAGGCCTGATATGATAACCTATGAATAGTTGCTGTTGGGGACACACCTGCTCTCACCCTCTTGCTGCATTTCTGACCGTCGTAATTTTTCGTCGATCAATTCTCGTAAGCATGGCGCATCACTTGACTATATGAAAACCATCTTTGGATTCGAGAGCAGAGCGTGTTCACGTGGACACCGCGAGCGTTATTCGTGATGCATCCCGGCCCTCAACGGCGTGCTTGCTTGCAGTGGGAAGAGGAGAGGGTGTGTTGCAGGACCTGTTTGGACTGTGTTCTCATCGCTGGGAGTTGGGTGTCATTTGTTATTAAAGCATTCGTGATATTCTTTCGTCTACAGAATACTTTGTTATAGAAAGTGTCACGCGCGAACACTTACGTTGCGCAATGCGTGAGCGATAGCCTTACGTCGGCTACCAGCATTGCGAAACCAATGCGCCGCCGCGAACATCACGGATGTGACCACCGAAGCGCGAGAACCACTACCGAAAAGCCGCGGCGTCGCCATGCAGCTAAGACCGGCGTGCATGCGTGAATATCTCGTGGGTGACTTACTTATAGGACAGTGAAAACTTCAGATTTTCACATTTTGGCGGGGGCTCAGGGTTACCCGCGCAGTTTTCGTTGCGCAACCACGAGATGTACGATCTGTTACTTTTCCAAGCGTTGTTCGGAATTAGAGTGTTTGCTTATTCCATGTTGATAGACGAGCTCGCACCATGAGCAGAACGAATCTTCGACAGACTGTATCTCTATTGGTGTGTCTATACGTACAGAGAAAAAGTATATAGCCGTAATTGGGAACACATTTTCAAACGTTTTACTTTTCAAATGTTCTTAAGAAGGATGGTGGTTATTTTGGCCTTGTGAGAGTTCTTGATCATTTGAAGTTCAGTCTCCGACTAATTTATCGAATAAATATCTTTACCCATAATTGCTGCACTTCTATAGGTCCGAGGTGACACCGTCAAAGTCCACGACGTCGGGTCTGTATAGGCCTAAGAAAGGACTAAGGTGACAGCAGGGTGGCGCGAACAAAAAGAGCGATAGCGTTACTGCGGGCGCTATACTTGTATAGCTATGCACGATCGTAGTGCAGATGCGTATCCGCGACGACTTCTTAGTTGTATAGGCAAGGAACACGTGTCCTATGCAAGGTCGAGCTATGACGCGCTAAAATTTTTGTTTCTTGTCAGGCTAGCTTACCGAGTTTCTTCACCCTCTTTCTCGTTAATGCCTATGAGGTTAGTTTGCTAGTGTATAACTCAGCTGACGTTTCTGAGAGTGCCTTTTAGAATATGGCGAAACAGAGCTAGAGCAAAGGGAAGCTGTCGTGTTGACACCTTCGACGTTTTCCTATACTTTTTCCCCCTCTTTCACGTGACTGCGCCTGCCATGAGTCAGGTTGCCCGCACTCTTCGCCGATATAGCGTAAGAACTCGGATATCTGCTTGCTTCAAGGGCGGCTCGCACGTCTGCTGCTTTGGTGCCAACCGGACGTGGCAGCATCTTAATCGAGCCGGCACTTTCGCTCGCTCTTTTACGCTGTTTGCGTTTAGAAACACCCCGGACGCGTTTCTGCCGAAAGCGTAAGCGCCTGTTAAGAGGGAACCTTAGCTCGGGAGCAGCGTTCATCTCTTCCTTCAAATGCATGCGAAACGAAAGAACATTCTCATTAAGCAACCGCTAGATATATGCATTTCAAGCAAAATTGGCTAATAAACAAAATAGCGAAATCCCTAGTTTTATCCAGCTCTGTAAGCCTCTACAAAAAATTTAGTACTCTGTAGTTTTCATCCTGCCTAAAAATATTACATTGCTGGCGTCATCAGAATGATTGGCTCACATTCTTGAATTAGCAGTATACTTCAGAACGATGTATAATAATTTTGTCCGCCTTAGGCGTCTTAAACTATAGATGCAGCTTATATAACTGTTACGTATTATTGTTTATTCCTTGTAAAGGTGAAGTATTGACCTAATTCAATTTTTATTTGAAAATTTCATAATTTGGTCATTTTTTGTATATAAACTTGGATCTCCAAGGAAACAGTACGCGCTAAGCAGATTTATAACTTTTTTTATAGTTTTATAAATAAACGCCGAAGTTTTCGTCGCCTTACTTACCATCGTATCAAATCCGGTTTTCTCCAGCCATGCAGTGAGCAAGCTCTGCATTCTTTAACGAAACTTTAGCAGCCTTTTGGTCTTGATATGGAAGGCGAATTTTGCGTGACGAATTTAGCAGTGTCCGAGGTTCTCGTTCCGACATTCGGTGCCTTCACAATCTGCCCTCTGTTGAAATCGCTGAAAGGAGCATCTCCCACATACACGCTGCGAAGTCGGCAAATACATGATGCTTTCGTGTGTCACGTAGCCGGGTTGTTTTCTTTTTTGAATGTAATATGCACTCTTTTCACGCACTGTTTGCTTCGTACCATCAGTTGGGTTCGCTGATTTGCTCGTGTGACCTTGGCTTGTCAGCTTACCGTTCTAGGCGCCACATCATTAACTATGCTTGGAGCGGGCGAGCGTGGCTGTTTGTTTTAGAACCACGAAAAAGAAGGGGAAAAAACTGGAAACTCCGAATTCTGTCCTGTTGCTGCTGAGTGTATATACAACGTGTGAATTCGAATGGGAAGAAGAGCATATTTGTGTCACTTAATAGGATTGTATCCCTCTAACGTTCCTTTCAACAAGTCTGATGCAGTGAAAACTTGGGAAACAATTAGCATTTCTCAACCTATGTTTCTCAAGGTGTTCGGTTAGATTCTTTTTTTTTAATACATTAGGTTATGTTTAATGTTCATAGTAGTGTTGTGGCGACTTCGTTGTAAATACTGTCTTCGCCGCGGTGTTATCGAAACCGGAACCGAAAGGAACTCGAAGGCAACATTTTTGTTTGAGGCGAGCTGTGTCCTCCTCGGTTATCTGCGATGTTTTTCGTGTTGAGGATACAAATGTGACTCGTCGAAGCGCCGCAGCGATGACCGCGATTTCGGCGTAAGGGAAGCATTGTATCATTGGCCTCCCGATGCTAAAAAGCATGTTTCGAAGTCACGGCCAGTTGCCTTGCCTATACGATCGCTGCAGTGTGACGTGATAGCGCGCACACAATTTGTGGCAACACGGAAGCCAGGAGGAAGGGCCAGCGTCGAAATGTATAGGAAGATGCGCGCTCTGCGTTCTCTGTGTACCCCCCCCCCCCCCCCCCCCCCCCCCCCCCGTATGCGCCGCGCACTTTTCGATTCGCGACTATACAACCCACGCAGGCCGCGAGGGGAAGTTCTTCATTGTACAAAAAAAAAAAAACAGAAAAAAAAACATGTATGATGAATTGTGTGAAGTTTGGGCGGCGCATCGCATGCTCAAAGGAACACGCGTCGTGCGTCGCGCCCCCGACGTACACATATAACGCGTGCTGCACCGCGGAGGTGGTGGTGGTCGGCCCCGCGGGCCGCAGCCGGAGCCTGCAGCTGTGGGCGCGGCCTCCTCTTCCACGTCGTGATGCGTCGGCGCGGAAGCCGTCACTTTGCGCTTATTACAGGCCTGGCGCTGCGGAAAAGACGGATCTTGGCGTTGGTGCGCTACAAATTACACGGTCGCGGCGCTTTGCTCCGCCGACGTTTGTCACGTTACGGGGCCTCGGCCGCCGGAGATGCCGCCCCTCTTGGTGGTGCAGGCCACTGGGCAGCAGCCGGGGCCCTGTCTCCTGCAGGTCAGGCGGGGTACTCTGCCCGGGGGCCCTCCAGAATGTCTCCGATAAGGCTTCTGTGTACTACAGCCGGCCCTGTCCAGCCTGCCTTTATGTTACGCCTCGAACTGTGTGCCGCCGCCGCCGAACTGCGTACACGTGCATATTCGACCAAGGTGGTTGGAAAAGTATCGGGAAATAGAAGAACACGGGTGGTCAAAATGGGCTTTCCTTTGAAGAGGCATCCTGTTCTTCGTGCATTCGATCTTTGTATTCTTACTCTTTAGTGCGAATCTACTTTTCTTTTTAATCTTCTGAGCGCCGGCGTTGACTACGCATACCAAGATTTTCTGTAAGAGAAAATGTCGGCTATTCTTAATGCTACACCATTGGCCAGCCGGCCAATGGTGAAAAGCGTTTACGAAAGCAAAACATTGTGCATTCGGCTTCTGGTGCTTGGTATGCTTAGTAGTACTATATAGCATACCAATAAGCCCAACTATTAGTAAGCCTTGCGTATTTGACGCAGAACCACTTCTTGAGGTGAGATTGTGCTCGAATGTCGGGCGCCTGTCTTTCTTGAGGCGCATTTTACTTCTTGTAGCGCCTTTCTCCTGTTTTGTGTTTAAATCGTTCTTAGTGCACCGATTGTGTCGTGTCATATCTTAATTACGGTCCATGCGGTTATGGGAGCCAAATTTCTGTGTTCACCCGGAACCTCAATAAAGTAACCGGAACCACTTCCTTCCAAGCCCTCCGCCGCATACTTCCCAAAGTAATGCTGTCCTATAAGTGTCATTTTCTATAAACCCTGCTAGTGGGAAAATGTTCTCGTCGGAGCATACGTGAGTGGTATGTTCAAACCATTTCAAATTCGTATAGTTCGGTATATAACGTGCTAATTGACGGACGACACTCACAAGACAATCGTGAGATGGTTTACGTGAAATGGTAAACTCATTTGTTGCATCTGTAATGACTCTTAAAAGACCATATCGCCCTTTATATCTCGTGATCCAAATAGGTTACGTCGGGATCGATATACGACAGCATACATATTTAAATGAGGGGGCTCAGGCTCTCCTCCTGCAAAAAAAATGCAGCAGTGGTGTATAGAAGTTGTCTTCAACGCATGAATTTTCGGCTTTACCAGTGTGTATAGGTTGGCTGCTTGTTTCTCAATCACGTCTCGTGCAGGCCACGGCTATGGGGGTGAACGACTGCTGTAAATGCAGAACGCTGACGGAATAATCAGATGTTTGAATCCAGGCGTATAGATGGCGAAGAAATGACGCGGGTCTCACTGGTCTCTCTGGAGTGATGCTTTTTCGACCCGAGAAAGATTACGGCGTCCAAGTGCGAATGCATACGGAGCGACAAAGGCGCATGGGTCGTGCTGAAGAAGAGCGTGGTGTTCTGTATTTGGGATTTTTCTCGCTCAAGAAATTGCCTTCGTATTCGTGAAATCGCCTTCTTTGGAACGCCACTCAACCGTATCGCATCTCTGTAATTATGTTTATTTAGGTCTGTTGCCACGTCAGTTTTTCTTGGTCTCTTTCTTCCACCCACCCCCTCCTCTCTCTCTCTTTCGCTCTATTTTTATTTCCCATTCACTCAGCGTAGGGTTAACCTCCGTTCCGTCTACCTTTGATTCATTCTGTCAAAAAGCGAAATGAGAATTCGGCTTAATATTTAGGAAACGCTATGTACTGTCAGAAATGTGTTACACCAACTATACAACTGGAGCGGGATGCTAAAGCGTCCTACATGTATAGCCTTACATCACTTGAAGAACCTGTGGATACCACATCTAAAACAAGAAAAGTCACAGGCCGCTACGCAGCTGGTCGTTTGTACAGCCGTGCACTCATCCTTCCAATTCACAGACTTCATGATTACTTGACCTTCATTTAATTTTCTTGGTCTCTAAAGGCTTCGGCCTCGGATACGATGTACGGGACAGTCGTGTTTCATGACGCGTACACAAAAATTGCTCCGCCTCGTCCATCTTCAAACATCGTTCGGCGTTAACGTGAAGCCAGGGTGGCCGCTGATTGCTGCGTCGATCGCTCTACAGTCCTGGGCACCCTTGTGCGCACTCGGGGTGCGGTCTCTTCGTCGGGAGCGCCTGTACGTTTGCGTGTGTGTGAGCTCAACAATGGGCGCGCGCAGTCCAGTCTCGGCTGCTGCGGCAACGGGCGGATCGGCGGGGCGGCTCCCGAGCAGGCCGCCACTTGTTTTCAGTCATTAGCGTCCCCGTGCCAGGCTGCACGCAGCTCCGGTCGCTGATGGCGGGCCTGTCGTGCGAACGGATTCCGCCCCGGCGGCCCGACCCGCTCTGACGTGATTCGCATGGGGCTCGGCGCACCTCTGCGCGGTAACGTTCGCTACGAGCCTCGTCTCTTTGGAAGCCACATCTACGCACTCTGGATATAGCTGACTGTGCTTCTTTTTTCTGTCGTGCACAATGCTATATCGGCTGAACTTCGTAACTATAGATGCAGCTGGACGTCTTTCTTCACTTGGAGTGTAGGAGAGGGGACATTTTGGGGTACCGACTCGTTTTCATATATCGTGGCCGGTGCCATAATATTCTGCGCAAGTGGTTTTTTCTGCCTTGTTCAGCAACCTTAGGTGGTTTCAACGCTGGGGGAGTGACTTTTTGCGATATACGTAGCTCGAAATGTAGCTCAGAATACTCGTAACTTCGTTATATGTTTCAAGATGCTTTCAAGCGACGTGCTCGCTGCTGCCATTAGATAACGATAGCGGGTACTTCATGAATCTCACGGATGCAGCTCTACGCATACGATGAAATAACAAGCACTGATACCAGTTTAATACTGACGCTCTTCGCCCAACAATCCCTTCCCCACCTAATCCCAAACTGCGGCCGAGAGCCGCCCTCTGCCGTGAAAGGAAGGTTTAATTCACTCATTAATTCATTTAGAAATTCTTTGAAGCATATAGTGCTTGCCAGAACAGTTGATTGACTCTAACGGCAGCGTACTAGCTGCAGATGTGATTATGGAAATGCTGCGCAATCTAGCATATTCGCCCTGTCGTCCTCTGCCCCTAAGCCGATCGATCGCTGCCAAGATTCCCGATGGTCAGCACCGCATGTTAGGCTATCAGTTACACCCTCGGCAACGTCTCGCCACCAAGGTCCCGCTCTCTGTGCGCTTAATTTTGACTACTGTAGTAAGTTGAGTATGTTTGTTGAGTACACGCCAGTAAGTTCGACGACACTTTACCTATCAGTTGCTGTCACCTCTCGCGCTATGCGGTTCTAAGCCAAAAGAGAGCAACGGGGGTATAGGGGTTCCTCCTCTGAGGGAGTAAGTGCATTGCCACTCCCATTACTCTCCGAAAAGGAGCAACGGCAAGGGGATGAACCGTTGCTCTCCTTTCAGTTGCTCCTTGAGGGGATGAACGGTTAGTCCGCCCAGTTGCTCCTTGAGGACAAACTGTTACTCCTTCCTGATGCTCCTTAAGGGAGCAACAGATGCTCCTTCCTGTTACTCCTTAGTTTCTACTTGAGTAAAAAAAATCTAGAGCATATTGAGGTTTATACATACATTTGTTTGGATGCACAAACGACATACAGACATCTCATTCAGAAATAAATTTCAGAAAATTTGCAACAAACACACAGGATTCGAACTCGCGACCACTTAACCGCCATGCGCGTACGCTAGCCACTGCGCCACCACACGCTACGGCGCTGTCTGAAAGGAAACGGGGTTATGGAGGTACCGACGGGTCGTTGCGAGTTCTGACACGTTAGTGAAATGAGCATAGGCGTGCAGAACCAGTGGTGATGTTAGAAAGAGAATAGAAAGTAACAATGTAAACATCTGAAAACGTCAAGGTAATGAGTCCCTCGCGAAAACGCAGGCTTTGCCAGTGCTCCCCTTTGCGCTAGCTAAAAGGCCAGCAATTTCTTTTTTTCATTTTTTGCCCGGAGGTGTGTTTTCTTCTTTATTATCATTATTCTTATTATTATCATTATAAATATAATAATAATTTTTTTTTTTTGCGGAAGAGTCGCCTCCCCTTCGAAAAGACAACACCGCCCGAGCTGATAACGTCCATTTGCTCTGAGATTAAACACAAACTCAAACTACCGGGACCGATTGCGATAGCTGCCCTCCCGCCAAAATCAGCCAGTGACAAGGTAGAGATGACGGGGGGGGGGGGGGGGGGGGGGGGGTGGAGGCAGCGGTGTTAGTTCGCTGTCAGTATTTCTGCGCATCGCGATATAAGTGTGTGTTGCGTGATCTCTGCTGCAGCCATGGGGTCGGTGCTTTTGCTGCTTTGTAGTGGAGACTGCCATTCAGCATAAAACCGCAAACGTAAAGTCTATCAACTGTGTACTTCTCTCAACCGCTTGTTTGTTGTGAAGTATACACGGAGTCTCGCGAAGCTTCGCATTTTATTGTCGCATTCTCAAGCTATATATTTATGCCAAATGTTATACGCAAACACGTCATTTAACTTTCGACGACAGCAGCTTCAGGTGCTGGCGTTCAATGCAACCATGCCTTTTATTAGGAGCTTTTAGCTTGTATTAGGGGCTTTTAGCTTTACGTTACCGTGTTACGAGTTGCCGAAAGGAATCTGCGCAAGCGCGGGCCTTTACGGAACGTGGACTACTCGCCGGATTGGCTTTACGTTTACGGCCCTATCTCGCAAATCCACCGTCGTTCACGGCTACTCGCGATACCCGCTTTGCCGAGGCTCCAGCCGCCGAGTAAAAATAAGCCGAAGTGCGAGCGCCAATTGCGATCGCACTTGTTTCAGCGGCTAAAGTCACTGAGTGACCTAGAACTAGAAATAGAATACCGAAGCCGTAAGAACGTGAGAAGCCTTGACATAAATACCCCGACAGGCTGGATAGGTGATGCCATCTAGCGGGAACAAGATGAACCAGGCAAGCAAAAAATTGCTATTGCAGAAACATCGTGCGTTCTGCTTCTCTACTTCTGGTGTAGAAGCCTTGCCGCGGCATAATTACAAATACGTTACCTTTTCAATCATTTTTTTCCTGAAAAACACTATATAGGCGAAAGCAAACGTGTCCATGACATTATGGTTGCACGAAGTGTCACAAGATGGCAACATTATCGCCACCCCTTTGCGCATGCCGTGATACTGTACACGCTAAAAACCTCTCGTGATTTTGCCGCAGCGGTGATACAATCTTATCTAAATTAAATATAATTTAAATGCCGTTATCATCGCCATCTCATGATTCATTCAAACGTACAGATATCCGTTTACGTACGTGCGTAAACGTTCACGTACGGGGAGCTAAAACTTTTCTAAAACATGGGTTCCGGTAACGCGGTAACGTTAAAAAGTATGCGTACAAGCTAAATGTCCCTATTAGCGGGCGTATCTCTCTGTTCAGTTTACAAAAAAGTCGTTTCCTTACGCCAGCCCGCAAGAAAATGTGGCCCATGCATCGACCGATACAGGGTGCGTCCTGCAGGAGAGCAACGGTTGCGCGCCGAGTGCAACCGTTGCTCTCCTGCAGGACGAACCGTTGCCGTTCGTCCTTCTGTTGCTCTCTTCCAACCTAACACTAAACGCTTACTCCCCCAACTTGAGACATGTCAGCCATCTTGTTCCAGTTGGTCTTTTTGGGGAGTAACAGTTGGTCTTTAGGACTAAAACCCGCTGTTACTCTCATTTTTTCCATTTTTGGCTTAGAGTGTAGATATTATTTTTCATTCGTCTCATGTTGTGAGGTCATGCTTCAAAGTTATCTACGTGAGCGTATGTGGTTTTCTACGCTTGTGCAGTTGCGGAGAAGCGGTAGCGGTTACAATAGAATGGTAATTATTATCATAAAATACTATCGTAGGATAAGTTGGTCGTGTCTGACCCAGAAAGTCAGTCTTTCTGCGAACGAAAGCTTGGTGCTCCGTGAGCTCCAGGAACGAAATACTGGTGGCAACGTCGTGTTGGGGATGTAGGAGACTGCGGACTCGGTGATGGTTATTGAAGGGTCTTTATTAAACTACGCGACCCGAAAACAAAGGGCCCCAGGCCCGATTGAGTATACAAGCGGTTTTCCGAGCAGCTTGTCTCCTTGGCTGCCGGAGGTGGACTCCCCGTCGCCTCGTCGACGCTCTCTCCCTTCCACGACGATCACGTGACCGTGACCCGGCCGCGGCTTCCAGGCGCCAGCTCCTGGGGTCGAAGGTCGAACACATCGACGCTTGGTTCCAAAGCAAGGGGCGCGATGACAGGCAAACACCTCTCGCCCCCCGTAACCGTTCGAGGGAAGAGCCGCGGTCTGTTCACTATCAGTTTAACGACCGACGCGGCGGTCTCAGGCTCGCGGGGTGCGCGGAAACGGCGTGAAGGCATCTCGGGTGTCTCGGGCGGCAATACCGATATATCTTGAACGGAGAGTCCGCGAAGCGGCTGTCACGCAACAGTCGCCTCGGAAGTTCCTACATTCAAGCAAATAAGATGTGCTAGTTGGCTACAAGTATCACGGAACATGATGTACGGCGAAAATTTAGACTGAGAAGAGCGAACTAAAGGAATGAGGAAATTTATTTTATCAAGCTGTTTGCATACAAGCCCCGCCACGGTGGTCTATAGTGGTTATGGTGCTCGACTGCTGACCCGAAGGTCGCGGGATCGAATCCCTGCCGCGGCGGCTGCATTTTCGATGGAGGCGAATATGTTTGATGCCCGTGTACTAGATTTAGGTGTGCGTTAAAGAACCCCAGGTGGTCGAAATTTCCGGAGCCCTCCACTACGGCGTCTCTCATAATCATATCGGGGTTTTGGGACGTTAAACCCCACATAATCAATCAATCAATCAATCAATCAATCAATCAATCAATCAATCAATCAATCAATCAATCAATCAATCAATCAATCAATCAATCAATCAATCAATCAATCACTCATTTATTTAACGTGCCCAGGAACAACCGTGAGGTCTTTGTGCAGGCGCACGCAAAAATAAAATCAATAAAAATAAACAATACAATACAGACAGTCTTCAGAAATAAAAAGAGCAAAAACACGTAGACAAAGAGAAATGAACACTAAAGGGGAGGAGTAAAATAAGACAATATGAGAAATATTGAAGGGGAATAAAAAATTAGATTGCACATATACAACTATGCGGAAAGACGGAGAAGGGAAGACTTTGTACACTGTGCCATACTATGTCAAAACAGTGCAAAGCTCGGATAAAAACAGTGATTGTGGACTATGAAAAACGTCAAGATCAAGAAAATTAATATTATAAAGACTTTGTATTCTGTGAACGGTAGAGTGTTGGAAGTAGCAGGCGGGTACATGAAACGGTCTGTTCTCTCTGGTTAACTTACGCGGAATTCGAAAATTAACACAATTGAGAAGTACAGGGCAGGATATGAAACCGTGGACTAGCTTGTAGAGAAATAAGAGATCAGAAACGATTTCGTCGGCAGTGAAGTGATGGCAGTGATAATGACTCAGCAGTATTTGAACGAGATCCAGAGTCATTTTAGCAAAGCGATGGTTATATATGCTGAGGAATTTTTTCTGGACTCGTTCAATGGTGTTACCGCTGGATTGAGCAATGCCATTCCATATCACGGACGCATACTCAAGTTGCGGAAGACATATTGCCGTGTACAATTTGTGTAGGGCCATGGGAGACCTGAATTCTCGAGATATTCTACAAACACATCCGAGAGAACGAAGGCCCCGCATAGCAGCACGCTTAACGTGAGAAGAAAAGTTTAACGCGCTGTCAACAACAACACCAAGATCACTGATTTCATAAACCTTGCATAACGGCACAGAATTGACAAAGTATTGAAATGACACGCTAGATGTTTTGCGAGTGATAGACATGAATTTTGTCTTTGCGGTATTTAGAGAAAGGTTATTGCCGTTGCACCATTCGGAAAAAGAACACAAATCTGACTGCAACAAGCGACAGTCGTTAACTGAATGAATTTCCTTAAATATCTTGATGTCATCGGCATACAAGAGGAAAGAAGAATTACGAATGGCAAAAGAAACATCATTAACGTAAATTAAAAATAGGAGTGGGCCTAATACCGACCCTTGAGGGACCCCACTAGTCACTTTATACAAAGAAGAGGTTTGGCCATTTACGGCAACATAACAAGATCTATTGAGCAGATAGCTGTGCAAGAGATTCACAATCGACAAGTCAACGTCAAAGTTCGCAAGTTTAACCATAATCAGTGTGTGGCTGACTACGTCAAAAGCCTTGCTCAGGTCACAGTAGATTACGTCAACCTGTCCTCTCTGAGAAACAGGTGTGGAGATCTGCGTCATGAAACTAGCAAGATTTGTGGTAGTTGAGCGGCCAGCAAGAAAACCATGTTGATTTGGAATCAGTGAGTTTTTCACACTAAAAGACAATATTTTGTGAAGAGCCAGTTCGAAGATCTTTGATGTGGCACATAGTAGAGAAATCGGGCGATAATTAGAAACATCTGTCTTAGAGCCCGACTTAAATACTGGGAAAACACGAGCAGTTTTCCACATGCTAGGAAATGTGGAAGTGTCCAGGCAGTTATTAAATATCGTAGTCAGTACTGGGACAAATATAGTACCATATGCTTTTAGTATGGCGGAGGGGATGCCATCTGGGCCACATGATAAGGATGGTTTTAAGCGCTTAATGCATTCGCTGATAAGATTTTCATCCAGCGACAAAGCACTGGATGAGCTAACTGCCTTGGGCTGTTGTCTGATATCAGTGCTGGAGTCTGAGGCCTTATAAACGGATGAGAAATGTGTGGCAAAACAGTCAGCGACGGCATGCACTTCTACCCCATTTGAGTCTAGTAGTCTGAAGGACTCTCCGCTTTTGCTAGACCGTTTACGCACATACTTCCAAAACTCAGCCGGCCTGTCAGAGGCGCTTTTTTCTAAGAATTGAATGTACGAACTATGATCCCGTTTATATAGGCGTTTAGAGAGAGTTCGAAAAAAGCTGAACTCTTCCTTCCACTCGCTGGATGGAGAACATTTAGATTTCCTGTGTGCGTGATCTTTATGCTTCAGTGCACTGATAAGTTCAGATGAGAACCAGTGGGGATATTTACGTTGTTTAGGTGTATACTGGGGAATAAAATTAAGCATGCTGCTCAGTACAAGCTCCGTAAACCGATCAACCTGGTCATCAACATTAGGTTTGTCAGTAACCTGTGACCACTCAACGGTGGACAAGTGATGATAGAGGCCCGTGTAATCACCTCGCTTGAACGCAAATCTTGGAGATTTGTTTACGTAACTGCTGTAGCTCGTTGTTTCGGCTGATGCAGATAATCTTACGTTAAGTGGTGGGTGGAATTTGTCCGGACGTACAAGAGAGATGTTGGAGCGGGAAACTTCAAGGGGTTGATCGTTTGACACACACAGGTCTAAGACGTTGCCACTGGAATTGACGACTGAATTATGTTGCACTAGGGAATTAAACGCCAGAAAGTCTAAGAGCAGGCTGCACTTTTTCTCTGTGAAATGATTGTAATGAGAAAAGGTAAGCGTGCTCCAGTCAATTCCAGGTGCATTGAAATCCCCAAGAACAATAATTCTGTGCCCACTATGAGAAGATATCACAAGTTCAATAGAAGACATGACATCGTGAAACGAGGCAGGGGAAATGCTGGGCGGTAAATAGAAGCATCCAATCAACAATTTTTCACGGCGCTCAAGGTTGATTTCTAGCCAGATCGATTCTTCGATAGTTTCTAGGTCTTTCCGTCTAACGGATTTCAGTGAATTGTCAATGGCAATCAGCACGCCACCGCCTTTCTGTTTGGTTTCACTGAAATCTCGGTCACGGCGGAAGGTGGTGTAAGTCGGGGGAAAAAAGTCCGATGAGAGAATTTCAGTGCCGAGCCAGGTTTCAGAAATAGCGATAATAGGAAAACAAGACGAAAGAACATTAGAGAAAAACTCCAGTGTCTTGGTACGCAGACCCCGAGCATTTTGGTAGAATATGTCTACGTTACACGGCACTTTCGTTTCCAGTCACTTGCTCAGAGGGATGAAGCATGTCATCGCGCAGCTCCCCACGAAATGGCTTGAAGAGGCATCCGAGGGGATGCCTCTTAATAATAATAATAATAATAATAATAATAATAATAATAATAATAATAATAATAATAATAATAATAATAATAATAATAATAATAATAATAATAATAATAATATTATTATTATTATTATTATTATTATTATTATTATTATTATTATTATTATTATTATTATTATTATTATTATTATTATCTGTTTGCAAACAGTGAAAAAAGCAGATGCTAACGGCCTTATGACCTGACGAAGATTATGTTCCTAATGCAGTTCGGCACGCGTGCAGGCCGGGCCCAGCAAGCAAATCGTACGTACATACCACGATCAACGGAAGTGTCGCTTAAAAAAAATGTTTAAATTAACAAAAAAAGCATAAAGAATACCACAAGTATACTCAAAGTGCGCTTTGTTTCAATTGCAACTTCAACTAAACGAACTTAACCTCGTTCAAACTCGGTATTGTTAATGAGAAAATATTTAAATGATTTCTTTGAACCCTCTAGGGTTGACGAAAGTTACGAAAACGCCGAAATTTTACTGGTCTTTGCTGCACGACGAATGACGATGTACATAAAAAGCAGGCACGTGTACAGCTTCTCATGGAAACGATGCACCATTCGTTTCTCTTGTTTACGTCTGTGTTATTTGTTTTTTTTTTCTTTCCTATTTTCTTTCCTCTTCCTTTCCCCCTACCTTATTCCTTTCCCCATATGTTTCCCCTTTCCCAAATGAACAGGCAGACGTTGTGCCCCTTTAGGTGGCCGTTGTTAGACTGTTCCCTCCCTATTTCCTCTGTGTCTTCACGTTTTCTATGTATTCAAACCAAATAATAATAAATAATATAATCCGATTGTTGTTGTCGGGAAGCCGACATCCTTACAATTAGGCCATGGACACATGCCCCAAAAAGGTACATCGAAGCTTGTTGCGTGTGTCTTATCGTACTGTAGCGCTGTATAGGGCATTTCTACGAGGTCCGTCACGTCGTGTCTTGCGATTCAGCACCGTTGTTATATGCTGCACAAAAATTCCGCCTTCTCTGCAAGGTCCATTATGGTGCTTGAGGGACGCGTTCGTCACTGAGATCATCAGCGCTGGCTCGTGAAGGCTTGGCGAATACACCGATTCCCACAGCGCGTGAGATTCATTCATTCATTCACAGAACTTTATTGAGAGTCCTGAAGCCCGGTCTCTTCAGACCGAGGCGCGCCGCGTCCACGTCGGCACCGTTAGGCCGAGCCTTAGGGCGCCATCGTGAACCCTCTGGACAGCCCGTAGTTGATCCTGATATGAACAGCTGGAGATCACCTTCTGCCAGTGAAGCCATTTTTCTTCGGGGTTGGCGAGAGTCGCGGGACAGCCCGCCAGCATGTGTCTGATTTCAATGATGCCATCGCATGCGTCACATTCTTTTCTAATTTCGCTTTCGGGATGAATTTTTTTTACAAAATACGGAGTGGGGTACGTCCCAGTTTGCAGTAAACGTAGCGTGACTGCCTGAGCCCTGTTCAACTTTGCGTGTGGCAGTGGGAATTGCCTACGCCCCAAGTAGTAGTATTTAGTGATCTCGTTGTAGGTTAGTAAATTATCTTTGATTCCCGGAATGGCAGTGGGCGTCGGTTCGGTTCTGACCGGCACGGCAAGCGAGTCCTCGTGCCAGGTCATTCGTCACCTCGTTGAGGTTGACCCGAGCCTCGTCCACTTGTCCCATATGTGCAGGAAACCATCGGATTTCAGTTTCTATAGTTTCTACATTGCCGATAAGTTTAACCGCAGTCCCAGCGACAAAGCCCTTGTCGAAGCTCTTAATTGCTGTTTTGGAATCGCTATAAATGTAAGACCATTTTCGGTTCCTGATAGCTAAAGCAATTGCGGCCTGCTCCGCCACCGTTGATTCCTTAGTGAACAGGGTGACGGCGTCCCGTACCTCGCCCTGGCTTTTGACCACCACGGCCGTGTAGGCCTCTTTGCCTTTGACCCAGGCGGCGTCTACGAGGGCTGCCTCTTGACCTACCTGTTCAATTTCTTTCAATAAAGCTTTCGCTCTCGCCTTTCTCCTGCTAACATTGTGCTCCGGATGCATGTTTCTCGGGAGAGGGGTGGTTCTGATCGCGGCTCTAAGTTCCGCACTCAGCTCCACCTCGGCCTCCTTCGGGTTCCTCGATCTATTGGGGTCTGTCCCGATCGCTTTGAGTATAAGCCTACCCGCGCGCGTTTTCGTCAGTCTTTCCTGCTGCGCCATCTGTTGCGCTTCCGCCATCTCTTCCATCGTATTATGTACGCCTAGGCTCATGAGTTTCTCGTTCGAGGTGCTGTTAGGTATACTAGGGTAGGAGGTGAACAAGCTTAATATTATTATCAGCGCGTGAGATCTGAACATTTTATTTTTATTTTATAGCTTCACCCGTCTTACGCGTGTCAAGAGATACAGAGCAAAGTACTGTAACATTCCTCTAAACAAGATCGCAGGAATTCCCCTTTGAGCGATACCGGAAATGTTCCTCTTTGTGGCCTTGGTCGACTGCCTCCCGCTCCGGCTGTCTGATGGGAGGCGTGTACCATATATGGCACAAAGCCCGCTCTGTTCGCATGCGGATGCGTCAGCGTGTTCGCGCGTGTTTCCCGCGACCTCAGTTGTCGATGCAAATCTTGACCTTTTGCCCGTAGCCAAGCTGGTGCGCCACGTCATGGTGAACGCGCTTGGCGGTTTGTGTTCGCAGTGCGAAGGTACGGCATAACGCGAAGCCCTCGTGGTGCCATGGTCACTTGTTCAGTGGAGAAATTTACAGGTCTGGTGTTTTGCTGCGTACTTTATACTTAAGATATATTCCTCATTGTGGGTGAGCCTGATGCCGTTGGTCTGGCCAAGGCCATTCAGCTAATAATCATGATGCTCGTGTACCGTCTGCGAAACACTGCGGAATTGGCACCGTCGAATATAGCGCGCTTTTTTTAGAGCCGAATCATGAATGGTGATTATGTGGGTTGTAGAAAAAGCAAGGGGAAGGCAGAGATGTTAACCTGAACGAAACATCTGGTTTGCTGCCTTACGCTAAAGGGGGTTGAGGCAATGGGGGAACAGGTAAAAAGAAAAAAAAAAAAGAAAAACGGACAGCGAGAGAGAGTCATATATGATTCACGATCACAGCCATTGTGATCCATGATCACCGCAGAATGCTGAAACACGGGATCATGTGCAGCACAACGAACACTTAGACAAAAAGCCGTTTCTTCCAGCACACCGGCGTTCAACGCGAGCTAGCGCAGTGGTCGTCTCTGTTTTCTATAACGAACACAGTCACACGCAGCGCGTTGAGGAGTCTTCTCACCGCCACAGTCATCACAAGAAGGAGAAAGCTCTGGGTTATCCTTGGTCTTGAATGACAGATATGGAGAAGTAGTGCTGCAGTCGTGACGTGTGGCCTTGTTAGTCACTGCTGTGCGACAAGCAAAATACTTCGTCAGGGGTAATTCTTCCCACCCATAGCCGACAGAGCATGGTGTTATGTAAAGTGTGTAAAGGCAGAGCGAACAGTCTACATGGAATTCAGTTTCAAGATTGCCATAGTAGCAGCAAGCGTTGTACCCCAAGAAACTTCCGGTCACTCCCATTGATCAATCTCTATAACCCCGAAGCTGAAAGCGTGTCTTTAAGTTGTCTCTGAGTAAGGAAAGTCTCTTTTTTACGTTTTGAGATTAAAGGAAGGCGCGTAACATTCAATGGTACCTCCTATAATCTTGTGTACAGCGTATAAGAATGTTTGTTTGAAATATTTCGCTAACCAGAGGGAGAAAAGTGCTGAGAATTTGCGGGATACTCGCCAAGGCTTCTCTTCCCCAAATGCTATAGCAAGGCTGCGTCGGTGGACACAACCGGAAGCCATGCATGGCTATTGTGTTGGTAAACAGTGAAAGGGTCTATAGTTCCGTAAACTTTTAATCCACGCGGAGAACAACGTGGCGTTTCGTGTGAGCACCCTGTGTTCTAGCGGCACCTGATGGTATACCGCCATACTATATGCCAATATATTGGTATCTATAATGTGTAGCTATAATATAACCATTATGACAACTACATGAGATTGGTATCGTACTGGACTAGCTCGTGTACGATTTGAAGGTGAAACATTTATGTTCGGTCATAAAGTCACGTTACGCCATACCAATTTTGGTGTATATCCTATTAACGAAACGGCCAGGAGAACCCAAAGTCGTAGGCGGCTAGATAGATAGATAGATAGATAGATAGATAGATAGATAGATAGATAGATGGATAGATGGATAGATGGATAGATAGATAGATAGATAGATAGATAGATAGATAGATAGATAGATAGATAGATAGATAGATAGATAGATAGATAGATAGATAGATCGATAGATCGATCGATCGATCGATCGATCGATCGATCCGGGGCAGGGCAAGGCAAGGAAAGGCAGGCAAGGCAAGGCAAGGCAGGCAGGCAGGGCAGGTCAGGGCAGGGCAGGCAGGCAGTTCGCTAAGAAACGTTCGCATTTAAAATTTCCTATTACGTATACGTAGAAGTGAGGGCGAAATGTTGAGGTCAGATAGTACCATTATGAAGCGCGTCGGTATAGTATAAATAACTTTATTGAGGTCCTGCTCTGAGGATTCAGTCCGGGACTGATGCGGTCTGCTCCCACGTCAGGACGGAGAAGCCAAGCCCCTCTGCCGCCACACGGGCCCTCTGGACAGCCCTGAGTTGGTCCGCCAGCACGTCACTGTGCAGCATCTGCTGCCACCACTGTTCACCTTAATTGAGACCGGTGTTAGACATCTTTTTGACACCGCATTTCTTTGCGCGCGCTCACATTCCTTGTGTTTTGGCAACATATGGCCTCCTGTCGCATTCGCTCCGACGTGGTGTCGGGTCCTCAGCTGATTGTTTGAAGGGAGACAGGTGACTACATATACTTTCGTTTTCAAGGTTGATTTGGCAATCGCTATGCAATGTTTATACGTGAAGAAATATTTGATGTCACCTAGCAGTGCTCCGCAGGTGTACTTATTGTGGTGGTTTCTCTGCTCGCTCCTACATTTCCTGCCTTTTGATGAGATGTGTCGTTTACAGCTCGTGGTTGTCTAGGGACAGTTCATGCGTAGCCGTCGTTAATAGCGTGTGGAGAATATTTTGTCTGTAGCATTAACGGCAAATGGCGCCCCTGACGTCGTCTCCGACCTCTGTGTCCGCGAAGTATGCCGAGCGAATTCGGGCCACTGTGAAAGTTGCGTCCGGGTCGCCTTAGACTTTGATGGGTCGCCGGGGAACAGGTGTGCCTCTGCTTGCGCTTGCGAGGCAAGGGGAGCTGGCGTGGGCAGGCGCGAGGGGGAGGTCGGCGTGGGCGCCGCCTTCTCGCGTCGCTCGCGCATGTCGAGCAGCGGCAGCGCGGCGGACCGCGCGCCAGGAGCGTGCCAGTTTCACTTTCACCCGGCGTCACGTTCCCACCGCCGATGGATTCCCTCTAGCGCGCGCCTTGCTTTTCGCATCGGCCCTGCGCTTTGGAGCCTCCGTCAAAGAACCAGGATATGGAATAGAAAAATGAGGCGGAGGCGAGACAATGCCTCTTTTCACACGGTGGTGGGGGGGCGAAATGTTCCTGTGTGCGACACTTCCTCGAGGCAACAGCAAATACGCCCAGCGAGCCCTCGCTCAAATTTTGGGGCTCGGATCGGGCTATAAGAGGCGGGGATGTGCCCATGATTCGCCTTTAGCGCTGAGCTTACGTGTTTGCGCAACTTCCTTTTCTTCTGTGTGTGTCGAATACTAGTGTCGCGGTTACATGCAATCAAGGGAAGCATGTTTTAATCGGTCTGACTGGTCTTCAAGAGCTATGCTTCTCGGCCGTGCGTTGAAGGAGGCCCGGTCGCCTTTTTCGCTGACGTATACTTCCCCCTGAACGAACGTACGGCTGCCCACTGACGCTTCGAAGGAAGCATGCGTCGTGAGCTGTCGCGCTTCCTCCGGCGAGGGCTGCAAACCCTCCGGCGACCATGGCGTCCCCGCCCTTCGGGCCGCGCCGGTGGCCCCGTTTGCCGGTTGCGCCACGCAGGGCGGCAGCAGCTGGGCTGGTCTCTCGCCGCTGGGCTTATCGCTCCTATAAACGGGCCGGGGGCAAGTGCCGGGCGCGTTCAACGACCGCTCTCGCCGGGGCACGTAATGGGCGCGCGCGCATGCCGCGGCACACTGCAGTGGCGCGGCGGGTATTTTTTCTCCGGAATCGGACCCACTGCTTGCGGATGCCCGGACGGGAACCCGCGCTAGCTGCGAGCGTAGCGGTTCCGCGTGCGGCGGCGGCGGCCACCCTTTGATGCGGCCGCTCAACTCGTCCGTCCGGCGGCTCGCGCTGGAATTTCGTTTGTGGCCTCCCTTCGGCGGCCGATGAACAGTCGCGGCGCCTAATCGGGGCCGCTGGTATGCTTGGTGCGGCGATTTGCTTGCCCCTGATGGTGTGTATAGTTGCTGCCTGGAGATCGCACTCAACAAGGCCCTCCCTCCGTCTGTCGCGCCGATCCGCATCTGTAAATTCACTGCTCCTGGCTTCCTCTAATATAGTTTGAGCACTCAGCTCGGACGAAAGTATACTTTCACGTTCAGGCATTCAGACGAATTGTATCGTTCTGGTGCCGATTGCGTGAACTCGCATCAAGGGGGCAATTCGGGCGAGTTGCTTATGCATCATGAAATACTATTCCGCAAATGACAACACGGACAGAGAAGAAAAGACCACCGCAGCGTGTGTCTTGGTCTCTTCTGTGTCCGTGTGATATTTACACAATACTATTTCATGCACTCACGGCCTTGTATAAAGGTTATTCGTACAGCTTGTGCGTTTCCTTATTTTATTTCTTTCGTTTTTTTTTTAATTATTATTGCGGAGCCTTTTAGAACTTATCGCTGTTCTTGGGACATACTGGTTACCGAGAGGTTCACTTTTGAGGGGAATTGCTTGCAATTATAGGAGTCATTTTTACGAAAGGACGTGGGTGCACGTCGTGTTAATTGTGCTAAAGTTTCTCATTATGCAGCATTACCCTCATACTATTTTTCGAAGGCTGTCTAAACTTCTACAAGTACAAGCGCAGTTAAAGACAACGGACGAGATTGAGTTAGCGCTATGTCCTGCGTGTTTCTTCTCATCCGTTGTCTATCATTGCGCGTTTCTTAGCTTTCTAAAATGCACACTACTACTACTACTACTACTACTACTACTACTACTACTACTACTACTACTACTACTACTACTACTACTACTACTACTGCTGCTGCTGCTGCTGCTGCTGCTGCTGGTGGTGGTTTTAGTAGTAGTAGACGTCACGCAGGGCACGTGCCCAGAGGGAGGAGCGAATCAAGAAATAAATAAAACGAAATGTGTTGATGATGATGCTCTTTTCCATATAAATAAAACGAAATGATGTGATGACGATGACCTTTCTGTACTGATAGTCATCCTCACCATCATTACTGATTCGCTGTCCGGCGGTTTTCACGGCTTGGAACTGGCTGAACTTTTCTTTTGGAACTGGCATTTTTTTTTCTTTTCCCCCTCTCGATCTCTCGATCCTCAATTTTCAGGCACTGTGATGGATTCCACTTTTGTGGCCAACGCGCGAGAAAACGGCTCGCGGCGTGGCCGAGCGAGGCGCCCTTGAAAGCTATAACGGTGCACACACCTCTGGAAGGTGCCCTGCACGCGCGGCGAGTCGCACGCGAGCGTGGTGGAGGGCTCGCCTTCGCCGGCGGCCACTTTGTCAGTCAGCCCTGAAGGATGCAGGACGGCGCGGAAACCTGTTCGAGAGCGCGCGCCTCGGCTCCTGACAGGCGGGGCCCCTCGGCCAGCACGCACGCGAGCAGGCGAAGCCTCGCCAACTCCTGCGAGAATATTGCATTCCGGGCACGATAGATACTGCTACGGTCAGCGTAGGCGCCTTGTTTGCCCATCGCAACGACCTCGAAATTTCATTTTGCCGCGCGTTCCGCTCGACATCATTTCCGTGGCTCGCTTCCATTCTTCCCCTGCCATGTATGCGGAATCTCGGCGGCTTTCGATATTCGCGACCCCTTATTTGGACATTTCGCTCCCTGTGTACGCGCGTATTAGCATACACCCCCCCCCCCCTCCCCTCTTCGTAGCCTTGTCGTGCCTCTGTTGTAGACATTTCTATAGGAAACGCATTAGACGGTTCCTCCATGGATGCGTGTATGCTGGGTGTATTAGAGTTCGCGGCCTTTGACTATGAGGCATTGCCTCATTTTGGCAAGATGTTTACAAGGAGAACAAAATATACTGACTTGTTTCTGGGGTGCAGGTTCCTCATGCGTGTGTTCGTGTATGACGTCACTAGTGTGCGGCTATAGCTACGCTCATTTAAAATATAAACATTTAAGTAGAAGTAAGTTTAAATAGGCGCGAGTGGGCGGCGAATGTTCAGCCTACTGGTGCCCGAAGCTACCTGACAGGGTGGAGCGTTGTTGAGGTGGTTGGGTCTAAATATTTATGCAGTTCTTCCCGCTCTCCGAGGATTTTTAATTGAGCATCCGTAAAACGAACGCAATTCGCGTTATGTCCCTGCATACGCTGAATTCCTTGCTCGTGTGGTCGTTGAGATGCCATATTCTTCTCCACATGGAAACTATCCCGAAGCCTTGGAGTAGGGCTCTTCATTGGAGCACAGGAGCGCGATGCAGTCGCCTCCATCGCTGACAGCAGGCGTCCTTGGACATGATGGATCTGCAGCAACCATCTTGGGAGCTCAATTTCTTCCACTGGGTGGCGGGACTTTCGTTTGTTTCGTTCTTCGCTTTTCTATGTCCTCATTCGTTTACGACTGCAGCCGGCTTTGCGCGCGTCACGTCTCGGCTTGTCGCTGTCATTGTGAAGCCCATGAACTGTCGCAGCGTTCGTTGCCTCTTGACTTCATTTGCCTTGCATAGACACGTATTCCAGCAAAATTTGGCTTGCGGTGTTTGTGTTTGAAATAGGCTACACAGTAGCAGGAGCTGGGAATGTGTAAGAACCACTGCTGTCCGTCCTCCATTGGTGCTTCCGGGCATTGTTGTTCGAATTTGAGTCGTTTTCTGCAGCGAAGCTATGTATATCGTTGGTGGGAATTCTTTGTGTCCGTTGACAGGAAACTCCCAGAAACGAAATAAAACAAAATAAATATTCCTGGCCGTGCTCGATTTGAATCCGGGACCCCGCGCTCCGAAGGTGAGTGTCTTAACCACTGGGCTACTCACCCATGCTTGCAGAAAGTGAATATATCTGAACCATATGAATGCGTTGTACCCGCAGCGCAAAACAAATGTAAAAGGAGAACACTATCTATGAAGGCTTCTTCGACTTTCGTGGTAGTGGACTAGCGGTATGAAAGCCCCCTGCGGGACAATTAAGATGTAAAGCCTACATGTTGAATCATACAAATCAGGAAAATTACGGCTTTGCGAAAATTTGATGCCAAACATGAGTTAGGGTGGCCGCGTGATCCGCCTTCTAAGGGGCCACTCGAGATGCTGATGCCGCCCAATGCCGATCCAGACAATGAATGAGTTCCTGCCTTCGTTGAAAATTCTGTGTAGCCTCTGTATGTCGTGCTTAACAGCTTCGCTGGTCATCCACCTTCAAAGAGTGCAATGGCTCCTCTTTTTTTTTTCTCTCTCTCGAGCTGCAATAATGGCGTGCGCAGAAGTCGCATTCGCCACCTTTCCACGAAGTGTGGGATCGTGAACGTTACATTGGAAGGCGTAATCTGCGCCTTGCATGGTGCGTTGTTGCTCGGTGAAACTCTCTCGACACATCTGCTGCTGCCGCGCGCACTGTTCAAAATAGCCCGAAATTTGTTACAAAAATGGGCGATTTGTAACTGTATAGGCAAGCCGTGGTGCAGGTGGGCAGCCCTTCTCACATTCTGTATAGGCAAGCCTAGTTATGGTACAAGAGTACGATGGCGGCCGCCGTCGTAGCTCTATTGGTAGAGCATCGGGCGCATTATCCGAAGGTTGCAGGTTCGGTCCCTGCCGGCGGCAAGTTGTCGTTTCGTCCACTTTAATTTCTTCACATGTACATCATTTAAAAGACTGCAAGTAACGTCCCCTACACCTTACCTGGCTTCATTGCCTGTTGGTTTTCATTAAGGTTGTGTCTAACAAAAATGAACGAGCCCTTAAATTCCCTTCATTAGTACATTGACGGGACACATAGGACAAGAAACTTTATTCTCTTGCCATTGGTATCTGGTTTTCTCGCTCTTTCGTTTCATAATGCACCAACGACACTATAGTAATGTGAGCATGTTGCCTGTGGTATACGTCGTCGGCCAAGCCTTTTGGTGGCGTCCAGTGGCGAAAGCAACTTCTTACTGCGGTGCAATAACTTTCCGTGGTCATGGGCGTCGTCAGGGTCGAAAGGCAGCAAGGTTTCAGTGGTCGTTTGACGAGGAGGTGTGTGGAGTGGGGACTTGTGCATCTGGAGCGAGCGCCATCCCACGCACGCATTTCAACATTGGGTTGAGTCGTCGTTGCCTGCGAGGGAGGCCGTTTTTTTCTCTCTTTTTCTTTCTTTTTTTTTCGCCACTCGCCTTGAACTCGGCCGCACTGCTGGGTGCATCCCTGTGACGCAATGGCGGCCCGTGCATTGCGCGCGTGCCGACGTGACGCGAATGGTCGCGAGCAATCGGGCACCACTGCCGGCCCTGGCCAGCAGGCGCAAGGCCAGTCCGCGCAAGGTCGGCCCCCTTGCTCTGGATCATGTAATCCCCGCCTTGAAAACTAGTGCGGCCGTCTCGACAGTTTACTGATCACAATTTCGCTTTCTTTTTTACTTGTCCCGATGCCTCTTTAATAAGCTGCGCCCATAGCCTCCGAGGACGTTGGGGGAAGAAGACGCGTTCGAGAAAAATGAGCGTGAAATCGCTGCCCTTCTGTGTGTCGAGAGTTGCCTCCACTTATCAAATGGGAGGCCCCGCTCGAAGGCATCCGTGGGCACTGGCGTTCACTCTGAAAAGCTGTTTCACACTCTCCGATGTGCGTGTCCGTGTGTGCCTCGTGATGGCAGCACCAAGGCCCACGGAGGGTGACTGCACGCCGTGCGTGTGGCCTTCCCCGGTCGGTTCTGCGAATGAATCGCGTAGTGAGATGGCGGGCGGTTGTTGCCAAACATTACCGCATGTGGAGCACGTCCGAATCTCGCGAGCAGCTCCGCTGAATGGATTCTCTCGTTTTCGTTCTTTCTTTTTTTTTTTTTTTGTGAATATGTGCGCGAGTTGCCAAGCGGACTTGAAATGAAAAGCGTAGGTGCTTCAAAAATGTCGAGGGGTGGTTGACCGGCGTTTATCACCTGTTGAAGTTATTCTCGCCTTTGACACTGAATGCAGCTTTCATTGAATCTCTCTCAGCAGCGGTGTTAGTGGAGTCCCGTGACACTTTGAAAAGCGTCAAAGGAATCTCGTGTTAGCAACACATGTTCCACGTCACCCTGCTAGTTTTTCGGTCTGTATGTATTCTTGCAGTTACGATAGTTTTCCCTATTTGCTTATTTATTATGAAAGTTTTGTTTGGAAAATATTTCCTGTTGCATTCTTCGATCACACCTTCCGATTTTTTATTTTCAATATTGCAGTGACCTAACTTTGCGCTGTTTATTAAATATGCACTCGTGCATTGTGAATTTACTTTCCAAAAGTGAAGAATGTAGTTGCTGACGCTGCTGCATGTAGGTTACAGTCTATGACGACGGCCGATATTCTTTGAAACCTACATTACGCTTGACTTTGCCCGTTTCAAAAGTGCCGTGATTGCATGGCTGATTTTTTAAAAATTTATTTTGCATACACCATGCGCGTGCGTATAAATTGAAATATTATTTTTCTTCATATATACTTCGTGCTTCTTTCTTTTCTTTTTTTTCTCTCTCTCTCTCTCTCGGCGATGCGATAAAGCATCCGCCGACAAAAACACGCATGGGACGACCTCTTTCTTCATATGATACTTCGCCGCGCTTGTTTGTCGCGCGAATCGCGTTAAGTTTTCGTCATCGCCACTTTCGTCTCTCGAGCGCGAGTGGCTTATAGCGATATACTCGCCACGAGCCGTCCGCATTTATAAATACCTCTCGAAGTGGACTTCCAGCGATGGAGTACGCGCCTTTTATGGGCGTGTGTATGCGCTCGCTTAAGGTCGCGCCGAAGGTTTCGTGTGCATCGGCGCGGCTGGACAGCACAGCGATTCCTAAGCCCTCTTTCCTCCCTTGTCTATTGCATGCTGTTGCGACGTGTCTCGGGCCTTCCTGGTGGGCATGCTCGTTCCGGACGCCAAGGCAAGTCGCGCGCGTTTAATTGTCGCTCGTGTGGGCGGGTAGGAGGCAGCCGGGCTCATCGGGCCCCCACTCCTCGCTGTTGAAATAACCTGTGCGCGCTGCTGCTGCAATCAGCCATGCTCGAATAGAAATGGGAAACAGGAAGTTTTTCCTCGTTTTGACTAAGACCTTGCCGCGTATCACTATCAAGGTCAATGCCGGGACCCTTCTTCCAGTTTTGTAATCTTGCATCCGCCCCTTCAACTCCCTCTCTCTGTCCACATTTTGCCCAACAATGTTCCTCGGTTTATGGGCTTGGCGTCATTAGGCCCGCAACTCCCGTCTGTATACGTTCTGACGACGCCTAGTGGTATAGTCTAGCTTTCCCGTGTAGCTCGCGCTTTCTGTTTTCGATGCTGCCACCGGGTTTGAATGCGCCGCCCCGTTCCGTCTGCCCCTGACCTCTAGACGCCAGCCGGGTCGTCAAAGCTATGCGCAAATGTGGCGCGTTAAATTAGCGCACGGAAAGACCTTGCTGGTCTTTGGGCGACATGAGCGGGAAAGAATGTATGGCCAGCTGTTAAGGGAAGAAGTTGATGTTTGCGCAACTGAATACTTTCGCGTAAGGTATCCTGGCGTCAGCTATTAAAATAGAAGCTATTATTAATGTTGTGACGAGAGGTGCCAAGATCTATTAATGTAGCGAGCTTATGCATTTCTGTCTTTCGTTTTAGTGTAGCTAGACTTTGTGAAGGGCAACCGATATCGCATTTAATTGTGAGGTGGAAGTGGTTATCGTCGCAGTCATGTTTAATGCCGTATACGTGGATTGAGCGAGTCGTGAAATGGATTGCTCGGCGGGAAGCTAAGGTGTAGCGTACAACACCGTCTGGTGGGTGTTTGTGTCTTGGTTTGTTTATTAAAGAGACACAGCTATTGGTAGTTCTGTAGTTACTGCGATCGTACGTTGTTTTCACCGCCCGGGCATTTAATAACACTGATCAATAAGGTCAGTGCTATATAAAAAAGCATTACGGTACATGTGGTCTCCATGCCGCTCTCAGTTCTTGAACCACGAGACACCACCTCAGGCTAAATGCCGTTGCATGGCTTCTTCTGTGCATGCAATTATGTGGCGAACCGATGCTTTCTTGACACGCGCATTGGACATAAAAGCTAAGTAAATGCGGAACATTTCCCTCGACGTCGCTACTGGAGCACAGTGAGAGTGGTGCGCCCGAGGGATTGGGTTATGAGTCAAGCCGGTATCCTTGAAGCGACGAAGCTTTCTTTTCCTTTTCTTTATTAGTTTATTTAGTCGTCGTTTCATCACCGGGTTTATTTGTCGATATGCATAGACAACTTGGACAACAGCGGTGCGTGTTGTTGGCTGCTATCTTGTCGAGTAGGCAACCTAGGCCGCTGGATATGAAGCCCTAAATGAACTTAAGTATGCTTCATACTTCTCTATGCAAACACCTGTTATGAACATTCTTCCTTCGGATGACATCATACGTCGCCTGCGTACTCGAGTAGGGATTGCAGAGAGTTAGCATGAGCACAGGCGAAGCCCACTCAAGGACCTGCACAACCTGATACCGCGACAGTTATTATTGGAACGAAAGGATGAATAAAACACGCTTCGTGAAAGCCGTTGTAGTTCTCCTTATTCCACATATAACTGGTGATGTCTTACATATAAATTTGCAAGTTGTTTTTTTCAACACCCTCATCGGTGCATCCTCGTGTACCATGACTCACGGAAAAGCAAGTGTTGTTCATTAGAGATCTTTGCCTTTAATATATCGATCTTTGGCGCCCAAATGTAAGCAGATAGAACATAGAGACATGTATATAAATTGCTCTCTTATAAAATTAGATGCGGTGTTTTCTACTTTCACTGCTTTAAGGGGCATGTATTTTCTACTTATAAAATTGTATGGCTTTTTTTTTTTCTTTACTTTTTTTGCGCTCCATGACAAACTTTCCCGACATTCGGGGTCAGCAAAGTTTAACTCTCTTTCGGCCTGCTTATACCTTCGGTGTATAATTCTACACCTCTGCTTGCTCTGTCCCATTCGCGGCTATCTTTCCCGGTCTGTTCCTCAGCGCTGCCTCGCACACGTACGGCCTCGCTGGGACTTTTTCACCGAGATCGGCCACTCGGCGCTCGGGGCAGAAGCATAATCGAAAGAAAATAACCGTTACGAAATACGCATCCCGACCCGAAGGTCGTTGAGCGGCCATCTAATACTCTTCGTCGAGTGTGGGCCGGAGTGTTTGCTCACTCATCCTGCCCATCATGGCCGAATATTTGCTGAGCTGCGCCCGTATACATACACCGACCGTTAAGCGCTGTCTATATATACGAACGAATGCATGAGGCTGCCGTGACAATGATGCGGGCCCGGACTTGATAGCGAATTTCGCGATTGAAACGCCTCTTATATAGTATGCGTGCTCGGAAGGTGCTCCGTGTTCGCCCATCTGGAATCGTCTTAGAGATGTAGTGAATGCTTCTTGCCCTCTTATTATATTGTTCAACTTTGTGTTTGCGTTTGCTTGTTTGGCGCCAGACCTTGAGCATGCGTCAACATTAGCCTTTGACATGCGCCGATCATCTCTTGTTTGTTGCGTGATTGAATTTTGGCAAATCCGGGGCTTTGGTTTGAGACTGAAAAGGGTCAACCCCCACATGTGTCGAATTGTGTACTCTGGGATGTTATTTTGGCTGTATGTATTTTTATGCGATCGCCTTCGGCCGTTCCGCTACTCTGCCTTTGCAACTTGATTAATTGTCCAGGCGAGTTCTTTACTAATCAAACCACAGTGTTCAGCTTCTTAATCAACATGAGGTTGTTAATTAGCTTGTGAGTGACTACTTTTGGATACGTGCTGCAATTACGGTATTGAAGCTGCGGCCAGTAGGCTTTCTCTCTCTCTCTCTTTATATATATATATATATATATATATATATATATATATATATATATATATATATATATATATATATATATATATATATATATATCGCCACAATATGTCTGGTACGAGTTCCGAGATGAGCACCGATTATGTTCGCTCCCGAAGGGAACTGCGAAATGTGGTTGCTTTTTATGCCATTGTGTTTCAGCGGTCGTAATTGAATGATGTCGGGGGGAGTACGGTTTTATCGCTGTTTGAGACGCGCAGGGCTCGCCAATACTCAAATCATCTTCTTGCAGTGTCGTTGTTCATCTTTTCAGTTGACTGATTGATACGCTCAACGTATCCCGCTCCTTCATTCTTCTTGCACAAGCTGCGCGAATGGCCCGGTGCTTACAGGCGGCGTGGCGCCGGCGCGGGAAGGTGTCTCCCTCGGCGTATAACTTTCGCCCGTCCCCGCCGCACCGCGTTCACCGGTGCCATCGGTGATTGACACCCGGTTGACCCGGCAAGAGGGGTCATCACGTCCGTCGGCCGGCGCCAGTGAGGCCGCGCGGCCCGGCCCACGCCTCGGGCGTCCTCTCCGCTCGCTTCCTTGTCTCTTTGGCCGCACGCTGAGGGGCCCCGTGTCGTGACTTGCCGCACGCAGCCGCTTACTTGGCCGTGGCTCGGCCGTGTAGTGTAACGCAGAGCCATTCGTCGACAAATGGCTGGTGTTGTGGCACTATCCTTTTCCGCAGCCTCGTTCGTGTTGTGGTCCTTCATTTTTCATTTTGTGCTCCCCGTTTTGTTTTTCTTGTTTGGGACAGAAAAACAAGTATGCCTTGCCTCTTTATGCGCGTATTCCGTGTTGGCTCGAAGCTCTACAGGAAAGACTGCGCGAACGAATGAGCTATTTCGTGCTCTCTATTGGACGCACACTCGTACTGCCTTTGAATGCTTGGCGGGGTATGTTTTGTCGTTGGAGGGGCGAGGTTCCAGAAAAAAGGAAGGTTATATATATATATATATAATATTTTTTTTTTCGCTGGATAATTATCAGAAATCGCCCTTTTACAAATATCACAAGTCGGATTCTTGGACTGTATAACGGATTACGGATTACTCGGAGATGCGGACATTACTTTCTTCGAAATCAAAAGGCGTGGTCTGATAATTTAAAAAACACACTGATGAAAGTTCTGAATAATTATCGTACTGCCCATATTAAATTTTACGAATCGTTGCCGTTGAGCTCGCAAGGCGTATGCCTGCTTGTAGCGAATTCCGAGGATGCCATCAGGTTCTTGCTACTAACTTCCAAATTGTATGCCGAAATACATTAGTGTTCCAGTAGTTTGTGTGCCTTGGGGCATAAAACGTTATCTTAATTTAAAAAATAACTACGTAAGTGGAAGAGCAATGCTCTTTCACGGCAAGTTTCATGTTGCAAATCTCGGTGCCAACAAAATTCTTTGCAAGTCAGTACGCCTTGCAGTACCCACCAGCCGCTATTCGTAAATTTCGGTGTGTGTGCGCAATGATGTAATCGGTAAATGATTCCTAATTTTTGTAAATTAGTATTTTGAGAATTTCTTTTGGATGTATTCCAGTAATCGTATTTCTGTAACCCAGTTCTTCGATTGTACTTGTGCAATCGGTGACAGGCGAGTTATAAGAACTTTGTCATTGTACATGCAGTCCGCAAATAAAATAAACACGTTAATATAGAGTATGCATTTTGGCAAAAAAGCTTCTTAACGCTGCGCTGTAGTATGTACGTAAAACATAAATATAAACATTACACAACAGGCTGTACACATACTGCATGGGTTGAAAAAATTTTAAAAATCCCCACGAGTCGGATTTAGCTTTATATTTCTTCATTAAATGCGTCATGCAAACTTGGCTTCGCGTAGATTCCTAAAAGGGCGTAACAGGTAGGCGGCAACACTGTGAAAATATATGTGCTCTCTGCAGATGCCGAAAGACGGTGGCACAAGTTTATGCTATAGCACCGCGTTGGCTGAGGCTAGCTTTACTAGAGGCAGAGGTGTCTGTGCTTCGTCAAAGGTCCTGCACCCTGACTCCTTAGAATTTCTCTGAGAATCAAATTAAGGACAAAAAAAAAACAAGAAGCAATAGCTTGTTTCGAATATTCTAGATATCCCCATGCCATAGACTGTTATACATGCATCAAAAAATAATTGCATGTTAAACAGTTTGACTTAGTTTGCGAATGCCATCAAAACTGCACTAATTTGGAATTTTTAAATCCACATATTTGCGAGTCTGCAGACAATTGCAGGAAATGTTGTTTAGCCAGTATGAATGAAATAGTGAAAAACACTTTTAAATCCGTGACGTCGCGC
Source organism: Rhipicephalus sanguineus (assembly GCF_013339695.2). Classification (NCBI taxonomy): domain Eukaryota; kingdom Metazoa; phylum Arthropoda; class Arachnida; order Ixodida; family Ixodidae; genus Rhipicephalus; species Rhipicephalus sanguineus. The sequence continues at coordinate 268,195,898 of NC_051176.1, forward strand.
CGACAATCATATGCGGGGATTTCGGCCCGAAATTTAAACATTAAGCTTTCAGCTCGTTGAATAATCAACCAATGATCGCGGAACTTACGACAATAAGGGGCTGAAAGAATAATTTATCAATCTAAACTGATTGTCTGTTTCACTTGAGTGTCTTTAAACTACAGGTGTGTCGCCTGAAGCACTCGGTCCAACAACTGTGTGTAAATTTTTGCCGATGTTTCGTTGAGTCACGACACAACTGGTATTTTGATAAAAACCGAAGGCGTGATAAAAATCGAAATCTGAGATATTAATGTACCATGATTAAAGCTTTTGTTTGTTTAAGTGTGTGTGTGTGTTGGGGGAGGGGAGGGGGTTCGCTTCTAATTGTGTCACAGATAGGTACTAATAGGCTTCCGTTCTCCGCGTTTGCCTTGTTGTTTGAATTAGTCGAACGTAATATAGTTCTGCATTACTGTGCAGTATATTCACTGCATTGGGTTCAGAAATTGCAAGTTATACTCGAAGACATATTCAGCGCTAGCAAACAACGACGTAAGAGAGACGACACCAGAATGCGTCGTCTCTCTTACAACTTCGTCAGTTTACCTGGCATCCACTTGTTAAAATCATTGTTTGTATCATGTGACGTAAATGGCTTAACTGTTGCCAAACGGATTGCATGCGAGATTTATATTTTACTTTGCTTAGAAATTGAAAATATTCGGCGTTCAAATATTCGATCGATGATGATTCGAACATTTCGCTATTCGGGCACCCCCTAATGTTTAAAGGTGCAGAATACGCTGTGATCAGTTGAATCAGGCTTTCGAAGATCACTCTGTCCACGTCGTTTTTCCAGTTTTAGTGCTTCTATTTGCGTTACCGCGCCTTTAATATTTCCCACTGAAGCCCGTTAGATTAGTCTGGTTCAACTTTCGTGCCGAAACGTCACAACGAAACGGACAGAGATGCCTGGTCGGTAGCGCCTCCAAACGACGGAGGAAGTAGTTGCTGAATCGCGGCCTCAGAGAGAGTCAGTGCACAAGGCTGCCAGTGGTGGCGGCGAGTGTTGTTGCCCTCGGAGGCCGTGTGCGAGAAGGCACTGGTTCTTTTTGACGTCACTTGGCGGCGTGCGCTGTCTAGATGACATGAGATGAAGAACTAGGAGGCTCACTGGTAAATATACGGCTGCCAGGTGGCAGTGTAAGCGATATGGCAACAAATAGCGTTAAGCGAAAAGTCAGAGAGGTGGAGAGGATTTACTGGACGGCAGCTGTGGAGAAAAAATCGGCTCTGAGTAACTACCGAAAGGGCAAAGACGAAATAAGGAGGGATGCATTTTACGATAATTCAAGGGGAAGTGCTTTACTGTTTGAAGCGCGATCGGGTTGCCCAGTAAAGAAGAAGAGCAATGCACATGCTGTGGGGAAGATAAGGAAAAGGCGGAGCATGTTCTGCTTGAATGTGGAGATATCCACCCAGGTGTACGTTTGGGCACGAGCCTACATGAAGTCTTGGGTTTCAGGGACAACGGTGGAAAGCTGAACACACCCGCGATTGAAATAAGTAAGAGACGGTTAGAGTATTGGTGGCAGAAAATTAGAGAGAAAGGACAAAAATAAATAGTATGAAAAAATAAGGACAGCCTGCTGTAAAGGGCGGTGAAATGGGCTGTGAATTTACGTTTTTTTCTTTCTGTAGTAAGGTAGATTTAATTGAAGTAGAGGCATTAGGCCAACATTAAAAAAAAAGGAAGAAGTTTTTTTTTATTTGTCGAGCCTCCATCCATACATCCATCCAGAGTAAAATCAAAATGGCTTGGAATAGTGTGAACCATACGGGTGCACCGATAGCAGCTCAAAATAAAATCAAAAAAGAAAAAAAAATTCATGATAATTTTATTAAGTGTTGTTAGCTCTTACTTGAAACCAGATCAGGATGCCGATAAGTCGGTGTTAGAGTAAATTTGCTGGCGACGGCTCTTGGAACGTAACGTTTGTAAATAGTTCAAATTTTGTCTGAACACGTCCTATTAGCGTGTCGCGGTATCCACCAGTAGATGATCTTCAGGAGTCGAGTCGTGCAGGAATTTACAGTTCCTCTCACAGGGCGGGTCGGCTGTTGCACCCGCATAGCTACAATTCGCAAATCATCGAGAAACTTATACTTTGTGGATTACGGGTCGTGCCTGTGTTTACAAAGTTTATCTTACAAAGCTCGCATATTTACGCCGTCCAACGTGACAGCAGTCAAGGCGGTTTCGAACCGAAGACGCCGGAGATTCACTATTCTTGCTTGCGTAATGAATATTCTACGTGCACGGATGCGTCTTCTCTTATAACATCAAAACATTATATATCTGCTCATTATCAAGTTTCGCATGCGAATTCGAAACCCGTGGTCGTGATAGGCCGAAGTCTGTATATATATCGTTGCGCCGCTGAGATCGAGGTCGTGGGTTCAATTCCTGCCGCGGAGACCTCCAGTGGGTACCCAAATATATATAAAAAAAAACGCTCATATCAGTTAAAAGAACTCCCAGATGGTAAAAATTGAAACTGAGTTTCCCCCTGCCGCGTTCCCATAAGCATCGTGGTTTTATTGCGTAGTAAATACGCCACTTCGTTACCGAATTTGGCAAGTTGCGCAATAGCTGGCGTCAATTTGTTGTTGTCGTCGTCTTCATCATCTTGTATCTTTGTTCACGTAGTTTACATCAGCGCGCGTGCGAAATTTTGTGCCCATTTTATTTCGTCATTTGATATTGCTAGAAATAACCTTGAAGACAAATTCTTGCAGTCAAGCCAGTCAACCACTTGTAAAAGTGGCGGGAAAACGCGTAAAGGTAAATAAGATATGCATAAAAATTTGTATTTGAGCTTGCCTTTATTTCTGGTTGATAAGGGCGTTGAACTGCAGCATACATTGTTAGATATAAGAAAGGTTCTCCAGCTTTTGCTGACGCTGTTGTGCATGATTGCAGCAACTATAATACAGAGAACGTCGATTCGGAATGTAGACAAATTCTTAGGCAGAGTATCCAAACAGTGCGACTTATATAAGGCAGAATGGTTTCGCATTCTTACACCTCTACGGTCTACCACTTAGCGCCGCTGAAAACCTTATGTTATGAACATTCTTGTTCGAAATGTGTGAAATGTACTTATGGATCACTCGTTAAGTTTGTAAGAACTTCATATCCCACTTAGTTTTAGCCAGAATGAGCGTGTTTATAGAAATATAAACTGATTGTTTGCATTTAGAGGCACGAAGGTGGGCTTAGCGCAGAGGTGAACACTGAGGACAATCAAACAAGCACGGCGCTGCGTTTGTGTATTCTTTGCTGTAGTGTCCTGGCCTTTTGTACATTTTGCCATGAGCCATAACAACTATAACCCAAAGTTCACATTTGTGGGCTTTTATTAGCTATAGTTTAGTGTTTAGCCAAACGGTCTTAAAGAAAGTGATCGTTGTGGTTCTTCCCGTCATGAGATGAGATAATGTGGTAGATATATTCAAAAACGTGTGCTGGGATGGTTGGCCTTAAAGTAATGGTTTTGACTATTTGAAGTTGTACTTTTGATGAGTGGACTAAAATAATTCACTTAATGGACTCTGAATAGACGCCAGTCACCACAGACGACATTGCTTCTCCTCGCTTATTGCCCTGCCTTTCCACCTGCAACTGTACGTAGATCTTTTTCTTGATCACGAGGTCACAGAATCGATTACTTACCCTATCGGCGCATTCCGATGCGTGCAGAATACAAAAACGTTCTTGTATTTTAGGCGCACGCTAAAGGAGCCTATAGATGGTCAAGTTTTCACGCGCATGCCTTCCAACGACATGCGGTCACCGTGCAGTTTCGGGACGTATACGGTAAAGTCCGTAATATAAATTTTAAACTGCCCAGCCTTTCGAGCTCTTCTGTCATTCGAAATTGCGCGTTGTTCGCATCTTACATTTGACGTCGGGAAATACAATTCAGACACTGTACACTTCTGCGTCTTCAGTCTTCAGAACGCTCACTCCAGTGTAGTGATGTCTTTTCGCAGTTTTTAGCGCAACAGACAAACTACCTTGGAAATTTTCTAATGCTCTTGTGTTGTTCTGCGTTTCTAGGTCGGATCAATGAGTTGTGTATAAAACTGCGTATTACAAGCTAATAAACTGCTGGCCGTATGCCGTTTCTCCACTATATTTCAAATCGTCACTTGCGTATACGTTTAGGGCGTTGATGTTTCCCGGCTCGCTGCTAATGCCTTCAAAACCCGAAACATGAAGAGTTTACGCATTTGTACCTACCTTTGGATGGCTACTGACATTCCAACAAAATATACCTGTCTCCGTGGCATTTTTCCAACTTCTCGCTCTTTGTAAGGCAGACGTCTTCGTGGCCCCATGATTACACTTAGCGCGCGCCTGCCGATAGGAACAATGCATCATGCAGTCATCGCACCTCTTGATAGCCCACTAATTCCCATGTAAGCGATCTCCTGTACGGTTGGTGCAATTATGTACATGAAAACAAACGTTAATCGCTGAATCTTGCAGGGTATACGATATGTTTCATTATTCAAATAGATGAAGAAAATCGAGGTGTGTGTGTGGGGGGGGGGGGGGGCAAGGCCGTGCGCCTCGTAACTGCCTCACCTTTCGGTAAATAGTTCACCCATTCATATTCTGCGGCCAAGGAAAGAAATGAGGAAGATAATTAAAGGAAGGGCAACACTAAAGGGAGACGAAAAACTGAACGCATGCGCTCGACAAAACTTCCCGACCCCTGTAAAGCGTTTTTCTTGGAAGCAGCGTTCTAGTTTCCAAAATTTTAGTTGCGGATGCGTGTAAACCTCGTTAGTCTCTCAACTCCTTGGTTTCTTATTCAAAACAAACTCTTTCAGTTTGCTAAAAAGAAAGTAACTGATTAAATTTTAAAAATATTTTAATTCAAAATGCAATTGATTACGATCATTAATTACGCTCCAATTAAGTAGTTGAGCAATTACTGAAAAGGAATAGATTACTTTTACCTTACTTTCTACCAAGGCCCGTAGTCAGGAATTTTTTTCGAAGGGGGGCCTACTTGCTGAACACCTTGACTGTTTGAGAAAAACACCTATTTTTCATTATTTATTTTTGGTAAAAACACCTACCCCACCAAAATTTCGGGGGGGGGGGTGCTAGCCCCCCCCTCCCCTTCACCTCGCATTTATTAACATTGTACATATATGATAAACAGAATGAACTGGCCTGGCGGTTGCACTGCGTCATTTGCAGGCATTCACATATTGCTTATCGCCACTATAGCAACAGCTTTTCGAAGTTCTTATCGGCCATCTTACCTCTTTGTGAAAACACCAGTAGTAACAGTGAAAACACGTTCGATGTGTACACTGGAGGGAATGGCGGTGTTCGCAAACACCGCCACGTACAAACTATTTCGCGCGCAAGTTTGTGGTCATACATGTCCTGCCTGCATCTGCCCTCAATGAAGCGCAGTGCTTTACAGTATAGCTAGGACTCGAAAAATGCGCTCTTAATAGGGCCAATGAAAATGCGAAAGGGTCATCGTTAGTTAATCAAGACATATCACCACCGGTTTAATTAGTAGGTCAACGTATGGCGGGATGTTATCAATGGGAAAGAAATAGAGAACGGCCGTGTTTACTTCCTCCGAACATGCGCAACAGCAAGACCGCCCGTGACACGAACGCGGACGTTCTTCTGTGTAGTTCCTCTCAAATTCAATGGGCTCAAAACTGCTTTGCCTCTTATTGCTTTTCATTAGTGAAGTAACTGGTTTCATGTAATCGATTACTGACAAAAAATTGTAATTGAATTATAGTGAGCATTACCTATAGCAGAAAAACTAATCAATTAATTACGAAACCAACGAAAAATGTAATTGCTTATATGCAATTAATTTTATCTAATTCGCTACGTAAGTCTGGTTGAGAGCGACCAAAATATGGGCCGAAATCGATGACGTTCTTTCGTGACATCAAGCTTGTTAGATGTATATTCTGTCTACTGTTTTCGAGAAAACGACCTTCAGTAGGCGAAATTGACGGTCGCCGCGGCCCTGTCGCCATAGTATACGTTTTTAACTGTTCGTGGCCTGCTGAGGTGCGGTCGTCATTTCCACCAAGCATCGCTTGGTATTCGAGTATTTGGAGCATTCCGTCAGAAGACAATGCTTCCATTGATGTCACATGGGCAAAAAAAAAAAAAAAAAAAAGACGCCAGGCCTGCGCTGAAACCGCAGCACAGTCACAGCGAAAGCTGGAAGAGCGGCTTTTCTTGAGCCCGTTGTAAGCTCTCTTGGGGCTGCTATACAAGTACACTAGAAAGGTACCCACTACGCCATAAATCACAATTTTTGTGAAGTTGGGAAGCACCTACTAAGCCATTATTCGTCATTCTGCGGAGAAACGAGGCACAAGCTACACGTCTGTAAGGTATTATGTGCACTTTGTTGACGCGACGACTGATGACTATGAAGAATTATGGCTCAGCCCTTTGTAATGGGTTGGAAGCTTTAAACGGCCCACCAGTTATGTAATTTGCATTGGGTGACGCCCGGTCGCTATTTCCCTCTCCCGTCATACTGTATAACATACGTTGACGTGGGCGAGAGACGGGGGGGGGGGGGGGGGGGGGGAGGGCGAGGAACTTTACTGAGACCCCGAGGAAATGGATCATGCGCTTATGGGCTTCCTTGGCAACCAATACAAGTGCACTTGCGAGGAACCCACTACGCTCTAAATCATTGTAATTTTACTGAGACCCCGAGGAAATGGATCATGCGCTTATGGGCTTCCTTGGCACCCAATACAAGTGCACTTGCGAGGAACCCACTACGCTCTAAATCATTGTAATTTTACTGAGACTCCGAGGAAATGGATCATGCGCTTATGGGCTTCCTTGGCAACCAATACAAGTGTACTTACGAGGAACCCACTACGCTATAAATCATTGTAATTTTTGAGAAGTAGGGCAGCAGGCACTGTGCCATTTTCGTCATTCTACGGAGAGCCGTGGTACCTGCTAAACGCATGTAAGGCATTATGCGCACTTTGTTGATGCTGTGCCCGATGACGACGAAGCATTATGGCAGAGTCCTTTGTAATGGGTTGGAAGCATTCAACAACCTACTCGTTGCGCAATTCGCATTGTGTGACGCCTGTTTACAGAATTCGCGTTGTGCGACGCTTGGTGTTTATTTTACTCTTCTACCATGCTATATTGCATATGGTAATGTGGTTCCTTCCCGACATGAAGCCTGTATAGGACCTTTTTGCAAAGCAGGTTCAAGCACCGGCATGGCTCAGAGGTTGAATACTGGGCTCCCACGCAGAGGGCCCAGGTTCGAACCTCGTTCCATTTTTTTTTTTTCATTTTTTTTTTCTTATTTCGAGCGATACTGGTTACGGACACCAGCGGCGGCGGCGGACAACTACGGCGCCAAAAACGGCCGGTGAAATGATCTCATAACAGCTTTCGCTGTAAAAAAAAAAAAAAAAAAAAACGTATTCTGTTTTAGTTTCGAGTCGATGGAAACCACTGATGAATTTGATGATTCCGCTTGATAGGCCTGTTATTTGAGAATTCGCTGTTGCTTTATACTGTCTGATTTAAAGTGTTCTGACAAAGAGCAGATGGAATATTGTTGCTATACGGAATTTATGTCAGTGAATAATTAGTGCAATACTATTGTGGCTTATTGTTTGTTTTTTTATTGTCAAGTTTGGAGGCTACGGTAGGTGGCGGTTGGAACTGCCAAAATCATAATTGATTGAAAACATCGTAGGTTTTGATTGTGTATCCTGATTTTATTTCTTTATATTATATTTGTTCGTCTACTGCGTATTTCGTATATGTAGTCTTCTGCTGTTTCTACCTCCTCTCACCCTCGAAATTATTTATGAAAAACTGGGAACCCAGGTTCAGCTGCCGCCTTCCTGTCTTTAATAATTTTACAGTTTAACATAGCTCAGTAATCCTGAAAGCTCGACTCCATACCAACTAAGGTTCACTTCGACGACAACCTGGACAGGACACTTCGTGCAAACAATATACGTGCTAACACGTGCAGATCTTCGGCAAATGCTATTGCTTATTACATGGCTTATTCAAGCACAGTGGAGTGCTTTGTTACAGTTTAACGCTTTCGGAATCTGGCTTCTTTATCGCTGTAGTACGCTTATCCGAAGTTGTGTTCGCATAAGCGCAGCCGAGGTGGAATTGCGCATTACAGAAGCTGTCTGTGCGTTACCATTGGAAACTTTGAATACGTTGACACCACATCGGAGCTCTTTTTAATGCCGATATAATGCGCAAGCTGCTGATTGCAAACGGCTCTTCATACAATAGCATCGATCTGTTATTACGACTATGTGATTAGAGAGAACTGCAAAAGTATGCGGCTATAGGACTCACGATTAAGAGCGGCGACCTTGTACCCGTATTCACAAGCGTCTCCTACACGCAAAAGTTGCTCATAAGAACGGATTTCAGTCAATCCTTACGCTAGACATTATATGAACGCAAGGAGACTGTAGAGCCAGATTCATCTTGTGACAAAAATTTTCAGTTTCACACGACGGCGAAACATCGAAAGCGATAGGGAGGCAGCAGCGGGAACGCTAATGTGTGTACACACGTAATGCTCATGCCAGCAGTGGAGACACTGTCCTGGCTTCGCCAGAGCTGATTGAGCGGAGCGTGACGGTGCGTCTCCTTGGCTTCATCACTTTTGGAGCAAAACACACGTCTCTTGATCCTTTCTGGTCCTCCACGCGAGGGTTGCGTCACCGATAGCAGGATATCAAACTCTTTACCGACCAGTCTAACCTGATTGACCTACCTGCCTTTCCTGTTCTTGCTTTCATTGTCTGAGCGATGTTGTGTTGCCCGGAGAACTCTATGAAATCCAGTAAACGGTTCGCTATTTAGGAGAAAAACACACACATACTTTATTACTATCAACTGCGTGTGTACGCACTGGTCAGTCACATGGGAATGAAAGATATACAGGTCAATGTAGAACAATTACTCGGCATTGGTCCATGAGACAGTATCTCGCATTAACACCTTCGTTGACCCGCATTGTCCAAAGTATTTCTCTTGTAGACCCGCAGCCAGTCCACTCACAGGAAACGTCCACTTGCTAGGCGCGCTCGTGCGACGTCGTTGGGACTCGGGCAAATGCGCGCGCAAACGAAGCTGGGCCGCGGGCCGCCGTGGCCACTTGGACCTCCGTTGTGGCCGAGGCTTGCGAACGCACACAGGGTCACTGAACTCGGCCGCTTATCCGCCACGGTGCTGGGCTGACTGCCGCTCCCGTTTATGCCCTTCGAGACTGCGTGATTCGCACCGAGCTCATTGTTTTTTCTGCGGCGTGTACGCTGGAATCGTTCCATTGTCTTGAAGCAAATGTCTCGACAAGGTGGCCTAGACGTGCTCAATGAAGACTTCGCAGTCACTGGCAGTGCCCGGTCGACTGCTAGAAGACCTGACGGTGGCTCCAGGCGCGGGACCGAAGAGCGTCGACGAGTCGGTCTTTGTTCGCGGGAGGGTCTGGCTCGTCTTGGTTTCCCCCTCGTCTCTGGAGCTCTTGCCGAACGTCCGGAAGCTGAGCCTCTGGCTCGACCTGCCTATTGTGTCTCTCCGAGGCGTGGTCGACGACCTTGGGATGGGTGGCGGCGTTTTCTCCCTCTCCTTTTTTTTCACGGAGGGACTGTATCTGCTCTGAAAGAAGTTGTTCGCCTTGGCGCGTCTTTTGCGCGATGATGACCGCAGGCAACTCTTGGGCAGTGTCTTGGAACCGCACGAGTACACCTGCACTTTTTTCCCATCGAGGTACTGGATGCAGTTTGAGTTGAGGTAGCCCTGTCCCAAGGCGAACGCAGCGGCGGGCGTCATGTACGCGCCATCTTCGTTGGTCGAGTGGCTCTTCGTCAAAGACATGTAGTTGGCTTCCGGCGTCGTCACCGCCTTTTTTGGTTGTAGATAGGGCACGGAATTTGCGAAGTGCTCGGATTTAACACGTCGTGGTGCCTTGCGTGTTATGGTCAGATCCTCCCACGGCGAGTAATGCAAATTGGCGGACTTCTGTGTCGATGATGGTGGCGGCGGAGGAGGGGGTGGCGGCGGTGGCGGTGGGGGCGGCGAGCGTGGCGGCGGCGGCGTGTGTGGCGCTTCTGGCAAACTCCTGGGCCTTGACCTGATGGTGCTATTGCATGTCTGGCGGCGTGGATCCACCATGGGCTCTGTGTCTTCGTAAGCCGAGTTGTGCACGGGCACTAGCAGCTTCACAGAGTTGTCGCTGCTGTGGTACGAGTTGTCCTTTTCTGGAGTACCACGGTTGACGGAGTCAGCAGGCTTGAGCTTGTTTTTCACTTTTCGGAAGCAGTTTCCGAAAGTCTTACGCGGAAAGCAGCAGCAGATGAGAGCAACGACAAAAGCTGTGGTGGTTGTTGACACTGTGGTTACAACCGCGATGGTTTTTATCGGAACAGGTTCGTTGGCAGACTTCGTCGTTGTTTCCTTGCAGGTCATTGTTAGCTGACCGTCGGCTTGCTTCGCTGCCGACAATAAGTGGCTAGGAACCGGCTTGCTGTAGCCGGGTACTTGATCCATGTTGTCTTCGAGCACGGAATCCATTGCTATCAGGCATATGTCATACGCCGTGGAGGGATCTAGGTCGGCGACCGTGTATGAGTAAGTGCTGTTGTACTTGCCGTCGCCGTTGCTGTCGGATATTTGTATTTCCGTGAAGTTGTGGCTTCCGAACTTCCTGACTAGGATGACCCACTCCCGCGGCAGAACTTGGTCTTCGGTTACCTTGGCGAGCACGGAGCGCTTTGAAGGCCCTTGCACGGCGGACACCTTCCAGCGCACAGTGACCGACCTAGTGGACGATCTCATGGCGAGTAGTACGGTACGCGCTTTCTTGTGGTGCGGCAGCGGTGACGTTACCTGCAGGTTGACAGTGACCACTGACGTGGTGAGCTGGGTCGCAGGCTGCGCGTGGCGCCTAGTGCGACCGATGTGGCACTTCTTGGGGTCCATGAGGTACGGCACCAGCGGCTGCTGTTGCTGGATGCCGACGCACACGACGTACGCCGTGTCCGACTGCAAGCCGCTGATGATGTCTGTGAAGACTGCCTCGTCGCCAGTGGTGTGCGTGCCCTCCCGGCCTCGAGGATGGACAGTCATCATGTATGGGCTGCTGTTTTCCTTTCGGTACAGCAGCGTCCAGCGAAGACCTGCGCCAGCAAATGTGGACGCGCGTCAGACACTTCCGCAGAGAAAGATAACTAAATCTCACACATTGAACGCTGATCGAGCCTAAATAACGGAACGATAACGAAGCTGCGAATTTGTGACGATCACATATCATAGCCGTATTCTTGGTATAGTTCATTGCTATTTTTAAATTAACTTTGTTCGAAAGGCATCAGAAAACAAAACACTATAGTTAACGACAGTATGCGTTTCATATATCATATACCCTCGATACACAGTGTGTTCGTCTTTTGCAAACATTATCTGACAAATGCATATTGTATTGGACGCTTTGGTTTTGTGCGATTTTTTTTTCTTTCAATTTGGTCTCGCCGCTGTTGGCGTCACGTTCCGAGCTACTTCGGCGGTAAGGTGTTGGCTGATTTGGCTTGGGATTTTTTTTTTTTTCAGTTTATACGAACAGTATTATGCAACGAAAACCAAGCAGGACGCAAATTCCATATAGTTTTTTTTTTTTTCTGGCGCATTGCATTTACAAGCGGTGAACTTCCCGGAGAAAACAGCCTGCCCGTTACATGGCGATTTCAATAGGGCCGATTGCCTTTGCACGCGATTCGCCTTTGAAAGGATTGCGTGATCACAATTTCCTGTATACCGTTCGGATGCCTTTAGAAGCAGTGATTGATCGCCACTCTTGCGTTCGCTCAGGAGTTACGTGGGCCATTATCCCGTGTTCAACTAGCTTCATGCTTGACGGAAGTCGTTGTTCCTTTTTTCGTGTAATAACGATACTTGATCGAAGCGTCATTTTACTGCTGAAAAGCACAGTACCCGACTGCTATTTCGCTTCGCAAGAAAAGTCGTACGTCAGGCACTATTGAGCGCCTTGCCGTACGGCTCTGTTACGCTTGCGATGTACGAGCCAAGGAGAAGAGAAAGAGAGTGCCTATACAAGCTGAGGACGTTATTGAGTTCTTACTCATTGCATACGCATGCGCCGTTATACGTCTTCTGTGCTTATGCAAGTTTACGTGTGTTTGGAATTTGAGAGGAGCGAAGTTATTGTATTGCTTATACCGTATTGCGATCCTTTATTGATTCATATAGTTCTGTAGTATTCCATAGCAGAGCTTCGTGACGGTAGACTTTTCACTTTGCACGCTCCACCTCCAGGCTGATCGCGTTTGAGCGAGAAGCACAAAGTGGTTTGAAAGATCCGGGGCAGGGAGTCGGATTCCTGACCTTCATAATCACCTGGTCGTGCCTTCGTAGCGCACTTGATTGATCGGCAGAGCCTCTTGGAGTAAGGGATGCGCGCACGGAGAGTGTTTTTTCTGCCACGGAGATGACAAAACCTCGCAGGCGCGCGCTCCTCGAGTCCGTATCCGCCCGCCCGCTAATGAGAGCGCCGGCGCGCCCTTGGCCCAGGGGTGGGGAGCCAGTGCGCAGCGCTCTACATTGTCTCGGCCCACTTAGCATGCTGGCGACTGCTATAGAGGCCGTCGGGCGGCGGCGCGTAATTGCCACGGCTCCTCTTCGCACCGCACGTTGCGAGTAGGCGAGGGCCGCCGTCGCTGATAATGCGCGCAGAGTCGTACAAACTGCTCGCGGGGCTCTCGGTATAGCCACCTTCTGCGACGCCGCATCGTGGCCTTCCCTGCTAGGCTCCCATCGATAGCTTCTGGCCAGCGGCTGCTTGCCTTTCCGCCCTGCCGCCCCTGTAGTCTAGGCTCCTTATTCTTCATCTCGCGACTTTCTCTGTTAGCTACTTGCGCGAATAAACAGTTATTTTTGGGCACGTTTGCGCTTGGAACCTTTCCAGAGATGGAACATTTCAGCGACATAAAATAGAGACTACGAACGCAATCTGTTGATCGAGATGGATAAATACCAAAGTACAAGTGATTTCTCATCTCACGCCCAAGCTTATCGGAGGCGTACGAGGCGTTTGATTGCCGTACCTGCAGTCGAGTATTGCGGAAACTGAACGTTTCCGTTCTCCGTGAGTGCCGAAAGTACGACCCGAAGCGTGACGACAGGTCATTGACCGCGCTACAGCGTGAAAATGGAGACGGGAGAGAAAGGAACGAAGTCACGCTGCACTTGCTCGACGCCTCTTGCGATCTTTGAGGCGCTTGGCCTGGCAGCGCACGACTTACAGTAGGTGAAAGGCAGTGCAATGAGCCGAACGGCTTTCCACGCTCGAAACTCGGTGCTCCCGTCGGTCGACTGAGCCTTCAAACTCCGTGGCGCGCGCGAGTGACATTTACTAAAAAAGGCAAAAACGCTGCAAGCACGTACTCTATCGTCCTCAAAGTATGCCCACTTCTGTGGTCATGCAGTTGGCGCCTGTCTTTATTTTGCCGCCTCTCACGACAGACATCGGTGTGTATGTGTGTCGACGCTTAATTGATAAGGATGCTACTTTACTGGTCGACGACGTGTTGACCACAAAAGTACTCGACAGCTTGCGTAAAGAAGTTATCTCTCCGTGGAACGAAGTGACACGTCATGTCATGAAAGCGTTAATCATCTTGACGAAATGAAAACCGGGACATAAACGTTTGCAGCATGACGGTTATTAGAATCACCTGCTTGATACCGGTGCCGTGCGCGAAACCTAGAGTAGTTCGTTATGATGTCATCCGTCTTGATTTTAATCGTAATGTTTTAATCGTAATGAAACTTCGCTCACCGACGGCACCGCCGTAATACACAAATTACTAAAAGCACATTAGTATGGTTGTGTTAGTAGATTGCGCCATAAACGTTAGCGCAAGAAACACATGGAACAAAAAAAAAAAAACGACACTTTGCTCGACTCGCGATTTCGTTTATGGAGAAAAAACCAACCGAGGAATATATGTATGAAAGATCACGCAGTCGGTCAGAGCTCGCTTTTACTCATCGGTCTACTCTAAAAAAGCCTTCGTAAAGGCGCACGTCCGGCAGCGTTAAAAATATCGTGCTCGATTTTGTCGTTAACGATATGCAGCATGCGACGCGTCGATTTCTAGTTTCCGAACGTCACGCCACATATGATATTTTTTGTACCGGAGTATGCATGGGAAGTAGAACCAGCGTCCATGAGCAACCGTGTTTCATTGAAAAAGGTAGTGAGTGGCTCCTGTAGAATCGTCGGTATACCGTGCGTACCTTGTTCGCAACGCTAAATACATTTTGCGAGTCTGACGTCATACGTGTGCATGACTTCGAACTCTGGCAAGCTTTGCTGGAGTAACTAGAACTTATACAGGGACGGGTGTCGTCGCACATCTTCGTGCTCTGCACGTGCACGTATACCTTTGTTGGCGACGCTCCATGTGACGGTGAGGCTGGTCTCTAGGCTGGTGAGCGCGAGGAGGGAGTGTTCGCTGAATCCCCGCAGGCGGTATCCGTAGAGGCGCGTCAGGTTGCCGTGCCAGCAGAGTGCCTCGGGAGTGATGGAGCTCAGGGAGCGGCCCCGGTATCCCTCGGGGCTGGCGCACGGCGGCAGCCGCACACGAGGCGCCGGCTCAGACTGCAGCTCCCGCAGCCACAGCGCCCCGCAGTCGCACCGCATAGGGTTGCCTGCAGTGCCAGCAGATTTTCCACCACCGGGTGCGTCGCGCGCGTGCCGACACTGGTACCGAAGTGAACACATGCAGTCATGAATTCCTGTTTGTTCCGCAACCGCTTGACAGTGGTGGTTCCGTCAGTACTACGCAGTGGCGGATCCAGAGGGGGGGGCGGTAGGGGCGATCGCCCCCCCCAAAGCATGTGTCAGTCCTCCCCCCCGCCTGCCTGCAGTGCCTGTCTCTCCTCCACCCTACCCTACCCCCCCCCCCCCCCCCCGCTCAGATGAAGGAACCGCCCCCCCCCCAAAGTTGGCACCTGGATCCGCCCCTGGTACTACGACGATGTTGTTCATATTTGTTACATGTTTCTAAAGTGGATAACTGATGTAAATGCAAATTTAGGTCTCTGAGGGTTTGCGGAAGTGAAAGGCGGTTAATTGAAGAGTGAATAGAGTGTGGTTTTTGAGGAGTCTGAGGGGTAATTGGATAAGAAGAAAGAAATGACGTACAGCGAGACACCTTTCAATAACGGCGAAAGAAGCGCGTACGAGAGCTAAGCTAAGCGCGTACTAGTGTATCTCCTCGCGTGCACTATGCGCACGCTTTTCCGCAACACAGAGATGTGACAGCAGCGGCATCCTGAAAATGCGGCAGTGCGCAGCCATGTGTTGACATTCGTCAGACAGTGTCCTCACCGACAGCGCACAGCCATTGGAGCTGATAGCAAGCCTCCGTTTTTTTATTCCCCCCCCCCCCCCCTCCTTCCTTATGCTCCGACACTGTCTCAGCTCCCGTTTTCCCAAAGAGACACCTCGTAAGTAGTATGGTACACGGAAAAATTGCCGGACGCTTTCATATAACTATCACCCAGATTTCACCCTAGAGGTGGTGTTTCTCCACGCTCTTTATGATCACTAATTTGTCGAACAGTAACTTACTCTGCTTTATTTTCGCCATTACAGTTATTCCGGTACAGATAGCGTAACCGGTTCCTTTTGCATAACAATGACAAAGGACATGCGTACTGTACATTGTTTGGGCTGCTTTTAAACGTTATAGGATCATAAAGCGATGGTTAAGCAACAGACCCGCGGGGCAGCCGAGGGCGTGAGCAAGAGAGATAAGTAAAGAATGCTTCCAAGGAGGAAAGGGATGCAGGAGGCAAAGAAAAAACTGATGCTTGCCGCGGCTGTCTCGGAGTGGGCGCATTCAGGGCGTGCTCGGCCCGCGTGTTTGCTTCTTGGGTTGCTGAGACGAAAGAAAGCACGCACCCGGTCCTTTGTAATGTAGCGTGTAGTTTGTCGCGCAAACCGGTTGCGGAGCCGAAAAGAAAAAGAAACAAAGGCCCGCCTGCTGCTGTTGCCGTACCTATGGCAGCGCGGCTCGGGAAAAAAGCAGGTTAAAGTAGTTGCGCAATGCAGCCTGTGCTGTCGGACTAAAGCGTGCGCCCTCGGGGACGGCTCTTGTTTCCCCGTCTTCTTTACGCTGTAAGGTTTCGGAACAGCCATGTCTTCCGTGACTGGCTTCCGAAGACAAATTGACGCCGTACTTCACAAACGGGAAGATGCAGGAGGAAAGGGGACCCTTTTCGTGCAGCTCGGGGATCGGACACAGTCTGCATGCAAACCCGCTGACTGCTCTTATGCGCTGCGGGACCACCGCCCACGAAGGTAGACGACACCAATGCCCATTCTCCTATGCACGTCGACGCTTCTTCAACCAGTGGCACCATTATGGAAAATCCAACGTGTGGGATTTTCCTGGAATCGACGATTAATAGGTGCCAAACGCATCTGCTGATGTGTTTAACGCATGGTGTAATATGGAGAACGCAGATGTCTAGAATATCGTCGCTCGCGGTAAGGCCTCAGCTGCCAATAGCTACCATGATAATGGCAACATTGAGCGCCGACGACGCGTTCGCTTGCAACGTCTTGGACGACATGTGATGCATCCAAATGTGTCCTGCGTGTTAACGTTTAAGTCGTACTGATGTTGGTTGTCCTGCGCGCAAGTGCGAGCACTGTATGTCCCTGTGAATTACGTAGCTCAACGATAGAGAGTGAATGCCTTTTTACGGCTGTAAATAACTTCTGATCAGAGCTTTGCGAAGCGGCGGCAAAGACTCCATCCAGGTGAGTGCGATTATGCAATATAGACAATGCGTGTGTTCAGTTAAGTGGTAGTCCAAGAGTGTTCCCCTTGACACGTAGACCCGCCGTGGTAGTTTAACAGGTAAGGTGTCGCACTGCTGAGATCGAGGACAAGGGTTCGATTCTCGGCCATGGCAGCCGTGTTTCGATGGGAACGAATTGCAAGTACACCCGTGTGATATAAAATCAGGTTCACCTCAAGGAACCCCAGGTGGATAAAATTAATCCGGATCCCACCACTAAGGCTTGCCTCATAACCATATCGTGATTCCATTATACAAAACCCTAAAAATTAAAAACTGAATTGGCTAAAGACGTGTCACTTGGAACCACCTCTAGATTACACACAATTCCGGAATCCGTGATTGTGACGCTATTTTCTTTTTTTGTCCCCGCAATGCCTTTTTTTACCTAATAAGATATTTATAGAATAAAATACAAACGGTTAATAAATAGGTATAGGAGGATTCTGTTCATGAACGCATTTTCATCATTGCCCCACTGGTCTAAAACGTGGTCCTATATCTGGAGCCGGCGTCTACGCTATGCAAAAGTCTGCAGACTATTGTGCTTTTATGCAGTCCAAGTAATGAACTGGAACACTCCTATCTCCCGCTCTACCCTCCTTATCATCTTTGTACACGTTTGTACATCAGTGCTGCGTCGCGGGAATCTGTGGTCACAGACCCATAGTTTTTTTTTTTTTTCCTCGGCCTCTTGTCTGGTGGAGACAAGGCCGTCAAACTATCTTCGGATGCTGGATCTTTCTTGTTTCTCTTTGCAGCTGGGCTTGTCTCTTCCAGACATTCACAGGCTTTTCCAACGACCCAGCGGTTGATGACTTTGGTCGCACTGTCAGCGGCGCAATTTCGAATTTCAGTGTCTGCCACTCTCTCGCTCTCTGGGTGTGAACGAAAAGGATACAAACGAATAAATAAAAAAAAGAAGCAGTGTGTAGTGGGGGAAGGCTTTCCCATTCCCAGTCGCTTTTTGGCTCCCTGAAGATGGCGGAGGAGGTCGAGCTACATTCGGCTGCTAGGCCGTGCGCGGATGTGTGCCGACGTAATAGCACTCACTCACGTTCTGCCGCCACCGTCGCGCGCCCGTTCTTTGTGTTCGTGACACGTTTTGCCTGAGGGAGGCTGTCGTTTTTGGCCGCGGTCTCGCCTGTGCGAAGCGTCAGCGATGCCCCTGGCCTGCTTCTCGCCGCCGCTCCCGCGCGCAGCGTTTCCCTGGGCGCCGGCCGGCGCCTCCCCGCTCTCGGACAGGACTGGTAGACGGCTGCTGCGCGCTGTTGCGTGCAGCAATTGGAGACGCGGTTGTTAGGGGCCGTTGCAGTCGGTGTACTTTCGTTCTTTTCTTCGGCGTTGCGGAGAAAATCAGCATATCGGGCACTCTATGCGGGTGCTGGCAATTTTCGTTCGATCCGGTCTCGCCGCTCGGCGCTGAGCCGGCGGTGGCGAGTCGTCGCCACCACTGGGCGGCGGCCGTTGTCTGTTGGAGAACGGCGATCGCCGTTGTTGCGACTGGATGTTCTTAGAGTCGGGCAGCCCGAAGCGGGTCACTTTTGCTTTTTGCGTCTCGCAGCGAAGCGAACAAAGCGCGGGGATGCGTCCTTTGAGCGCAGCGACATCGCCAGTTGCGCTCGGCCCTGCCCCGCATCAGAGACTGCACTGTTGCGTAACCGGTACGCGGATTGTAATTTTGCCGCTCTGTATCGACTGTGCCAACTTTTTCTTTTTTTATCAGCCGAGTGACTGCAATAAATCCTGTAGTCGAATCATGGACGGTGATCATAGGATGCATAATTAAACCGATAAGTGCAAGAACGGTGTGTGTCAGCTGAAGGATACATAATATCCGCAGTGTCGTAATGCGCTAACATTAAAGGCCCAATCTCGCTTGATACCGGTGCTGTGCTAGTTGTAACCTCCGAAAGAGTTTTCAGAGTGCCGCGTCGCTGACTGTTGTGGTCTGCCGCCACGGACAAAGTGTCGGTATATCTCTGGGAACTGGAGCGCAGACAGGCTGTAAGAGTGTAGAGCCGCAAGCACGTTTCGCGTCGATTCGGGAGGCGCTGCACGGGTGCCTGACAGGATGCACTCGCCAAGAGCGGGATCCTCTAAACGGCCCCTCCTCTCTGAAGAGCCCCCATCACGTTCGGCCCTTCGATGTGCGCGCAATTCGTTAGCGCATGCAGATATCCCGCGCGGCAATTGCTTTTGATGCCCGCCTGTCTGCGAAGCCGTGCGTCTCATCGCGCCCATAGCAAGGGTCCTTGCTCTCTGTCAAGCTTTCTGAGCCCTCGGCGTGCGTGATACAAAGGCAGCTCGCTTTGGGGTGAAGGCTGAACCCTCCCATATAGCTAACCGCGCGCTTTTGTGTGCAACCGCCGGCTCATTTCCCGTCCGAGAGGGCTTTCCTGCAGGGCGTCTTCCTCTCGGGCGACCTCCGCTGTCTTCGCCAGCACTGATGGAAAGGCCGGCGAGCCCACATCGCGCAGCCTTAATGGGCTTCCCGCGCGCGTGTCTCGAGCTTTATAGGAGAATCGCAACGATGCCAAGGTTCTTAATAAATAGCGCTCATGCAAGCACCTGTCCTATACCTTCTTTTTGATCGTCCACGATTCGGATGGAACGCTGTGCGCTAAGTTTCGTTTAGCAGACTCTTCGCATTGCGTGCCTCATTTACGGCTGATGACAGCACCTCAGCTTGTTGGGCGTCATGCAGCTATGCCTTCCTATGTTTTGCGCTGCTTCTGCGTGTGTTCCTTTGCCATCCTTGTATTCTCTCGTCTACATCATTCCTTTGACAGTCCTTGCATAATAGAGTTTACAAGATCAGACTCCTTTGACAGTCCTTGCATAGCAGAGTTTACAAGATGAAAGAGAGCGCGATGAAATTGTTGACTGACGAAATTATATCACCGCCACGCTTAATAGTGTGCGCACAAAACGTTGCATATACAAGAATTCATGAGAGGCGCATAGAAAGAGGTGGGGTTACAGCAGTGCGTCTTAGGATAACACGTCATGCATAATATATTTTATTCTGCGCTTTGTTATGGTGTGTTCTCGTAGGACTGATATTACTTAATTGAAGGCTATTACAAATCTAGAATCTACCCAAAGAAACAAGCGACGCAGATGCCTATATATGTATGTCTGGTGTGCGCTGGTAACTGTAACGAGAAGGCGCCGCGGCTCTGTGTGCCTGTCACCATGTGCCTGTAATGCGGTCACTTGGTGCACAGAACTTGTGTGAAGGCCCGCAGAATTGATTTGTGCAAGGACTGAAAATAATGTTCAGCAAAGTATCGTCTTTACCGCATCGATTGCTGTGGACAAAGTGAGACTTAGGACTTCCTTCATGTTTGTTATAGTCTATTATTACACCCATAATTATGTATACATTTATACTTTTCATGATCATTGTTCAGGCTGAACAAATACAGTAGATTTTTAACATTTTTTTTGCTGCGTCATAGTAAAAAGCAGTGTTCTCTTGCATATGTATGAGTCATTTCTTGCTCGCGTACCTCTGCGATATTCTATGTGCACGGCAGCATAGAATTGCTTATTTAAAATGACTCTTCAAGTGCCTGCTTTTCGAACTGTGTGGGACTAGTCCCTTTGTGCATTTTAGGTGTTGCACGAATATGTTTGTCTGACGGATACGTTCAATGGTAGTCGTACCCATCTTATGTAGGTAGCGTAGCGTCGTGTTACAGCTTAACGCCCTCTAGTTCGTATCAGCTCCGTGGTAGAATTTTCTCTTTTGGTTCGGACCATGCTATGAAAAAAAAAAAAGAAACCTTAAAGATAATCATGCGATACTGAGAGACATGAGAAATGGAGCAAATGACCTGAGATAAAAAGCTGTGGGCACATTCCCAACAAAGTTTTAAAAGTGTGTGAATTGTGAAATAAACGCAGTACTCAGATGCGCGAGCATTATGCAGTATACTATGTAAGTTAATGCCAAAGCCAAACATTTAAGCTCATTATGTACAGCTAACCAAAGGTATAACAGGCATCTTGCTTTAAACAGTGAAATATTGAAATGAATATGGAAAGCTTTCAACGTGCAGTGATCTACAATTGGTGAACATCCGGTATATCTCATACCTGTCAAGTCGACGTTCGTTTCTGCCGGCGGGATGCTGTAAAAAGGCACCGTTTCGAGCTGGTTGTTGCGCGCGCTGAAGTCGGCCAGGTTTGGCGTAAGCGCGGCGCCGAAGTTTGGCAGCGTGCTGAGCGCGTTGTCGCTCAAGTCGAGCTCCCGGAGGCGAGCAAACAGTTGACGGTGCAGCTGCTCGGGCACGGTAGCCAGTCGGTTCGCGCCGAGCAGCAGCCGCTCCAGGCTGCCGGCCAGCGGCGCCACATCGAAGTCCTGCGCCGTCAGGTTTTCGGCCAGCTTCATGGACAGCTCGGCGTGGTCCCCCTCCGCCGCTCGGGCTCCCGTCACGAACTGCGGGTCCACGCCGAGCAGGTTCCCCGAGAGGTCGAGTACGCGGAGTGCGCGCATGCGCGAGAACACGGGGCCCGGCCGAAGCACCGCTATAGAGTTCCGGGACAGGTTGAGCACTTCGAGACTGCGCAGCGTGCCGAGCGCGTACGGCACCGAGTAGAGCGAGTTCTCGGACAGGTCGAGCGTGGTGAGCCGCTGCTCGAGGCCGGCGAAGGCGTCCGGGAAGATGTGCTGCGTGTGACATCGCACTAGGCGCAGCGTGTGCAACGAGCGGTTGAACTGTCCGAGGAAGAAGGGCAGCTGCGGAAGCTGGCTGTCCCAGATGGTCAGGCTGCGCGGCTGCAGCGTCTGGTTCAGGAAAGTGCCGAAGATTCGCAGCGACGTGAGCACCTTGTCCAGGGTGGTGTTCGAACACAGGAGCGCCTGCTGACCGTGGTCGTAGCTGCACCCGAGCGCCGGGAGCTCTGCCAGTTGCGTCCGACCGCTGGGCGTCGCCACCACCAGCAGCAGTAGTAGCGAGTGGACGAAGCCGCTGCCGCGCGGCCACCGAGTCTCCATGCTGACTTCAGCCCGCAGCCGCCGGAATCACGGCTCTCCTCGGCCCGCCTCAGGGCCACCATTTTAGCCGATTCTGCGCACATCGAAAAAGGCGCGGTCATTAACCACACTTGCCGGGTTGATAGCGAATGCACCTCAAGGCGGTTGATACCTCCGTGAGGTGCATTCGCTATATAACGTTACTTAAGTAAAGGAATTCGGGAGTTTTGCGGTGAAATTATACGATATGATTGTGAGGTGCGCCGTAGAGGGGGGGGGGGGGGGGGGGGGGGCTCCGGATTATTTTATCGCCTTGGTTTATCTAACCTAAATAATAGTGCACGGGTAGGTATCCTTGCAATTCGCCCCATCGAAACCCGCGCCCTTGTGTTGCAGCGCAGCCCCACAGCTGCTAAGCCACCACTGCGCATTAACAAGAAATAAATAAAGGCGCTGAAATGGCGGCAGGAGGGATTATAGTAGTGAACTAGCAACATTTTTCTTTTATTAATATTATGGGACGGACGCCCGTGCCTGTATCGCCTTTAACTGTAATCTGCGAGCGTGATAAGACGCCGCTGCTGCTGCATATACGGCGCCTTTTTTGGTTCGCGCGTGTTTCGTTTTTTTTTTTTTTTTAGTGGAAAAAAAGCTACACTTATAGTTTTCCTGAAATATTCTACATCCGCGGTCACGCTGTCGTATGCGCGCGGTTCGCGTATCGCTGCCTGCCTAACTCATTATGCGAAGCAAGTTCCCACAGCGGGGGCCTTGTGGAGCAAGCGCGCGGGAATATACGGTGCCGCCGCATTTGACCAGAATAGCTATGGGTGGGTGCGTTGCAGCTTCCTGTTCCACTGTCCTGCTCGCTCGGCACCCCGCGCGCATCTCGACCCACACGTGGAGCAGCATACGCGATGTCCACTATGCGGCCAGGCATCTTTGAATGAATCGTGAGCTGAAAGTGAGCGCTGTGCGTTGGCGTCTGCACACAATAGGAGCGACCGCAGGGCGTTGCGGCGTCTTATCTGCGGATCGCCTCGCGGTCTGCATTTATAAGCACCTTCACGTTTTCTATAGATAGCCTTGCCCCTCGTGCACACTTGGGCTTTCTGAACGCATTTACAACATAATACAACAGTAGATAACCCTCCCTGTATTGTTATGTCTATAGAGCAGCAGGTGGTTCTCTTGGTTTCGACGAACGGGATTTGTACATTTTAAATTATGTTAAATATTCATGCGCCAAGAAGAGTAATAATGTGATACATTTTTTGTACGTGTGTTCTCACTTCCGTATGAGTAAGTACACATTGACGGAAATGCTCGTACGCTTTTCGACAATGCGTCATGTAATCACTGAGTGGGGCATCATGATGTTCGAGTTCACCATAGCCGACTGTAATCTCTTTCTTCACCTAATTCATGGGCGAAATTTCAAATAGCAAAAATTGCCTTGGATGGATGCAAAACCTTATTGAACGTCCTGAGGTGCACGACTCGGCGCGCAGCGGGGCCGCTCCCACGTTGGATACAGTCAGGCCAAGCCCTACCGCCGCATCGTGAGCCCTCTGGACAGCCCATAGTTGAGCCCCGGCAAGGGGGCTTTTGATTGCGGATAGCCACTTGTTGATGTCGTCCGTGCCTCGTAACGAGGGGCAACGCCAGAGCATGTGGTCTAGCGTTGCAGTGCCTGCAATAGCTACTGTGATCTGTGTGTGTGTGTGTGTGTGTGTGTGTGTGTGTGTGTGTGTGTGTGTGTGTGTGTGTGTGTGTGTGTGTGTGTGTGTGTGTGTGTGTGTGTGTGTGTGTGTGTGTGTGTGTGTGTGTGTGTGTGTTTCATCCTGAATATTGCTGGAACAAGACCTGCGGTCGCTTAGGCTGCTATAATTAGACGCTGTATGCTGAAGAACAAGAGGTGCCCGCCCGTTTGCCTTTTCTTTGAACCTGATCTTACGTCTACGCTGTTTGGGTTTATGTGGCAACTTTAGGCTACGGCGCGACGAGCTGTTCTCCTCGCTCTCCCTTAATGGTGCTCTTAATTATTCATCATGGGAGTGAGCTATGCTTGCAGGTAATTTCGTCATAAGATAGTGCAAGTGTGGATATTTTACACCTCAACGGTGCTCGCAATCGCAATACGACATCGGGAGTTTGCACAGTTAAAACGCTACAGAGTTGTGTTTCTTCCGCTTCGACCTTTTACATTCGAAATCTGTTGCGCGAGTGTTTCTTTATTTTCTTTTATTACTATCGGCAGCCACAGCATGTTCGCGGTACATTTATATTTTAATTTGTTTTTACTTTTCGTTTTTCCTCACAGTTGTCCAGACAAACATTCTACCCTCTGTAATGTGTACGTCTGTGTACCGGGTAAACACAAACAAATAGACAAGCGGTTCGGTCACGCTATTCACTGACGGAGCGAAGAAGCGATTTGGAGCAAAGAGCGCAGCCCGTGAAAGAGCGCATACTATGTAATTTCGCGGTAACCTCGACACTATTAGCACCGCCGCCCTCATAATGATGTGGATAACGCTTTTGTTGAGGATAGCCGAAATTCGGGCAGCTAAATTCGCAATATAATTGCGACAGCACCGCCGCAAGACAACGGCCACAGGGCTCCTGCTTGTATATTTGTTATTTCTTGAGTGCGGTCGTTGCCTCCTCGCGCTGTTTCTGTTAGAACGACCAACGCTGCAGCGTTTAACGCGCTATACTATATATACGGGCGGTTTCGTGAAATTACATTTTCTTTGCTGTTCCACCGTCGCAACTTCGTTCGTCAAGCTTTCTTCTGCGCGCGTGCTCCTGTCTGGCGTTGTCCAGAGAGCGGGGCGCAGGTTTGTGCTTCGTGTGGAGCCGCATGTCTCGCCCGCCTCGCGTTCACCCAAAGTGTATCAGTGGCCGCTTCTCCGCTGACACAAAGGAACAGCCCGCTACGGGCAGCCGCCTTGGACGCCGTCGAGCGGCGACCTATGACCCTGCAGGCAGACCCCCCCACTCCCCTTTTTTTTTTTCAGGCCGCGAAATGGATCGCCGTGCTATTGTCGTCCCTGGTCGGGTTGTGCAAGGAGCGAAGAAGAAAATGTAGCTCAGTCTATAAAAAAAACAGGTTGAAACGGTGTCTGCCACGGGCCACGGTGAATGCATACAGTTCAACGGCGAACTACTTGGTGGCCCGAAAGAAAGGGAGAAAGAAAATTGTGCCAGCGAAAGCTGTACGTGCGTTCACTGTCTGTTGAATTCGGAGCGCTTATAAGAAGCCGTTCCTGCGTGTATAGTGTACATGGAGGGGGGAATTTGTTTTCGGGCGATCTTGCTGGCTACGGCGAGTTCCGCCGAATGCGGTCAGAATATTCGCTCATCGCCGACAGGCTCCCGTAACGTGGTGTATGTGTACTTTCTCCGACTCGAGCCACGATTTTTGGGAAGCAGTGAGAGAGCGCAAAATGTTTTGTTTTTTTTTTTTTTTTAGTGGAACTTCATTCCATCGAGGGTATGTACATGCTGCGTTCGCTCTTTTAGTGTCTTGAAGCTTTAATTCAAACATTAGCTGGTGTTTCGATGCTATACCATAAATAGTAAATGAAAGGAATCCTGCCTAAAAGTAATTGTAGTTTTTTACGTGTATTTTCACGCCTTTCTACAAACGTGTTAGTTATTTCTTTGCGAAGTGAAAGCGGTCTTCTAGCCATACTCCGTCATGAAGGGCGAAAAAAAGTTCAGTGATAGATATACCACGTTGAAGACAAAGCTTCAGTGTAAATCGAAGTATTTGTTTTTTGCATACCTGTCGAGATGGGTGTTTGAGAGCGGTGCAAACGACAAACACCCCAATTGATGGCTGCATTTGCAATATGATACTCTTGGCAGCGTCGGTCGGATTTCGGTAGTTATAATTACAAAGTCGAGCCCTTCAAGCAAAATAAAATGCAGTTTAGCAAGATCGTTAGGGCTCGTATTGTATAATGCACCTCAGATGCGGCTGTACTCTCTGCCCTTTACCGTAAATACACGATCGATCCTGCGACTGACCATTTACTTGACAGAGTAAATCAGCAGCAAGAACACGTTGCGACCAGATAGGCATTTCGGAACGAACTTATCATAACGATAATCAGTTAAAAATAATATATAACTTCGGTAATAGTGCGCATCAGACGGCACGAGACAACAAGCAGCAGACGCAGATAACAGGTGGCACAAGTGGCTGCCCATATACTTCGCGAGACGGGAGCAATTACTGTCCTGTGTACCTTCCAAAATCGACCCGCCACGGTGGTCTAGTGGTTATGTTGCTCGACTGCTGACCCGCAGGTCTTTGGATCGAATCCCGGCCGCGGCGGCCGCATTTTCTATGGAGGCGAAAATGCTTGAGGCCCAGGTGGTCGAAATTTCCGGAATTTCCATAATCATATCGTGGTTTTGGGACCTTCCAAAATCTAGTGGCCCGTTGTTGCTCAGATTCTGCATGTCCGCAGGTATCTAACACGGGACTTGTAATAGTTCTTCGTACGCGCATTTTCGCAATATATGTAACACATAGTGTAGCGATGCGTTGAGCATTGCACCGGTTGATCCCTATTCGACGGTTGCCGTATATTGCAAAGATACAGCACCGTGCCCCTGGTGGCCATATACCGAGTCGGCTGTACTAAAGTCTTTAGGCTGTACGAGACAAGGCCACAGTACGAACACTGCACTACCGTTTTCACAACCGGTTCGTATAGTTAGTCATTGAGACGGGGGTTTTGCGGAGGCCCATCTCGTGGGTTTCTCACTCTTCTCGGCGTGCTATGTTTAGCTGCCCCTGTGTGGCGCGAGGTCATCTCGACGCTCCTTCTCGCTTTCCTTTTACCTTGCAGCTTGTGTCCTGAAAACATTCGCGTTGATAACGCAAGTTTGAATCATTTTATTAGGCAGTTTTAGAATAGCGTACGCTAAGCTTTGCGTTAGCGTTTGCCGCAACTGCGCATGCGCCGTACGCTAACCTCTTGCGGGCGGCCGTTAAGTGAC
Source organism: Rhipicephalus sanguineus (assembly GCF_013339695.2). Taxonomy (NCBI): domain Eukaryota; kingdom Metazoa; phylum Arthropoda; class Arachnida; order Ixodida; family Ixodidae; genus Rhipicephalus; species Rhipicephalus sanguineus. The sequence continues at coordinate 268,222,867 of NC_051176.1, forward strand.
GGAAATAGCGGGCGACCGCAAGGACCGCTAACTTAGCGTACGCTTTTTGAAACTGCCTGATGTATAGCGCTTCCGCGCGGCGGTCAGCACAGAATTCGGTTGCTGCCCTGGATTATGCTGAGATCGCAACGTGCGGTTACGCATCGCGCCACGATAAGAAACATTTATGGCTAATATCTATTATCGGATTCCAGAGGGCATGAAACAGGCGCTCTTGAAGGTCGTCGCTGTAGTCGACCTTTTCTGCTCCTGTTCGTGCGCCGACGGTTCAAACATGCCGAGTGCTCCTAACTCAGCGTATCAATGAAGTGCCTTACACGGTGTGTCCCCGTCAACCTAAGGAAAACAAACGAAATTGGTATGATATACGGCTATGAGACGGTCATCTGTCCTCTTTTCCGCCACAAACGCACACTCGTTATTTGGCTAACAAAAAAGAAGGAAGCAACAGCTTGGCTAACGTTTAGCTGGGACACCCTATATTTACTCGCGCACGGTGCAGAGCGCCTCCTCCTTTGACTTTCTCATAGTGCACGTTCTCTCGTGGTCCGCTCAAAAGGTCGCCGTCGTGCGCCCAACCTCTCGTTGAGAAACGCGCCGATCGGCATTCGGAAGGCGTAATCCCGGCGTCTGTGGCTTTCCGCTTCCGTCGCCTACTGCGTGGAAGGCTCCTCTGCGGCCTGCTTCCTGGAGCAAGCCGGCGATCTGAATGATCCTGCGCCTCAGAGAGAAGCTGCGGCGCGCTGCACAGCGGCTCGCCTTTTGCGCGGGCCCCCCTTTGGCGCCTTATTTTTAGGCGCCGCTGTTCGGCGTGTGGCCTTTCGCTGTGACCCTCTTTGTGGCCTGGCGCGCTTTCTCAACCCATTGTCGACGGCGGCGACTCTCTTATGATGGCGCCTCGCGCACAGTGGCAGTCCGGAGCTGCCGCGTTCTTTGCTTCGACAATCGCCGGCGATGCGCGCGCGCCTGCTGCGATTGCGCCGCCTCAGTAGCCTATACCGGGGCCAGTGATTTCTCATCCAAGGAAATAGCGGCTCCTTCTGGCATGCTATAGGTTCTTCGATTGGCTATATGTAGTCGCATCTGTAGTGGTTATGCGTACCGACGTTGCACAGCGGCACGATTCGGTATCACTGTTAGCAGGTCTTGCCTGTTTTGTGAGCAAGGAACGTGAAATTCAGTGCCAAAAATAATTCATTTAGCCTTAGTTGGCACGTTTTAGTATCTAGCTTTTCTACGACCGGTTTGGCTAACTGCTTAATCGCTTAAAAACCCACAGCAGAGAGCTGCACCTAGATTTCGTGCGTTCCATATTATGACTTATCGTCGATTATGATAGCGGCAAAGACGCTTGTTAAGACAGAGTATTACTGTAGGCGTCATTTCGCTTGAAAAAGTACGTTTAAGACCGTTCAGACATTTTCACAGCATCACAGTAATGTCGGCCGGCTGTAGTACACCGTTCGCTTGCGTTGAGATATGGTTCAAATCACGGTCTGAGTCAGCTGCCTTCGGCTGGGTACCGCCTGTACAGCGTACGAACCGTTTTGTGGATTGGAGCCTGCAGAGGGCCACATCGACAAAATTTCTCCGTCAGAGGGGACCTTATTGATTTGCCACTGCTTGAGAGCCGGTATAGTGAATTCATGTTAATCGGCATTTCCTTCGTGTAATTATGTAATAGCAAACACTGAATATATATTTCCATAGTGCGCGTACCAACCTGGCAGCACCGGAGGTTAGAAAGTGGAGCAGCAGTATTTGCGCGCCGCATAAGGGAACAGCGCTTTGAAATGCTTTGCAACGCCCTAACGAATACAAAAAGTGCCTTGCACCGCGGAAGCGCGCGCATCTCGGGCGCGGCCCGAAAGACCCCGTTCCGGTGCATTCCATGCGGGGGTGGGCGCCGAAGGTAATGAACGTTCGCCTGCTGGGGAGGCAGTGTTTGTACACGCCGCACCTTGTTGAGCGTGCACCGCTCGCCCTCCTCCTCAGTCACGACGACGCCAGCCGGTCTCCGTTTCGACCGCTCGGCGTGCCAGAACGCGCGTGACTCAAATCGGCTGCGTTGCCCGGACTTTCCCTTGGAGCGTGCGTTCGATTGCGCAGCACACTCGATCGGCCACTTGGCCGACTCTGTGGCAAACGCCGCCGGATCTCATCGTCGCACGATCAATGGGATTCGGCTCGTCGCCGCAGGCATACCCCGCGCCGCCAGCGAGATCCAGTTCCGTGCATTTGCAAGGGCCCATGCTTCCGTCGTAATGCACCACGGCGGTCGTCATTCTCGCGCCTCGTCGAAGCCGAGAATCTTCTCAACGCGGGACCCGATGCCTTGCTTTTCCTGGGGCGCCACTCAGCGGGAAACATGCCGTTTCACTCTGTAGCGTTGTGCCTGCCGCAAGAGCGTGCTGCTGTTAAATTATTTTACTCCGCACCGCGCTGTGCAACCTGGTTATCGGTGAATATCAGCTCCCGGGAGAAAGAAGCCGTTACCTGGACGGCACTAGCCAAGGACTGCTCGCCGCGAAGGCCATGCTGCAGGCTGGGCGTGGGACGCCGCACTCGACGCCACTATCTTCGCGAGTAGCGGCTCGCCTTCTGTCGCGCCGCATTTTTAATCCATCGCCGCGACAGTCGCGGGAACGGAAACAGAATACAGAAACTGCGTGCCTTGTTTGTTTTCATCGGTGCTTGCGAGGGGCACGTCGCACGTTGTAGAGATTATCTGACGCGGAAAATGACAATATCGGCTCTAGTAAACGCCGCGCCTCGAACGTGAGAGATTTCGCGCAGGAATCGGTAAATGCTAATCGGGAGCAGAGTAGCGCTCGTATAAACTGTTGATTGTTGAAAGGAGACTCTTCGCGATAAGTGCAGCCGTGGGTGCTTTCGTGTGAATGTACCGAAGAGCACTTGTGGCAGATACACGTTATGTGTGTTCTGTCCTATACAGGGCGGCTATATATAGTGCATTGCCCGTGATTTTGGTAACAGTATATACTACGGCGCCGTGCAGTACTGCAGTATAGTTGCCGATACACATGCCCCGCCACGGTGGTCTAGTGGTTATGGCGCTCGACTGCTGACCCGAAGGTCGCGGGATCGAATCCCGGCCGCGGCGGCTGCATTTTCGATGGAGGCGAAAATGTTTGAGGCCCGTGTACTTAAATTTAGGTGCACGTTAAAGGACCCCAGGTAGTCGAAATTTCCGGAGCCCTCCACTACGGCGTCTCTCATAATCATATCGCGGTTTTGGGACGTTAAACACCAGATATCATCATCATTGCCGATACACGGCATCGCAAGCGCGTGCTGCGCACCTATATAAGTGCGTTATTTATTGAACCTCTGTTGCCTGTGCGCGTGTGCCCTGTCTCATTTGACGCTCCTGCTCATCACTTCATCGCATAGTGACGTGCTATGTATATATATATATATATATATATATATATATATATATATATATATATATATATATATATATATATATATTGAGAAGAGGTTTATTGGCGGTGCGTTCCTGTGGTGACGCTCTGAACAAACACAGCGAGTCGGGGCAGAGCACCGTCCAGAAAGATGCCAGCGACAAGCAGCGCGAGGCGAGCGTTGGCGATACTGCTGACCGGCGACGCGTCTTCTTCTTCACAATTCGCCCCCGCCGGAAAAGAGCCATCCTGGCGACCTAGGAGTCTGAAGGCAGAGGGCTGTGGTATGGCTTGAGACGTGCCACGTGGACGAGGTCACGTCCACGCCGGCGCATGTCGTCAGATGGGGAAACTGGCTCAATGATAAAGTTCACCGGGGATGTTTGCTCCAAAACACGGTAAGGCCCTTCGTACTTTGGGACGAGCTTTGAGGAAAGCCCAGGAGCTTGGTACGGAACAGCCAGCCATACAAGAGATCCATAGGAATAGCTGGGACTTGGAAGTGAGTCGGCGTTGTTTTCCTTCTGGCGCTGTTGTTCTTGGGATGTAAAGGTGCGCGCGAGTTGGCGGCACTCTTCCGCTTGTCGGGCAGCTTCGGACACAGGTGGGCATTCGGAAGCGTCCGGACGATATGGTAGGAGGGTGTCGATGGTGTGCGAAGGTTCGCGGCCATACAGGAGGAAGAAAGGTGAGAATCCCGTGGTAGCCTGTGTCGCGGTGTTGTATGCGAACGTTATGAAGGGAAGAACGCGGTCCCAGTTACCATGATCAGATGTCACGCACATCGCGAGCATGTCACCGAGGGTGCGGTTGAATCGTTCGGTGAGCCCGTTAGTCTGCGGGTGGTATGCCGTGGTCCGTCGATGAACAACGTGGCATTCGGAAAGCAGAGATTCGACGACTTCCGAGAGGAAGGCTCGACCTCTGTCACTAAGGAGTTCCCGAGGTGCGCCATGTCGAAGGATGAATCGGCGTAGGACGAAAGACGCTACGTCCCGCGCAGTGGCACTTGGCAGAGCAGCAGTTTCGGCGTAGCGTGTCAAATGGTCCACAGCGACTATGATCCACCGATTGCCATCCGGTGTCATTGGAAGTGGGCCGTAGAGATCTATGCCGACGCGGTCGAAGGGGTTGGCAGGGCACGGAAGTGGCTGCAAGGACGCGCGTGAAGGCGGTGATTTGCGACGCTGACAGTCGGGGCAGCACTGAACAAATTTTCGTACAAAGTTGTACATGCCGCGCCAGTAGTAGCGATGGCGAATACGTTCATAGGTTTTGAAAACTCCGGCATGGCCACATTGTGGATCGTCGTGGAAGGCAGCACATATTTGTGATCTTAAGCTTCGGGGAATTACCAAGAGCCATTTACGGCCTGCGGGAGCGTAGTTCCGTCGGTGTAGCAGCCGATCACGAATGGCGAAATGGGCAGCTTGGCGGCGGAGAGATCGGGATGCAGGAGTGGTCGAGGCTCCCGAAAGATAGCCGAAAAGAGAAGCGATCCATGGGTCACGGCGTTGTTCAGTAGCTACGGAGTCAATGTCGAGAGATGTGACCGAGTGTGTGCAGTTCGTTGCGCAGGCCGAGTCTGGAGGTAGAGGCGAACGAGACAAGGCGTCCGCGTCAGAGTGCTTGCGTCCGCTGCGATAGATGACGCGAATATCGTACTCCTGAATTCGGAGTGCCCAACGGGCTAGTCGGCCAGACGGATCTTTCAACGTGGCGAGCCAACAAAGGGCATGGTGATCCGTTACCAGGTCGAACGGGCGACCGTACAAATACGGGCGGAACTTGGTAAGCGCCCATACTAGAGCTAAGCACTCCTTTTCAGTGACGCTGTAATTGGTCTCTGCTTTTGTCAGCGTGCGACTCGCATAGGCGACGACGTATTCGGAGTAGCCGGGCTTACGTTGGGCGAGGACAGCGCCAAGACCGACCCCACTAGCGTCTGTATGCACTTCAGTTGCAGCTGTTGGGTCGAAATGGCGAAGGATGGGAGGCGAAGTGAGCAGACGACGGAGCGTAGCAAACGCGACGTCGCACTCAGGAGACCAGGAGGAGAGGTCTGTGTCGCCGCGTAGGAGCTGGGTCAACGGCGACATGATGGACGCGAAATTTCGGACGAAGCGCCGGAAGTAGGAGCATAGTCCGACAAAACTTCGAAGCTCTTTGATGGTAACAGGCTTCGGGAACTCGGCGACGGCACGAAGTTTCGCAGGGTCGGGTAGAACACCGTGCTTAGATACTATGTGGCCTAAGATGGTCAGCTCCCGCGCGGCGAAACGGCACTTCTTAAGGTTGAGTTGCAGTCCAGCGTTGGTTAAACACGTCAAAACCTGTCTGAGCCGATGTAGATGGGTAGGAAAATCGGGAGAGAAAACGACAATATCGTCGAGGTAGCATAAACACATAGACCACTTGAGGCCACGCAATGTGTTGTCCATGAGTCGTTCAAACGTGGCAGGTGCGTTGCAAAGGCCAAAGGGCATCACGTTAAATTCGTACAGCCCGTCAGGTGTAATAAATGCAGTTTTCTCGCGATCAGCTTCAGCCATCGGAACCTGCCAGTAGCCAGAACGTAAGTCTAAGGACGAGAAGAATTCTGCTCCTTGAAGGCTGTCAAGGGCGTCGTCGATGCGCGGCAAAGGATAGACGTTTTTCCGCGTCACCTTATTTAAGCGACGGTAGTCGACGCAAAAACGAATAGACCCGTCCTTCTTGCGAACAAGCACGACAGGAGATGCCCAAGGACTGTGGGATGGTTGAATAACGGCACGGCGTAGCATATCTTCGACCTGGTCGTTGATGACGCAACGCTCTGCAGCAGAGACGCGGTACGGTCTTTGACGCAACGGCTGGTGCGAACCGGTGTCAATGTAGTGGTGGACTTCCGACGTGCGGCCCAACTGCGGCTGAGAAACATCGAACGAAGTCGTGAAGTGTTGGAGAAGTCGAAGAAGCGCGGCGCGTTCTTCGGCAGTCAGGGTATCAGCGATTGAACTCGTGAATATTTCACTCGACGAGCCCTCCTGTGTTGAAAGGGCAAGAAGGTCGCTCGAGTCAGTATGACACGATTCGTCTGGCACGTTCAGAAAGAACGAAGGGTCAAGCTCTTCCACGCGACCGAGACATTCGCCGACAAGCAACGTAACCGGTGCGGAGAGGGAATTGTAGACAAAAATATTGCTGTGGCCGGCAGCGATGTCAAGAGCAGCAAAAGGCAGTGGGACGGCTCTGCGACTCATGAAGGTGTCGGAAGGTGTGAACAAGACCGTAGCATCGTTGAGGCCACCGCAAAAGACAGGGACAACGGCAAGAGAGGCAGGCGGAATGTCGGTGTCCTCGCGCACGACGAGTTTAGGCAGCTGAACAAGAGCGTCGTGGAATGGCTCTGCACACAGCGGCGAAAATTCAACTTCAGCGCGTGCGCAGTCGATGACGGCATTGTGACGTGATAGAAAATCCCACCCGAGGATGACGTCGTGCGAGCAGGCAGAAAGAACAATAAACTCCACGACGTACATAGTGCCTTGTATGAATACGCGGGCAGTACAGGATGCGAGAGGTGTGATGTGCTGTGCGCTGGCCGTGCGTAGCGACAGTCCAGAGAGCGGCGTGGTCACTTTGCGTAGTGAACGGCAGAGCTTGGCGGCTATAACAGAAACGGCTGCGCCGGTGTCTACAAGGGCAAATGAAGGAAAACCATCGACAGATACGGCGACTACGTTAGCAGGGGAAGTACGAGGACTTGGGCAGTTCGAAGATGGCGCAGTTCTTGCCTCTTGAACTGCGGCGTTTAGTTTTCCTGGTTCGAGGGTCCGGGTCGGCGACGCATTGGGGAGAGCGATCGCCGTCGAGGAGATGGTGAGCGGCGCGACGGAAAGTCAGGGTGGTCAGTGTAAGCATCCGATGGTGAGGGTCTGGTAGGAGATGGGCGCATGGGATGAGCGCCGTATTGGAACGGCCGGGTAGCGTCGCTGTATGTTTGAAAGCGACGGCGACAATATCGAGCAACGTGCCCTGGAGTACCGCAGGCGTAGCAAATGGGGCGATTGTCAGGAGTCCTCCAAGAAGTGCTGACTCGCGGCTCGGCCCAAGATGTAGGAAGAGGTGCAGATCGGTGGGCATATTGCTGCATAGGTGGGTAAGGCTGCTGGGGAGGCCTACGCACCACCTGGGCATACGTAATAGGTGAGGCTACGGGCTGCATAACCGGCGCATATGTAAGAGGCGCGGCCACGGACTGCTGATGGTGAGCGACGGGAACGGCTTGAGCGACCTCTTCGGCAATAACAGTGCGGAGCGGTGGCGGCAGACGAGAGGGCGGCTCCTGTGTGAAGGGGACCAAGGAAAGTTGACGAGCAACTTCTTCGCGCACGAAGTCCTTGATCTCCTGAAGCGTCGGCGAGTGCTCGGGAACAGTACCAAGACTCGAGAGCGAGTCGGCGTGCGATGAAAATGGCCGAGTCAGGGCGCGCTGCTTCCTCAACTCGTCATAACTTTGGCATAAAGTGACGACTTCCGAAACTGTGCGAGGATTCCTGGCCAGGAGCATCTGAAATGCGCCATCGTCGATCCCTTTGAGGATGTGCTGAATCTTGTCCGACTCAGGCATGGTGGGGTTGACACGGTTACAAAGATCGATGATGTCTTCAATGTAACTTGTGAACGTTTCGGACGGCTTCTGTGCTCGTGTGCGCAAGCGTTGTTCGGCGCGGAATTTACGGACGGCGGGTCGGCCAAACACTTCAGCGAAAGACGTCTTGAATACTGACCATGTCGGGATGTCGCCTTTGTGGTTGTGATACCACATTTCGGCAACGTCAGTGAGATAAAACACGACGTGGGTCAACTTGTCGGCGTCATCCCACTTGTTGTGCGCGCTCACCAGTTCGTAGTTTGTGAACCAGTCTTCTACGTCGGTCTCACCGGCACCGCTGAAAACCTTGGGGTCCCTCAGCCGAGGAACTCCGGTGCCGCTGCCGGACTGGGCGGACGGGGCCGGTTGGTCGACGTTGGTTGTCATGACGGGCGGAAGTGTTCTGCTTCGCAGCTCCAGGTTCAGTTGACGGGGACCCTCAGCACCCTCCACCAATTGAGAAGAGGTTTATTGGCGGTGCGTTCCTGTGGTGACGCTCTGAACAAACACAGCGAGTCGGGGCAGAGCACCGTCCAGAAAGATGCCAGCGACAAGCAGCGCGAGGCGAGCGTTGGCGATACTGCTGACCGGCGACGCGTCTTCTTCTTCACAATATATATATATATATATATATATATATATATATATATATATATATATATATATATATATATATATATATATATATATATATGGCTGCAGTCGACGCTCTTTTATAAAGTTTTTACACAGTATGCCTTTCCTCGGCATTATAGTAAAGGGTCTACAATGTCACGTTCAGTGCAACCAGTCGACGAGCAATCACCGACTGGCAAACTATATGGCAAGCGGAAATTCTGATATATCTGCTCTTTTCCCTTGTTAGGAAACACGTCTCATTGTGTCATCCGTACGTGCGTCATTTGTAATTTGATTTCACTTTGGTTACAAGCGTAGTCGGGAAACACGTAATTACTTGGCCTGTGTTGCCATCTACTTAAATGTTTTCTCTCCCTCCCTGTCTTCGTCCATCTCTTTCGCATCATGGCCATCCGCTCAATTATAGGCTTCGTGTTAGTAAGTAGCGCGCGCACGTTATTGTGAAGGGCTTGCGCGGTGATGTCACTTGCGTGCATCTTTTGCTCGCTTCAATGCCACACAGCTCCAGAATTAGAAAGGTAAAGGCGCCTATAACCTCAGTCGTGTCGCATGTGTCGTATATGTAAGTGCATGTAGTTATGAACTCATACGTGGCCCACCCTGTTGCATCGGTATCGCAGCCCATATTGATACGGGGTTCCGTGTTAATTGGGTTGCGATGCGCCAGCTGCGGCCTGACGACTGCTCAAGACATTTCCGCCGGGCGTGAATGAATCATCGGGGACATGCTTGGGCGTCCCGGGTCGTGCGTCTTCCGTCTTGAAAATCTCGCAGACGCGAAATGGCGCGTCACGCAGGCATGACCTGGCGAAGCCACCCTTGTTCCTTCGTGTCGGTCGCGCCCTTGGACGGCGCCTCAGGAAAATGCGCATCTGGCGGTGCCGCGTTTCTGCGACAAGGGCGGTGGGCGCCGCCGGTACAGTTCCGCACCTCGTGCGTTGAGGCGCCGCGGCCACCCCGCACACTCGCTCGTAGCTGCGGGCGCACCTGCTCTGCCGCTGCGTGTTTGACGGTGGTATATACCCTGGCGTCAGGAAACGATCACCCGACAGGCGGAACGGCGAGGTGCGCGCTCCGCTTCACTTGCTTTCGGTCTGAATGACAGAAGACAGGACAGATGGAGATGGTCACAGGAGTTCGAGGGACGGGACTACGATGCAGCTAGAGGCACGGTACACGTCGGTGACGAGGCGGCGAAGGCCCCGCCGATGAGAGGCGCACGGCATAGCGGTCGAGGCAACCGTCACAGGGCGCCGACGGCGAGAGGCAGTTTATCCATGTCTCGTGATGACGGCGTCAGAGCTGAGCTTGACTGAGAGGCTGATTGCGTTTCTGGCTGGCGGCATGCGAGCCCGAAACCCGTGCGCGCGTTTATTCGTGCGCGTGTCCGCGACGTAGGTCGGAGCTCGTTATTTTCGCAGTGTGTATGATATCTTCATATGTCGCCGCTTTCTTGCTACTTGTACATGCTCATAACTAAAGCCGGTAGTTCCTTTTGTTTATATATATATATGCTGCGGGTTAATGTGTTCGTCACTTCGTTTTTCGCTTCTTTAACGACATATTCTGTGTTCTCCTTTTTTATCAACTTTGGCTGTTCTCATTTAATATTAGATGCGAAACATAATACACAAAATTGTGGTCCCCGGAAAGCCTCTGAAGCCGAAGCTACCGGCATAGGTCTGTCCAGGAAGTCATTAGTTCGTATTACAATTCATACTGAATTGCCTTAGAGGCGAAACGCTCTGAATGACTTCTGACTACTATCCGGTTTGACAGGCAGGGGCGTGCGGTTAAGTGGACGTCTTTTCAGCGTTCCAGACCCTATATATTGCTCAGCTTTGTTTGGATGCTAGAAATACGCCAAAGGGGCATCACGTACTCTAATTTTATATTGTTCTAGTACTATTAGTTTCCTTGCCTTTGTCTTTAAGTGAATGATGACGTCGCCCGTAGTTAAGGACGTACAGGACGTATTTGCTTAATGACTGTACGTGCATCCATGGGATTCTCTTATTCGGCTGCCGTACTGACATGTGCGAAGCTTTTGTCTTCGTGAAATAGTCCAGTAGTCCTCCGTGGGTATCCATAGCGCCTTCAGCGCTTTCCCTTTGCGCGTTTTGGTACTGACGCACTTCCTTGGCGTTGTACGCTTCGTGCAGCGTTGTCACTCGCATTCCCACACCATCTGCGCTCCTTTTTCGGTTCTAACGTTGCGGACGCGAACACTTTGGCGCAGGCCTGTACGAAGATGCCTTCTCGGATAAGGGCTGCTGCTGGCTCGCGTTTCTGTGTCCCAGGCCTGTCGGAAACAGTGCCAGTCTATTACCATCAGCGCGCTGTTGCAGTGAGGCGGCCTGATGACGCGTCCAGTGGCTTGGTGGTGGCTGTCGGTTTTCAGCGCCGCGCCGTCTATTGTGCCCGTCCGCCTAGGCGCGCCCGAAAGGCGGCTGGCTGCCTCTCGCGCCGCGGGCCTCTTCCGGATCGCTTCCGACAGACTCCTCTCCAGTCTGCGAGTGGTCTGTGACCCCCTTTTCTTGATTATTTGAAAACAACGTAGGACTCCGCCGGTGTGCGCCTCTCAGTATATGCCCCATCTATTCCCAGTTTTTTTTTTTTTTTTTTACGTGTTAATCGGTTTGATTTCGCTCGTGGTGATTTCAGCACCCAAATTGCTTTGGACGCCCTTTAAATGGCCCTTAAATATCATCCGAGAATACAAAGAGTGAGTGTGCTATTCTCTCCTGGCGTGTCCCGTCTTTTCAGCGCAATTCGTGACGCCAGCAGGCTGTTCACGTGACGTCATGAGGAAATAAGCTCTCGATTGGTCCCATACGAGGAATATCAGTTGTGAATTGTCTCCTACCCTGCTTTGCCATGCAGTCGCACGCCCGCTCTGCCTTGTCTCGCATGACTATCGTGCGCGATCAACTGATTTCACTTCGTTTTGTGCGTTTTCGACTGCGCAAGTGGAGATGAGCGTGAAGCCGAAAAGCGCGAAATCCTCATAGGCTCCACGCTTAGTGCTGATATTGTCCATGTGTTTTATTAAGAAAAAAGTGGCGAGGAGGACATAGCGTGGTAATGAAAGCGAGAAAAAAAAAACACTCTCTCCTCTTTGAACTCTAGTGGTTTAGGGGCACTTTAGGGCGAGTTTTCTGTAGTATATTGGGCCTATTTTCGCTTCGTTGTCCTCTGTTTGGTTAGTTTTTGCGCCTGTTTTCATGATGGCGATGATGCTGTTGATGTTGTTCACGCCTGTGTCTACTTTCGTTAAATATTTGCTCCACATTTTGTGGATTTATCCGCACGTTAGTGAACTTCATTTATTGCGATTTTTTTCTGTTATCACGGCCATTGTCTTCATTTTGCGCCGTATTCATACCGTTAGCATACGAAAGGCAGGCGAACGTGAAATATAATGGCCACGCCGCGTTTGACTTCGTTGGGTTTCTTGTTGTTGGCGTCGTTAGTGACATGTCGGGTCAGGCTTTTTGCGCCGATGGTGCACTGCAACCAACATAACCAACCGCAGCAGTGTGCCGTGTGTATAGTTGCAGCAGTTCGAGCCCTATTTTGCGTTGGAGCTGTAGTAAATAAGCGGGAATTTCGTAACCACAGCTATAAACGCGTTGGATCAGCGTTGTATTAAGAATTGTGCAAGGCATTGTGCATCTAGAATTGCGTTATGTTACCATATAGTCAATTCAAAGCTTGATTATACGACCTGAACGCACCTCCTCTCTGTAATGTAATGTTGGGGGGGGGGGGGGGGGGTAAGGAAAGACATACGCTGCAGTTCCAGTAGTGACTTTGCTGGAGGCTTACGCGTAATTACGACAGTTCAGATGACATTTTGGTGAAGCAGGGCCGAGGGAGTTCTCGTTCGAAACGTCCAAGGGACTCACGAAGACACTGTTCGTGAACCTTCTGAAACCGCGGTTTTGAGGCGGGAGCCGAAGGGTCTCTGCTCGCGTGCCCTGGGGGACATACACATGGCGCAGCTTTGACCTCGGCCCATTCTTCGCGGGTGATTGTGGTGGCCTATAGAGGGCGTTCTCGTTCCGCGTGTATTCGATAACAACGAATTTTTCGCCCGCCTATATAGCCTCTTGATTGTTGTCATCCGAGAACAGTGTTCCCGTTGATAACTAAAAATGACTGCTTTCTGACCCGGCCGTGTATTGCTGCGCCAAGCACCAAGAAGGAAACAAATACGAGGGAAGGCGACCGTGCAACCGCTACTCACCGCCGCCCACGGTCCCCCCGCAGATTTGGCGTAGTGTGCATAGTTTCCCGGGCACGATCGGAGGGGCCAGCCAGCGCACGGTTCGTGACAGCGGGGTTATGATGGTGTGACGAGGGGTAGCCGCCTCCCGCGGACCGTGCGCGAAATTGCCGATTGCGGACAGGAGGCACCGCGTCTATTGTCGACGTCGGTCTGAGGCAGGACCTGTATATAGTATTATATATAGTTTTCTTTCCCTATATCTCGCAAATGACGCATCTGCGGCTGTAGCAGGATGTCAAGTAAATTGATGGACAGCCACAACGGCAGCCGCCTCCCGCGTGCCTCTTCTTAAAAAAAAAGAGAAGAGGAAATGGGAAAGTGTCATCGCATGGCGATCTGGTTGATGAAAGTTTGATAACATGCGGGAATAATAATAGTGTTTTTTTTTTCACCTGCTGTGGCACGCATATATAATACACGACTGCTGACGATGCAGTTGTCGCTGTTTGCAGTTTCTCTTATAGGCTGTGACGACCCTTTGCTGTGCAATTGTGATTTGTGTCTCGTGTTTCTATAAAAAGACGTCCTTTCAAGATGTAGCCTTGAGGTCGTTTCAGACATTCGTCAATTTTCGTAAGCGTCCGGTATTTTGAGGCCACCGACGAAGCCGTAACTCAAAGTTTTGCTTTTGTTCATCGTCGAACTCCGACCGTGGTAGCTTCGTAAATGGTCATTGTCGTTGGCGAAGCACGCGCAACGAAGAAAAACAAAAAAAAAAACTTCAAGCGTGTATTGCAGTCACATCAGAAGATCGTCCCTTCGTATTCTGGTTAGTACGAAAAGACTGCAGTAGCCTTTGCTTTTTTCTGGACGCGCCGCATGGAGCGATTGCTGACACACCGACCAAATGTAGGCCATGTTAAATTTAATTAGAACGCCAGCAATGGCAGTAAAGTGCCGCTGATTTCCTCAAACTCCATCGTAACTGCATCGGAATAACAAGTATAGGATAGACTAACCTTATTGATGGAATGCATACCGGACAATGGGAAATAGGTCGGGCTGCATTTCTTATTTTCTGACTCACGTTAAGAGACGCTGATTCGGTTCGAGAAAGTTCGAAAGAAAAACTAGAGAGAGGCCCGGGGCGCTTACTTGGCACTTAGCTATGTATCTGTGGAATGATTACCTTTCATTCTTCAAAGGCACGCACACACGCCACGGACTGAATTAGTCTGGACTTTTCATTTGCAGACACGAGCCGAGTTTATTTCGAGCGAACACTCCCAGTGTTCATCGCAAGTCACCTGAACGCATCAGTTTCGGCGTGACACGAACGACCTTGCATTATAGGATGGTAAAGTGTGCCAACGCCGAAGAAAAGCAGCCGTTTGTCCCATCTTCGTCTTTCGCTCAACCTTTTTCTCATCGGGGGTGTCGACGAAATGGGCTCGGCACTGCGCGGCTTGTGCACACACTCGGTGTTCCTGTGCCGGGCTTCCCAACGGAGGGCGCGCTCTTTAACAATCTGCATTCTTTGCCGCAAGCAGCTGGCGAGCCAGCGGTCGTGTCTGCGCAGCCTGTCCTTCGCTGGGCGTGAATGGGGGCAGCGGCGAATGGCCGCCGCCGAGCGGAGGCCCTCCTGCGCACGCGGTTGCATCCGCGCGACGAAGTGTGCCACATAACTGCATGCTAAATGCAAAAGAAATGTGAACCGTGAAGAGATCAACATAGACTTGAGGACTGCTGACGCCTGCATCTTCGCGCCGCGCATACATTTTTGCGTTGCTGCATTTCTCATCTCTGTCCTCTCGAACTTTGCTCGTGGTTGTGACTTAGCCTCCCGCTCCCATGTACTCTTATTCGCGTAGAAATGAAAATGGGTGACGCGGTTCAGCGCGTGACCTTTTCGCGCCTCTCTCGCGCGGAGGACACGATGTGACACGGTGTAGCCAGTCCTGCCTTACTGGTGGCGACTGTGGCGTCGTCAAAGTAAAGGATCCTCTGCAGGCCACGTCGCCTGTTACGCCAGCAGTGGCGTTTCAAATAGGAATCTCTGCAGCGCTTCTCCACCTACACATTAGCTTTATTTTATTGTCAGCACTGTCATTTTCTTATTCACTCTCGCTTGTGTAATAGCTCTTGGCACGCAAAACATCACGTGCGTGTTGTACTATATAATCGCCGGACAATCAGCCTAGATGCTGCGCGAAGCAGCGAGAGGCATTGTAAACAATGTGATGATGTGGTTATGACACGGGGCCTAGGTCTTGAGTGTCAGCAGCCTATCGTAGATTTGGGCCAGGAAGGCGTATCTCTTATGCGCGCCAAACTTCATGCATTGGCTTAGTCACATGTGTTAGTCTGTGTCGCCGTCGAAGCACTTTTCGTTCTCTCATAATGTATTCGCGCTTCCCTTCAAGGTCCGTATACATGCAGCGCTTGTGTAGGGCTGACAGGATCTTCTTATTAGCTTTCTGCTAGCTTACAGACGTACACAGAACGTGTGCGCAATGAAGACGACGAGGAAACGTGAGACGCAGGTCTCCCACTGTTTTCGAGACTTGCTCAACAGGAAGCGCCGTCACGCGGCATGGTTGTCTCGCAAACGCGTGCCGTCGCGCAAGGCGTCCCGCGCTGTGTTCGACGTCCGAGCGCGCGGCTTCGCATGGAGTTTGCGATGTCCCACAAGCATATGATACCTGACAGATGTGCCTCGCACCGTGTAGCGCGATGTCGTTCGTGCTGCGCGGGGCCGATCTGACGAGACGTTTTAGTTCCGGGCGAATGGTGTGTGGCCATGCCACTTTTGCGTGCACGGCACTTTCGCTCATTCTTGCTACTCTGATGTAACTGTTTCGTGTACGAGTCCGCGGAGATAAGATCTTGCGGCAGAACAAGAGGAACAAGCAGTTGGCCTACCAACAATGCATCCGTCTCCCTTGAGTGTCCCTCCCTCCCTTATTTTGCAAAGAGCAACAATCAAGGTGCGTCTGTACGATCTGGGAGCTGCGCACACTGGCTTTGAAGTGTCTCTAGTAATATAAAAGCAGCCTGCGTGTTGCTACAGATTGGTCTAAACACTCGTGAAGGCTTTCAGGCCAGGATAATAGCTCTTGTCATAAGGCGGGCCCATGATTGAGAGAAGCTTCACCAATCACCTAAGTCCACATCCGAATCGACGAAGTATGATGCAAGAGTGAAAAACGTCGGCAGATTCAAGCCCTATAGTATTTTGCATCGCTTCGCAGGTTCTACGCGAATAGAGGAAAGGGAACTGCGGTGAGTACTCGATGGAGCCGTCAGAATGCGAATACGCAGTGGCAAACAACTTGCCATCGCCGGACGTTTGTATATACGCCACGCATTGTCGTTGGTCGACGCGGAATGCGGCCTTGGTTTACGCTGGACGTTGTCGGTAAATGCGTATGCGTCTCAGACATAGAACAAGCCTCGTGTGCCTGGCTGCCGTCTTTTCGAAGCGCGACCTCCGCCTCGAGGTCGTGCTGCTCAGTCATCCGCGCGTGTGTGCTCCAGCCCTGTGCTGCTTGCGTCGACGAACTGAACCGTCGTCGCCTGCGCGTTTCCAGCGCTGGCCCGGCATTCGTAAGCGAGGCTCTTCGTTTGGAAACGCTGCCTCCGCGCCGCCATCGTCTTTTCTGCGAGAGGCCGAGCCAAGGAAGCACGCGCTGTCCCTTTCACTGGCTGTTTACTCTGGCGGCCTTAGCACAGGAGTGGCCGCTGGCCGGTCTCTGACGCGCAGCGGGGCTCTTCTTTGGGACGGCCGCATTTGCATTCGGAAGGGCGCTTAGTTACGCAACGCTTTGGCCGCCACACGCTGCTCGGTGAGGCCCTATAGTGCGCGGTTTGATATGCCCCGCCGACGAGGCTCGGGTAACGAAGGCCTGCCGCGGCCTCGGCTGCGTTACCCGTCGACGATGTTGCGTAGTAGTTTGGCCGAGCTGCATGCATGCCCCTGCTATGGATCGATGCGTGGCAAGAGGGTAAACGGGCACTTTAGAGCCCGGCTGCGGCTACCTGTACAGGTTTGTAATGATGACTGGCGCGGAAGTTGTGCCCTATATGTAGACGCTTTGTTACTTTCTACTATATTCCCGTTCCCGCCTTAGTGTTCGAGGCTGACTAACCGCCGGCGGTGACTCAATTCCAATCAGCGCGTGCGCGGCGATTCCAACTGCGTCAGAAGGAAGCAGTCTCTTCGGAAAACCTGGCATCGAGCCCGTGTAGGGGTTATATATGGCGGACACAAAGTTCATCTCAACGAGCGGACAGGGGACATATCTTCTTTATTTTACATCTCAGACGTAAAATTTCGCGGAAGTGTATTTGATAGCTTCGGTTTAAGAGCGATATAAATAAAAACGTTATTTGATAAAAGTGACCGCCTAGAAATAATAACGCCGTGGCAACGCGGCGCTTCACTGGAAGCAGGGCAGTTGTGCGGTGGAGCGCACTTTTAGGGGCGAAGCTCCTTAAAGCGGCACCCGTTCGTCCCTCGTAGTCGTAGTGCGTAACCAGTCGTAACGCTGGTACCAGATCTTGACCTCCAAGGTGGTGCCGGTGGGAGATTTTTCCTGTGCGTTGTTGAACAATAAAAAATTCGCAGCGTGCGCGTTAACTAAAAGCCGAATTCTCCTGTCTCTCATTCCCCATTAGCAGCCATTGGCATGTTCCAGTAGGGAACGTTAGTAGAAGTAGAGGTGCAAGTGTTAGCTAAAAGCCGACTTCTTCTGTCTCTCATTCCCATTAGAAGCCATTGTTTACCTCCAAGGTGTCAGGGAAATAATGAACGTCTCGAGTTTCGGTGGCGCGTCGCACAGGAAACAAACACTGCCCCACGCAGGGCTCGAAAACGAAAGGAGGTACACACACACGGAGCGGCGGTGCTCCGACACTGACACACACGGAGCGGCAGTGCTCCGATACTGACAAAGGTAGTGCCCGGTGAGATTTCTCCTGTGCGTAATTAAACAATAAAAATTTTGTTCAAAACGCCGTTGATTGATGAAATAAACCAACGAAAGACGCCAGGTATTTTCTAAAAGCAAAACGAAAGAACGCCAGATGTTTCTAAAGCAAAACGAAAAGACGCCAGCTGCTTAACGAAAGACGCCAGATGTTTTCTAAAGCAATGGTTTTCTAAACAATGAAAATTCACAGCGTACATGTAAAATTAAAGTGAGCTGCAAGTCGTCATAACTCTCATCGAACCTTTAGTACAAACGCGCCCGATCTCACGTCGGTGATGATGTACTGGGCAGAATTCACGGAAGATTCACGGTTTACCGATGAACCACCGCAGCTTCGCCCACTCATCATCATTCACTCCGTGGATATGCTGTGATTTTTTTTTTTTCCTTTTGACGAACTTTCTCAACAACTATAGGTGTAAACAATAGGTGTATGTACATGTGGGAGATATGCAGTGGCTGCGAAGACCGCATTACTTGTCGTCTGATTCTACATAAGCGAGCTGAGTAAAACTTTTCACTCATGTAAAATAATACGTACAAAGACCGTTATTTCTTAAGCTTGTTGTACTTTGCAAGTTCTTTGCGCTATTGAGGCATTTAGTGCATGAGTGGTTTTGGGACGTTAAACCCCAGATATTATTAGCATTATTATTAGTGCATGAGCGAGGAATAGGCGGACTGCAGTAACAATACCGTCTCAACGCGCGTGCGCGTGTGTGCAGATATGCACATGCACGAGGACGCTTTAAGAAATGTGTTATTCGGATAGGGAAGTTAGTTGCTGTAGAACATGCACTTCCCCATAATGAAAGCTTCGTGGCTATCACGTTATAAGAAATTCCGAGTGCTAAGGCATTCAGGAGTAAATTGGAGGTATCAGTTACATCTCTGTTATTTTTCGACGACGCAACAGTGCCGAGTCGAAGCGAAGCCGCGGGGCCGAATATGTTACAGCTCTCATCGCAAGCAGTCCCAAGTCACGATCTTCGGCGGTAGACGATAGCACCGTGTGATCCGGGGGGCAGATCGATGGCAGTATGTCGATGCCCCTGCACGCGCGTAGTAATCACCGCCCGCGCTTGTCTACAGCGCTGGTTCCGGCCGGCCCTTGCAGACCGCGTCTGCCCCAAAACACAAATGTTTTCCGTGCGGCATCGCACCGCATACGCAGCCTCGACTTGCCCGGCGGAGGTTGTTATTACGGCCGGCTACCAACGGCCGCATTTCGCGGAGAAGCCGAAGCGCGCGCACCGCGGGCACGACGGACAGTGCCCGAGGTGGCGCGCGCCCTTCGATCATATCGTCGTCCGAGGGAGGCCTTCGGCGCGCGCCGTGTGCGCCGGCGGAAGTGCTTTTCGGCCGAGTCGTTTTCACCGTTGCATGCACGACGGGGGCCCGCCCGTTGCGTGTTGTTCGATCGCCCTCGACGCTAATGGTTCTATTGATTTGCTTGTTCAGCCTCTCGGATGATTTTTGAACGCCACGACCCCCCCGGTTATATTTGGCGGCGTGCGACGGAGACACGCACTGAAGCAGGGACTGCGAGCGAACGTGCCGTAGGTAAATGGCAATGTTCTCGGCTGTATAGCCATCCTCGAGCGTCACGTTTGTGTGGCCCGATCGTGCGGACGACGCTGCTTCATCGGCCGGCAGCCGCCCCTTATGATTTGGCGTGCCTGTATCGTTGCAGGGAAATTGTCGCCTTGGGAAGACGCGCGACCCTGTTGCGTCTATTTTGGGAAAGCGTACGAGGATAAATGCTGCAATTCTCTCGTCCGGGCGAAATGACTCGCGAAGCCGAGTGTATATCTCCTCGCGTTGTCAATAACAAACCCATTGCTGGATCGCCGTTATTACGCTTTTCTATTCCTGATGTAATAGCGAAAACAGACGGCGATGCCATGAGCTCTTAAGTGAATAGTTACTTGACCTTGGTGCCCCGTTGTAATGGCTGCGTTGAAGGTGTACAGTTAGATGGAGCTCTGCATCGGCTTTCATCTTGCATGCTTAGCGCGCAAGGTTATTTTCAGCTCTGCTTTTTAACTGCAGCTTACTTCAGCTACAGTATTTACAACTACGCTAAGAATGTTTCGCTAAAGGCAACAGTGTGTCAAGTTCAGCCTAACCTTGAATGTCAAGGAAGCAGGCGACATTCGCCATATTGTGAATGCCTTTGTGAAGCCATATAAGAACAGTTAAACACTTTTCCAAGTCAACGATTTTTTCTTTCTTGGACCGCGTGAGCAGTTACAGAGCGGCGACTGGCTCATGTATGTTACTGCTGCGGTCCAAGGACAGAGGAGAGACGAATGGCATCTCAGCCGTGGCAGACAAGACGCCAGGTCGCGCACCTCTGAGATCGTGTTCCTCAATCTGGCACGTTCACGCACTCGGCGAGAAGCGCAGTGGCTGACGGCATTTTCGTTTCAGAATTGTTATCGTGTGGCCTCGACAGTTTCAGTACAAACACGGAGGAACGAAGCAGTTTCTTGTATTTTAGTCGGCGCCTTTTTTTTTCTCTTTTTTTTTCAGTAGGTGTGTGTGTTTTCTGCTTGCCAGATACGTGCATCCCACTCCTCTCGTTCTTTGGTCAGACTGCAGGTTGTTTAAGCAGGGACGTGAGATGCCTACACTCTGGCACGCAGAAATCAGATTACTCAAGAGCGGGCTTCGTGATTAGGTCTGAGGAAAAACAGAAGCGTAAACATTAGCAGCGGGAGGCGGGTTTGTCGCTCGACGATGGAAACTCGCATAATATTAATTCAGGTGTATGGGCAGCGGAGCTTGAATTTCTTAAAGCTGCAGGAGCGCCATGGTCCGCGTGTCCAGAAATGCGTGTCCATTAGACATGATGCTTTGGTTTGGCGAATATTCGAAACTTACCCATAATGAATCTAATATGCTCCCATTTGAGTATTAGGTTTCGTGCAGAGTATTGGCTTAAAAATCCGTATATGTATTTTTTGTGATACTTTGTTGTCTATATACCTTACACGTTCAAATATGAACCTTAAAAATTACAATGTGATAACATCCACAATAGACATATATCGTGTTCGATTCGCTTGTGACACTATTCGAGTCGTTTTGGATTCGGTCTCAAATACTGGTCTTCGCACACCCATGCATAATGATGTGAGGTGTATCAGCATATCACTTTCCATTTGGATCTTACCTTCTCGCTTTAGTTACTTGAGGTTTAATTGTGCGGACCTCCGCGCAATGAATTCGCTCCAGAACAAAAGGGAGACAGTGTGAGTGATAACAGCAAAATAAACGAAAGTAAAATGATACCGAAAAAAAAAGCGAAGTGTCTCTTCGTCCCGCCTCTGTCATACAAACTGCTGTTCTTTTGGATCATGTTGTTGCAAAGGAATATAACATCATCGAAACAAAGCCCACCTTTTTGCTCGGCCATCAGAATTGAAAAGCATGTGTGTCTTGGCCGATTGCGCAGAAGTCAGCTGGACGTTGGCTTTAATATAACGACGGGCGGGCGCCGATATTCGAAAATGCGCACCTGAGGGCCTTCAGATGATTGAGGAGAAGTTGGCCGCTTTTGTTTGCGACACGCACCAGAAATGAGCGCGGGCTGCCTGCGGCGGCGGCCTCACGTGCTCGAGCAGCATCGCTTTCCGAAAGGCCTCACTGTGATTAAAGGTTCGCGCTTGTGCACGGCGAGGCCACGGTGTCGCGTTTTGCTACAATTCCGATTCAATCTATTGAAAGGGCTGAATAGCCATCGCCGGTCACGTTACCAAGGCTGGCTATGCGCCGCCACTGCGACAGTTTACTGAGTGCTCCGAGCATCATATGTGCGGCCTTGTCTGCGCGCACGCACAGCGCGGTCTGTCAGACTAGTTTGGTTTCGCGCGGGAATTCTTCCCGGAAGTGTCACATTGCGTTGCGATACTATAACTCCTTTCATATTCATTTCGCAAAGTTCCAACTCAAAATGGCAAGGGTGTGTAATAGAGCACGGTGGCTTTACTATCATTGATTGCCTGTGTCATTCATTAAAGGCAGTACGTGGTATACCGATACATTCCCGCGGTCTTGTACAGCATTATGAATGCCGATTATTTTTTTTTCTTGAAATAAGTTTGAACGTTCACGATTGACAATTGTGCGAACCATGTATCAATATCAACGCCGTAGCCTAATCAGGGCGGGATTGTTTATATATGACAGTGCACTCTAAGCCGCAAAGGACGAAAAAGGGTCTGTGGTTCGTCCTTTTGGGGGGTAACTGCACTGCCACAACCATTACTCCCCAAAGGATGAACGATTCGTCCTTTAGGGAGTAACTGCCAGGGGACGAACTGTTAGTCCTCAGTTGTTTTGAGGGACGAAATGTCGGGGTGTAAAAGTTACCCCTTTAGGGAGTAACTGATTTATTGCATGGTAGCTGCGTAGGGACGAACTGTTACCCCTGATGGGACTAACAGTTGCTCCTTCTGAATAAAAAAACTCAATTTATTACAGTTTCTGGTTGAATTACCGAGAATTTGGAGGTTGATAGACGCATTTGACGACATACACAATTAATATACAGAAATAAATTCAGAAGTAAACTACAGAAAATTCACAACAAACACACAGGATTCGAACTCGTGACCATTGAATCAGCAGTCGCGTACGCTAACCACTATACCACATGCCAGTACGCAGCAGAGTGAATGTTACCGGGGCTATATATGTACAGGCACCGTCTGGAAGCTGCGCGTTCTGCCATGTTAGTCAAAGTAGCAAGATTCCTTATATTATTATACTTCAGCCTTCAGTGTTTCGCAAGCAACTATTCGGTGATCACGTTCATGAAATTGTAAAATGCGTTGGATTGGTTTTTCTGCGCGCGTGTTTCGAGCGAATTTGGGCGCTTGATGAATGTATGTATATATAAACAGTCTCATGTACGCTCCCGTCGACGTGCCAAGTTTGCTCGCTTCTCACTGTACAGAACACGGTTGGTTATATCGTTCAGTGAAAATGTCTGTTTAATGACAAAAAAACGAAAACGTCTAAAGAAACAACCAAGTTTATTCAACGACTCGTGTCAATTCTGCAGCATCGTGTGTACACATAAATTGAGCAACTTTGTTGAATGCAGAAGATAGGATGGCTTCTCTGCATTATAGAAGAGACAATGAAAAGTGCAATGTTTTATCCGAATGGATGCTGTCCAGCCGACGTCAGGAAGTGCAACAGCACAATCGACAGCTGCTGAGAGCGTGTTCATAGCAGCAAGATGTTGAAGACGTTTCTCAGGAGGCGCAACGCTCTCATTCATCGATTTCCTGAAAAAGTAATTGCAGAAGCATTAATATTTCCGGCAGAACTGTTCGTGCACTTGCAGTTACGTCACAAGGCGTCTGTTAGAAATGCTGCATGCGTAAAAATTAGACGAAAACTGCTCTTTCACAAAACCTGCCATATAGTGCAATGGAACAGTTCAGAATGTGTTATGAAGTTCGAAAAACCCGTCCTCGGGGGGGGGGGGGGGGGGAGTTTAACGTTTCACGCTTTCACAGCGACACGCTAGTGGGCCCACTTATTTATCAACGAAGCTTGCTCTTTATTTGAGAGATATAAAAATAAATTATTCCTAGCATCCCTACAAACGAGCGAAATCGCCGATGCCGTCGCCGACTGCCCGTGTTAGCGGTGCTAAGCCTTTAGCTAGACATACTATTTTAACAGCCAATCTTCCCAAATGACTTGTTTACATTGCTATAGAAGATATCGTGCGGAGTTTACGTGAATGTTCTTTTAAAAAGTCGCGAATATTTCTGATAGACAACGCTTATTTGGGCAGCACTGAAAACAAAGCTATTTTTGAACAGCTGTACTTGCTACAGCTCATGTTGAGCCTTCACCGAGGTTACCATGTTTCGATGGCCCAACCATCATGCTTGTAATTCTATAGCAGGCGGGGCGCACTCGCGACGCTGTATCGCGCGAGCTCATCAATCATGCGTGTTTTGTTCGCGCAGAACGTGAATGTTTAACAAGCGGTGATCGTTACATATCAACTGCACACAGGTAAAATCACGCGGAGTGATGGCAGCCTTGTTTACACTCACCTCTCAGGCGATGTCCCAGTCGGCGCGTAGCATTTCGATAGGGTAGCACTTCATTCCAGTAGCAGATCACCTTTACCACAACGCGAAGATGATTCAGTGCACCACAAGTGACAGCAATCGCAACCACGAAACGAGAACACATCCACAACACACCGCAAAACCGCCGAGTCCTAGCTTGCCGTGCATACGACGAGAACACCACGCAGCGCATTGATACAGCTTGGGCGCGAGCACATTTTTTTTTTTGTGTGTGTGAAAGCTTTTTCACATTTATTATTATGCCATATGAACGATATTACTTGACTTCTGCCGCAGTTGCCGTAGTTGACAAGACCTTTTACACTTAAATAAACTGTTAACAGTTCATTTCTTTAGCGGACTCTTTGAATACGCGCATGCTGACCATTCGTTCGAGGTCGCCACTGCGCCGGAAAGTTTCATGGGAGTAAACGTTGCTCCCTGTGGTCTAACAGTTCCTCCCTCACTTTGCACACGGCACCCTCGTCTTGCAGTTAATCCCTGCGGGGACGAACTACCGGTTGCGGGGACGAAATGCAGCACTTACTCCCATTTCGCACCTTTGCGGCTTAGAGTGTGTGACTGCAGTTCGTAAAATGACGAAAACGTGCGATTCAGCTAGTCATTCAGGGCGTTTCAGCTATAGCAGCAATCCGTGGAAGCCACGTCCGTTAACGCCGCTGTATATAGGTATGATTGAAGAATGGGAAGCCTTCTCCTGAGCTGCTTCGATCATTAACTTGTTCTAAGTTATGTATTTAGGCGTCGTCATTCTCATCGCGCTGCTGGTAGATTGTCATTCGCGGCCTTGCGCACTCGTATGTATTTCTTCCTCGTCTTTGCGACTGCCTGTGTACCGCGCGGAAAATGCGTTATTGTGCGTAAGCATCGTTCTCTTGCAAGTAGCAGGAATACACGCGATGGCGACTCCTGCTGTCGCGAACCGTCGCATGGAGTCATCTTCGCCGGGTCGCGTCTCGCGTTTCCTCCAGCGCGCGTGGCAACTATATAGCGAGTGGACCACTCCCTTATGAGCTGTCCAACGATTCCACGGGTGGTCACTCCCGGTTCGGTGCACTTCTGCCGTGCTCGGCGTTTGGGTTTGGCCACATCAGTGATGTAGCATGCATCTTTCTAATTTAAGTGCGCGCTCCCTTTCTCGCGCGTGCTTGACTAATGCACGGGGGTCGAGTTGTCCAGCTGCGCGCTGCTCTCGATCGTTTCCTCGTCGTCTCTGTCGTCCCCGAGGGCTGGGCGAAGCGCCAAGTGTTAAAATGCGGCTTGATTCGGGATAGCGACTTTCGCGCTGCGTACGCAGAAGTGGAAACTGGTCTTGACACCGTCGAGGTCGCACTCTTCTGGCGAAGGAACGCGTGCTCCCGTTGTGGCTCCTTGGCTTCTCGCCGCTGCGCGAACGCGTTTGAGAGTGCGTATGACGCTACTATAGGTTAGTGCGGCTTTTCTCTTGGCCGGTACACGTGCCACAGCCGTGCTGCCTGCCTGCTGCACACGCTGTTCCGTTTTATCGTGGACAGCATACGCAGTGGTACACGAATACACCGCGATTTGGAGTGTCTACGTGACTATATATATATATATATATATATATATATATATATATAGATATATATATATCGCTAACAGCCTGCCGCACTAGCTTAGACTTTCCGCGGTCGTGAATGAGAAATCGCACTTTTGGTTCGACTATTCGAATGCCCTGGTACCATATAACGATGTACGTTTATAGATCAGAGGTGATGACGCTGCTGAAACTCGAATTTCGATAAAGTCTGTCTGGTTAAATTTCAAACTCTCTCTACATCTGTCTACTAACGTTTCCTATTGCTAACAAAAATGTATGCTCTTGTATGTCTGTACCGTGTTGAAAGATTTAAACACGATTTAGGGCTAAGTAATGTCCATTCTTTTCTTTCCACCATCTCCGGTTCGTGTCATATCGGCTTATAACTTCGACTCAGGCAATTGCATCAGAGCCAACATCACTTTTAGCGGCCAGATTCGTAGCGACATGACGCGGTTATCTCTGAACACTCGCGCGTATACCAGTAGTCATTATACTAAAAGTTGTGATGACCCGTTTCAAATCCGTGAGCACTGTACATATGTATCTGATATGCGCTTCAAGAGATGAAAAATCCTTGAACAGGGGTAGTCGCTGGAGCGAACGTTTCGACAAGTGGTTTTGTCCTCTTCAAAGCAGCAGCTGCCATGAAGACGAGATCACTTGCCGAAACGCTCAAGGATTTTTCATCTCTTCATGCCTCTATCTTCTCCTAAACTTCTGCCTTGTTTATACAGTATATAAGCTTGAGATTATATGTTGGGAAAATTGCCGCAGCCACTCTTTTCGCCAGATTTATCTTCGTTTTGTACTACTTGGATTTTAGTCCTTATTCTATGCTTGGCACCCCTTTGCGTAATCCATTGCTCATTGTTTTTGCCGGTCACATTCGCTAACTTGTTTGCCTTTGTTTTTATCTTTCCTGCACAATGATTTATTGTGATTCGTAAACTCAGATTTTCGAACCGTGCGCGCGGGTTCTCGTTTTCTTTTTTCCTGATTCACGGGGAAGGCCCTCATGATTTCGACTGCGCTACGCTCACAGAGCTCTCGATCACGGAGCAGGTACATACGTCCTTGAAAGAAAAAAAAAAAAAAAAAAAACTGGCGTGACCGCAGCGGTGTATCGCTTATTTCTTGGTTTTTCAACATTCTCGAACCTTTTGTGTTTCCCGAGGCAATTGATGGTAGCCGCAGCGTGGTCATACTCGACAACGATGGCGACACTGTTCGCCGTCTTTCGAGGTGCCCACCTGGGCGGAGCGCTCATTGGCGCGCGTGCTTTCGGCGCCCGGCACCAGAATCATTTATCGTGCGCGCGCGCGCAGCCATTGTGCGGGGGACGTTCGGCTGGTCCGACCACCTCGGCCTCGGCTATCGAGCGCAAGGCGCGTGCCTTGCAGGGGAAAAAAAAAAAGAAAAAAAAATCAACACGTTGGGCGGAACGCTCGCGCTGCCGTCCACTCATTCCCGTGTGGACGGCTGGGTTAGCTTTTTGCGATGGTCCCGAGGAGCGCCTTGCTAGTTCCTTCGGCAACGATTACAGTTGCGGGCATCGCCTTTGAATGCCCGCGTTCATTGTCAAACGTAGATGTGAACGCGTTCTCTTGCGTCTTTCGCTGTGGCCCTGTGGGATTTTGGGATATAGCCCCGCTTGGGCGCAGTGTGCAGCGCTTTCGAATTTCAAGAAACGTGGTCATGCATGTACATGGTCACAGTGTGGGTGTTGAGCGGTCATGTTTTGTGTTTGTATGTACCACTTCAGATGTTATTGTGATCGGGATGTATGTACAGTACGAACGGATTGAATTGCGACAATTTAGGGCTAAGTAATCCACATACTTTCGTTTTCACTCTCTGCAGTTCGTGTCATATCGGCGTAATTTCGACTGGAACGCTTAGGTCAGAGCCAACATTATCTTTAGAGGTCAGATTTATAGCGATATGACGTAGTTATCTCGAGAAATTGCGCTTACGATTCGGAATACTGAAAATTTTGATGTCTCGTTTCAATCTGTGAGTACTGTACGTACAACACGGTAAGATTCAGCCTGGGATACATGCATGTCCTTGCGACTTTTAATCTTTGCAGAGCCGAACGTCAGGAATAAGTGTCGGGATAGGAAGCTACACTTTCAGATACAGAGACCTAATTATTCGGGTGATTTCCTCTATAGTCCATGCAGATGCCGAAATGCGACAGGTATGCGTGGGCCCTAGCGCCTACACTGCTGCCGTAAAGAACGCGATGGGCGTCGTGGCAAACGGTCCTCGCGGCCTTCCTTGTATAAGGGACGGCAGCTGCTCTGTGTGGATGCAGCACCACGCGCCCGGAAGTCGCCGCATCGCGGGCGGGTGGTGCGCATGCCAGTGACGGCTGCTAATGACATAGCGTCTGAATCGCGACTGCCCCATTCCTTCCGCCCACGAATCAGTGTGGCACGTCCAGGAGAGACGGCACTTTCGTAGCAACTATACGTGCACGGCTCTCTCTGGCATCTGAACGCCACCGATGGGTCCGCCTACGCGGCAAAGCCTGTGCTGTCGATGTTGTGGTCCGTTGTTTTGCTTTAAATATTTTCTTCTTCTTCTTCTTGAGAAATGAAAGAGGTTGGCCAACGCGTCTTTGTCGTGATTGCAGAGCTGCAGGGTGTGTGTGAGGTGGTTGGGCGCGCTCTACCAACGCCCCAGTTACTCTGGCCAAATTTTGTGTTTGCTGCGCCGGTCCCACTGGAGTAGGAAGTACAAGAAGTGCTAACGTTCGATCACGAGCTTCGTATGTCCGCGTTCTCTTACGAGCTTATACACTGTAAGCAAAAGTTAGCCGAGATTGGGGTTTTTGCGGCTCATTACCTCTGAAAACTCCCTCGCTTCTAAAATTACTACCTCACGTTGGAGTAAAAGTGGCACATGACATAGTTTTACCACCACCTCTGAGGGACGTAGTAAAAGGATGTCATAATCCAATTTTACTACGTGAGGAGTATTCTGTCACGTGATTTTTAACCCCCGTTTGAGAGTTTATTACCATGTGACCTCAAGGTCCTCCCGCTCGCCCCGCTTCGGCGGCTTTTGTCCGACGACGAGTGCCCCTTCGAGTTTTTTTTTTTCAAAGCTGGGCATTGTCGCGCCTCAGGCACTTCAGCTGCAGAAACACAACGAGCGGGAAAAGCAGCCTGTGAAGGAAAGGACTTGCTCGAAGAAAAAAGCCTGCTGGAAAGCCGTACTGTAGATATCGGCCCTGGAGACAGGTGAGTTGTTGTTGAGTGGTTCTTCGAAAAAGACGCTTTCTGCCTCCCAGATGGGGGCACGGCTCAGCGCCTGTGGGACGAGTCACGGCCGCCTGGATCATCGGCGCGCGGCACACCGCCGCGCGCCCCGATCCAGGCGGCCGTGGACGAGTGTAAGAAGCTTGCGCTGTATATGTCTGGTGGCGGTGATGGCAAGCGGCTGCTGGATCTGAGGTGCTTCTTCTATCATCGAGCGACAGTGCGCTTACGAGCGCAAGGCTCCGAGCCTGGACGCCGTGGATACCTCGCTTCCGTGCCGAATCGCGAAGAGCTACGAAGAACACTCCCAGCGCCAACAAAATAGGCTGGTGTGATCGTCCGTGGTTGCTTCCTGGAGAGTGACCGGCTACAACTATAAGAAAAAGGCTTCACTACGTCGTCGGCACCGAGCCGGCCAGCGGCCGGTGTGAGTGCCTCGCCGGAGCAGGTGAAACAAGCGTCGCATAGATTGTGTACAGTCCTGTGTACAACTGTGTATAGTCCAAACTGTGTATTTCACTCCATGCGGCCGCCGCTGTGAAACATCTAGCGCGAAGGCGAGCCCCGATCGAGGCAGACGGAACCAACGTGCGGCCGACGGTGCACTGCGAGTACGAGCACGGTGAAAACCGGGCCTGCGAGCGGTCTCGTTCGTTGTAAGTGCATCGCTCCGTAAGACTCCTCGAATAGCGGACACCTATTTTTAATTTGTCTCTAAAATAACGACGACGAAAATTGCAGAGGAGATCGCCAGCTGTCGTTTATCGCATAGCCCTGCTCCTCGAAAAGGCCTAGCGAGGCCGTCGTTAGAACCTGGTACAGGCACGGCGCCGCTCTACTTCGCCGGCGTTCCTGGATATGTGCTGCTACTGTGTTTGTGTAGCGCTGCGCAATGAAAAAATTGTTGAATGGCCGTGGTTTGTGTGTGCTTAGGTATATTTTGCGGGTTTGTGCATCAGCACTGCTAACGGTAGTGCGGCCAACACGGAGTGCCAGCGAATAATTGGATAATCAAAAAGGTGAGATAAGGCTGGTTTATACTAAAAAGGTCGGTGTGTCTCATGGCTACTTGCCACCAAAGTTAAAAGTTTACGCGTGCGCTGTGAATCTTTATTGTTCAAGCAAGCAAAACATAAGTCCCCTACCTGCACTACATGGCGGGTCAAGATGCGGTGCCTATATATACCGGGTGGCCGGCGTACGGTTGTACAGTGGAGCAGTCGGTTGAAGTGGTGTTTTATTCTGCATTGGTTGTGTGTGTGTGCGTGTGCGTGTGTATGCATATGTGTTTGTGTATGTGTTTATCTCTATATATGTCATGGATACTGTGTTTTCTACGTTGATTAAATTCGAATTTCGATGGATCATGGTGCAATCGCGCTCCTTTTTTTTTTTTAACCATCAGAAATAGCCGCGAAAACTGAGTTAGGGGAGTAAATAAATACTACTACATCAGCCACAAGAAACTGTCGACCGAGAAATAACTCTCAGAAATCACCGGGAAAACATTGTAAAGGCAGTAAAAAATTACTCTTACTATACTCGCTGAAAACCTCAGCGGCGGTAAAAAATTACTACCGTTGCTACGTTCAAAAACTCGGTTACCGTGAGAGTAAATTTTTACCGCGACTGGTACGTGTAAAAAAAAACCCTAAAAAGGTTGTCCGCTAGAGGACAAGCAGTTTACTCCCGTTTCTGGTTATTTTTGTTTAGTGTGTATGGCCGTAAGGATACATTTCGCTTATTCTGAAATTAGAGTTGTAGTTTTATGACTGCGAGCATCAGTGACTGACATAATGTTCAATCCTTTAAGGAGTGTAACAGATGGTCGTTAGTAGACGGGTGAAAGTGGCATAATCCTTACCGCTCTTTTCAGTGAAATTCTTCAGGTGCGTATTACGGCAGCTATGTGTATGTTAAACACCGTGATTCTACTCAGTACATAATATGACAATGAGAAATGCTGAAATGTATTAGTCGCAGTGCTTCCTTACCAAAATGCGTTCGAGCCTTGATTACTGCCGAACAACCTATTGAGTCATATCTTTACATATATGTGGATGTAAACGGGGGGGGGGGGGAATACCTGATGAAAAGCCGAGTCAAGTGTCACTCCCCGTATACAGGAATATTCATACACTGCAGCGGGTGCTGCGATCGCCGCACATCGAATTCGCACATGCCCGCAACCCCTAATCCCAGTGCGTTTTCGAGCGTTCATTTCTCTGGGCCTCGCACGGCGGCACGCGATTATTCCGGTAAGCAAGCTGACGGTCACGCGTATAGGGCGCATATATCCGCAGCGCATGAGCAATGTAGCAGATTAGATTGTTTACGTTTCTAACTGGCACGCTGTTTCGATTTCCTC
Organism: Rhipicephalus sanguineus; assembly: GCF_013339695.2. Taxonomy (NCBI): domain Eukaryota; kingdom Metazoa; phylum Arthropoda; class Arachnida; order Ixodida; family Ixodidae; genus Rhipicephalus; species Rhipicephalus sanguineus. The sequence goes on from NC_051176.1 coordinate 268,254,115, forward strand.
TGTTGCCCATGCATGCGAGCAGTTCCTGCGACGATCCCCGTCTAGCGCTGGACACATGGTGCGAATTTGGATGCGATTCGTCGTACGGCTGTTCGGGCCAACAGCCGCATCCGACAGACGCCCAACAGGTTCCATCAGCGTGCGGAGACGATTCGCACGCCGCACGGGCATCCAACTTGCTGAATGTAGCCGCGCGGCTGCCGCGTCGGTCTGACGGCCGCAGCCAATGGTAGTGCGGGAGACGCCTGACGTCACGCCTCTGGTGGCGCGTTTGTTGCTTGTTTGTTTGTTTGCGCGTTTGTTGCACTACGTTCGGACGGCTCCGATCATGAAAAACGTTGGATAAACTTTCTTTCTGACATCAAATAGCCCATGACGTTTGAAGTGTGTCATTTGTGCAAGGCGGCGCCCGTTTCCTAACCACTAGGGAGATATCGAGCCGTGATGGAAGGCCACTTCGCAGGTAACAGCCGCACCGGCCGTCTCGGCGAATCGGCCCGCTTCGCTTCCACCGTTGCTCGTTAAATCGAGGCCTACGAGAAAACCAATTGCGCATGTAAACGCGTGTCATCAGCGTAAAAGTTTTAATCATGTTGATAAAAATAAGTGCTCGACGATCAGCTCGCGTTTGATCGCGAACGGCGCTAGCGACAGCGTCCGCCTTGCTAGGCCTACGCTCGGTGTCGTGACAGGCCTACTCTCGGAGTCGCGAGTGAATGCGGGCTGTTGAGATGTTTGTCGCTTGCGAAGGCGTAGCTTTATTGGCAATGTTCTTACAGAACGAAGCGTGGCTGCGTAAGGTTGTTTGTTTTGTAGTCAACGAAGAGGATGTGATGTCTTCCGAGCGTACAAGCCGGGGTGCCGTGTGTGGGCGGAGCCTGCGCGCTGATTGCTCGTTCGCCCCATGTGTTCTGAATCGCCGTATACCGCGTGCGGCGTCGCACGTCGGATCGGATGCCGAATCGCACCGTGTGTCCAGCACTTGACGACCTCACGCGACGCGCCTGTCGCGCCCACTCTCTCCGGCTGGCCGCTCGGATTGGGGCTCACCCCGACAGCACACTGAGAGCCTTGGGCGCACGCGTGTTCAGCGCTTGTCAGCTGTCAAAGCGACGGGGATATCTCCGGGAACATGCATGCCTGCTCGGACCAGCGCTTTTGCGACAAGATCGAAGTGGACGCGCGTCGCTGGACTCCCGCGGTCCGCTTGCATCGGCGTTTGTCAGCGAAGGGAGGCGCTCGTCCCTCGAATTCGAAATCGCAGGCCTGCCCGCGTCATTTCGTGAATTCTCTCGCGAGCAAACTCGTGCGGCCACTTGCATCTCATTGCAGTGGCTATCGTGGTTGTGTAACTTGTGTTCCGCCGTGTACGATCTGTAGTCCTCATGCATAGCTCTCTCTCTCTCTCTCGAATTTATTATTCTGAAGAAAAAAAAAACGTGTTAAGTCTGTCGAGTTTCTGACATTCGCCTGTGAGAGGTTGTGAAGCTATGCATCAGTCATGCCTGTCGCTACGTCAGTCGTTTCTCATGCACCATCGCGATTCCGATGCTGGGAGATGTTTTCATTTTGGATTGAAAGTATATCTCGATCCGGGCCTAATTGGAGTAAGAATGGTTGGAACTCGAAAAAGGCACCACATTGATGCCAAGTTAGATGTACGCGACGAAATGAGTACATTAATCTCCTTCGGGTAATGTGTATGTTGTCATTTTGAATTGTTCAGACTAGTAATGTCAAATGGTATATAGTAACAACGCACACATCGTGAATTGCAGTGACAGAAATGTTGAAATGTTCCTCTGGGGCGCTTTGTGAGCGTTCTATATATACGTTGCTAATTGGAAGCCGCTGACGAAATCTACTAAGCATAGACTACGCTCTAACAACGCCACTGCATTTTAGCCGTACAAACCACCTCACTGTTGTCGACCCACGACCCACTCGCACAAATCAAGAAGCATCATCTCTATCATATCCCTATAATAGCTCTACCGCTACCACATTACATTAATGGGGTGCCTGTTGGGCGAACGGGTACGTTATCAGGCCGTACTATGTAGATGCCGGTGAACGGTAAGGATATAAGAAAAACCACCAGTAACCACTTTATTACTCGTTCGTTTTCTTGTTTCCTTAAAGGGGTCATGAAGCACCCCTTGGGCTGATTGAAAAAACACATCCTGCGGAAAGCTGACACGGCTATGAACTGCTCTGCCAAATATTACAGTCGTGCGCGCCGCGTAATGGCCACAAGCGGAGCGCGAAGTTGCCGTTTCCCCAGGCACCCTCTTTTCAAACAGAGGCCGGTTCTCACTCTCGTCGGTGGGCGGGGCGTCTGTCCGCTGTACGTAGCAAGAGACATAGCATGCTTATTGGCCGATAGCCGACGTAAATCGAGAGCGGCGTTCGGATCAGATGCGCTTCTTGCCGCGGAGTGCCGCCACTTGCCGGCGCCGCACTCCTCAGTACACGGTAGCCGCACTCGCGCAAGCGAATCACAGCAGGAGAGCGATCGCGTTTCATGACGCGCGCTGGCGTAACTTCTTTCCCCCATGCCATCCCTCCCTGTCTAGCTTCCAGTGCGCTCGCCGGCACGAGAAAAGAGAGGAAGCGGTGGGAGCGTGCGCCAAACCCCCGTAACTCCGCTGATTCTTGACGGATTCGAGAAATTTTTGCGGCAATCGATTCGGGAGGCAGTACACTCCGATACTGAGGCCATTAGATCATTACTTGGAAAAGTGGTTCATGACCCCTTTAAAGTTTTCTGGCATCCTATACGACGTTACCACATTTGTCAAGAGTAATCTGCAATTTACCACGCGGTGCTGCTATTGTGGGATTTCTTTCTATTTTTGTGTGTGGTATCCCTGTAAGCGCATGTGCGCTTATTCTTAGCTTGTCGCCTGCCCCCATGTCTGTTTCAGTTTATAGCACTCGCGAAGGCTTGGTTTTCCTGATCTTGCACAGTTTCCCCGATGACTGCCCTAGCGCATTCCCACGGAACGGCCGTCGGCGCCATGGGGCGTAAACGGCCAGTCGTGGTAGCCGACTTGAGGCAGGCGACCCAGTGGGCGGCTCCGCATGCCGCCTCTTTTGTCGCGCTGACCGCTTTCTGCCTGCCGATGACTGAATCCAAGAGCGTGTCCACGCGACTTCTTTCTTTTTTTTCTTCGGGGTCCTTGTCGGCGCGGATGCACAGGCGGAACTGCCGCCTGTCCGGCCGCGCGCTTTCTTCCGCTACTCGCACGGCTCGCTTCGCCTGTGCGCGCGAAAGCGTAACAATGGCGCTGATGGCGCAGGAGGAGACAATGGCTGTCGCCGGGTCCGAGTGGCGTCGTCGCGGGTGAGCTTTCGTGAGCCGCGGAACAGATATCCGCCAATAGGTCGGAGCACCTCCCCACCCCTTTCAAGTGTCGGACAAGGGCCGCAAAGTTCGCAAGGTTTCTGAATCGGTTAGCGCCAGGCGTGAGGAAGCTCTGGCGCTGTCCAAACAATGCGACCGGCTGGCCTACATTTCGCGGTCTTCATCGCTTTCGCTCGCTTTTTCCGCGCGTGCGTCGTGGCCGGTCTCGTAGTATATCTGGGCACGGTCGTGCGCTGGGGGCCAAGGAGCGAGTAGGCAAATATTAGATGAGAATCGCGATGCCCTCGCTGGCTGCGAGCGCGGGAGGCGGCGTAATGATAGAGCGACGATGACGAAGTGCCGGGCAGATGAGTGACGGCCATGTTTGCCTGACCTTATTGCTTTGTCCGTGTGCCGAGAAAATCGGGTGTGCGCGAGCCCGTGAACAATGGAGAGACCGCTGGAGATGCGCCACTCGCCCGCGCGCGCGCCTTGTTCGTTGACCCTAATTTTATTACCACGTATATACGCGCACGGCCCGAGACAATGCATTCTCATATAGACGCATCCAGGGAGGGAACTCTAGCCCGCGGTTCGGGAGGCCCCCGTGTGGCCGCTGCGACTCGCGCAACTCTGCCATCCATTGTCCTCTGTGCCCGCCGGCAGGGAGATGGGCGTGGCATGAACTGGTAGCAGACAAACGATGGACCCAACCGTTGCATCTTGATCGGGAACAGCTCCCAAGCCTATGTCAACTTCGTCAGACCTCGTGTATTTCTTTTTTTTATCCCTTCACTGTGCCGCGCGTACACATATGTACTTGCGGACGGGGGCGAATAACACCTCCCCCCCCCCTTCGTATTCAACAGAAACCCCTCTGCTTACGTCCACGCACCTTTCTGTATGCATGTACGCAGCTTCAGTGCGTGCAAGCTGTCGTCACCGTGTCTTCTCAGTTCCGCCGTGTTAATGTTCGTATCATGCACGACTGCATACGTAAATGCGCAGAGTTTGCGGGGTAAGAACGCTTCGAAGAAGTCGCGGAATGCGGCTGCCGTTGCACGAAACACGTGCGATGCTTCCTCGGATGAGGGAGGGCATATGTGTGCGACAGCTGCCTCGGTATGTGGGCCAAATGCAGATGCGAGTGGGCCTCCCAAGGCGTGTCCGCCGGCGTTTCGGCCGCTTCCCAGGTTAGGTCGGGTGAAGTTCGCGCGGCGCTGTGCGTGCGGCCCCCTGGCCCCCTCCGCGCTAATTCACGACGAACACGCAGAGACCGGGGAGAATCTGAGGCGCTTCCTTACTGCCTCGGAGGCCCTTTCTCCGAACCGCCCATATTGCGCCTTCTTGAGAACTTGCCAGTTCCCTGCCGTACCGCGATTGTTTTAGTCGCTGTCAGAAGAGGCGCGAGACTCGCTGAAACGGAACTTTTTATCTCGAAGTTACATGGGCGGCGGTGTGTTTATTTTTGCTCGTAGGAAGTTCACTCTGAACGCTCTTTCTCGGAAAAACGCCACTCTGTCCTGTTTTATTCAATTAGGTGTCTTGTCCATTATTGCTGACCGCGGTTCTGCCATTAGTTATTTATTATTATTATTATTATTATTATTATTATTATTATTATTATTATTATTATTATTATTATTATTATTATTATTATTATTATTGTTGTTCTTGTTGTTGTTGTTGCGTCTCCTGTACCTTTTATTTAGGTGTCTTTTGTGTGCTATTGGATGGACTATGTTCCGGCAATCCGCTTTATTGCGAGATATGCATTGTTCTTCGTGAGTCTGCTTGGTCTTCTCGTGTCGGTGTAGTCAGCCACCATCATTCAGCACACAGTTACTGGTCGGCCTGGTTAACTTCCCTGCTTTTCTTTTATCCTTCTTCTCTCTCTCTCTACTGGTCGGCCACGCTATTACAAATTTCGTCTTGTAGTATGCCTTAGTCGCGTTCCTTGAAAAAGAAATAAAGAAGAAAAAAGAACTTGTCGAGTAACGACTTTGTGTGGCAAGGTTGCGAAGCGGGCTGTAGTTATTTATCTATGATGATATATAATCGGAACAAGTGCTAGGCGCAAACAGCTTAGAAATTACATGCTTTAGTTGTTAGGCACGACATTAATTAGAACTAACAGGCAAGAAAGCCAAAGAAAGTATAGAGGATGTTATTTGTAGCAATTATGATGTAAATGTGAAGAAAGCAAAGTGGACGAAAGGCTTTAGTTGTATCTCTTAGCGCTTCTCCTCTTTTCATTGTTTTGTGTTCCACACATGTTACCCTTCAGGCACACCCCAAGGTGAACTGTGATAGCGATTTTGCGCAATTGTAAACATAGACGCATGATATTTCATGACCCAGAATCTTCTCAGTTGATTATGGAAGTTGTGTAAGTGCACGGTATAAATTTTAGTAGCATTGCTAGTTAATAAATTCTGGGCTTTACGTGCCAAAACTGCGGCATGATACTGAGACAGGCCGTTTATATAGTGGAGGACTGTGGATTAATTTTGACCTCCCTTAGCGTGCACCTACATCTAAGTGCATGGTCGTTTCTGCATGCCGCCCCCGCCGAAATGCGGCTGCCGCGGCCGGCAATCGAACCCGCGTCCTTGCGCTTAGCAGCACAGCACCATATATATGCGTCAAGCTATAGCGTGGCAGGTTATCGTCATTTCTGACTGGTACGGCTTAGGACGCTAACAGCAGCAACTCCTCCCCTTGAAATCTGTTGTGAACTGTGGTGCATACAAATCCCGAACTGATAAGACGTAGTAGCGCTGTTTTACAAAAATATGGCGCGGGATCGATATATTAATCTGTGCTATTTAGTACGGTACAGCAGGCTCAGCGGAGTACGCACTTGGATGTTAGTGAGAAATAGAATTAAGCGGAAGAAAACAGTTCGTGTGCGACGCGCTTAATTCTAGTAAAAGCTTTATTACATTTAGGTTACTTATCTCTATAGCTACCAGAGGATGTCCAGCGGTGGCAAAAAAGAAAAAAAAAACCTGAAATTGCACTGCAGATAAACTGATATTCTCGCAACTTACTGTTGGTCCATTTCGGTTCAGCGCCCTGAGTGTTGCTACAAGCGACCACTTTGGTGAATATAGATGTTTGACGGGACGTTCGACATCACGCGTTCCGTCAGCGATGACAGAGAGCCGCTTTTCTATTTTGCTAATGCTTGCAGCCAATGACTAACATGTTTGTGTGCTTTGAGCCTGTGAGCGAGGTGTACTTATAAAAAAAAAAAAGAAACGCCGCACGAATGATTACGCATTAGTTTATTTAAATAATGCCTAAATATGAGTGTACTGGCTAGAAAATGTACAGAGAAGCATCCTGTCTTGACACTAAGGACGTCTCTAGCGCCTTGAAATGTATGTAATTCGCGAGGACAGACTGCCGGGCTAGTTGTACAAGTTTTGCACTGTATAACTGTATACGGTAGCTCATCGCAATGTAAGAACGGGCAACCAAAGTATAACAATGTCCTTGTCTGTTCTGTTGTTTTTTGATGTCAATTCTTACTTTGAAGTATAGGCGACCATATTTAGTTACAAAAAGGTACTTTGACGCATTTATCGGCAGTTCATTATTCGTAAATGAAGGGTCTATTGTACAATAACCATTTAATCACTGCGATATGAATTAGCGAAGTAGAAAACGTTGAAAGTCGAAGAGCGTAAACCCGAGATAGCGAAATCTCCTTGAGCATGCATGCGTTTTACGTGAGCTCTTTTCCCGAGCTTTAGAGGGACAGGCAATTTGGTGTCATTGCTGGCCTTTACTGATCGACGTTTTCATGGCGTGCACAAAAAAACCGCATAAATGCTGCCACCTATACCATCGCCTAGCTCAAGAAGCGATACTCTGGCCGGTTGTGGTCGGTGTGACCGGTTAAATTATCTTATCGTCTATAGTCATTCAGGTTGGCCGTTTTGCAAAACATTTATGGGTGCTTCACGGAAGCGTGTACTTAAATCAGTCGAACGTCGTCGTTCGGCGGAATGGCTCCGTTTGCGTTGGTTATACGTTACTGCTACGGCCACCTCACAGCGCGTGCTTTAGATAACCTGCTCCGGAAGGTTGCGCGACACGGATAAGCCGACACGCGCAAAGCTGGCAGATGGTCGAGAGTGTAGAGGAAAGTGCTATATCACTACAGTAAAACACTATATTTAAGGACGACCCGCCACTTGAATTTGAGGCAGCCGCTTGGTGACCTTGTTTTCTTTCGACAACCGTTTGAGTGCGTTCCCAGCTATACGTAGCCTCGTGCTGCCCTTTAGATAGGACTCCTGAAAGCCGCCGAATTTGTTTGGCTCCCTAAAGCGTTGTCTAACATGGAGTCGATCATTAACGTTTTCGTGTTTCGTTTTCTTGTCTCTAGACGCATTTCTAATCTAAATTGTCACCTAACTGGCGTCGTGGCAGAAGGCTCATTTAATTATACGGAACTAATTTACCGGCGAGAGAAGAGTATAAAGCACTTCCGCTTGCTCTAAGCGACGGACGACAAAGCTGGAGCCCAGCATGCATGGCTTCTATCTCGCGATGTCCATTATATTTTTTCTCGAATTTCCCTTTTGCCGTCACGCAGGGAGCCGTGCCTGGTGGAGCATGGAAGTGCTAATCCTTTGAGCGGCTCGCTGTCAGGGTCACCTCCGTGTGTCCACTCGCGGCCAGTCGCCAGGCTGGCCCGCGGCGGCCAAAGCCTTTCGCGATGCTATCGAGCTCGCGGTAGCCGCGCGGCCGATGCTTTTGATTCGGAGCGGCGCACGTCTGTTTTGCTTGACGAACGGGCGAGGAGGTTGTTGCCTGCCACAGGCCTTGCGTGCGTTGGCATTCCCGCGGCTCATGGTGCATTCAAGGCTGCGCGGCTTTTCCGTTTGGCCAGGCCGAAGGGAGGGGAGCTTTGCGCTGCGGCCGAACAACGCACTCAGTGCGCCGAGGGACGAAATCATCGAGACTTGCCAAGGATATCCAGCGAGCCGTTCGCACACACGTCGCGATTGCGCTTTTGTGCGCTAGTTGCCGCGCAAGCGGGTTGACACTTTCCTGCTTCGCCTCATCATGGCATAATGATGGCGATTCTTTTTGCCCGATTCAACTCCATCCTTATCTTCCTGGCAGGCCGAATCTGATAACATGGGCGAGGGGTGCCAGAAGGAATGTGATAGGACCGTTAACTACACTGGCTCAGCGTTGTTATGGTCTTAGCGGGTGGTTATGTGCTTCTTTGTGTACAGCTTGCGTCCGCAATATTCAGCGATGAATTCTACTCGGGAGCATTTTCACGCGTATGCCCGTTTACTGGGCAGTCGAGGTTATTATTCAGAAGTCTGGCTTCCCAGGATTAAGCGTCCAGCACAAAGACATCACTGTGAAATTATAGTGGCCGCCTTTGCTTGACAAGTTGTACATGCTGGCGTCTAGCAGTCGTATATAAGAAAGCAGGGTATACATGGCTCAGATACAGCTAAACGCTTATGCAGTATGAGCGCGACCACTCTTCTCGATGGGCGGACTCGCGACGAACCCGCTCACGGCCGCCATCGACATAATCTGTTGCATAATAATCTCCATTACTGCTAATGTTCGCAGCGCGGCAGAGGCCTGTAATGGGGGCGCTACCGATTGGTTGCGCACAATGGATGCTTCTGTTGCGGGCATACCGGCTTCACGGTGGTGCAGCGCCCGGCCGATAGAGGCCTGCTTTCGAACTGAGGGCTCACGTGCTCAGAGTTCCTCTTCTTTTTGTGCCATGCGAGGGCAAGACCGCCTATTGGCTGCTTGCGGCTAGCACGATGTGCTATGTTTAGCTATAAGCGAGCGTCCCGGCCGGTTGAGGCTGAGCACGTCATTAGCGTAAGTGCCAGCTTTCGTAGTGCAGATTTGTTCTGGAGGTTGTTAACTTTGATATATTATGTTCGTACCCGTCACGGTGGCTTACCGGCACGGCGTTTTGCACTCGAGTACGATGTCGTGTGCTCGCTTGCATATCGTGGTGTCCGCATTTCTTTTAGGAGTAGGGGGAAGGGGAAAGGAAGGGTAGAAAAGGGGGGGGGGGGGGTCGTACGGCTGATAATGTGCACGTTGAAAATCTAAGGTGGTCAGAATCGATCCGAAGACCTCCACTGCGGTGTGCGTCGTTGCCGACTGTGCAGTTTCACCGTGGAACCTCGTCGTTTTTTAATGCAGAATTGTAAACGAGGCCGAGACCTTATATATGGGCATTTTGTGACATGATCAGCTTTACTTGGCTTTCGTAATCTGTAAAGGTTCATGAATCCCGTGGAAATGGACCCCTCGTTCTCTAGTATATATGATCTCGCCTGCGTTTGTTCATTCGTCATTGTTCAAGCATTCCTAATGGATTTTTTATTGCGGTTCTTTACATTCTCAGCTCCAGTGTTAAAATCAAGATTGATTTGTTATTATTTATGCTAAACTTGCGCAAACTGAATAGTACTGTATAGCTAGGGCTTCATTGTTTTCCTGTCGGATTCGACGTTAGCGATTTTGGATATATTCTCTGAGAGGTGCATCATTTCAACTGCACCTATGGTCACGACAACGCTTTTCAGACAGTTACTTTTCGAAGTGCTCGAGTCATTCATGTGTGACAGGAAACGTAAAAATTAGTTAATTTTAAAGGATTTAGACGCGCTGTTTTATTCTGGTAACAAGATATTTCGTTACTTAAAAAAAAAGAAAAGACGTGCATCTCTATAAAAGCCGCACCGTGAACTATGTCTGTCGTGCTGTTTTTAAATTCCTGAATTTGTACTACTTCTGTTACTTTTTGATCACCCAGTGCACTCTCCTAATATCATATCTCGTCCAATCAAATTTATTCATAGTATAGCTTAAATATTTCCAAAAGCCGTAGTTAGGTTACAGAGACGTGTCAGCTTTGTAATTTATGTTTACGCCTTTATCAAACCGTCGCCGTGTTGAACGTACGCAGGTGCATGATACTACAAAAATGGGAAGTGAACGCCCGCGTTTTCCTTCTGCCCCCGCCTCTTCATTCACTTACACGCTATGACTTAAAATCGAGAATAGCCTAAGTTTGATTATTTAGTCATAGTAGTAGTGCATCCAGCTGAAATTATTTGCAAAATTGCGTCGCCAGAACAACATATGCGAGAGGTAATGTCCGACGGGGGAGCTGCTGGGCACATTTCAGGTTTTCATCCACACTTCATACGAACCCCGTCGTTCCCTCTATTACGTTATATTGTATATGTCTGCATGTCGGTATAATGCGATGGCAAACAACTGCAATAACACGCTGTTGCGGCTGCTAAACGCTAAAGTGGGCTGCATCCGTATTGTCGTAGCTTGGTCCGGATCCCACCGCCACCATCGAAGCTCTCGGGATTGCTTCTCCAACTGTGTTGGCTCTCGACGTAGGCGGAAAGTTAGCGCTCAGAAGTGCACGAGGCGTGAAGGACCGGTATAGTCTTTCTTCGCGAGTGCCGGTTATGTCACTCGCGCTCATCTGTGAGCACACAATGCAGCGCTTGAGCCGAGCCAAGTGCGATACGATCTTACTGCCGCGGGGCTGTGCTCTGCCGATCGCCTCGAAACCGCGATGCGTCACGGTTCGCTTCTTGCAATAATCTGCCACTTTGTCCCGGATGTTCATGCTATCCGCGAAGCCTCGGGGAAAGAAGCCGGCATTACGCCGGCTCTGACAAGGCTTCGGCCGGGGGAGAGAACCTCCGCGGCATTTCGAAATTCCTCGGCGCGCACGCATTACATAAAAAACCGCGTTCTGCAAAAGTCGCCAAATGAATTACGGGCGTGGAATCATTTGCGGCTGTTATGAGCGATTGTGCTGGAAAGAAGTTGGCGCACCTTAAGAATGTGAAAGGCTCTGCGCACAACATTAATCTTCCTCGGGAGCATACCCGCGCGTGCTGCTATATACGTGGCCAATGCATGCACGGCGGCAGTCGAGATTTCTCTCGATTTGTGTGCTTCTCATACTGATCGCATGCACTATACACACCTCGATATATTGCACCAGGAAGCGCTATCCGCATTCACTCGGCATATATAGATGTGAAGTTTGTTTTTGCCGTCTGCTTTGTTTATCGCTGCAGCGCTGCCGTCTCGCTCCGTTTTCTCTGCTCGGTTGCACGCGCTTGTTAATCAATAGGCTGTGCCTAAGGTATAGAACCTTTCGGAGAGTGGAGCGACCCACTTACTTTTAGCCGCGGGTGATGCTATAATGTCAATTACCACTGCACGCAAAGCTTTCTTTTTTTGCTTTAACGAATCGCTTCCCGTAATCTTGTAATCCAAAAGGTGATATGCTTTCCACTAACGATTTCCTCATCGACTTTCGCTAGAAACAACTTTTGGCTAGGAACAGCTCACTTAATTGAATTCACCGTTCATGCATATATGAAAAATGGAGTTGGACTTTAGAGAAGAGGTTGACTGCCGGCGTAGTTCATTTAGCATGCTTCACTTAGCATGCTTTCATTAAGCCGGCACTCCATTAAGTAGTTGTATGCTGAGCCGCAACCTTGCCGTTGCAGTTCATGTATGTCTTGTGAAAAGGCCGGCCTATATAAATAACTTCGAACAGTGCCACGCTATGTTTATCGTTTTAACAAGTCGTAAATACGAGTTATGTACCCACATTCACTAAGTATGCGAGTGCTTCTTTAGTTGTCGTCAATGTACATACGTACATAGATATGCACTTGAAACCCTTCTTAGCAAAGGGTATTAAGTTTTCCTGCATATATTCAGGTAGCGTGACTTTTATACATTCCGATCTCGCAACTAGAACATAATTACTTCGCAAGTGGCGCCGATAGGCCGCGCGATGGTAGTTTTCGCATTAACAGAATATTCCATTAAGCACGATAAGCTACAATTTGGCAATCGTTTTAAACTTCTCGATGAGAGCTCCCGAATATTAAATCAGCACAAATCGACTTTCTTAGCGCTGTTTGGCACGGTAAAACATTTCAGCAAGTGACGCGCATCGTCTGTATGGTCTATGTGACACTGTAGTATCAGCATTACACTTCCACCAGTCGTCGGCGCTGTATAGCCGAACGCGGCGAGTTAGCTTGTTGCTTTCGCGAGGGGAAAGTACCGAAACACGTTCTTGTACTTCATAAACGCAGTAATTATGCCACGTGAAAGGTAGAGCAAGCACGGCGAGACAATCAAACCGTCAGCTGAAAGAGTAATGTCTGCGCAGCTCTCTCTTTCGTGCGGTCTACAAGGAGGGCGAGCGCGTGGAAGACATTCGTTACTCTGGAGCCCATTGAAAAAAAAAAATTTTTTTTTTTCCTGTTCCACGCGATATTCCATGATCTAGCCCAAAAAGAACATTCGTGCAAACGCGATGCCGCGCCAGGGTTGTTTCTGTAGAGGAGCTGACTCAAGATCTGAGCATGCCGCATGCGTTGCGGTGGCGTCTCAGGTCTTGAGTAGGCTGCGCTCGTGAGCTGGACAACGCAACTGTCGCGCGAGAAATCGCAATCCCGTGGCGGTGGACAACGGGCGCGCGTACTCACATGTTCGGACGCAGTCATGCTGGTCGCGCACGCGTGTCGTCGTCGTCGTCGTGTGTATATCCCTCTTGTGCGCGTCGGCGTAGGCGCAAGTTCTCCACTCCGTGCGCACCGTGGCCCGTGTGGCCGTTCGAGTGCCCGGCGAAACCTGTTGCGGCGCGCCGTTCTCGCGTGGCTCCCTCGCCTCCCGCCGAGAGGAGAGCGCCGCTACTCATCCACCTCCCCTCCTGCATCTCTGACGTCGACGCTGTCGCGATTGTTCCGGCCATCATCGGTCCCGTTTCCCAAATAAGCCGTGCCTGTCTTGCTTCGCGCCGCCTTTCTCCGCGGCCGCGCGCACCTCTTTGACCGACTGTGCACCCCCTTCTCCTCCTGCTTCTTACGCGGCATTGCTCGATGCGGGGCCTCTCAAAAGCTGTTACTGCGTGCCCTACGCGCTCCGTTATCGTTGGCGCTACAGCGCCAGAATCAACATCAATTGCTTTCGCTTTCGGTGCTCTGCTGCGGGAAACCGGGCACCTTACGTAAGCCCGCTGTGTTGAGCGGTTATGCCACGGCATGATTTCTTTTCTCCGTGCCGTTTTGTCGCGCTATTTTGAGCTATTGCCGGCCGCCCGGCTATTCAGCTCCTGGCTTACCCTCCTTCTTCGCTCCCTCTCGGTCTCTCCGTATTTAGGCTGCAATGAAACCGTTACATTCGGGCACAGTGCGCGCGCGCGCACCTGTGTCAATACTGGAGGTCGTAAACTCGTTCGTGGGTCATTTCCGGAACGTGTTTGCCGCGTTCCTTCCTTCGCGAACCGTTTATGTGGACATGGCAATAAATGGGGAAAAGAAAAGTGATCACGTACGCAGACAACCTACTTATAATCATTAGCATCATCAGCAGCAGCCTATTTTTATGTCCACTGCAAGACGAAGGCTTATCCTAAATGATCTGCAATTTACTCTCTCGCGCGTGCTGATGCCATTTTATGCCTGAATATTTTAAAACTTCATCTGTCCACCTTTTTGACGACCTTCGGCTGCTCTTTCCATCCCTTGGTATCCATTCCATCGCTCTAACTGACCGCCAGTTATCTGTCCTACACGCATTGCGTGGCTAGAACATCGGCTACCCCGTTCTTTGATTCACTGTGCTGTCTTGCAGTGTCCTAATGTCGCGTCTCTCATTTTCCGTTCCGTCGCACATTCTTCTCGAGTTTCTTTGTTATCCTCCATATTTCTGCCCCACATGTAAGTATCGGCGAAATACAACGGTTGTTCACTTTCCACTTTAAGGACAGCGGCAAGCTGCCGGTTATAATCGGGGATATCTGCCATATGCGCTCCAGCCCATCCTTATTCTACGGTGAATTGTCTTTTCATGAGTAGGCGCTAGTCTTAGTAATTGACCTAGATATACACACTCTTCGGCAGGTTCTAGGGCCTGGTTGCCAATCTTGAATTCTTGTTCTCCCGCCAGACTATTGCAATTTGTCTTCTGCATGCATATTTATCTTCAACCCACCTTAACACCTTCGCTGCCGAGATCACCAATCATTTGTTGCAACCTATCGCCACTATTGCTGAAGAACACTGAGCCATTCTGCAAACCATAAGTGGCTGAGATATTCTCCCTTAATCTTTATGCCCCCAATCTAGTCTTTTGAATACTTCTAAGCATGCAGTGATGATAATATCTGAGGTTTTACGTGCCAAAACAACGATATGATTATGAGACATGCCGTAGTGGAGGGCTCTGGAAATTTCGGCTGTCTGGTGTTCCTTAACGTGCACTGACATCGCACAGTGAACGGGCCTCCAGCATATTGCCTCCATCGGCATGCGACCTCCGCGGTCGGGGTCGAACCCGCGACATTCGGGTGAGCAGCCGACGAGCGCCTTAACACCACTGTCCCACCTAGGCGGACGTTCTAAGCGTGCAGTGAAAACAACGTTGGAGACATTGTACCTGCTTGCCTGACCCCTTTCTCGGTGTTTTTTTTTTTCTTTTATCGTGGAAAAGCAAGGTATAGTTATGGAGTCTTATAGATGTCGGCTGAAGTATTTGCATACGTTTTCGGTGCTCCTTGATGCTGTATGTCTCTAAGACTGCTGATGTCTCTGCTGAGTCGAACGCATTTTCGTTGTCTATGAAAGCATTACAAAGGGGTTTTTCAGATATTTCTCAAATACGTGATTGAACACATATATAGTGTTGATTTATCGGAGAATGGCCTTTCCTAAAGCCACCAGTCAAGTGTCAAGTCAAGTGTATCTCTCACCTTATTCGAAGTTACCTTCGTGAACATATTCTAATACTCAGAGTAGGCTGATGGGTCTGTATAGTTCACTTCCTTCACGCTAAACGTTTCTACTTCATTGGTACTTTTTTTTTTAGTTTTATAGTTTCTAGACTAATGTGTATTAGGGGAAGAGCGGATATATAGTAATTTTGCTGCTGGATCGAATTCGAATCAATTAGTGCAGACGGCCACCGAATATAGAATATTTTTCGAATAGTTGTTGAATTAGTAATTATAAACACCTGTTTTCACCATTGGAATCATAAAACAGTGCTGGCATCCTAATACAAATAACGTCAGGAAGTTGACCTCAGTACATTGTACGTCATGAAACTTTTTTTTAAAGCACGTATGGAGCATTCGGATCAAGCAACTTATTTGTTTTCGCACTTCTTTGAGAGTGCGAATGATAGCGATTTAAAAGGACATGCTTCGCTCCCTGAGCGACGTAGCCTATTTCGAAAATGTTCGTGTTTACAACTACAGTGACGTTTTGACCCCTAGACCAAATCGAAACGGACAATATTTCATTATATATTCGAAAGTTTCGAATATTGGCAGTATTCCCATAATATACCTATATGTATACAGAGAGCAGTTGTCGCCGTTTGCTGGTGACGCCGAGCTGTTATTGCTTAATTCCGCAGAACGTATCATTTTTTACACACGTACTATAAGTCCCCAAAAGCTTGATTTAAGCGTGGAAAATGTCATGCAAAGACATAGTGGCGCTTTTTGGTAAGCTGATGTGAGCTTTCAGTTGCGGGTACTTCGGAAAAACTTGTTACTCTCTATCCTATAATGAAATGCTGCAATAATAAGCTTTAATTCGTAACATTTCATTGTCCGCTTTTGGCGCAAGTATACTGTTCATGGCCAAAGATGGAGGTGCACAAGTTATTTATTTATGGAGGCGAAAATGTTCGAGGCCCGTGTACTTAGATTTGGGTGCACGTTAAAGAACCCCAGGTGGTCGCAATTTCCGGAGCCCTCCACTACGGCGTCTCTCGTAATCATATCGTGGTTTTGGGACGTTAAATTCCAGATATTATTTATTTATTTATTTATTTATTTATTTATTTATTTATTTATTTATTTATTTATACCATCAAGGCCCCATAGCGTTACAGAGCTGAGTGGTAGCGTAGATAGAAAGATAATTGAAATTTCTGATTATACAATGTTACCTAAGATTTACGAAAAGGAACAATGTCTTGTATAGAAACTATTGATACGGTAAGGTGGTTGGAGTCCTTCGAGGTCCGAGGAATAAATTTGCAGGAGCATGTTTTAGTGCGACGTGTGTTTATACGGACTTTCTTACTATGGTCAAGGCGTGTGGAAATCAAAGTTGGGGGGGGGGGGGGTGGAGTGTACATCATGTCGTGGGATATGGTAATGAGTTTAGTGAAACAAAGGCAGCCTGGGAATTTTGCGGCGAGATGCAGGTGAGGGTAGTTCGAGGTCATTTTGCATGTACGTTACGTAACACTTGATGTGCGGTTATAGTTGCTAGTGATGTAGAGCGATGTTTGTATATTGATGGGTTACACTGAATGCCTTCCCTGTTGTCTTATCTTTTATTACACAGCCTCGAGCCTGGCACACCGAACCTCGCTGCTTCAATTCTCCACCAAAAACTTCAGGTATGTGACGCTACTAATAGCTGATTCTGCGGATAATTGCTAGTCTTAGCAGGGGGGTGGTGCTGTCGTCGTCAAACGAGTTATGAGTGAATTTGTGTGCTGTGATACGTGTCACGTAAATGGTCAGCTAGGGGATGTAGCGCGAAGGCAAGATAACATAATCGCTGGTCATTAAGAGTAGCAGACTGGATTCCAAGAGAAAGCAAGCGCGCGAGGGGGAGGCAGAAAGGTAGGTGGGCAGATGAGATCAAGAAGTTTGCGGGGATAACGTTGCCTTCAGCAAGCACAGGACCGGGTTAACTGGCGAAAGATGGGAGAGGCCTTTGCCCTGCAGTGGGCGTAGTCAGGCTGATGATGGTGATGATACACTTCCAATTAATGGAATGTCCTGTCTACTGTGTGCAGAGCCTTTAGGGCTTAGTGGACGCTTATGCGGGAAACTTTAAAGAGTGACTGCCATATCTATAGAAGCAACTGTTTTTTTTTTTTTCAGATAGGCTGAGGTTATTAGCAAAGAAAGTAATTTAACAAATTAATTTACGCTAATGGACTATTTAATTACTTAAGGGTCTGTGTTGTATTGACAGAATTGAAATTTTCTAGTAGTGGAATCATGCTTGCTTAGCATAAATCGTAAGTGTATTTCCTAATTTCCTAAATCTATTTCGCGCTGTGCAACCACCATATTGTAGCATCACTTTCGATATGTCTGTCCCCGCAATGTGCTTAAAACTTTCTTTGTGTTATAGGTGAGATCGCCTTGAGCTCCTGGAGGCAGGCTTTTGGGAAGCTGGTTACTGGAACGGCCAATCTGTTTCGTATCATATTTTAAGGTTGCATATATATCGCGAAAGTGATTCCGGTTACAGGATTTTTGCTAAGCAAGCATGGCTTCACTAATCACCGGCTTCAATTTCGCAGTAAGCGTCCTGTAGTTAACAATTGTGAAATTGATTAGTACATGTTGATTAGTTGGCGGCATTGCTGAAATTTTTCTTGGTGCTGATATCCACTTAGCCACGTATGGCAGGGACTTTGCATGAGTCGTTTTCTTTTTTAAAAAAGTCAAATTAAAATGAACACTTGCGTGGTATAGCAAAAGCGGGAGTGTTGGGCATGGCCACTGGTGGTTGGCCTAGTGCGGCAGTTGAAAAAGTAGGCGATGAGGTGCTGCGGGAGTGAGAACGAGCCGGTGTCATTATCAGGCCGCTGTGTGCAAGTGTCGTGCGTAAATGGAGCGGCGACTGCAGGGACCTGGCGCCCTCTGCGCGCGAGCTAATCGGTCGGCGGCAGCGGCTCGCTTCTTCGTGATGAAGCGCGCCAGTGGGGCAGCAATTTACTAATTGGACGTAATCGCGCGTAACCGTCCCATTGTTTGTCCAGCGCCTCACGCAAGCCGTTGCACGCCTCGCGCGTGCAACACTCGCCTGACGGGACCGCGGACGCCTCCGCGGGCTGTCCACATTGCCTCTCTTCGTCTTATGCTCGCGTGCAGACAGGCAGGAGCACGGTTAGGTTGCGATGCATCTTTCATGCTCGGACGCTGCGTGACAGCCCCGCCTCCTTTCGACGCTGTCCGTGCATCACGCGCGCCTCCCTTGTCCGAGTGTTCGTGAGGAAATTCGGGGGCTGGTTGACCACGTGGGGGCGCGTGTTTCGTCAGCCTTAACACCGACGTCGAAATACGAGAGCGTTGGGACAACCAGCGAGTATATAAGAAACAGACAGAAAAAAAAATTGCTGCGAAATGTTCTCTTTCCATCATTTTTTTTTCTTTCCCGCATAGTTAGCTCAGTAGCCGCGGCGTTCTGCTGCTGTAGACACGAAGTCGCGGGTTCATTATGCTGTGGTAGCATTATGCCGAAAGAAAGAAAGAAAGAAAGAAAGAAAGAAAGAAAGAAAGAAAGAAAGAAAGAAAGAAAGAAAGAAAGGCTCATTCACCGAGTGACTGACATGCTCGGGTTCACGTCAGACAAAGCGGGTGATCAAAACGGATCCGGGGATCTGCACCAGCGTCTTTCATGGCCCACTGTACAATTTCGGATGTTAAACATGATAACGTAAGTGTTCATTCTTTATTATTGAAGCTATGGTCATTTCGTGCCAAGGCGAAGGCAGATAGGGAAAAAATGTATAAATGTATAAAGAAGAAAAACCCAGTTATACCAACAGTATGAGTTAACCCCTGCTGAAGGCGGCGGAATGAATCGTGAGGGGAGCTTACATACAATATCAGATCGCGCTGTAGCCATTTACTTCAAATGCACACGGTGGCAAACATTTTCGGTCTGGAGTCGCGTCTCAAGGGGGCCAGTTGAGACGTTTCTGCAGTTGGAGCGATGAGACCAGAACCGGCAGTTTCAGCGCAGGCATCGGCGTCATGCCTAAGGCGAGAGCAGGGATCAGCCTATAATGTAATGTAGTTGGCCCTGTTAGGAGGGCTTGGAGTCCGCCTCGGTGGAACAGGGGTTACGGTTCTCGGCTGCAGCTGACCCGAAGATCGCGGGTTCGATCCCGGCCGCGGCGGTCGCATTTCGATGGAGGCGAAATGCTCGAGGCCCGCGTACTGTGCGATGTCAATGCACATACATTCGAAATTTCCGCAGCCCTCCACTACGGCGTGCCTCATAATCAGAAAAACGCCAGATATTATTACTAATGTTGTTATTAGGAGGGCTTGGAATGTAACGAATTGAACAAATAGCAGCTAATAAACTTAACTGAACGTGGAGTCCTTCCGACTTCTCCATCATGGAGTGTTTCCCAGATGCTGCAAAAGCAGGGGATTTTTTACTTGCGAGTTGCAAGAGCCATTTAATGACCCGTCTCGCAACCATGGTGGTGATCGTGTTATTATATATATATATATATATATATATATATATATATATATATATATATATATATATATATATATATATATATATATATATACCGGGTGTCCCAGCTATCTTTAGCCAAGGGTTAAAAAATACAATATTAGAGGCAGGCGAGTAAAATCAGTTGCAAATTGCTGACAGCCACCTTGCGCGCTACAGACAATTTTTTGTTTTGTAATTAACTAATTTGTTAATTAGGACGATTTAACTAATTTGCTAAATATTGACTTCAGGCAAGAAATCCTGCTTGCAAAGTTCGAGAGCGTCCTCAGAAACCCCAACTGCATTATTTGCGATAAAGAAAGTCTCACGTATACCATTTTTTCCAAGCTGTAAAGAAAGCCCGCGAAATACAAAAAGAACCACGTGAATAGCGCGCTCGCGCGCCGCGAGAATGCTGCTCTCACCCGAGGTTTGAGCGAACGAAATCACCTGCGGCCGAGACTCGCCGGCTCCGTTGCAGCGGTAGGCCTATAAGTGGGCGGTGGTTTCTTGGCCCGTTGCCAGCCATCTGCGCGCGTGACGGTGCAAGTTGTAGCGAGCGCGGGCCAAGAAACCACCTTTAACTTATCGGCCTACCGCTGCAACGGAGACGCCGAGTCGCGGCCGCAGCTGATTTCGTTTGCTCAAACCACGGCTGAGGGCAGCATCCTCGCGGCGCGCGAGCGCGCTAGTCACGTGGTTCTTTTTTGTATTTCGCGGGCTTTCTTTGCAGCTTGGAAAAAATGGTATACGTGAGACTTTCTTTATCGCAAATAATGCAGTTGGGGTTTCTGAAGACGCTCTCGAACTTCGCAAGCAGCATTTCTTGCCTAAAGTCAATATTTAGCCATTTAGTTAAATCGTCCTAATTAACAAATTAGTTAATTACAAAACAAAAAATTGTCTGTAGTGCGCAAGGTGGCTGTCAGCAATTTGCAAGTCATTTCACTCGCCTGCCTCTAATATTGTATTTTTTAACCCTTGGCTAAAGATAGCTGGGACACCCTGTATATATATATATATATATATATATATATATATATATATATATATATATATATATATATATATATATATATATATATATATACAGTAAACCAGTTTGCACCCTTAAGAGGTTTTGCCGTGTCTATAACACCCTTATCATGGGGTGTTTCCAATGGCCTAAACACCTTTATCACTAAAAGAACGTGGAAAATAAAATATACCAGTCAGGACTCAGGCAACATGCAATTACAGATGGCATCAGCATAGAAGGTGCACGCACGCGCCAAATCGTACACACAACAGAGCGTATTGTAAAAGCGCTCGCGCTACACAGCCTTACACTGACCATCCCGTAGTATCCTTAGCCGCCGTTCAGTGCCGGTGGGGATATTGCTGTTCCGTATAAATGAACATTCAACATGAAGAGAATAGGCGTAAAGTTATGGTATGCTTGTAGATATCCCTAAAAGAGAGATATCTTTTAATCTAAACTCGCCTAAGATCCAACGACTTTTTAATCAGCGAGTCCCAGTTATCATCTGGCACGCTGTGGTATGGACCATGGGTATTTCAATAACGATAACACCCTTAACTCCTAAAGGGTGTTTTTCTTAGAACATCACCCCTTAAAGGCGCTTTGGGGAAGGAAAACACCCTTACACCCTAATTTTTGCAAAGTTTGGTTAGGCAAAATGGTGTTTTGCTTGCTTGAAACCGCCTTAAGGGTGCAAAGTGGTTTATAGTGCATATATATATATATATATATATATATATATATATATATATATATATATATATATATATATATATATATATATATATATTCGTAAGCGAATAGCAAAGCTCTCAACGGCCGATTTATTATCCAGGCGGTCACTACCGATGGAGCAAAACAACGTTAGGTTAAATTCAGTAAGATCACCGTGTCAATTTTTTTCGTTTCAGTGTTTTAACCATTATTTCATAATTCACCTTTTTAGTTCGTGCGAGTTAAGTAACCTTTTTAACTCGCTCGAACTAAATCAGATGTGGAGGATTCCAGTATAGTCACAGCAAGTCAACGGTCCAACTTTATTGACACAGGAGCCCTTCCGTGATTGGTCTTCTTAGCCTTTATCCCACCTTACACGCGAAAAGGAAAATCAGTGCAGCTTCTACTGCAGCGAAATTGGGTTCACAGCAAAGAATACACACGGCCTCGTAGCATTTCGCTTGCAGGGAACGCCAAATGTGGGCCTATAGACGCGTGCTTCGTTTATTAGTCACTCCATGTTAACGCAATTACATGGCCAGAGCCATTTTTTTTCTTCTTCTCGTAATCACAGAACACTAGTAGAAGCAAGAGTACATCCAGATAAGAGTAAATAGTTTCTCTCCAGCGCTTTTGGATCTGGAGGTTTGATTTCTTCCTTCGAACTAAAGTACAAAACAAATCCTCTTATCGAGTTACAACCAAAGAAGCCAATATGCGCGACAAAACCAGGGAAACCATAGGAGAAAGTAAGTATTCCTTCTTAATTGGAATGTAGAAATAATAAAGAAGGTAAGTGAAAATGGTCGGAAAGACGGCTTGTCGCAGATCTGAGCCGTTTTCAAGGAAGCTGTTGAAAAGTGTAAGAAAGCGATAACTTCGCTCTGTGTAGGAAAATATCGTAATTTTAAGGCTTATCTTGTCCCCGAACGTAAACGTCATCGTATATTGCGTGCTTTCCAGTTAATGGTGCGCGCCCGGTATACTTACAGGTCACGAACGACATGCGCCTATCAGCGTGGCACGCGTTCCTGACAGGAAAGTATAGCGAATTCAGAACGTCCAATAAAGGAAGAGTGCGAAAGATTCTAATTGGGACACATGATAAGTCCTTAAGGATGTTGTGAGAATCCATTTAGAACATTTGCTCAACGTCGACAATAACTTCTGTATTCTCTTCCTTAGGACCTAGCTTTGTCGTCGACTCTCACTGGCTGCTGTCACGGTATATAGAAAACCGTTGCTGCAGTCGAAACATATGTGTTTATCTTGCGATTACGATTACGATTATAAAGTCTCAGATAAAGGTCATATGCAGCACTCAAAACGCTCCTGAAGTATCTTAATAAAAATGAAATTGAATAATAATTAAAGGCACGATGTTCCCGAAATCAACAAATCTGGCTATCACAATTCTGAAGGATGTGCACAGTGGGATGTGGAAGGTGTCTTGCCTGGCAGTTTGTCTTCAACGAGAAACCCTGAAGAAATGCTTTCGTAAGAGCTTGAGTCGGAGACGACTTTAGAAGTCCGCGGCATTTCCTCCTCAAAGGCGAAACATATGTGTGTATGTTGCGATTACGATTTCGAAACAAAGTACAAGCACGAACCCTTCATACTAGTTGGTGACTTCAACGTATACATAGACATTATGGACAGCGACTGGATTATGCAGCATATGATGTCTCGATGCGCTCTACGATGCATTTCATATGACTGGAAACAACCAACAACCACCCAAGGAACATGCATAGACCTTGTCTTTGCCAACTTTAGATTAGATTCGCTCGAAGAAACATTGGCTCTCCATTTCACAGACCACAATGCAGTAATAATGAAGGGAAAACGGAATCCAGAACTCAAGACGATATACGAGTTATAACAAGAGGATTAAAATAGAAGAGCATTAAGGAGAAACCAAATAAGTACGCTTGTGTATATATATATATATATATATATATATATATATATATATATATATATATATACACACACACACACACACACACACACACACACACACACACACACACACACACACACACACACACACACACACACACACACACACACACACACACACACTTTATGTCACTCAATTTACATTCGCAGTGGCAACGCGCGGGTGCGTTCAGCACCCTGCGACATCAACAGTATCATGACGTCTTCAGCTGGCCCCCAGGCCACGCCCCAGGCGTTGAGTGATGATGCGCTAGTAACAATAACTTCAATGATCTCAGTGTTGTCATCGTGGTGCCCACTAGCAGCGACGCCTGGCAGCGGCTTCTCTTCGATTGTCTGGGTTGGTTGTCTCAAGTCCTGCGTCTTCGCCGCGCTGCTTCGAATGATTTGTCGTGTGCTCGTCAGCGTGTGATAATTGGGAGCGACGATCTCAATTGCATTACGTGCCAGCATGTCGTGAAACAGTTGTGCGCGTCTTACACCAGTGGCGTTTCAAGTGCCGCAAGAAGGAATGTCGTTGTCGCGGACAGCTGCAAAGTTGGTTTATAAAAGCTTACAGGTGGAACTGCGCATGCAATTTGCGTCTCTCCACGCGTCTCCGCGACGCACTGAACGTTGGCCTTACCAACGTCTTCTCAGGCGCTGGCCTTCCACACCCAGAAAATGTGCTGTTCTTTGGAGCTTGATGGAAGGCGTAAGGGAAGAATCGGCAGACGCGAATGGTGTTCTGAGCAGTGCGCACGTATTTCACCTTTAATAAATCGTTTGTTGTTGTTAGTCACCGGACTGGTTACTTTTGTGGACAGGATAGGAGCGCCTGTCCTGTTCAAAACGTTTCTTCCTGTTCTGTACTGTGTTATTGCCAGCCAGCATGTCCCAAGCGTGCGTCTCCAGGTGCCTACTCGTCGCTGCTCGGACTGGCGTCGATTTCAGAATCGCTTCTTTGCAGAGGATCGAAGCGAGAATGAGTTCGCGACGTCGCTAATCGCAGCGATTTCTAATACCTCAGTACTTTATTCATTAATTGTAGACACTGATGACGGCGACGACGACGGTGGGGGTGACGAAGACATGTCTACACGCGCGCGCCTAGCAGACGAAATGACAACTGAAACTCGCGTCACTGTTTTGTGTGGCCACGCGATCAGATGGGGGCCCTTTCGGGGGCGTGACCGCGGGGGTGACCGCGCGGCAGCGCTGCCAGCGCTTCAGAGTGGCGGGCTTTGCACCCGTTTTGGACCGCGCTTGTTACTGGTCATACTAATCAATATTACAGTTATGTATTCATCCCCCCGTGGCATTATCACTGGTGAATCGGTACTAGGGGGTCGATAACATGGACGCAAAAAACGCGACATGCGTCAGTTGCTCCTTTAATTATAGGGTATTGTTAATGACTGTATGTTCAGTCGCGTATATGTGTAACACGCTGCAGATAGCGCGAAGGCAGCAAGCAGAACGCAGTTTCACTTCGCGATAGCCGCTCTCTGTGAAACACAGATATATCAGTTGACCCCGCGTGTTCATCGTATAAACAGATTAAGAGGTACACGGCGACACTTGCTTACACAGCGACGCATAGTTCATTTCGTATACTGTGAAATGGCACGGTTTTATTGAAGTACTGCTTGTCTCGTTGCAATGGCGAAATCACTTATGAGCCAGATTAAGTGGCCCGAAAAATAGCCAATCATATGGAGGTGCGCAAAGATTTTTCAGTTTAGTCTCGATACTCTTGCGCTCATCGTAGCTCTAGAATGTTTGCTTGTCCGGTGGAATGTGTACGCGATGCTATGCTACCCTTCACTTTAAGCCTGCATTCATGCGTCACCTTAGGTGGGGTATTTTCGAAGTCAAAGTTACTAAAAGCCTTTAAAATGTCTTGGTAAAGGTATGCGTTCCCACGAAGGCAGGAAAATAAAATAAGAAAGATTCGCGGTTACAAAAGATAAAAATTTTTATTGATACATAGTTTCTTTCTTCGACAAGGTCACTCTACAGTTCCTAACAATAAGCTAAGACATATACCGTAACGTTATACCGGGTGTCCCAGCTATCTTTCGCCAAGGGTTAAAAAAATACAATATTAGAGGCAGGTGAGTGAAATAAGTTGCACATTGCTGACAGCCACCTTGCGCACTACAGACAATTTTTTGTTTTGTGATTAATTAATTTGTTAATTAGGCTTACTTAACTATATTGCTAAATATTGACCTTAAGCATGAAATGGGATTTGCAAAGTTCGAGAGCGTCTTCACAACCCCCCCCCCCTTTCATTATTTGCGATAAAGAAAGTCTCACGTGTACCATTTTATCCCAAGCTGCAAAGAAAGCCCGCAAAATAAAAAAAAAGTACACGTGACTAGCGCATTCGCGCGCCGCGATCGTGCTGCTCTCAGCCGTGGTTTGAGCGAACGAAATTAGCTGCGGCCGCGACTCGCCGGCTCCGTTGCAGCGGTAGGCCGATAAGTTGGCGGTTGTTTCTTGGCGCGCGTGACGGTGCAAGTTGTAGCGAGCGCGGGCCAAGAAACCACCACCAACTTATCGGCCTACCACTGTAACGGAGCCGGCGAGTCGCGGCCGCAGCTAATTTCGTTCGCTCAAACCACGGCTGAGAGCAGCACGATCGCGGCGCGCGAATGCGCTAGTCACGTGTACTTTTTTTTTATTTTGCGGGCTTTCTTTGCAGCTTGGGATAAAATGGTACACGTGAGACTTTCTTTATCGCAAATATTGCAAGGGAGGTTTGTGAAGACGCTCTCGAACTTTGCAAATCCCACTCCATGCCTAAAGTCAATGTTTAGCAATATAGTTAAATAAGCCTAATTAACAAATTAATTAATTACAAAACAAAAAATTGTCTGTTGTGCGCAAGGTGGCTGTCAGCAATATGCAACTGATTTCACTCGCCTGCCTCTAATATTGCATTTTTAAACCCTTGGCACAAGTTAGCTGGGACACCCGGTATAAACAACAGTTGTGAAATCCGGAACAATGGCGCAGCATATATACACAGCAGAATGAGATTAAATAAATGTTAACAAAGACCAATATGTATAAAAATAAAATTGGTGAAACAGAGATCAATCATTTTTATATTTTTTATGGATGCAGTGAGTTCAGAAGCAATGGTATATGTAGCGTTTGTCAGTCAAGCCATTTCTGGTTGTCCTGAATAGTCACTTTGTGTGGTTCAGGCCTACCGGTGTGCTTTCCGGGCGCATGCTGGCAGTTAGCTGTATGAGGTCGCACGAATGAGTTGTTTACGCTCATTTATTTGGCCGTTAACTCTCTGGCTCGGACGCTTATCGATGTTCGAGCAGACTGGGACGCAACTATGTTCCGACGTTGGCTCGGCGCGTTTGCACGCAGATGCTGAACTACTGCATCGAAAGGAAGAAGAAACGAGACCGGCGCAACATGGCCGCGGACGAGTCTGGCTCCCAGCCCAAGTCGGGGTCAAGCGAAAGCGACGAGGATATATTCTACGAGTGTCCCGACGACATCGCCGCAGAAGGTGACAAGGGCGAGTCCGGGGACAATACTGCCATCGTGGGAAACGGCTCGAAGGAGACTGCGACAAGCAGCACAGGTTGTTCCTGTCACATTGTTCTTGCACCCATTTTGTCACGACGTTGCTTGCTGTCGGACGCGCGGCCGTGTTTTCTCGGCGAATGCAACGGTTCTGTTTGTGCTTCCCAGGTGAACAGGAAGTCGTGCGCGAGGGCGTACTGCGCCGGTGTGGCGACATGACGCTGCTTGGAAGCAGCGAGCCCCTCTACATTCCTGTCACGCAGGTACGACGTCGTCGCCTCTTATTATAGGGTAACTCGATGCCAGACGTGGTACTGACTGAGGTATCCTATCTGCAGTAGACGGGAAATACTAAGGGTAAACACTGCAGCAGCACTATTCAGACATGAGCAAGTTTGAGTGGCTGCTATTATTTTGGAACGCTTCCGCTCGTTTGCTATCGATGAGTGCGTCAGATCTGAAACACTAGATTTAATTAAGACTTCCGTTCGGAATCTTTCAGGCTGAGGCATGCAGAATACTAGAGCTTCGCACTAAAATTGCCGTTCATTCGAAGCTGCGACGGCGTGGCTCAGTGGAGTTCCACGGCTGAGCACGAGGTCACAGGTTCGATTCCTGCCCGCAGCGGCCTGTTTCTTACGAATGCTCAGTGCGGCAAAGACACGTGTATGGGGGTGCATTTTAAATTACACTCGCCTGTCCCTCATAACCATAGGCGTGCGCAGGGTTCTCCATTAGGCGGAGCGAAGTTTCACCGCATTCCCCCTCCCCATTGGTCGAGTCCGAAAGAAAACAAGCTTCGCAATGTATGCAAAAGTAAAGTGAAGAATCGCCGGCAAAACTCCAGTTGGTCAAATTTTCCGGAGCCCACCATTACTATACGGTGACTCGTGTCGTGGTTCAGACGCAGAACCCCAGCAATTATTATTATTTGGTCACCGGCATTCTAGGGGTAAAACTGCATCAGGGCTCCTCAGCCGCCATTATCGTCAAAAACCCGCATGGCCATAAGCCTGCACTGTAAACAATGCGAAACAGGTCCGAATGAGTATGGGGCTCACTTGCCGCCCACCATCGATGATCGGGAGGGACGGGGGGCTTCTGAGCGCACGCCTATCTTCATAGGAATATATTAACAAAGACCACTTTTCAGCTGAGTGGAAAGGCCACAAGGCTGAGTGGAGCCCCGTTATTACGCGCTTGCAGGAGCCGGCTCCGATGACGGAGGACATGCTGGAACAGCACGCTGAAGCACTGGTCAAGCTGGGAAGCAACCCCGAGGGTGCTGTGCTGCGTGCACGCATGCAGAGCGCCTGCCTCTTCTCCGATATGGAGGCCTTCAAGGTGAGCGTTCCACGTCGGTGGTCGTTCTCTGAAACAACGCGCGGAAACGTTGCCTGTGCGAATTTCCATTGGAACTGCCACAATGGTAATGCCGCGATGTTTTATTAGTATGGACATGTGAGGACATGGTTGTGTGCTCGGCTGCGGCAGCGAGGAGCTTTAGTAGCAGCGTACTTGCCGCGGCGGGGTCGCTCGTTCGTGCAGTGAAGCTAACTTTAGGGGGGAACGTTTCTTCAGCAGAGCCCAGTTGTTACAGTCCTTTGGTTTGGCTCGCCTATCTTAAGTCCAGCAATAGCATTATATATATATATAGCATTAGCAATAGCATTATATATATATATATATATATATATATATATATATATATATATATATATGCCGATGGCATTATTTGGCACCCATTTCAATAATTTACATAAACGTTCCTCCTTAACTGTTTCTTTTACGTTTCATGACAGTTTTTACGTTCATGAACTTAAATCTGGATTTTTGGCTTAATGTACATGCGGTTACAACCTAAGAATAAATGCAAGCTCCGCCCGCAAATCTGGGGTGCACTTGTCAATCACCTACGTAAGAAAGTTGTGCAAGCTGGTTTTGTTTCGAACTGTAAGTACTTTTTCTGTGCTAATGTAAATACACACATATCGAAAACTAAAGGCACGTCATTCCTACCTAAAATATGACCTTTGGCTGAGCAGTGATGTCAGAATCTGATGAAATTTGCCAGGACGTTCAAGTATAACCAGTGACACGAACATATGTGTTCGTGAACACCAACTACCTGAACCACGTTAAATGTGCTTGACGTCACGGAAATGAACAAATGTGATTAGACGGAACGTCAATGCAAATTCCCTCTGGGTGGGACGGTGAGGGCTGTTAGGTCCTTAGGTTGTAACCGACTATAGAGCATATTGGCGCAATAAGACATTAGGAAGAATAAAAAAAAAGTATATATAGACAAAATGTAGCGCTTCCTACCGACTGAGCCGGTCATTGCACGATCATAATTATACTAAAAAAAATGTTCAGACAGCGAAGCTGCAAGTGCGCGAGTGTGTGTGATTGGCTAACGAGATCGCGTGGTGTAGTAAATCTGCCGTTAGATTTGAAATATGCGCGCTTACACTTGATTGGGCAAAGCGAGATCACGTGACCGGTGGGCTCAGACAATGGCATTTCAGCAAATGCCGTGCGTCACGGGATTTGCCGCCGGCTCGATTGTAATCCGGCCAAGTGTGCGCTCTCTGTTATCTACATGACCCTCTTATGCGCCCGGTTGCTTTGCCTTGGTTTATTACAATTAGTTTATGTAATTTATGAAAGTGTGATTTGTTTTACCTTACCTTGATTCATTATATTTAATGTAAGTCTCTAATTAATGTAAATAATGAGTCTTTCCCGGTATTTTGCACTGAAAGTCACCATCATCATCATTTTGTTTTCAAGAAAAGCATCGTCATTAGCATTTACAGCATCATCATCATTTCATTTTATTTATTTATTTATTCACTCCCCCTCTGGTCATGTGACCTGCGTGACGACTACTAACTACTACTACTACTACTACTACTACTACTACTACTACTACTACTACTACTACTACTACTACTACTACTACTACTACTACTACTACAACGACGACAATGACAGCACAGGGTAGACTAAGGCCCGTATTCACAAACCGACCTTATCTTTTGCCCTCCTTACCTTTTCGGCACCTTAACGCGTTTCATAAACAAACCTTACACATCAATTCGACCTTTCTTCAACCTTATCGCTGTGATAAGGTGGCGTTCGATAATGTAACCCGGCAGGTACCTTAAGGCACCACTTATACGGCGCGCTATGGCTGATTACTCAAGAAGCTTTACAAAGTCATTAAAGAAAAGGTGATGTACTCTACCGGCATCCATAGGTGCAATTTACGCTGCGGGTGCTCGGGAACCATCAAAATTCTATGGAAGAGTTCAGCGACGATGTGTTGCTGAACAGATTCCACTAATTGAAGCGAGCACTTCATGTCCCCGTGCTTGCTGCTGGAAACAGCCCTCATTATGTCGGTTTTTCCGTGCCACCGCTCCTTCAGCTGCTGGTGGCGCTCTGTTTCTGCGGCGCAGGTACTTTTAAAATTGTGAATGGTGACTTTCACACTGCCTCGCATTATTAAACGTGTGAAAAAATCAGTCAGGGTATGGCGCGGAAGTCGACGTGTTTCTCTGCAGGATGGGATATTTTTTACCCATTTTTGCACTCACGTAGCCGCTGCTCGGTGCGCAGTCGCACGTCGCTTTATCTGCTTTGAGCTGCTCCCATTTTCTCGTGTAGTCTTTCACTAACACCGCGTGCTATCACAATTTTTCGCTGTCACAATGCGACGCTTTCAAGTCGATGAGTAGCGCTGGATCTTCAGTGAAATTCAATTTTCGCCTTTCTGTTACACTCAATAACAAGCCTATGTACGATCCATGCAAACAGCCACACACGCACACACACAGGCAGACGGACAAAACCAGCGCTTCGTGGACCGGTGCGTCTGTCTCCGCATGTGCTGGTGCGTCCACACGAGCCGCCGGTTGCTATGACAACGGAAAACGTTAACAAAGAAAAGCAGCAAACGGCGTGGTCAGACGAGGCGCGTTCTTACAGAAACTTGCACGGGTATGCGTTCCTGCATTTTTCTTATTGTTTTGAGGAGCATACAGCTTTTTTTCTTGCTAATAAACCAACAAAGAGCCAGTAAAAGTTCATAGCCCCGCTCCCATGCTCGTTCCTTATGACGACAAGGCTGCCTTAAAACCGAATAAGGTGAGTTTATGAATTGCACTGCGACCTTTTCTCATCCTTACACTTTTCCCTTCCTTACGAAAGGGTGCCTTATAGCGTTGAGGTAAGGTTGGTTTGTGAATACGGGCCTAAGACACCTTTGCTGTAAAAACAGAGCGAGAACAAAAATCACATTAAGTCATGCATGCATAAAAGGAGGAAACAGGTAAATCAGTCACTGGAAACCAGTCACCAAGTTTAGATACCTAGCCAACCTATGCTAATCATGGTAGAAGATAGGCTGATACATGATTGCCCGTTGCATTCACTGTGGAGGACAGAATCCTCATGAGCATCGTGTACACACTGGTATTGATATGTTTGGCTAGTGCGCGTATGATTTGTGAATGTGCGTATTTGAAATTCAGAAGTTATGGTCGACCTCTTTTATTGTGATAGCAATTAGATGGACACTGCAGGTGCATTCTTGGCATCGCCGTGAAGTCACTTTGAAATTCAAATTGGCAACGCTGCTCCTCGTGTCATATGTTCTATGTGCGAGTGAAAGCGTGCGAGTGCTGCCGACGATTGTTGCTCAAGCTGAGAGGAAACGCGCCGACCGTCTCTGTCGCACGATAGGCATATGTGAAGGGGTCCCGGAGTTCCGGTAAAGGGGTTCTGTGAGGCTTCGGCAGGAAGTGCATACTGTGATTGGGCAGGTGTGGTTGCCCACTGTCGTTTGCGCCGTATCTTTACAGGGATTAGCAGACAGCTCATACCTTTGTATGTGTTGTGTTCTCATCGCAAAGTTTGTGCTGAAGACATCGACAGTACAGAGTTAGCCTCGCTTGCTGCAGCAGCCACGTTTCCTTACACCTGCGCTTTGCTGAGTTGCGCCAGGTCGGATGCTAAAGGAGTGAGCTGCTAGCCTTGCTTCGTATAACATTTCAATTTGTCACTATCACATTCATTGCTTCGCCCTTTCGACGAAGGCACTGACTACGGTGACGGGGCCCGTCAGCACAGTACCGTCGTAAAAGTGACGGGGCCTGTCACCGTAGTGTAAATTGCAATAGTGACGGGGCCCGTCATAATAGCGAAGTACTTATATTTATTTATTTATTTATTTATTTATTTATTTATTTCAATACCCTAAAGGCCCAATTGGGCATTACATAGGGGGGGATTTAAGTGAATACATACATTTCAAACAACATAAACAGAAAACAAAATACCAAAAAGAAAACAATAAAAAGGAAACAAACAGCGAGTACATCGAATCAGAGCATCAAGTCAGATACGTTCACCAACATTACTCGCATACACATTCGTTAGTACAATTTTTAATAATGATGAAAAGACCTATAGAAATTACATCGAAGAACACTGAATATGTATCTGGAGCAAGAACAGCAGACGAAACGAGGGCAATCAAACATAGGTCAGCCATACTATTCACTATGCAAATAGCCCTGAAGCATCGAGTTAAATATGGAAGGATCTGTTATTTCGGCAATGTTAGGTGGAAGAGAATTCCACTTGATTATGCATAATGATAGTGGCGAATTTCGAAACTTCTTGGTCCTGGCAAAAATGGGGCTACCTTGTGCGCATGATCGAGGCGGGTTGAAGTATGAGGGGCTGGAAAGATATGAGACTGGGCGAAGGATGAGTTGCTGTGATAAAGTGAGTGAAAGAACGATAGTCGCGTATGTCGCCTGCGCATGGCAAGTGTGGTAAGGCTAAGGTCTGCTTTTAGTGAAGAAACACTTATGTAACGTGAGTAGGATGATGAGATGAACCGAGCAGCTTTATTCTGTACCATTTCGAGCATGTTAGTAAGACCAATTAGGTGAGGATGCCATATGATTGAAGCGTATTCTAGGGATGGCCGAATCAGTGAATTGTAAGCGCGCAGTCTTGTGTCCCTATTAGTAAAATGCAAGCGACGTTTAAGGAGGCCAAGTTTCTTGAGAGCCTTATTAGTAGTACACTCTATGTGTGCAGTCCAGCTTAGATCTGAAGTGAGTATTACGCCCAGATACTTAAATGACGTGACTTTTTCAATTATCGAGTCATTTATTTTATAAGAGCTAGAGCATGCAGGAGTGATATTAGTAAACATTAAGTGCTTGGTTTTTTCGACATTAATTTCCATCTGCCAATTGTTGCACCATTCCCTTAACCTTGTTAGATCTTCCTGTAATTCTGCAATGTCATCTGTGCAAGTTATTTTCCTGTATACAATACAATCGTCCGCAAAAAGACGGATTGATGAACTTATGTTAGATGCAATGTCGTTAATGTATACTAAAAAGAGAAGCGGTCCAAGCACACTGCCTTGGGGCACACCAGATGTTACACGGGTTGGATGAGATATGTAGTGGTTAAGTTTAACTGACTGAGACCTGTTGTTTAGGAATTCTTGTATCCATGCAGTCGTTTCTGGTCGAGGCTGAGGTGACGTATTTTTAGCATTAGCCGGTTATGTGGAACACGATCAAAAGCCTTAGAAAAGTCTATGAAAATCGCGTCGATGCAGATGGACATATGAAGAGCTGTGTGCAAGTCTGTCACGAGCTCGAAAAGTTGAGTCTGACATGATAATTTTTCTCGAAAACCATGTTGGGAGTGAAGAAGTAAATTGTTACGGTTGAGGTGACGCATGACCTGGGAGTGTATGATATGCTCTAGTAACTTACATGAAATGGACGTGAGTGAAATCGGCCTATAGTTGTTGGGCTGATTGCTGTTACCAGACTTAAAGATGGGTACCACATTAGCCAATTTCCAGTCATCTGGTATACAACCAGTGTCAAGGGATTGCTGGAAAATGAATGCAAGCAAGTTAGCTGAATGTTGACAGGTTAATTTAAGTAGTTTGGCGCTGATGCCATCGGGGCCGGGACTGGTTTTAAGGGGAAGTCGATTGATAGCGCTAGCTACCCCGTAGTGATGGGCCCCGTCATTGTAATGTCATGACTACAGTGACTGGGCCCGTCAGCGCAGCGCCGTCGTAAAAGCGACGGGGCCCGTCACCTTATTGTAATCGTAAGAGTGAGGGGGCCCGTCATAATAGCGACGCCACTATAGTGACGGGCCCCGTCATCGTAGTGATATCATAAAAGGCACGGGCCCCTTTACCGTAGATTTATGGTCGTTTTAGACGCCATCAGTCGTGTGGCGATCGTGGCGTATTCCAGTTTTCAACAGTGACAAGAAAGTACATTGTACAAGCCACGAAGTACAAGCCACGATCGCTTTTTTGTTGTCTTTATTGCAGGGCTTCAGTTTTCAACAGTGAGAAGAGAGTACGTCCTGTCTACAATTGTTTCATATGAAACTATGGCATGATCGCCACACGACCGAGGGTGTCTAAAACGACGATAAATCTACGTTAAAGGGGCCCGTGCCTTTTACGATATCACTACGATGACGGGGCCCGTCACTATAGTGGAGGCACTATTATGACAGACCCCTTCACTTTTACGATTACAATAAGGTGACGGGCTCCGTCGCTTTTACGACGGCGCTGCGCTGACAGGCCCCGTCACCGTAGTCACGACATTACAATGACGGGGCCCGTCACTATAAGTACGTCGCTATTATGATGAGCCCCGTCACGATTACAATTTACACTACGGTGACGGGCCCCGTCACTTTTACGACAGTACTGCGCTGACAGACCCCGTCGCCGTAGTCAGTGCCTTTGGCAAAACTGGGAATTTTTTATACAATGCATACTTTGCAGTTTGTCAGTGTACCAGTGAGACTTAGTACTTTCTTTTATAGCATGTGACACTGAAGTCTTTTTTGGAGCTTTTAACCTTTGTGACAGCCAACAGAACACAAAGATGTGCTCCTTTTTATGTCATTATTGCATACAGGCAGCTAATCCAGGAGCATCACTGAGTGACTTTGTGCGTTGGTACTCTCCACGTGACTGGGTTGCACCATTAGTGGATCAGACAACTGGACAAGTGATTGAAGAGGGCCACTTGAGTCATCGTATGCAGCTACCAGGCAACACTTGGCAAGAGGTTTGGGAGACTGCACGCCCTATGCCTGCACATAGGCAAAAACGCCTTTTTGATGACACCAAGGAAGCAGAGAAGGTTTGTCAGTCAGGCATGCTTCAGAGATGTGCATAAAGAGAAAGAAAACTAATCTGACAGAGTTGAAAATAACAAATAAGCAGGCAGCCTGCAAGTGATGCACATTTATTTGATGGCTGCAAATTACCATACAAAAAGGAAATCCAAAAAACGGCAGGAAGGGGAAGATGGAAGGTTGCGACGAAAAAATACGTAAATGGTGGGTGGGTGCTCGATCCGAGTGGACTTGTCTTCTTCAAGGCTGGAACTTGAAGAAGCCTTGAAGAAGACAAGTCCACTTGTCGAAATGTCTGCTCGAGCACCTACCCACTAAGTTTACGGATTTTTTCAACACAAAGAAGAACGAACTTGCTGCTTTGCAGTCTTGCACGGGAAGTGGTGTCTGGGCTCAGCAACAGCACCTGCTAATACTGAATAATTTGTAGCATTTAGTATGCAGCCATTTCCAGAGGTATTTTTTTCTGAATCATGTAATATAGATATATGTGTTATCATGCAGTGTTAATGAAAGTAAAGTCGCTTCAAATATAGATTTTTTTAATTGCACGTGAATCATGTAACAAAGGCTGCATGCATGAGAAATCTAAAATATTTGTATGCCTATATTTACTGTACATGTCTTTCTCATGTGCATCCCCTCATTCCATGGTGCATTTGAGAAGTGATAACAAAACACAGTGGTGAAGAGTCCTATTAAACTTGGCAATTGTAGGATAGCACAGTTTTATTCTAAACTTTACACATGCTGATAGAAAAGTGCTGTGAAGTTGATGAAAGAAAAACAGCGTTTTCCGCACAATGACGTAAAAGTTGCCGTACAGCCTGCAACTGCTGTGTTCTCATTTAAGAATAACATGGCTGAGCGTGGCTGACTTAATGTTACTGCTGATTTCAAGCATCTAAAGTTAACAGTGGGAAAAAGAGCATATAGCATCAGCAGCCAAAAAAATAATGTTATAGCAAGCTATTCAGAAATTTAATCTGGCTGCCACATCAGTTGCCTCTCTTTCCCTTTTCTCACATGCAAACACATGTGTGCAGACGCACTGAATATAAGCTGCAACACAGTGCCCGTGTTCTAAGTGGCCCCAACACTGCATGCCAGTGCCATCATAATAAAAAAAGGTGAATTGAACACTATTCCCGATACGGATATTTTAGGTTTTTCCAGTGCTGCCATGCAGACTTGGGAAGCCCCTTTGACCATGGGCACAGTGTTGCTGCCACTCATATTGAGCACGACTCTACGTTGCATACTGTGCACGCCAGGAATTAGCTGTTTTATGTAGACATTGGACACAAAGAAAACAGTAAAAAAAGAGTAGGAATTTTACTCAAGCAGTGCTATTTTCTGTTATTGCTTCATCGTCTTATACCAGTCGTAGAAAAATTCTGCTAATCATCATGCACCACTCAGTTCAGCAATGCACCTTAGCAAACATTCACATTAACCTCTCATAAAATCTTGTTATGCATCATCTGTATCACAGTAAAAAATTTCATGCAGGTGCTGTATTATCTCCTGTCACTGCATCCTGCTGAGATTGTGAAGCTCTTGATACCCATTTTAATCCACTGTGCTTTAGCACACATCATTGATCATGGTAAGAACATTTTTTTTTTTTTTTTTACTAAAGGGCTGCTAGATGTGATGACTGTCAGGATACACATTTCCATCTCTCCATGTATAATGTAGGAAGTGATGAGTAACCACATGTAGGTCACCAATTACATTGTGAATTTTGTGCTCAAACTACAACCTTGCTGATGTCAGCATATGGAATTGACAGTGTTGCAGTAGTTCCATCTATTTTGGCTCTTATCATGCAGAAGAAGCATACAAAAGTTACCATAATGTTTCATTTAATTTGTTTGCTTCTGTTAGCAAAGACGACAAATTACAAGGTTTAACATTATAAAACTTTTATTCGGTTTCGCATTCAGCAACAATTGTAGTGCAGCTGTGGTGGCTGAGAATCTAACCATGTGCTACACACCATAGCCAATGTTGAGTAAATACAGCCGGTGCATTAGTAAATAGATGTTGCCACATGTGACACGTTGGGGATCTTTTGTGGGTAATTGGAGAGTAGTATTGTCGCCTACTTTTTTCACTTTACATTACTTCCTCCACGCAAGACCTCTCAGCAAAGTTTGTTCAGTATTTTAGAAAGGTTGGCGGCAAGTAGAGTACTATATTCATTTATTGTACATTTAAAGTAGTGCTGTGTGTGAAAATATTTTGTAGCATTTCTTTTTTTGCATGCTGAGTAAACTCATGTAACAAAATAGTGAAGCCATAGGTGGGCTGTGTCTGAGTGGAGATTTATTTTCGATTCCTCGAAATGCCAATTTAAGATATTTATGAGAACCTGAACTATACAGACGTGCAGCAATAGATGGAAGGTTGATGTGATGAAAACCTTCCCCCTGTCCTAATCACACCTTTTCTTATTTTTAAATGTTGAGTCATGGTCCCTGCATTCTTAAAATCCTGTGTATTCTAAGTTTCTGAGTACGTGCTTACGCATTCATGGTTTTATTTCCACCCAATACAATTACGCCAGTCTTTTTCCCCCCTACAATCACAGTGCCAAACCTCCCTTCCCCCCCCTATTATTATTATTATTATTATTATTATTATTATTATTATTATTATTATTATTATTATTAGTTCGGTGACTCAGACTGCAGTTACTCCTCTCTTTGCAAAAGCTTATTCCCCCCCCCCCCCCCCAATCCCCTCTCCCCCAAATCCAGGGTGGGAGTCAGTGAGCCAACCCACAAAACAACACTGCTAAGGAAAGATGTGTTGCACTGATGAGGAGAACCCCTCTTGTAAAAAATGTTGCTTTCAGCAACATTTCTTGTTCAGTCACTTGTGACGAGCTGATAACCTTGCTTTTTTTATGAAGAACTGAATCTACTGGTCAGGTTCTTGATGATAGTGGTATCCTACATAAGAATGTCCTTGAATGAAACCGCACTTTGTGAGAATAAAGTGGGCTGTTAGTTGGTCATTCTTTCCATCAAATAAACTTTTCAGCAGTTTGAGATTTGAGAAGATGTTCACTTATGTGATGTTGCACGCTATAAACAAATTGTAATGGGAAAATAAAAAGAAAAGACTGGTACTTGTGTAATCTGCACATATTTTGCCAAAAAAAAAATTCGGCAGATCCCACGTACCGTGGGAGTCGATGTTATGCGAAGCATGCGGCGGGTAGGTGACTGTGGCGTAACTTTTTTTTACTGAGCGACACGTTACAAAATGACGCTAAAGATTTGTATAAATTTTATACGCACACATATATATGCTGAAGAGCCGCATATGTGTTACATAACCAGCTGTTTACGGTTGGCTAACGCTGCCAATGGCAACGTGGGTATTACCAACACCAGAAGCGGTAAGTTGATATGTAGTGGTTTTACGTGTCCCGAGAACGCATGCACGTTTCACAAACCCTTGTGCATGTGTGCAAGAAGTTCTTGACAGTTCTTGAACAAGGGCACCATCACCGTGAGCAGTGAGCACCAGCAGCTGGTCATGATTTCTTATAGGATCCGGTCGTGATCGTGGTGACGAGGGGTCCATGTGTAGTGAAGTATGTCGTATAGTAGAGCTGTTGGAATTCGTGGATGCCTCGGTCATTTCGTCGACAAATTGTCTGTCGACAGAGCCGGCGAGATGTCGGAATCTGAAGTCACCCTTCACGTTGGTGAGGTATAGGCCGTCGAGGCTGGTAGGCCTGGATAGTGCTACATAGACCAACATCAGTGGATGGTGTTTGTCGTATTCGTAGACTACCTGGGCGTATGTAGCCTACGTAGCCTAGTCTACAAAGCGGCTGTCAATCAATCTGGCATCATTCTCGGTCAGCATGAGGCCATCGCTCAGCCTCGTAAGAAATGAAAAGGACACTGCGTCGTTCTGGTGGACGAAGTGCAGTTTACGGTGCGGTGGTGTGGATATCATACGTAACTTTCGTTAGTGCATTCCTCCGGGGCCGAGCAATGCCTCAATATAGCTTGCTGAATCATAGGAATACAAATGTAATGTTGATTAGACTGCTATAAAAGCGGAGCCAACACTGGAATTACAGACGTTAATCTCATATGACGCCTGTATCGTAGGAGTACACATCGTAGCAGTATCATGTAGTGTTTATTGCTTTCTTGTAAAATTACATAGCCAGCACCACAACCACAATTGACGTTGCACCAATATTACGCCTGCGTAGGCTGTTTTTCCAAACCAGTTTATAGACCTGGCGTTGCTCAGTGGTAGAATACCTGATTGCCACGCAGAATGCTTGGGTTCGATGCCTGATGGGATCGTAATTTTCATTCTTTCCATTCGTTGAGTCAACGCTGCCGATGTTGGTTTTCCTTAACACTCTAGCATTTATGTTACCAATGTCTGTTCTCGCCGTTCCTGGGTAGATATAAACTGTCAATCACCTGTGGCGCATACCCGTACACCGCGGCCCGTGGTATACGGGTATGTGCCACACGTGTCTAGTGGAAAGGGTTTGACGACGCACGCGACAAGATTTTAACGTTATTCATGTCACGACCCGGCAATCATACTCGTCAAATCCTCTTACCCTCCCATGCAAATTTTGGTCTACACCAAGTTAAGGAGGCCATCATGAGAGCACCCAGACGTAGGCGGCTAGACAGACAGTGGCAGAGGTTCGCTAAGATAGTGGCAGAGGTTCGCTAAGAAATGCTTCGCATTTAAAATTTAACTGGATAATGCCTAAAGAGGGACTTGAAATGGGAAACAATAATAATGGAAGTGCCTAAGCATAGCCTGTAAGCATAGTCTAAGCATAGTCTAAGCGTAGCCCATGCATAGCCTTTAATGGCTTATTTCGTGTGTGATGTTGAAAGCACATGCTGATGCATTTTTTTTTTGCCACTGGAATTAATGAAATTGCTGATAAGATACACTTGAAGCAGATAGAAGTTAAATAGTAATAATAAAAAGGAGAAAATTACCACGAAATGCATCTCTTACTTTGATGAAAGGATGCAACAACGTGGTTTCACGTTCAAATAATTTCACACTTTCCTAAGAGTATGGCTCAGTTTGCCTGGGACAATGTAGATAATAAAAACAAAGCAACTACTTAGTTTGTTACTTTATTGTGCCATAGTGAAATTTTGGAAGTCAATTAAAGCACTCACTTGCGGATGTGCTCGCATGTGCTCACTTTTTAGCATATATCAAAGCGTGAACGTAAAAGAGGCCTGTTAAATGCAAATGCACGTGGTTGCGAACGTGGGTCGTACTGGTGATTTGAATGAGCACAGAGTGAAAAAGATGCAAAAAGCATTACTGAATGAGTGTCCATTAATTTTACAAATTTCTGGCCAAATGATAATAAGCATTTTAACACGTTTGTCCCCACCCAGGACACGAGATTTTTAAAAACGCCTAATCCTTGCTTATCTTATGAACATAGCCTCTAATTAAATGTTTCCACCCTTACCGGTTTTGCAGTCTACACAGTTATCCGAAAAAAAGAAAAAAAAGAAAACGGGAGTGTCATGCATTAACAGAGCAGAAATTTGCATTTGTATCGAAGCCCATGTTCTGAAGGCTTTTCTCCCCCAGGAATACTCTTTTTAGTTGCCTTTGTGTCTGAAATTAATTTTTAGTAGAATGCTGTGGACGTGCGAAACATTCACAGCTTGCAAACCTTGTCTTTGATCACTTATAACAGCCCACGAGGGTCCTCGTTCCTTGACAACATTCCTGGAGCAAACCATAACTAAGGTGGCTTCACAACTCAGAGGGAAAGAACCAAAGTATAAGGTGAGAAGGCATCTGCATGTGTTACTGTTAAAGAGGAGCTCGTATAAGTGCATGCCCATATAAGTGTATATTTGCTTGAGAAACAATGCTTCTGCAGGCACTTATAGAACGTTTGTAAGTGTTCTAAAAGCATCTGGTACCATGAAATCTAAAAATTTTCCTCTTAGAAGCAACTTAGGCAATTCTTTAGGTGTACAGACCTCAGGGATTAACGCTATGATGACGTGCTACAGCACACCCGCAATAAAATGGCAGCAAACTTCACTTAGATGACCTATTGTCACTCATTGCTATAGGAGACCATTGAGTTAATTAAGATAGAAACCGCTTAACCCTATCAGACACGTACTATGAAGAAATGTCTGTGAATGTGTCTTATTTACGCGATGTTATTTCAAGTCACACGATATTCTTGTTGGAACAAAAATAATGTCATAATGTGTTACTTTATGTGTTTTATAGTAATAAAGCTAATTAAATTGTAATTAAATATTTATTTGTGCTGAAGTCATTCATGTTCTGCTTTTGCATAAGTAGAATCAAATCTCAGGCTTGAAATATAGTGCAGTTTCGTTTTCGGTTATGTTCATTTCAAGCAAATAAAAATTATACTTTTGACGTGGCTCGCGGAAAGCGCCTTGTCGAACGACTCATCGAACAGGGTAGTGCTTTCAGCAGAGTGGTCATATGCAACAGTACACTGCAAAAGTAAGTTAAATAAAAACATACTTATTGCGCAGTAGGTTCAGTTCATCAAACCTCAGTCAATCTTGCTCTTTCTTAGCCACTAGTCGACACAACTAGCAAAAGCAAGTTGTGTATACAAATGTGTATAAAGTGCCTCAAAGGGCTAAAATAAATCATAATTTAAATCAATTAAATTTATTGGCAAGACTCTTACTTATTCATAGTGAGGGTCTCGTTCTGCCTTCAAGTAGTATGCGAGGGATTATTGGTTAGCTGCCAGCTCTTAAAAAGATAACATGCTATGTGATGTCAGCAGGCAGAAAAAGGGTGTTCCACACTCGCCGTCATGGCTACGAGAGGTGCTAATTAACACTCTCAGGTTTAAATAAACAGATATACCCGATAAAGTGGGCAAAATGATGACCGCCGCCGTAGCTCAATTGGTAGAGCATCGGACGCGTTATTCGAAGGTTGCAGGTTTGGTCCCTGCTGGTGGCAAGTTATCTTTTCGTCCACCTTAATTTTTTCTCATTTATATCATAATTACTGCAAATAAGATCCCCTCTACTTTCTTTGGCTTGGTTGTCTGTTTGTTCTCATTAATGGTGTGTCTAAAAACCATACAGCGCTATTGCCTGAAGCAAACTATCAAAAGCACAGGTGCACATGTAAGTCAGTTGACATACAGTAAACAGAAAAAAAAAACAGTAAAAAAGACAACAATGAGTAGAGAACACAACAGCCATAGGCATGTGCACGGGGGGGGGGGGGGTGCTGCGATGAACCCCCCCCCCTAATAAGGAACCCTGCGCACGTCTATGATAACAGCACTATTACAGCAGACTCTCAATAAACGAAACTCTCTTAAATGAAATTGCTGCTTAAATGGAACAACTGCCTCTAAGATGATTGGTTTTGTGCTTGAATCCTGCACCCCTTTTCATCTCTCAGTAAACGAAACTCCTGTTAAATGAAACATATTTTCCTGGTCCCTTCAGCTTTCGTTTAACAGGAGTCTACTGTATTATCAAACAAACTGGCTGCATCACATTGTTGTTAGGTGTTAAAGGTGCCCTGCAACACTTTTCCAGTAGCCATAGAATGGCTTCACTAAATGAGCTTATTGCCTCACGAATCGACAGCCGCAAAAATTTCTAGAATCTGTCCAGTACGACCGGAGTTACAAAGATTTGTCGCACGCTGTAATTGCTTTCTCTCTTCTCTCGGCCCGATGAAAGCGCTGGAAGCCAAGCAGGGAGGGATGGCACAGGGGAAGCAGGTACACCACGTGCGCGCGTCGTGACCTTGAACACTTTTTCTTTTCTTTTTTTCTTCGAACACGCGGCGTACTTTCAATGCTATCTTGCGTGTGCATGGGCAAGTGGCGGCCTCCCATGGCGACCACAGTAACTACCGAGTGCCCCATGTTCAAATCAGCCAGTGGCGTGGAACTTGAGTCAATGACGCAGTGATTTTGATTAACTAGCATCATTTGTTGAAAGAAGAGGAAGCGATTTTTAGCTGACTTTGAAAATTTATTGTAAATCCCAGGCCACATGCTGCGCTATAATGTTTGGCTCGCATGTTATCGGGAGCCTCGACTACAGATCAGCAGCGTTTTCTGTCCATGCTGAAAAAGTGTTGCAGGGCCCCTTTAAGGAACATCATTTCATTGTCCATCATTTTATTGCCAAGATGTGCAAACCCAACACATCCTTTCACATAGTAGTGTCTGAAAGGAACACATGGCTGAGGAATGTGTCTCAGTACCTCCGAAAGAACTCGGAAACCCTCATTGTCCATGACCCTTTTCTTGTGCCAAGCTCTGAAGCTGTTGTTGAATACCTAAACAAAGCTGAGTCAGTTGGGATTCATGCCTTTGGCATAGATGTAGACGATCTTTACTACTCAGTGCCTCAATGTTTCTTATCGCATGTATGTATATCGAATGTATGTATATAATGTATATGTGACCATAACGAGTAGTATGCCTTTGTGACTAGATATGGTGTTTCTGTGAAAGCATTTCTAGAATTGCTTCAATGTTACCTGAATCCCACGCCCGTCTGTTGGGAGGGAAAGGCTTTTATCCAGTTATCCGGTGTTTTCATTGGTTCGTGTGTGGTGCACGTTCTTAGTATTATTTTTCTGGCGAAGGTCAGCAGAGCGCTCGAAAAGAGCCCGATAAAGACAAATCATCAAAGCTGAGGAGCTGTGTGATCTGGCAGTGATTGTGTCAGTGTAGCATCTGTCTCGCTCACCAAAAAGGAGACTG
The DNA here is from genome assembly GCF_013339695.2 of Rhipicephalus sanguineus. Classification (NCBI taxonomy): domain Eukaryota; kingdom Metazoa; phylum Arthropoda; class Arachnida; order Ixodida; family Ixodidae; genus Rhipicephalus; species Rhipicephalus sanguineus. The sequence continues at coordinate 268,298,061 of NC_051176.1, forward strand.
CTTATCTCAACGAAGTTGAAAGTCAGTGAAGTGGAAGTTGGGGTTTGGTTAAGGTCAGCGCTGTGTCTGTGCCCACTCATTCTTGTGCATGTTTTTTTGTGCTATAGTCAGCCTATTGCCGTAACTTTCTGGTGTTTCTCATGTCTAGAAAAAAAAAAAACACCAGCCTTTTTTTGCTTTCTTCTTTTATCTTCAGAACGATTGTTTTTAAAAAGCCTTGTAGTTTCCTGCTATGAATATAGTGTTGTCTGTGTATCATAAGTTTGTTACCAATTTTCACTCCTATAAAAATTTCTTTAGACATTGGCCTGACCTGGTCTACCAACCTTAAGGTATGGAAATTACCACAGTCCAAGCCAGGAATTTAGAACTTTAATGAAATAGGTTCCAAATTAATGAAAAACTTGGTTTTCAATATTTTTATTGCATATGAATAAAATCACATATTTTGTACACTTTGGACAGGCAGTCTGCTTTATAGTTCTACAGTAGTTATATACTGATATGCACTTAGACAAGTGAAAATACTCATGACTTTGAATAAATATTCATGCAATGGCAGCCAAATTTTTGGTTGCCGTTAGACGCTGTTTCTCTGTAGTGGGTGCTGCATGAACATTGGAATATTCAAGCACCTCGGAAAAATGTGGCTCTGAAAAATTTGTCAGCAACTGTGATTATAATGTTCTTTTACTCACTTTTGCCCTGTACTGGACGGAAATAGAAAATCATGATATTATTGGTGTTATTAAAAAACAATCTATATGAACACACTCTAAAATTTTGGCACATTGCGATAAAATCTTAGAAACTGCCAGGTATGCAAGACTATATAAGCATTGTCTTCAGCAGCACTGGCCATGAATCCAGTCTCGCCACTGATGCAGAAGTGGTTGCTAGCTGGTGCCTGAGAATGCACTACTGCCCTTGGTTGTCCAGGTGGCTTGGCAGGGGTCCATGCCACCTGATCTCAACAGCACGATGTTACCAACACTCAGCATGATGCTGGCTTTTATTGCACTGGTGTTGTGACAAGAAGTGCTCTTGGTCATCAAGTTTGTGTGTATCATGAATGCTTTCTTTAATAGCTATTGTGCTTGTTCTAGCATGCTTTGTATGCTTCAAGTAGAGGGTTTCAGTTATGGCATCAGTGGTAAAAGTGGGCATAAAAGGGATAGGATAACATAAAAAGGTTGTTAATGTACTCAGCAGTGAATACTGAAGGTTTCAAATGTGAAGTTTATTTACTTCATTTCTGGACGCTTCATGTACAGTGTATTCCTGTCCTCTTTTTTTTTTTTTTAAAGCCTCCTCATTAGGCATGGCTCTCCTAACGAAGAAACACTCAAGCTGCAGCTCCAGCGATACTATTAAAACCAGTCATAGCTCAGCAACTGTAACTGTAACTTATTGTCACAAATCGCAAGAGGAGGAGATGCCGGAACGAGGAATACTATAGTCTACTTCCTGTGTGTGCATGGTTTTTGTCTTTGGTCAGCATATTTTGTGAGCAACGCTAAATCTTGTGGCGAGGTCAGCTTTCACATTGCCAAACCAGTTTTCAGTCTCCAGATTTTGTACAAGCAAGGTTTTACTGCACAAATGTCATATAGGGTTTTATTTGTTTCAGGAACTTCTGAGCTTGCTCTATGAAGCCGAGGTAGCAATCGCACGGTGTGTGAGCCTCCGAAAGAAGTTCAACCTTGACCACTGCACTGCAGGCTCTTCGGCCACATCATCTGACAGTGATGTTTCACAGCGTCGTGCCTCAAGTGTTTCTGGACAACCGAGTAGCACAAGAAACCAGACTGCAATTGATGTAAATAAGTTTGTGCTGGACCTTGTTGACAATCCAGAGGTCTCTATACCAGGTGCAGGGAAAGGCACTGTAGGGAAGCTAGTTTCTCAGCTTTTCGTCGACTCTATGAAGGTGAGTTTCACATTTACTTGTCCTCGTCATTTTTGCTATAACCTTCAATTAAAGTGTTGGTTAAGCATTTCACTAGCAGGCATTGCCTTGTAATCTGCCTCACATCTATTTTATAGAGCATTGCATGTTCATAGGCTATAAATCAAAGACCTGCTGAAATGATGGCACAAAAGAGAAAACAGCTAAAGAGCAATATTAATATAAGCTCTATTAGAATATTATGCTTCTACTATATCAAAGCGACCACTCTTACTGTGAGAGGAGGCATGGCAAGTCAGAAATGACACCAAAAAAGATAAGTGGCAGTACTGCCGTAAAGCTAGGGCTCGAGCCTGCCAGTGGCGTATCACCTTGTTTCTGTCAATATCTATAGTATATATGTAGGAGAGAAGAGATACAACTTAGTGGTTATCTTAATTTTAATTGCCAATGGTTTCAACCGGTGGAACGGTCTTCGTTGTATATATGTATAATATATATATATATATATATATATATATATATATATAATATATATATATATATATATATATATATATATATATATATATATATATATATATATATATATATTATACATATATATATATATATTATACATATATACAACGAAGACCGTTCCACTGGTTGAAACCATTGGCAATTAAAATTAAGATATATATATATATATATATATATATATATATATATATATATATATATTATACATATATGCAACGAAGACCGTTCCACCGGTTGAAACCATTGGCAATTAAAATTAAGATAACCACTAAGTTGTATCTCTTCTCTCCTACATATATACTATATATATTGACAGAAACAAGGTGATACGCCACTGGCAGGCTCGAGCACTAGCTTTACGGCAGTAATACATACATACATACATACAGTATCCACGGATTGAAACGCGACGGTAAAATTTTTAGTATAACGACTTGTATGCACAATTGTTCAAGATAACCACGTCATGTTGCGACGAATCTGGTCTCGAAAGATAATGTTGGCTGTGATCTAGCGTTCGAGTCGAAAATTACACCGATACCACCCGAACTGAAGATGGTAGAAACAAAAACATGTGCATTACTTAGCCCTAAATTGGCCTATTTCAATCCGTAAATACTGTACATATAGCGAGAGAGAGAACTTCATTCATACTCAATCTGATTTAATTTTTCATATACAGAGAACGAATTTGCTTTTCGAGACTATTGTCTGAGATCAAGGAAGCTGCACAAACACATTGAGCGTACCAGGCTGCCCTATACACGCAACAGCACAGCAGTGTTTAATAACATTATGGAAAAAGTATAATGAATTTTACGTAGCGTACATTGAGACAACTGTACATATGTATGCGTGTTATTACAAGCAACCCTTTTTATGCATTAACCACTCAATTTTATGTGTGAATATAATTATGCCGATGGCGGCCTTCCCAGTAGTATAGATTTGCATCATGCAGTGAAATTTCGTCAATGTCCAAAGGCTGCTCACTAATAATAGCATTTTCTTAGTTTCTTACTTGCACGTATTTAAGTTTGCATATCTCGGCAATGTTTCTTCGTGGTCGAAACAATACCCAAATTGACAGCCGGGCTAGTTCGTCTTGATTCATCTTGAATTGACTTACACAGTGCAAAATACAGCTCGGACGGGAAATAAGCTCATACGCACAGTGCTGACTTGCAAGTGAGCTTATTGCATACAGTATAAACGCCATTGTGTAAACGCATGCACAAGGGTCATTGATTAACAAGTAAAAAGACAGAACACAAAACATACCCCAATCTGTTTACGGCTTGTGTGTGACTTTGAAGTACTATTCAATCTCCTTGCCGGTTAAGGAAACAGACAGTTGACCGGGGCACTTCGTACTGTTTTTGTTAATGCGGTAAGTCTCTGTGATGGCTTTTTTTCTTCATGTCTCTGCTTCTCTATCACTGTATCATAAAACAGCCGCTTGTGCTGATGCTTCGTGCAATGAGCTGCTAGGTTTTGATAATCGATAATTATTTTCACATTTTCTCTGGTGCTCTCATAATCTCACGTTTGAGCACTTTCCAATTTGTCTGATATAAGCATTGCCGAACGGCAGAGGAACCTGGTAGACTACATAAACGCGAACGCCTACACATTCGCATTTAAGTCGTATGCAACAAACCCTCATTTGAGAGTCTTGTGCTGTCCATGTGTGCCATCTGAGTTGTATTTTGTACTGTACAAGTAAATTTGAGATGAAACAATACTGCCTTAGTTTCAGTACTGTAATTTTAAGTAGTTTCAATTAACACAATCTGGGCCTCATTAGCTATTGTTTCTAAGTGTGTATTTAAATTCCCCACAGAAGGTAAGCTGGTATCGTCTGCATGGATTATAAATTTACCATTGTTATCAATTCTTGCTTTCTTATTAGTAAAAATTATAAGCAGAAAAGATCATAAAATGCTTCCCCAGGGAACGCCACATTTAATCTGTTTTTCATCTGAGCATTCAGTTTGGCGTTGGAAATACGATGAGTATGATGAATCTGCTATGCCTCTAATACCTGAAATTATCACTTTATAAACAAAATATGTGGCTGACAAAGCAAAGTGTTTCGCAGAAGTCTTCAGAATAAGCCGTGTGTCAATTTTTTCCTGTAAGAGCCCTTTAAAAGTCTTTCTGAGGAAGAAGATCAAGTTCAGTAGATTTATTTATAGCGAGTCAATTACTCGTCCGCTTGATCACGTTGCAAGGTAAGCTTGAAAGCTGGGCTTCTCAATGTACTCGAGTCCCTTATTTATTACCTTGACACAAGCCACTGTGATTGCTGCAAGCTACCATGTGGTAAGGGCAACGCAGGTTAATCGGAGACTAAAGAGGATACCTTGTTTCGCTCTCCTGGCTCAGCCCAACTAAAACTCTCAACACTACTGCACGCTCATCAACTCATAGCAGCTTGGATATGGAGCATTAAAAATAACAGAGAGCTGAGCTAGTTGGAAGTATTCATGTTAAAGAGACAGGGCGTGCAAACACGGACACAAGACAGAAGTCAAGACACCACAAACGTAAACTAACAACTGAAAAGGCGCACAACGGCGGAAAAGAAAGAAGGCACGAAAACTTCACATGCCCAAGCAATAGGCGAACCTATCAATCGGGCATGCTTGGTGGCCTATGTCAGAGATAACTATTCAGACACTTGATTTCTTCTTTATGCAGGTTAATCTATGGTTGGCTCACGCATGCACTACCACTATTGTGGTGTCTTGACTTCTCTCTTGTGTCCGTGTTTGCACGCCCTGTCTCTTTAACATCGATATGGAGCAGCGGTGATGCGATTCGTTTTCAAAAAATAAAATGAATTTCCTGGAACAGGGAGAGCATTTGATCAGTCCATAAAGCGTTTGCTGGGTACCGGTCATATTTGCGTCACCGATGATGCAAATTTCAGGCCAGGCAGAACAAAATTGAAGCATGACAGAGTACTCTAACTTTATAGCGTCCCTGCTCAGCGGTAGCTTCCTCTGCAATGCTGGACTGCAAGGTGCCAAAGTGTTGCATAGGCAGCCCACACCTACAGTGTGTCGTCGTGAGACAGCAGAACAATTTTCACAGCATTATTGTAGGACAAATTTCATTATATATTGACGTGATGTTTGTTAAGGAAAACTACGCCTCATTTGTTGGTTCCCCAGTGTGCAGCCAACAATTACCACTGTCGAAAGTGTGGGGGGCTAGCCCCCCCCCCCCTTCCCCCCCACCCCGATAGATATGCCTATGCAGCCTGCCATAATGTCTTGGGCTTTGTAGAGTTTCTGTATATGCCCCAAGGTTAGCTTATACAATAGCTCTAGAGTTATAACCGTGTCTACTTGGGTATACTTAATCGCGCCTATCAGTAGAAAAGGACTGTGTTATATTGTATTCAAAGAAGGTACTCTCCCTGGAAGGTTTCAAGAACTTCTCTGTTTCAACACATCCAAGATACAAAAACATGCATTGAAGTTTGTGGCGTCACTCTTGCTATTAGTGTTAAAGTCTTGGTAAAGAATTCAAAATGAGGAAGTTCGGTCTTCAGTTTCTCTTCAAGTGATTAACCTATTTTGGTGAATGAGTAAATATAGAGCTTTGAAAAAAATACCACTGTCCCTTCGATGGTGGTAGTAGAGCTGGTCCACAATGTAGACTGCACTGTACTGTTGCAACATCTCATATGCACCCGACACAAGAACAAATTATGTGCAATTAGCAAATACTGAAATGAGTAATGCCACGTGAATTCTTCAGAACAGTGCATGCTGTCACCAAGTGGCCATTAACACAAGTGTCTAACTGTTCTCTTTCCAACATGATTTCATGGCTTCATTAGCATGTGTATAAAATATTACCATCTGTCTTGTATTCAGAAGTAGTTGTAAGGATGAAATGCTCCAAACCATTCCTACCAGCATGCAGCATGGTGTCGGGAAAGGATTGTGGCCTCGAAGGCACCCTAGACAGGCGAGGACCACATGCAGTTGACAGGCGAGTGTCTGCATGGGTGACAGGCATTTTAATTAAAGTCATGAAATCTCCCTCTGTGCTTTTGCACATGCTCTTTAATGTCACCACTTATCCTTACACTCAAGCACCCCTAGCCTCTGCAGGTCTTCATAAAGGTGCAGCGCAGTATGTCTGAGCCCTGTGTCACAGCAGCACTGTTTTCTTTTTTATTGTTTAGTTATTACTCAGACTAAGTAGACTTCCAGCTATCCAGAACTTTTGCGTCTCCATCTTGGCCCCCGCATTTTGTACGCTACGCCGTCTGCCGTGGGGGTCGCGTGTTTCCAGAGTTCAGTTAGAAGGTCGATGACGGCGTCAAAATCAAAGTACTGGGTTTCCGTGCTTTGTGACTTCGCGGAGAGGTGACAAGTACGGATTCTGTACCACGTGCGCCTGTGAACTGCCTTGATGCCTTCACAAGTAAAGAAGTTTGGTTCAAGCAGCTCAAAACAAACATCCTTATTCCTTTCTGATGTCAGTCTCCAGTCTCAGTAATTTCCATTACCCCCCCCCCCCCCCGGCTGCGGTCTCCCGAATTTTCATGCTGTGAGGTTGGCAGGTATGCTACTGCATTGCTAGTGGAGAATTTCTGCATAACATGGAAACAAACAAACAAAATATACCGACAGGGAGTGTGGAGCATGGCCAAGAAAAAACGGCAGTGAAAGGGTGAAAACACCATTCTTTCCTTGTTCCAATCATTCGTTTTTTTCTTCCTGCTGCTGTTGTATCTATTTTAGCCCCCTAATGCCCAAGCACTGTTCTACATCAAGAAAAATTGGAGGAAATTGTTGACCTTTGATTCTTGCCATGGAGAGTACATTTGTACGAAAACAATGAAATGTTATTTCAGTTAGGTTTAATTAATGTAGTAACTAATTAACTAGAATTGGTTTGTTTAACTATCCTCAGCTGAATCTTCACTCCAGCATATCAGAAACCAAGTGCAGGCTTCGCACACTTGAATCATTTTGGTAATTTTGTGGCATCACACTACTACTATATTGTATATGATAGATTGTGCATTACAGGGTCGAAAGAATTGCTTTCCATGGTTCACTTTTGTCATTGCAATGCATCCTGATTTCCCAGCATGCACTCTGTGCACTTAGCGAGGAGCAGTAGCTCTTTGGACTGCATGATGGCACTAATAATCTGGTGGCACTGCAAGCAGACACTGTTATTAATACGTACTTAGAGGTTGCAGGTCTAACTCCTAGCTCATCCACTTTTGCTGAAGTAGCAATGATCATATGCATACAGCAGCACTAACAAGTGACAGCTATAAAAATATGTGAAGAAAGAACCAGCAAGTTTAATTGATTGCATAATTTGTCCTTCGTAGAGGTAAAAAAAAATAATAATTCTGTGTAGTGGAGCATGTCAGACATAATTGAGGAAGTTGTGCAAAGGTAATTGGATGAGAAGCTTGGTCATTAAAAAATACATGCTCCATGACAGCATTCTTTAAGTTAAAAACACAAAGAAGCCTGTGTGACCAGAGCAAAGAGGAAGAATTAGGTCAACAAGAACTCATCCTGAAAGTCTTGTTATGCATGTGTTGTGAGTATGCAGGTGGGTATGTGCAAATACCAGGCACACAAGGTAGTTTGGGAACTTGGCACAGAATTGCCATTGACATTAACATTCTCACTCTTTCTCTCTATGTGCCCAACTGCATTGCAGCTGTCTCTCTGTCACTCATCTAGCACATTTGTTTCAATGTATCAGCTTGTAGTATGGCACTAGAGACGAAGCTGGATGCTCATTTGCCTTACACATAATACAAAGACAGCAACTTGGACATAGCCGCTTTCTTTAGTGTCACTAAATCCATTCTTTTTTTTTGGGGGGGGGGGGGGGGTGGAAAATAGCCTACCCTAAAATCCTGAGCAAGTACACCCTCTCTCCCCCCCCCCCCCCCCCCCCCCCCCCCCGCCATTTTTTTTTTCAATCTGATCTCGCTACAGAATCCTGCAGCAGCGGTTCCTAGGAGACCAAGTTCTGATAGTCTTGAGACAAGTAGTCTTGAGACATGTGCACTATTTATTTACAGTTTGGTGCCTCGAGGTTACATTCCGAGCTGTCACAAAATGTCGGAAGATTTGAAGACCATCTTTCCCCCCTTGTTGTAACATGAAACTTCACACGAGGATTCCCTCTGGTTCAGTGAGAACAGTAAATGCATGCATATTCAATAAAGCATTTCATTAGAAGCACTTCTTAGCAGCTCTGCCGCCGCCGTCTTGAATTTTGGTCCGTGACCAAGCAAGCTAGGGCCCCCCCCTCCAAATCTCGTCCAATTATCTTTCACTGTAGGGGGGGGCACTTGCTCGCAATTTTACGGTAGTCATCGTGTATGCAGTACCTGTGATCAGATACCCCTGAAGCACTTGAGTTTCTCCAGCACGTGGAGGTTAGGGTGCCTGAATGCTCTCTTCCTCACCCCTGCTGCTTACAGGGAGACCTCTCTGAAGGGGCACTTGCTGCCTAGACTGGGTTGGCTAAGCAGTCCCTGCCATTTCTTTGCCCTGTTCGCACTGTGACAATGTGCTCGGAAAGAGCTACACTACAGGTTTTTGTCAAAAATCACTGGCTGCTGCCCCATCTCGGACCGACTACAAAAGAAAATTGCAGTGGGTTGTAAAAATTAATTGAGCCAGTTAAAAAAGTAGCCTACCAGGTCTCTCTCTGTGTGCAGCGTAGGTATGGCAACATTATTTTTGTTTATTTTTTTAAATGAAAAATTGGGCCAGAACTCTCAATAGTGGTTGCCATTTAAGTGAGTAGCTCAAAAAATGCATCCGCTGTATTGAAGGAACTGTGGACTCTACACATCCATTTGTTGCAATGAAGATATTCAGGCAATGTTTGTTGCTTCATTGCATAATTCCACAGAAAACAGGACTCTTAAACACCACATGCCTAGTGGCAGACACGAGTCTTAAAGAGCTAAAACAATTGGTGTTCAACAAACATGTCCTGAAACATAGTCATTGTGTGCCATTTGTCTCAGCATTTTGTTCAAACCACCAACCACAAAAATGGGCAGAAGAGCCAAAAAAAGCTATTGACCTTAATATTTACTGTGCAGTATGCTCTTTGCCATTATGTAGTGAGATAGTTTTTGCGGTGTTATGAAATCTTCATTTGAAGTTGTCTGTTGTGATCGCTTCTCATGCAGTGCCAAGCCAGGCATATCTTGAATTCTTACCATTTTTTAATGATGGTGTTTTCACAGGCTGCTTGTGCATGAATCATACGCTTATATTATACTTGGTTTTCTATTGTTTATTGAATCCCAAACATTTTTTTAAATGATGCTCTGATCAGCTAAATGCAAATCCTGTTCATTTAATATGGGAAGCTAAACATGCAACTTCATGTATCAGGCGAAAATATCAGTGGATGGATTTCTTGCTAACTTTTCAACTTACAATATTTCCTGCGGCAAGAGGTATATTTTATTAAGTTTCCATAAACAGCCAGGAATATTCTAGTGGGTCTCAAACTGATATGTGCAGCCTCACTTTGAACCAAGCAGCAATGCTGTGCACAGTGTCAATGCACATGAAAGCAAGGCATGTGCTTGAGGTAGTCTAGTGAACAATAAAAGCTGGCTACTTCCTTGCTGTAATATATGTTCATAATTGTCTACAAAAATGTCTTGACTGCTTAATTTTGCATCACTAGACATTGTTTTATTTGGTGTTGGAATGCCATGTTTTGTGACTAAAGAACTATCACAGTTGCGTTGAGGTTTTAAAAGATTTTTAAGCAATCTAATTAATACACATATGTATACTGTTAAAACGTCCTGGAATGGTTCCTACGAAAGTTCCAATAATGTCTGTAATTCAGTTCAGCTTACACCCATCATTTAAAAGCTTTTGGAAATGGCTTAATTTCTATGGCACTTATAAAACTGTGAGATAAGTTTACAGTGAGTGCAGTTTGGCACATCCCAACACTTTCATTAGTTAATAGCAATCATTGCCTTGTCATGCTACAAAAAGTGCTTCTTGCATCATCAAAATTTATAATCAGGTAGCAGCATGTACCTTATGTGGCAACAGAACACGAAGCACCTTTTGATCATGTAGAGAAGTTTTTACGGAGCAGTTAACTAACGGCACTGCTACTGAGGTGTCTTGATTTGTCGCGGCAACATGATGCAGTGTGCAGCAGTTGGTTCATATTGTGAACCTCAAAACTATCAATGAGCACGGATGTGCTTATTATTTCGTGCAAAATGCCTTTGCTTGCAAAAAACTTGCTGTACACCCATGCATCTGCTGTGCACTTTGTAGGGAGCGAATGACATAATGAAGGACGCTGCAGCAGACGACATAGTAGTCGCCACCCTGCACAAAGTGTGGACAAGGGAGAGCATGCTGGGCACCCTCGTGGAGGTCATGATGAGTTAGAGCCTTGAAAAACAAATTACGGCCATTGCGGCACATATTCAAGTTGCAGAGCCTGTAGATAAGGTTTCTGCACACAATTTCATTAGGTGCCATCATTGGTTTGCTTGCTCCACGGGGCCTGCACAATCTAAGAGAAACTGGCTGTAAACTTCTGCTGCCACAGTACTCCGAATGTGGCATTATAATTCTCAATATAAACCTGCTACTGAACAGCCCTACAATGCTCAAAATTCGCTAAAGGCTACTATTGTGGAAGCATTGCCCAACGTCAACACGCACAGTCTGATTGGAGCATGCAGTCATTATATAGAAGCTGAATACAGTCAATAATATAGGCGAAATATGGTTTTAGTCAGCAGCTTTGAAAAAACAGTATACAGGAAATGGAAACAAATACTATTCCCATTCTTTTCTGAAACAGTGTTATTTGTGAACATCTTTATTATGTTCTCAAATACCTTGCACACCCAGATGAGAGTGAACGGGGTCTGAAAGTTGAAGTAGTAGCCATAATAATGAACATTGATAAGCCATGTGTAAGTTATCACTGTAGAAAAGAGGTACACTGATGAAATTTCAAGTGCTTATTGGCCTCGAGATCGAACAGAGTCTGCACCTAGCTGTGAGTGGACGAAACCCCGTAGTGTGGATGGCTCCTTGCGTCGTCTGCTAGCAACACCGTGCTTGTATGTGGTGCGAACGTCATGCACGTCCTCAGAGGGCAGCTTATTCCGCTGTTTTAGCACAGTATCAAATGTTTGTACATATACCTACACGATATGCACAATCATTTTGCCTTCTGAGGCTTGTATGCACTCTAATAAGCAAGCGCATGCACGTGTCGGCATGTGCTAGGTGTGATCATTGCACCATTTATTCGCCAAAATCATTTCAATGTGGGTGCCACATTGTCGTTCAAGCACATCACATAGTGCATTTGGCGTCGTCCTAAATGAAAGAAGTACTAAATGTCGAGGTGTGGATGCAGAAATTTAGTGACACCACCTCGTTAGGTGTTGGCAATTTCAAAATCCTTGTGATACCGCAAAGCATGAACTAGCGTCTGCAAAGGCCAGTTAGTGGTAAAAAAAGACCTCAAGCCATGCACTTCTATAGCAGTACATGTATTCATGCAAACAGCAAAGCAGGGTGCACAATGTTCTACTTCAACTAATTATGCAAAAATACAGGCTTTTTTTTTTGTAGCCACTGGAGCAAGAAATAAATACTTAATCGACTCAGTCACACAACACCACTTATGTTGTAGTATAGGCAGAACACACTCTAAACACATACAAATCAAACAAGAAGAAACATCGAGCACAGTGCAAAACATGGTTGTCACCGAAGGCCAGCATCCCATTAATTGGCAGATCGTGCTTCTCTCAGACGTAATGTGAATGTTAGGTGGGATTCGTGCATTAATGTGGCAATGGAGGGTGTATATATTACCATTAGGCTGCAGTCAATGTGCTTTATTCACCGACAGTCAGCACAAACCGCTCGCAGCAAAGCGCCACTGTGTACCTTTGGATACATACCACCGACCGCATATCCACACTAACGCCGAGACAATGCTGCCAGCTGTAGCCCGATCTTGCGGTGAATAGCTCAGACACCCCCCTCCCTCTTGCCAAAAAAAAATCTCATCATAAGAAGGATTTAGCAATGTAGAAGAACCAGTCTAGATATAAGCCAGTATGTATGGTTACTTTTAATCACGATTTGCTGACCAGCTGTCAACTTTGTATGGCAAGATAGGCAAAGCTCGTCAGCTCCATAATGAAAATAGCCATCTAGATGTGGTGCAGGCAGCTAGCTTGTAGATGTAACTGATTTGTTGGATCTTCTGTGCCTTTATTAGTCCTCCCAAGTAGCAATTTTTCGCTAATACAGTTTATAGCTACACATACTAACAAAGCAAGTTTAGTGTGCTTCAGTGACAGAGGCTGCATCTCAAAACAACACCCAGCAGGTTCATTGTCACCTGCAAGTATTCTATGCATTGTCAGCGCATGTCTATACTTGCTTAGGTGATCTTTTCATTGAGCTTGTGTTCAGTTGCAGGAAAGCGATACAGCTTCAGAAGGGGAAGAGGACGGTGAATGCAAGTTCCCCAGCCCAGCGGCGCGCGAGTACATCCTGCGCACAAGGCACAGTCGGCCAACGCCTGCTTCAAGGTTGTCCCCGCAACGCATGTTCTGTGTCATGGCAGGAAATGACTTTCGCCTGGCAGGTGCATTCACCCATGACACAATTTTTTACTAATGTTTAGAGACTACAGTTATGTCTCTTCTAAAGTACTCACAGGTTTTTACTTTTTTGTGTTTAAGCTTAATCTCTTCTCGATATGTGATGGCATGCTTTGGTGGCAGACAACCTTTACCAGCATTAATCTTAAGCATTGGTGATGGTTAGGTAAATGCAAAACTTGTTTCTGTCTGTTACACTTTCAAGTGGTAAGTTGTTCCTACTTGAAATTGTGAGAGATTAGGACGTACTTAATAATGCAAAAAAGGGGGATCATAACTACATAGAATGCTTCACTTGTGCAACAATATTTGACATTTTAGCCAAACTTTACAAACACTGACCATAATTCGGTACTTTCTGTGGGAATTAACTTAAATACAGCACTTCTTATTAGCAGTGATTTTATGTGCTAAATGATGTATTCCTGGGAGACATTTCTATCTCATTCATTTTACTTTCAATATAATTGCTTTGCAAGCATATTGCGATTTTTCTTTAACTTTTTCCCTATTTGTGATAGTGAGTGCAGTTAGTGCATTTTCATGCGATGAATTGCTTAATAAAATTAGTATTTTTTCAACTTGGAGGCATCATAACATGTGATGCCACAAAAGTACTACAGTCAAGCTTTGATTTTAGGGGTGTGTACTGTACAACGACGCTAAACAGAACTGCCGAGCTCAGTATGCTCATACTGAGAATATCACCCATAATACAGTTGCGCTCTTTGGCCATCAAATGACCTGCCACGGTGGTCTAGTGGTTAAGATGCTCTAAAGTCCCTAGGTTTTTCCCTGTTCTTTCTTAAGTACCGACAACCATTGAAGCGCCACTGACGAATCTCATTGGCTAATGCTTGTTTTCGGTAGCCATGTTCTTCCGAACGCTTTTCCGGCACTAGGTGAAATGCGTCCCCCACTCACTAATGACGGGGGATTGGCGGGAGGAGAAACGTGCGTCGCGTTAGCATATTGTCTGCTGAAAGATGCTTGGATAATGTACTAAGATGTACGTGGCTTTGTAAATCTTCCAAGTTAGGAAGAAAATGGCGGCAAACGCCGGCTGCGCGTGAGAGAGCACTGGGAGAGGAGGCAGTTGTCGGTACTTAGGTAAAAGGGAAAAATCTAGGGACTGTACTTAGACGTACATGGCTTTGTAAATCTTCCAAGTTAGGAAGAAAATGGCGGCAAACGCCGGCTGCGTGTGAGGGAGCACTGCGAGAGGAGGCAGTTGTCAGTACTTAGGTAAAAGGGGAAAATCTAGGGACTTTAACGTGCTTGACTGCTGACCCGCAGGTCGCGGGATCAAATCCCAGCCGCGGTGGCTGCATTTTCGATGGAGGCGAAAATGCTAGAGGCCCGTGTACTTAGATTTAGGTGCACATTAAAGAACCCCAGGTGGTCGAAATTTCCAGAGCCCTCCACTACGGCGTCTCTCATAATCATATCATGGTTTTGGGACATTAAACCTCACTAATTATTGATTATTATGGCCATCAAATGGCGATTGCGCCACAAAACACTATATATATATATATATATATATATATATATATATATATATATATATATATATATATATATATATATATATTATATATAATACAGTTGCATCGTGAGGTAAATAATACTGTCAGTTTTTCTTTCTGCACTTTTGTTCACACATTTTTTGTCTATGGTACAAACAGACAAAAGTACGCATCAAGCAATGTGTTGGCCCACATGCGCCTGTGCTCCATGCCTTTACTGCACTGTAATTAGACCTTGATAATAGCAAGGTCAATCAAACATCACCAGACTTGCCTATCACTATTCCAGTGATTATCCTGTTGACCTGCTGCTGTAGCTGAGCAGCTATGTGTTGTAGCATCTTACAATTCTCGACACATCTATCTTAAAGGATGACAATATAAAATGATAAACAAAATGTGGTAACATTTGTACATATTGTGTGTGTGTGTGTGCGTGCGTGCTATATCTGTATGTCACATAAACCATTATGCAGTTCTCAGTTAAGGGGGGACGTGGCAATGAAAACTATTTTGGTTATTTACGGGGATAAAGTGATGAAATTTGGTATGCAGATATGATTTATTATGCTGATATCATTAATGAAATCGGTTTTGAGTATTGTAGTTTTTTAGTTACAACACTTGATAGAGTCTCATGTTCATCCCAAAATTTTTCAATCAATTAGACATAAGTTCGTCAAAATTTTTGCATGAGGATATTCACAAGGGCCCATTTTGTACCGTAAAGCTATTGTTTTTTTTTTAATTTTCAAACAAGCCCACAAAAAATTTTTGAAATCACCTGTACATATTGTCTTACTAACAACTTTTGCAAAAGGCCAATTATAAAAATGTGTATGATGCGCAGGAAAATATGGACAGCTTTACGGCACTTACCAATGTTTCAGGATCTAAATGCAAGAAACAGAATGATTATATCTTTATTTGTTGTTAAATGGCACAAGGATGACTGACAGCAACTGCACATAAAATGAAAACAGAGAAAACGGAGCCCAAAGAAAACGGAGCTCAAAGCTAAGCAAACGGAACTCTAAAGGGTGCTGGTTTTATTGTTCATTGGAGAAATGCGACATTACGGCTACCTTGACCTCTGATCTCTCCTCTTTACGATGATGCCAAGATGGCAGCACTGTGCCAAAGGAAAGCTGCAAGATTTGCATTTTCTAAAGCCCAGTTTTCTCATAGTTTTTAATGGTAGCACACTAGTAAAGTGCTTTTTTTCTCAACTTCTACTTCTTATTTTGTTCTAATATTTCACCACGATATAAAAGATGGTCAGGGCATTGTGAAAAAAAAAATAATAAACTGAAAAATGGAACATTTTGACGAAATCTACCATATCCATTGCCACGTCCCACCTTAATGGAATGCGGCACGATGAGCATTCGATTCTAAATACATGTTGCACTGCTCTGATGCCTCTGTGCTGTGGTGATAGCAAAAGTCAGCCTTAAAGAAACACTAAAGTGAAGCAATGAATCAGTTTATATTGATAAATTGTACTCGTGAGAACCATAATGTCGTTAATTTCACCACCACAGGTTTACCACCATAGAGGAAAAAAAATCAAGGTCAAAGTTTCATTCTTAAATTTCGTGCCGAAATTTCCGCACGTGACGTGATGGATTTCAAAGTGTATCTTTAGTATCTTGGCGACATTGGCTCAACGAAATTGTCTGAAGCTTGGTATTTTAAGTCTAAGCAGCCCTCAGAGGACAATTAGCTCATTTTTGTTGATTAGGAACTACGTAGGACCTAGTAGACGCCGTCACAATCCATGACGTCACGGCGTTTGGTGTGAGAATTTCAAGGTGTCGTAGCCACCCACATTTTCTTTTTGCGCATTTTCTTGCTTTCCTAGCGTCTTATCGCAGCAGGCTTGGTGTTTTTGGTATCATGAAAGAGTAATTTTCTAATATGAGGAAAATCATTTTTCTCTTTATTATTAAGCATGAATGCTGCCAGTGCATCACATGAAGTAGTGAATGCAGTGAAGGTTGTACACTTTTGCTTTTCATTGACAATGGTTTTTGTTCAGTGCACTATATCTTTAATGCCATTAGATAGAGTAGAGTGTCAGTTTACTAGAAAAGTTTGGTTAGTTTTTACTGAGGCAAGGAAAACTACATGAGACAGGAAAAACAGTAAAAAGCACCTATGTTGTGTTCTTTCTCTTCGTCATTTGTTGTGTCTCGTTATTGTGTTCGGTATTTTCAATGCCTTCAACTTGGGGAAAAATCCTGCATTTAATGCTCCTAGTGCCTTTCGTTGTACCAAATGCATTGGCATTGCACATT
The DNA here is from genome assembly GCF_013339695.2 of Rhipicephalus sanguineus. Lineage (NCBI taxonomy): Eukaryota > Metazoa > Arthropoda > Arachnida > Ixodida > Ixodidae > Rhipicephalus > Rhipicephalus sanguineus. The sequence goes on from NC_051176.1 coordinate 268,315,026, forward strand.
ACACAGATATTAAATGTGCTTGCATGCTGGTTGGTAAGCAGCACCTACAGTTCTAGCTTTCTGCCCTTGCAATGCTTAATTATTGTGTAGCTAGCACCCTACCATTATGTAGAAACAAGAGCACATAGCATAGTAAAATAGCGAGATATATGGCCATTTATATCACCAATTTCGTAGCATAATACTTGCACACGGAATGGAAATGGGCCATTTCTGGCTGTTACCAGATTGCAACATGTGTTCACAGTATTCCTTATGCAGTCTTCCACAACCTTCACAGTTGCCCTTACCATTTTTTGTAGATTTAAATTTTGTAACAGTTTGTGGCACAAATGTTAGTGACATACCATCGTATTCATTGCGTCACTCATGCAACCTAGTACCTCTAACAAGAAGGTACACAAGTAACACAACACATTTCAGCACAAAGTTGAACGCAAAATAAGCATTGAAATTTGTAAGGTGCTTTCATTGTGAAAGAGAGCACTGCCTGAAACTCGTTGACACTCATCATTACCACCTTAAGCTAGGGCACTCAAATTATAATGCGATTGAATTGTTTTATCAGTGCTCTTTCTCTATACGTTTCGACACCGTCTCCACAGCACATGCACCTGATGCCACTAACTCCTGTGACTTTATTTCCACTTGACTGCATGTCATGCGTATCGTTTTTAATAGTGGTGAACACTGAAGTTGCATATGCAAGGCTTGCTGCACTGCTGTGCTGTACAGCAAGGAATATCCCTGGTTGTGTGATTGACCACAGAAGCAGTAGCACCCATGCCACTGCTCCCGTGTTGTTTGCAAGTATATTTCCACATTGTTCCACTACTGTTATTGCTGTTTGTCAGTGAAAGATGTGCATTTGCTTTCAGAGTTTGAGCTACGGAGACAAAAACTTGCTGCAGTGCAGTTTGATTATTTCTGGTGCTACCTCTTTAGCCTTGCCATGGTGTTCTTTTCAAGGGTTGCAGCAACACAGGAACATTTCCACACACTTAAATCATGCACAGTTTGCATTACAAGAACTGAAAGCCGAAAACGGAGCCACTTGCACGCAAATTTGTGCAACCTTTGCATCTCATGCTGAAAGGACAGTATAACAAAAATGACTGCATTGAAGGATCACAGGTGTTATTTTTGTGACCTATACATCACTGGCTGAATTTTGTCTCCTGCTATAGCCCTGCGATTTCCCCTTGCCATCCGTAGAAACATCCAAATGGTTGTTATTCTCCACATAGTCATATTTGTAAAGTCGACTTGACACTCCATCTTTGTTTTGCCATACAGTGCTGTCATAATTGCTCTGTTGAGCCATGAGTAAGAGGAGACTGCTATGAGTTCTCAATAGCAGCACTCTACTTCGATTGGATTACCTGGCTTAGACTTTGAACAGTTTTGGAAAAGGCTATCTCAAATTTGAAGTCTGCAAATCTTTATGTAAAATGTAACAATGGCTCAAGGCACTTTGAATGGAAATACAGTCTACGTGTTACTCAATTTGCATACTTAGGTGAGCACATGCATGCTTTTAGAGGATCTAATAACCTGCCCGACAAGTTTACATATGACCGTCCCTTTATATTTTGTATACAGTATGTCGTGAAGTGAGGCGATAAGTCAATGTATAAGAATAGCACACAATCAGCATCCAACATTTCAAATATTGGAAGTGCAGCTAATAAGCTTGGATATTATGCAGTAGTGTGTTTAATAAAACATTTGTCTGGCTATTCAACTGAGCCTGACCTAACTTTGCCAAACCCAGGGTTTAAATTTTATCGACATTAAATTGAGGAACTATGCAACAATAAACTCCTGCATAGACTGCAATAAGCTTTCATTTACTGCATTTGTGCCATAATTAAACTGTGGTAACTTCAACACAAGAAAGATGCACAGTGACCTTTTCATGTACTCTCAAAACAAGAAGCCACTATACCTTCACGATATTAAAATAGTTTTTGGTAAGGTTTGATAATAGAATTGCTATTTGAATTGTAATAAACTAACTTTTTTTTTTCACTTGTGCTGTCTACTTCTATTTACTTGCTTAGATCGGCAGCAAAAGCGCAGACTTCAGTGCTAGTTGGCACAACATGGCAGAAGAATTAGTGACAGCTATCACCTTTGCAAAACAATAACTAGACATTCCAGCTTTCATTCGCACGCATACTTTGTCTACTTTAGGCCGTCAAAAATGTTGAATAGCAAAAACCTGAATCCATGAGCACAGCAGTACTCTGTGTTGTACTGCAAAGAAAAAAAGCGAAATAAAAATAAGCAGCGGTGGTGTACTTTACTGCAAACATGTCAGAGTAGCTTTCATGGCACAATTTAGCAAGGACCTTTCAAAATCAGTGTCTTTTGTTTAGCCAAGTAGCCCAACTTTGCGTGCTAACGAAGTTACCACAAAGTAAAGGGACTAGCGTAAGTTCGAGATGTTAGCCAGGATATGTGCCTAGCATGCTGTAGAGAATAAAACTAAAGCATTACATGAAATATGCACAGGCAAAGCAAATGCGTGCAATGCAGATGAAGACTCGTTTGAATGCATATGCTAGAAACTATCTATTCTATCTTGAGTAAGGCGAGTGCCCCAAAGGCAAGGTGAAGGCACTTTCTTTGCCATATGATAGCCCTGTGGTGAATGCATGTGTGATAAAAGCTTCTAGCGTGTTCTAGCAATCACTTGTGCAAAGTTTGTTTCTTCACAAACGTGTTGCAGGAACATTTCATAAATGGAAAATGGAGCTAACTAAACCACATCTGAGTGCATTGTACGTGCGGCAACTGCCTGTAATCAAAAACCTTGTGTTCATGGTTGTGGTTGTACTAACAATGGACAATTAAAGATCTTGAATTTTGTACTTCAGTTGTCTCGAATAAGCTGTAGTAGTCATTTCACACGGGTGGATAATGCACAGCACAACATCCAACAAACAGAGGCTCCAGGAAAAAAATGTGGCTCACTAAAATGTGGTAAATTTCAACCATTGTACAAGTAACATTCCTCTCGCTTTTTGTATAATTCTGCCCTAGTGAGAAAATGAAGGCATTGTTAATACAGAGAACATATTCTGGTATAGCTTCAAAACGCTGCAGCTCAGCATCATAGAATGTATTATGCATTGCATGAAAGCCACATTTTAATCCTTTCCAAAATGTTTCCTGCATGGTTTTCAAACAAGGCTAATCTCAGTCTTGCATAAGTATGCAAGGTATAGGACGTACCCCTCTGCAGCTTCATACTACATTTGTGTTGATGACAACTTTTGTTTTGAAAGTTTCCCATCAAAGTAGGCTCCCTTTGAAGCACATGTACTTCATAATTATGTAGTTATTGTATTGTGTGGAATTGATTGATTGAATATGTTATTATTAGTTGTAGTAGTATAATTTCTTTATTAATCTTTATATTTGCATGCCATTTTAGAAGGAGTTGACATGTTCAGAGACACTGTAGTCGGATGCAACTTTAGAAGGCAGGAGAGGCCCCGCCCAGACGACCGAAGCGCGGCAGCTGATCGCCTCCGCGACTAAAGAAATAGTCCCGCTCATGCACGCGCCGATCTTCTCCGAAGGCGGTACCACCGGCCGTCCGACTCATGACGCCAGTCCCGAGTGCGCGCCCATTGGAGCAGGCTTGTGTTCATCCGCCTTTGAGAAGGAAATGCCGCTGCCTTCTAAAGTTGTATTCGACTATAGGCATAGAGAATGTAAGGTAACGTAATTATAGCCTGTATCCAAAAAATGAAAAAGTTGTGTATGAGTTTTGTGACTCCAGCTCCCAGTCTTGTTGCTGTCTTCTACAGACCTCAAAGCACATTAATGTTAGTTGCGCATACAGGTGGCATAGATGGAATCGGAATATATTGCATGGTAGATGAGTGGAATATGCAATCTACAACTCCAGTGGAAAAAGTTAGCATAAGTGGACAATAACTGCAGCACCAAAACCTCAACAGGCCTCTAGACATTGTCTTGGACCGGGCTACCACCTTCATTCGATGCCACAACCACAACAATCACCTCACGCTTGCCGCTCTCAACGTACAATCTGTGCACGCGCATGTGCACGACCTGGAAAAAGACTCTCCACTCACAGAAACTGGCGTGTTAGCACTTTCTGAAACCTGGAGCGATGAGCCCACTGTGTCGTCCACAGCAAGCGGCTTCATTGCAGGTGCAGAGGTGTGGGCACATATAATAACACGGCAATGTGCAACTTCAACGTAGGCCACTTCCCACTTTGCCGGCTGCCAAACATAGAACACACACAGACAAGCAGCGGAATCGGCGAGATCTGCGTTGCGCACATCAATTACAATAACAAAGACATTCCGTTCGCCACCATCTACCCAAGAACTCTCAAAAACCCTTTCCACACATGCAAACGGCCCCCCTCCCGCCGCATGCTTCACATAACATCGATTCCCACGGCACGTGGGAGCTGTCGAATTTCTGCTGCAAAGCAGTTTACTGTTGTATTTTTTTTTTGCTGTCACTGGCCAGCTACAACTTAGCAATGGGACATTGTACGCCATGAGAAGTGTCACAGTGTTTTCACAGTGACAGCACCAGACCTGTTATACATTCCTTCCATTTGATATTGTAATAACAGTTGTACAGATACTTGAGGGGTGTTCATGCTGTTGGTTCCACTGGCATGTTGTAGTGGTATTGATGATGCATATGCAGTTCCATGTGAAGGATGAGAGGTCTCCAAAAACGCACAGTTTATTTGACTGCAAAAATCACAAATCCAAGTAGTGTGGATGCATCAATCGGCTCTGCAGAGGAGCTATTGAAGCACTCTACCTTCCATAGCTATCATGATCACTGTGCACTTACATATTAGCATTCCCGGTAATCAGCTGTGTGAATTGCAGTGCACACATTGGTCCGAGTGAAACAGACAGTAAACGTCACGCCGTCTTATCCTTTTATTGTGCACTCGCCATCAGTGTCTTCTCATGCATTATCAAGGCAAGACAGGTAGTGCTGCTGTCTGCATTCCTGTGTTGCAAAATGCCTGGTATGAGCCAGGTACCACTTCTACTGCACAGCAACAGTTGTCTCACGTGGTCCATCATGCCAACACGTCGCCCCTCCATGGGTTTACAGATCATCTGAGGAGTGCAACACTACACCTTGTGATCACTCTCATTACACCTTTGGGTCAAGCTAGGAGCTGAAACTGCAGATCTTTTTTCCCACGTAAAATCACTGCTTCCACTAAAAGTGATAATTTGAAGTTTCATCACTTTAGCTTGCCTTAATATTTGTCTTCATTGTCCCTGTTATCATTTGAAACCCACATTTTTACAGCTGACTAATTTGTTGCTGGCCCCATATGTGCCTCAACTTTAGCCATGCAGCAGCCATAGCATCCCATGACTTTAATCTGAAACCTGCAAGTATCAGCTTCTGTGATTAACCAGTACTTGGAGGACTGTTGCAAAATCTTGCAAAGTTTTAAAGAGGTCTTGAGTTATGACCATACCCTCAAAATGCAGGGTCAACATTGGAATCAAGAGAATATCGCAGTATTGAGTTCAAAGCCATCTGAGTGTGGCAACCTGTGCCACATGGTCAGATGGGAAGTGTGCGCTGGGCAGTGCTTCCTCTTGGGTCACCTGCTGATGAGTTGGCATAGGTACTACATGCTCCCGAACTAACTGCATGTAGTCGTAGAAGATGTAGTCCAAGCATCCCTGGAAGCCTTTGGTGTAGTTGGTGTAGGAAGGAATGCCACATGCACTTGCCAAGGGAATCTGCTGCCTTGCCTCCAGGCCCACCACAGCCTCTTCAACATCTGCATGCATAGGAACATTCTTTTTGAGCTTGCCAGATGATCAGAGCAGTCACTTTAAAATCATACATGGATTATGCAATCTACAACTCCAGCGAAAAAGGTTAGCATAAGTGGACAATAACTGTAGCATTAAAATCGCAACTAACATTCAAAATTCGGTATTTATGATGGGCTACTTTCTGCCGACCACCCTGTTTTAACAAATAGATCATGCGAATGATCAAAGAAAACTGTTCCAACGGGTGCACAGGTGCTTCCAGAGAGACATGTAAGCTTCATGGCATCATTGCATATGTGTTTTTGCCTTTGCGTTCATCAAGGTTTTCATAAAATAAACAACGGGCTGTTGTTCAGTTTTAGGCTTTTTGCTCCAGCAAAGACGGGGTCGATGACTCTGGAGTCTTTCCTTCCCCATTGTGGTGTTTGTCATCTATATATGACATAGATGCTGCTCGAACTTTGTCAAGAGGTTGTCAATGTTCTGATTATTCAGTGTTGTACCTTCTACTGCATTTGCATGAGAATTCATCTTCACAGTGAAAACTTACCTGATGCTAGAAATGAGTCAAGGAAAAAAGTTAACTGTCAATCCACTTTTTATTGAATTGCACCTTTCTTCATTAGAATGGATGCAGAATGGTAAATACTTGCATTCAAATACTGACATTTTAATTTGACGTGGCTAGGGATGGGCGAATAGCAAATTTGAGGTTCGAAGCGAATCCGAAGCGAATAGTGATTTGGTCGAATAATTTCGAATCAAATAGTTCAAATAGCATACAGTGCATATTATTATGAAAAATGAGCGTTTTTGTCATGACCCTTGCACAATATTTTTAAGAATTGGAACTAGGTATGAGCGAATGTCACTTTTTTGGTTTGAAATGAAGTGGAAGCAACCTTGAATAGTATCAAGATTTGAATAGCAGTAGGGTGCAGGTTAGAAGTGGTACAATATGTTACAATTTAAAAATGACTATACTTAGCGCATATAAGCCCATATAACACGATTTAAACTTAAAAAAAAAATGTGCACTTAACCTTGAAGTGTGGCTTCGCGGCAGTGCAGATTTCTCCTGTAAAGGTGGTTTTACGGTACATCAACCTGACGCTGCAGTGAAACCACCTTTACAGGGGTTTATGTGCGATCAAACATACATATTCGTTCATTTCGAATACTTCGAAATTTCGAATAATATAAATTCGTATCGAAGCGAATTCGAATACTGTAATATTCGTTCGAATATTCGAAACACCCGAATATTCGCCCATCCCTAGACGTGGCAATCCTTGCCCATTTTATCAGCAGTTTGAATTGAAGAAGAATGTGTTATTTGAACAGTCTATAATACAATGCCTTGAGATGGATCAAAGCAACCTTGATTGACATTTACTTTAAAAGCAGTTGACATTTGATCAAACTTGCTGCCAGTAAAGGCACATTCGATTCAATAATATGCTGGTGCTGAACCAATGGTCACGGCACTGGATAGGTTGGCAAGTAAATGCTCAGTTTTAAAAAAAATTAAATAAAATAAAAGATCTCACACTGAGACTTTTTTTTTCTTTTCTGGTGCACGCATTTGTCTGCATTCTCCTTTTTCTCACCATATAAGACCACACCCCGATTTCCATACCAGCACACCATTGAAGTCTGAATTCAGATAGGCCACTAAAGATGCAGCCACATACAACCAACATATACCTGCGGGCTACATGTGGCCCACGATTGTATGTTGTGTGCCCCTGCTCTAGAGAAGTGTGATTTCAAATGGAAGGCAATGTCTCAACAGATTTGCTTCTTGGTGTGAAAAAGACATGGGCTATCACTGAGTCGTAAAGTTGAACCACTCACTGAAGAGGACGCCATATGTAAGGAACAGATAGGCAAGAGTGAAGAGTGCAAGACAAGGAAGTACCTCTGTATTGTTTTTAGAACTCTGGCTTGCTCGGTTCAAATATGCACTCATGAAATGGACAGCAAAGCAAAGGAAAGAAACAAAAGGATCAGTGGAAAAAAAAAAGAACTTAGAGTGGAGTCATTGCACCTACTGCCATGCATTACATGAGCACAGCAAAACAGCATAATCAGCACTTATGCTGTAAGTAGACTGAGCTGCTAAAGCACAAACAATTAGCATGTGATTATGCCATGAGTATGTGAACAACAGAGAATAATGCAACATGTCGATGTTGAAACTGACAGATTCCAAATTAGAGCAAACAAGCATCTGGCAGCGAACTGTATGAAGCATATCTGTGCTGATTCATGTTTACCGTGGTTTAGCCTCAGCAAGCCATCATTGGCAAGCTGACACCTTCATGTTTGGCTTATGTACCTCTTATGTCCCTATCCCTAACATTGATGAGAAATCATCAAACAGTTGCTGAACTGATGAAGATAAGTCCCTTTGTCGAAACATTCGCTCCACGACGTTCCTTGTTCAACGACTTCCCATCAATTCAAGCCTACCTCTTCCCCTGAACTTCTATCGTTTGCATACCTGACATTATTAGACAGATTTATCGATTATCACAGAATGAAAATGTTGCTAAAGCCAATGTTTAGATTAGGGGGCTTGTCTTCACCTTCATGAAGACATTCTCATGTTCGTTAGGGCTCCAGCGATATTCCTTGTTCAGCAACTTTTCATCGCTTCAAGCTTCCATCTTTCCTGTGCACTTCCCTTGTTTGCAGTTCTGACGAAGTCATTTCCAGCTAGCTGATGCACAAAGCATAACACACAGACTCAGTGTTTGTCTCCATATGTTCATGTGGTAACTACTAGGGATGGGCGAATAGTAAATTTGAGGTTCGAAGCGAATAGTGATTTGGTCAAATAATTCCGAATCGAATAGTTCGAATAGTGCTCACCACATATTATTAGGAAAAATTGAGCATAGCCTTCATGACCCTTGCACAATATTTTTAAGAATTGGAACTAGGTATGAGTGAATGTCACATTTTTTGGTTTGAAATGAAGTGGAAGAAACCTTCAGTGGGGGGTATCAAAATTTGAATAGCAGTAGGGTGCGAGTTATAAGTGGTGCAATACGTTAAAAGTTAAAAATGACTATACTTAGCGCATATAAGCCCATATAACTGGCTGTTAAATTTTAAAATATATGTACACTTAACCTTCAAGTGTGGCTTCGAGGCAGTGCAGATTTCCCCTGGCAGGGTGGTTTCACGGTACAGCAACCCGACGCTGCAGTGAAACCACCTTTACAGGGGGTTATGTGTGGTCAAACATGCATATACAGTAAAACCTCGGTGATACGAATCTTGGGGGGGTTACCAAAAATATTCGTATCATCCGAAATTCTTATCACCAGAAAACATGGGAAATTAGTATGCGATAAAAGAAAGTTGCCATACATTTTGATTTAGTGTTTCTCAGGGCCGCAGCGACGTCATGAACAGCTCTGAATGATTGCCAGTAAAGTTTTTAGACGACAGCGATCATACTTGTACTCGTAAATATACGGTGCATGCGCGCGTGTGTAATTAGTGAACCAGATGTGTTGTGCTCCGTGACCGCTAGTAGCTCCTTCCCAATCTTACTACACTTTTCTGCATGACACCAGGATACTGCGGCGAAAGTGACTTAAGAAGCGCTTTGCACACGATATATAGAGGCCAAGCTCTTTTGCCAAGACCGTCCGCTTCGTCTCTTGGGGTCTTCATCCACCTTTAATGGGACTTCAGGACGGACCCGCAGCCGAAGTTTCAGTCTTGTTTCATAGAACGTCTGATTGCGGGTACATGGCTTGCATCGACGTGGCAGGCACGTGTTAACACAGTACAAAGACGCTGCTGCATCGAGCACAGGAGCACGCGTCAACGCGTTGGAAAAAAAAAAAGCGCGACGTCGTCACCTGTAATCTAAACGCGAAGTCGCCTAAAGGCCTCCAAGATTCGCGGACACTATCTCGTAGGCAACGACGCACCGCTGATGGTCGCGCAGCGCGCATGCCCGCGCGTGATTGCCGGGTCTTCCGCGACAGCGCCTGTTCGTACCTGTGCGCTAGCGTACGTTCGTATCAAACATCGCTGGGTGCAAATCGGTTCGCAACAACCGTACTCCAATACATTGCAGGCTAATGGGCCTTGGCCGGGACCACAGAAAAATTCGTATCACCCCGAAATTCGTACGAGCCGTGATCGTATCACCGAGGTTTTACTGTATTCGTTCATTTCGAATACTTCCAAATTTCGAATAATATAAGTTCGTATCGAAGCGAATTCGAATACTTTAATATTCGTTCAAATATTCGAAATGGCCGAATATTCGCCCATCCCTAGTAACTACGAAGTTCTTATAGCATATCCTATTTGGTATTTATGCATATCAGCTGTTAAGTTGAAACTTCAACATGAACTTTGGAATAGTTTTTGAAAACGCAATAACTGTGCACTCACTGCTACACCAGTCTCTGCTATCCGGTGGTACATATCCAGAAGTCATAAGCTGATACACTCCATACGCAGGACAACTGTTGAAGTCTCCAGCAAAGATGACAGCAGGCACAACGCCGTACTGCAATGTTCAAAGTGAAATTAACAGACAAAAAAGTTTGTACTCCCGTGACAATGTGTACTAGAAGAAAGGCTGCTGCAGATGATGCTCACCTCTTCTGTATATTTCCCTTGCAACCATTCAACTAGTCGTATACAGCAGTAAGCCTGGAGCAGCCTGATGTGGTCAGAATCTGGGTGGTAGTAAAGGTGCGTGTTGGCCACCAAAAGCAGTCTTCCAGGCATTTCTAGAGGCTCCAAGAGTAAAATCTGCATGCAAGGTGAAAACTGCAATTGTGAATATTGCAAGTGATCTTTTTTTTTTATTATACCAGTAGTATATGAGTTTGCCAATAAATGCTGTCTTGCCACTTCTATAACAAATGACATTGGAAATTCAATATTGGGCTGCTGTTGTTGTGCACCATGTTAGTAAATATCCAGGCAGCGTGCCAAACTGTTCCTAACTGTTTGCATCAGAGAGCAGAACAATTACCACAAGGGCTCTATAAAGTATGAAGTTGCCTCTACAACATATCTTTCTTTTTCTAAAAATTGAAAGAAGGAAATGGGGCTTGCTACATTTATTTGCACACCCTCACATGTCAACCAAGCTACGTGGTAGAAGATTAAAGAAACAGATGCAAGGAGAAATGCAGCGTTGATAGCACAGGCCCAACTACATGCCATACTTCCAAGCTATGACTGTGTAAGTAAGAAACAATTTACAAGTCAAGAGCCCATCAATATGCTCGCTACTCTAAAGAATCACTTTAAAGCAAGAGTGTGAACACAAAGCACCTTAGGAGAAAGTATGGGTATGCAGGTACGATTCAGGATGACCGTCAATTCGTATGTTCACAAAGCACCTGGCCACTATGAAGGCAGCTTTTCATGAGCTACTCTGATAGATCAGCAATTTTTCAATTACCGAAAGCTACACACGCTGGCAATGCAACTGGCAGGCTAACGACTCCAAGTGCAGGAAAGTGAGAGCATCACAAGCCAAGCCATTCACACAAAGAATATGAAAGGACAAGGACATGGCTCCTTGCTTTTGTGGTGTTTGATCTTTACATTAAGAGTGTTGTTTCTTGGGCTAGTTGGCACTGCATGCTGGTTATTGGGTTGCTCTTGTTGGGCATATCATCCTCAAGCTAACAAACGTCTCCTGTCATTCAGTTCCTCACACTCAAGTTGGTGAAGCAAGGCATTGTAAGGCTCTGTTAGACAAACACAGTTCAAAAGTCTTGTGGTCATGTGGCAGAGACCAGCCTGCAAGAGGCACATCTAACTTTGGCAGGATACCCAACCCAGTCGCTTGTCTTAGTAGCAGGCGGCGTGCAAAAGAAAGTACAAAGTCTGGATAGCATGCCGGAGAACGTGTCCAGCAAAAAGAAGAATCTGGTGGTCATCGCGCACATTCACAAAATCTCATAGAGACTGAAAAAAAGTGCAGGCCAAGTTGGCATCAAGGTGATTTCCTTGGCACCAGAAAAGTTACAGAACTCGTGAAAGTTAACTGAACCTTTATGTGAAAAGTCGAGAGGATGTCAGAAGCATCAAAACCTTTTGTGGCCTGTGCAGAAAGGGTGACTTGCAGCATACCACTGACATGTAGTGCAAAGTACACTGGCCAACCAGGCAGATCTATTAATGGCCACCTAAGAGAACACAAATAAAACATAGCACGGTACAGAGATGGGAGTCTCTAGACTCATTGTAATGACTGTGGTTGCTCACCCTTGTTTGGAATTGCTGCATAACCAGCCACAATAAAGATAAAAGAAGGTGAGAGATTATAGAGGCAAAAGCTATAATCAGCGAAGGGGCCACATGTGTCGGCACACCTTCTGGTGCATTGTCATGGAAAGAAATTTTTTTCTTGAACTCAAGGATGAAATAGCAAGAGCCACATGGTGTACGATGGCATGTATAAATGAACACAGGAATTTCAATAAAGATCAGTTGCTAGAACGCTCCCGTTTGCGATTTTCTATGTGCCTCACTGTGTCCCTGTCTTCAACGAGTGGAACCCAAAAACCAGTCACACTACTTGAATGTCTCAGTTTGAAAAATTATATCCTTCTTATTCATTAAGCAAGCCCCCCCACGGTGGTCTAGTAGTTATGGCGCTCGACTGCTGACCCGAAGGTCGCGGGATCGAATCCTGGCCACGGTGGCTGCATTTTCGATGAAGGCAAAAATGTTTTGAGGCCCGTGTACTTAGATTTAGGTACACGTTAAAGAACCCCAGGTGATCAAATTTCTGGGGCCCTCTACTATGGCGTCCCCCATAATCATATCATAGTTTTGGGACGTTAAATCCTAGATATTATATTCATTAACCAACTAGCCCAGCAACAAGGTTTTTATATGCTTGAACACTGTTGCATTACACGCTTTTTCTACATCTCTTCTGCCAATGAAAAAAGCATGGGCACTGCCATAACTGCATTTCCCAGGACCTCAATAAAGTTCATCGTACCGTACCATACTTATACTATTAGACAAAAGGCAGCTTATCAAAGTATTATGTTTTGTATGGTTCGTAAAAGCTTGCAATCTATACTTGGTGGCTTTATTGTTGTTTACCCCTTTCACTGTTGGGTGTGTCTGGCCATGATGCACCCACAGTGTTGGCGTAATTTCGGGAATATCAGGGAAGCTTGACATAATCAACTTCTTGCGCATGCGGTTGAAGAGTTACGCTCGCAGACGGTTCGGAACGTGATGCGTCAAAAGGAAACAGCGTGGGTGAGAAATCTTTCTTCCACATATTTTTAGATTGCTGTGCATGCTTCCGGGATAATGGCCCCACCGTGTCAACATCAGTATCTGAAACCTGCGGTAGATGGCAGAACAACCCTTGTACCCATAGTTGCACCCTTGTACCCGTAATTACACGCGTGCCGCCTGGCCCAAGAGAGTAGCGCACGCGGAGCGACCATACCCGCCAGCAGAGAAGGGTGGGTGTGGTCACTCCGTACTCTTTAATATACGAACCAACACAGCACGGGGTGAAAATACGAGCTTCTAGAAAGATTCGACAGATGGCGTGATTAGCAGAAACACGCCAGCTTTGCGCTTTGACGTGAATTTTTCAATGCACAATGGAGAACGTACCGGTACGTCAGTGACAGCGAAAGGGTTAATGCAGTGGTGAAAGACAGAGAGCTTGCAAACACTTACCAAGCTCTGTGAACCCAGTCATGCCCAGCATACAAATCAAAGAACACCTTACTAAACCTTTTGTATGAAAGCACACATCAACAAATTGGCAAAATGGAGATATCCATTTATTTTTAGATAATATTTAAATATTTGAATTTCAGCTACTTCATTTCATGCCTTATGCAACCTTCAAACATGACACCATCATGCTACCTCCTCTTTTAATTGGTTATATGACAAGTTTCAGTGGTGAGCAAGGAGCTTTTAACACTTAAAATATTGCATGGCAGAAAAGAGTGTCTAAATGGATTCACTTAGCATACGTGCCAGCTAGTAGAACAAAGAACTTCTTTCGCTCTGCCAAAGTACAACTGCTTAGTTTCTTTTTGCAGTTTGCAGCATGCTAATCACACAGAGTGTTAACATCTTTATGTTATGTACTATGCCCAAATGAGCATAATAAAATTTCACTTGGATCCTAGAAACTGCTGAAGATGACTTTGGATAAGCACAAGTAGGTTTTGTAATTAAAACATATATTAAGGCACCAGAGGTGCAAGAGATATGGTGCAAGACTATATGTAATAATTTCACAAATGGGAATTCAGCTGACCACATAATGCTGTAAAAGCCTTGCCATGAGGCTGTTCTGATAATTACTTCCAGGTGTGTTAGCAAGACACAATTAAACAGAAAAGCTTGTGAATAATATGAACAATTAAGGTGCTTAATATTACCTGGAGTGCTGTTGGAAGATTTAAGATTCGATCCCTCAGTTGCTCGTTTTTGTTGATGCTGGCCAAAATGTCTGACAGCACTGGCTCCTGTGTCATTTCCGTTGCCAATACAATACTGCGCTCATGAAGTGCCCTGTAGAGCAAGAGGAAATGGGAGTCTGATCAACGTAGGGCTACTGATAATGAAGCATAGTAACAATTATATCAGTTATTTATAGCACAAAATAACTTCAGGACACACTTTTTAGTTTTTACTGTGGGCTTGGACTACAAACATTAAAGCAGCTCACAAAAAGTCTCCAGAAAACAGTAAATTTCAGGAAAGGACCAACCCTTCAACCCCTGTGGCTAAGTTGTACTTGTCATTGGAGGCTGTACAAATATCGCCAATAAAAAGCTGTGCTCATTTACTCTCAGCATCAAAAACAGGTTACGGTCAGCAATTGGCTTTGGGTTCAATTTTCATCTCCAAAAAGGCAGTAGAGCTTTGAAAAAAATGTATCTTTGCGTGTTTGCCTCATGTTTAGCCTGGAAAAGGTGATTTAAGGGGGTGGCACATATGAGGAATGCAGAAAGCAGAGAAATTTCCAGAAAGAAGAGCTGTTTCTTGGTGTAGTTATCCGAAAGCAGCATTGTTCAACACTCTGTGAGCGAGTTCAGCATTTCATACGACCTCGTATATGTCTTAGAAAGCAAGTCAGAGTTTACTAGTGAATATAAAAGGTCTTCAGGCAATGACACGAGCAATGGCGACGATGATGATGCAACAGCAAAGAAAAACAGTCACTTAGCAAGTGAAAACGTGATTAGTGCAGAATCAAAGTAATCCACAACAGCCTGGAAAAAAAAATATAGAAAGAAATACAATGCCAGGATAAACGAAATTAATTTTCTTCTACAAACATCGATCTAATTTTTGCTGAGGAACAACCAAACAAATCAAAATTAATTAACTCAAAATGGTTTAATGGTGATGGTACAGAATAACACAGAAGCTCTATGCCAGTATTCAAAGGGGGAGTGACAACATTCCAACGCTCTCTGTGTCTTGTTTTATAGCAATGCTCATTTGTTTACAAATGTGCTAGGGTGTCTAAATTATGTATATTATTTCTCACTTCATATTTAAATCTAGAACTCAACCGATAATAGTATAGTTTATGGGCTGTTATAATACAGGTTTTATGGAAGAAGCCTGTGGTTGTTGCATAATACTCAGCATTGTAAACATTACGTAGATACTGTTTCTGCATAACGTAAATTTTTTGTAGATTAGAAAATGTAGTTGTACCCCAGACAAGTTAAGTTGGCAATAGTTAACATGTGAATAGAAAAGAGAATTGTAAACTAATATTTTAAGTTTTGGAGAGAGAACGTATCTGAGTCTACCGACTCTACCAGTTATTCGAGCTAGTTTTGTTAGTACCAAATTTACGTGAGATTCCCATGACATGCGCGCACTAAATACAACGCCAGTACGATGTATCCCATTATTATGGTATGCCTTGAGAAAAAGCTGCCCTTAAGAGTAGCAAACAAGAAATATATTCAGAATCGGAATGAGACAAATAATTACAGCTATGGTGTGGAACCGCCTCTAATGCAGGACCCTGCGTATGCCTGTGCATATGCATTGCGAGTTATAAAAAACTCGCTGGTGTTTGCACACATGTAGCCTGTGAGAAGGATCTTTTTTTTTTAATAGTAAACAAAAATTTGCAAAGCTGACACTTTTGTGTAGCACTTAAAAAGAAATAATAATAATATAAAATTAATACATCTGCATAATAATGTCAAAAGAAACACGAAATGTACATTTCACAGAACCTCATAATAATCGGGAAGCAACGGTTCTCAGTATAAAGAAAACAAGAATTTTAGTCTTTTGTGAGTCCATTTCATGCATTGAAGCTAGCGTTTGACTTTGTGACGCAAAGGTCGAGTGCACATGCCCAGCAGTAAACATAATTTTTCATTCAATGTTTTGCTTCAGGCAACACGGCTTCACCTCTTCTCTTGCTCAATTGGTGTTGAAGATCTGGTATTGATTTTTAAGAAGGAAGGTCACCATCAAAGGAAAGTCACTGCTTGTGAGCACAATTCTAAACAACTGGCTTGTTGGTACTTGTTGGAAGTGGTAACTGTTCTAAACATCAAAATTTACAGTTTTGCGTGTCGAACATGCGGTAGTCCTTTTTGAATATGCTTGAGAGGGAAAAAACTTTGACAGCTGAAACAAACTTACTGACAAATAGCCAGGGGCACCCACCACAGTGGTCTAGTGATTATGGTGCTCGACTGCTGAGCCGAAGGTTGTGGGATCGAATCCCGGCAGCAGCAGTGGTGTTTTCGATGGAGGCAAAAATGCTTAAGGCCCGTGTGCTTAGATTTAGGTTCACATTAAAGAACCCCAGGTGGTCAAAATTTCCAGAGCTCTCCACTACGACGTCCCTCATAATCATATCGTGGTTTGGGGACGTTAAACCGCAACAACTACTATTAAATAGTCAGGGGCGGCACCAGGATTTCTTTACTAGGAAGGGGGAGGGGGAATGTCAAGTGAGTTCCCTCGAGGAGGCTGGTAACTTATGCGGTGTGTTTCGTCTATTCGACTATGCTCTTGGAGGGGCAGGGGGGGGGGGGGGCAGACAGAATCTTCGAGGGAGGGCAGCTGCACCCCAGTGCCCCCTGCTGGCGCTGCCCCTGCAAATAGCTGACATTTGATTCCTATTATTACCCTATAATACAGTTAGATCATGAATAGTGCAATGAAATGCTGGCTCCTGACTTGTAGCTGGTACCACTCTGATTTTAAAATTTTCACGTTGCTTTTTTATCGTCGGAGAAAGCAGTGCAAGAAACGGAAACAAGGAAAGGAGCAGATGTACATACAGACTGCACCATGTATGTGTGCTTTGCTTGTTTACGTTTTTTGTGCTGCTTTCTACGATGATGCAGTACCAACCTGCCCAGCAAACCACTCTTAGATGTGAAAATGGGTAAAAGCCAGTACATAGCCCTTTCCATTGGCTATGTACTGGATAACACTATGTGCCTGAGAAACAGTTATAAATCGAACATTGAAGTCATTGGTGACTGCTAGTAGATTTGAATAGGCGTGGAAACGAAAAAAAGTCAAAGTTAATATACACAGTTGGACGCATTTACAGTCGCTCACTCATTCAACAAACCTTATGCAAGACAACACCTAAGAGTGTTCAGCTGCACACCGCATGTTAAGTGTAATTGTTCTGAGCTTGTGCCCTCTGAGTTTTTGTTCCGTACAACCTGCTTTGCATTTCAAGGTCGCACATTATCAATGAACAAATTATTTGCAACTTACAATAAATTTCACAATGGTGATAATCAAGTGGCATGAAAATACCAAGCCACTTTTCAAGACATTTGAAACAAAAGAAAGAGATCAGTAAGACCACTATAAACAGAGCATCACAAATAAGCAATTTTCTTACAAAAGATAAGCACCCTTTTTCACCATCAGCGAGAAAATGCGAGAGGTGCACTATACTAATTTGCTGTGTTATTATGCACATAACAGAATTTTACTTGTGTGCATGTAATATATAGCAAAATAAAGAGAACATTACACATATTTAATTACAGTACCTGAATTTTGATGATCTGTAGAAACAAGCCACCCCTTCTGCCATCGGGCTACATTTTTCTGTGTAGTAGCCACTAAAGCCGTGATCTCCAAGTATTGGCTCTAGGTCTTGTTGAAAAACTCTACGATCAACTTCCTGAAGGCACACCAGGTCTCCCTTGTAGCCTGCAGAGGCATAATAGTAACATTCTTTCTTATTTGCAACTGTAGCAGTGGAATGAAACTAGGACACCTGATACAGTTGAATTCCAGTAAATGAATAGAGGTTAATTTAGCACATTGTTTAAATTTACTTGGGCAATAATGAAATGCAATTTCAGCAATATGCAAGAATATTTATTATAATACACAATAATCTGAGTGTTCATTGAAAGAAAAGCAGCTTACCCAGTAGCTCTTTCACAAGCAACTGTTTCCTGTAGCTTAAGTCAAGGGCATATGCTGCACAATATGGAAACAGTTCAGACCTCGTGAACTTGGTGTCGGCATATACATCGGCAAGGAGGTTGTAAGAAATGCATCGGAACCTGTGGCAGTAATGAGAGGAAAAAGTTGCAGTGCTGTTTAGAGGCAACCTAGTTCAAAGCAATGCATGTTAAGCTTTCAGGAACCAGCATGATGGTTTGGTATACTGACTCCTGGATTTGTAATAGCAGAGGCTAGATTTCTGCCATTGTGCAACAAGCACTTAATCTTTGTGTCCCAACAACAGCGTCGTAACGCACAGCCCGGCAGGCAGAACAGCTTTGTGTAGGAAATCCTGCATGCGTGTCCTCCTGTAGGAGAACACATATGGACAGAGCTTGGCTGGACTCGTCAAGGGCAGCAAACATTGCTATAGGTGCATGTCATTGCCCAAAATGTCCCATCATTTTTGTGGCATCAGCTTATTCCCCCACCCCAATTATTATAAAGCCTCCCAAATCTTATATAATAACATGTGAGCATTGCCCATATGGCATGGGACTGCCTAATAATAGTGCAAAGCAGCAAGATTGGCGACAGTAAGCACTAGCACGTAACGTACATTCCAGTACCCAAGCACCACCTACCACCCTTTTTACTTCAAAAGGACACATACCCTGTCAGGGTGTCTCTTATATTAAACTACTGGATCTGCATATGTGCCATAGAACTAATAAGAAAAATAAATAAATAAATCAAAACAAAGGCAATTGATTAGGATTGATTAGGCATTTTTAGTGAATAATAGGGTTACAAATGACAGGGCTAGTGCATTCCTAAAAGTGAACAGCATAGCAGACAACACTTGCACTAATATGCGTCATGGATTTGTGTGTACTATTGTGCACTTTGGTGCTTCTCACTATTATAAGGCACTGATATTCCATGTTGCCAAGGCTCGTACAAAATTATTTTAAAATTTGGGATGCTGTATACTCAAACTGTCGTCATGCCTTCTGTCCAGTGCTGGATCCCTAAATACAAGCAAACAAACAATGACAGAAAATGTGATGAAACTGTGCAGCACTGTGGAGTACCTGCTGCACAGTATATGAAGCTCCAGCTCTAAGCAAGACAGGATAAAATGCCGCTAGCACGTTTGCAAGTTATTTTGGGTCTTGTCCAACTTGCTGCACATGACATAAAGCTTGAAGCTTACTTTAGTGATACAAATATGTTTCATGGTTCACGTTTGACTGAATCATAATGATGGTACTTCATTTTAAAGTGCACACGTCACATGCAGCCTCTCACGAGCTATGAACAAAAAATATGGCGTACGTTTTATTTGCTTCGAGTCAATGTTAACAATTTTCTTCACTAGCTGAGTACAAAAACAAACGGAACGGAAGTTAATAAGGCAGATTTCAAAGAAACTTAACTAAATTAAGCTGTCTGGAAACATACCTTCTTGGTGCAGTGAAGAAAGGCGTGAAATACTGCCTCACTTCAAACGGACATATACCAGGGCCTGCCTCAACAGTAGAGGTCGAAACCACTTCAACTGGCATGCCCTGCCCTGCGTAAGGTGTCAGTGTCAGAAGCACATGGCGTCCAATGTCCGATGCAGCTGGCGTTAGGAATGGAGCACTCTGGTGCGTGTTGACGAACAGCATGCTGTTTACTCTCCGCACTTCATGACTCGGTGGCTTTTGCCCCTTTGTAACGCTCATGTACCAGGTCAGTTTCCAGTCACACAAGCTGCAATTCTCCAATTCAATGTGCACATAAGCTGGAAAGCCCACCATGAAGTACTTAGGGAGGCGAACACTTCGCACAGTGGGTGCATTTACTGCGATCACGTACCGCTGCTCACCAATCTGAAAGGTGAAAGAACATGGTAACACATATTTAACTGATGGTGCTACCGGCACGGAACAGTTTTGAACGCTCGGAAACTCTGGCTTCGGTGTATTGGCATGTTTAACAGCACGAGATATCGCCGTATACTTGCCAAATAAAACAAGGGACAGTGTCAAACCAGAGCTGCTCTCTTAAAAGCAACGCCATTCAACCAACGGGCATCCAGAAAAACAATTGTAACGTTCAACAGATTGCTCGACACGGTTGGGTCGAACGATCAACCTTCGAGGGAAAAAAAAAAACTATTATGGGGGAAAACTTTAATCACCTGCAGTACCGAACCATCTTTCCAGGCATCGCTGTTCGCCACATCTCCGGACACGGGCAGACCATCGTGTTCCAAAGAAACTGACAACTCCGGTCGCAAATCGATTTTCGAAGCATCGTCGTTTGAGGAGCCATCTTTCTTTCTTTTCCGTTTCTTTTTTCCCTCTTCAACGTTGGTAATGTTGAGCGCTATCCTACCGAGTACTACACGGAGCTCCTCTGCGGAATCGCGATTTAAAGTGTACTGCCGTTCTGCGAGGTCCCCTGAAGCATACTTAAACGACAAACGTAGCCTGGTGCTTTCGGAGTCGTAATTAACGTAAGCGAGCTTCTCCGCTGCGACGACAGCGGACGACATTGTGATCCTAAAGTGCAGTGTGAAATGTACTAATTTCGGCGTCACAAAGCGTGCAAATATCATTGCTTGTCATATGGTCATCTGTTCATTGAAATACGATGGAATGCGAAAGCAGCGAAACAACGTGAACACATGTGCGCTGCCATTTTGCCATTCGTTGCCAACAGCTTTTTTGTAATGAACGCAATTTAGGGACTGCTATTTTTTATTGAGCTATGGTTCGCTCACAGTCGTAACATCACTCAGAAGGTTATATATGGCATTAAGTGCCGTCTGCTTTCGTAACACTGCGATAAAAATTTCTAGAGAGAAGACTAATCTTACAAACTTGGCTGCTATGACGTGTAAGTTTTTGCGATCGCTTCCTCCACTTTTGGATCATGCCTTTGAGATTCGCATCTATTAATTAAAAGGCGCTACTGACACCCATTTTTGAAGCTGAGTTTACTCTTTCATACAAATTTCCTGTATGTGGAGACGGGTCTGAGCAAGTGTGAAGCTTAGAAAATGCTGATAAGATTAAAGTCAATTTTCGCATAGCGCACCTACTGACATCGACACTATTATATTACAGTCGCAGCCCGTTTTATGTCCGCGCGTATTTCAAAAAATTGTTTGAAAATGTTCGCGCAGTTCATTTTCGTTTTTTGCCCGAGTGCGACTTGGCAGCTTATGTTTTGAGCGTATACATACCCGTCGGTGGTGTCGTGAATTAGTACAATACCGGCGGCGTCAGCGTGAGTGCTCCAAGAGCGGCAGGCCTAGTTTTGACAGCCCCGTCGCGGGTTTCCCCCTCGGGTGAGTCTTAACAGTGCAGATCGTTCAAGAAAGACTTCTGCTGGCGCACTGCGTTAGGCAGACACCAGGGGCGTAGCCAGGCGGAAGGGGGGGTGTTCAACACCCTCCCCCCCTCGAAATTTTTGCTTTGCTTGCGCACATAGAAACGCACGCACGAACATACATAAAGTATGGTTGAACCTCCCCCCCCCCCCCCCCCCCCCCCGAAAAAATTTCTGGCTCCGCCCCTGGCAGACACCAACATTGACGGTGCGGTAAACTGGAGAGCATGGTAGTGACGGCGAGCGGGGAGGCGTCGGCGGGGAAGCGACCGAGCAGCAGGAGAGCTCGGATAGCCGGAACACGGACAGCTGGCACACCGAAAGAGCAGGACTCGAGTGATGAGTGGGTACAATGCGCCGGGTGTGAGATATGGGTGGAGTTGAGTGCGACACCATTTGAGAATATTGAGGAGGCGAACGCGGCTGCAAGTTATGACTGCACTCAGTGCGTCAAGTTGAGTATTATACAATCGGATATCACGCAGTGGCTGAAGCAAGCCAAAGAAGAATGGACGCTACTAGGAGAAAGGTTGGAAGGAAAGTCACAGAGCTCCAGCAGGCCAAAGCGGAATCGGCAACTCGAGCAGAAGAGTTGGAAGAAAAGGTCAGGGAGATTCAACAGGCCAAAGAAGAATGGGAAGCACGAGCAGCAAAGTTAGAAGCAATGGTCACGGTGATACAACAGGGCTGCCAGAAGCAAGTGGCTGCACTTGAAAGTCGACTTCAGGGTGAGGTTAGAAAACAGGAGAAAATGATGGCACAGATGAAACAACTGCGGACATTGGTGGACGCAGGACTGCCAAAGGTGGACCGAAAGGAGGTGAGCACATCAGCATCTACAGCGGTAGTACAGGGATCGAGTTTTAGAAGCAGAAGTTAGAGTTCAGCCAGTAAGAGAGCACAGACCACCCAAAGGCACATCCAGAGCGAGGAGAAGGGGACCACAGTAACGGACGAATGGAGAGCCCCCGGGCACAGAGTGGCAGGAAGTAAAGAAAAAGAGCAAGAACAAGAAGAAAAAAGGGAAGACAACGCAGTCCCAACACCAGGCAGACCAAACCGACAGTATGAGTGCTACACCAACGGGAGAAGCTGATGGCGGCAAAGAACAACGCAAGGCCATCATTGCAGGAGATGTGAACGCATAAAGCTGAAACCCGTGGCCTTAAACATAAACACCTGCGATAGTCGTGTTGTTTTCAACACAAAGGCAAGATCAACACTCAAGGAAACATTAACAAGAGTAGAGACAAACCTGCAGAAACACAAACGCTGTCAATACTTGGTGGTACTGCACGCCGGCATGGTCGACCTTCAGGATGGCATGGAACCGCAGGGAAGCGCGAACTATTTGCCAGAGAAGATAAGACAATGGAGAAATGAGTACCCACAGAACCAGTACCTCGTACATGCGAATCCAGACTTTCACACAGAAGAGGAAGAAAGCAAGAGTCAGTGTTTGAATGAACACGTGAAAGCAGCTTGTCAGGAGCTAGGCCCACAGGTTGAATTTGTCTGGGAAAAGGACACAACAGGGCAAAGGGCATACAAGAATGGGCACTACACGAAAGAAACAGCAAAGTGGTTGGGAAAGAAGCTTGGGCACTGAATATTTGCTTTTTTAGGGATAACTTCACCAATGGTGGAAAGAAGGGCTCACCACAGTCCAACAAACAGCTGATTACAGCACTGGGCGAGATCCTGAAACAGATGGGCAAATACCTATAGATGTAGAGACAAGGCAGCCCTCCACCTACCGACCTCCACATTTGCCGACTATAGGAAAGCGTGTAGGTGGTCAGGATGTAACTTTGATGGCGGTTAATCAGAACAGAAAACAAAGACGACACAGGGGTCCTCGTCGGACTAGGCACAAGCAGGGTATGGGTTGCAGTTGGTTTCCTCAATATGCAAGGAGGTCGAAGTGAAATAAAGTGGGAAGAACTCACCAAACAGGTTATAAAACACCAAGTGTCAGTCTTTGCTGTGACAGAGATTCACTTACGTGAGGAAGAAAGACCGCCAGTACGTCCAGGTCTGCGTTGGGAAAGCTGCAACAGACACAGCACAGAACGCTGGGGCGGCGGCATTGGAGTGATGTGGAATGAGGAGCAGCGGTCGACACGGGTGCAATTGAAATATCAAGAACACATGTGGGTAACAGGAAGAATAGCCGGAGGTGAAGTGGCACTGGCAGTGGTCTATCTCTGGACAGGAGCCCAAGAAGATATCAACAATCACATATGCACATGCTTGAGAAAAGACATCCAGAAATTCAGACAGCATTACGAAGTGATCATTGTGGGAGATTTTAATGGTCATGTAGGGGATATTGATGGGAGGACAGATGCGAATGGAAAGCGGTTACTCACACTCGCTGCAACAGAGGGATTAGTACCTCCGAGAAATGCCATGGACAGATTACTTGGGCGAGGTGGGACCAACACATCTGCATAGATTACGCAGTGGTGTCACCCAGAATATTCCAGGCCTTGCGAAGAATGGAGGGGGATGAGGACGGATCGGGCAACCTCGGTAGTGACCATAATAGGATACGCTTGCTCTTTGGTAGCGGTCATCGGTATGATGAACGACAGCATCGAGCAATGAAGCGAAGGCCAACGGATCAGGAATTGGAAGAGATGGCGGCAGAATTAGAAACAAGGGTACAGGAGCTAGGTGGACACATATGAGGCCCTTATAGAGAAGATGCAACGGGTGGTGAACCAAAAAGCTACGAAATCTGTAAAACGATTGAAGGCTAAACAGTGGTGGACACAGGAAATAGCAATAGCTATAAAGGCCAGACGTGAGGCTAACCGAATCCATCGACAAGCAAATAAAGATGGGGATGAGAAGATCATTGTCCAGGCATGGGACACTTACTTGTCCCTGAAAAAGGATGCAGCCAAGTTTGTACAACAAAGCATACACCGGGTCAATGTTCAGTTCATGCAAGAACTGAAGGCTGCAGGTCCACAAGCATCACAAAGATTCTGGCGATACATTAAAGCAGGGCAAATCAGCGAGCAGCAGCATGTACTACGTGCAACACCGGAGGGACATAACATCAAAGGAATGGCATGTCTGCCCCTGTTGGAGGAATGTACTACGTGCAACACCGGAGGGACGTAACATACATGCCTGCCCCTGCTGGAGGAATAGCTGTGTAATATACAGGGCAAAACTCAAGATAGCAGAGATGCTGAAGAGGCTCAGCCATTCATACTACCGACCAGGAGACAAAACAGAAGGCAGAACTTCGAATAGCGCCCACATATAGAGAGCTTGACCGTGCAGCAGCTAGAATGGATGGTGGTACTGCAGCAGGCTGGGACGGCATTCCAATGAGTCTAGTGAAGGCCGCAGGTGAGGAAACACGCCAGACCATTCGAGAACTCCTCAAGCAAATTATGGTGAACTCTGAAATCCCGGAATCATGGAAGGAGAGCAGGGTGATTCCTTTGTACAAGGGGTCAGGTGACAAAAGAGACCTGAAGAACTACGGACCCATTGCAGTGACACCAGTTTTGTACAGAACGTTTACACAGGTGGTCAGGGCAAGGTTATAACGACGGGCAGAGCTAACAGGTGTGCTAGGAGAGTTCCAGGTGGGCTTTCGCACGGGTAGGCGCATTGAGATCATTTCTTCATTCTAACACAATGCATTGAAATTGCTGAACAAAATCAGAGCCCATTATTGGTGGCTTTCCTGGACATATCGAAAGCATATGACTGTGTTCATCGGCAAGTGCTCTGGGATACCCTGCAACGGCTGGGTCTTGAGGAAGAGGACCTGGATCTCCCTAGGTCACTGTATGAAGGTGTAACAGCCAGCGCGGACAGGGGGTCACATGACAGCATCTGTGAATGTTAAGTGTGGACTTCGGCAGGGGTGTCCGTTTGTCGCAGCTGCTCTTCATGCTTTACATTGTAGGTGTATCCCAAAAGCTGGAAGCATCACAAGGAGCAGGGGAAGGCAGTGACGACGAGGGTCCCAACGCTGATATACGCAGATGACATTGTTTTGCTGGCACACTCACCGTACGAGCTCCAGGCCTTACTGGACATATGTGGGGACACGATGGCCACACTCCATCTGCGGTTCAACCCACAAAAGTGTGGCGTCATGGTATGGGGGCCTAAGAGCTACTCTGGAGAAGCATGGTTTCTACAAGGAAGCACCCTACAGTGCACAGACAGTGTGAAGTACCTTGGAGTACACTTGAACACAGGGCCCAGATATCTTGAGCAGCACGAGCACGCAATGAGGTAAGGCAACAAGATACCGGGGCATCTTGGGTAAGCAGACGCTGTGGGCCTCTTACAGGTACGAAGTGATGAGGTGGCTGTGGAAGATGGTAGCTGTTGTGTTGATGTTTCTTGCGGTTTCGGTTTGAAATGCACTGTACGGATGCCAGGGGGCGCCGCTCTGGCATTCATATCAACAGGCCACGTGTAAACGTGCAGTGTGTGAAGAGTACTTTTTGAGTGCGGACGTTTCGTTCTTCCTCGGCGCTTCGCGCCAAAACCGCGTGTTCGTGGTTGGTTGGCGTCCCCACCAGCCGCGTCAGTCACCGCCGGTCTTCCTCGACTGCTGCTGCGTCGGGACTGCCACCCACAATATAGCAGTAGCAGTACCGGGGCTGACATATGGGAATGCGGGGCTGTGCATCTCATCCGCTACAAGAGAATTTCTGGAAAGACGTCAAAGAGAGGCCGGCCGAGTAGCCCTGGGCGTGCACCGACAGACACCTATTTAGGCGATACAGGGAGACGTGGGGTGGTCCTCCTTCGTGGCCCGTGAAGCGGTGGCTAAGACAATGTACGATAAGCGTTTCATGCGCCTCCCCAGTGCCAATCTCGCGCGACAGGTGTGGGTGCACACCACCTTTGCCAGCTGCTCAACAAAGTGGGCACGTCGCACACGTAGCCTGCGGGACCGATATCACCTTCCCACTGACTGTCTGGAATCCACGCAGGGCGATGTGAAGGTGGCTGGGCCAGCGGTCAGTACACGGCAGCTGGTGCGGCAGCAGGAAAAGGAAGAGTGGGTGAGAGCTGCCGAGAAGAAGTCGTCCATGACTGTGTACATGATGGGGAAGAGGGACATTGCCAGGGAAGGTTTCTTGGACCATTCACGAGGAAGTGGTTTGTTGGCGGAGGCACGATCTGGCGTGCTACGTACTCGATACTGGAGGGCACACTATGTTGACGAGAAGCAGACGCAATGCATCCTTTGCAGTGCAGCAGAGGAGACAACGAGCCCATATTCATCCAGTGTTTGAAGGTTCACCCGCCCTCCGAGACAACATCGCTCCAGACGGCACTAGGTTTTGTCGAAAGTGAAGACCAGAGTAAAAGCACGAGAACACAAGTGGAGATCACCAAACAACGGTTGGAACACTGGTGGCGGTATGGTGCGCCGCGGTGACTCCCGGGCCCGCGATTCCAGTGATCTCTTGGCGCCGCGATCAGCCGCGGTGCTCTGAGAAATAGGTTTTTTTTGTTTTTTTTTTTTTTCAGGCTACGCTGCGCATTGAGCGCAGGCGACCCGGTTCAAAGGATATAGCCAGATCGCCATCGCAGTGAGAGTTGCAGTTCCGCTATATACCGATGGATGGATGGATGCTATGAGCGTCCCCTTTAAAACGGGGCGGTGACATGTCTGCCACCAGGCTCGAAGAAAAAAAAAAACTTCCTTGTTTCATGTTGGCCTAATACCTTATCTATATTGATTAAATCTATGTTATTATACCCTTTTCGAAAAAGGCCGCCGCTAGCGCCGTGCACGCAAACTACAGTCCGCCGCAATTGTGAGGGCACCGCAGCAGACGACGCAGGCTTCGGCAACGTGCCAATGCGTGACATTTCAGCACCGCCGAATCGTGAACTGCCATCAACGTTTTTCGTACAGACGGCGTGCTGCAATGGTGCAGACGTGCTGCGTTCACATGTGCCACCGTCGAGGATATCACGACGAGAACAGCGATAAGGCACGCGATAAAACGTGATCCGTGCGTGATGTCAAACGGACGTGCGGAAGGCCGCCGTTTTGTAAACGCGCTACAGTAACGGACGTGCTATTTCACAGCGCCATGTGTAGCATTGCTTTTTCGAATGAATAGTCTTCTCCCGAGTGCCTCCATGCGGTGAATTGCGATAGATTGTTTGTGCAGAAATGCTGCGAGGGCTCGTAAGGCCAGCCAGAAAAATAAAAATCAAGTTGCGTACCGTTCATTTAGTAGCGACAGTACTCGCATATCGTAAGCCACGTGTCAACATTTTTTAGTACATACAAACAGGGGCGTATGCAGAAATTTTTTTCGGGGGGGGGCACCACCTTGATCTGAAGTGGGGGCCGGGCAGGCAGATGTGAGCGGATGTCATTTTGTGCTCTGGGTGCCATGACAAAAAAATTTCGGGGGGGGGGGGGGACGGGCCCGGTGCCCCCCCCCCTCTCCCTGGCTACGCCACTGCCTACACATATACCCAACGCGCGGCGTCCGGAAAATAGTTGCGTGGTGTGGCTTGCGGCAGACAGGATTTTCGCCGGTTGCGGTCGCATAGTTCCGCGACAGTGACGTCCTTCCTTTCCTTCGGTGAGAAGTTTGTCGCTTCGGCGAGCCTTTTTTTCCCGGTCCGGGCACGCACGCGAGTTGGCTGTGGTCACGGTCCCGCAACCGCGGCAGTCGAGCCAAACTGCTCGTCCAACCCGTTGAAGGGTACAAAATGTTGCTCATTGTGCATCGGAGGCACCCCAGAAAGACCAACGGAGAGTACTAAGAGCTCGTTCAAGCATGCAAACGGTGAGATTTCAGCGTATGACACGGAGAACTAGCCGCCAGCACAAGCATCACAGCACTCACGCATTTGACGGCTCGCTTCCCATGCCCTCACGATGGCGCTGGCTATCCCACGCTCCTTTGCGAAGCGAAACTGACGAAAAGCCCACCGTCAGGTGGCGTATTTATGAAAAGGGTCTATAATAAGCGGACTTGGGCTTCTTCTTTCGCCGAGTCGCTTGCAGAATTTTCCAGTCGCTTGTCGCGTTTTTTTGGGGGGGCTTATTTGCATTTGCATCCTCATTACCGACCAGTGTCAGTTTCGGTTTCAAAAACGACAAGCCTCCGGTACCTCCGGGCAACGTTTATAGAACCAGGTAGGGTGGCTAGACGGCGTTTGTGGTGTCCTCACTCCTTTCTTGTGTCCGTGTTTGCACGCCCTGTCTTTTTGGAATGAATACTTACCAACTAGCTCAGCTCTCTGTTATTCTAAGCTCACTCATCCAACGCACACCCGACAACGCACGTCACGCTCCAGAACACGATGTTCTGACGAATAGCACGTACTACACTGTAGCACGCACGAAGCAATGTTGCGGTGGCTAGCGGTGGATTCGAAGGTCTTTAACTACTTTGGCTGAACTTCGGCATGAAGCGCGACAACTTTTACGAGTACACTCTCCAGCAAGATGAAATGTTGCCAGCAGCACGTAGCCAGCTGAAGTACAACTTCAAGAGGCCGAAACAATAAAGAAACAATGGATTTGTCTGGAATATACCGCAATTAAGAAAACTGACTTTGGTTTACCCCGCCTCCCTTCATTGAAGAGTTAGTGACCCTAGGCACAAAAGAAACGTCGTGGTGTCTCTGATTTCCTGTAACCGCTCGTACAGCCGGGAACACAACATGTCGGCATGGTGAAGACACGCAGCACATCCGAAGCACAATAGGGCGCGGAAAGCGTAAAACTGTTCACGCAGAAAGCAGCCTCCACTGATACTAACGCGCCGCGACATTCACCGCTGGCTGAAGAGAGTGGAGTGAGTGAATCCTGTTGCGACAGCAGCGCCACATCTGTCGCTGATAGCGGCAGCGCCGCGCAACATCGCTCAGTTTTGCAACTGACCTGGTTCTATAAACGTTGCCTCCGGGTGCAACAAACGTTGGCCGGAGTGTAATAATAATAATATCTGGGGTTTAACGTCCCAAAACCACAATATGATTATGAGAGACGCCGTAGTGGAGGGCTCCGGAAATTTCGACCACCTGGGGTTCTTTAACGTGCACCTAAATCTAAGTACACGGGCCTCAGACATTTTCGCCTCCATCGAAAATGCAGCCGCCGCGGCCGGGATTCGATCCCGCGACCTTCGGGTCAGCAGTCGAGCGCCATAACCACTAGACCACCGTGGCGGGGCGTTGGCCGGAGTGAACGCGGCAAGAAAAAAAAAAAAAGCCGGCTATGACGTCACATAACTTGTTGCAGCGTGGTCACATGAGGGAAGTAGGGGGTTCACCTTTGAGGGTGTCGATCGCTCACGCAAGCTTCAGAATTCATTTAGAATACCTTCCAAGCTATATTCGCTGTTGATATTTTGCAGATGATATATGCATGTTCACGGGAATCGATCCCGCAGGCTACCTCGGCCGCGAAATTGTACTGACACAAAAATGTTGGCCTCGAGGTTTTTTGCTGCAATGTGTTGCTGGGGGCCTGTTAGTCATAACACGGCACATCGTTTGCTGCAGCACGCGACACATAATTAATTACGGGCTCCTCATTACCGGTTAGTTTCGGTTTCAAGAACGACAAGCCTTCGGGTGCAACTATCACCACCTAGCGGCTGCAGCGCTCGACACGTTAGCACACAGAACTGTGACGCACTTCCGCGCAGTTCGCGAGCAGCTGCCGAGAAGTAAGCTGCCGGTATACTGCCGGAGCGAACGCGGCGAAAAAACATGGCGGCTATGACGTCATCATAACTTGCTGCAGCGTGGTCACGTGAGGGAAGTAGGGGGTCACCTTTGAGGGTGTCAATAGCTCGAGGATGTCGAACGCTCACGCAAACTTCAAAATTCATTTAAAATACCTTCCAAGCTATATTCGCTGTTGATATATTTTGCAGATGACATACGCATGTTCACGGGAATCGTTCCCGCAGGCTATCTCGGCCGCGAAATTTTGTGTCAGTACCCCTTTAAAGTCAAACATACGTTGGGGGAATTAACAAGTGACGTGCATCATGCACTGGCAAAACGTGCATTCAATGTTGAAAAGTAAATATGTGCTTTCGTTCATGGTTACGCATATTTTCGCTGTACAAAATAGTTAAAAGTGATTTGTTTCAACTCCCCTTCGCATTTCAGTGACATTTTTTATTGTAATTAAATTTTTTTAAGAACTGGAAAAGTCATTAGATATCCTCTTCTGTTGGTCCCATTCCCGAAAGTCGCGCCGCTTTTTGGGGGGGGATTCTTTTGTGATGACCATTTGCTTGTTAGCTCGGTAGCATCTGGGAACTCTGGTCACAGTGCAAATTCTTGGTGACTTCACGCTACTCGTGATGACGCAGGTACAAAAACATACGAAAAGGCCCCTCGTGCATCGTTTCCTCGATCGTCTGCTTGCGCCGTGCAGTCCGTACTGTTGTCAGCGTGATCACGCCGCTCGATATCCCTTTACGGTCCAATTTTGTCCGTTATGCTACTTACAGCTTATGTTACCTACACCCCCCCCCCCCGAATTTTTTAAATTTTGCATTTGTATACATACACGCACACATACAAACGCACGCACGTACATACATAAAGTATGGTTGACCCCCCCCCCCCCCCCGAAAAAAATTTCTGGCTACACCCCTGCACGAGTCATATCTTCAGCCTTAATCAAATTTCTGAATGCTTAGGTTGCGAATACTGAGCAAATTGATCCCGTCCTCGAAAGAAAAATTAAAGAAACTAGCAAAACCAATACGGAACCAGCATTCTTTCTTTCAGTGCAATAAATGATGGAGAGGATTAAAACGCGGAGCTGCCATGCCTTATTTGCTTCTTTGTAGTGTTTTTTCTGCGTAATGGAAGGAAGCATATGATGAGGCGAGGACGTCACGACAAACATCATGCACGCGCGCACAGTAGGTGCCAGTGAGGTGTAGTCTGTTCGGCTACGCAAAGGGCGCCGCCATGTTCTCGTCGTTTTCGCACTCAGAGAAAACGTACCGCAAGTTCTGCGACCGCAGCGAGGGCGTCCATTCGCGTTGTCGCGCGCAGGTTTGACTGCACGGTTGGGGAAATAAGCTGTGGGTCTGCGCAAATGTCATGGTCAGGAACCACATGGTTCTCGCGCAACATAGCCGCGTGCGCTATTTCATGTTTCTCGCAGGCTCGGGTGTGTTCGTCAAGCTGACGTGGTTGTCGCCAAACTCTTCGAGCTCGTGGAAGTTCTGCTTCCGCGAAAGCAACGTTAGGTGCAGCGTGTCCATGCCTTCTTCCATCACGTCGTCTGTGCCAAGCTCCACATTGTAGTTGTTGGCCAGTTGCAGCGTGGCAATGAAGTAGCGAGGCACCTCCCACATCTGCCGTCCTCTGCAGATCTCGCGGAAGTACAGGGTCTGCTTGGACGGCGCGTTGGAGAAGTGGTCCAGCACTCGGTTGCTGTAGGTGCGGATGTCGAATCTCTCCCGCTCCTCTTCAGTGTCCAGCAGAGGCCTGATTCGACTCTCCCAATCGGCCACTCTCTTGTACAAATCCGAGAACTGACAATGCGACACACTTTCGTGAAACTCCTGCAGGTGGCTGTGGACCACGTTCTCGTAAGAGCCTTTTTCCGAGCAATCCTCTGACGAAGGTGGGGCTTGCTCAGCTGTTTCGGGCAAGTTGATATTAGCACGGCAAGCGAGATCAAGGTCTGTATCTTCCTGTTCTGAGCCTGGACGGTCGTCAGAAGGCATGCCAGGACCGCCATCGACGTCTTCCGAGTCCTCAGCACACTTCTCAATGTCATCCTTATCCTTGCCCTTTTCTTTGTCCATCTGCTTCAGCAATTTCAGTGTTTGCCGCAAATACCGCTCTCCTCCCGGAAGGACTTGTCCCTGCAGCTGCAGCTCCTTGGCCAGCAAGTGTGGATAATGACTTTGCTTGACCCAAATGGAGGCGACAGGCACGATGACACTCGAAACACTTTCACCATCCGAGGAGCTGCACTCATCAAAGGCCCGCTTCCGCGTCTTCCTGCGAAGCACCAGAGGCTTATCCTTCCCCGGCCCTTCCTGCATTGGGTCGTGCAGCCTCTTGATACCTATGAAGGGCTGTGTAGGATGCTGCTGCTGCTGCTCGTTCATGATGTGCTTGGCGAGGCTCGACTGCCAGACAGGAGGCACGGGCACCGTGAGGTCCTCCTCCACGTCTGACTTGGCTGGACACTCCTCGATTGTCCATATGTCCTTACCGAAGGGGACTGTTTCTGGTTCTTCTGGTGTGAACAGCGGCGACGCTGGTCCGCAGTCATAGTCCATAGCCAGAGTCGAGCCCGCAGGCGACATGGTAAGGGAACTATAATCTGCCTGAGCACACTTACTCTGCTCATTTTGGCGCTCGCCTAATTCGTACGCGCCCCCGTACAGACGATAGCCGAAGCGCGAACCAACCGCGGCCCCCGCGATGTCGTAAAGCCTGTTCTCCTCTTCAGTGTCGAAGACGACCATGGGCAGAGGTCTCCAGCGCTGCCTCCGAAACTGGTTTTGCTGGGCAATAGCCTGATTTCCAGCTGCCTGCCGCGAGGTCGTCACGTCGTCTATGCTGTCCGCATGTTTAATATCCTCATGCATCACGAACTGCGTGTCGTTTTTTTTTCGCCTCGCTGCTGAGGCACCCCCTTCTTTCACATTCTCCTTTTTATGCCGACTTTTCAAGCTGTTATGAACTATTTCTTCCGCCAGATTTTGAACGAGGTTGTACAGATAATCAACCTTCCTACTGTACACAGAGGCGCTTCCTTGGATGAGAAAGGCTGCTCGGGTGAAATTGACCTTGGATTCACTTTCTTGGTCGGTGGTTCGGCTCTGGCAGATTTCTCCCAGGTACTGGTCAAGGTATGGTGCGATATCGATGTCGAAGTTCTTGGTTTGGTCTCTGATGGGCTTCAGCAGGTTGGCATACCGCTGGCCTATATCCCAGCCCTGGCCTAGGTACCGGTGGGGCGAGCCTCCTGGGCCATCCATGTCTTCAGGTTCCTCTTACCACAGTAGCGATCAGGGTTGGGATTCCGGTGTGCACTGCTTCAAAAGTTGTTGTTGTTGTTGTCCTGTCCTCATGGCACATACCCAATGGAGGGGATCGGCCGAGTAGTTCGTGAATTCTTCCTATATTGTCTGCATGGTGTGACTTCTTGGTACGCTATTTGTTTTTAATTATTGAATTGAATTCGTGCCAATTATGAGTAATGAAAAATTTAATGCCCATGGAATTTAGCAAGAGATTCTTTTAGTCGCAATTATATATTCCTAAACAGCAAGGAAAATATCCCTGTGGCTGTACCCCAGGGTAGTGGCCCCAAAAGAAAGAAGAATGGGTTCTGATAATTCCAGGTCCAGCTTTCGAAGAGGTGGGGCTAGCATCCTTTTTCTGAATGTGTTGAACCGGTGACATGATATGAAAAAATGGCCAATCGTTTCTTCCTGATTACAAAAGAGGCACAGAGAGGAGTTCACTAAGCCTGATCGATGGAAGTAAAAATTGAGGGAAGTAACGCGGCAACGAATTTTTGTTATAGCAACTTCCATTATCCTTGAATTAGCTCACTCACTGTGCCAAGAGAATAGAAGGTGCTTGTACTGTGGAGAAGCTGTCAATGCCGAGCAGGGCCGTAGCCAGGAATTTTTTTCGGGGGGGGGGGGGTTCAACCATACTTTATGTATGTTCGTGCGTGCGTTTGTATGTGCACGTGTATATATACGCAAGCAAAACTGAAAAATTTCGGGGGGGGGGGGGTTGAACCCCCCCAACCACCCCCTGGCTACGCCCCTGATGCCGAGTCTAATAAGCTTTTTCTGATTGTAAGTGTGCGGAAACGCGCTGTCGTGATGTAAGCTGTTGGCGAGAAAACAGGAATTATCAGTGCAGTCAGCGACGCCTTTGCAAGACTATCCGCCATTTCATTGCAAAACAAGCCCTTATGGCCAGGTACCCAGATTAAATGAATACATTGAAGGTGCGGGGGGACCAGTATTTTAAAGAGCTTTGTTATAGGTGTGTCACCGGATGTAGAAAGCGAAGAGCACACAGACAATGAATCGGTCATTACTGCCGCAACTGAAATTGAAGTACTTAACTTGCGTAAAGCGAGAATTATTGCCATAAATTCAGCAAGGAAGACGGGAATATCAGGCAATCGCAGTGAAAAAGATCAATAAAGTGCAGGGCAAAATATTCCGATACCAGATCTTTCCTCAGACTGCGATGCATCCGTTGCAATAAAAACATTCGTTGGTAGAGTTTGTAGATGTTCTTGCAACACCCATTTAAAATGCCGGAAGGTAACAATTTCGCGTGGTTCGAAAAAAAGATCATGATACACAATTTCGGGAGAGTTATGTTGTGTAGTCAGAGGAAGCAAATCACAAATTTGTACATTTAGTGGATCAAGTAATGACTGAACAAATATAATTTGTGGTTTATGAAATTTGGGCCAGTGCGCTGAGAAAAATAAGTCAGGATCCGAGATAAAAATTATCTGATCGCGGATAGAGGGTGATTCGCATAATCATAAGAGTGTTTGCACCGTTAGAAGGTTAAGTCGGCATATAAGGGGTGGCGTACGCTCTTGTATGTATAACACTGCATTTGCAGCATATTTAGGAAGGCCTAAGCATAGCCGTAGAGCTTCTCTCTCAAGTAGAACCAGCGGCCGAAGCTTGTGCGCTGGCGCACCAGAAAATGGAACACAACCAAATTCTAACACCGGCCGGACGTACATTTTATATATCATCAAATGTGCCTTCCTTCTCATCCCGGATCTACCGCTGCTCACCCTGCGCAAAACACTCATAGCGCGTACTCCTTTTGTCGCGATGTATTCAATATGGGGACCCCAATTGAGATGTTCATTATAAATAACTCCAAGGTACTTTAATGATTCAACTTGCGGGATATCTTGGAGCTTATAACTGATAGATATGTGCACAGCGTCTTGAACAGGAAAAACGAGAATAGCACACTTATTAGTATTCAGGTTCAACTGTAAACCATCTAGCCAAATTTCGAGTTTATTTAAGTATGCTTGCAGTGTATTGTAAAGACAGTGAATGTCATTGGCCATAGCAAAGAAAGCAATGTCGTCTGCGTAAACATAAGTTTTCACATCTGGCTGAGCAAGATGTTAAACAAAACTGGGGATAGTACTGACCCCTGAGGTACACCCCGAGTTTGTTTGTGTTTAGAAGAAGAGAAGCTGTCTTGAAAACAGTAAAACTCTCTTCCACTTAAAGATTCCGTCACCCATGCTACTGTATAAGCAGGAAACCCGTGACTCCACAACCGATTAATTAAAATGGGATGCTCTACACTATCATATATGCTTTACATATATGTCTAATGTAACTAAAACCGCGTACTGTTCTTTTTTTCGGGCAATGTGAATACGGCTTTCTAGGTCCACATGCGCGTGCCATATTGAATAGCCAGATCTAAAACCTATTTGACAAGAACTCAATAATTGATTATCGTTAATAAATCTTATTATATGGCCATGGAGGACCCTTTCAATAAGTTTTACTACATTGGATGTTAATGCTATTGGTCTTATGTTATCGAGCTTATAATCTGCCCCCTGCTTCTTAAGCAACGGTATAATTTTGGCAAGCTTCCATTCATAAGGTATCCATGCTTTTCTAAGGGAATAGTTTACCAGGCCTAAAAGATCATCCGGGTATTCCTGGTACATTATCTTTAGCATCTTTACTACAGTATCTTTAGTGTTTGTTATTCCATCAGGACCTGGTGCAGCATTTGGCAATCTTTCCATGGCTTGATATAATTCGGAAGTCGATACTTCTGAGTATTCTGGGAACACTGGTGAAGAACAGAATTTGAGAGCCGTGTTGCGAACCTGTTTTCTAGTCCTAGAGCCAATTGATCTAATGATTCCTGTAGTTCTTGCGAGGTGTAAATGATCGACTCTACATTTCCTGGCATTGGTATTCCCTTTCTGCACCGAAGGAAATTGAATAACGCACGTTTGTTATTCGATTTAGACAGGTAGTCAAAATGTTTTTTATCAAATTCCTCTTTCGCACGTGAAACTGTACGTTTGAATGTTGCTGCAATGAATTGGTAATCCTTCCAATTTCGTGGACTCTGATTACATATCAGTCTTTTCCATGCAGCTTTCCTTCTTCTATAATCCCGTGTGCACTCATCGTTCCACCACCTGCTAGGCGGGGCATTCTTGGTTGACGCCGAAGCAATTACAAATTCTGATGCGTTTTTGCAGGCTCCTAAAGCTGAACAGAGATTCACACCGAGGTCTTCGTTTCTTCCACTGGACACTGTCTAGTTGACTAATGTTCTCTCTTTTCTTTCGAGTGATTTTATGGGGCAGGCGATTTCAAAATACACAGGAAGGTGGTCGCTATTTGAAGCAAAATCAATTGTTCTCCAAGCCTTCACTGAAACACTGGAGCTACAAAACGAAAGATCTAACACTGATCGTGCCCGACCGCAAACGAATGTAGGCTGCCTCATGTTTAAGCATGTAAGGTTTTTATGACTGACCCAGTCCCACAGAGTTGTACCAGAGGAGTCTGTTCTGAATCCCCATGAAACATGATGGCAGTTGAAGTCGCCGGTAAGAAGGAATTCATTCTTGCAACTGGCTAGGGCACTATCTAATTGTTGTGTATTGTGCACACCCATAGGAAAATATGCATTTATAAAAGAAAAAAGGCCGATGTCCTGGAATACTGAGATCTATTGCCAAAATTATACAGTCCGATGACATTATCTGATAGACTATGCTCGCTGTATGACAAAATTTATTCGATACTAGTAGCATTATACCACCTCCTAGTGATGGACGATCTAACCGAAATGCACGCAAATTGTTAACATGATAATTTTTAGCAGGATTAAGCCAGGTTTCTTGTAATAATATTATGTCAGGATTTCATTGATTAACTAAGGAAAGTAAATCCGCTGAAGCAGAAATCAAAGAACGACAATTCCACTGTAAAACATTTAAAGTACCTATGTTGATGAACGAATTACTTCAGCAACTACTGTTTCCAAGATGCTTTCTTTAATAACTGACTTTGAATTAGAATTTCCTTTCTTGGCTTTTGTGTCTGGGCAGTGAGAATTTACTGGAGACCCAGTTCGCTTCTGGCGCCTGGTCTCGTGGCTTATGTCCATTTCATCCTGGACCTCAGCTTGAGTTGAGGTGGAGGGTTCAGATGGAATTGACATTTGGTTTTCTCGGGGTGTCCGCTGTGGGACTGAATTAGACGACTCTGCCGCTGCACAAGATGAAGGTTTAGCCATTGGTACTACGGCTGTTGAGAATAGCTGTGTCATTTGAGAACAAAATACTTGCGAGATACACTCACTCACACTCGTAATGATGTGCTCCATTGCCTTCGACATTGCTTTCTCCACCGCTGACTCAATAAAATTCAAAAGTTTCGTGTCAGTTAGAGGATCTTGCCTCGCAGCTACACTAGCATATCCAAGGTAGACTTGCCCTCTTCACGGCGTTACATCACACCTGCGTCTTCACCAGCAGGAATTCGCAACAACTGCATGTAACGCCAGGCATAGCGGTATTCAAGCGAAACCAGTGGATATATATGTTTATACATGGTGTATAGGGTATTTATAAATCATGTTTGTGTGTTTGTGTGACTGAAAACGTAGGAAGAAATACTCGCCTTTCTCTTTATATATATATATATATATTCCTTATGGTTCCAACGGCCCTTTCGGCGGAACTCGATGTCACCGCTTACGTGATCAGACAACGGAACGCGCTGTGCATGTGCTAAAATGTAGAAGTAAACTCTGAAACTTCTTTTGTATAATACCGGTTCACCAAAGTTGCACCGTTACGTTCCGAACTCGATCGAGAGGTAATAATTTTTTTCCTCCATTGTAATAATAATGATAATAATGATGATGATAATAATACATTTTCGATCAGCTTACAGCGCAGGAAAAGACGAGGACGCAGACCAAGGATGGGACGACACAAGCGCTGTCCTTTGTCTGCATCCTCGTCTTTTCTTGCGCTGCAAGCTGATCGAAAATGAACTATAACCAACGAGCCCAGATTTCCCTTCTTGATGATAATAATAACAATAATCATAATAACAACAAAAAGTCACAGGGTCCCTTATGCATTCACCCATGACGACTCGAAGGCGAAAGCCATCTTTTTCTTCTCAGTCGATGTGTTGATCCTGCCCCGCCACCCTCCGAAAGCATTGTGCAACTAGCGTGGTTTTGCACTGCCTCCATGATCACAGGCACCTCACCTGGTTTTGTACCGCCTCTGTGATCGGCCCACCTTTGAACAGGCTACGGCGTGATGTGATGACGGCATCATGTGACGTGATGCCACGCCAACGTCTGCGCCGTCATGATGACGTGTGATGATTTTTTTGCCTCACTCGTGCTGTGCCCGACGCCGCGCAACGCCGGCGGTCAATTTTCACGTTTGATGAGGCATCTAGGGCTTTCGCCTTTGTAAACGAAAGTTATGACGGTTCAGGCTGTGCTCACTCGCCTAACCGTAATATATTTGGACGAAATCGGCATAAAATTACTTTGTACGAAAACTCGATGTTGTTCCATGCTGCACGGAAAGATATTCTAAAAAGAAAAGCTTATGCGCGCTGTTATTCTGGTCACAAGTGTAATGACAAGAAAATCGCCACTTTGAATGCATACTAATAATTACACCTCGTTCAATTTACATACATCAGTATGATCCATTGAAGAAGGAAGAAAATGGTCCACTCTAAATCAACCGCTCAGCCACAGAAACGTTTTTCTTTATTTCAGCCACTTCAACCGCAACACCAAGCTTCCGTGCACGTACAGATGAGGCTCAGGGGTGAAAATATCCAGAATAGCTGGTCTACCTGAATTAATAGAAGCCATTTTTGTTTATATTATCTTCAGCTTCGTTTCGGGGAGGTAAAAATTCCAACTTGCCACTTCAGTCAGGTTCGCGCAGAAATAACGGGGTCTCTCTCTCTCTCTCTCTCTCTTTCTTTCTTTCTTTCTTTCTTTCTTTCTTTATTTCCATTTCCATATATAACGGCGCCTTTTTTTCTCCTAATATTTCCAGTTTCGGCTCGATACTCTGGATGAAAAGTATGAGAAAAGCCAGTTGAACTCAGAGCGTCTTGCTTACCAGCTAGAGCATCTACACGAGAGAATGGGAGCTGTACGTTCCATCACCACAATGATACCAATTAAATGACACCACTGCAATTAATTGAAACAGCATTTTCACGTTTCTTTCTTTAATATTTCTGATTACGTAATGTGAAAGCACCTTCCCCCCCCCCTTCCTCCTATTGTAAGCAAGGTTCTACACGTCTGCCATTGACTGCTTACAAACATATGCTAGCTAGCAGTCAGAGTGAAGACTCGAACTAAGAGCCATCAATTTATTAACGTAGTTTGTTTC
This sequence comes from Rhipicephalus sanguineus, assembly GCF_013339695.2. Taxonomy (NCBI): domain Eukaryota; kingdom Metazoa; phylum Arthropoda; class Arachnida; order Ixodida; family Ixodidae; genus Rhipicephalus; species Rhipicephalus sanguineus. The sequence continues at coordinate 268,355,169 of NC_051176.1, forward strand.
AGATAAATTATGTATGACCACATAGCTGCACCCGATAATCGGTACACGAGCTTTTTTTATTTATTTATTTTTCTCTCATTTTTGCGTTCCGGCTGCATTCCGCCGGGCCGCTTGATTCTAGCCCGTTGATGACGACGAAGCGTTGGTGGGACAGGTCTTGCTCACTGTGCCCAATATGGGGAGTCGACTAGAGGATATACCACTTTTTTAACAGGGAAGCTGTTTAGCAAATCGTTCCTTGTGAGTCGATCGCAGAAAACTATCATCATCTTAACGGGTATGTGCCACGGTGCTGGGGAGACGAAGGCTCCTCGGCGTTGCTGTCAAAGAGGGGCGAGATCGGCACTTTGTTTTCCCCCGGCGCAATGTCCAGGTAGTGGCGTCAGTCCATTATTTTTGCACCGTCGCCTCGATAAGAGAACTGTGCAAACCACTCGCCGTATACCACAGTGACCGAAAGACCTTGGTGGTGAAGATGACCGTGAATCCAGCTTGGGCAGCCCCGCCTGCTCCGAGATACGATAACAGTGATTCCAATAAGCTTAGTGGCGACTCGGCTTCGAGCTGGCTGAACCCTATTCTCTCTTGGTCGAGGAACTACTCGCCAAGAAGTCGCCGCAAGCACAGCAAGAGCGGCGAAAGCGGCGAGAACAACAGCAAGAGGTCTTTAATGGTGATGACATGCCCGCGCAGTTGCCGACGTGTACCGTCAGGGAAGACGTTGAAGAAGAAGAATACGATGATTTCTATGCTGATGTGTACAGTATATATAGCTCCTTTGGTCTGTCTCTGATTCAAATAAAACGCCAACTCGGCTTGGCCGTTGCGGTATGCACGTGGCGGTTAACAACGTGAAATGAGTACGTGGCACTCGCTCTTCAGTTGCACTACGACTGCTCTGATTGCGTATGGCGATGAAAGCCGGATTCGATAATGCACGAATCGCCTTCCCCGATATGAAACGCTTTCGGGTCGTTGAACCAAAGAAGCAGCCGTTTGGCAAGATTGAAGCGGTGGTCTCTGATGACGTTCACAACTTGCTCGACATGAAACCGCTTCCCGAAGTCGTAGAAGCGTGTCCCAATGCGTATGATAAGCTTGTGCCCGTCATTGTAGGCGATCCGGCCAAACCAAATCCAATCGTGTCGAGGTACTGCAGATCCGTGTGCACTATACGCTAGTTGATGACGTAGGACAGGTCGTGTCGATTCGTACTCGCCAAGACGTTCGAGCCGTACATAGAAAAAACCGTGAGGGGGCGTCGAAATGAGCGGGCGTCTCCGCATCGGCTCCGCCTTCTGTTATACTTATTACCGGTCTACTCAGTTAAATCTTCCCTAATTTTATCACCAACGTTTTCGCTAAGTCTAGGGGAACACCCGGATACCAATTTTGGCCCGGGCCACCCAAATTTTCTGTCTTTTTCAACCAACGCCGCCTCCGGATAATAATAAAGTTCTTTGCCTGCCTGCCTGAGCCGCACATACGCGGCTATCACAACCCGACCGAATGTGAATGTAAAGACTGTCCTCCCGGGTTCGTACGGGTGGTGGTATGAATGTGCGCTGCATAAGAGACCAGTGCTATCTCGGAAGGTCGTTTGAAGCCAAGTTCAACCTCATTACAGCCAAGCCCTGCCGCCAAGTTCAACCTCGTTACAGCCAAGTTCTGCCTAGATAAAGCCAAGTTCAACCTCGTTACGGTCAAGTTCTGCCTAGATAAAGCCAAGTTCAACCTCGTTACAGCCAAGTTCTGCCTAGATAAAGCCAAGCTCAACCTCGTTACAGCCCAGTTCTGCCTATAGATAAGTTCAACGTCGTTACAGCCAAGTTCTGCCTAGATAAAGCCAAGTTCAACCTCGTTGCAGCCAAGTTCTGCCTGGATAAAGCCAAGTTCAACGTCGTTACAGCCAAGTTCTGCCTAGATAAAGCCAAGTGCAACCTCGTTACAGCAATAAATAAGCATGACACCGATCAGCTTCGCTGTGTATGAGCTTTGCGCTCCTTCGTGCAAGCTTGCGATCAACTTTTTTGTTATTTTGTCGCCGCTGTTCATCTTTAACAAGAAAAAAAAAAGGCATTCCAGAAATGCAATTTAAGAAAATGGGCATAATTATTTCCATTACAAACATTCCTTATTTGGGAGCCTCCCCTCTAGGACACTGCTGTAACACTGCCACACAGGTATGTTAGCTCATACGTATGGGAATTTTGAACTGCTTCAGGGAGAATTCTCGTTATTGGGTCTGTGTAAATAGTTTTCATTAATATCTTCTTTTTTTGACATTTACTAGCGGATCTTAGTATTAAACTAGCTTCCTTTTACATTCCGCCCGAAACTTTGCCAATACCCCGCGGTGGTTATGCGCCACAAGCAAGAGAAAATGAAGCGAAATGAAATGGTGCAAAGGACGGTGCGTTGACTCTTGGGCACAGCGAAGGGAACGTTTGTGCTGCCATTAAAAATCTTGCAGTGGAGAGAGTGGTATTTAAACTCTAAATACCGAATGGAACTTCAATTTATCTCTCCACCAAATTATTTTCTGTACATTATTACTTTTACTATTTTCTCAAGTTATTTATTGTTCTCAAAGTAACCCTTCGCCCTCCTTTTCCTTTTTTATTTCTGCTTAACTATTTTGTTTTTAATTAAAAATATTCTTTTGAACATCGAAAAAAAATGCTGCTAGTTTTTTTTTCTACTTTAACAATTTGAACAACTTATCTTTGGCCAATCCCCTGGAGTGGGTGTGAACCAACAGTTCGGAGGATCTATGTCTACATTTGGCAGTGCAGAATATGCTGGGAAGTGTTGCATATATGTGATCAGTGGTATAGACATCTACCACGCTACGACTGTGCCTCGAAGAGCTGGGGCCGGACTAACAAAGCCCTTCGATCGTAAGTTTTATTTGTCATTGTCCAGCGTCAGGTTTGGCTGAAACTTTAGAGGGACCCTGCAACACTTTTTCAGTGTGGTCAGAAAACGCTGCTGATCGGTAATCGAGGCTTCTGAGGGCAGGGCACGCGAGCCAAACGTTATAGCGCAGCACGTGGCCTGGAATTTATAATTAATTCTCAAAGTCAGCTAGAAAACGTTCCCTCTTCTTTCTCTCGACAAATGATGACATAAACCCAAATGACCGCTCCATAAACCCAAAGTCCACGGCCATTGGCTGATTTGAACATCGTGAGCTGCACGGTTATACCATGGCCGCCGCGAGATGCCGCCACGTGCCCGCGCTCGCGCTCGCGATCACACAAAGTAAGCCGCGCGTTCGAAGAAAAAAAAGAAAAAGTTTCATTATGTTACCGCGCGACAAGAACGAGGAAAAAGCTAAGCTAACGAAGGGACGCATCTTCCTGCCCCCTTGTCATCCCCCCCCCCTTGCGTAGCTTTCAGCGCGCTCGCTAGTGCGAAAGGAGAGAGAAAGCGCTCGAAGCGTACGACAAATCCAACTCCGCTCGTACTGGACGGATTCTAAAAATTTTTGCGGCAGTCGATTCGGGAGGTAATAAGCTCTTTTAACGCAGACATTCGACGATTACATAAAAATGTTTGCAGGATCCCTTTAATAATAATAATTGTTAGGGTTGGATGTCACAAAACCACGATATATGATTATGAGAGACGCCGTATTGGAGGGCTCAGGAAATTTCGACCACCTGGGGTTCTTTAAGGTGCACTTAAATCTAAGGGCTGGAACTTTCTCGTATGCAGTATAGACATTTTAACATAAATGGTTTTTGTGAATGCGGGCGCTGATGATATAGGATGATTGCTCTCGAAGTGTAGTGTTGCCTGTACGTCGAGTATAGATATAAAGGAGTACTGACGCGATTTCGAGACATCGTAAAAGGGACGTTTTTCGTTTCCTTGGTCAGACAACATGTATAAAGAATTTTACTGTGATTTGAAAGTTTTCGCTGAACATTAGCAAGCCAGCCCCACAGCAATGGACATTATCCTGACGAGTCAACACAGTTCCACTGAGTTTGCGTACTCTGCGTCCTGCATGCAGCCTAAATCGTTGATCACTGTCGGGGTCACTGGATGATGATTCACTCATCGTCGTTTACGTGCACCACGAGCAGATGACTGATCTGCCGCTAGTACGTCGCGAGATGCTCTCTGCCCGTGACGCCACACTGCCATGACACGTCACTGAGAAGCCGCCCTCTCGATATCGAAAGCGACAGTGTTTTTTTATGGTAGCGGTATTAAAAATGCATTCGACGTATTTCGATCCAAGCACCACAATACTATTTTTACGGTTCTCGACGGTGATTTTTCATTCATTTCAATTTACGTCATTATTACTACACGGCAGTGAAGGATGAGAGTTAATGTCCCCTAGCTACGCTTTCCCGGGCCTAATTATATTGTCTGTTGGATTTGTGTGGTTGTGTCTCACAAAGAAACGATCCCCTTGAAAAAATTCCCCTTCTTTCGTTCTGCAGTACATACCCATTACACCGACAGGGGAAGCACACGCTTGCCGGGAAACGTTGCTTGCAGCATTATGAGCTTTTTCGCCAATTTTCTTCCATGGTCCGACTGCTACCATGGCTTCTCGCAAAACATTTGAAAAATTAGCTATATTTGCACCAGTTGCGCCTGATGATGAAGGTATCAGCGTGATACGTTGTCATATTCGCCTAAAAGATACGTCGCCGACGTCTGAGAATTTGCGATCCCAAGATCGAGTTCCACAGACCCTCCGCGGTACCTGAGGAGGTTCGATACACGGCCACGGCGGCCGTACGTGTTTCGGTGGGGGCGAAATGCAAGTATGCCCGTGTACTCAGATTTAAGAGCACGTCAAAGAACTCGAGGTAGTCCACCTTAATCCGGAGTCCCCCACTACGGCGTGTCTCTCAGTCACATCGTAGTTTTTGCCCGTAAAACCCCGCAAAACCCCAGAACGCTCTTTGGCAATGAGCGTTGTGTTCCACCATTTGGCATCCTTGCCCGAGCCATCATATAGGTTAACCATGTGTACCTTCGAAAGAAAGCAAAAAAAAAAGAAAAAAATAAAAAAAAGAGGGTCGGTGTCACTTATGTGAGCCGAATGGCGACGCACACATAGCGCGCTTACAGTAACATCAAAATATTTCATGTCATGCTAACGCCTTTTTGAACGGCTGAATAGGGACAAGGAAGTCATCTAGGGAGCACACAGGGGACATAGCGACCAAAAAATGTGCTTTTCCAAATTGGTCACGTTGTGTCGTGGTGCGCATTCGACCAAAGTGCGATGGACCCCACGGCGTACTTGGAATACGAGGACGACCTTAGAACTCAGCGTACTTGCGTGAGTTGCATTTTTAATGGGATAACTATTCCACGGGCGGATGCCGCCCAGATACTTGGCAGACATCTGTGGTGCATGTGTATTTGTGCCGGCACGAAGCCAGGCTGCTCCGCCAAGCATTCACCGCCACAGCTGCCGTTTTTGTAGTGAAACCTTTACGTTAGCAACAATGAGAAACGCAGCAGAATAATGTAAACTGGCTTCTACTTGTTTAATATTACGGAGAACTGTACCACAAAACGCTGCTGCGACGCGTAAAACACGTTTTCTTCCTTTTTTCTTTTTTTTTTTTCGTGATAGAGCGCAATGCCCGTGACGTGGCGCCATCTGCGGGATCGGTATGCACACAGCGCCTTGCATTTGAAGCTTGCAGGTCATTTGTGGATTTGGTTTGGAAACAGTGAGATAATAAATCATTTAAAATAAAGCATGAACTATACAAAAGTAAATTTAAAGATAAAAGTGCGTGCACACGACCGTATTTTGGTTCAGTCATGTTGTAGGCATTTAAGACGACTGCAGTCGACTTGGTCCCATGGTGTAATGGTTAGCACTCTGGACTTTGAATCCAGCGATCCGAGTTCAAATCTCGGTGGGACCTCGCAAATTTTTTTTTTACTCTTCTTTTTTTCTTTACGCCCGTATTACTAATTCTTACTGTCACTCTCGAACGAACGTTGGTGCTGCTGAAGCAAAATTCGTATTCGCGAATTGAAGCCGAGCATGCGGAGACGAAGTTTGAAGGGATGTTGTCCTTTCTGCACTGCATGCACGCCGCCACGGGCCTGAGCCCACAGTGGAGAGCTTCTTTGCTGCTCTTTGTTATTATTCTGCGCGAAAATGTTGAAGCTGAAGTAGCGCTGCTTTTGAATGCGATTCTCCAGTTGCGCTCCCACGAATGGATTTCGCGCATCGCGCGCGATATGTATACACTTCTTTTCGATTTGCAAGTTTATTTCGCGTTTATCTCAGGTGGCATGTGAATGGTCTTGGCCGCGTACTGTGTGGACGTATTTTCTTTTTCGTTTTTTTTTTCTTCTGCAACGTTTCTAACGACCTACATATGCACTCCAAGTTAGGCATTTAGATGACACACGCATGTTGACTCTAGTAAGTTTCGCTGGAGTGTTATGCGTGAGCGGTTTATTATTATTATTATTATTATTATTATTATTATTATTATTATTATTATTATTATTATTATTATTATTATTATTATTATTATTATTATTATTATTTGGTATTCACCTTTTTTTTTACAGCGGTAGTAGCTGTAGACCTTGACCTTGACGTATCCGTGTCGCCTATTCATTGCTCCTGCTATGGACTAACCTAAGAAAATAAACAACTACAATTAATGTCTGCACAGAGGTTCATCGACATGGTGAATTAAAAAAAAATCTGATGCAAGTTTGTTTGTGCTACGCTTCTATGTCACCGTTACCACAAAGCTGGTTTCCATATTCTACATTGTAAGCAAGAGCGGCAACTCATCAAATAATATTGGGTGAGGTAGGTAGGTAGGTAGGTAGGTAGGTAGGTAGGTAGGGACACTTACGTCAGTGTCTCTTGATTGAACTTAAAAGCGCACCTTTAAGGTCAATCAGCACGCTCAGTAGTGTCAGGGTACGCATATCTTGAGCAACATGTATACATATAGCAAGGACGTCAGAGCAATCGCGCATTAAACGTTAAAAAATACTACGAATAATTCTAGGATTTCTTTTTAGGAAATGTTTTTCGCGCTTTTCTTGGGAAACAGCCAGCAATCTTTTGGTCCCTGACACTCGGTTAGTTATCAACAGTAATTATATAGCTTCTTTAATTTCCGTTTTAATTGTGAAGTTTAGGGATTTGTAGAGAATCGTAAGATACATCAAAATGGGCCGTTTTAAGCAAGGTGCACATTGCGTCTTTATTTTTTCTTGCGAAGTGAGAGAGCCCGCGAAATATGAAAAAAAAAAAAAAAAGACACCGTATGTAACCACTGTAGCTGCGACGTCGAACACCCTCAGTGCGGAAGGAAGCTGTTCATCTCGGGTTCATGAACAGCTTAATTGAGACGTACTTATGAACAGAAAGCATTCAGCGCGTCTTGGAAAGAACAGGCGCGGAAAGAATTCCGGCCGCTTGGCACAGCTTGCTTTCCCAATGAGCATGTGTGATGGCGCTGCTAACCCGTGCGCGCTAGAGTTACTGTATATTAGCATATACAGTAACTCTAGTGCGCGCTAAAGTCCCTCGATATTTTTGGGAAAGTACCGTATTTCTTTTAACTGAGCCGCCACGCCGAGCACCCTCCTCTCCCGTCTTCCACCTCCCCGCTTCACGGGCCGCCGCCTGGGAAACGCGCGCGTTATCTGCGTGACATAGCATTCTTGATAGGAAAGTGGCGCGAGCCGGGTTATAGGGCCGGCGCCCGCACGGTGGTCGTTTGGGAGAGGAGATAGATACGGTTTGGACACTTGGGAGAGGAGGGTTGGACACTTGGGAGAGGATATGGAGGAGAGTGTCGCTACTTTCTATATATCAAGGGACTTTAGTGCGCGCTAGAGTTACTGTATGTGCTACCTTTAGGTAAAGGTAGCATGTACAGTAATTCTAGTGCGCTCTAGTGCACGCCAGCCCGGCAGCCACTTGTGCGCGCGGGCGCGTAAGCGCATAATATATTTAATATATCGCGGGCTTTCTATCTTCGCCGGAATTAACAGGCGATGTGTACCTTGCCATAAACACATAATTTTGGCGACTCTTGCGATTCCCTACAACATGCGAGTTAATACGCTCTTATTGTAAAGATCAATGTCAATGGTGGCCCAACTGCGCCATTTGCGGCATCTTGCTACTATTCTGCTTGTCTGCACCTTGCTACGCCTATCATGGGCATATGGAAAGGGTCGGGGGGGGGGGACTTTCCTCCTCCTCCCCTTGAATTTCGGATATTTCGTTACGCACTTGCAATAAGCACAGCATGATTAGCACACTCGGGTGCCGCATATCCGAGTGAAATTCCAAATGTCACGGCAGTGAAAGAAAGGTTGTGCACGTGTTGGATGCCCTCTCAGCGGCTGCCCCCCCCCCCCCCCCCCCCAGCCAAAATAATAATAATAATAATAATAAAATTAAAAGAAACTTCTGCGGACGCTTATGCATCAAAGTGCAACTTGCGCCAACTGCACCAAAGTTTTCGTATGCATTGCGGTGAAGCCTTCATGTCACATTCCTCCGTGTGAAGAAGACCCTCGTTCATGGCTGCTCTCCGACTGCTGGTGCTGTATTTTGTTTACTTCGGAGCAGCATTTCCTGTTCGCAGAATAATGAAAATATGCACCGAATAGTTACACACTTACTGTGGTACTGCTCGCAGTGATCCCAAACACTTTTCTTTTGGCTCATTATCTTCTCCAAAACAGCCTTTCCTTTCCTCCAGAAATTGCTCCATATATATATTTTTTAGCTGGCTGAACCATTACGAACGATTCAAAGGCGATGTAATCACTGTTTATCAACTAATTAGGATATGTCAGGGAATAAATTAAACAATACTGATGGCTGCTCCACTGGATTTCTAAAACATGGGCTTTGTCCTTATCGCATTGAATCATCCGTACTTTTTAAAAGCTTTGTGTACGATATGTGGGACACCCTGTATATGTGCGTACCAAGCCTGACTAATGCCATTAGCAATCGTTGGGAACTTCTCCAGTGCAGGGTAGCACTTATTTTCCTGTTAACCTCCCTGCCTTCCGCATAGCATATATATATATATATATATATATATATATATATATATATATATATATATATATATATATATATATATATATATATATATATATATATATATATATATATATATATATATATATATATATATATATATATATAATATATATATATATATATATATATATATCTTTCTCTCACCCCGCTTGCTACATGCATGTTTGTCTGTATGTAACATCTCTCACGCCAACTTGAGCCCCTCCTTGGTATGTGCCGCTATTGAATGACAAAAAAGGAAAAAAAAAATCGGCAGATACCACGCCTTGTGGGAATCGGTTTCATGCGAAGCAGTCAACGAGTAGTTCTATGCTGCATTTCTTGGCTTTGAGCCAAACGTTGCGAGATGGATCGACGTGTTTTTGTAAGGGTAGTGGTTGTGTGCACAACGTGCGCTTACCAGGCACGTCGACAACACTGGCGTTTAAAGGGTAACTTATGGTCTGGCGTAACGTCAGCACTGACGTTAGAGCACAAACGTCAGTATTATAGAAACGAAGTGCGCTTTACGGTGCGATGATGTAAATATCGCACGTAACTTTCGTTAGCGTGTCGAGCAACTCTTGAATATAGCTTGCTGAATCATGGGAATACAAATGTATTGTTTATTAGGCTGCTATAAAAGCGGAGCCAACACTGTAACCACGATTGACGTTAACCTTACGTGACGCTTGTATCGTAGGAGTACATATGTAGTGTTTATTACTTTGTTTAGATAGCCAGCACTACAACCACAAATGACGTTGCACCGCCATTGCGCCTGCATAGGTTGTTTTCCCAAAGTAGTTTCTAGACCTGGTGTGGCTCTGTGGTAGCATACCTGACTGCCACGCAGAATGCTCGTGCTCGATTCCTGCTGGGATCCCAATTTTGATCCTTTGCACTCGTCGGGTCAACGCTGCCGATGTCGGTTTCTCTTAGCGCTCTCTAATTTAAATTACCAATGTCTGCTCTCGCCGTTCCTGGGTAGACATAAACTGTCAATCACCTGTGGCGCATACCCGTATACCGTGGCCTGGGGTAAACGGGTATGTGCCACACGTATCTGGAGGAAAAGGTTTGACGACGTATACGCGATAGGATTTTCACGTTATTCATGTCATGACCAGACAGTCATATTCGTCAAACCCTCTTACCCTCCCATGCCAGTTTTGGTCTGCACCAAGTTAAGGAGGTGACCACCAGAGCACCCAGACGTAGATAGATAGATAGATAGATAGATAGATAGATAGATAGATAGATAGATAGATAGATAGATAGATAGATAGATAGATAGATAGATAGATAGATAGATAGATAGATAGATAGATAGATAGAAACAAAGAAACAAAGAAAGAAACAAAGAAAGAACGAAACGCTCAAAGTGCCTTGGCTTCGCTAAGAATGCTTCGCATTTAAAAACGGATGTATTTGGTGACCGGCATCATACATCTGGAATAGCGTTTAGGCAATGTAACGGCACACCGCATTGTCCCCGCCGAAACTCGTCGCCTGTACGAGCCGTGCGCTGCAACCTCTCTCGCTCTTCCCTCTTGACACACTGCGCTATCAGGCGGCGACGCCGCCAAGTCTGTTTTCCATTGCTTCATGCGGTATAGTGACTGACAAAAGTCGGTTCCCCCAACTCCCCTTCGTCTCGTTAAACACTGTCATCTGTTAAAAAAAAAAAAAAAATCACCGACTTCGTGTTGGGGCAAGGCCGACTGTGTTTGAAGTTCTGGCTTTCCGCAAGGTATCCACTACGCCTTAAATCAATGTTTGTGAAGTAGGACAGCACCCACTACGCCATTATCCTCCTTTCTGCGGATAAGCGAGGTACCCGCTACACATCTGCAAGGTATTATGCATGTGCACATTGTTGATGGTGCATGTGGCTGATGACGATGCAGAACTATGGCTGAGCACTTTGTAGTGGGTGGGAAGCATTTAACCACACACTAGTTGCGCAGTTAGCATTGTGTGATGACTGGTTGTTATTTTACTCTTCTGCCACGCTATATTATATAGGCCAACGCGATTTCCTTGCCCGGCATGATGCCTGTGTAGGGTCTTTCTGCAAATGAGTTCCAAGCACTAGCGTGGCTCTGTGGTAGTATACTCGACTGCCTCGCAGAGGGCCCGGGTTCAAATCCCATTCCACCCTGGGCATTTTTTGATCATTTAATTTTGTCGTGTCTATCAGTTACGCCACCGACGGCAACGGCGACGACGACGCCGCTCAACGCAGGAACGGGCGCCTATGAGCTGCGCTCTGAAAAAAAGAGAAAAAAGAAAAAGAGAGAGAGAGAGAGGCTGATATTTATCAGAGTGGAGAGGAGTGTCTGTGGGAGGTAGGAGGATCGCAGCACCTCCCGCCATGACTGCGTCGTCGTAGTTTACAGAGTATTCCAGTTTATATGGAGGTAATTGCACTTTTTAAAATTTAATATCGTAAGCATTAACTTTAGGGTAAGAACTTCAGGTGGGCAAACTTGCAACGGACGCGGTGGCTGGTTACGTTTGCGACATTTTCTACCAGGTGGGAGAACTTGCGAAACGGCACAGTCGCCGACATCCCATCGCTAATACAATATGCATACATTTGCCTTTCCACGTGAATCACGAGCCACAGTTGACGCAATCGCTTGGCATTCTTCTGCACTGAAACGATTGGCCATTTCCAATTGAATCAGGAGACCTTAATTGCATCAACCGCGGTATCAGCATTCAATTCGCTCCGTGATTTGTGAGCATGCGATTTGCGTAATATGCTTCATTGGTAACAAATCGTGGATCATAATAAAAGCGTTGCACGAATGTGGGTGGTACTTTGCTAACTCGGGCCAAGGTTTAAAGATTGCGCTTACGCGGTGATAATGCACTCAGTTTAGTATTGTTCACTGTCCACTATAGAGCAACTGAAGATATTCTTACTATGAGGTTATGTTTTAATTAATGAATAAATTAATATTTAAGGTACTGCTTATTATAAAAGCAATATTTTAATGGGTGATCTGTAGAACTTATCACGAAATAATAGAATAATTTCCGTCATGACAGCTGCTGCGGTTTTATTTTTCCCTGGCTGCTGAGAATGCGCGCGAGATTTGAAGTATACCATGTGAATAGGCACTTACGTGTGAAAGCATTAATGTTTCAAGCATGCTACGTACGGAGGATAATTAGTGCTGCGCGCTTACGAAAGGCACGAATAACTTTGCAATGACCTGGGTTTCCACTCTTGCCGAGATATCTCGTCTGTTGAACCAATGAAACAAATAGAGCCATGGTGTGTGCGCTAAATACCTTGCACATACCGCATGGCTATTCTTGAAGCTCCGTCAGCCTTTTTGCTCTCGACAGCTTGCGTAATGGGCGAGAAGGTTTCGTTGGCGGATGTGGATGCGTCGAAGTCGGTGGGTGTGACCAGTGTGGCAACCGCCTGTCGGTTTTGCTTGCGCGGGCTCTTCGTGACTTCAGTGCATTTCGCTTGCGCGCATGCATTAGTAATGCGTTGGTGCATAACATTATAATATGGTAGCACGTTTGAGGGCACTAATGTCGCTGCGCGCAACTGCCCCACGTACATGGTACTTTTCTTTTTAATCTGGCGCGCTTCCTTTTGGATCTTGGGAAAAAAGAAAGAATTAAAACTACAGCATGTGGTTGTGACCACGCAAAGAAATTATTTGGATAGTGGTCAATATGGTCTTAACTTCTCCATTGAGTATTACGCGCTAAAACCAATACTTTAGATGTTTGATTAATCTAGTGTTAACGAAAAACCTAAAGTCGAAGATACAAAAACAATGTGAATGGTCTAGAGCACAGTGCATAATTAATTGGTTGAATTCTCGTGGCGCGCATGCGGTTTTTCTTTCTTTTCATCTCTTCTTTTTTTCTATTTTTATGGCTTGACGCGAGTCAGCTGAAAGATTTTGCCTTCAACCTTATTACGGTGCGTTTTTCGCATTGTTGGTCACATCGTCGGCGAACGTCGCTAACTTCGCACGCATCGTGCAGACGATTTGCACACGCCGAGTTCCATGTTATGGACAGTTCTTACGAATTCCGCCATGCGCGAGTGGCTCATTCGAGCCAGCATAGGCGTGCGCACGAGGGAGGGGGGGGGGGGCAGGGGCAGGGGGGCCGCCCCCTCTATTCACATAAGCGGGGGGGGGGGGCACAAAGTCAGCCCCACACATTGACACAATAAGGGGGGGGGGCGCAATGTCAGCGCCATACATTGACATAATTGGGAGGGGGGGCGCTGCAACGAACCTGCCCCCCCCCCCCTGAAGAAGAACCCTGCGCACGCCTATGCGAGCCAGTGATTGCCGGGTCAGTACTGGAAGAAAACAGGAAATCTTCGAGGAATCACGTCTCAGATATCATTGTGTCATTCCTGTGTTTCGGGCCGAACTTGTGCTCACAAGGCAGGGAGCGACGGCGGCTATTAAGTTAGACCCGTTAGACCCAGCAGCATATTTACGCCATTCTTATCAGTCTATAACATACGAGGAATGACGCGTGGTATACATAACATGGCTGTTACACCGTCGTGTACTAGATATTTTGCACCTTCTTTTTCGATGTCGAGACACATTATGTGTCGATGCACCTGCGCGCACACTCAACGTTGCGTATATGTGTCCTCATCGTGTGCGAGTGAGGAGAATAAAGAAAATAAAGAGGACTTTTTTTTTTTTGTGACGACATTGTGGCTCAAACAACTGGACAATTTAAAGCAAGATAAGCCTCGAGGAAATAAACTTTTTTTTTATTTTAAGTACATAAGAGTAGTAAAGAAAAGAGAACCTGAAATGCACGAAAACGCATCTATTCAAGATTCCAACTGGGCGTTAAAATTCATTAAAAAAAAAGAAGGAATCTGATGTGGCTCGCGAAACAGGCGGGACGTTTGCACGCGCCTATAGAGCAACCGCTTCCGCCATTTCCGCTTTCTGGTCACACAGATCCCTCGCACCGATTAATATCATGTGATTGGAGCTAGCAGCATTTTGCCTTCGATTAAACAGCGAGATTCAGCCCTACAATGCACAAAATCTAGCACAGCGCTGAGTGAAAGTTCCGCCATGACTCGTGGATATTGTTTGTTTGAACATGCAGTCTTGCCAGCGCCTTCTGGAGTTGTGTATGGTTAAGCCTTGATGCTTTGGGGTAATATCGAATGTTTAGCCGTGCAGCGGCTAGCACTCCAAAGGATATTTTATAAATATGTGTTATATTATACGTACTTATTAGGTAAATAATGTATAGTTACCGGCGCTGCAGCCTTTGTCAGCTCTTCTTTCGCCTTTAGCCATAGCGCGCGATAAAATTTGTCTCAAGAGTTTCATAAAAAAAAAAGATGAATACACAGTAAAGTGGATGTTGAAAGCGGAAGCATATGGTGGGGTAGTCACTGGCTGTCGCCACAGATCAATTGCTTGTTGACTGCACGCGTTATGTTGAGTTTGTGGGTTCGGCTCCCACTGGTTGCGAGTCGCCTTTTGCTGCCATTTTTCTTGGTCAGGCGTATAAGCTTATGTCGAAAATTCAGCTCTAATCCATGATTATTTATACGGTCGAACTTCAAGAGAAGCAGTGCATTTTACCGTAGCTTTCCTTCGCTTTATTTGTCTGATTGCTTCATATGACCGTAAGTATAAAGACCCCAGCCCAACGGCTCCACTCATTTTTCTCATTCCTGCGTATCTTCGACCTTGTACGACAGCAAACAACAGTGGCAGAACAAGAAATTTAGCTGGAGACAACGTTTCGACAAGGAGACTGTCTTCGTCATGGCATCAATGACAAAGGCTGCAGAAGTGCCTACTGAGGAAGTGCCTTCGTGGAAACGTTGGCTCCATGGCTGTTTCCATTCCTTGCTCTACATACAGACATTTTCAACGGAGAAGGGGAACACCTCCTTTCTGGACTGTGGCACGGGAGTACAAAGGCTGACGCACGCGGACGTCACTGCTTCGGTTCATTTTTGGGCGATCATGCATATTTACGACTGCCTATAGAGTGAACTAGGCGGCACCATGAGAGCATTCGTTGAAAAGGTGTGTACCACAGATATTAACTTTATGGCTACATCATCTTGCAAATTTCTGCATTGTTTCGCTTCATCCCATCAGGCCGGCACTAATTGAGCCCGATTAAGTTAGCATTTACTACTGATAAGCGGCGCGTGCCAAAGGGTGACAAATGCGTGGCGCGTACTTATAATGTCAGCAGTAAATGTATGCAGCGAAAGGCACGAAAGGACACGAAACGGCGCTCGCCCGCGGCGCATGCTCGCGCCCGGCATTCGCGGAGCGTTTCCGCGATACCCTGAAAACGCCGGCATTTCCTGTTTACAGCGATGTTCTCGGCGCACAGCGTCATCCCAGCATGTATACGAAGAGACGTGAGAAGATGAGCGTCGCGTAGCGGAATGCTCGTTCTTCGTGGGGTAACCGGACGCGCGCGAGATTGCCCTTTTGCCTCGCCCAGGCACACGTCCCTTATCAGTGCCGTGGACACGCATCGGCTCAGGACGCGTCTTGATGGCCGGGGAGGACGTTTATGAATAACGTCGCCAAAAATCTCTGCGTAAGCGACACGGGATGGATAAGATATGTATATACTCATAGCTCCTGGAGTACACTGCTGACCATGGGTGCCTCCGAAATGAGTGTTCGAGCCGCCCGGGAATTCCTCCAATATACAAGAATATCCAATATAAGTTTCCGCCCCGCCACGGTGGTCTAGTGGTTATGGCACTCGACTGCTGAACCGAAGGTCGCGGGATCAAATCCCGGCCACGGCGGCTGCATTTTCGATGGAGGCGAAAATGTTTGAGGCCCGGGTGCCTAGATTTAGGTGCACGTTAAAGAACCGCAGGTGGTCGAAATTTGCGGAGCCCTACGCTACGGCGTCCCTCATAATCCTATCGTGGTTTTGGGACGTTAAATCCCAGATATTATTATTAATATAAGAGTTTCCAGTTGCAATGCAAGAGCAGAAAATAGATATGAGATGGTAGTATAGTTATCAACTGTACTTCTAGCACCATATTGATACAGTAGGACTATACCCGTACCTTTCAAGCATTGGCGTATCCAGGCGGGGGCAGGAAGGTCGGGGGTTCAACTCTCTCCCTCTCCTCCTCCCCCCGAAAATTTAAAATTTTGCATGTGTGTATGTACACGCGCTCATAAAAACGCACCCACGAACATACATAAAGGGTCGTTGAACGCGTTTGAGGCGCTTCGTATATATATATATATATATATATATATATATATATATATACTTGCAAACAAGGTCGCTGTGCTAGACTGACAAGGTTGCTTGAGGTAGAAACATTTTTTCCACGCCGAGCACATAACAGAAGGTTCTGCAAAGGATTCAGTAGCGCTCGGAACAACAACGGCATTTTAGTAAACGAGACTTACAATCTGTATAAAACTTCGGTGACCTTTTTAGTAGAGTAGGTTTGATCAAAATCTTAGCTAACGCAGCGATTTGAAAGAAGACCTTTCCCATATGTCATATATAGGTTATTTCTTAAGGATATTTGACGTCAGAATGCGCAAAGCATCGGTAGCAATATCCAGAATGACTGATTCTGAAATATAGCTTTTGTTCCACAGTTACATTTCGAAGCATGGTGACCTCATGGCGTGTCCCATAAAAAAAAAGAGACCAGTTATGTATCTATAGCTCATGAACATACTGAAAAAGAAAAAAAATATATATATGGACGAAGACAGTCATGGGTGGGCCGCGGGTCGCTAGCGATAGATCCGCGGGCCGCGTGTTTGAGACCCCTGAACTAGATGAAAGCGGCAATTCAGACGTGTGATGGGTGGTAAAAATGAACGTGGTGAAGGGAATCCAGGAAAAGCGTCGCTAATCAAGCTATAGCATCTAAGCCGAGCGACTTTGCGCTCAGAGTTCTCCGCGCTGATTGAATTTGTCGCAAAACTTGTACGGTCGTGAGAACGCCGTAAAGCGGTGGCACTTAGCGAACAGCGAACCTACAGCCGCATTGCGAATCCGTTCTTACCGGAAGCCTCACTTCCTAGAAATCGAAAAATGAAATGCAAACGATTCATTACCTCTTTCTGTATGCGCTCTTGCAGCATCGCACTGTAATATCGCACGCGGTCGAAAACCATTTCTTGTGGTGTGGTACTCCCATCGTATACGAACGCTCAAGGCCATTCCGCGCTTGGCATATGCTGCGGCCGCATGTACGTGTAAAATGTCGGGCGCTTGAAACTTCTTCAGAAGCCGCATTCCTTAATGCGAAAAGTGAAGGAGTCGTCACATCGCCCCGTGACCTAAAGTATCTCGTCAACCCGCTGCGGTGGTCTCATGGTTATAGTGCTCGACTGCGTAATTGACCCTCACAATTATAAATTATTTATAGTTTTCGTCACTAACACTATGCCCACTCAGCGTGATTAGAAACTTTCGAGAAAAACACCGTCATGCTGTGTCAATAGGTTTGTCGTGGAAGGTACTGGTCTCGGTCGGTAGGGGCGTGCGTATACACCACTGGCACAGCTGCAGGTACGGCAGGACCCGGGTGGCATTTAGCTCTTATCTGCGGGAGAACGTCAGGAATGCCGTCGTAAAGCGCGTCTTTAACGAGAGTGCACGCGCTTCCGAGAGCCGTCAGCGGACGTACATCGACACGCGTTATTTTGTAGGATATGTCAGGTAAACACGTTTCCCGGCAAAGAAAAAGGCGGGTAACGTGGTTTTCGTCGAAACCATGACGTGTCTGCGTGCAGTCGTTTTTCTTCGAGCAGCCAAACGCGCACTACCAGCAGTACACGTGTATGTATTACCTTTGCGGGGAGGGTGAGGCAGCGGCTAACAACTATACAAAAGACAGTCCACATACGCAAGCCTCGATTCCTCTCTGCGTGCAAGGGAGAGAGAGAGAGAGAGAGATAGAAATAAAAATAAACATTGGTTAATCGAGCTAGAGATCTCATACCCTATTTTATTTAGTTATTTATTTCAAACAGACTTTGTGGGTCGCCTTACCGTAATAGACATAACACTGCTTTTTTGTTTTAGCAGATATGTTATATAGGAGAGGTTGGGGCCTTCAGTGGCGCCGTGTCAAAAAATGAAAAGAAAAACTATGACTGAACAGAATAAAAAGGCGCACGAGACAGCAAACAATCGCGAATATTTGCGAGGTCCCATGCACGAGTAAATGAAGACACTGAAGCGAGTAAACTGGCATATATATATATATATATATATATATATATATATATATATATATATATATATATATATATATATATGTGTGTGTGTGTGTGTGTGTGTGTGTGTGTGTGTGTGTGTGTGTGCCATGGGTCAAGCATTGTTTGCTTCAAAGTGAACGCTCGATGGCCTAAAACCATCAAATAAGCTATTAATTGATCTTCACCACTAAGTATCGAGTCATGCACGGACAGCCACGAAGGAGGCGTATCACATCTTTGTCGGTGAGACCACAGTGATAATGCACATTGCAGACCAGCATTACATTAAATTATGCGTGAGAAATGTCGCGTATACGATGTTCCAAGTCGCAGACTTTGCAATATAGTTACATAATTGCTATTGTCGCTTAACCTTATCCGAATGCACAGGTTTTGTTAACGTCTATAAATAATATGGGTCCTATCATTTTGACTTCCGATAAAACCAGGTGTTAGAGCTATATCTACGTCTAAATGCTAAGTTTCATGACGTACGCGCACCTCTTACTGCTAACCATTGTAAGTGGTGCATGTGTGCTGCAGCGTTCGCTATAGCGTTTATTTTTGCGGCCATCGAGACGAAGAATTGCAGGGAATTACATTAGGCTTATTGCTTAAAGAAATAATGGTAATTTTGTTGCAGCACCGCGCCCATTAACCTATCTATCTCCACAAAGTGATGCCTATAGTCTGCTTGTAGCAAGCGTGCGAAAGTGAAAGATAATTTGCGCAGTAGTAATGTTCTTTTATGTCATGCCCGCGCAGCAACGGCTGGTTGTGCGCGATTGCTGAGTAAATATCAGTTGAAGTTCGGCGTTTCTCGTGTGCACGTACTCGTTCTGTCGCAGCCGTGAAAACTGGCTGCGTAAAACCATGTTTCGTAATAAGGTAAGCTGCACGCTGCATGGATTTTTCTTTGCATGACAAACTGCCAGCTGCTTGTATACGTCACTGAAACCGCCATGCCGTACTATAAACACGTCGAGAAGCAGGGTTCATGACGCCACGCGAATGTTACCACTACGTGGTACGCGGGTTGTGTTGTACGCGGGTTGTGTTGATCTCGTAGCCAATATGGCCGCGAGATCGAGCGGAGTCGCCGCCTAGCGGCTTCTGGCTGAACCGCGCCTAGTGTGGATTGCTCCATGCGTCGTCTGCTAGCCCCGTTGTGTTTGCATGTGCGCGTACGTCATGCAGATCCTCAAAAGGCAGTTTGTACCGTTGCGTTAGTGCAACTTTAACTGCTCGTACGTATGCCTAACACGATATGAAGAAGCATTTGGTTTTGATCGGCTGTATATGTACTGTAATAAGGTCAGAGAGTGCACTTGTCGAGACTGCTGTGTGTGGTCATATCACGAGAGTCATATCAGTGTAGGTGCCGCTCTGTGGTTCAAGCGCATTGCAAAGTGCACTTGGCGTTGCCCTAAAGATGAGAAGTATTAAATCTCATGTGAATATAGCCTTTTAGCGGCACGATGGTAAAAAAACGGCTCGCATGTACTTGAGCGTTGTGGTTAGGTGTTATTTATACGTTACGCGACGAGCTTTAGTTGTGTATGGTCTCCCACTACACAGAAATATTTCTGTCAAGTCACGTCTGACGCTCCGGTACTCAAATTGTCCCCTAAAAAGAACAGAAAATGAAATGACACGGAAATCGCAAAACTGAGTTGCCTTGCGCAATTTTAACTTGTGGCGAAATTTATACAAAAACACCCGTGTACTTAGATTAAGGTGCGCGTTAAAGAGCGCTGATGGTACAAATTAATCCAAACGACGTAGTTTACATTTATGTCGTAGTAATTTCACGCGAAGCCACATCTTTTTTCTTTACATTATCTTGAGCGTTTGTGTTGCATTGTTTGGATTGACGGAAGGCAGCGGACATTATTCGTATGAAAAAACGTACTTTGGTCCTGTGAAATAACCGGACCTTTGTTCCATTACTGTCGTGCAAGTAATCAATCGAAGAAATTTCCGTGCTGTACAGTTACCTTTGTGTGCTGTTACTGGAATAAGAACAAGCGTGTGCGTGTTAAACGTCTCCGTAGCGGTAAAGCGCTGTCAGCCACGTAGCTTTCCTCAGTAAACAATCAACTGTCCTACATTTCATGGAGAACTGAATAAGAAATGCGAATGAATATTTGAGCACGCAGTGCACGAAGTGCTATTTACACTCATCGTGCAGGAATACGGGCTTTCTTTTTGTTGAGGGGCATCCAAATGAACAAGAAGTAAATAGTTAATTCAGTCGCGCTATACAGCAGTGCGTAGTAGGTGGAACACAAGCTAAACATGTACAAATAAAACAACAAGTAAACGTCACCCATTGCGAAAACGCCGACTGTGAGGCGGGCAACCCGTTCGTTGACAAAATGCGCTTCTCTCACAAGTAATTGTAACGTTCGGCGCGCTTCGTGCATTAATTCGGGAATGAAGAGCGCACATATTACCACAAAGCTGCAGTCAACGCATTTTGTTTGCCGGAAATCGGGTCACATCGCTCACAACGAAGCGCTGTTGTGCACGTTTGTATACACGCCGACAACCGCCTATCCACACTATATAGCGCGGTGACGGTGCTGCCACCTGTAGCCCGATCTCGCGGCGAATAGCACCGAGGTCAACAGCGTTCCAGTACTGGCATCATTTGACATCAGCAGCAGTAAAAATGTGGCGCTGCCGTCATCTTTACCACGATTTTGTAGTACCAGCACGTTTAAGGGACCTTCACTAGGCAAGCGCAATGCATGCACTGCGCGCTCACACTCGCGGCTGCCAAGATTTACAACGCTGCGCCGCGGAAAGATATCAAACATAAAGTTCATATTAAACGTCGTTTGCCCATGTTATCGCGGGCACCGCGTTCCAAGATGGAGGGATGACGTACAACACCGAGTGCGTGTACCTAGATATCGGCAACGTTTCTAGAACCAATTAAGCTTCACAGCTCCGCGCGTGCCGGCATAGAACCTGCCGCCGCGAGCCGCGACGCAGGGAGTTGCCGATTACGACGCATACCGCGTTGCTAGGAGCTCGCTTGTTTCCTTGCGTCATTGTTCTAGAATTTCGCCTAACCGAGCGGAGGAAGAGCTGCGAAACTGATTTGGTAAAAACGCTGGAGCATAAGCTCTGGCGAAAGAAAAAAGGCGCGTCGCGCAAACGCATCGTGACGTGTGCGTGACGTACTGATGCGCGAACGTCATGTGATCTTCCGGCTACGGTACGGAGGAAGGCAGGGAAGGAGTTTGGCTTACGAAGGCTAAACGGGGCACAAGCGTGAAGTGAAGCTTGCCTCCTCATATCACGGTTTGGCGCCGCTGCTGAATACTTATCTCTGCTTGTAGTGAACCATTAAAAAAAATTCTTGCAATAGAATGCTGCCTTGGGAACGTAACAACTTCTACTGAATAACTAAAATTTGCTATGTGGCCTGGTGAGGGGCTCTTTAAGAAGCTGCGTCTGTGACGTCACGTGAAAGCCATCAATACCCGCCTTCTACACCGTTTTTTCCTCTGAATGAGAAGCCGTAGTCCTGTTTCAGCGGCAGAGAGCGCACTCACCCCCACGGATCGTTGTGTGCAATCGACGCACCGCTGCATAGACGGATGCTAATCGGGCACTTATTAATAACGATCGCATATCCGGCCGTTTAGTGGCCGGAGGCCTTCATCATATTTGGCAGGAGAGAAAAAGGAAGCAAATAACTTGATGAAAGAAGGGAGCCCAGGTGCACGACAGCGTATACTGCCCCGTTCGCGGTTCATTGCATGAATGCTTCATTGCGGCGACCGAGCCTCTGCGCGGTAACATTGTCGCGACAATGGAATGCGCGCGGCAGTTACGGCTCATTTCATCTGGCACACTGCGCGACATGCTCCCCGCTGCATTGTTGTTCCAAGTGAATCGATCGGTGCGCTCTTGCTGCTTCGTTTTGGTCTCCTAGCCGAATAACCCGAGCATGCAGACTCGGGAAACGGTGAGCGCGACTCGTGGCCCGCTGCTTCGTGTGTAGGGAATCACAGCTGTGCTAAATACAGCCACGAAAACCGAATGCGCCCGTCATTCCCAGCGATAGTGCAAAGTTTAAAATTTAGTTGCGGGACTTTGCTTCCCAAAGCCCCGATATGATCGTGAGGCAGGCCGTATAGTCAGGGACTCCGAATTAAATTTGATCACCTCAGGTTCTTTGACGTGCACCTAAATCGGAGTAAACCTCAAGCTGCCTCATTGCAGCCTTTATCTTAGCCTCCTCCATTGTTTGCAGCAATTTGTAATGGAAATAAGTAAAAAAGAAAAGCACACGGAGGTTCTTGCATTCTGCGCCCATTACCCGCCAGGCGTCGTGCTGCTAAGCTCGAAGGCGTAGGTTCGATTCCCGGCCACAGCGGCCCCATTTCAGAAAATTTATCACACTTGTGTACTCGCGGCTTCAAAAATAATTTTTGGTCCTTTTCTTCCTCACGTTGACAGGAGATGTGGGTGTACCTCGACGCGATCTCTGCGTTTTTATCAAAACAACATTTTTGGAAGTTTGTGTATTTTTTTCTCGGGAACTAGAGGGCATAAGCAAACAAAAATTCTCAGATGTGTTAACTAGTGGAATTTACATAACTGGAACTAGAATAAGTAGCCTAGGTGTATTTGTGTTTTTTAGTATAAAAAAACATGTGGCAATTTTCATACATCGACAAACGTAAAAAAAACATAACAAATGTACTTTTTGTTGTACGCTCACAGTTTTAGTTCCACTTCTGTAAAGCGTTGTTTGCTACCTCTGTGCAAACTTGCAATGCTCTGCAAATAGCAGTTCTTTAGAAAAAAAGTACATAGGTAGAAAAAGCAAGAAAAATACACTAAATACAAGTTAAAACTAATTTTGAGTTCCAATGCAACCTGTCTCTCTCTTCAAGATTTCTTGCAAATTTTATAACCATAGCTTTTATTACCACTGCTTTACAGCCAAATTTTGAAACTCATTTTCAAAGTCTCACTATGTAACATTTGTACAAATGCGTCGTGGTTTATTATAGACAACATAGTGTGGTATTAGGGACAACATCCATCATTCCAATGAAGGATGGCACACAACAGTGGCAAGTTATTTAGTTGGTTAGTACGTGCATACGGAACTAAAATTTTGAAGGGGTGATCTAGGCGCGGGAAAATGCGATGGGCAGGCAATATGTAAGAGGTAGCAAATGACGAATGGTTATGATAAAGCTTGTGAAAATGAGGTAGCAGTGCCAGCATGTCTTCTTTTCTCTAGTGATGGGAAGTTCAGTGATGCTTTGATATTAGTCATGCTAGAATGACGTAGTAGTTTCTAGTTATAAATCGGACAGATTTATTTTGGATAGACTCTAGCTTATTAATTAAGTATATCGGATGTGGGTTCCAAATGAATGAGGCATATTCTATTTTGGAGTGAACCAGTGGGGTGTATGCTGTAAGTTTCGTCTTCCAATTGGCTTGATCTAAGTGGCGTCTGATGAATCAAAGTGTTTTGGATGCTTTAGATGTTATTGCGTTAATGTGGGCATTCATTACATGTGAGGTCAGCGGAGAGGTGCACGCCTAAACACTTTATTGAAGAAGCGTGTTCTGCAGGCATTGCGTTAATTGCGTTAAGTTGATAGTAGTCGTAAAAGTTAGAACTTTTGTTTTAGAAACGTTAATTTTCATTTGCCATCGATCGCACCAAGTGGAAATGCTATTAAGGTCTTTTTGTAAAGCGATGTGGTCGTTGCGGTCAGTAATCTGTCTATAAATCACACAGTCGTCGGCAAATAAGCGAGTAGTAGATATCAGGTTGTTAGTAACGTCGTGAATGTAGATGAGAAACAGTATAAGTCTAAGTACTGAGCCTTGTGGTACCCCCGATTTAATTTGAATTCATGAAGATGAACAGTCATTTACAGCCACAAATCGATAACACTTACACAAAAATTCAGTTATCCAGTTGGTAATGTTTCGGTTCATGTTAAGGCAGTCTAGCCTCATTAATAGACGACTGTGGGGTCTTTATCAAATGCTTGAGCAAGATCGATAAATACGGCATGAATTAGTATAGACGCATGAACGGCATGATGGAGGTCGGTAACTAATTTGAATAATCGTGTTTCACATTAACGACCGCGCTGGAAACCATGTTGCTTAGGAATGAAGTATTTATGCTCAGTTAAGTACTTCATTACTGCAGATGATATGATGTGTTCTAGTAATATGCAAGGTGAAAGGGGCCTGTAATTTGATGTCACGGAGGAATCTTCTCATTTGAATACTGGAATCACGCGAGCCATTTTCCAAGTGTCAGTCACACATACAGTATCAATGGATTGTTGAAATATAGCTACAAAAACTCGTGATACGACCGGCTTAGTAATTTTAAGTAACTTAGGGCGTATGCCATGTGGTCCAGGTGATGAGTTATTCGCAAGACGTTCAATAGCCGATTTGATACCTTCTGGAGTGATCAAGATGTCATTCATAGTGGCGTTAAAGGAGTCGAATTTTAAATCGGCAAAAATGGGCTCTTCCTCAGTGAAAACGGATTCAAGAATAAGTTTAGTTCTTCTGCAGCCTCTGACGATGACAACAGCTTATCGTCTTTAGGTTAATGAATTGACTGTCCAGAGGAAGTCTCAGGAATAACCACTTTCCAAAAATGTTTAGTATTGTTTGTTAGCTGCGCAGGCAAATCTTCATTAAAAAATTTGTCTTTAGCTATTTCTTTATCGCATAACTTGGCATGATTTCTCTACTCTTCCCAATCGGCATCAGCGCCCGAGAATCTTGCTTTGGATACAAGCGCTTTTTCTTGTTGATGCACGGCCTGATATGCGAGGTGAACCACGAGTTGTGACTGGAAGATGTGATTGTGATTTTAGGAATGTATTAATTTTTTATTGCGAAAGCAATTATATGGACACTCTCGGCTGGTTTTGGCCGTCGCCGTCATGTCCCGGATATGTATATGTGTGTATATATAAATAATAGTCATAAAGGAAAACAAATCCCGCCACCAGGATTCGAACGTGCGACCCCTTGCTCCGCAGCGTGCTGCCTTAAACGTGCCACCGGCTGCTTAGCATAGCAACGGCGAGCTATTTGTGTACACCATTTAACGCTAACGGCACCCAGAGCTCGAAGGTGCTTCAGTGTGTGTAATATCAACCGTGAGATTGCCCAAAGCGCGCCCTTTAAAGCAACGCTCGTACATTTCCCTTCAGTTTGAAAGCTGCCCTTGAGACGCGCACTAAAAGTGGCCCATTTCTGTACCCACTGACGATGTGGAACGCCGAGTTGATGATGATGATGATGATGATGGTGATTTGAGGCTAACCCCCTTGTATCGGGCGGGCAAGATTAATTTGCCCTAGCCAGGAAGAAAAAATAAAAGTAAATAATGCGTAGAACGCCACCGCGCGGCAGGAGCCGCGGAGGGGTCACTTCACGCGCCGCAGGTAAAAAAAAAAAGAAGCCTAAGAGCGTTGTGTTCTAGCGCGCTGCTCAAACACGAAGAAGTAACAACCGTAACCGTTGTTAGTTCACGCTCGTCCTATGTGCACCTGTGCGTTCTTTTCGAGCGTCCTTCCTCGTGTTTGAGCAGCGCGCTGCAAGTGTCGAGCTGTGACCGTTGTTTATTCGCGGTCGTCCTGTGTATCTTCTTTTCGTTAGTCCTTTGAGCTCGAGCGGCGCGTTGCAAGTATCGAGCTGCTTGCCGTTCTTCGTGTGACATTCTAATTTGCTGCTATCGCATCCATTGCTTCGCCGTTGCGGCGAAACTGTGACCTTTTTACAGCGAAAGCTGTTATGAGATCATTTCACCGGCCGTTTTTGGCGCCGTAGTTGTCCGCCGCCGCCGCCGCCGGTGTCCGTAACCAGTATCGCTCGAAATAAAAAAAAAAACGAAATAAGAAAAAAAAATCCACGACGGAACGAGGTTCGAACCTGGGCCCTCTGCGTGGGAGCCCAGTATTCAACCTCTGAGCCATGCCGGTGCTTTTTTTTTCTTTCATGGTATTTATTACAAATGTGTGTAATTTGCATACATAGCGAACAAAATACTCGAGGCGGCCTCTACCAGCGTACAAGCGTTACACAGAAGTCCTAAAAGGGTATTAAAGCTATACATTTCATGAAGAGTGGATACCAGTCCGGTTGAAACTCTAATTGTTCGTAAAAGTCTTTTAGCTGAAGAGCCATTTGAAACTGCTTTGCAAAAATGTCCTATACAGGCTTCATGTCGGGAAGGAACCACATTAGCATATGCAATATAGCGTGGTAGAAGAGTAAAATAAGCACCAAGCGTCGCACAACGCGAATTCTGTAACCAGGCGTCAAACAATGCGAATTGCGCAACGAGTAGGTTGTTGAATGCTTCCAACCCATTACAAAGGGCTCTGCCATAATTCTTCATCGTCATCAGGCACAGCATCAACAAAGTGCGCATAATGCCTTACATGCGTTTAGCAGGTACCACGGCTCTCTGTAGAATGACGAAAAATGGCACAGTGCCTGCTGCCCTACTTCTCAAAAATTACAATGATTTATAGCGTAGTGGGTTCCTCGCAAATGCACTTGTATTGGTTGCCAAGGAAGCCCATAAGCGCATGATCCATTTCCTCGGGGTCTCAGTAAAGTTCTTCGCCCTCCCCCCCGTCTCTCTCCCACGTCAACGTATGTTATAAAGCATGACGGGAGAGGGAAATAGCGACCGGGCGTCACCCAATGCTAATTACATAACTGGTGGGTCGTTTAAAGCTTCCAACCCATTACAAAGGGCTGAGCCATAATTCTTCATCGTCATCAGTCGTCGCGTCAACAAAGTGGGCTCCCATGATTCATTTCCTCAGAGTCTTAATAAAGTTAATTCCCCTCTCTATCTCTTTCTCACGTTAGCGTATGTTATAAAGCGTGGTGGGAGAGTGAAATAACGACCGGGCGTCACACAATGCGAATTACGTAACTAGTGGGTCATTTAAAGCTTCCAACACATTACAAAAGCCTCAGTCATAATTTTTCATCGTCATCGCATGAAGAAACTGCACATAATGCCTTACAGAGGGTACCTCGCTTCTTCACAGAATGACGAGTAATGTCGTGGAGGGTGCTTTCCAACTTCACAAAAATTATGATTTGTGGCGCAGTGGGTAGGTTGCTAGTGTAGTTGTATTAGTAGCCACAAGATAGTTTATAACGGGCTCTAGAAATGCCACTCTTCGAGCTTTCGCTGTGACTGTGCTGCGCTTTCCGCGCAGGCCTGGCGTTTTTTTTTTTTTAATTGTAAGAGTTTCTCGTGAAAAACTCGCCAGTTTTCGTTAGTATCACGAGAATGGAAGCTGGTGAGAAAATGATCAGAGAAAGATAAGTCGGACAGAAGGTGCTCTACGTCAGCCCGTTTGTAGTGTGTACAATACTTTATTTTGTTTTTCTGGCTTTACGACCTTTATCATGGTCTCGCAGTGCAGAATATCGTGGTCACTAATACGTACATTCTAGCACAGGGACGCGCATATTCTCAGGTTCTGTAGGGAGCACTAAATCAAAAACAGAACTTCCGTGTGTAGGAAGAAAAACCATTTGCGTCATACTAAAGAATGAGATTGTATCGAGGAATTCTGTACACCCATTTCTTCCCGCGTACAGGTGTGCATGTCCGCCAGTCTATTCCTGGATAATTAAAATCTCCGGCTAATATTATGGATGATATTGGATGTTTGCATTGAACAAAACTAAGTTATACAAATTCGACAGAAGCGTCTGGCGGACGATAGCACACCCCGATGATACAAGTTACATCTGGTGACAATTGTTGTGCCTGACAATGACTTTTTATACGGCAATCATAACGCCGCCACCACGCTGATCTGACTTGTCCTTTCTGAAGATATTGAAATTAGTGGACAAAGCGAGTTCGATATTAGACACGTCAGGATTTAACCACGTCTCTGTACCGAGAACTAAATCCGCACTACAGAATTCAATGAGTGTGAAAAGTTGATCTTGTTTGTTAAGGAGGCTGCGAAAATTCAATACAACAAGAGATAATGTATGCGCACAGCGATTTCTGCGTCATGCATTGTTTACACGTGATTCGTGCCTTTGTATTTGAACAATTGTGCTGTTGTTAGCATTTTAAAATACGCACAATCTGTTACCCAGGAGAACCTTATCAAAGAACAGCTTATACTTTTCGCCAGGTTTCCGTTCTACCTTTAGAAAATCACGAAGTTTCTTTTAGATGCGAAGTATCTTATGGCGGAGTTCAATCCGGTGGTGGTGGTGGTGGTGGTGGTGTGCGGCGTGACCACCCTTACTGCGCATGCGCACACCCTCTCCACTCAACCTTTCCCCTCCCAACTTTCCCTCTCCCCTCCCCCTCACCACTTCCCCTCTCCCCTCCCCCTTTCCACTCTTCCTCTGAAACGCGGGCTAGACATGCCGAAATTCTCTCCTGCGCAACGCCGCGATAAGCACCGGCGCATGCGCGTCCCCTCCCCCTCTCTCTCCTCTCCTACGCTGTGCCCCCCTCTCGCACGCCTGCTGACTGCGTTCTCCGCTCGCCCTGTGAGAATTAACGGCCAGGCTAAAGGGAAGACAAGACGCGCGTAGCGTTCCTCTTCGCGTTCCACGACGCGAGGTCGGTAGTATGCCCAAAGAAGGCCAACGGAACGCGATCGTGCAAGTGCTCCGGCTTCGCATCGCCTCATAGTCCCCTTTTAGCGGGAAATGGTGTAATTTCTTATCATCTCTATCCTTGGCGAGACGTCCTCTTCTACCCAGACTCGAGGTCAAGATAATTTCTGCAGCTTGTAGGCGTTTCTTAGAATGTTACTCTTGTGTTTAAAGTTAAAAAATTTCACTGCAATCGGCCGAACGCGTTCATGTGTGGCTCGTCCTACTCTGGCACGTTCAATTTCACCCAGCTGAATGCCAAGATGCTGAGTGACAAATTCAGAAATTATTTTTTTCTGTGCCGTTCCATTGTTCGGCTGGCTGTTCTGGAACAGCTTTTAAAACTAGGTTATTCCTTGGCATTCTGTTATTCAGGTCGTCGACCAGTAAATCTGCTTGCTCTGTCTGTTTCGTTTCAATAGTAATGAGAACTAACACACAATAACGCCAACCAAGGTATAGGAAAGCATCGCAGTTGTCGATGCAGTTGACATCGCAGAGCAAAGCGGTAAGCCTGTTTCACATGCGAGCGATTTTGCTCCAAGAGCGGAGCGGCTGCCGTCGCGGTAGCCCAAAAACAGGTTTTAAGAGCGACCAGTGGACGCTCGTAACGCCAGCGATCGAGATCGCCGGAGTTGGAAAAATTCGCTCGCTGCAGAGCGTCTGCCCAAGGTCACCCAATGGGAGAGCAGTGACGTGGGGAGCACGTCATTGCAGGGGCGGAGTCGAGGAGCGGGTGCGTGCTCCAGGAGGAACTCGGTTTCCTAGCAGACAACATTCGCTGTAATGAGCTGGCAGTGTGTAAACGCCGTTTTTTTTCCTTTTGTTGTTCTTTACTGCGCTTCCATCAAGGCATACAAATCGTTTGCACGTGTCATTTTGGTCTTTTGTATCTTTATCGAATCGTGACACCAACACAGGTCCGTACACGGGGACCCTACGGCACTGCGCACTTGTTGGTCGCAGGACGTGTTTCAGTTTTTTAGATGCGAAATATCTTAAGGCGGAGCTCAATCCAGTGGTGGTGGTGGTGGTGGTGTGCGGCGTGACCACCCTTACTGCGCATGCGCATACCCTCTCCACGCACCTCCTCTCAACTCACCCTCTCCCCTTCCCCTCTCCACTTTCCCTCTCCACTCACTCTCTCCTCACCCCTCTCCACTTTCCCTCTCCCCTCCCCCTTTCCACATGTCCTCTGAAATGCGGGCTAGACATGCCGAAATTCTCTCCTGCGCAACGCCGCGATGAGCTCGAGCGCATGCGCGTCCCCTCCCCTTCTCTCTCCTCTCCTACGCTGCCCCCCTCTCGCCCGCCTGTTGACCGCGTTCCCCGCTCGCCCTGTGAGAATTAACGGCCAGGCTAGATGGAAGATACGACGCGCGTAGCGTCCCTCTTTGCGTTCCACGACGCGAGGTCGGTAGCATGCCCAACGAACGCCAACGGAACGCGATCATGCAAGTGATCCGGCTTCGCATCGCCTCAGGGTCCCCTTTAGCGGGAGATGGTGTAATTTTTTTACTACTCTGGCCCAGCACGTTCGAATAGTTTACTGGTTTTTTTTTTTCTCGATGGTCACGTACCCCGAAGACGACAAATGCGAGCCCCCCAGACGACGACATTGTGGGTTTGCAATGGTTGCCGGCTCAGACGGCGCACCAACGCCTTGCGGCATTCGAGAGCAAAAGCCACCGAAAGCACTGTGAAAGCTTAAAACCACAAAAACCAATTCTTTCTTTTGATTTTTCCATGGCCAAGTGTATGGGCGTGCAAGAAGACTTGCGTGGTAAAAAAAGAAAGCTGGAACAGAAATAAACGTGACTACTGAAGTTTAATTGCACTCTGATACACTGCACATTTTCGTCATTCAAGGTTTAGGCGCGTGAAAATCGAGCACCGAAGTAGAAGGCTGGTGAAACTCGCAACCCAAGTGCACCAAAACAAGCGAACTCGGAGAAAGGAAACCCGCGGGTAACGGGCGCTTTCCACAACCATCACAGCGCATCGCAGAGGCGCGCGCCGCGCAAAAGCGGTGCATGTGAAACGAAGCCCCGTCTGAGCGTCCTGTCGCCGCTCAATCGCCGCGGGCCCCGCCGCTCATTCGCTCGCATGTGAAACAGGCTGTAGACGCACGCGCGATTTCTTCAGGTGACAGGCCCAAATCCGGCTCAGTGCCGCCGTAGCTCAGTGGTAGAGCATCGGACACGTTATTCGAAGGTCGCAGGTTTGGTCCCTGCCGGCGGCAAGTTATCTTTTCGTCTACTTTACTTTCTTCACATTTATATTCTAAATACTACAGATAACACCCCATATACTTTCCTTGGCGTTATTGTCTGTTAGTTCTCATTAATATTGTGTCTAACAAAGATAAACGAGCCCTTAAGAATAACCTATTTTCCTTGTTTCGTTTCAAGGCTTTTAGAGTGGGCGTGCGATTCTTGTAGGAACGCTCGTGCCGTCTTTACGCAAGGTGTCTACAATGCCAAGTCGTTCTTCTATTTTCAGCAGTCACCGTTTTGTATCTGTAATAGTCGTTTGAAGGTCTTTCAACTTGTTTGACGTTTCTTTCTGAAATTTGTCAAGTGACTGTCCTATATATTTCACTAAAACCAATAGCTGGTCTACTTTGTCTGGGCCTGGGTTTGTTTCGATATAGCCGGCCCAAATCAGTATGTGTTCAGTGCAGAACAAAACGACAAGCAGACGGCATCCTGGTCTCCAGAAAACGCCGCCGGAGCCATACAGCGAACTGCTGCTTGAGTTGTCTGTGGCGCGCGAGGAAGCGTCATATGCGTGCGCGATACGTACACACATCAACAAACAAGAAGTATAGTACACAGTTGGGATTTGCAGCCAGTGACAATAGTAATAAACGTGACGAAAATATACGGCAGATCCCACTCGGCCGCAAATCCCGCAAGGTTGTTGTCGCCGCAGTTACTTGTATGGGACCATGGGCCACGGGGTGCCGCAATTGTCGATGCAGTTGACATCGCATGCAGAGCAAAGCGGTAGACGCACGCGCCATTTCTTCAGGTGGCAGGCCCAAATCCGAGGCTTCTAGATCCGGAAGCTGGTTGCTCGCAATCAGCTGAACTGATGCAAGCATGCGCAGATCAAGCGTCCTTGGGCTCGGCGTTGCGCAGCAGTTGCGTGGTCCTCCTACACAAGGTTAACAGCCACGGTTAACATCGAGTACTCGGCCGCAAATCCCATCATGGTTTTGGGGCTTAATACCCCAGAAATTATATTTTTATCTTGCCCCCATCGAAATGCGGCCGCCATGGTCGGGAATGGAACCCTCGCATTCGTGCTTAGTAGCACGACACCACTGCTGCTGCTACCATGGCAGGTAGTGCGTAGCTTATAGGCCCCCAGAAATCTCTACGCAGCAAGTGTGAAGCTTCGCCACATATTGAGTAAAAAATAACAATAAATTTAGACCACACAGTTCTAACAGTCCCGAAATCTCCAATAAAACGGAAAGGCAAGCTAGTTGCTTTGAATTCGTGGTGAAAATTTTGCGCACTGTAAATGGGGACAATAATAATAATAATTTTTTAAAAAATGTGCGCAGCTTGCAACGGTGACGCAAGGCTGGAGCCAACAACAGAGCTGGTGTTCGACCTATAGCTTCTTCTATGAATTTGCGAGGAGTTACGAGTAGTGTCACAAGGTCTACGCCATAACTAATCCCAAGGTTTCGCTAGAAATGCTAAGTTTTTGGCAGTAGTACTAAGTATACGGCTAGGCTTGGCTATTCTTCTCCGGTTTAGGTCGGTTCCCCAGACTACGCACGTGTTACATAGTTTTGGCGGGAACACGTCCCGTGACTAGCTATTACGTGATGTTGTGATTCAAGTCGCGTTACTAGCTGTTACTTGATGTTACGTGATTTTAGTGACGTGACTAGTTGCGTGATTTCTGTAACGTGACTAGTTACGTGATGTTATGTGATTTTACTCACGTGACTAGCTGTTGGGTGATTTTTGGCGGGAACATGTCACGTGACTAGTTGTTACGTGATGTTTACTTACGTGAATAGTCAAGTGATGTTACTTGATTTTTGTCGCGTGTCTAGATGTTACTTGATTTAAGCCACGTGACTAGCTGTTACGTGTTTCTTGGCGAGAGCAACTCACGTGACTAGCTGTTGGCTTTGGCGGGAACATGCTACGTGAATAGCTGTTATGTGATGTTACGTGATTTTAGCCACGTGACTAGTCGGTACGTGATTTTTAGTCACGTGACTAGTTGTTACGTGATGCTACATTGATTTTAGTCACTTGACTAAGTGCTACGTGGTTTAACTGATGTGACTAGATTTTATGCGATGTTACGTGATTTTTAGTCACGTGAGTAGTTGCTACGTGATTTTGCGGGATCTTAGTCCCGTGACTAGTTACGTGATGTTACGCGGTATTTAGTTACGTGACTAGTCGTTACTTGATGTTACGTGATTGTAGTCCTGCGACTAATTGTTACGGGATTTTACGTGATGTTTAGTCACTTAACCTACTCGCCCATAATAGTTATTGCATTCCACAGCCGGACAAATCGGCGCACGCGTTGTGGGAGCGCAAAAGAAGTTGAAGAACAGGACGAAGAGAGCGCGTGCCGGTTCATAGTTAGGGTGGTTTCTGTTCGCACTACCGTGCGCAACGAAATGCTTAAACAGCTTCGCTGTTGAAAAACACGTAACATGCGCTGGTACGTGTTCCTTTTTGTGTTGTCCTTACTTATTGTGAGCAAAGTACTCACCAGAAATCTCCGGTTGCGTCTCTCTCTCTCTCTCTCTCTCTCTCTCTCTCTCTCTCTCTCTCTCTCTCTCTCTCTCTCTCTCTCTCTCTCTCTCTCTCTCTCTCTCTCTCTCTCTCTCTCTCTCTCTCTCTCTCTCTCTCTCTCTCTCTCTCGTACTTCATCATATAAAGAAAGAGAACCCTTCCTTTTCGTTTTGTTCTTTTTAATTTGCACGACATCGAACCAGATGAAAAGTAGACATAAGCATCCGTCAGCGGCCTGCTAGCTCAGTCGGTTAGAGCGTCGTGCTAATAACGCGAAGGTCGTAGGTTCGATCCCTGCGCAGGCCACTTTTTTTATTGCGTTTTTTTTTTCTTTTTTTGCACCATGTTTTGTCGCCGTTACTTCCCTCAGAGTTCCGAGCAGCAATATGGGTTTCTCCTGGTCTCAAGTGATGTTTCACCGCCAATGTCCTAGCAGCCACCCATTTGAGACTAATAAGGGAGCGCAAATGTTCGAAAATTTCGAATAACGAATCGAATAATGCATATTCGAAATACCGAATATTTTTCGAGTGATCAGCGCCGACTGGAAAACCCCGAAGGTACAAAACGATGGAACAGCGAGAGGTCATTTTTGTTGTTTTAATCGTTGAATTTATACATGCAGCCCAAGCATATATATGGGACCATCGACGCTATGTTGACCACCGGATGAAGGCGTTTTTGCTTAAAACTCCAGTGTCGCCGAAGCGTGTTTCCATACCCTAAAGAATGCAATAGCGCAACTTCCGGTCGCCGTCACATGCGGGACAGTCACGTGACCTGAGCAGAAACGTCTCGTATAACGTCACTGGCAGAGCGGCACGCGTCGCTGTCGACTCTTGTTCTCGCAGTAGCGGTGCTGGCCCTACGCCTTTCTTAAAGTTTGTGAATATTTGTTTCACATAAAAAGTTGTGAAGGTTGTTTTCAAAATGGTTGGCTTACTGTTCGAAAATTATTCGAATAGTGTTCGATTCGCATTCGATTCGGTTATGGAATCCACTGTTCGCATACCCATACCTCAGAGTAAGTATATGGTGCCTGGCATTCTGAATCGGGCGCGAACTCGGACTATAAGCCATAAGTGGTGTTGGTTTGCGGTCTCTTTAATGTCTCCATCTCAATAACAAAAAAAAGCAAAACTTCTGTGCGCACGCAATTTAGCCATTCTCATTTTTCAAACCAGAAGATACGAGTATATATCAGTAAAAGTGTGTGTCCCCGCACATGATGCAGTTTAGAAGCGGTGGAGGCAAAAATGCTTGAGGCCCGTGTACTTAGATTTAGGGGCACGTTAAAGAGCACCCGATGGTCAAAATTTCTGGATGCCTCCACTACGGCGTTCCTCATAATGATGTCGTGGTTCTGGGACGTAAAACCCCTACAAATATTATTAACTTTCATGGCAATCCATGCGTTCACCTACTCAGCAAAAATAAATTTAGGCATATGTGTGTGTGTGTGTGTGTGTGTGTGTGTGTGTGTGTGTGTGTGTGTGTGTGTGTGTGTGTGTGTGTGTGTGTGTGTGTGTGTGTGTGTGTGTGTGTGTGTGTGTGTGTGTGTGTGTGTGTGTGTGTGTGTGTGTGTGTGTGTGTGTGTGTGTGTGTGTGTGTGTGTGTGTGTGTGTGTGTGTGTGTGTGTGTGTGTGTGTGTGTGTGTGTGTGTGTGTGTGTGTGTGTGTGTGTGTGTGTGTGTGTGTGTGTGTGTGTGTGTGCTGCCGCACACAAACTCGAATGAAAAAAAAAATTGTTTAACTCGACAGAAAACTGCGTAGAAAGGGTTACAGTATGCTGTACTGCAAGTTGTATGCAGCTTTTTAACGCTGTATAAATTTGACCACTAGTAAATTGCTTCTTGCTACTGGTGCAAGGGGCATAACACCAAAGAGTTCTCACTACTGTCGCGCCACATAATTTCTTTTTCCTTATTTCTTTTTCTTATTGAAACGAAAAAAGTAAAGCAAGGAGATGTTACCTGACTATTGTCTCTGGTACTCCTTTTCGCGTGGATGTAGTAAGTGGAAATAATGCGGATTAACAATACAACCTTAGAAGGAGTAGCACGACTTCGCAAAAAGTTAGCAGAGAGGTAAGGATAACGAGTGTAAACAAGGCCCCAGTGTTGTGCCAGATCTGTATGATCACGTATAAGTTTAAAAGACAGGGTTTCCTGTCCACTGTACAACGAGTCATAAAAAAGAAAAAGAAAACTATGTTCGAATAAAGTGGCGGATAAAAGTGCACTGCGTGGATCGGTTTGTATATGGCGTGAATGTAGCCTGAATAGAGTGATGGGTTTTTTGTTCGTTGAATGGCTGCCGCTATCTTCTAACACGCACATTTCGACTCGAGATTCGGTTCGGCTCAACATTGTTGAAGAGGGCTGCTGAGTGCGGAATGTAACATTCTCTAGGTCACTGTGCTGGGCGCAGTATCAGACACGTAGTCCGACTGGCCTACTTGCACGTTGGCACAGAGCACATCAAGCACCTCGGTCGGGCGTTGCCCTCGCTATCAGCAGGGGTTGCACAGCGAACACTTGAGATGGAACTGCTGAACGCAAGCCCCTTTACGCGCCTACCTTCCCAGTGACAATGTTGCACTCCCGCTGCGATAAGGTAGCGACGCCATTTGGGCGTTTCACGGAGATCAATTCGCCGCCGGGTGAGGCAGGGGGTGAGAGCGAGACGTGCGTGTTTGGTGTTTCACCCAAAGCCACGCGTTTTCAAGGCTCAGCGCTCTTGGTGCGCACGGAATTAATTCCGTGGGTTTTTTCGTGTCAAAACCACGATTTGATTATAAGGCACGCTGTAGCGGAGCACGCTGGATCAATTTCGATCATCTAGGGTTCTTTAACGAGCACATAAATCTACGCACGTGGGAGTTCTTGCATTTCGCGCCCATCTAAATGCGGCCGCCGTTGCTGGGAATCGAACCTGCGTCTTGGAGCATATATCAGCTCGTCACCTTACCCGCTAGGCTGTGGCGTGTACGAAGTAAAAGACCTCGAAGATTTCAGATATTCTGATTTAAATTTCACAGCGATGATATCGTTTTCGCGCTTCATTTGCAGACGCCGACATCCTCGTATTATGTTAGTGTTAGAAGCCAAGTGAAACAAAACAGTGGATCGCGTAAAAAGCCTGTATACTATATGATAGTGTAGGTACAGAGCACGGGATTGTCACAGTCGTTCATCGAGGCCAGTTGACCGCAAACTTGAGCAGCGCCTTCGTCGCTTTCTAGTGTGAAGCTCGAACGTTCCGGCATTCCACTTGATTGCTCGTAAAGCGGCTGGTCATCGAGGCGTGCTAATGTTGTTGAGAGCTGTCTTATTTGCTTTATATTTTTAACCCTTTCTCTCATTATCTCATTAGTTTCTTTCTAATCTTTCTATATATATACCGCTATTACCGCTCGCCGCGAGTGATGCGTGACTTGGAGAGAGACCGCAGCTCCTCGGTATGACCTCCGAGATAAGGCGGCGTCCATAGTTTACCACACCGCGCCCAGAAGTCTCGGAGGCGGTGTTGCGGGGCATTATGTCACATAACGACAGCCGCGACCAGCTGCACTCATCGTTTGCTAAACTGCCGCTTAAAGGCTGCTAACAAAAACTATATATCACTTTACATTGTTCACTTATAACAAACTTTGCCAAAGCAAAATTCCGTCGCTAGTTTCGATAATCATATATGCACGCATGGATCCTGGATACCGTTCACAGGGGAAAAGTAGCATTTGCTTCAACTTGTTGATAACACGCGTGTCCGAAGTTGGCTGGCTTCGCTGTATAAATTGCTGTTCATTATTAACGCGCGTAATCTTGAGAAAATTCATTACTTCTTCGTCTCTACATAAACGTCGGAACAGTTCCCTCGCTGTTTGTAAAGAAGTATTAGACAGCGTGCTTCTGTCATCCTACCCGCCAATGTTTGGTTGTTTTAGCGTGGGTAGTCTAAGCAAGCACTGACGGATATCTTTCGCGCCGTAATCAAGTAGAAGATGTAATAATGAAATGTAAGGTGCATGAAGGGCTCATGAAATGAAACGCACAGAAGTACGAGAACCGGACACATTTTGCGAAAAGTGGCGGTGTCCAACGGAACATTTTCCTAAAGTATAGTAAATAATGACCAGTATTTGGCTTCCTTTATTTACCTATCCTAAGAAGTAGGCAGACCGGCGCACATTTCTTTGAACTATAGCGATGACGTTAAATTTAAATTAGGGGTTTTACGTGCCAAAATCACGTTACGTAGCACGCCGTCGTGGGACCCTTTGGGTTCATTTTCATCATCTGAGGTTCTTTATAAGTACACGGGTGTTTGTATGCATTCCACCCCCAACGAAATGCGGCCGCTGTGGCCTAGAATCGAACCCGCGTCCTTGAGCTTAGTAGCGCCTCACACACTCCACCAAGCTATAGCCACGGTGGGCGAGGTGATGTTCGTGAGCGCCTTTGTTTTGACGCGTGTCCGTATGGTCTCAGGGCGCTATCTCACTGTAAACATAAGATGAATGGAACCACGAACTTGGGCTGATAACGCGCGCGATTGGTCGCGCCACCAGGTTTGAAAGAAACAAAAAATAAACTTGCTTTTGTCGATTTAAGGTAGCGTCAACAGTCGATAATGTGACTTCATTACGCTTGTAGTGAGTATAATAATTTGTACAAATACCGAACTCCTTTGCTGCAGTTCCTAATTTCGCTGTGGATCCTCGACTGACATTGGAGGCGGCATGTAATATAATAATTATAATAATTGTCGGGTTTTACGTCCCAAAACCACGGTGTATATGATTATGGGAGACGCCGTAGTGGAAGGCTCCGGAAATTTCGATCACCTGGAGTTCTTTAACGTGCACCTAAATGTAAGCACACGGCCCTCTAGAATTTTGCCTCCACCGAAAATGCGGCTGCCGCGGCCGGGATTCGATCCCGCGACCTTCGGGTCAGGTGGAGAAGGAATGATATCTCGGACACTCGCTAAGCGCGCACCATCTGTTGCGAAAGGATCGGCCGTGCGTTATCGGTTCTTACGTGTCAATCTATGACGTCATGCATATGTTGCAGCGAGACTGCGTGTGTCATACAGCCGAGCGCATGAGGTCAAGTGAAGG
The DNA here is from genome assembly GCF_013339695.2 of Rhipicephalus sanguineus. Classification (NCBI taxonomy): domain Eukaryota; kingdom Metazoa; phylum Arthropoda; class Arachnida; order Ixodida; family Ixodidae; genus Rhipicephalus; species Rhipicephalus sanguineus. The sequence continues at coordinate 268,394,093 of NC_051176.1, forward strand.
GGCTTATCAGCGTCGCCACTCGTGAAGAGTATAGTCATGCATGTTTTGACTTCGCATGCTCGTCGACGCACTGTCTCGGACCCAACAGCCACCATCAGGCATCGAAGAGAAAGAGCTGGCAACCACGAGTCGAAACAATAATGTGAGAGGAACTGAGACACTAAGTTGGATGCGAAGAATGGAAAGAAAAGAAATTGTGAGCCATTCCAGTCCGTGCAGGTGGATGACCGGCGAAAGCTGTTTAGCACGCGACACAGACGCGCCGCACAATTTCGAACCATCTGTCTGATCATGCACCCTGCAACTAAATCGGAAATGTCTGTCCAGAAACTCCCTTTTGAATTTAGTGTATGCTGCCTTAAAGTTTTCAATTTCAGCAGCATGACACTTGCATTTTTTTGCCGCATTCTCCATTTCGCGACATGCGTCGTCTTGTCGGGCTTCCCGCACGCGCTTGGCGTTTCGTGCACGATCTTAATTGGTGTTTAGACGCCCGTGTATTCCCTCCTTCAATTTTAGTGGACCGGCGGTGAGTGGTGGGGTATGCCCAGTTTCTGTGGCACATACCTTTTTGTTGACGCATGGTAAAAATACACGGAACCCTATAGCCATATGCGGCTTCGCTGTTAAAATACGGCTTCGCTGTTTACGAATACGGCACAAAAGAAATCGAAAGAGAAAATTTGTGTGATAACACAAGGGACAGTGTGTTGCGATTTGAGGCCCGATCTGGATGCCGGACATAAAGAAATAAAATATACCTGGCCAAATATGCCCGGCATGACGGGGCATGCAACGAAATTCCGGAAGCGACTCAGCACGTCGTAATGGAATGACAGGATATTCACCCAGCAGGACCGGAATATGATGCCCATCTGTAAGAGGCTCTGTGATTCAAAGCGGATGGAAGTATTAGGTGAGCGAATTCGGGCCGCGGCGGCCGTATTTTCGATGGAGGCGAAAACGCTTGAGGCCCGTGTACTTAGATTTATTAGGTGCACGTTAAATAACCCCAGGTGGACGAAATTTCCGGCGCCCCCCCACTACGGCGCCCCTCATAATCATATCGTGGTTTTGCGACGTAAAACCACAACTAAATGTATTAGGTGGTCAGAAGTCGAGATAAGCAGTCGAGATCAAAAAAAAAAAAAAAAAAAAGAGATGAAGTTGATATAACCGGCATCACAGAATTCGCCTTTTGTTTTTCGCAAAGGCAGTGCCGCATTGACAGTATATTTAGAGGCATGTCGTAATCCAGTATGTGCAATTCTTCAATAATATAATTCTGCTCTCTATGGTGAGCGTGCTGTTTATTAATTAATTATTCGTTCACTGAGTCAGTTGTGTAACAGCACTTCTGAACCCTGAGTTCAACGCTACATTACATTGCCCCTCGAGCATATAAGAAAAGCTTGTCGCTGCGCTGCACCGTATTCCAAAACAAACTTGATAAAGCTATAGTCACCGATAACATTTAATTAACTCCCAAAAAAACTATATTTCTTTCTGCGACCACGAAACGTGATTGCTATATATGAATCTGCATTGTTCACATGATCAATCTTTTATCGTATTGACTCCTATTGTGTTTTCTGACTTCTGCAAGTTACCTGGATCGTGGCTTTTTTTTTTTTTCGTTTTGTATTCGATTGATCTCTGTTAGATTTTACAGTGTTAACGCGTTAGCGCTAGAGCTAGTTTTTGCAAAAATTCCGGCGTCGGCGGTTGTGAGCGAAAGATCAGCGTTGTCCGTGCAGTCTGCATGAAAATTCGAGATTAGATGCAAATAAATAGAACTCTTTTGTTCGAGTGGGAATCGAACCCGGGGATTCTGCGTGGCAAGCAGATGTTCTGTCACAGAGCCACGCCCGTGCTTGAGACTGTTTGAAAAAAAAAAAAAACTATATACAAATGTCATGAAGTGCGAGAAGTCTCCTTAACGCATGCAATGTAGCGTGTAAGTTTTTAACGCGACAGCGTTTAAGAGCTCGTTCTTCAGAAATGCCGGTGTTCGCGTCGTTGGTTGTGAGCACAAAATCATCACCTTGTAATAAAATAAATAATAAAGAAATCTTAGGTTTGAGTGAGAATCGAACCCAGGCCACCTGCATGGCAAGCAGGTGTTCTACCACAGAGCCACTCCGTTGCTTGGAACTGCGCTGAAATTAACTTTAATGCTTCACAAACATACACGTCCTGTGTACAGGTGTCACAGTACGAGATGTAATATCGCAGTAAAACGGGGTACAAGCGTATATTGCCATCGGGCGTCACACCATGTGAACTGCATAACGAGTTGGCGGTTTAAAGCCAGCCAGCCATTACAAAAGGCACACACATTACTGCGCGTATTCCCTTACGAACACGTAGTGGGTGCATCGCAAGTTCGAAAAAGTATCACGCGCGTAATTGCTGCTGGTTTAAAGCATGGCACCCATTACAAAGGGCATGCACATTAGTGCGCGCATTCTCTTACACACGCGTAGTGGGTACACTGTTCTCATAAAAGTGCTGATGAAGAGGGCGGAAACCTTTACCTTTACCACGACCGCTCGATGAAAAACACACGGTGCCTTTACTATGGGTATGTCGAGAGTGTGTGTGTGTGTGTGTGTGTGTGTGTGTGTGTGTGTGTGTGTGTGTGTGTGTGTGTGTGTGTGTGTGTGTGTGTGTGTGTGTGTGTGTGTGTGTGTGTGTGTGTGTGTGTGTGTGTGTGTGTGTGTGTGTGTGTGCGTGTGTGTGTGTGTGTGTGCGTGCGTGAGACCGGGCGACTAAACATAATGACAAGCGAAACAGAGCACGATGAGGATAAGGCCGGATATCGCTATCGCGTTCAGCTCTTAAAGGCGAAGCTTAAGCGTCCCCCAATTTTTTTTTTAAACAGTGAATCTGTTTGTGCTATCGGTAACTTGTGCTCCGTCGTGCAAAACTCCTCAGGTGGGTATGCGCCACAGGAATTTGGCAAGCCCCACTACCGAGTACAGCAGGTGCGAGCCTTGAACGAAAACACTGCTCGGCGAAGTGGAGCACCTGAAACACGCGAAAGAGATAGAGAGAAAGAGAAAGAAGGCGATATAAAGATAGAGGAAAATAGAGAGAAATAAAGGGATTAAAGACATAAAAAGATAGAAAGACAGCGAAAGAGAGAGAAAGAGATAGAAATAAACAGACACGAAAAAGAGATAGACATAGATAGGGAGAGAAACAGAAAGAACACATACAAAAAGAGATACAAGAAACAGAGAGAAAGGAAGAGAAGAAAGAAAGAGTAAAGAGATACGAGGAACGCTTCGCTCTTCCTTCAGGCTCGGCACCACGAGTTCGAAGCTGCCACAATTTTTAATGACGTCGTCGCATTGTCGAGTGCCGATGTACCGGGCCTATAGCCATGCCAGCCGCTTCTTGGTTTTGGCAGGCCTGTTATCGACGTATTACTCCATAATAATAATATCTGGGGTTTAACGTCCCAAAGCACGATATGATTATGAGAGACGCCGTAGTGGAGGGCTCCGGAAATTTCGACCACCTGGGGTTCTTTAACGTGCACCTAAATCTAAGTACACGGCCCTCTAGAATTTTGCCTCCATCGAAAATGCAGCCGCCGCGGCCGGGATTCGATCCCGCGACCTTCGGGTCAGCAGTCGAGTGCCATAACCACTATCCACCGTGGCGGGGCATCGTATTACTCCATATGATGACAGTTACGAAGGCGGAAGCCTTATGTGTCTCACGCGAACGTAACCTTCAGCGCAAAGCCGGCGTGTGGTACACAAGGTCACGTGACCGCCCGCACACTTCGTGACTCGAGGCGCGCTATAGCTGCGCGTTCATTTCGTTCGTGCGGTGTTCGCTTTACTAAATAAGTAAAAATAAAAAGCAGCATTAGCGTGATAGAACGCGCACGGCAAAATAGCCACATCGGATGGCTTTCGCCTTCGAGTCATCTTAGTCTAATGCATAAGGAACATCATCATCATCATCATCATCATTATTATTATTATTATTATTATTATTATTATTATTATTATTATTATTATTATTATTATTATTATTATTATTATTATTATTATTATTTCTACATACTGCAGCCCATCATGGGATATGGCAGGAGGGGCGAAAACATTACATGTCAATGACAAACAAAAAATCAGTTATTGGCAAAGCGCGAACAATTCCGGGTAATTCATTCCAACGTTCAATTGTTGAAGGAAAGTAGCGATATTTGTACAGGTCAGGTCTAGGTTTAAGTGGCAAAAGATTAAGATTGTGCGAAGTACGATTACAGGAAGGTTGAGCAAACTTAAAGTATTTAGTTAAGCGGGTACAGCGTGGGGAGGTAATTAAGGCGTGCAGGAACTGTAAGCTTTTGCTGTGGCGACGTGTTTCCAGAGCGGTTAATTTGGGATTAGAGAGATTAAAAGTTGGTGAAAAGTTCCTGTCGTAACGACGGTCGATAAGACGAACAGCTTTCTTTTGTACGGACTCAATCTTGTTAATATCGTTTTTATGAAATGGGTTCCAAACTATAGATGCATATACAAGGACTGGGCGGGTTGTATGGTTTTGTATGTGAGCAGTTTGGTTTCCTGTGGAGCTGCACGAAGGGTGCGCTGAAGACAAGTCAGTTTTTTTAAATGATTTAGTACATATTATGTCAATATGCTTGCTCCACGATAGATGGTCAGTGAATAGAAGTCCTATAGATGCTTTGACACAAGTACTTTAAGTAAAAAAATGGTTATTGAAAGAGTACGAGAAAACTGAAGGAGTTAAACGCCTAGTGAATGTCATTGAAACAGTTTTGGGGAAGTTTATACTCGCCTGCCAGGCGTTGCACCATGAGCAAAAGTGTGAGAATGCGTCATTAAGAGCAGCAGTATGGTCTTCAGGAGAGTTAATAGTGTGGAAGAGAACGCAATCATCGGCATATAGACGCATTTTAGCGGTTATATTTGTACATAATGGGAACGATCTGACAGAAAACTCGAAATGCAGTCTACAAGTTTCGAAAGCTTTGGACAGATTTATAAAAACTGCGTCAACCTGTGCACCAAGGTATTATTATTATTATTATTATTATTATTATTATTATTATTATTATTATTATTATTATTATTATTATTATTATTATTATTATTATTTCCTTCAACATAATGCTCATCGTGTAAAAGGAGTCCTGACGCAAAAATTTTCGCCCCGCGTTTTTTTGCTGCAATGTTGCTGGCGGCCTGTTAGTCATAACACGGCACATCGTTTGCTGCAGCGCGCGACAGATAATTAATTACAAGCTCCTTATTACCGACACAGCCTCAGTTTCGGTCTGACAGAGCTCCAAAAACGACAAGCCGCCGGGTGCAACTATCACCACCTAGCGAGTGAAACGCTCGGTCACGTGAGCACACAAAACAGTGACGCATTTCCGCGCGTCAAGGAAACAGCGCAGAAGGATTTCGGCATTGTGGCCTGTCACTGCAACCCAGGCAGCACAGGGAAATCAAGAAGTCATTGGGAGCAGGAAACGAGAAAGCGGTAGTGTCGCCAAACACAAAACTTTCAACGCGTGCGCCGCGGCCACACACTCACGAGCAGCGGCCGAGCAGACACCAACAGCGCAGCGGCCAGCGCGTCAAAACAGAAATGGCGGCTACGACGTCATCATAACTTGTTGTACCGGCTGCAACGGTTACGTAGGGGAAGTAGGGGGGTCACCTCGGGTCACCTCCGAGGGTGTCAATGCAACAGGTGCGGCCTATAATGCTGGATCGCGCACGCGAACTTCAAAATTCATATAAAATACCCTCCAAGCTTTACGCGCGGTCGACATTTTGCAGATGGTACACGCACGTACACGGAAATCGATCCAGCAGGCTATCTCGGCCGCGAAATTTTGTGTCAGTACCCCTTTAAGCCCAAAGCCACTTTGGGGTTGACTGGCAGAGCCTGATAGGCAGCATACAAACATATTGTTTAGAAGAAAAAAATAGCGAGAAACCATGTGTATATCCTTATATCTAGGCCGATACGGATATCCTAGACATACCACGGCCTCCGAGCGCACAACAATAATTGTCATGTGGCTTTCTCGCGTTCCCTTTCTCGAAAACTGTGCACTCGCTACTTTACTATCAAGAATCATATGTCACGCCCCTAGCGCGCGCGCCTTTCGTGACAGAAAATATATCTGCAGGTGCGCGGCGGTTACGCATGGAAAGGCACGCGAGACAAGGGACCCGATTATTTTTGCGTGGCAAAAAGAAGTCCCAAGTGCGCCTTTGTTACTGAGTGCGTGTATTCTAACGAACAGCCCAGGCATTTTAGAAGCAACTACTTATTGTGGGCTAACCTGTGCCCGGCAAGTAAACGAGAGGCAAGTGCAGCATTCGTCATAGATCAGGAATGCCTTATTTTTCCTTGGAGCGGCGCTTTACTTGTTCTATTCTTCACCGACAAGTCATATGCGATGAGATCGCGTGCGGCGAAGGAACGTGCGATCACGGCCTTTGTCTTGTTTCACCAGACGCGGTTGTCCTTTCGTAGGACGCACGAACCTGTGCGCGTAAAGATCGTTTCTGCCTTGCATCAATATTAATAAATTGTGCACTACCGTGTTATGCTTTGATTGCATCATAATTACAATATACCACATGACTAGTTAACAGTTCTATTGCATGATCAGACCAAACAACAGAAGAAAGAAGACGAGAAATGATGCATGGACAGGCCGTGATATGGTCCAAATATTAACTAAGAAAAAAGAACCAGCAATCCCAGAAATAAAACTTGCGCCTAGTTTTTACCGTACGGAAAAGTAAGCATTAATGCGCTAATTATGGTAGTACCAATCGTCCTAAAGGTGCATATTATTTAGCGCTGGTCTCAGAATCTGTATTGACCAGTATCAGATTCCTCTGAAGTCTAATTATCCACTTACTTAATAAAAGTGAAGGAATGAAATTCTTCTGCAAACTTCACTATGTTACTAAAGTTGCTTAATATCGCACTGCTTATATTTTACTGCGTGCATTTTGGTCCATCTAGTGCAGTTTTCTTTTGACTGTTCTGATGCTGCCGCCTTTTTTTACTGCTGCCTCTATCTCTCCGACGTTATAATTTCGTAAGTCATCAACTTTGATAGTCCAGCAAGGTCTGTTTTATTTCTTCAGGTTACCTTCTTCTGTTGTTGTTTCTTAATTAAGTCTTTCGTGGTTTGAAAGTACTTGCTTACTTCTTGCCTTGGTGCAATTCCTGCTTTAGAAATCGGTCTAGTCACGGTTTCGTTCGTCCCCTCTATGTCGTCATTTTAACACGACAGTGATAAAGAGCCCATTTCGCAGAAAGTGTCGGTGTCGGTGTCGGCGGTGTTGGTTGAGAGCGAAAAAGCGGCGTTCTCCATGAACGAGGAACCGCGACAGATGAAAAGAATAAAAATCACGGTACGAGAGGGAATCGATCCTGTTGAAACTGTTTTGGGAAAAGACCCGATTACAGTCGTCACGTCGGGCAAGGATTGAGTTATTTAACATATGTAGTACTGCGCGGCAGAGGCGTATAATCGCACCAAATGTCAGACTATATATATGTGAATTGCGTTGCGAACGGGTTGTTGAAAGCTATACCAACCCATTAAAAGGGTTTATCGTCATTATCATCATCACCCACGTATCATGAAAGTATGCTGCTACGTCGCGTATACTGCCTTACAGATGCGTAGTGGGTACTTCGCAACTTTAACTGCAGTTGGCCCCCTATGAGAGTTTACAACGGCCAACGTCACGCGTACAGACGTTCCCTCCCTCACATCACGGTTGAGGTGTCTACGCAGAAGCGAAGCGTAGCAAGCGAATGAGCAGGCGATGCGAACGGGGCCAGATTGCGCTATCGCGTTCCACTCTCGAAGCCGGAGCTTAAGCGCCATTAAAGTTTCTCTTCTTATGTTTGTTCTCGAGCGATCGCAACTTGGGTGCAATCATAGCCGAACAGAACACGGAGGTTCCGCCTGTCGATCGATGAGGTCATAAATCTCACACAAGATACGCCCCGAGTAAAAGCTGCCGGAGAAGGCGGCGTAACAATTGATTTGACCAAAGATGGAGGATATTTCGCAATTAAGAAACTTGCGACACTCTGCACACAATGTCTTAAGACCTCAAATGTAGCAGTGTGCGAGAAAAACGCGAACATCATATCAGTACACTAGAAGGGAGACGTAAAAACTTAAAGAATTATAGACCCATCGGCTTACTTTCAGGACAGTACAAAATATTCACGATGATAATTTCGAATAGAATAAGAGAGACACTTGGCTTTACCCAACCTTGAGAGCAAGCTGGTTCTCGAATGGGGTACTGTACAATGAATCACAGCCATGTCATCGATCAAGTAATTGAGAAATCTGCTGCGTACAACTAACGCCCTTATATGTAGATAGCTTTCATAGGCTGCGAAAATGCATTTGACTTAGTAGAGGTACTGGCAATCTTGAAATCAATGCGACGCCAAAGAGTACTTTAAATATATATAAATGTCATAGCCAACATATAGAGGGTGTCCCAGCTATCACGCAGCACGATCTAAAAAAATTTGCAGTGGCTTAGCTCGGCTATGCCAGGATATAGCGTCACCAAAGGTTCAGCTGATTATTCTTAGCTTTCCAGGTTGTCTAGGATTATTAGCCTTCTTCAGTTCATTCTTCGTACGCTGAACCGCTAATTGCCAGGCAACTACTTCGGGATCCGGTGAGATAAGCTTCTCGGCTCTTCTGCGCCGTTGAGCAGCATTTGCGCTCTCCTTCTCCAGGGCGTTACCCACCTGAAAATGCCAGTCAGAGGCGCTATCAAGCGGCTCCAGCACAGTGTCAGACGGCGACTGCACAGCGAAGGCGAATAGCTGCGCGCGAGCCGGCGCCATTGTGTCTGCCATGGCTACGACGTCACTCATCTCGAATGCGCAGACCAGCAGCGGCGAGTCGCGCGCGGCGGTGGCGGAGAGCGCGTGAGATGCCGGCTCCGGTGAGCCAGCTGTGTGACATCACTGATCCTCGCGCATGCGCAGCACGGCTCATGAGGATCCACGCGAAATCGGCTCCGGCTAGGCAAGTGTAGCTAACGCTACAAAAAGAGGAACGGCGTTACGCGAAGCGAACCTGCTGCATATTGTTCCTAGTACACTGGAGTACGCACTGCTTTTTTTGGTAATGATCGAGGTTTAATTAATTGCTCATAACTATATTTGTAACTTGAGAAGTACTCACCTAATTGTCAGAATGTCAATGAGGCGTATGTATACATAGGCATGTTCAAAGGACATCTAATTGCGCAATTTTTAACAACTTACTAATTACGAGCTCATTTTTTCCGGCTGATAAACAAAGCCCGCGAAATATGAAAAATAACACGTGACTACGCTCCCACCCGCAAAGGAAACCAGCGCCCTCAAATAAGCTTACTGCAAACAACCGCTTTGCCTGTTGCCCGTTGCGAGAGACAGCTTTCCGCATTTTGGGGCAAGGGTACAGGTCGGGCGCCAACGATATGTGTGTAATTTCGCTGGGATTCATTCCGTTCGATAGTACGCCACAATCATTATCCATATCTCACGGCCGACAGTTCTCTCTGATAACGCGGCAGGTGTTCCGATTACGGCCTGACTCTGTAAAACCAAGCGGTGCGTTTCTTAGGCCAGGGAGTGGCGGATAGGGTGACGCATTTTTTTTTCTTTCTGCATTTTTTTCTTGATACTGTCTACATCATCGGAGCGTGTTTGAGGGCGCTGGTCCCCGACGCACGCTACAGTCTAGTCACGTGTCACTTTTCATATTTCGCGGGCTTTCTTGATCAACCGGAAGAAATGAACGCACAATTAGCACGTTGTTGAAAGTAGCGCAATTAGATGCCATTTGAACATGCCTACATACGCCTCATTGACATTTTGGTAATTAGGTGAGTACTTCTCGAGTTACAAATATAATTATGACTAATTAATCAAACCTCATTAACGAAAAAAATAGCAGTGGCTACTCCAGGGTGCTAGGAACAATATGCAGCAGGTTTGCTTCGCGTAACGCCGTTCCTCTTTTTTTAAATCGTGTTGCGTGATAGCTGTGACTCCCTGTATAAATACTTCACCGTTACCTTACTTCTTCACAAGAAAAGTAAAATAATTGTGGTCGACAAAGGGTCACGCAAGAAGAAAAAAACCAGTTCAAACAACTGGATTCAGAGAAAGCGATATAAGGATACCGATTAACGGGGAATATTTCAGCAACCTACGATTGGTCGATGACATTATGCTCTTTAGCAATAATAGGCAGTTTTAGAATAGCGCGTGCGACCTGCAAGTCGCGGGATCGCGGCCCGAGCCCGGCAAAGAGTTAGGTGGTGCGATGAGATTTAAGAAGTACGCAGACATAAGATGCAATCGCTCGCGCAGAGCAGGGTGAATTGTAGGAGGCCTTCGCCCTGCATTGGGCATAGAATGGGCGCACGATGATGATAATAACAACGTTTATATTTTCGCGATAATATTCTTGATTACCAATATCACCACTCGATATGAGCAGCTTATTCCCCATAATTCGTACGAAATTCTTGAAGCGGGCTTCACCCCTCTCGTACTTTTACTGCGGAGATGCTTCCCTTGGCGAAATTTTACGCACACAAAAAGGCTTTCGAAACGCGTCTGTGGGTATGGTATACATGTAGCAACGTGTTATCAACACTTCTTAAATACAACATGAAAGCTTTAGAAATTTTGGAGAGCTTGATGTCACAGAGATGTGGTGGCGGCGCTTTCATAGCATTTGATGCGGTCAAAAAAAAAAAAAAATCTCCAAGTTCGTATTTTGTCGGAGCAAAAGATTCGTTGACGCAGCAAATTTGCTTAATAAATATTGTCCTTAATTGCAAAGAGAAGTGACAACACAATCGTCTGTTTTTTTGCCCTTTCTACGTCTGTTTTTTTTTTTAGTACACAGATGCCAGTAAAAGAGTTAAACGCCGACTTTTATATTTTTGGTGGCATTTTGTTCAAATCTGGAACGTGCGGAACTCTCTTAAAATCAGATTCGTCCAAACCACGAAACACTCCCTCTTTTACATTTTCATGAAAGGTCGCCTTCGAATTGGATCTCACCACGATACCACGATCCATAGGGCTTTAAATCTCATTCTAGGACACTTAATATATACTGACGGGCTAGTTTGTGAGCCATGATATCGATGAAGCAGCGCACGAAAGACACGTTCACGCACATATAAAGAAAGACAAAAAGAAGCGCTGGTTTATGTATTTCGCTGTGTTCGTGAATGTGTGTTCGTGCGCTCATTCGTAAAAAGTATGTATATTATATTGTATTATTAAAAAAGTATATTATTCTAGGAATCCCTAACCTCGGTTGTTGGTGCGTCATTCCTGAACATTTCGTTTAAAATGCGGAAACTTAGGAGTGACGTATCACCGCTTATTATCACACGTTGTTTATTTTCCCATTGTGTGAAACGCTGTAGATGTAATGCTGGCGTAAAGGTCCATCGAGTTCGTGAATAATTCCAACTATCTAGTTTAAAGTGCGATAGCGCTACGGCGACATCGGCATGGGCGTTGTAAGGGTTTTCTTACCTCACAGCAATCGCCTGTGACATCGCAGAAGCGCGTACTAAAAAAAAAAAAATGCGATATATTAGTCCGATAATTTACCGCAAAATCCTTTCGCGACAAATAAACGATAGAAAGGACATCAAAATTGGAGCAGAAATTAAAAGCTTCCGTTCGTTTACTACGGATAATATTGAAAACCACAAAGAGGTCGGAACGTGCTTGTTGCCTTCTGCAAGTAATTTTTTTTTTCCGGCATGTGATGGTGCATCGGATGCTGCTGATCATATTTGTCGGAATTGTCTGGCTGTTTTGTCATTTGCTGCTTTCCTATAAATTAGCCTGCGCATGCCATAGAGACTCGCAGGAGCATGCGAATAGTAACTTTCGAGACATAATTCTGCACAGAATCTAATATTGTCAGGCGCGAACCGTACGGAATATAGAAACTTTCTGAATAGCTTTCGAATAGCGAACCGCCGTTTTCACGGCTAATACACCTAGAACGATGTTCACGTCCTTGCATTCGTAACATAAAAAGAAGAAATCGGTAATTAGCAAGCCCCAATCTTAATGAGAAGTTATGGAGCGTCCTTTATTAAAAGTAGACTCGATTCATCAGGAACAAATGGGCAGTTTGATCGTGTACAAAGAGCTCCCCCGAGAGTGCAAATGATCGTTTTGTAACTGGGGGATTCGGGCCCCGTGAGCGATGTAGCCTGCTCGATTATGTGTGTCCTCTCTTTTTATACCAAACTATATGCTCGGGGGTATTATCTTCAATGCATTTTTCCACAAATATTATATTTGATTTCGACCAGTTGACGTTTCGAAATGTTCGACAGTATTCGAAATATATTCGCATCTACCAATGGTGATCATTCCTTTGGAAGACGGACGTAAATATGGCAGTTTAAAATTTTTTTCACAGCTCGTTTTAAGTTCATTTGACGGTGCAATGCTTGTGCCTTCTTTATATAGGCCAAATTGTGGAACCACACGAAAAATATCATATTTCACTTGTTCGCGTTTTTTACTTTGTTTTCATTTGTAGAATGTCTTCTCTGCGTCTACTAATGACCTTCTAAATATTCATCAGGATTCGCTTGAACTACCATTCTTAATTCACGTAAATGTTCAACGTTGTGGAAGTTAACGACCTATACCGTATTTGTGGCTTCCGTGCTGTTCTGAAACCACAATAAATTATTGAGCAATCAGCGGTGGCGTTGGCCACCACGTTTAGTTCTTTTCTGGCTTCCCTTTGAACGGTCCCCAAAGTGTACTTCGGTGTCCCATGCAGAGGCGAATCTAGCTTAATTAACTTGTATCGCCTCTTTGGTGCCCCCTTGATTTGTCACTGTCCACCGATCGCCCAGATGGTCCCTGTGCAACTCCTCAGCATGGTTCGCAGCAGCGCCTGCCCTAGCGTCTATTAGTAGGGCTGTGTTATTCAGGCTTGGCAGAAACAGCTGTTGAAACGCACTAGCGGGGAAATTTGGGCAAGTGTTAGCACATGTGTTAGTCAAGGGTTAACGGTTTTTTTTTTTCGCTTTGGGCTCCCACGGGGCATAACGTCAGAATGCAATTAAATATACGCATGAAGCTCGTTCCATGCAGATACTGCAAAAGCGAATAACGAAATGTGCTGTAAAATAGTGAACTATCGTCCACTGTGTGTGTTCTTCTTGCCGCAGTAACCATTCAAAGTGGTTATCAAGATCAGCTATGGTTCTCTTGCATGACCTGCTAATTTTTCTTGTATGCTGTCCACGAATCATGAAACTCTATGGGTATTGGCACAGCAGGCATACACACAAAGTTGTTTTCTTCCCGACCACAATGCGGAGAATGTTGGCACAGTACACTTTGCTGTAACGAATGCACCATAGCCTAGTTGAAGCTGCGTAGCAAACCGCACTATACCTACGACATCTTGACTGCATCTTCGTTGCAGTGACTTCCAATCGAGCAGTTGCGCTCGACGTGAAGATGTATGTTGCGAATTGGGCACGGTAGCATAATTAAGGTAGGTCACATGCCCAGTGGCACATACCCAGTGAACAAACTTCTCTGCAAGACCAGACAGCTACGGCCAGCTGCCTATCCGGACGTGAATTCGAGTGGCTCATATTGTCTGCTCAACAAGGCAGAAGGCAGCACATGAACCAGTGGCCCAAGCTGTATAGCAGACAACTTGATCACTGGGTACGGTGGTGCTGTTTATTCTGCAATGTCCCCCAACTAACCAGTGTGACCGAAGTTGGTCATCTATCGCTTTCATATGCACGTGCGTTGTATTTTACACATCAAGAAACACTTTGTATGGACCAACCCTTCAGGTCGGATGGATGCAGTGTGAAAGTTTTCAATAATGTTTACCAAAGAGAACTCAATCAAGCTTAGATATGAATATCGCTTTGGTAAAGACAAAACGACAGCGATTTAAACAGGAGGTGATTCTTTGCATACTTATGCAGTTTTTATTTTCGAAAAGTTGGAATACAACATCGATGAAAGGGGGGGGAGCAGCGAGAGAGAAATTCATTGAGGTGGCAAACAGTCCCAGACTAAGCAGCAAAAGTTAGCTGCACCATCGCTTGAATCGGATGATGGCCATGATGACATTGACGCTCGGATTGACGCACTGGCCAGAGAGATTGAGAGACTACGCAAACATAAAGAATTAGTAATTCTGCGGCGTCAGAAAACAGGACCTACACGCAACGAATCCCTGGGTGCGAATTCCCCAGTTACGCCAGCAACCCGCCCGGCACAACAGGTCAACCAAGCTGTTTGGACAGCAGTTTTAGATCAACTTGCTCAACTAACGTTACTCATACAGGATTGCCTGCATCATGGCTAACTCTCTGCAGCAGCTGACACAGGATGGAATTCTACAGTGGAATTGTCGAGGCTTAAGCTCCAAGTTAGGAGAAATTCAAACCAGGCTTCAGTACAACAAGCTACATGTATGGGCACTGCTTATTCAAGAGCATAATAAGCTCTTCTCCCTACATAATTTTAATGGGTATCATTGCCCGTCTATTAGAGATAGACGTGCAACGACAATGGCTTCAGCTCCGGGAAAAGCCGCAGTATATGTGTCATCGCATATTCCTCATACAGTGATTAATATGGAACCATGGTGTAGCGACAATCAAGAAGTTGTCGGTGTCCTAACACGACCATTGAAGACTCCTGTCATTCTAGTGTCTTTCTATGCCAGACCACAGCGCACACGTTTGAACTTGGGATGGATAGCACACCTACGTTCCAAGTTAATTTCACTGCGCACCTTTCGGCGCATTGTAAGACCTGCTCTTGTGTGCCAAGATTTAATGATGTGAGGATTCTGGGCAGAAGCCATGATAAAACGGCGCGTGAACTTCTCGAGGCTTTCTACATCAAAGAGAAGAATGATGATTGCGTCAGTCAGACGTCAGTCTTCCTATACAATGCGGAACACAATTTTTTCAAATCTTTGATATGATACGCCCCCTATGGTTTGTGACGTTGCGTTTGCGCATTGGGATGTGTATATATGTGCCACAATCTTGCAGTCTTCATTAAAGTTGTGAGTAGCGCCTGTCCCGTTGGTTTGTGTTCCTTACTTTGTGGTGTGTGTGTTTTTAGCGCTGCATTATGTCATTCAGCAAGTACCAACTCGCCCAACAACACGTTCTTCTACGTTCCAAGTACCCGGGCATTCCTATTCTCGTAAGTGGAGATTTCAATGCTCCACATACAGATTGGGGATACAAGTACAACTCTCGAAGAGGTTGCCAAGTAAAAAACATAATGACTGACGCTACGTTTACACTGTTGAACCATCACGCTGTGTCTACCTGTTCTGTGCGCACAGTATCTAGAACGAACGCTCCAGATCTCACGTGGTAGTTGGGTCCTGGGACGCCGCAGTGGCGGGTGGAGCCGGATACATGGGGCAGTGACCATATGCCAATCATAATTGGTTTACAAAGGAGATGCATAAAGAAAATTCGACGACGTGTAGCAATCACGCATTGGGATAAATTTCGGGAATCATCGATTGATAAAGTACCCACAGAGCCCTCGGAAATTCTTCCCGCTTTACAAGAACTGCTCCGCAGTAACACAATCATGACTACCGTTGACGAAGGACAACCTCAACCGGACCTCACTCTTTTGCAACTTTGGGCAAAGCGACGTCAGGCAGAAGTGTATACGTCGAGGAATCCAGATGTACCAGGTAGCCGTGCTCGTGCTAACCATATAGCAGCAAAGGCGCGTCGGCACGAAAAGCAGCTTTCGCGACGACGGTGGCATGAGTGGTGTGAGAAACTTGGATCTGGCATGGGAAACAGAGCACTGTGGCGTACGTTCCGGTCGATGGAACGTGGTCCCAAGCAACCTGACCCTGCAGCAAGCGTTCGGTTAGCGATGCAAAGTACGCCACAAGAATTTGCAGAACAGGCTGCAAGAGCATTCTTCCCGAAGTATGACAGCGCATCATCTATAAACTGCTCCGAAATCGACGAGTCTGATCATAGTGCCACAGCAGGTATATCCAGTCCTTTCAGCATGGCTGAACTAATAGCGGCGATTGAAACTTCGCACAACGGAACAACACCTGGTCCCGACGGTATTCCTTACGAAGTTTTCAAGAACATGGAAGGTGAAGCTCTTGGCGCACTTCTGCAGGCTCTTAGTAAAGTATGGGAGACTGGGGACGTCCCATCTGATTGGAAACACTCAGTTGTTGTCCCGATTCCAAAACCAGGAAAGTCTCCAAATAACCTACAAGCTTTACGCCCAATTTCACTGACTGCGACCGTCTGCAAGCTCGCTGAAAAGATGCTGGCCACACGTATTTCCTGGTGGCTTGAACGAGAGAATAAATACCATCCCGCTCAAATTGGATTCCGTTCTCATTTGGGAACTGAAGATGGACTTTCTATCTTGTCAGACGACATTTTACAGGTTTCACCGCACAGCCACGCAGTACGCACGGTTGTAGCAACCGACATAACGAAAGCTTATGACAATATAGACCATGAAGTCATTATTTCCAACCTCATCGAGCTGGGACTTCCGCCGCGGGTCGTAAGATTTATTTACTCTTTTCTTCACAACCGCACATTTGCTATAAGAGTAGATGGAAAGCCAGAAGGTTGCTTCACGTCCAACAGAGGTGTCCCACAAGGTTCCGTTTTGGCTCCTCTTCTGTTCAACGTTGCGCTAATACCTCTAGCTTGGCAACTACACCGGATTCCAGACGTGAAGTTTCTAATATATGCTGATGATGTGACTTTGTGGTCTGTGCATAAAGACGTCTCAAGACAAGCTCAACAGCTTCAGCAAGCCCTTGATGTACTTGATAACTACACTCGGAACGCAGGGTTGGACATTTCCGCTCAGAAATCAAGCTATGTTGTGGTGGCTAACAAGGCAGGACGCAGAAAGATCACGCAGTGCCCTTTACAATTACACTTGGTACAGTGACAATTCCTGAGGCTTCGGAAGTCCGCATACTGGGTCTTGACATTCACCGGTCCGGCAGTGCATGGTGCGCACTGGCTCCGAAAAGTCAGGCAGAGTTCCACAAAAGCGCTTCATCTGATTCGCCGAATTGCATCAAAAGCAGCTGGAGCTCGTACTGATGTAGCTCGACGGCTCGTACGCACAGTTCTACATCCAAGAATTGTATACCAGGCGCAATTTCAACGTTTAACTTTGGCACAGCTGGCACAGTTGGAGACCATTAACCGTGATGCCATGCGCACAATAACAGCGTTACCCCGCATCACCCCAATACCAACTTTACAGGAGCACGCCCAGCTTAACACCATTGCAGAGCTAATTTCGCAAAGGGAAAAAGCGCGTGAAATAAAAAAGCAACTTGTTCCGGTTGTTGCTGCATTGCATGCTCACTTCCAACGCGGGTCTCGTATTGACAATCAGTCCGATACAATGCCTCCCTGGGAATTCACCACCATCACATCTAATAAGACAACCAAGTTACGGCGTAGCGATACATCAGGCATTATTGACGAACGCTCTATCATCGATGCACCATGCGCTAACATCTGCAAAGTTTATACAGATGCTGCCATCCTACAAGACGGCGGAAGGACATCATTCCTAAGCACCACGCATAATTTCATCAGTGGTCACCAGCATTATCTATCTACGGAAGCCAGTCCTCTTGTAATGGAACTTCAAGCCATTCATGACGCGCGCAGTGCGGGATGTCACCTCTAAGCTGTCTACAATTCAGCAACTTGACGTATTCACCGATTCTTTAGCGGCTATCCAGGAACTCAAGAAAGTTCACAAGGTGATGGAAATCTGCGAGGCGATACATAAGATGAACCGCAATACAGCCACTTGCATCAGGGTACAGTGGATTCAAGGCCATGCTGCGAACCCTCACAATATTGCTGCTGACCAACAGGCACACTGCCCTCCTAATACAGACCTCCCATCTATTCCCCTTCCACCTCAACCCCTAAATACACTCCGTGCCCGTAAAAATGTTCTCCGGCAGGATACACGCGCTCTTATCCCACCGTGTGTCTGCTCTCTCCCCCTTCACCTTACTAGGGCGGAGGAAGTTGTGCTTAGGAGGCTTCGGGCAGGGGTGGCCCTTACATCGGCTGTTATTTCAACATGGAACTGGTCGCATTTACCAGTTGGTTCTACATGCCCGTACTGTTCTGTTCCGGTTATACAAGCAGATGCATACCACCTTATATGGACATGCCAAGGATTACAGTCGGAACGCTCCCGTCATCTCCTGCAAGCTGGTATTCGCTACAGTGACACAAACAGTTATGACCGATGGATACATGACAACACATTCCACAAGACACTTCTTCACTTCATACACAACACCGGCCTAACGGCGCACATTTAACACAAATATACAAAACAAATATTATGCCTTAAGGGCAAGTCTATGTCGCAAAAAAAAAGGGTTGTAAATAGAGAGGAAGAGAGATGTTGATTATGAGCATGGAGGTGGCGGCGAAACAAAAACTTGAATGTCCAAAGACTTCTCGTGCTCCGTTATCAATTCTCGAAAAAAGCTCTCGACTAAAACTTGTCGAGCGAGAGCGTTAAGAATTTTGAGCTGATGACGAGGATCAAACGAAGGTCCGAGCAGAACTTTTTCCGATAATTGTCGATTGACAAACTACATCAATGAAAGGCGATGCCGTCCTAAGCGATTCGGGGGTCACAATCCGGTGTATAAACTATATAATTTATTCTGAGACCCATAACATCTCACACGGCAGCGCTTGCGCCTTCAAGCAAAGGCGCACCGTTTCAAAACTCTAGCTATAACGAGGAAAGAACGCGAGAACGCTCACCTTACCACCGGTACCACCAACTGTGTACCACCACTATTTAGTGGTATCGCAGTGTTACCACGGCTGGCACCAGTGGCATTACCGTAAATAGGTCGTCGTACTAAAGAGTTGCACCCCCAGTACCACGTAGTGGACGTTGGTACCACTTGTACCGATACCACCGGGAGCACCCGTAGCAGACCTATCCTTGTGATTGCCGCGCATTTTTAGGCTGTGCTCTCTCCAGGACCGGTCTCTGAAAGATCGTATGTCGACTTGCCCTATATGGGAAAGCGGTGGTAACTCACTAGGAAAGGCATAAAAATGATTAGATAGATAGATAGATAGATAGATAGATAGATAGATAGATAGATAGATAGATAGATAGATAGATAGATAGATAGATAGATAGATAGATAGATAGATAGATAGATAGATAGATAGATAGATAGATAGATAGATAGATAGATAGATAGATAGATAGATAGATAGATAGATAGATAGATAGATAGATAGATAGATAGATAGATAGATAGATAGATAGATAGATAGATAGATAGATAGATAGATAGATAGATAGATAGATAGATAGATAGATAGATAGATAGATCAAGAGTGGTGTTTTGCACGCATCTGAATAGCAATGCAATCCAAAGCTTTGAGAGCACTGCTCACTTCTAAATCACTCTACCGCTCACAAGCTGACGCTCTGTACAGACGGCGTGCATATTTCCGCTGTAAAATAGCGCAAGCGGATTTGGACTGGCACACGCGTCACTGCAACCGGTTGAAAAGCACAAAAAGAAAAAGAAATAAATAAAGGGGTTGCGAGGCTCTCGCTTACCGCACTGTGTGCGGTAATCGAAAGCCTTGCAAATAGTTCCTTGATTCCTTGAATGGAATCAAGCCTCTTTCATGAATGATGACGACGGATCGATACGGAAAAGGATTCTCAGTAGGCGCTGTATAGATCGTTTCTAAGTGCCCCTACTGCTGTACGCGAAAAAATACAACATAAGGGAAGTATTGATCACAGATGACCAACTTGCTCGCAAACAATCCATTAGACAACACATACGTACAAACACACACAAAAGAAACGAGAAAATACGAGATCACAGAACGTTCGGTGTACACACTCATCCGTCAGCTGTCTCATATGTGGCGTGATTGACCAGCAGGCAGTTGTTGCCACAAAAAGAGCTACTCTATTTGTCTTGCTCATCTACGGCGGCAGGCCATCTGTCTAAGATGCAGCCTGTTTTGTTGTGTCCTCGCCTCCATCGCCTATTCCCCTCACAAACACTTGTCTTTGCCCTTGGGCTACAAAGAGTTCACGGGGATACCGTTTACGAACCCTGAGAATGAAACACGAAGTTGTATATAAGCTGCACGTGCGCCACGTTCAGTTTATATACGACTTGTTTGCTTTCTGTGGCGTTCCTGGCGAACACTAGAGGCAGGGGCGTAGGCAGAAATTTTTTCGAGGGGGGCCGGGGGGAGTCACGGGTCCGGTGTCCCACCCCCTGGCTACGCCACTGACTGCAGGGCATTCCGATCGCAGCCGTGTCGGCGGCCATTGCTGCAGCGGTGGAACTGCCGTTCGCTTTTATAACGAAAGAACAATTATTATTGCGCATAGAATTTACTCGCAAGTCTATAGGGAGACACAATCTGTACGTTTCAGTAATGACCCGCCCTAGAAAGGGCGCAGCAAGGGACAGAAGCCGAGTGTTTGTTCTGGACGCCTTTACGGTCAAATTGTGCTGTTCTGAAGCTATATTAATTATCAGATGTGTATGTATGAAGCATTTGCCTCGCGGGCATTCGTATGCACACCGCGCTGGCAATGCATGGGCGCACTAGAGCGGCGTTCTTATAGCGCTGTAACAATACCCTATGGAGAGAATACTAAAAGCAAAGGTCGCACGTAGTTAGCACCATCCATAGTGCTACATTAAAGGGACCCTGCAAAGCTTTTTCAGCATGGTCAGAAAACGCCGCCGATCGGTAGTCGAGGCACCTGAGAACACGTGAGCCAAACATTTTAGCGCAGCACGCGGCCTGGAATTAACAATTCATTCTCAAAGTCAGCTAGAAATCGTTCCCTCTTTTCTCGACAAATGATGCCATAAACCCAAACGACCGCACCATAAACCCAAAACGGTCATTGGCTGATTTGAGTATCGTGAGCTGTGCAGTTGTCGCGGCCGCCGCGGGATGCCGCGACGTGCTCGCTTGCGATCACACTGAAAGTAAGCCGCGCGTTCGAAGAAAAACGAGAAAATAAAGTGTTCAAGGTCATGACGCGCCTTGTCATATCATCCTTGCGCAGCTGTCAGCGCGCTCACTGGTACGGAAGGAGAGAGACAGCGATTAAAGCGTGGGACAGATCCCTGTCACTCCGCTCGTGCTTGATGGATTATAAAATTATTTGCGGCTGTCGATTCGTGAAGCAATGAACTCTGTCACGACTCGGGGCCGAAGCACAAGCTTCTCCCAAGATGTGGCATGGGGGTTGGGCCTCTGGTGTGTGGCTTGCGCCAATCGCCGGTATGAAGGAGTCAAGGGCCTTCTCCAATCAAAGAACAACAAGCTTTAATAATGGGTTTAAACAAAGATAAAGATATTTCCAAAAGAACAGAACAGTTATCTTCAAGACAGAGGTGAATTAGTTATACAATCCACAATTATCGCGAATAAGTGCAGCATGCATGAAAGTTGAAATATGTAGCAACAATGAGCAATATCGGATGGATGACCAAGCAGCAAGAGCCGAACCAATAATTAGAGTTCGCAGTCCACTAAGTTCAAGCGATTGACATACGTAACCGGGCGCAGCAGAGTCCTTCAACACCGGCGCCGTTCATGAGCGACCCTCGAAGCTGCAGCGAGACGGGTCGGTGGCGGTTCCACGATGACCGGGGGTGTTGGGTCGCTGCGTTGTGTCCCGGGAGTTGCCCAGCGTGGATCTCTTCTCCGGCGCAGAGCAGACTGTCGAAGTATAGGATCGGCCCCTTTTTTATACCTTCTCCAGCCGCCGATCTCAACTTCCACTGTAGTATCGATGCATCCTTGAAACGGTCACGTACGCACTGGTTGCTGCCGTGGTTCACACTTCACTTTCGGTGGCCTTCACGGGTGAACAATTAACTCACACACAAAACACCAGTCACGTAGGCACATGGTCTAACACGTAGCTCGGATACAACGTCCTGTGGTTCAGACTCTGCTGTCGGTCGCCTTCACCGCGAGCAGTTCAATAATCTACAAAACAAAAGCACGTGAGCTCACACGTAGCTCAGATGCACGTCTTCAGGTTCAGACTCTACTGGCGGTGACCTTCGCGGCGAGTAGTTCAATAATACACAAAACAAAAACCCATGATCAGGCACGTAGCTCGGTTGCTACGTTCGGTGGTTCGCATTCCGCAGGCGGTCATCTTTTCGAGCCAACAGATTTAAAATTACTCAAGACACGAGCCACTATATTTCGTATACAGTCTAGCCTTGTTAGGACCTTAAGGTTCACACTCTACTGGCGGTGATCTTCATGGCGTGCAGTTCAATAATACACAAAACAAAAACCCCGGATCAGGCACGTAGCTCGGATACTACGTTCTGTGGTTCATATTCTACAGGCGGTCACCCTTGCGAGCCAACAGTTTTGAAATTACATAAGACACGAACCACTATAGTTCGCATACGGTCTAGCCTTGTTAGGACATAGACGGACCATATTTCCTTCCGCTAACATTAAGTGGTGCACGTACGCTTACGGCACAGCATTCTTGGAAAAGAATTGCAAGCACGTTCGCCCTTGAGGCCAGTGGAAAAATACAAACACAAACAAAAAGGCGATCACTTTCCCGAGCGAACAGTTTTGAAATTACACAAGTCAAGAGCCACTACTGTTCTTATACGGTCCAGCCATATTAGGTCATAGAGATATATTTCATACGGCTAACGCTAACACACACTAAGTGGCGCACGTGCGCTTACGGCACACCATTCCTACAGAAGAATTATAGCACGTTCGCCCTTGGCGCCGGTGGAAAAATCCCTTTTCATGGCACACCTTAGGACATTATGCGCAAGAAATGTTAAGCATACGCGACTTTTGTGACAAACTTCTTTATTGAAGACATTTGATCGTTACTTGGAAAAGTGTTGCGCGGCTCTTTTAATGCTGATATTTACTGGTGCGCCAGTATTACTTGGGCGACAGAGGGAAATAAGGGGGAGCTGCTACCGATAATTAGTTATATAGTGTTCATTACTTTCTGTTTTAACCTAAACCTATTCTTGTTTGCACTTTGTCCGGTTAATTTAATTCGTGATTGCACAAACTCTGATGTACGCAGGGAGGTACATGAAGCTGTAATCGATTTGGTTAACTCCTTGTGAAATCCCGCCTCACCCCTTTCAAGCTTTGTCTCCATCCAACGAATGCCGATTCGATTCACCCCGAAGTTCATGAACTGTGTATTACACCGTTGCCGTGAGGCATTTCCGCCCTCGTCAAATCGCCACTGTAGAGTTATTCCAACATAAGGTGAAAGTACAGCGAAACATTTATATACGTGCGCATTTTTTGCGCGAACTTTTCTTTTTAATCTTCTTCAGCGCTGTAGTTTAATGTACTCTCTCTTTTTTTATTTTATAGGTATATATGATACATTATTTTGTGTGTACATAGCTTGCTTTCCGTCGTCCTGTTACGTATTAAGTGAGCGATGTTCCTATGTAATGTACTGATCATAGAAGTGCTGCTTTTGACCCACGCTGTAATGCCGATTGGCCAACGAGTAAACAAAAGTATAAATTTACGCGGTCATATTGGAAACAAGTAAAAAATTTTCATTCATACTTTCGATAAACTGAGTCGCGGGGAGGGGGGGGGGGAGAGATGCAGGATGTTGGGGCTCATCAGTCGCAGAACATCTGCAGCTACATGTATCTGGTCGGATCCAGCAGACTCACACTATATCTACCATTCTGCTCATTTTTTTTTTTTTTTTAGAGTATAAAAAGTGCTTGCCGAAGAGGAAAACAAATGCTCGCTCTGAAGAGGTAGAAGATAAGGTGATATCTTTCGGTGTGAAAGCAGCGTGGTATCTAATTTCCCCTCTCCTTCTATTACGGGAACCTGCTATCTACTGGGGTTTTTAAACAACCTAAACGCCTCCCGGTGTGTCAAGTGTAATTTAAAAAAAAAGAAAGAAAGAAGAATTTCGACCAGTTTGAAAACACCGTATATACCGGTCCGTGAAATAAAAGTGTTCGTCAGAGAGAATCGCAATAAAGTTGCATGATCAGTTCTTATACCCACAAATTTAGGTTTTATAGACTTGGCAACCATGGGTGTCGTTCGCGGCTGAAGAATGCTGGTATTCGGCGTGTAATACGAATCCCACGACCATGTTGTTGTTATTATCAGGGGTTGTTTAATTTTATTTGTACAAGCACATTTTGGTATGCTGTCTACGGTGTGCACTTGTTTTTCTCTTCTTTTATTTATAGACAAAGTTATATGTGTGGTTTCTTAATTACTATATTGTTGAAGCTGTAACATAAGGCTGAGCGCTCTTCAGCTTGGTTTTTAGGGCGGGTTTCGCACACTGTCAGGCAGTTATGGTTGCCTTTTTCCGCCCCTTCCCACACAGTCACCACGTATAAATTGCTTGCATGTTTAAATTAGGGGACAAACACTTACTGATACTTACGTGCTGTTGCCTTGCATACGGCGTGCGGCTCCTGTGGCCGCATCAAAATTCCTTGTATTTGAAGTATAAAATGCCAACTGCAACAAAACTCGGGATTTTGGACGTCATGCGCCTTTGGTCCTCCCGAGAGACGACGCCTCTACTACAGTCCCTACCTACTACGCTTTATAACGTATTCCAAGAGGTTCTGCAATATTTGAATGGCTCTTCTGCCTCTCCCACGTCCTCACGGATGCGCTGCCCCGCCACGGTGGTCTGGTGGTTATGGCGCTCGACTGCTGACCCGAAGGTCGCGGGATCGAATCCCGGCCGCAGCGGCTGCAATTTCCGGAGCCCTTCTACGGCGTCCCTCATATCATATCCTGGTTTTTTCGACGTTAAGCCCCAGATATTATTATTATTATTATCATGGATGCTCTTCCTGGAGTGGAATATTTTCGTAAACGCTTCAGCAACAACAGATAGTGGAGATATAGAGGAGCGTCCGTGCAAAGTTTTTCGCTTGAAATGCGAGCGGCGCATCATGAAAGCTGGCGAAAATAGGCGCTTTTGAT
This sequence comes from Rhipicephalus sanguineus, assembly GCF_013339695.2. Taxonomy (NCBI): domain Eukaryota; kingdom Metazoa; phylum Arthropoda; class Arachnida; order Ixodida; family Ixodidae; genus Rhipicephalus; species Rhipicephalus sanguineus. The sequence continues at coordinate 268,419,298 of NC_051176.1, forward strand.
AGCGAAACTGAAAAAAAAAATAATAACACCGCCATTACCGCTCGCCGGAAGTGACGCACGTAGCTTTGACCTAGACCGCGCGGCTTCTCGGCATGACCTCAGAGATAAGGGGGAACTGGAACATCTCGGGGGTGGCGTGCCTAGACCAACTTCACAGTGCCAACCACCAGGTGAACGCGTTCGTATGCTTACAGATGCTTTTCGTAGGCTGCTAACGCGAAAGCAAAACCATTGAGCCCTGATGATTTGCCAAGCTTTCTTGAGTATATAGTATATATTGCTCACTCATTATGGACTTAGCCAAAGCGAATTTTTTATGCAGTTCAACTTTCAAGGAGCACAACATAATATTGATTTAATCTGTGTACGGCCACTGTTACCATGGGAGAATGTTTGATAAATCAATGTTAATACAGCAAAAGACAGGCGGAAACGCCGTCCTCGAAGTTACTGAATACAGGGTCACCGTGCTGCCATCGACTCGACAGCGTCTACCACCATCGAGTTAACTGTTTATCGGCAAATAAGTAGAATACGTCATATTCTAAAGGAATCGAAACACTCGACTTAGTAAGTTGCGTATGTGCCCTCAGATAAGGAACGGCGTGCTTGCGCACGCTCAGTCACACGACGCTGGCTCACTTGAGTGAGGATGCGAGCGGCCGAGCTAACCGTCGACTGCCCACGTCGTTTGCAGACACACGTTCGACTTGTTCCGGGAGAAAGAAGGTCATGACTCAGAATGTCTGCGTGCGCCGCGCCGACTCGGCTGGGTGTGTGTGTGTATACTACGTGCGCGCGTGATTATCAATGGCCAGTTTCCATCGCTCAAGCGTTGCAGCGCGCCGCGAAACCTTCGCGCGCGTTCCGCATGGAAGCGTTGGCGACCGAGTGCGCTGACTCAAGGCTTCGCCGTTGCCGCGTGACCGTCAAAGAAGAACTGTTCCGCCGCGGAGGTCGCTGCAGGAGAAGAGGGCCCGGGACCGTTCAAATGTCAACACTCGAGATACTCGGGGTGCCGGCTCGACCGCGTTCTCTTCTGACATTTCGGACAGAGGGGGGGCAAAGAAGGGAGAGAAGGAGGCGAACGGGGAAGCTGGGAAAGCGAGCTCCTCGAGATAAGGTGCTTGATAAGGCGCTATTTTGGAGCCGCCGCCGTTTGAGCCGACGCGCCAAGAGGGCCCTTCACGCTCTGACCGCGGCCCGCCTCTGCCGCGCGGCGACCCAAGGGGCCCGTGACGCGGCTGCAAGAGAACCGCAGACTGTGGCGACTCGACAGCGCAACAATATGCAGCGGCCAGGTCACGAGGCAACCAGCGTCTCCGCTTTCAAGGCGGAGCGCTAGAGCGCTGTCGCTCTGTTCACGCGGATGTGCGCTAACCAACCGACAAAACCCTAACATCCGGGGCCTTGGCTTTGTTTTTACGTGGAGCATAAGGGCCCTGTATCTTCCAAAGTCTGCCGGTTGCCCAATGTTCGTTTGACCTCGTGTATGCGCATAACTCTTTCTTCGTCTTTTTATCTATACTTTCTTTTTCCACATATCCTAGCGCACTGAGTCATACATTGTTTTAAGACGCCAGCCCTTTCCTTCTCTGCTCTCACTCACTGTCCCTCGCACTCAGTATAGACGACGACTCAACTTCTTTATTTATTATACGCACAGCTCGCACAAAGAGTTGGCGCCCTACTGACAAGGCTTGCTTCATGCACTCTATAAGGTAAAAGGCGGCCACGCGCGCCACAGGTGGTTTCGTGGTAGCTAAAAGTGGAGAACACTGATCGGTGGAATTCGTTCTGAATAACAGCCGCCGTCAAAGTCCAGCAAAGAAAACCCGCAGAGTATGGTCATGTATAACAGAGCTGAAACCTACACTCTTAACCGCGTAACCTTTAGTAGAGGCATACATTTTTAAGATTCGTATCTGTCTAATTTAAAGGTTATGCATTACCTTTTAATATGGTAACTTCTACCATATAGGTCACGGTAGTTTTATAAGTCACAGAGAAACCTTTAAAGCAAAAGGTAACTAGCAACCTCTAAAATTGTAACTTTTATTAGAGGTATAGCGTGTTTGTTCCGTATAGGTATTTGAAAAACTTCTAAACTGAAAGGTTATACAGTAAACCTTCAAATGTAACTTTTATGACAAATACAGGAGACCGCTGCATGGAATTAACCTTACACAACCTCTGCATGCCTCGTGCAAAACTCTTCCATTAGAAAAAGAACATCACACGGGACATGCAGAAGTTGTGGGTTCATATTCCTTCCATTCAGCAAACTGCATTTTCCTTTCATTCACCTGGAAAATAAAAGTACCCTGAAAGAAAGACAGGCGTATCGGCTTACCATGCTTTATAGCTTAGTGGTACACAAATTTTCTAATCAATAAATGTTTATAAAGCCTGCCGGTGCATGGTAATTTCTGTGAGAAATATGTCAAATTGTTTGGCATACACAAAGCCGAACAGTTCATGCAGGAGCATAGGCTCTCAGACATTCGTCCGGATGCAAGAATTAGTCAGAGAAATAAAAAGCATGAAGCACTTTATTTAAAATGCAAAAATATACAGTAATCCAGCTATACGTAACTGAAAAGTTTTTCTTGGAAAAATATTTATATGAGAACTTCCAAACATCTGCCCAAATAATCTTTGGCAATAAAGTTTGACCAACCAATTGCATATATAGTGATCAGACTTTTTTTTTCTTCAAAAGCGCCAAGAAATACTTCAATAGGTTTAAAATAAGCCCACGTGGGATAGGTTCTTGAGGTCTTAAAAGTTTTTGGACCATATTCAGGGTATGTGAAAAAGCAGACGGGTACATGAGGTTTTTCAGATAGTATATGAGAAAGCATATGACGACGGCACGCTCAATGTTCAGTTCCTTACGGTGAATTATTTCTTCCTTGCTGCCTCCATACACCCAAGCTTGGTCCTTGTATACGTATACATGTGGTGCAGCATTTTTTTATTTCTGTCGGTAGAGCAGCCTGTAATTCGAATCATCAAAGACCCAAAAAAGAGTGTTATATACTAAATGCAGCCATTTGCTAGACATTCAGCATTAGTCCAAGTCTATTTTTCGCACGTCATTTGACACATGAGCACTTATCAGTGCGTCTTTCACGCTTTTCGAATACAGTTAGGCAGAGAAAAAAGAAAATAACTTACCTCAATGATCAGTGAGTGCTCTGACGAACCTTGCAAGTGCTTCGAGAGCTCTAAAAATGAAGTCTCCCTTCCTTCCTTCTCTGAGAAAACTTGTGCCGCCTTTTTTAGCCGTTGTTCCGCTTCATCCACAGTGAACCCAAAGCGCAGTTGGAGCTCAGCACAAAGCTATGGCAGAAGCAACAAAACAAGAAAAACACTTATTTTCCCTTCACGTGCCTTAAAAAAGTGAATTTGAAACAAGTCATTCGGCTAGACCTATGTTATATTAAACCTTGAGAGTAAAGAAAAATCAATCGGGCCTTGAATACAACGCCACAAGATTAATTTTCCTGTGTGAGTTTACAACTCTACTGTGTTCCACTGCTCAGAAACAGATGCTTTACGATGTTTTAAATCAACGCTGATATAAAATATAAACTTACACTTTCTTCCACCAAAAAATAATTTGGCAAGGGGTCTACATGGTGTTGGCAGCGGTCTTGGTATGTGGCTCTCAAGAGGCACAAAACCCTTTCGTAGTTGATTGTGGCCCCTTTTAAGCTCTTCGAAGCCAATAACTGGAATACACAAAAATACAAATATGACAAAACAATTAAGGCCCCCATTGACATGGAAGGATAAAGAACATCAACGCCTTTTGGGAGCATTTCGTCTCGTATGAAAATTCAATAAAAATTGCAGCCTACCTGCAACTCTGCCAATGCCACCTCTTTTGTTAGTTCTGGCCTGGATTCCTCCAAGAGAGCAGTATTACTTCTTTTCTGTCGGTGCCGCTGCATTTTGCTTTGCAGAGAAAGCCTCCGTATGAAGACGCTCTGTGGAAAACAGTAGAAGGGAATGAGCATGAAAACATAAAAATATGGTGGAGCCTATTCAGGATATAGTAATCTGCACAAAGGGAAATAAAGCTCAGTACATCACACTCAGAGTTGAAAAATTTCGTCAGAGACTGCACCATTCATAGATCTCATTATGTTAAACTGCTATATCTATCAGTTTCAGCAAGGCCACTAATCTCACGGACCAATAGTTTTAACTGAAGCATTGCTTTGCGATTTTAACCCATTTTATACCACATTCTCTCACCTGGCCACTCTATCTAATTTCCTGTTATCTCTTTATTTATATGCCTCCTTAATGGACTTGCACGGGTGTACAAATGCTGATGTCCTTGCCCCGGCAATGCAAATGTAAGGGAGAGGGGTGACGCATATAGATTTACAACATAAACTTTATTAGCAAGATATATCCAGAAAGGGAGTTACAAATCAATTGCGAGAAGTGCAATGGCATCATTACTGTGGATCACATGCTTTGGCAGTGTCCTGTGGCTTTCACAGACTGTGACAAGGAAAGAGACTAGTCGCAAAGAGTCCTTCACAGTGGAGCTTTTTCAGCTCAAGCACAGGCCGTCCAGAAGGCCCACGATATGGCGGTTAGGTCAACTTAAGGTTGGTCTTCAGGACCCGAATAAAGTTCATCATACCATACCAGAGGGGATTATAGCAGCACCCTGAGAGCCTTGGTTGAAAAGAATTTTCAATTCGGTGCTCATGTGAACGCGGTTTTGAGAGCTGACGTAACCAGCTATGTTTACACGAAAAGCACTTTGGGTTCCGCCTCACTCAATGCTCTTTTAAACCGAAACTTCACTGGGCACCAGAACAGTCTTCCAATTATTAACCATCACACGCTCAAGTAAACGAGCTTTCCGGCCGTGATAAATGGGCCCTTAGCAACAGAAAACACAAGGTGCAAAATTCTTTTTTTTTATTTCAGTGCCATTTTAATAATAAATACGCAGGGATTCACTGCTCACGCCAACCAGTATATGAGCCTGGAGGACGGTACAAACGGAGCACACGGTCAATCAAATCACACCGAGGTTGAACATGGCTCCGCAAATGCGGACGAGCCCGTTTTAATTCGTGAAAAGGACACGAAGCACCTCATCGATATCCCTCTTCTCGCACCACTCAGCATTGATTCATGAGCAGATTAGACGCAATGACACTCCGCAGGTGCGTATAGCCACGCGTAGCCGTGTTCCCGAGGCGAGGTACACACAAAAACCACAGCGCAGATTACGAGCCCACGACTGGCCTCATGCCCATATGCCATCTGGCATACGTATGCTCATATAACACCGGCAACAAGGAGCTCACACATGCACGCAGATTCTCCTATACCATATGTATGCTTCGGTGCACCGCATTGGAAGCGATTATTTCGCTTTGCAGCCGTAGACTCGGTTGTTAGGTAAAGGAACGCACTGGTAAATGCTTATCTACTCATTTCAGCATCGTTCTCCGACTGCGCTCGCGGTAACATGGTGGTCGTGGAGAGCGCGAGGGGCCACACAAGTGCGCCACCGAGAGAACACATAGCCGCCTTTTCATTCGCGTGCGCCTGAGTGAGGTTTCAATAAGTCCTGGGGCGGACAACGCTTTTAGCACAAACACTACACCGCAAAACAGCACATCAGCCAGAACATGGCACGTAACACTCCTTACGTAACAACGTTGCGAAAAGATGCCAAGCTCACACGTGCAGACAAAGCAAGTATTACGTGCTCGCGTGGTAAGTCCGTCAATTGCAAGTGAGCACTAATTTTAACAAAATAATGCCACAAAATTTATATCTTAATACAAGATTACCTAACTCTTGTAGACGAGAGGCAACAATATTTTTCAGGGCATACAAAAGGGAAAACGCACAACGGCTGCAAAACAAAACTTTGCTTACCGAGATCAGCAATCCTGTTGTGGGCGCTGGGACTGTGGTCACAATAGTCGCATCGAACCTCGGCATCGTCGACGGCGCACACCACCATATATTGCTTGCAATCGCATTGGAGCTCATTGCACCGGCCACGTAACACGCCACAAATGTCATTGTGCTTGACGGGCATTTTAAAATCATACCGAGCACGCCGCCACACGCCTACAACGAGCGCGTGACGTTCATGGGATGGGACTATGGTGTAACATAGTTGCTGTATATGGGCTCCCTGAGAGACTCATGGTGCCGCGAGAGGGCGCTGAGCGCAAGAGAGGTGCTGTAATCGCGAAGCAGACAGCTCCGCGAACAGCCTCGGTAGCAGTTATTTCCGTGAGACTTCATGTCGCGCAATTTCGTTGTGATTGCAGGAGACGAGGTACAGAAGCAGGTACCATACTTTTTAACACGAAAGTGTTTTATGCCGGGGTCCACCAAGTGCATCCGTCACGGATATGACGTTGATAAAATGGACGCCAGCGGGTGAGAAAGAAAAAAACCATGAAAAAGATACCCCCCTGGGAATCGAACCCACGACGTTGCGGCCGCGACGGCAAGCGCCCGACGCTCTACCGACTAAGCCAACTCGGGAGATGCTAGGCACGGCGCGAACGCGCCTTATATCTTTCACAGATTCTCTTTCGCGGCGGGCGGAACGGGGCGGTGCTGCCGTCTGTGAGAGGTGAAAAGAGGTAATGCTTCACGATCGACACTTACTAGCGCTTACTCCGAGATTGCACGTTATATCGGAGGTCATGGTTAAAGGGTTAAAGCGTCTCGATACCAGAGAGGTAGACTGGCCGCGCTGGCGTCGCCGAGGCACCCTTGACGCAGTTACGTTCTTTGCCTTTGGATTCGTGTTAGCGTGCGTCGGCTCATCGGAGTAGTGCAGCTTCCACGTGCACGAACGGGATTTCTCTGCCGCCGACTGCTTCAATTGCGAGAACACCGACTACAAAAACTGCTGCAATAGGCGCTGCAGAAAGGACGCGATTTCGACGGGCGAACGTCGTGCCTTGGTGGAGCGAGAGCAGCGCCTGCGAGACAGAGGCCAGCGGGACGCACGCGTTTGCGGCTCAGGCTACGAACCTCTACCTCCCGCGTTGCTGAAATGTAGTGTGTGTTATGTATGCATGAGCACAGGCGTCGGCTACCCATTACTAGAAAGCGCACAACCGTGCCGTTTCTCTCCTTAATTGACGACGCTTTGAAGAAGTGCATACCGGGTACCGGTGTTGATTATGAGCTTGTTGATATCATCCTTACGCGCGATTCACGATTCGCTGTGTCCAAATATATGTTCACACCGTCAGCTACCTCAACGGTTTAATCATGATCATGGGCGTTAGTCGTCGCGATAGAGACATGCTGTCAACTTGGGTGCATCCACGTCAAACGGTGCTATAGCTGCCAAACACGAATAGACATTGTACAAGCTCTCATATATCATAAGCACTACTTCTGTGAAGACACGTTTCACTTTCGTGTCATACCGATTCCTATGACGGAGGGATCAGCCATGATTTTTTTCTCCTTACCACGAACGTTGCGGTAGAACACCTCAGAATGACACGGCCCTCTAAGTGTTTCATCGCTCTATACAATCACCTCGCCCACATTGCCGCGCGCCGTGGACAGCGCACTTGCAAGTATTCTAGCACACGCAAGCACCAAACCATTTCAGGGCTGCTTGCGCGCGATTGGAGCAATAGAATTTCCTTTCCCGATCGCCCTCGCCGAATATGTAACCCTTGCCCCTTGAATGTAAACGCCTAAACGTATACGGCGAAGACTCTGTCAGCTCTAAAGGTCACCGTTAAAGGTATACACGAGCCATATACCTTTAAATTTAGATTGTAACCTCTGTGAATCAGCAAGTAAACCTTTAAAACTTGGGAAGACAAAAAACACAAAAACGTCGACCCATGTAACCTATAGGATAAAGGATAAATTTTGGTAAAGGTATACATAGAGGATACGCGGTTAAGAGTGTACTACATAGGTCAGTGCGCTGCCGAATAACCCCATGACTGCATGTGTTTTGCGATCACTTTCGATCTCCGTTCAGTAAGATAGCCGAATAAAGACTATAAGGCGTGTACTTGACTGCATATGCTTGAAAAGTATCGGGATTCCCTGCGCCTTCCGGGAAAAAAAGGAGATTAAAATGCTGCGGATATTTGTTGACACAGCTCATATCCACAATTTCCTATAGCGATTGACTACACTTTTTATACTTTTGAGACTTTCAGGTCGTATATTCTGTTGTGCTCAGTAGCTTTGCTTCGAAGCTTGCGATACTGCTCCGCACTGCAAGCAGAATGGTGCTTTTCGAGGTTAACTTTGTACACCGTCTTTAAATAAGCTACTTTTATAGCGATGCCTTCTATAGGAGAACATTCGCTGACTTTGCTGACCCGCCGCTGCTGCTGCTATACTGTCTTGCCGAACACCTTGTATGTATACCCAGTGCCATTGGCCTGTTCTATTCTCTACAAAATTACGCAGTTGAACAACTAATGGTCCTTAAGTGGACTCACTGCGACAGACGTCTTCAAGCGCGCACGCAATTTCTTTATTAAAGCAAACGCTGTCTGTGCCTTCTTTTCTGGGGTTTGGCATTCCTGCTTGGCCGGCTTCTTGCCGAGTAAGGTGGTTGTTGTCCTTTCCGGAGAGTGCAGTATAGTAAATCGGACTGGTTCCCGTAGGTAGACAAGATCCCGTAATTTGTGGTCTCGAGGGCCTCTTGGCGGGAGTTTCGAGCTTCTTGTCGATTTGCCGGGTAGGCACGTAACACACCTCGCAGAAGATGCTTCGCTCCATATAGTTTACAATATGTGCATTGGATCTGTGTAAGATTTTTTTTTTCGCTGTGTTTTCGCTAATGTGCAACGCTTGGAATGCAGTTGGGATTAACAAATTATTTAGATTTTATTATTAGCAAGTGATGTTGCGAAGGCAGATATTTAGTTTCACTTGAACGTTTAAAAGCCATGGTCATCTTCTGTCTCGCTTATTCTTTCTTTCTTTCTTTTTTGCGTGTTACTACGAGACGTGTTTCACTGCTTCGGAATTTGCATGAGTGCCTCGCGTACAAACTGTCTGCACGGTGCTGTCTGTAACGCCCACGTAACGGCGTCAGCAATCACGTGAGTTTGACGGACGCTTCCTGCATGTCGCGTCGGCGCGTTTCTTCACGCCATTTCCTTGTCGCGTCCCTTTCCACCGCGCGTCACCGTGACGAGAGATCTCCGGATGCGGGACCCCGAGCAGCCAGTCCCTGCCCGTCACTTGGCTCCTCGGCGAGGACCTCGAGTGACGCGAGCCAAGTTCCCTTGCAACAATATTATCTTTCAGAGCTACAAAGGGGGACTGCCTCAGAAGCGCTAAATTTCTATACGACTGCCTGTGTCAACGTAAACACTCATTTCTGCTGGGCTGACGAACGAATAATCGAGAACTGGTGCCCGAATACTACCTATTCTTAGTGACAATGTCCAGTAGCAAAATGAACGCTGGCCTCTTGGGTAGTATAGTTAAAGGGACACTAAAGAGAAACAATGAATTGGTATATATTGATAAAGTGTGCTCGGAGAACTCTTGTGTAGTTTATTTCACCACCATCGGTTTATTATTAGAAGAGAAAGCCAAGTTCAAAGTTTCATTTTTAAATTTCGCGCCGAACTTTGTAATTCGTGACGTAAAAGTTTCAAAGAGCATTTAACGTGTTTTGGCGCCACTGGCTCGACGAAATTTCCGCAAACTCGTTATGTCAAGACTCTGGCCCCCTCAGAGGATAATGTACTTCGATTTAACCGATTAGGAACTACGTAGGCCCAAGCAGGCACCGTCAAAAATATGTGACGTCACGGCAAATGGTGCGGAAATTCCAAGGTGGCGTCGCCAGCTGTATTTTCTTTTTGCGCGTTTTCTCGCTTATTAAGCGTCTTCTCGCAGCAAGCGTGGTGTCTTTGGTATCGTGGAAGACTACTTTACTAATCGTTTTGCTCTTTAGTGTCCCTTTAAGGCGAAAGCCTTAGATGCCTCACCAAATGCGAAAATTGACCGTCGGCGGCGTCTTCGAGATTTGGCGAGACCTGACGATACATCGCGAGAACGGCGTCGGCGTCAGCACGAATGATGAAAAAAATATATATTAAAATTCGGTCAAAAGTCACGTGATGCTCAAGTGAATGTGTGTTTGCAGTCAGCACACCAAAAGTCACATGACCTCAATGTAACATGACGCCATCAATGAAGCCACCCTTTGGCGTCATCATGACATAGTTGGGGAACCACAACGCAAAAAGAGACGAGGACGTAGGAACACAGCACACTGGACGAGCGCTGATTCAGCGCTCGTCCAGTGTACTGTGTTCCTACGTCCTAGTCTTATTTTGCGCTGTGGTTACCCATCTAAGCATGTACCAACTCGCCTAGATCAAAGTCTTGCTCGAGTCATCATGACGACACAGACTGCCAGAATTTGTTGCGCCATTGGGACGTCATTGTTACTTCACGATGAATACAATAGACTCAGATGAAAAAGAATTAGGAAAAGATGACTTTCGCCTTCCAGTCGTCTTGCAATGCATAAAGGACCGTGGTACTTTGGTTTTCCATTAGTGTTGAGCTCTGCTCAAGGGAAAATATCTTAATTGTACATTTATTAACCAGACGCTGTAGTGTAGTGTTACGGCCGCTTATGTCTCCTTCTTGCATTACTGTAAATCACTGGTGTAGCCGGGGGGGGGGGGGGGGGGGGGGAATTTTTAAATTTTGCACCTATTTACAGGCACACATACAAACGCACGCATGAACATTCATATGTGTGTGGCTTAACCCCCCCCCTCCCTCCCCCGAAAAAAATTTCTGGCTACGCTACGGTTATAAATGTACGCCTCTCATTCTAACTTCTACGTAGAACTATTAATTAAGTTCACAAAAGGAGGGAAAATTCGTGTGCACGGACCAAAGACACTCGCTTTCCATTTGTTAATGGCTGAAAGAAGTAGGCCCATAAATATTTTTGCGCCCATACTTTAAACTTGTCAAGGCGAGAATAATATTGCGAAATGCGCCTTCTTTTATACAGGGCGTCTCGGCTATCACGCAGCAAGATTTAAAAAAAAGGAACGTAGTTATGCGAAGCACACCTAGTGCATATTGTTCACAGTATACTGTAGTAGCCACTACTAATTGTTTCGTTAATGAGAGTTAGTTAATTAGTCCTAATTAAGTTTTTTAACTCGACAAATACTAACCTAATCATTAAAATGTCAATGAGGCATATGTAAGCATGTTCAAATAACATCTAACTGCGCTATTTTCAACAAAGTACTAATTGCGTGCTCGCTTTTTTCTTATGGCTAATAAGGAAAGCCCGCGAAATCCGAAAATTGACTCGTGACTAGACTGCAACGCGCATCAGGAAGCAGCGCCCTCAAACAGGCTCACTGTGAGGTAGCAAGACAAGACTACGCTCCCACATTTTGTGGGTGGGAGCGTAGTCACGTGTTACTTTTCATTTTCGCAGGCTCTCTTCATCAGCAGGAAAAAGTGAGCACGTAATTAGTGCGTTGCTGAAAATAGCGCAGTTAGATGTCATTTGAGCATGCCTACATATGCCTCATTGACATTTTAATGATTAGGTGAGTACTTGTCGAGTTAGGAACATAATTAGGAATAACTAACTAAACTTCATTAACGGAAAAATGAGCAGTGGCTGGCTACTACAGTATACTGGGAACGATATGCACTAGGTGTGCTTCGCGTAACGACGTTCCTCCTCTTTTAAATCATGCTGCACGCGTGATAGCTCGACGACCTTTGTATACCTTATAGGTCGCGCTGTGCTGACTCAGTGATGTGAGCGTTCTGCCTGTGACGAAACACGGCCGCTGACATCAGTGATGTGAGCGGCCGTGGTTCGATTGGAACGAAATGACTAATGCACTTAGATTTAGGTGGCTGATATCTCTCCTAACCCACTCTGTGATTTCGGGACATAAAACCCTACATTATAAGTTGGGTCGCCTTATAATAATTGTTGGGGTTTAACGTCCTAAAAGCACGATTTGATTATGAGAGACGCCGTAGTGGAGGGCTCCGGAAATTTCGACCATCTGGTGTTCTTTAACGTGCACCTAAATCTAAGCACACGGGCCTCAAGCTTTTCGCCTCCATCGAAAATGCGGCCGCCGCGGCCGGAATTCGATCCCGCGACCTTCGGGTCAGCAGTCGTGCACCGTAACCACTAGACCACCGTGGCGGCTTAGCTGGGTCGCCTCATAATCAAAAGTACTTGTTTTACGTTAGAATATTATTTTCTATGTTACGGTCCTAAATATTATAACCCTGTTTTACGCGATTACAGCGTTTTTATTTACATTTGTTCGCTACTATGCACGTCTCTGGTATGTGTGGGACGTAACAAGCCACATATCCTACTTACATTGCGCAACAGTGTGAAAAGAGACGACACAAAGAAAGCCGCGAGAAAGAAGCTCTCCTTGTCGTCGTTGCGTCGCGTGTTTTTGCGCGGTTACAAAATGCCGTTATACCAACTCGCTCAACTGTCCATCCTTTCCATTTGCAAGTGCCGTGTCAGTTACAGTGTCTTTCTTTTTCTTTTTTTTTTAATGGGAAGCAGTAAAAGCCAGACTTGAAAAACAAGTTTTGTCTCTTATCAGCCCGCAAGTCACAAAAAACAAGCGAGGAGTGGTTCGCTCTGTTCCAAATGTCAATTTCTTGCAGCATTTTTTTTTCTTTCTACTTCGTCGACTGGGACGGAAACGCGTGATCCGTTAACTATACGGTGACCGCTTAAGCTAAGCTCATGGGAGCCTCAATAATGAAACAAGCCACGCAACCGCTCTTTCTTCCTGCTTTTTTTGCGTTTGAGCGCCTCTTTCTCCTGCTGGCTTGCAAGAGGATAAATTGATGCGTCGCGACAGGCAAGAAAAGGGGGGGGGGGGGCATGCAGGCGCTCTATCCGGAGACATGAGCCAGGGCTCCTCGTACGGTGCGGAGGCGTCCTCTGTCAAGGCACAGGAAGGTGGCGCAAGACTCGAGCTTACTCAAGCAGTGACGGACGCCCCAGGGTGACGCGCTTCTCGCCAGGCGCGCCGTGACGCCCTTTGGCAAGGAAAGCGCGGCGCCGGGCGCGCAGCACTGCGGCCACCGAGTCGTCGTCACACCGAACGCGCTGTCCATGTCGATCTGCGCTATTTATCCGACTCACGGTGGGAGCGCCGCGACACCCTCCTCTGGCAGTCTTAAGTGGAAGCCCACCGGCGACTGAAAACCCGTTTTTGCCTCGCGGCGGCCGCTTCGTGGTCGCCGCCGATTTCCAGCGTCCAGGGAGTCTTTTTGGGATGCACTTCACGTATCCCGTGCGCGGCTAATTCGGCACGGACGGGCGCACCTAGCCTTTCGGCTCGGCGCAACTTATTTATCGACAGGACGCCGAACGAGGCGGTGAGAAGATGACTGCGTGACGCTGCCGCACACTGATTGCTCCGCTTCGCTGATTGGTCCAGCGGGCTAATTTCGGCCGGCCCTGCGGGATAAAAAATCTCGCCGCGGCGCTTTTCCTCGGCCGCGATTCCGTCCGCGACGCGTGCGATATACCGAGGGGGGCTTCGCTCATTATCCGCACTGTGCCGTCGCCGCTTCGTCCTTGCATTGTTCCTCCTGGCCACTGGGACGACGCTGTCTGTCTGACGGTTCGCATGCGTGCCACATGGCGCTAAATGCGGTCTTCCTGTCCCTGTTCCCGGCTGGCGGCCACTGCGTTCAATTCTGCCTCGACGCGATCTGCATTCAAATATTTTTCCGCGGTCCCGATGCAGCGATGAGTCGTCCGGAACAACAACAGTTCGGAATGAACGAGAACACGAGGGGCTGGATGAGGGACAACCGTCTTTCGCTTCCCAGAGCGAAGGCTCCATTCGGAGGTTGTGGGTACAGGTCCTATTCTGGCGACGATGTGCTTTTTTTTTCTTTAAGCGTAATTGTTGCAGTAAACTTAGCTCCCTTTTTTATTTCATTATACAACTCAATTAAAACCAGTTAATTTGCAATATGCTTACCTTTGCTTCATTGACTTGAGATAACAGATCGCAATGTCTCACTGACCTGCCATGCTTGTGTATCCAAAGGTAGCGTTGTATATAGGACTGTGTAAACTCGCAAAATGTCATGATTAAATCCCAGAGTAAGCGGACTGCGTTTTTGTAAGCAATAAACAGGCTCTAAACCGACATGTCATTACTGATAAACCTTGCGCAATACACCGCCATGTGCGGGCCGTGCCAGGTGTTTCGTACTTCCTGTCGGGATCGTTTGATTCACTTCTCTCCATGCTTACGATGCGTTCGTAAGCGCACCTGTCTGTTTTTGAACTGTTGTTCTGGCCTCGCGAATACCGAATGTTTGTCACTGTTCTTGTTGGCGGAGTATTCGTGGTCCAAACGTTCGCGACATTTTTTTTTTTTTTTTCACAATTTAGGAGCAAGTTTTTTATGGGTAACTTTTCTAACAAAGGTTTCTTTTCTAATTGTCAAGCGCAGAGAAATTCTATGTGCTAAAATTAAAACGCTTATGCTGAAAAGCTTTAGGAAAACCGTAGCATAATTCAGCAGAAGCGAACGTGGGTATTGGAAAGTGTAGCAGGCGGAAATTCTCTGAGAATTTGCGTTCACTGGCGAACAGGCCAAGCACTCAATGAAGGCAAGTGACAATTCAAGATCTATAGACTTAGTAAGATGCAGTAATTTTTATATGCGAATAGCATTTCTTTTGCTTGCTCGACGGATTCCACTTGGTGGATGATTTACCTTCTCATGTGCCGTCACGCACGCACACAAGCTTAAGTGATGTCAGCGCAGCGCGTATCTACACCGGATAAACATAAGTAAAAATTAGCATCAATAAAAATGCTCGGACGCCGGGAATTCAACTATGGGGCTCTAGTACCGATGCCCGGTGTTCTAATAACCGCTGAGCCACAGGCGCACAGCTCGTAAGGCGGAAAGGACGCCTGTAAAGATGTCAGTTTCGACGCAATGAATGCGGCAGCAAATGTTATGCGAAGGATAGCAGCTCACTCTTGTAGCATCCAACCCGGCGTAACTCAACGAAACGCTGGCGTAAGGAAACGCGGCAGCGTCCTTCGTGCTGTCTCCCTTTACTGTCTATAGCTTCAGCGCGAACCAAGCGGCGGAAGCACAGCACGCACAAAGGTATGAGCCGTCTGCTGATCTCTAGCGTGCGCGCGACCGTGCCCATCAGATCAATGTACGCAGTTCCCACTGAAATGTCGCAGCTTTCCTCCCCCCCCCCTTTTGCCCCTCCCTCATCGGCCTTTCGCGCGACGAAAGACGGCCGCCGTGATCGTCGGCTGCCCTCGCACACTTTCACTCACACATACAGAACATACGACGCGCGCGGCGATGTTATCAATTTGTACTTTATCTGAGCCTCACGGCGACGGCAACTACAAAAGAGCGCCTGGAGTGTCCATATAATTGCTATCGAAATAAAAATGTCCTGCGTGCAAATACGCGCGTTTATTAATGAGAACTAACAGACACTAATGCCAAGGAAAGTATAGCGGGTGTTATTTTAGTAATTAGGATACAAATGTGAAGAAAGTAATTAGGATACAAATGTGAAGAAAGTAAACTGGACGAAAAGATAACTTCCGCCGGCAGGGACCGAGCCGGCGACCTTCTAATAACGCGTCCGATGCTCTACCACTGAGCTACGGCGTCGGTCATCCTCCCGTCCACTTTATGAGGTATATATGTGCATTTAAACCTAGGAGTGTTAGTGAGCGCCACGCAGCCATGGCGGCGAGTGTGGAACACTCTTTTTCTGCCTGTTGGCGTCACGTAGCACGTGATCTTCTTACGAGCTGGCAGCTGACCAATAATCCCTCGCATACTGCACGTTGTCGTCGAGTCACGATTAAGCTGTTTGCATTTGCAATGACACCTAGGCAATTGGTGCTGTATTTTTTTCTACAATGAAAGTTCGTATCATTTGTCTTTGTCCTGCCTTCTAGTCATTCCTTGTTGCTGAGACTTGAAGAAAGGAGATCCGTGCCGGTTATAGGGGGGTGAGGACGTATTCAAGCGGATGGTCGCTCTTGTTCTCCCCCCCTCCATCAACTTTGTATTGGCGGAAAAACCATTATTATTATTATTATTATTATTATTATTATTATTATTATTATTATTATTATTATTATTATTATTATTATTATCATTATTATTATTATGCTGTTGTTGTTGTTGTTGTTAAAATTTACTTTTTGAAGATTTTGTCTTTAAAAAACGTTTCAACGTTCTATTTTGTACACAAAAGTATCGAATCGTTTCTCCAAACAGAATACAACGAAAAAAAATTGGAGGATGCTTAAGCTTCGCCTTTAAAAGTTGAACGCCATAACGATATCCGGCCCCATCCCAATCGCGCTTCGTTTCGCTTGTCATTATGTTCAGTCGCCCAGCCAGCCAGCCACACACGCACACACACGCAGACACATGACATACCTGTAGTAAAGGTAAAGGTTTCCGACCTCTTCAACAGCTCTTTTATGACAACAGTGCACACACTATGTGTGTGTAAGAGAATGCGCGCACTAATGTGTGTGCCCTTTGTAATTGGTGGCATGCTTTAAACCAGCAGCAATTACGCGCGTGATACTTTTTCGAAGTTGCGATGCACCCACTACGTGTTCGTAAGGGAATACGCTCAGTAATGCGTGTGCCTTTGTTAATGGGTGGCCGGCTTTAAACCACCAACTCGTTATGCAATTCACATGGTGTTACGCCCTATGGCAATTTATACGCTTGTTTTACTGTGACGCCTGTACACAGGACGCGTATGTTTGTGAAGCATGAAAGTTACTTTCATTGTAGTTCCAAGCATTGGCTAGCTCTGTGGTAGAACACCTGCTTGCCACGCCGATTCCATCTCGAGTGCATCATTTTTTCGGTCACGGACAATCGATGATTTTTTGCTCAAAACCAACGACGCTGACATCGGAATTTCTGCGACACGGGCTCTTTAACGCCATCGCGTTATTATACGCTAATCAAGGCATGCATGGTATATCTGCAGAGACTTCATTTCCCATTCGTATTCTGCTGAGGCTCGCTACCGCAACATTTGCCCAGCTGGTGAGCTTCTCTTGTGTAACGGCAAGCGAGCACATAGTCCTGGCTGAGTCGACCGTAGCTCTTTCTCAAATTTTCATCAAAGAGCCGAAGCGAATGCTATACTGTATGCTTCCTATACGTGTGAGGTGCTGGCCAGGGGAAATCTGTTATTTGGCGTCTTCAGGGAAAGCGCCGAAAATTCGGCCGAGTCTCTCAACGGCAAGATTTGACTACCCGCCGCTCCCCGAAACGAGATTTTCTTTATTAGCGTCTTGAATTGGGCTGGTTGGTTTTCTTCATGTTGCACTGTCGGGGAGACATCCACGTCTGTGCCCACGCCGCGGTTCAACAAAGGCGACAAAGGCTCTGAGAAAGTTCTACAGGAGTTGGGCATTCTTCCAACCTGGCAGTTGATCGCTCCGGGCAACCAGCGAGATCAGAGAAGAATCGAAGAGGATCTCTGCAAATACAGGCACCTGAAGTTAAACCTCGTCGTTGCGTGCGTAGCAAACAAAGTATGGCTGGAGGAGGAAGCTCGTGCGGATTCCGAGGGTATACCACCAACGCAGCAGGAGAGTTTAAAATTCTTGCATTTTTAGAAAAACTGGTGCGCATTCTGGCCAGATTTCATGCAAATTGATCAGCTCCGATACTAAGAAACATGTTTGGAAATAATCGCCGTCGTTGTTGCCCTCTTTTTCTTCAATTTACGTTCTTTAAGTATATATAGGGCACAAAAACTCAAGTACTTAAAAAGAGTCAATTTTGCGGGCATGCGACACAACTAGTAAAACATGCGGAAAATTGAGTATTTACATTCATTGTAATTTTCAGCAATCTTGGTCATGCGGTTTTAGAAAAACAGTCATCAATGTTCCCGATTATCGTAATTGAGATTAATATGGTTTTCTTTAAATAGTTCGGCT
The DNA here is from genome assembly GCF_013339695.2 of Rhipicephalus sanguineus. Taxonomy (NCBI): domain Eukaryota; kingdom Metazoa; phylum Arthropoda; class Arachnida; order Ixodida; family Ixodidae; genus Rhipicephalus; species Rhipicephalus sanguineus. The sequence continues at coordinate 268,437,350 of NC_051176.1, forward strand.
AAAAGAAAACAATTTTAGAATGTTGCTTCAATTAGATATATATATAAGGAGCAATACAAGCTATTTCGTAACAATCCACCGGGCCCGGTGTTGGGTCGGAATCTTGCACAAGATACACGCTGCTTTTTTCTTTTTTTTTACTTCTAAGAAAAAAATAATTGGTAACTCATAGACAAATCACAGACTCACAGACTCACAGGCAACCGGACAAAGTATTCACAAGCTAAAATCATATTCGAAAAGGGAGACTAAATTCCATAGTGTAAATAAATTAATTAGGCTCCAAGCTAACCTCTCCAGCTGCCACTATATACCTCTATCTCTCTCTCTTGCAAAATGTACGCCTAGTTATCGTCATATTGGGGCACGCGGTATACCTTTGTTGTATAGCGTGCGTACACTGAATGCAATAAGAATTTACAACACACTGTAACTCTCCGAAATCTACAACACTAACAAGGTTGTCTCTCTGTTTTTGTTCACCAATTCCACTCTCTTTAACTGCTGCAACATACTTATGTGGCGGAACGTTTTGTTTTTAATTTTCTTTCTTTATATATTGACTGTGCGTCAATTACGGGCTCTTCTTGGTGGTGTAGACAGTGTTTACGCTTCTGTGTATAAGCAAGACTTGGGCATATTAAGGCGAAAGCTTTAGATGCCTCATCAGACGCGGAAAGTGAGCGTCGGCGGCGTCAACACGAATAACGCAAAAAAGATTATCGTGTTGTGACGCTACCCTATATGACGCCACTATGATGTCACATCCCGTGACGTCACATGATGACGTCATCACATGACATCGTCGCTTGGTCAAAGGTGGGCCTATCTCGAAGGCGCTACAAAACCACGTGAGGTGCAGGAAGCTTCCAATGCCTCCGATCCCGGAGGCACTGACAAAGCGCTTTGGGTACAGTATAACATGCAGGACGTGGTCCCAAAAGTGAAAACTGTGAGCAAGGCTTTCTTCGAACGAATTCTTGCTAAGTGTGAGAAGAACGCCGATGAATCATGGAAGCGATAATACATTACTCATAGCGGTGTTAAGAGTTGTCTCACGGTCCGGATGCCGATGGCTTTCTTACTTAATTTTTAAATGCGAAGCATTTCTTAGTGAACCAAAAACACTTTGACCGTTTCTATCTATCTATCTATCTATCTATCTATCTATCTATCTATCTATCTATCTATCTATCTATCTATCTATCTATCTATCTATCTATCTATCTATCTATCTATCTATCTATCTATCTATCTATCTATCTATCTCGCCGATACCAAAATTTGCATGGCAGGGCATTAGTGTATGACGAACGCGATGAACAGGTCATTACATGAATAGCATTAGCACTCCCCCCCCCACCCATTTGTTGCTTCCTCGAATAGGTACTTTCCTCAAAATATGTACTCTTAAATAGTTAAGGCATACATCAAGTGCTTCCCTCCCTCCCCCGGCCCGAAAAAAAAGTCCTCGCTACGGGCCTGCCCACGATATACCCATAACTACTCAAAATGCGCAAAGGAGTCGGTCCAACTCGCAACGCTTGACTCAAAGCAATAAAAAAAATTTGGCATAGGCCACTAATCGCCTACTGCTTCGCATGATATCGACTCCCAGAATGAGTGGGATCTGCCAATTTTTTTTTTTCTTCGAGAATGTGGTGCGACGAAAGAAAATATTTCCAATTTACGCCATGATGACATGGCGCCATAGTTACATCTATGAATGTTCAACTTAGCTAGCAATAAACACACGAGATGGCACTAATATAATTGCTGGCTTTTAACAGTATTGTTGAAACCCCGTAACGAACACTCGTTATTGCCATGTTTTTCGCTATAGCTGGTACAACCCAGAACTCATATATCATGCTTTAAGCAGACATGAAATGCAAGAAAAAGTATGAAATGTCATTATAAAAACGCAAACATGTATGTGCACGACACATACTGACCGATCAACAAAAACTAATTGCAGGAGCCTATTTCAACTGTCGTGCCACAGCGTTAAATGTGATGGCTGATCGTGCTCTTGACACAACGCCTAGCAAGCGTGTTGAGCAATGAATTTAAGGGCTTTTGTAACATCCTCTGATGGCTTGTCGTCATCTGATCATCGTCCATGGAATGTCGGCTGGTCCCATGTAAAAAGGCGCAGCCCCACTACAGGGCAAAAGTAAACAGAAAGATTGACTTATTCGCAAGAAATAAAAATAATACTAATAATAAATAAGTAAAGAAACGGGTGAAGTACGGTTCACTCACCAGCAGTCGACTAAAAAACACGAAATTACGACGGATTGTCACAATATGGACAGATAATTATCGATTTTATTTTTTGCAGTAGTGAGAGAGACCGATTATGGAAAAAGTTTAACACCACTTTTTTTATTTTCTAATGGCAGCATTTTGTTTTTGTCCGTCATTAGTGGCAGATTGCGTAATTTGTACATGTTATCCGGCATAATTTCCAGATGAGAAACGCGTGGAGGTGGGAATATTCCGGGGCCGTTTTGTCAGCAAGGAACAACAAAAACGAAGTTACTCGGAGCACTCAGAGACGTGGAATGCGGCACGAAAGCTCGGGTACTATCGGCGATGGCGCAAGACTTTCCGACATGTAGTCAAAGCATGACGCATCCCAAGGAGACGGAGGCGCGAGATAAGGTTACAGGTATGCGATCAACATACGCGCGCTTTCCAGCGCTCGCACTGTTGAGCTTGCAAAGGCACGTTTCTTGCAGGCAGGTGAGAGTCCCGCGCCGAGTTTCGCCGTCCCGTGGGAGGCAGCGCTCGGTCACCGCCTGGCGGCAAAGGCGCCACTCAGAGAGTGAGAGGGTAGGCACGCATCTACTCTCGGCGCAGCGAGCGTGGCGTTGTCGTCGACCGGGTTCGAGGCTAGACGCGCCGGCGGTGCGAGCGCGAGTGAGCGTCTGCTCGCAAATGGAAAGAGCGCCTGCGCCTCGGCACTCCGCTGGTTCCCACAGGCGGTGCGCGTGCTTGGCGTAACGAGTGCCTTGGATCTCCGTGACGCCTCCGCATGCGTTGAGCTGTTTGGTGCACGCCACGAACATGCCGTTATAGCGGTGGCCGCATCTGGGCCGACTGGCAGCGATGTCCAGGATTTCACTACCGTCGTCGGCGAGAGTTGTGCCATCGAAAAGTTCATCTAGCACCTGGTCGCTGCTCTAACTGACAAGTTGCCGTTTTGTTTTCGTTGTTTTTGTTCTTTCGTGCCCGTCTCTCGCTTGGGACATCCAAGTCACCCCCGCATCAACCATGGACATCTTGCCGAGTGGAAATATCTTTCATGAGCTGCAAGCGATCCACGACACTGGTTTTTTCCCGGCCCAGCCGTCGCTGGAGGATTTCTGGCAACAGGTCAGTCGGTGTGGGCGTGCTTTCGCGTAGTTCTTGTTTATTTGTTGTATTTTTTTTTTCTGAGCGACATTATATTAACGGTGCCGAAAGCATTGACAACACGATGTATGCCGGCAAATGAAAGTTCTGGCCACCTTCTCCTCCACTTTTTTTTTTCTCTGGCATTCGGTATGTTGTCTTTGCTTTCCGGCACCTGACATGTAGCGTCATCGCGTATGCAGAAGCTGTTTGATGTGTCAAGCGCTATGCATGTTTTGCTATGGTGAAACATTTCTCCGTTTCGGAGCTGGGAGCTTCCGTGTTTTCACCTGCTGTTCGTCTAACAATATTAGGCGCACGGCGTGGAGTTCTGAGCAGCTGTCCCCCACCTGCCCTGGAAACGGGAAGTCTCCCCGCTCTGCTGGTGTCGTGTTCCGCAATGCTGCGGAAAGCTAGCGCGCGCCACCGGCCGTTTTCAAACGGGCCGCCGCCGGTGAGGCGCTATTTTCGAGCCTTTTTCCCGCGCGGCATCACGGGACCTCGCGCCGCCGATGATCTTGCGCGCCGGGGCTTTCGCTGTCTGCGCCGTATTTGTTTTTTTTTTTTTTTGCGTGACCCTTCTCCTGGCTCGTTATGTTGCCGGGTGTATTTCTTAAACCCTGACCGCTACGATTGCATTGTGAGATGAATATGAAGCGGTTTGTTGCGATTGGGGTCAGCGTTAACTCCGAATCGTGTAGAGGAGTCTCCGTGTTCGTGTGCCGACTTTTGTTCTATCTCCTTCTCTCCCTCTGTGCCGGTCGTCCGTTGGCGTCCCGACGGCGGGATCGTTGGCGCGTCGGGCCTTCGTCGGATGTCAGTTTTTTGTTCGTTGTGTTCGTGGTCTCCAAAGCTGCTCGCTGAGCCGTCCCGTCTACTCGCGCGGCCTTTGCATGTTCATGTTTTAGCGCTTTTTCTGCTTTTTTTTATATGCTGATGCCGCTTTGCTAATGATCGTCACACTTTGGCCTACTTGAGATAGTTCGATTAATTTCGCGCATATATGTGCAGCATCTAATGCGTATTCGCGCTTAACCCGAACGAAAGTCTCTCATTCGTATAAACATCGTCGACTGTACCATGTTACATTGACGTATACGTACACGTTCCGTTGCTAAGGCGATATCAGTCAACGCTGCGCGCATTTGCGGCGCTAAAGGACATGTTTATATATTATGCTTCCATACGTGGTCCGTATTGTGCGGAAGAAATTATGAGGGATGAGCCATCGCGGCGTGGCGTGTTAATTTGTGCGAGCTAAATGTGTGCACTTCAAAGAAATGGGCGATTTGTTTGTTCGGCGGTTAAAAGATTCTTTTTTCCGACTGACTGATTGCCTTGATTCGGTGAGTAAACACGTTAACCTGCGTCAATATGTTATCAGTACAGCATCATAATGTTATCTCACAATAATATAACAGGATGCTGTACTCACCCATGCGTTCAGAGAGGTGTAGTTGTGGAGGAAATTTCGATTACGTCATTTTATTCCATTGATGCACGCTGTTTCGTACATGTCAAAGCCGTATGCTAGCCACGAAAGAGCCGCAAAATGTCACTGCAATGTGTGCGACATTTACTGCCGATAATGTAGCAGTGTATAGTTAACAGAAACAGCCGCGCGTAAAGTAAAAACAACTCTCAGACTGAGATTTGTTTTTATTTATTTTTTTCACTTTACGTGGTTGTGCATGTGTGTAATGAACAAGTAATGAGTTGCGACTCACGGGTGACATGAATCCTACAGCAAAAGTGGCGAGCTACTGACCCTTCCTGATATGACCTACACCCTTGCGCCCCAGTTGTAACTATTCTTTTTGCTTTTGTGTACGCCATTGTCAGGTGAAGCTAAAAAATAATCAAAGAAAGAAAGAAAAATGGGAAGCGAGATATTAAAGATGGGCTCCCTTATATCTTTTGTTGTCATCTACGTGAAAGCACAATATCGCGATCCATTAATATTTAAAAATATTGATAGATTGCTGGACGTAATGGTGTGTGTTAAAGAGCCACTTGAAAAGAATTGGAAACTAGGCAGGGTAACGAGGTGTCCGACACGGAGGTCAACGAGTACAGTCCTCACCTAGAGCATTTGTATTCAAGCGATAGATGACGTGTAAATACCTGTTGGTGGCTGGCAGCACTGGGGGTCGAACCCAGTACCTCTTGCACTGGGGGCGGCCACTGTGTACATATTTACCACTGCCCGCAGCGACGTCTGGAAAGCGTGTGCAGCGAGTTGGTGTCTTCTACTTTTCTCTCTCCTTCCGCTCGTATGCTCTGCCGCATTGCGGACAGTTTCATCTCGCTTAGCTGCGAGACTTTTCTAGTACACTGACCAAAGCGCGCCACAAAGTCTAGAGGCGCGAAGTTGTTCTGTCTACATACCTGTACTCGTAAGTCGCCCATGCTGTGACGATGCGGAGGCTTATCACTGTACCCTCGAGGGGAGAGTTCAAGGAAAGCTGCACTTCTCGCATGCCGTTTCTCTCTCTCTTTCTCATGAAAGCGATGATTAAAAAAGAAAAGAACAGCAACAACAGGGCAACTGAAGTAGGTGAAAACAACTTTTCTTTCTTTCTTAGCTGGGCGTGCTTAAGCCTGTTGGCTCATTAGCTCGATAGCCGGACAGGTAATTCGCTCTAAGGTTGAAGTGCTCGCAGCTCGTTAAGTGCGCAACGAATTTCACTGTTCGTTCCGCGGTGTTAGAGGCACTGTTACTCCGCTACGTGATTTAGCTGTGGACCGTTTTTATTGACTCTTTCATCGCTCGCAAAAGTTCCTTAACAACCAAAAGTTGATAATATTTTGAATACCGTTTCGTTTGTTATGGAACTCATTCCCATTTTACAAGAAAATTATCAAAAAGATTTAAGTAGATGAACAATCGGTCAAGAGTCGGTTGCCGTGTTTAGTAAAAGTTAGTAAGCCGTATTCACTTTACAGCCGTATGTCATGCTCTATAAAAGCGTGCAATTATCGGCGTTATCGTTCACTTTAGTTGATGTAATCTGGCGCTAACTCCGCTGCTCGGATAAGACCGAAAAACAAATACACAGAGTTTACGATATAACGTCGCCTGTCAGGAGCTCGTCGAACCGCATTGAAAATCGCTGAGGCTGTTTTGATGGTATTAGATGCCTCTGTTGAAGAAATTATGGTAGCTGTTTCGTACATAATATTGAGTGGCATGTAGCGGCTCTTTGTATACCGCGAGGTGGATTGTTACGTTACAGAGTGCGATTGTAGTTGCACTTACGTTGTGAATTGATGTAACAGCAATCCACCTCCATCACCGTCAGCTGTGTGTCTGTGTGTGTCTATCCGTCTCGTATTATGTCAGTTCTCTGATAGTGGGTGAATGATTATCAGCTCATGTATGCGATTGGTTTAACGCATCACGCGAGGCAAAAGAGAGGGAAGGTTGTGGGTGTCCTAAGGGCTAAACACGAACGACATTTTCGACGTCTTCACAGCGGGAACTTCATTTGGCGAAAACTACAATGTCGCAACGTTGGTCGTCCTCAGTTGCGATCAACCTACATTCACTGAATGACAGCTGTCGAGCGTTTCTCTGCCCGACTAGCTGTATACTGATACCCTGACAAATGGAGCCATTTAGGACGCCGCAATCTAGCGGAGGTAAACACTCTTATAAAGGGTTCTTATCTGTCCCGCTAAGTTTTTACTTTAGGTTGGCCGCTCTCATTTACCGAGTACGTACGTACCACGGTTATCTTCTTCCACATGAGTGCGGGTGATGTGCTCCTGTAGCTCACAGACAAAATGAAATTAAGGGGAAAAGAGAGAGAGAAGTGTACACGAAGAAATGAGACGAAGGTGACGATCTTTGTTAGTTACAACGATAGGAAATCAACATTAATCGAAGCGAAGGAAGGCTTAGGGGAAATTATTTTTTTGTTTCTTTTCTTATTGAAGTGTAGAAACGGTTGGTTAAAGCGAAATGAAGGTGAACGCAAAAACAACTTACCCCTGATGGGAGCCGAACCTATCTATATCGGGCTTACTGCCCACGAATCATCCTATATAAGTTGAGAGCTTCCGTTATAGGTGTTCAACATGTTTTAGTTCGTATTAATCCCGATCCCAGCGTGGTGCTCCTTCTATTCGGTGACAGCAAAAGGAGCCGGCATCAACTGCGTTTTCGGGATTGGCGGTTGCGTTTGGTGTACACTGTTCGTTCCATGCAGGGGTGTCCTTGTGCAGCACGTGCATCCCTTAGTCGTTACACTGCGTTGGCCGGCGTCCTTGCAGGCCAATTTAGCGAACAGAACGAGGAGCAAGAACCGCCTCCCTTCTTCTTTCGGTCGCTCATCTTCTTGGCGCAGCAGAGACGGGAGTGCGCGAGCAAAAACCACGACCGCCCGTATATAGTACATCTCGTTGCGCACTGCGGCGCCCGGCTGGCTAGACGAGTCGTTTCACATCCATTACGCTATTTGTCCGTTTCCTTCCTCTTTTAATTAAAGTCTGTGCAACCGCACAGCAAGCCATGAGCTAGCTGTGTGCAGGGCGATTCGCGAAAGGAAGCAAAAAAAAAAAAAAGGCAGTGTCAATATACTTGCTTTTTATTCTCCACGTTTTTTCGAGGTTATTCACATTATCTGCTCCCAGCTGCGCAAGCTGTCTCGATTCTTCGGTTTCCTTTCTACGTGCCTGTAGACTCGCTGCGAAGTGTTTGCAGTTTAGCTTCTGAGGACGCAAAAAAAAAAAAAAAAGGAATAACTCGCGTATGGAGTTTTCTCTGAGAGGGGATGCGGCCCCTGATGGGGATATACTTCGTGACGATCTGTCGTATTCCAGGATTAGCGGAGGGTGCGCGTCAACTTCCCCTTAGCACGTGCAGCAGCTTGAAGAGCCGTATTAACGATTGATTGCAAGAAATTTTATTACTATAAGACGGCTTTGACTTTACGATTTGTTGCCGCTTACCTCTAACGGGGTCGTTATGATCCTTGTTTCTCAAATAATCATTGACAGAGGAATCACCGCAGCAGTATACGATAACAACGGAAGACCGACGGGGTTAGGTGTTTGAGCGCTCGGCACCATGTGATGAAGCTTTGGTTGCTAAGCACGGGGTTAGGGTGGTACACTGTTTTGGATGTCGATTATGAGTGTTGGAAAATGTAAAGGCGGCGAAAAGAAAGATATCCGTTATTGAGATCAATAACGTATGAACGTATAAAATGTTTGGGAGCATACAGTCGATGTCTGCGGTTGAAGTGGTCTGACGCGGAACCTGTTTTCTTAATTTTCGGTTATAATGAAGGAACGGCAATTGCTACCACAGGACTGTAAGCATAGAAGTATTAATTAAGCAACCTTTTTTTTTTTTTTCGTTTACGATGGTGCAATTTGTCTACGAACCCGCAGCTCTCACCGTACTGAAGCCATATAACTATAGTATGTACGTACGTCCTAACGTGTGCTTTATAATTGACCATTTAATTATAACGGCTCCATCGTAACATGCGGTTTTGAAAAATTACAGTAAAGAGACCTGAAAGCAGCAAAGTGCATGCAGTGGAATCCATGAGGAGCCGACTGCATGACAGCTGGATCTAAATAAATAAAAACGAAAGATACAAACTTGAGGTGGTTCCTCCACAGCAGAGGAGAAACACCTTTGCGGTGCAAAGGCCGTTGATTCGAACTTAGTGCGAATGCGTATCTTATAATCGGCCGCCCGTTGAGACACCTCGGGCGGCGCTGCTGATTGTGCTTAGCGGGTGTGACCTCGCGAGGTCGTTGAACAGGCATTGTTCTCCGCTGCTTTCTTTCTCCCTCTTTGCATCTCTGCAGTCGCAGCATGTCGTTCATCACAAGATTGGAAAACCTGGCGTATAAAAAAAAAAGTGAGCGAGAGAGAAATCAAACGCCGACAAAAGCTAAAGGAAGAGCTCCACAAACGCCATACTTCTCGTGTTTTTCTTACAATTCTTTTTACCTTCATTTTCGAAACTCATGAACAAACGATAGATAAACTTGCTGTCATTCTAAATAGTTCCTTACACCAATATCCTGTGATAGGCGTGATCCATAGCACCGAGGCTGCTTCGTCTCTCGCGTATTCTATTAGTGGAACGACTGTGAAATAGTGTTTTTGCATAGCTGTTGTATGGACTTGACGCTTATTTCCCTATAGACGTTATTTTACATTTTTGTTGGCACGTTTCTTCGTCCGTCTGTGTGAAGGATAGTCGGCACGGAAGCTTGTTGACTTCGTTGCTGCGCCATTCATCAAGTCCTTGTAAAGCGGCAGTGTGCGATCAAATTCGAATATTCGAGCTATATGAATTCACCTTCGAGGGCACCGAACGGTATACCTGCTGGCGTGTAGTCGACCGCTCGCTCCGCGCTGTCAACGGCATTATTTACGCATGAACATATGTCCGCAGCGAATATCTCGGAGAGCACGCAATGGTTCGAGCGCCTTTTGACATTCTTTTCAGTTGTCTATATACCTTTAGCCTCGCGCGTCTCCCATGGGCCTCCCTTGCGCTAAGTAAGCGCATTGTATCCTCTGATAGATAGCATGATCCTCTCTTGTACCGCTTCTTAGTCCGTTCCCTTTCTTGTTGCTATATGGTCCTCGGAGCGCATAGTCAATGCAGCAGTCGAATCGCTGAGCAAGTGGCGTATATACTTGGGATGGCGCCGCTTCTTCGATACGCAACTATTGTCTGTTGGGCAACGCAAGCCAGTGGACGAGACGTGGCTTCTTTGCCTTTGCCATGCACCGCTGCAAGGATCGATGATTTAGGCCACGCATATATGCCTTGCCCTCAGAGCGGAGGATGCAGGTACATAGCAGGATGCAGGTATATAGTAGTAGTAGTAGTAGTAGCAGTAGTAGTGCTACTGTTGACCGCTGTTTTAAGAGTTGACTGTTGCTGCTGCTACTAGTAGCAGCAGCAGCAGACAACTTCCTGATGCACGATCGCCAAACTTTCAGGCTGTAATCATCAAACTGAAGACTGGGGGACGGATATTTGCGCAAATGACGGCTTGATTGTATAGTTAGAGCATTATAGGTACAGGCCATACGCGCATATATACCATCCACGCTCGGCGTGTTTTAGTTTTTAGCAGGTTTTGCTTACGTCGACAAGTGCACCGCTGCATGTGTGTGTACCGAGTTTGCAGCCCGCGGAAGCGCGTGTAGTATATTCGCTGCCGTCACGCCTAACGTCAGCTGCCTCCTCCTCCTGCTGGGACCGCATCACAGGGCCTCGGCAGCGAAGAACCTCCCCGATCAGGGTTTGCGCAACCGCCTTGGCCGGGTTTTAAAACGGAAAATGGGAGGATTTGTGTGTCTCGGCCGGAGCGGGTCGTTCTCGTCCCTCCTGGATCCCGCCGCGCTCTTTTCGCATCTTCCGCCGGGGGACGACGTAAATGACGCTGCGTCTCCTTGCGCACGCTCCAGCGCTACTCCGAAAATTGCCATGGCGCTCTGACAGCGCGCGTTCGTAAAAGAAAGAAAAAGTGCGGGATGCTTAAAGAAGAGAGAAAGTGGAAACAAGCGTTTTACACCGAACGAAAAATTAAAAAAAACTGATATCCAAAACCAAGAAGGCGGAGAAATATCGGATTCACCATGCGGAAAGAAAAAAAAAGGGGGCGGGGATGTTAGTACTTGAAACTTCCTCCCCGGTCTCTTGGTGCGGCGGGCGTGGTGCAGCGGCATAGTGGTGCTGTGCGCGCGCGCCCCCCTTCGGCTTTCTCGCTGATTAGCGGGCCCGATTGAGATACGACAGACGCATGTTTTAGCGTGGATACGGCGCGCCGATGACTCTTCGGCGGCGTGCTGCTGCCTCAGCGACGAGACGCTCGCAGGGCCGCCGCCCGTATACGCGAGCGAACAGGTGCTGCCGCCCGGGAGGCAGGACAGAAAAGCAAAGAGATGCGGGTCGCAAAAAGCAAAGAGCGGACCGAAGACCGTGACATAATTTATTTACTCAGCGTATGGCTTGTCTGGCACGGGTTGGCGCTGCCTTCGCTCGCTCACCCCTTTCCTTCTAAAAGGCCCCGCCAAGCAGCCACTTTTAGGCGCGCCACGGTTAAATGGAGCGCAGGCGGCGGATGGCCGGCAGCTGACGACGAGCTCGGCTGCTGCCTTTCCGGCCGGCCTTTCCATGCCTCTCTCATCGTTGTGATCGTGCGGCCTGCAGAATAATACACCTGCTTGCTTGCACGAGTGCGCCGGAAATGCTGCGGGAGCTCCTTCGGTTTGCCATGCACTCAGTTGTTACGTTACCTACCGCCTGAACGCGTAATGCTCGCGACTGTTTGTTTATACCTTTAAAAAGCTTTTATCGATAACCTATGCGAACGTGTCCGTGCTTGTGCTTGCACTGGCTGTGAATACGCTCACTCAACCATGGCTATGCTCGATGCCTCGGGTGACGCTATGTGTTTGTTTCTTGCTTCATGTAGTAATGAAGCGTGATGACTTGCGCTGTTCTGGAGAATGAGATGGATCGTTCAGAAACACGGTCTGTAGCAGTACGCTTCGTGCGAGAACACAGCTTCAATTTTAACCTGTAGCGAGAGGTGAATCGTCAACACGGTTCGAGGTATAACAGAGTGGGCAGCTCATCCCAGCTCTCACCGCCTGAAGGGAGAATGGGCGGTCTTTATACCAGCACTCGTGGCTCTGAAGAACTGAAGAACGAGAGAAAAACAAGGGGGCCATGTTTTCTTCCCTTCGCTTCTTTCTTATTTTATGCGCGCGCGTTTGTGAGGGGGAGGGGTATCATAAGGGCTCTTCATCAAGCCGACTTCTTGTTCTTGTTGAATCGGTGATTAGTGCTTGCCTTGCGTGCTTCGAGACATGCACGTAAGCAAGATTGCGGCGGACTCATCTTCTGCGGCTTGCTGAGCGACCCTCCGCTTCGGATTTGTTGCCGTTTTTAGCTTTATCGATCCCGTCGAGATTGAGCGGATCAGGCGGTGCAGGTGTCTCGAGAAGCGATTATAAGCGCACGTAAGAACACGCAAGAAGGGGGAGGGGGTATACGTATTAGAAACAAAGTAAGAGAGGAAAAAAAAGCCGAAGAATCCCCCCGGCTCTTCTCCGCCGACAAAAACAGGTTTCTTTTCCCGGCGGGAAAGTTTGATTACGCGGCCGCGCAGTTCGTGGCGCCCGCAGTAGCAAAGCCGCCACGGGGGGTTCCGCCAAGGAGCAACAGTGCCTACACACACGCACGATCGGGCCGCCGTCGTCCTTCGTTTTGAGCGAAGACAGCAGCAATGCTTGAGACAATACGACAGCGCGGCAAACACCCGAGTCTCAGCAGGCGGGGTGAGCGAGGCGCTGTGTGTCGCCCCTCTTCCGCATGCGTCTTTTCACGCGCCGTCCCGCGGGGTCCGACTTTCGCCACGAGATATATATATATTTTTTCAATTTTTCTTTCCTTATCTCGGGGCCCGTCCACTGCCGTAAAAGATATGCAGCAAAAAGAAGCGCGGCGAGAAAGAAGACGCGCCGGCGACTTTCAAGACTGGCTGGCCCACTGCGCTTGCCCTGGGCTTTCGAAGTCGTCGCCTTTTTGCTATCTTTCCCGCATTCCAAGCCGGCGATAGGTGAACGGAATGTGTTATGCGGTGGTCCTGCTGCGCGGCACTTCTAAACAACGGGGCCGCGGGAGAGAGGCCGATTGCATGCTGCGGTGGTTGTCACGGGTAATTGGATCACGTATACCCGTCTCAACTGGGCCCTTTTCTCTGCGGACCTCATGCTTGTGGCGCGGTGGTTCCATGGCTGCGCCTTCGGCGCCTGCGGATATTGGGATCCCCTTCTTTCGCGTCTGCACCCCCGAGTCGGGCCGACGGTCTCGCGTTCTCCTGATCAGCCGCGCTCTCGTTTACTTCGCACAGTCAGCTTACTGCCGCTAGCTGTTGGTGCAAACGTTGTTCATACCTCCATGTTGCCAACCTCCAGAAATATTTGTACTTTCTTCTACACGTCAGTTAGGGTGTTACAAATTATTACGCGCCCGACATCTCACTGAAAGCAGGTCACGCAATTACGTTTCTTTCCGTGTAGTATAATGAGATCATATCTCGACCATGACTCATAAGAGAGATCAACCCTGAATATTCTTTTGAAGCAAACTTAATTCAGCTGCCAGCGTGCCATTCGAAGCATCAGTTCAATGGAGTGTAAAGTGATGTTAGCCAAAGTGGAAGTTAAGAGAAAACAAGGATCGCCGTGCACAAGATGGTGATATGGTATCGTTCTAGATGCTTCAGGGAAACAAACTTCTGTAGGAGCTTAAGTAAAATGTAATAAATGTAGGTCTCAGTGGTGGTCATATACACATGTGTCACCAGGAGTCGCGACTGATTAGACGGTGCGTAACAACAATAAGATTATTAAAAAAAATGAGTGATTACCAAAACACGCACGTGATTTCTGTTTGTATACTGTGCTACTTTTGAGGGACTACTCTGCAATAACTGTGTGGTTCCACTGTAAAACCTTGGAAGCACACGGTGCCAAATGTGGGATTTCGCGTTGATTTCCGCTTCACTGGCGCAAATTTGCAGTGGCACCCGAATGCGGAGCATCTATCCAGCATCCGTACCATAACCCGTGCATTCGAGATACGTGTACGTATGGTATGGCTCTCGTTGTCGCGGATAGGGCTGCCCGATTAACGATTCCGCATCACTGCTAACCACGTATAGAGACTGACAAACTGGCAGTACCTTATACTGCCGACTCTCCCCGGACGTAATATATTAGAGCCGCAATTTGTTGCCCTCTGTCGAGACAGACCGCGAACCTCTGTGTTCCCTTGAGGAAAACTAGAGCTGTCGAGGAACGGAAAAAAAAAAAGTGTCGGAAGAGCTTTCCTCCAGAAGAGCTTCATTTGCGGAGGCCCTTAGTTCGCTTAGAGGCCCCTGCAAAAATAACCACCGACAAAAGCAACAATGCCGAGGTGCTCGCCAGTGTCAAGAGGGCAGGAACATCTACAGCGGGAGACCCGAGTGAAACCGCAGCTCTGTTTGCGGAGGACTCGAGCCCGGCTGACGAACACCGGCGTGGCCGTGTGTTGTGAGTGTAGCTTTTTTTTTTTTTCGCTGCCCCTTCTCAAAGCTGCAGAGGGGGAAACGCGTCTGACTGTGAAACGCATCTCTTTGTCCTGTGTCCACTTACTCACGCTTACTTTCTTCATTTGCTTTTGCCTGGCAATTGGATTTCCTCCTCATTTTGTCTCTTGGCGCGAAAGCTATTTGGATAAGCCCCCTGCCTGAAAAATATTACCCCTCTTTCAAAACCGCTGGAATGGCTGAAGGGAAAGCAAACAGTTCATCGTTTCGTTGGCTATCGCGAGTTCTTTCGCGCACTTGAAATTAACGTAGGCGCGTTTATGAAGGTTCCTATATCGCTCAGTCAGCAAAACTGCCCTTTTTAAGGAAGCGCCCGACCGCGGCCTCGTGCAAGTCCTACATCATTGAAAACAGCCGGCCGCATCGTCTCATACACCTGGCGGGTTCTTCTTTATACGTGCGCTGGCTCACGCGAGCAATGCGCATCTGCTTCCGTTACCGCACTTAATGATGTGACTTCCTTTTGGTATTCTTCTTTTGCTTTTCATTAATTGTGTCATTTATTCTTTTTGTTATCTCTGGTCCTTTCGATACAGCTAGTGTTTCCGCCTTATCTCACCATGCAGACGTTGTCTGAAAAAAAAAAAAAAAAAAAGACGGTGAATTGATATGTCTAAGATAACGGCAAGGCGGTGAGTTGCTTGCCGAAAAGGTTGTTTTTCTGCTGTTATTATTCATTGCGCGCTTTTGCTAAAGGTGCCTTCAAGGCCATGCGTTTCTTGTTCGTTACACTAACACCATATTTACGAATGACCAACTTAGGTTGTATCTTTGATATTGCTTGTGGACGAGGTCCCGAGTGAAAAGCGTGCGGGCCATTCGAGTTGCTGTGGGAGAGAGAAAAAGAGGGGCGAATCCGCTGGAAAATGAAGGAGGGTGCTGCTCGCGGCGCCGAAATACGGTCGGCCGGGCTTCGCTCAACGGGTCTTTGGGGTCTTCGTCTGGCCAGGGGAGGATGCCGATCAATTAAGGATGTGCGGTCGTTATTAGCGGACACGGAAGGGCAGCCACAGCTGGTGCCTTAGCTGTCAGCGCGTGCAGCAGCTGCGGCGCCGTGCGCGCGCGTGCCATGCTCAGGCGGCGGCGGCGGCGGCGTCGGAAACGCGCGCTGGCAGCTGGCGTTTGTGGCTTGCGCGCGAGCTCCGAAGGGGCACGGCGCTGGAGGCACCATCCCGAGGTTGGTGCAAAGGCGCGCGCCGACGAAGATGTAGCGGCTCGGCTGTCTCGCCGGCGCCGATGTGCTGGCATTTCGACACCGCCGCACGGATGTGGAACTTCGATCCCGTCGCCCGTACCAAAGTTGCGTGTCGGCAGGCTGACGTTGCAGACCGTGCATGCGCGTCGGTACGGAACGGCGTCGCGAGTCTCCTGTCCGCCTTGCGCAAGCCTCGTATGATCGAAGAAGCGCTTAGCCGCTTGCCGGCATTCCGTAAGCCTGTCGCCTGTGGGGTTTCGTTCCACTGCCGAGGAAAAGGAATGCGGCGTGCGAAGCGTGCGCGCATTATACGCTGGTGACGCCTCGGCGGCATCATGGTCCAGTAACCAGGCGTTCGAATTTGCAGTTGGACGGCTCAGTGCATCCGCGATGCAACTTTTGCGTCTTATTGCACGCAGACCGAAATGGAATTGAAATCGAGAGGCAGCGTGTGGAAATGGGGAGCACCGGAAACGGGTCGGCCGTAAATTTTCAGTGTTGCACGAGGCGTGCGCTGCATGGGTTAAAGGTTTGTCGTCAGCGGATCATTGAGATGAGACGTGTTGTCTATTGGCGCTTCGATTCTTTTTTTTGTTTTTTTGTTCCAAGTCTGCGCTGCATGTTGTCCAGACATCACCACTTTTCACTATTTCAGACAGCATCGTGTGTCATTTATGGCTGTATGAAAACAAAGTAACTGAAAGTCCACCGCAACCAGAGAGCGATACATACATGTGTCTTGCACTGAACGTAAAACTTTTACTGCTGGCTGCAAGAAACGGCACCCTTCTTGTACTTGCACATATTTTGGCTCTTAAAACACTCTCGTCGGGAACCCTGCCTCCCAGCTCTTTACTGTTTATTCTTTCTTATTCCCTGTCCGTGGCGCTCATGTTGACCGACGCATTTACGCTAAAAGCAGAATTTCCTCTTCTTTTGTCGCATTTGTCAACAGCACTGTATGAGGCGCGGTTACTGAAAACTATACATTTTACAGGCGTGTTATTTTATGCTTCAACTCTTAGTGCTGGCTGCTTTAATGTCTTGTTTTGAAAGTGATTTCGGTGGGCAGCTTTAGTTGAGGCCAACCCTTCTTTTGTCATTTTTTCCACATCCCTTGCCAGCTATAGCTCAAAGCGTCAGCTTACGCGTATACGGTGTCGTACGTTCGGAAGTGTTCCGTTGCCTTCGTTTCAGATCTTGCCCAAGCTTCTATGGTTTGTTTTCCAATTCCTGACGTGCGATAAGCGGCTGCTTGCCGGCCGTGCGTGAAGGCTCGCTTTTTTATCGTCCATCAGTCAAGCTGGGGCATTCTCTCGTGCTTGCGTGTTCAAAGTGCAGCATACATTAGTAATACCAATTTCTGTGGTTTTGCGTGCCAAAACCACGATATAGGCACGCCATAGTGGGGGATTCCGGACTAATTTCGACCAGCTGGGGTTCCACAACACCTTTACCAATAATGTGGTACATTTTTCGGCTCATACATATTTTAGCTTTATGCGCACTGGAGATGTTTGTATACACTAGTTACAGTCGCTCGTATACAATTGGCTTGCTCCATAGCGAATAAGCAACGCCGTAAGCTTCATGCTTGTGGAGAAAGGAGGCCGTGAGTTTATGAAGGGCAGGTGTCTCCCACTGCGGATTCAATGGCGGATGACGCTCTTCCCAGTGTGGGCCAATGGACAAGTTTAAAAGTATAGTTCAAATACATTCTGAGTACCGAGCATGGGCGCATGTTGCTCAACTCCGCGTGCGTGCAAATTCGATGAGGAGCCCCCTGCTGCAGCGTGTTTCAAATGAGATCGTGGTTTTTGCTCTGTGAAACCCCAGAAATTATTATTATTATTATTATTATTATTATTATTATTATTATTATTATTATTATTATTATTATTATTATTATTATTATTATTATTATTATTATTATTATTATTACTTTCGTTTGTGACCAAACGCTCCCCGTGCGCCACCTTCGAAAGGGCTTAATGAAGAAATGTCATTCGCTGTTGAACAAGCGCGCAATATGACGCACAAGTTCATTACAATACAATTAGAGTCGCATTATACCTTTGCGAATACCATATATATATATATATATATATATATATATATATAGTTGGTACTATAGTAATAGTTACAGCTTCAAATACGGTCTTTATGCAATGAGGACGAATTTATGTTGTGTACCTCACGTTCATGTCAATGCACAGTTAGCTTGACCCTAACGCCCCTCCCATTATTTGCTTGCCTCTAACCCCCGGCAAATGGGAAATCTACGCCCATGGTGGACTTCGGAGCACGACAGAAGTTTTGTGTGCCATTATATGCGACATTATATTTCCGTTGACACAGCGTGCACTATGGTATATTCGCACCGATCTTACGTTTCTATTTCGAGTATACGCTGAAGCTTTCCAGTACCCTGTATGCAAAAGATTACCACATTATCCGCACAGATGCATCGTCTAATACTTCGTTGGCGCTCGCGCGGCGCTGAACCGTGTCTTCCTCTTCTTCTTTATTTTTAAATAAGCTTTAGTTGACGTAAACATAGGCGTTGCTGATCCCTCGACACAGGGCTTACAGCCCTCGTGTAGCCATATTTTGATGAGGTAGTGGAATACAAGCACGCGCATCCCGAGTCACCGCGCGAGGCGCTTTTTATAAAGCGAACCGGCGCTGATCTAAATTAAGCCCCTCGTACGGGGCCTCCTTTCGATACATTCGTTCTCCCCGCAGATGTCTTTGCCCCGGGAGCAGCATGCCGCCGTTTCCGTGGCCCGAGGCGCACGTCCTGGGCCGAAGCCCGCGGCGGCCTCGTTCTGGTCGGCACTGGGCGCGACACGGCGTCGCATCAATTGCGCCCGGTGCGCTCGGCGGCGTGCGTGTGGCTGGTCTAAAAGCGGGTCTGCGCCTTGGACGATGTGCGCGCACATGCATCGGCTGCGGGTAATTTCCAGAGAGTCAGTCACTCGCAAGCTTGCCGTATCGACCCGCGACAATGCACGGCTTCGTCCGAAATGACTCACGGAGCGCGCCCCGGAATCGACTGAGTCGCGGCCGGCCGGAAGCTTCCTGCCGGACGCCGGCTGACTCAGCCAGTGCTTGCCCGGGCACACTTTGCGCCACGAAGCTCTTCCGGGCTGCCAGATCGTCCGCGAAGGCGCTGTTATTGCTGCTCGCGCCGCGTCCTCCAGTTGGTTCGTCGCTCCTTCCCACCCCTCCTTTTTTTTTGTTTTATTTCTAATCAATCAGCTGCCGTTGCCGCCGCCCTTTTGCTGCTTTGCACAGTGTTGGGAAAATGGGTTCGTCTAATAAATTCGAGTGGGTGTCGCGATATACCTTTTCGTGCCGAGTGTCTGTCGACGCCGGCGAACGATTACGTCTCCGCACAGCAGCTGCAGTAATCTTTTTTCTTCTTCGACATTTTGTTCCCTTTGAGTCTTTCTCACGCGCATCATTTCATTCGCTCCCTGTCGATTCGGTGAGGCATAGTTTGATTGCAAACCACCGCTGGCGAACCACACCCGGTCGACTTCAAATGCGTCTCCCAATTTAAAGAACCGCGGAATCACGTTAAAAAGAGAGGTAGAAAAAAAAAAAACTTCTCCCCGGGGGAAAACATTTCGTGTGAGGAATGAGGAAATTTGAGCCGGTGTGTACATAAAAGAAAAAAAAAAAAAGAAGCAACGAGGTACTACTGTATAGCGCAGGGCGTTCTACACAGCTCGGGAGGCAGTGCAGCGTGATGGAAGCTAATCCGTTTCCCAATAGCGAGCTTGAGAAGTCCGTTAATTGGGTTTTTTCGAAGCGAGACGCCGCCGTGCTACAAGTGCTTAGGTTTCAGGCGCCGACGCTTGCCTGCGCACTCTGAAGCCATCTCGCTTCGTCTGCCGGCCGATCTGTGTCCCGCTGTACCAGTTGCTCCACGACGCTGTCTCGTTTTTTCTTCTTTTTTTAATTCCCACTCCCCGATCTGCAGCAGTGAACTTATTGGAGCTGCGCGTATTGTGATGCCTGTGCCACACACATTCATGCACCTCATGGTGCGTACATCAGCATGCTGGTGGCAAGGGCGGTGGAAAAGTACTCTGTTGGGCAGCTCTAGTCGAATCGCTGTTGTTCAATGGCTGAACAGCTGTGTTAGTTCGGACGGCTGTGGCCGTTCTGCCTATACTGTAGTTGTTTAGTTTTCCTCTTGTCTTGTACTGAGCCGGCCACCACTGTGTTTGACTATGGAAGCATAGTTGCTGACGTGCACTTGCCTCATCTCGTATAGTCATTAATTAAACCTTCGTTGAATTGCTGTGCTGCTTTTCTTTTATTTGCCTCACATTTGCGCGTGCCTAATTTACATCACGCGCTTTCATCTGGCGTCGACTAGCAGTGTTCGTAATATGTATAGTTGCGAAACAACACCGTCGATATTCGGAGCTCATCTTTTCGTCCGCGTCTGCTGCGCCGAATGTATACAGGACAAATGGTGGCATCACAATGGGACAGATTTACTCGCCGATTAGGTTAAGTAAGATCTCCCTCCGTCGGTATTTTGCACTTGTGTATTTATATAATTGGCACAAGCGCGCAATTGTTGGAAGCCGTTTTGAAGGAATGATCACAGATGCCCGCGCAGATTGGGCTCGAAGTCCTATTTTTCCGTTTTTTTTTTTAATATTATCTACAGGGCAGACAGTGTACATATATTCCGAGATGTTTACGGGCAGTGCTAACGGTTCTCTTCTAAGGATCAGAAGGAGAAAAAAACCCCAAAGTTGGGGAAGCGGGGTCGGCCAGTTTGGAGCTCCATGTCTGGCCCGTCTCCTAAGGCAGCACAGTCAGACAGGTCCGTTGCCTGAGAGAATTAAAATTAAAGTTGGTTTATAAAGACGTTTTCAACTTCCAATAAAGTTGAATGTCAATTCCTTTGGGTTACGCGCATTACTGCGCGAGATTCCGGGAAACCTATTTAAATTCCGGAAATGGGGGAGCCGTCCACTGTCCATTATTTACTGTGACACTGCCGCCGCCACTTGTCTTACAGAAAAGTATTCCACTGCTGTGGTTTGTTCAGTAAAAATGGTGCCAGCAGCGAATGTGCTACAAGCCGGGGAACAAGGAACGCACCGTTGGTTGAGTGACTGGTGCACTGGATTGCGCACTGGGCCGTAATTGTGATTGTTTCGGCGTCTGCTGTATAGCAGCATGCATGTGTTTAGCGTCTGCTGTAGCAGCAACCACGTGTTCAGTGTCACAACTGTAGTTACAACCACGGAGCAAGCTTCCTTGTCGGAGTGCCTCTCGTCGTCATGTCTGTGCCTCGAGTGCCATTCGGGCACATCTTGTGGTGCGCCGAGAAGCGTCGTCCCCTTGGGCGCACAATTAACGCTCTGCCAGACACGGGCACGCGGTGACGGCGCAACAGCTCCTGGCAGTAGACCGGCGCGCCGAACAAAGCGCCGCCGTCTTTTGTCTGATTGCTCCAGCGTCCGGAGACAGACGTCGAGGCGGACCGAGTCATTGACTCCGGAGGGAGATCGAAGGCGGGGGGGAAGTCCCTTCGCTGATTCACAGGGCCTGCCAATGGCGTGGCTTCTTTTGCTTCCTCTTCCGATCTCCTTTGGGTCTACAAGTTTAGTCAGCCGAGTTTCTTTTCCGCGTTTTTTTTTTTCTTTTCGCCTCTGTTCGGACCTTCGCCCGCAGCGGTGTTGTTGTTCTTGGGACGGAACTCTTCGTGCACGCCCGGTGAGCACGGCGGGGAGGGCGACACAGTTGGCCGACCGTCTTGTCTGGGAAACCGGTATCGTCGGCTTGAGTATCGCTGCGCGGGCCGTCGATAATTCGATACCAGTCTCTCGCGCACAAGCGCAAGAAGAAAAAAAGAAAGTCCGCGCCCGGCGCTGCTTGACGCGCTGTGGCGCTCCGGGCTGTTTGTCCATTCCTGGCTGAAAGCGAGCGCCTTGGCCCGAGCGGACGAGCCTCGTGTTGTCTTTGGCGCGCACCTCGTCTTTGTTTACCCGCATTTTCTTTTTGTCTCACGCGTTGCATATACGTTTAGAAGGTGTGTAAAAAAAAAAAAAAAACAAGATCAGGGGGGCAAAGGATTTGCAGAGCTAGCAGTGAAAAATGTAAATGAGCTTTCGTGGAGTAAGAAGTTTTAATGGCGAAAGGTGGTGATTTGCTGGACAGAAGTTAGTTTGTTGCTGAAACAGTAACCCGCTGGGAAGGAAAGCAAACGCGCGCATCTCGCGAGGTGCACGAAGCCTCTGAGACCCTACCTGAGTCCCGTTAACGGTATATCATGTTTGCTTAGTCACGTGTTTCTCTTAAACTTGGACTTCATTTAGCTTTCTCTTTAAATCGCCTTCCACTCTTGGCGATAGGCGTCAAAGTATTAATAACTTCTTAAGGAAAGCTAAGCGTTGAGAGAACGCTAACATTAAGGTGTTGCTGTATTTGTAGGTTGCACTTACATAATACCGAATGAGTTGCTCGCACGGAAGAGTTCGCACGACATGAAATGGACCTAAGAGCAAAATACGTACGGCGACGCCGCCGTGAAGCTCCCACACGAGCTCCGCCATCTGACCATTAAGGTTAAACATAAAGAAACGATAGCAGTGCGTGCGAAAGAGCGAACCAAAAAATAACCCGCATAAACTTGTATACAGAAACGCCATTTCCTGTTGAAAGAGACGAGAGAGAAATCTGATAAGCCAATTCCTTTGGCGACCATTTTATCCCGAACTGATTAACTGGTCATCCGTGGTGTTTGGCTTTCCAGAGTAACATCGCACTGGGCAGCTGTATCCGAGCGTCCTCTCCATCGAAATGCGACTCCCGGGATTCCAACCCGGCATCTCGTGCTCTGAAGCAGGCCTTGGCGATTGCATGCATGAGCCACCGCAACGGGTGGCTTTAACGCGAACTCTGCATGCCTTGATGGCTTGTACAACTTATACGATACGCCTGTTGGTTCTCACACAATGGCTACGTTACGTTGCCTCAGTCTTTCAACGTATACTCTAAATGCCGTTCTCTGGCTATAGTTAACCAACTAACATTTGCTGGTGAATGGCTGGCGTACAAGTACTTGCTTTTTTCTACAAGCTTCGCGTGTGCTACTGTGAGAGGAACGCGCTCACAATCTCTCGCGCGCATACGTCCAGATCGCTGTCAGCTGGCAGGTTCGCTTCTTCTTCGCTTTCAGCGAGGAAGTTGCGTCTTTTGTCCAGAAATCCAATAAACGGAATCGATAGCTGACTGTGGAAAGCCCGATGGCGCTCGGCTGTGAAGGAGGTGCGCGCGTCGGTGACCGTCCAACAAAGCCCCATTGTGGGAGGGCCAGCTGGCATTGGCCCGTTTTGTTGTGCGCGCGTTGTATCCGCACCCGCTGAAATGTGCAGTGCCGCCGGTGAGAAAGTTGTGCCTTTGTCGGGTAGCGTTTATCACGCGGCGTCGATTCGTGTTCCGCTTGTGCGCCGCTTTAGTTTCGCAACGTGGGCCGACGTGCAATTCGCCGGGATGTCAAGTGGACGTTTGAACTAAAGGAAAGACTGATGACTATACGAGGAACCCCGGAACAGGCTTTGATACGGCAACTGCAGTGAGGACTGTATAGGGTTTGTGTGGCCTCTCGTTATGCAAGGTGGGGCGAATGCAGGGTCGGATCGTCTGTTGTTCGTGTACTGTGGGCATTGGTCTATTTGAACGTATACTTTAACATGGTGTATCTGCTTCAATGAAGCAGTAATGTTCTCTCGCTTCCCGTTTAATAACCCCAATTCCAGAGAACGATGTGTTCCTTTACGGTGAAACATAAAATAAGGCAACCATAGAAAATGACGTGAAAGAGCTTTGGGTGTCTCCTCAAACACTAGGCTTTTAACGTCGCATTTTCAAGGGTGAGATTGCAGAAGTATTACTTTCGGCAAGCAATAAAATACGCTTTGACGAAGTGCTCATTATGCCTTCAAAGAATATGCCGTGTAAATTTCTTCCTGATTAGTTACTAGATGAGCAGAATAAGGAGCAACAGTTGTGTCCATAAACTTGTGTCTCGTTACTATAATTATTACGGTAATCTTAATTACCCCATTTGGTGCTACGGCAACAGCACCGACAGCGTGCGCTAAAAGCGGCAGTATCATGAGTAGTGAAGCTCACTTCCCGGAACGTCTTAAGGACCCAACCATTATTTATAGCCGTACTTAGGAGGGCATATCACACGGAATGGCGAGCGGCTATATGATCGGCTTTTGCATAAGCTGTTTCTGACAGCCTTTTTTTTTTTTGCGCCTCCACACTCTGTACTTCTACAAGGTAGAAATATAGAATTTGAAAGAATTTGAATTTAATAAGTACGTGGTCACCTATAGTTGTGCGAATTCGCAAAATCAGTTATGGATGGTTTTGTGCGCTTGTGAACAACAACCTGTAATTTTTAAGTTCGCACCATCTGGGCGTATGAGGTCGTAACCCTCTCAGAAGTGCGACTTAATCATCAAAATAAAACACCCATGTGTCATGAAACCCTTATAAGGCGTAGCCTCTGAAAATGTGCCCTTTGTACTCCACTCATTAACGTAAGGATAGCTGGTGCTTTTAGTCGTCAAATATACGACCTACACAAAGAACAACAGCCTCCTGAAGCATTTACTTGCTAGAGGTTACCAACGTGCAGATATAGTGGTAGGGGTGGACCTATAGTTGATATAACTTGGTCGGCAGGCCTGTCGCAACATGTCGTGCTTCATTACCACAACCAGCGTAGCAAAATGTCTTAATATCGCGATGCAGTGCCTGCGCCGCATATCGCACTTAATGTATTGTATTGGTCAAAGCAGTTGGGTTACTATTACGTATCCAGGAAAGCGACACGGGACAAGCGCATTATATACGGCCTTCTACCGTTTCTCTAGGCGCGGGATAGGAAAACGTTGAACGAATAAACGTGTAGACATATGACAGCAGGAACTTTCTTTCACTGTACTTGCTAAGGTGGTGTGTTGTGCAACTTGAATTCAACATGTAGAGAGCTTCAATGCGCACTAACTTGAGGGACAAGCATGTCGCTACAGCTTCTTTTCCCGATATGTGCTATACGTTGTCATTCTTTGCGAGCTCCCAGAGCGAGGGCAAAGCGCGTGCGGCTGCAAGTCGACGTGTCGGAGGCTTCCCGCCGCAGCTCCTGTTAGCGGCACTGCCGGTAGTACGAGCTGGCTGGCGAGCGGATCGCGAAAACAAAGGAAGTGAAACCACGATGTCGGCGCTGTATCACATGTTAAAGCCCCGCACCGGACAGCTTCTGTGACGCGCAGCTTCCTTTCGGCGTTATGTTTAGCTCTGCGTTGGCACGGCCTGAGCCTTCCGTCCAAAGTGCACGGGTACCCGTCGGCAGCTCGCTAGGCCTCGTTAAGGCTGCTGACGAGGAGGGGCCTGCCGAGCACGTACAGTACATATATATACGACACGCTCTCCGGCGGCACCGCTGCGGGCGGAAGAACGCTAGCCTCCCTGCTCCCGCCACATCGAGCGTGCCTGCAAACACCTGCAAACGCGCTTGTGCCAGCAAGCATGTTACATACGCCGCGCAAGCCCCCCATGCATGTGCTGGCACAGAGTAACAAGCTTACCTTTCTTAATCACAGGTGGTGTGTGCCGCACAAACTGCTCTCGGGATATAGAAAAAAAAAAGAACAAAAGTTACAACGACATCCATAGGGTAAAATTAACTTCGTTTTGCAGACGGTCTTTTCTGCTCTTTAGACTACATGTCTGCCCCACTCTTGTGCGATTGGACTTATTGTGTGCAGAGTTCATCAACTCGACACTTCTTGGTCGTCAAACGCGTCCACCTTCGCCTATGGCACTATCCTCCACGGTGCCAACCACACACTCCTCTGGCGTTGCGTACATCTTCGGCCTATACCACGCATTCCAAGAGGCCCGGGCTCAGCGTCTTCCATTGCGCGCCCTTTCACTCCTCAGACGTCAGTAGGCCGAGTCGCGCGGACACCACGAAGATGAAGTGAACTCACTGCTCGCGCACCTCGAGCCAGGCTTTAGAATTCACGTGATATTTTTTTGTATTGCTTCATGCTCACGCCGTGATTTCATTTAAGGCCACCTTCGCATGAGAAGGCTTTCGCCTTAATAGGAGACGTATATGCGCTTTCCCATGAGATAGTTGCGTTGCATAGAATAATAGCAGAAAATTGAATGCGTACAATATCGTTACAAGCGAAGTTAAGGGGACGCAAATAAACACTTATCTCGATGACCGCTTTGGAATCGTTCGCGCAGAAAACTGATTTGGTCGACGCAGGAGTCTTAGCTCTGACCACTGTCAAGGCAAGAGGATTTGCTCGGCCGTTGTCTGTCTTGTTATCGTCTCTCCTTTAGTTCTCGGGGAAAAAAGAGCCGAAAATGCAATAATGAAAAAAGAAACTGAAAACTGAGCGGGTTCTGTTCGGGAGCATACATGGCTCGGAAGCGGCGCGGCTTGTTTTACAGCGTGTGCGGCCAGCGTGTTTTTCGGGGCCGCGCGGAGAACGATGGGCCCCCGCGGCGAGCTAGTGGCAGAGCTGGTGGCCCGACCAGAGGCAGCAGCAGCAGCGCAGGACTCGAGCCGCGGCCAGCGCAGCGCGGTTATATCGGGCTGTTTTGACTGCCGTCGGGTGCGCGGAATCCAGTGCCTGCTTGCAGTTCCGTTTCACGAGCACGAGAAATACACCGGCTAAACGCGAAATCCTTGCTTTTCCTCGGCGTGCCCTTTCCCTCGCCTCGTCGTTTCTCTCCTCTGGGTCGGCCCTCCTCTTTCTGCTGGGCTCAGCGGTTCCCGTATTCGCGTGTGTCTGCAGGCTGGTCGACACGGCGAGTGATGCGATATTTTGTGTACCTCCATCGTGGCGTCAGGCTTGTCGGAGCTCGTAGTTTTATGACGGGAGTCCTCGCTCCACCGCGGTCGGGGGTGGCAAGAGCGCGCTGCAGTCTCGCCACGAACGAAGTGCGTCTCGCGCGGTCTGCGTCTTACCCGACTGAAAGGGAACCAAGTGGTACCTATAGGCTTACCTATTTGTGCGTTGGTATTTCAGCTTTACAGTTGAAGTTCAGCGCCCTCTCCTGTGTGGCTTTGCGTTATCTTCGTCGTACGCTCTGCCCGTGGCCAACACCGCCTGGTCCAATTTTCGTTCTGTTAGGCACGATGTTGCACAATCGCTGCTACAACCCGTCAATTCCGCTATACTGTGTGACACAGGCAGTTTCGATGCGTGCTGCGGCATGTTTAAGCAGCATCACGTGACATCTGCGTTTCGCAGTGCTCCATGCACTTCGCAAGCAGACAGAGCAATATATCTACCATTTCACCGGCGACTTACGAGGGCTCAATAACTAAATGCATTTGCCTGCTTGGATGCATTTTGAGGTGCTTCTTCATCTCGTGCTGTACCACTTCAGCACTCGCCTGCATATATGGCACCTTATACGTCGAACGGGGAACATTCGAAAGAGCTGTGCCTGTAGAAACCACAGAACTTCCATAGAATTTATCCCGGCGCTTATTGATCCCAATCTGTTCTTATTGTTAGAGCAATGGAACCCCGATGCTGTTGAGATACCCTGACTTCTGAAGCACTGGACGAAATTGATGCACGCATCCGTCGCCAAATTTGTGCATGCCACACCACAGTCTCCATGTATGATCGCATGTGGTGGGATTCTGCTTCTCGAACTTCCAGATCTAATGAGGAGAACTGTCCTCATCGTCCAGAGCTTTGGGACTACATGTGGACATAGCGAACGCTGTGCTTGCAAACTACTGGTTAGAACGGCAACGGAGCACTATACTGGTCGGCAAGGGCGTAAACGGGGGGTGGGGGGTGGACACCGGGCCCGTGCCTCCCCCCCCCCCCCCCCCGACGAAATTTTTGTCCCATGGGATACAGAGGACAAAATGATACTCGACCCCACTTATGTTCCTGGACCCAATGTCGGATCAAGGAGGTGCCCCTCCTCTTCCCCGAAAAAAAAAATCTGCCTACGCCACTGCTGGTCGGTCTAACAGCCGATCTGGTCGCGGGAACAACTGGTACATTTATGAGCGAGTGCGTTGGGCTCAGACGGGATCCGCATGCCCACCGGGTCTGACGGCCGGTGGGCAGTTACGGGGCAAGGCGCGTGCGCACGCCTTCGCGAGATGAAGACCTTGGTCGGTGCCCCCAGGCGCGCAGCCCTTGACGGACAGCTGGGCGTCCCGACCGGTTCAACGCTCCGAGGCTCGCGCGCGTGCTGCGCGGAACGAGAATTCGCCTCTTGCAAAAGCGGGGCTTTGCCCCCTTTCGCCGTGGTGTGAGGCCCGCGCGGTATAAATAACTTGCCAGACCGGGGGAAGCCTACACTCGGGCATTAATTCCAAGGGCCCCTCGATTTAATGGAGCAGCTTAATGCCCTCTCCCAAGTGTTGTGCTCACCCCCTCCGGTCCACGACGCCAGCAGCGGGCGAATGCGTTTCCGGCCACGTAACGGTCGCCTCGTTCGCTCAAACGGAAGCCGGCCAAAATGAACGCTTGTGGTGCAGGGCGCTTCCGCGGCGTGCGAGAAAAACTTGGCGCGCTGGCATAGTCTTGTCAGCCCCATTAGGGTGCGCACACTTTCTCCCGGAGCTGCCGTGTCGGAGGCTGCGGCCATCGCGGCTGCTCGGTCGTGTAGCGTGCTTGCCTGTGCTCTCTCGTGAGTTTGCCTCGCGCAGGTTTTTGCGCGGCGCTTGGTAATCAACATTCTTGCGTGGCAACGCTTGGTACAAGGGAGACGAAAACTGCGCTGCGATGCCACGCAGGAGCGCTGGCCGCGGTCCGCGCAGAAATGAAAACGATCTGTCTTTTCCCTTCTCTCGCAAGCAGCGTCCAAGCCGGCTTCCCCGGAATACCGGCTATTGTTTTCTTGCGGCCGCACAACGTATGCTTACGTACCAGAAGTGAAAGGGTTTACAAGTCTTCGGGCAATAAACAATCGCTATTTATTTCGTTCCTGCCTCCGCCCCCTTACCGCTTTGCGAATTTGCTGTGTGAAAAGGCGGCAGTTGGTGTTTCATTTGTCTTGTGAGTTTCCACTACTAATAGCTCTGTAACTTTGTGCGCATAGTTTGTTGGTGGTGACTTAGGAAGACAACGTGTATGGCAGGAAGCGAGGGCGCCCTGTTTTTTCTTGAGTATAACGTGTGTTTAATAGTCACCTCAGATGAAAACGGATCCCGAGAAAAGGAAGAACGATTGAGGCTGACTAGCCTCCATCGACCTTCCTCTCACGTGCTTTTGGGCGTCCGGTAAAGAGCCAACGGCACTATTTATATAACATTTGGCGAAGCGCTTGTTTGGGCTTTTCGGCGTGGTAGCTTGCTGGCAGGTAAATGAACGCAGAGATCGATGTATTTTATTCCTTGCGCTCACGTTGATCCTTATTTTTTTCTTTTTTTTTCTGTATAAAGCACCTTGAGAGGTTTTCACTTTGGCTTGTACATGTTCATATCCCATGCAGCCCGCGGCTAACTTTTGTGTGGCCGGAGTCCTTAAAACGCCTGCCTCTTTATTAGTTCTTACGAAACTACAAGCCTCGACCTGTGCCAGGAAGGACAGCGTACAGCGTCAATCACCGAATAGGAAACCGACAGTTCATGGATCCGCTGAAATCAATCTGGGATTTCGTTTCGTTCACGGATCCTACATTGGGCCGGGCGTAGTGACAAACAGTCCCCAAATACCTCTGTCATTCTGAGAGCGAGTTTTCTTTCTTTTTTCTTCCTTCACGTTTTCCCGCGTACTTTATCCACGGTCTCCCGCTTGCAGTCAGTGGGCGCACGTGCCAGTTGTTTCGTTACGGGCGTCGCTGTTATCTCACCCTGAGCCCTAACCGGCAATCGCGATCGGGTCGGCTCACTTTCTCGGGAACTGGCGAGGTCAGTAATTAAGATGGCCGTCGTCCACTCGAGTCGCACAGCCAGAGCATTATCGCTGTGTGGTCGGTCTTCGTGTGTGCACGCCGCGAGGCTGCGCGAACGAGGGCGGAGGCGATCTAGCTTTGCTCGAAAAGAAACTCGCGAACCAATAAGAACAAGAAAAGGAAGTCTCGGAGGTATCGGTGGTCTCCGGGTCGAGCAATTGCTGGTCGCACCTTCTGTAGTTGTGTGGATGTGATGGGAGCACTCGAACATACACACACAAGCGGGTGGCAAAAGCAGCGTTCTGCGGGAGCGCTTGCGCTGTAGCGGTGGCACACACGCACACACACACGCATAGCTTGTCAGCAGCTGCGTTGCTGCTGCTTTCGAAAGTAGGCCTTCTTGCGGAGGCGTCCGCCAGGTCTGCGCTACCGCGCGTCGCCTACACGGCACACTGCGGCGCCTACCAGCGGCGCCTTGGGCCTTCTGCGTCGCTCACCCCGCACTCCACATCCTGGCGCTAGGTCCGGGTGCTGCGGTTTCGTTTCTGTGGTGCAACCCGAGGCTATAACGGAGTGAGCTAGCGCTGCGGCGGCCAAGATGGCCCTTCCGGTGGCTGCAGCCTTCGACGCTGTGCGTGCGACGCGGACTGGCCAGCTGTTGGAGCAGCTTATAGGCCATCTGCATGCTCCCACGAACCGCGCGCAGTATACGCAGAGGGTGTCAGTAGTCGAAGAGAGCGACGTGGACTGAAATTATTTGTCGCATCATGCGTCCGCCTCGTCCTAAAAAGTTATTAAACAGTATCCTTCATCTCTGATTCGTAAATTGCTCGAAGAATTCGTTAGATGAGGCAGAATTTCACAACTTTACTCTCAGTGTGTTTGCAAGAAAAATGGCAGAATATGAACCTGTGCAAACTGCAACTTCTGAATCAAATGAGTAATGTATATAATGTGATGCATGCATTGCCTTTAGTATATAGCTGCAATAAATTAACGTCAATCGTGAACTTTCTCTTTTTCTTCATTCTTTAAGAAGGGCCGGCCCGTCTTCTAAAGTGCTCAAATTCCGTCGTGCCATAATGCACCTTGCGAAAGAGATTGCGCGACTCTCGGTTGTGTCACATCTGAAAAATGGGACAGCTAAAGTACACGACCTATTATTACACGTTGCGCGAGATACCAATCGACATGCTACTTTTGCCGTGCAGCCGTGCTTATTAAATGCGAAGCATTTCTTAGCGAACCTCTGGCACTTTGAGCGTTTCTATCTACGTATCTATCTATCTATCTATCTATCTAGCCGCCTACGTCTGGGTGCTCTCATGATCGCCTCCTTAACTTGGTGAAGACCAAAATTTGCATGGGAGGGTGAGAGGATTTGACGAATATGATTGCCGGGTCATGACATGAATAACTTTAAAATCCTGTCGCGTACGTCGTCAAACCCTTTCCACTAGACACGTGTGGCACATACCCATTTACCAGGGGCGGCGGCGTACGGGTATGCGCCACAGGTGATTGACAGTTTATATCTACCCAGGAACGGCGAGAACGGACATTGGTAACTTAGAGCGTTAAGGAAAACCAACAATGGCAGCGTTGACTGAACGAATGGAATGGAATGCATGAAAATTAGGATCCCTGCAGGAATCGAACCCAAGCATTCTGCGTGGCAATCAGGTATTCTACCACTGAGCCATGCCAGGTCTATAAACTGGTTTGGAAAAACAGCCTACGCAGGCGTAATATCCGTGCAACGCCAATTGTGGTTGTGGTGCTTGCTATCTAATTTTACAACAAAGCAATAAACACTACATGATACTCCTACGATGTGTACTCCTACGACACATGCATCATATCAGATTAACGTCTGTAGTTCCAGTGTTGGCTCCGCTTTTATTGCAGTCTAACAAACATTACGTTTGTATTCATATGATTCAGCAAGCTATATTGAAGCATTGCTCGACCCCGGAGGAATACATTAACGAAAGTTACATATGATATCCGCATCACCGCACCGTAAATTGCACTTAGTCCGCAAGAGCGACGCAGTGTCCACTTCATTTCTTACGAGGCTGGGCGATGGCCTCATGCTGACCGAGGATGATGCCAGATTGAGTGACAGCCGTTTTGTAGACTAGGCTACGTAGGCCATATACGCCCAGGTAGTCTACGAATACGACAAACACCATCCACTGATGTTGCTCCACGTAGCACTATCCAGGCCTACCAGCATCGACGGCCTATACCTCACCAACGCGAAGTGTGGCTTCAGGTTCCTACTTGTTGCCAGCTCTGTCGACAGCCGATTTGTCGACGAAATTACCGAGCATGAGGATGTAGATGCGGTCACCGACCAAGTCAAGGTGAAAAACACAGAGACGTTTCGGGACCCATACGGGTTCCTGTTCACACTAAGCAGGCAAGAGCCGTGTGTCGCTTTTTTATGCTAAAATGTGACGTAATGAACGGGTGTATGTGTAGGAACCGAGGCATCCTAGAAATCCAACAGCTCTACTATACCACATACTTCACTACACATGGACCCCTCGTCACCACGATCACGACCGGATCCTATAACAAGTCATGACCAGCTGCTGGTGCTCACTGATCACGGTGATGATGCCCTTGTTCAAGAACTGTCAATAACTTCTTCCACACATGCACGCGAGTTCGTGAAACGTGCGTGCGTTCTTGGGACACATATGCGGCTCTTCAACATATATATCTGTGCGTATAAAAGTTAAACATATCTTTAGCGCCATTTTGTAACGCGTCGCTCAGCAAAAAAAAGTTACGCCACAGTCATCTACCCGCCACATGCTTCGCATAACATCGACTCCCACGGTACGTGGGATCTGCCGAATTTTTTCAACCACCGAGGGCTATGGTCACCGCGAAGTCAAGAGTTCGAGTGCAGGCGCTCCCTTTCGCCGAAATGACTGCAGCAACGACGAGTTATGTGTATATTTATAACGCGCTCGTGGCAGCTAGCTTCGCCCGCAAGTATAGCCTCTGATGTAAAGGTATATCGTGGGTCACTGGCAATTGCTTCCTCATGGGAAATTTCCTCTGCACGCGAATCCTCTTGCACAGACGGTGCGCCAGCAATCTTGTTTTCTTTTTTACGCGCTAACTCCGCGTCGCGAAAAATTGCGGGTGTACATTGTAGTTTAAATCCAGTAATTGTTGTTGCCTTATTTTGCTTCACATCTCCTAACAATATTCTATCGATACAACAGACCGTTTGAACGTCGTAGCGTTCAGACACACAGGTTTTATACACGTGGTCGGATTTTCATATACAAGGCCGGCCGATCGTGTTCTCTATTTCATAGTCTATTAAGCAGTTCCTTTAGTCTGTAAGCAGCTCCTTTAGCTTCTGTAAGCGTACTTGTACGTTGAGCGGCAGCGTGTAAATGCTGCGTGTGCGAAGGATCGCTCGCTCACGCGGCACAGTGCGGCGACGACGTCTTGATGCCGTTCTTTCGCATCGCGTGCTATAAGCTTTCTTTTTCCTTTCTACAATATACGCATGCGATATGTACGTATGAGCAAGTATGTTTATGATATCCTGTGGCTTGCGGTTTCTAGCGACTGAACTTGCTCCCCGGGGGAGACAGCGCAGTCAAGTAAATGCAACCACCAAAGAAGCGCCTCTTGGCATGATGTAACGGCGCAGCCCCGTGCCCCCTTCTCAGACAAGAAACCCCTGAAGACCAGCGTGCCGAGGAAAAGCACGGATTCCTCACGCGAAAGTCTTTCCTGTCGTTACAGCGCAGAGAAAATCCGCAGGGTAAGTTGTATGGCTACAGCAGCCGCGACGTCTGTGTGCTGAATGCTGCGTTTTCGATTTTTTTTCCGCTCTTTTTTTTTTTTTTTTGCCTCCGAACCAGATTTTGCGTATGCCACTTTATTTATTGCTTTATTACGCCCTTGCTGACGACCGCGTCATGCCATATGGCGCGTTGCAAGCGCTGCTTTTTCTACAACGCCGCCCTTTATTACGTGAGCGTTGCACGCGGAAAGTTTGCGTTTAGTGCTTTCGTATATGTATAGCTATACGGACATATGGCAGAGATGAAAGCAAAGACCGTGTTCACGTGCATCTATCCTAGCGAGTCTTTCGAAAACAGTTAGATGCACACTGGAACTGCGAAATGAAAGGTCATGGCACTGTATCATAAATAAGAGTGATTTTACCTACACTATACGTATACTGTGCTTAATTTGGGCCACCGAATTTACGAAGATTCGCATATGCGTTTCAGTCATTTCCTTTCTATTCAAATGCCCAGCGACATGGTTGACTGATATGTTTTCTTACGAAAGAAAATAAATGTAGCGTATAACCGTTTGTAAATACGGGCAACAGCTGGTTCGGGCCAACTCTGCGAATTATATATCGGTCTTGTAAATTCATGCATGTATGTACGTAATACATTGCGTGCGCCTGTTTGTTAATTCGCGTATTGTAGACGTGGCAAGTGACAGTGAGCGTCAGGTGTCTGTGGTCTGTTGAACCCTATCAGGTCGGACCACTTTCATTCGTCTAGTTATTGCAACAGTGTTGGCGCCGATTCCTCGAGAAGCCAAATCTGGCGATTAGAATAGGAAATATTCCACTCTAACATAAAGGGGAGGAGGCGGGGTGGCATAACGCGCGTTACAGCAAAATGTTGCATGTTCGCAGTTTAGCTGGTGTAGGCGTGCCTCCGCCGC
This sequence comes from Rhipicephalus sanguineus, assembly GCF_013339695.2. Classification (NCBI taxonomy): domain Eukaryota; kingdom Metazoa; phylum Arthropoda; class Arachnida; order Ixodida; family Ixodidae; genus Rhipicephalus; species Rhipicephalus sanguineus. The sequence goes on from NC_051176.1 coordinate 268,471,752, forward strand.
CTCCTGCCTTTGCGACCCTGGGGCCTTTTTCAGCATTTTGCCTGAGGCGCCATTTTTTCTTTCCTTTCAGTGCCGCGCGACGTTATTTTTACAGGAGTCGGCATCTTTGCCGGCTCTTGTTCCGGAAGAGTGTCCTGCTATTCTGGGCCGCGCTGTCTACACCCGGCCGCCTGACTCCCACGGCGCTTGAGACCCGTGCCATTCCTCGCCCTCTCCCGCGACGCGCCAGGCCACTGCGCTGCCTTAGCCCGGGGTCCTCGAGCACCGGGAACTGGGTTGAAGGCTCGGCCTCTGCCGATGTGCACCCTTGAGTGCGCTGCTCTCTCCCACTCTTGGCTCGTGCCCGCACGTTCTGTCAAGATGGATGTCCCGTGCACACATCACATCGCGTGTGGGCTCGTTATAAATGATGGGCCCGCTTACGTAATCGTCTCGCACTGGTCCTCCTGCGGTTGTGCACCTGCAGTCTTTGGGGAAAAGACCGTGGCTAACCCCTCTGTGCCGGAGTTTCCTCTGCACCGCATGTGCTCGCTCCTTCCTTCGTCCCAGCGCGGGACACGTGCGGCGATGCCCTCGTTTAGAACTGTGTGTATGTACAAACATAGCAGGCTGCTGTCGTCGGTCGGTGTCGTTAGCTTCTGGAAGATAAACAGTGACACCCACACTTCTCGTTGACTGGTTGTCAACGACGAACTTTCGCGACGTATTCAGTCGCCAGCCTGCATCGTCAAGCCGCAGTGATCATGATCTGCGTGGCTGCTTTGAGGAGCGGCGGCTGCAACCGTGGTGTCTCTTCTGCCATGATGCTCAGCACGCGGCTTCAGGAATGATGACCGAGCTGGCGACTCGCGCTCGCCGTGTCGCCTGGGGCCTCGCTGCTGTCGCAAGGCGCAGCATACAGGACTCGTGTGCTGCATGCGTGTCACGCGTGATGGCCGCGGGCATCGGGAGAAGATTGTCGTCGCGTGTCTAGCGGCGTGCGTTCCGCCACCGAGACAATGCTTGTGGCCGACGCCGACAAAAAGGGGAGGCCGGCGCGCGAAGAACGGGCCCGCTTTGCATGGCTGCGGGCGGCTCGGAAGGTTGCGTGTACTCTGGCGGCGCCGCGATCGCGCCACCGCGGATGTATGACGTCGTGGTTGGGTGGCCGCTCGCAATGCAATTACAGCGCTTCCCCAAGGACGCTCGCGGCACAGTGAATCATCGCTCGTTAGATTTGGCCACGCACGCCGCGCATACCTGAAGCGTTTCCTGGGTCGATCCGTATTGTGTACGCTCGTGGCGCGACGCTGACACCGGACGCGGCGGCAGCAGCAGCATTTATAGCGCCTGCGCTGGCGGCCAACGAGCCATTATTCTTGGCACGTCCTTTCTTGGCGACTCCATAAGCGTCGCCGTTATCGAAACGCGGCCGATATGTGCGTTATATCCCTGGCCCTGGCCATCACGTCTTTGCGTTGACGCTCTGATGTGCTTGAGTGAGCGCTATTTTTCGTGGTTTGCCAAATATCTGCCCCGGCTGATTTCATTTATCTTCAGAAATGTTTTACGTGGGGGCCAAAATCTGTTATTTTCTTTTTTTTTTCTTGGGGCAGGGGGTGGACCGGTATGAAAGCTCAACTTACCGAATACTGTACTGCGAGACGACGATGGTCGTATATCCTGGGATTTGTTTGTTTCTGTTGTTGCTTCATGAGCGAGCGTTTTTACCGATCCAATGAAGCACTAATGTACTCTTTGGATAGGTTGCACTAAGCTTTGTGGCATACAGTCTTGCCTTGGCAAAAGTATACAGCGCTGCTAGAGAGAAATATAGTCCTCAAACAGTTTTGGTAAAGGGACACTGAAGGTAGCGAAACGAACTTTACTGCTTCGAAATGTCTGCACTCGAGAAGCAGATTTGTTTAGCGTAATTGTGGCTATGCGTCAACTGTTTCTAGGAAACTGCATCCAGTTAGCATACCACCTTTCAAGAGTCCAAACCTTCAGGTCACGTTGATCTCGACTATTTATGGAGGGCTGAAAGAATGAACAAAATAGAAACAATAATAATAAATAAACAAAAGTGCGAGTTCTTTGCTTAAAACCGCTCGTTGCCTCTGAAGAACCGAGTAAACTTGTATAAGTTGCGTGTTTTTGCCATCGTTAACTATTTTGTTGTATATTGTAGCGCATATTCCTTTCGCGTTCACCGTATTTCCTAAAAAAATGTGCGTCGCCCACTCTCCTGCAGCTTAGGGCTACAGTCAGATGGAAGCCAAATTTCCCTTGCACGGGCCTTCCTGGAACTGATTTGCTTATTCGGAAGCAGGGGCGTAGCCAAGGGGGGGGTTGGGGGGGTTCAAACCCCCCCCGAAATTTTTCAATTTTGCTTGCGCATATATACACCACACATACAAACGCACGCACGACCATACATAAAGTATGGTTGAACCCCCCCCCCCCCCCCGAAAAAAATTTCTGGCTACGCCCCTGTTCGGAAGTATATACGTGCGGTTACGTCTTTCTTTTGTATGCTGCTGTCATACTATGGGAAGGAAAGTAACGGCAACCTGCTAGACACGTCACAGCTTCCGTTCTTGAACGGCGTGAGCCACGCGTTCTGTATGTCAAGAAGTCATACCCTGGTCGAGCGGACTACCTGTGTGAAGTCACGCGTTTTGAATCTTTGTTGAGAGAGGCTGCATTGAAGGGCCGAAGGTTGGGGGGGGGGGGGGGGGGTGCTATAGCATATTGTTGCGCAGCGTGAAATGCAGGCAGGGTCCAGTACTGGGCCATTGGGGACGCCAAAAAGGCGCCCTCCCCTGCCGCGGTTCATTCTCAGCGTCCCGCGGTGACGGGAGGCACCATTGTGCCGCTGGAAAGCGTGCGCGCCAGATCCGCTTTCACCTTGTGCATTTGAAATGACGAGTTATTATGCACGGCGATGGCAGTGTGCGGGAACTGCATTTTGGCCCGTCTCACTTTCTTTCCTCTTGCATCAACGCGCCAGCATGTCGACGGCGGCGTTTAATCGTGACGCGGACCTTGACGTGTGTAAGCGAAGAGAACCGGCAGCGTTATAATGCGCGGCGCCGAATTTAGTCATGCGACGATCTGCGCTCATACTGCGTCTCCTGGAAAGATCGGGAATGCTTGATTCAAGTTTTTCTGTTTTTTTTCTATGTCTCTCTCTTTCATATTCCGGGAGTCTCAGCACTTCCGAGTCACACCACACAGGGTAAAATAACATTCATGGTGCACGGCAATGCCGTGAGAAAGGGCTCTTTTGATGTGGGAAGGAGCGTGACAACAGAACCTCTTGCCGCAGTAACTTGATCCGTCGTTCTTAAAAAGAAATAAAGAAAGTAAATGAGAAGTAGAGAGTATGACACAGCTCGGCTTTTGACGCTTTCACTTGCGTACAGGGGCCCGCACATATGGCTTGCAGACGAGCGTGGGCCGTGTGTGTGCGAGGTATCTGTATAGCTTCCCGGTCCAGGACTTGCGCGCTTCTTGCCCGAGCCGTCGACAGCTTTCACCGATCAGGCCCAATTAAAGGCCGGTGGACTGGTTCGCAAGCCGCGCCGGGGGGCGAAAGTGGCCGGCGCGAAGAGATAGACGATGGCGCGGCCTATTCGGCGGGTGTGCATCTAGAAGCCGGGGGAGGCAGGAGTGTCGTGTTTCGTAATGAGCCCCTATCGGGACCAGCGATCTACGGATCGCCTTCCGTACGCACGGGAGGTGGGAAGGAGGGATGCCTTTCCCAGAGCGAGATTAGGCGAAACAAGCGCCGCGTATAATTGGAAGGCCGGACGAACGTGCCCGGATTAAAATATGGAAGCTTCCGAGAGCGGCGCACCCAGGCTGGTCACGGCCGCTGTCTTTATAGCCCTTGGTTTTGGAAACGACTCTGGCGCCTGCCCCTCCTGCTCCGTCGCCCGTAAAGAGGCCCGCGCGAAAACAGTTCTCTGGAGAGGCCTACGTGAGCGGAAACCGTTATTTGTTGCCGCCGCGTCAACCCTTTATAGTGACTTAGTGCTCGGGATCCGCTGCTTCCGCCTCCCCGCCGCTAAAATATGAGTCGGTGTGGCGCCCACACTGCGCCGGACCAACGCGCCCGGACCCCTTCCTTACTCTGGCGGGGAGCATCCTCCCCACGTGCGGGAAGCTGACCGGGGCAGCCCCTTTCTGTTTTTCTTGGACTCTTAATTACAGCTCTGTGTTTCAGGGAGGCCCGGGAGCCTTCCTTCAGGAGGAGTTGCATTGATCGAAGTTCTCTCGGGCATTGCGGAACCGCTGCGATAAAACGCCACAGATACCCGCGGAAATCGTCAAGAAAGAAGGAAAAGGTTGCCCAGAGGAATTCGGCTGAAGTTTGATGAAAATCGAGGGAGAAAGACAGGGAGATTGCTCTGTGTAAGGGCCGGCTGGTAACCTTGTACCGCGTTTAAGAGATGATATCAAGTGAAGTTTATTTTCATTCTGTCATACAGAAAGAAGGGATGTGACAAAAAGCTGTATTTAGAACAGCTTGGCTAGTTCATAGCCCCATATATGAAAAAAAAAAAGAAATAAATAGTCGGAGCGGTAACAGAACCACGGTAAATAAAAATGATAAATTGACACTTCACAGGTAGCGTACCGCAACATGGGCATACTGTCGCATAAATCTCATACTTGGGTTACATAAGACTCAAGCCAACCATTACAATCGCTGTAATAGAAAAGTTAACGAGTAAACATCTTTCAGAAACATTATAATATGATTGTTACGTAAATACTAGAGTCAGGAACAAAATACACATTGAGTACAAAAAAAAAAAGAAGAAACAATTATGACATTACCTTCTTTTAACAGTTACATTCAACCAAAATAAGACAATTAGATGCGAGAGTTTCGATTTGACGCTGAAACAAACTGCGTAATAGAGGATAATAGAAGGACAGACGAGATTAACGGAAAATGAAGAAGCCGCGTACTTAAATGGGGTGAAGTGCGCGACAATTCCGAAGTCCAGTCGCGCAGTCCGTAAGTCAGCTAACATGTATACAAGCTTATGAAATTGCTTTGAGTCTGCGCGGACGAATTCGCTGCTCCGCGAGGCTTATTTGTGTCAGCCTGTACTCACGCATCAATCTGAGTTGGCACCGTGAAGAACAATGCGTGATTACCGCTGCTCTCAGCACTGGACTGACATTACGCGTGCGACGTGGCTCGTTCGGTAAGGGCGCACTCGGTTTATCCGCGCCACGCTGCTGCTCCAGTGGTCTGGAATGGAGCCCGCCCACCGAAGTCGCGCCAACAGGCCGGCCCACTGCTTGCGTGCGATGTGTAAGTTGGGCGCTGCGGCGTTTTCTTCTCTTATTTTTTTCTGACTGAGAAAACGCGGCCACACGGTGAGAGTGTTAATTAACTTACATATAAAATGCTCGATGTATAGTGGGAGCGTTAATTGACTCATATACTCGATTCTGTGTGGTGCTAACAAAGGGCGGCGGGAGTGGCGCCTACAGTGAGGATTTTTTTTTCTTCTTTAATTGTGAGCTCAACAGGTGACCCGATTGTGGCCTCCGTGTGTAGATTGAGTGGCGCCCGTATGGTGCCTCAGGTCCCAACTGCGATGGCTGACCCACTCCGCCGCAAGAAACTTCCTTCGGCGAAAGCTGATTTCTGTCGAAAGGGGGATCGGTAATTACAATGAGATATTCCCCAATTTTCTGGCCGCCATCGCACTCGGTAAGCCCATTCTCCGCGGCCACTAGTCTGCGGCTGGTGCCGCACTTGTGTTCCGGCGAGCTGCGCCTTTGTTCTGGTCCCGATTCTGGCCTTTCTTTTCTTTCGCGGCACTTTTTAGCCGCGCTGGGCCGTGCGTGCGTGCGTGCTCGCATCCTGTCCGGACTCACAAAGCACGCGCGTCTGCCGAGTCCCACAGCGCGGCGACGCTTGGCTGGGCGCCCCTCGTCGCTGGCGCGCGCGTGGCCGTTCCGTTTCCGGTGTGGCGTCGCGACCGTTATTTCACGCTCGCGCGCCACAGCTGATGTCCCGAAACAAAAGAAGGCGCCCGGGGGACGCTCCCTTTCTTCGCCGAAAAAGAAGCCGTGCTTCGCTGGCAGCCCTATTCACGCGCGCACTTTATTTCTTCTCCCGTGGTGCCAAAAGAATTGCGTTGTGAGGGGTGTGCGCTGCACGGGCTCCGTATTTCGCTGCGACCTCTTGAAGAACAGTCGGCGTGCAAGGGAGGCAGGTGCGACACGCAAGAAGGGAGATCGCGAGGGTGTAGCGGCTTGACTCTGGAGAAGCCGACCTGCTGCGGGGAAAGCCCTGTCGCGCCGGCAATCACGAAAGCGCGGTCGTCCGGTGCCGGACTCGCCCCATTAAGAAAGATTTTCGAAAGAAGCCTGCAATGGAGCCGGCTCATGGTAGGATTCGGCTGATACAACGGCTTTGCGGTGGAGCCTGCGCTGACCGCAGCAAAATGCTCGCCTTCCTGCGGTTCCGTGCTTGGCGCGTGGACCGAAGCGGCTCGAAACAGGTCGTTCGTTCGCATTAGCATTCTCGCTAAAGAAACGGTTCGCCGATGGCTATCTTTCCGCCCGACAAAGAGTGTGCCGCTGCTTTTACGCCGCTCGCGCTTAGGGGGGGGGGCTTGCTACCTGTTCTTCGGCAGTCGGTAGCTTTTCACAAGTCCGAGCGTCGTTCGAAAAAAAAAAAAAAAAAAAGAAAAAACGAGAGAGTAGTCGCTGCGGCTGGTGGACGTCGTCGTCGCGGCATCTCGAGAAGCGAGCGCGCTCAGCCGGAGATGGACACGCTGGGGGCCCACGAATGGGGCCACGGTCGCCAGCTGAAAAAAAAAGAAAGAAAAAAAGAAAAGAAAAGGAAAACATTACTCCCGTCATCACGGAGGCTTCTCTGGCAGCGAAGGTCCGCAGTGCTTTATTGCGCGCGGACCCCTCATTTTGCCTATTTGCGAGACGAATAGACGGCGGTGAAGGCGAAAAAAATACAAATAAATAAAAGCGTATAAAGGCGGCGCATCCGGGTGTCGTTACGGTGGGGAGGTTGCCTTATGAAGGCGCAGCCACCGTGACCGCAGTGCGGTGTGCTGCAAACCCATGTCGCAATTAGGCAGCGTGAAATTGAGTGCCGCCGCCGGCTCGGTCACAGATCGTCGACAGCACGGTCCATGGTAGCGCACACACGGAACGGCCGCGGAACACCGCGAAAACAATCGCCGGTGACCCAGCAAAGGACGACGCCACAATGGACTTGAGACGCGCGTCGCGAAGGATGCCGAGATTTCTGGTTCACGGGGGCGTTTGTTCGGGGCGGTCATTATTTGCGGCGGTTACGTCATTTGGATTCGTTTGAAGAACCCTCGCAAAGCGGGGGCCGCGTGCAGAACGCGAGCGCTTTTTGCCCAGGAGCAGCGAGTCGTGTCGTCGTCGCGCTTAGTGTTGTTGTAGCTTCTCTGTTGCGTCTGCCTTTTGGCTGCAGTGGCCGTCCCACATTTGTAGCGCTGTCAGGGAAGATAAGCGCAGACGTGCGAACCTCGAAGGCAGCTCGAGGGTTCGTGGTGGTTTTGAAGTCACGCGATGCAAAAAGAAATCAGACAAAAAATAATAAAAAAAGATAAAACGCGCCTACTTGAAGCACCGGAATAAAGGCGTAAAGGAGCCATACTTTAGCCAAGAAATAATACACAAATTCCTTAACTTTATGCGAGGTTGCTGCTGTAGCTAACCGAGGCAGATTGCCAGGGGGTTATCGACACCGTTTAACTTCGAGCGCTGCCTGCCATTTCCACCTTCTTTACTGCAAATTCATTTCGGCTGCAATCATCCTGTTCTTGGCACGCTTGTTTCCGTGTGGCAAGGATGCTAAGGAATTCACCACTGCCATAAGCGGCTGCTGCATGTTGGGTTATCAGCACTGTTCGGCAGAGTCAGAATTAGGACGGCGTAAATAGAGGAGGAGCGAAAGGTGGTATATGGACTGAAAAAAATATATATATATATATTTTTAAGATCTTGTTTAGAACGATATACTTATCCAACCAAACGTCATTGTCGTTTCGTGCAATGACGCTGTGCTTGCGTTCATTGTCTTAGTTTCCTGCGCTTCGCTGTTTGGTTGTGTATCTGCGTTCATAATGTCAGAATTTGATTGCTAAAGGATGACTGGACGTCGAATGTCAGAGCTCGGCAATATTTAGCAGGCAACTGAAAGGTCGTCCACCCCTACGCACGACGAGAACTCGCGCTTGAAGCAGCTCATGCACTATCCTGTCACCCAGTCATGATAGCCGGATGATGTCAGAGGAAATGGCTCTTCGGAACGAAATAACTGCGTAATCGGTCCACTAGAACAGGAAGAGAGGGCGGGATGCCTTTTGCGTAACCAATCTGCGCATTGCGTGTTCATCGATAGCTGGGCGTTGGTCACGGACCGGAGAAGATTCTTCGGACGCTGCTATCGCGCTCTAGGCTGCCGCCAGCCGCGGCCCGCCTGCAGTCGAGCGTCAAGAAGAAGCGGCAAGCGGGGCGCGGGGAGGGAAGCAATAACGGGAGAATCGCGCTCGGATCGCGTCTCCTTGAACCCTGTGAGCGGCGAGAGAGACCTGTTCGATTGTCGCGCGTTCCTGCGGGCACCGGCCTGTTATCGCATCTCCGCGGCCGCCCTCTGCGCGACTGGGCCAGAGCAAGAACCGCGAAACTCGACGCCGCGTTGCCCTTGAAAAGGTCGCGCCGAGTTCCATCTCACGGCCTTGCCGTGTCCTGCGCGCTCTTCTTCGCCGTTTTACGCGTCCTTACGCGACGCGTAGTGTGCCCTTCGAGCTCTCTGTGTTTAGACTGAGGCTTACCCAACAGCAATGACATGACTCTGCCTTCGCCTTTATCAATTTATACGCCAACATGGATTTTACTACGCTGTATACCGCTGCATTCTTAGAGCAAATTCCGAAAAAAGTAGCGCTTCTAAAAAGCATGGATAAGTGACATCAGCTGCAGGGCCGTAGCCAGAAATGTTTTTCGCAGGGCGGGATCGGTCCGATTCCCCTTTATGTATGTTCGTGAGTGTTTGTATGTGTACGCGTGCGCGTATATATACACAAAATACAGTACCCCTGAAGTTTTCATACTCCATTGGCCAAGACCCTTTGATTGAAGTTAACGAGTACAAATATCTTGCAGTTACCACTACTAACAACCTCAACTGGAGCACCCACATTTCTAACACCGCCTCTTCAGCTTTCAGAAAATTATGTCTACTTCGCCACAAGCTTAAACATGCATCCCATGACGTGAAAACTTTATCCTATACCACTTTTATCAGACCCAAATTAGAATACGCCTGCATTATTTGGGATCCTTTCACCAAAACCAATATTAATTCTCTTGAAAGAATACAGAGAAAAGCCATGCGATTCATTTTTTCTAAATACAGCCACGAGGATTCTGTAACTGATCTTATACGTTCTAACGGTTTTCACACACTTCAAATGAGGCGTAAAATATTCCGACTCAAGTTCGTCCATTCTTTGTTAAATCGTAAATTTTTTGTAGATCCCAGTCCTTACATAACCCTTTCTGAGACTAAACCCGTCATTCCCATTCCCTCACACTCTCCCCTTACGTTGCCAGATCTAAAAAGTATTCTTTTTTTTCCCGCACCATAGAAGAATGGAACCTGATACCTTTTGATCATCTGGACTCGACTGAATCAATACAGAATTACTTCCTCACTATTTCCTAATTATTTTTTATTTAGAGTTGTTTTTATCTTTACCTGACTTGTTTATGATACTCAATTGTGCATTGTACGTGTATGTTACAATATGTTGTACCCTGCCCCTCCTGCATGGGCCACATGGCCTTAAATAAATAAATAAAATAAATAAAATGTAAATACCTCGGGAGAGGGGGGTTGAACACCCCCCCCCTTCCCACTTGAACCGCTTCCCCTTGCCATGCAACTGATCAGCTTGGCAGATGGAGGCAGCTCTTCGGGCCTGATTTCGCTCTGATCGTCGGGGCATGTGATATTGTTCGTCGTGCCCTTTGTAATCGTATAGTGGCGCGTGCGTCGCGTATCCGTCGGTTTATCGCACGGCCGTCCGCAGCGGCTCTGAACAGCTCGTCGTGCCGGCGGCGGACGTGCGCGAAGGGAAGCCGAGTGCGGCGTTGCACGCGGGCGTCGTGTGACAGGGCGGACGCGGGGAAGGGTAGGTTGTCGGGCATCCAACCTTGGCATACTTGCAGCCACGGCGCATTCCCGCCGCCTTGCTCGTCCGGCGCGTATACGCACTGCTGCAGAGGCTCCCGTGTACCATTGTTGAGCCGCCGCACTGGCATTGTTCGACGTGGCGTCGTCGGTTATAGGACCTCCCAGAAATCCGCAGAGGACGTCCGCGCGTGGGTTGACGCACGCACGTAACATGGCGGCTCATCTGTCGTCGGACATTGCCGGTTTTTCCGCAGACAGAGCGCCTCTCTTGTATATCCTCCCCACGCACGAACTAAACGCAGACAGCACACATGATTGCGCAGTCGCGCACCTCTCTATGCCGCTAGGCGAAACGCTTGGCATGCAGCTACACTGTTGCACTCCGGAGATGAATGAGATGCAATCAAAAAAGAGAAAGTGACAGCGTTTACCAACTGATTGCGACGAAATTGTCATTCTGGCAAAATAAACCCGCGCACCGTATATTTCTGCCCCCTTCAGCGTGCTCGATTCCTCTGCTTGGCGATTTTCACCCTGATGACGAAACGTTGCTCTTCCCATGCGAGTGTACGACCTGCTTCTGCAACTTACCCCTCAGAACCAAATGAAAGCGCAGCTCTTGGACAAGTTTCCTCGCATAAACGAACCGCATGCTGCACCCAGGGCAGAGGACGACGCGAGCAGGCGTTGCTTGTTTGCTCTATCGCATTCTCGGTTTATATGCTTTCGTGTTGGCGCCACTCGGCTGCCGAACATGCGGCCGGGCTCTCTCGGCATTCCTGCGCCCCTCTCTGACAGCCATTAAAGCAAACGCCCAGTCCGGCCAACACAAACAGCGTGGTCGCGAGAGGAATGCAGCTCGGGCCGTGCGTAGTACATCGCGCACTATTATACGCGTGCCTGCTCTGTCCGCAGGTGTTGCGTATTTGGCGATCGCAGGTGTTGCGTATTTGGCGATTCAGAAGGCGACGCAATAGCGCCGAAACCGCGGCGCAGCCTTGGGAACCGCGTTTGCGATGGGGACAATGGACCCATGTCAGACAGGTTGCGCTGCTCATTGATTCCGCCGTCGCGCGTCGTTCAGGTTTGTCTGACGTGTGAGCGCACGCGTCAGACAAACCTGAACGGCTGCTCTCGTATCCTGGCGAGGGATCACGATTAAAAAAAAGAATGAAGAAAAAAAAAAAAACGCCATGCTGTCTCTTCTTCGTGCCAAGCGCTAGACTGAGGAAGAGATGAGCGAGAGAGATAGCGTCCAATTATTCTCTGCAGTCGGCGTGTCCACGCCCAACATAACAGTGTGTAACGGCATATTGAAAGTCCGCTGTAGGAAGCGATATACAGCGCTGTCATATTTTGAGCTTGCCTGTCTCTTTCCGGTTTTTTTTTTTTTTTGCTATAAATTCCAGTTCACGTATCGAGCTCTTTCCGCTGGACAAGCGCATGCAGCACTGCCCTGCAAGCCAGAAGGAAGCAACCACTTCGCCTTTTGCGCCGGCTTCACCGTCGCGCTCGTTCTTTTGACCGGGAGGTGTTTCACAGAGTAGCACGAACGTTGTTTTGTGCGCATCGCATTAATTACTTAATGATCGCCCCTCTTTATGACCGCAGCGTGTGCGCCGTCCATGCTCGCGTCCTGCTTTTTTTTTTTACTTTTTTGTTCGCGACTCCCATTCCGAGCTTGTGCTGGGTCGAGCCGAGTACGACTTTCGAGTAAAGCCGGAAAAGGAAGTAAGAGAGATGACGCATCTCTCCCTTACTCGTTCTGGCAGCTGCAGATACGTATCAGACGTGAGAGTTGTCTGGTCCGCAGTGCGCAAGTATGGGGGCTGGGTGCCACGTTGGAAGCAGCGCCTCCTGGGAGCTCAGTGAAGTTGTGTGGAAGAAGAAGAGGGTGGGGGGGGGGGGGGCTGAGGGAAACTGCAGGCGCCCTGCCTTCAGCGATTCCACGGCCAAGTCCTCCCTAGTGGTCAATCCTTCAGGTGCGAGGGCGTGCCCACGGCTGCGTCCGCGGGCATATATATCCGGGGGAGATGCCATTCCGTGGGACAGATTATAAATGATCCCCGGTCGAGTGCGGAAGCGTTGCGCCAAAGAACCTCTCGCCGGTCGCTGCTAGCAAGAAAAAAAAGCTGGCAGTGGGCGAACGAGGAAACAGAAAAAGTACTCAAACGAAAAAAGCCGAACTTTCGTGAGTATATCGAAACAAGTGGTAGAACCTCCTATACACTTAACCGTCTAAGAAGGCCGCCATAAAAGAAAATAAAAATGCTACTGGCTGCCCTGGGGCAGCCGTCGATGATGTGTGTACTTTTATTTTCTAGGTTGTTTCCGGTTCGTCTATCTCCCCCCCCCCCCCCCCCTTTCGCGCCAATATTTATTACAATTTTTTTTGCACTTCATATTGATTCACGTCTTCCTTCATATAGCGTTTCTGACTTCAGCTGGCTTACCGTCGTGACAGACCTGGTGGCGAAGCTTCCTGTCGATGATTTTGACGGAACGCTCGCAACAGCGTGAAAGATCGTTCCTCGTGCGTTCGTCTCGCATCCGCCGCTGTCTTAAGATGACAGGAAAAGTGTAACAAAGTATAAAAAATGATAGGATTGCGTGTACCTTCGGCAAACCGAGACGCATTCACCTTAACTTTAAGGTGCGACTACAATGAAATAACTTAAAACAGAAACGTATTGTACCGTTAGATTGGCACTTTGGGAGCTTTTTGAAAGCTTTATATGTAGTATCGTATTGTCACGTCACGTGAGGTGCCTCTCATTCAGTTATCATGCATGAAGTATAAGAAGCTGGCTGCAATTTTCGTAGCCAGCGAGAATGCAAGCGTAAACCTTCATTTCACGCCGCTGTCCAGAAACCACCACAGCCGCCCTCCCTTTTCCTTGCTGCCTATCGTTACTCCGCTGTAGTCATCCCACTTCTGTCTCGAACCATCTATCGTAGAGCTTCCATGAAAGTAATAGAAGAAAAAAAAAACTAATCGTTTTCGTGTGTATCACTGTCTTGTGAACGAAAACAAAACAACGAAAAAAATGCTTCGCCCTGGGAAGTGTACTCTCTAACGGTTTTTTTTTTTTTTTTTTGCTCAGGTGAAGGGGGATGGAGAGACAGTGTCGCAAGGGTCGGTTACAATGGAAAAAAGCCAAGGATTGAATTGTGTTCGCCGCGGAGACTGGAAACGACTCTCGGTTAAGATGTCAGACCGGAATTCCTGCACGGATTTGAACGCGTTTTTGGGCTTTAAACGGATCGGAAACGGCTTTCGCTCGGCCCCGAGTATTTCCCCGCGTTCCAAAACCTCTCACTGTACCCGGAAAGTCGGCGGGGCGCTTCGCAAAACGTCACGCGGCTCTATTTATTCACGCGATTACCGGCTAAGCCGCCAATTTTTCTCCGTCTCGCGTTCTTCGGGCTCGCTTCGATCGCTCTCCACCTGAGGAAACACACCGGCCAGTCGGCGACTTTGGGCGTTCTCACGGAATGTTTGCGTTTCGCGCATCGCTCTCGCCATCTCCAGGGCACGCAGCCGCGGCGGTGACGAACGCGAAAAACTCGCGCAGGAAAATATGTGCGACGTGTATCTAAGATATATGTACGCTCCTGACGTATTGCCTCTCTTTGCGGGTATTGCGCGGGCCTTTTCGCTGCAAAAGTGGCGCATGGCGGGCGGCGTTTGGAACGTACTGCTTCGCCTTCGTAGAATAATCTTGACACGATAGCTCCAGGAGGTGTTCGCGCCGATCACGTTGAACAGCGACGCACGCACGCAAAGATACGCGTTCTGTCACGGTCGTGCTTCTTTCTCCGCGCAGTTTGTCACGTGTACGAAGTTGCTCGAAATTTGTCGCATAACCCCTTTCGTGCCTCGTTCTAAGCGGAGAAATGATGAGCGACGCCCCGCGATTGCGCAAGTTCGAATTCGCCGCAACGTGTGCCGGCGGCACCCTCTTTCTCCGAATGCTTCCCTTCCATAAGTCGCCGGAAACATTCTGATACGACTGAATCTTTGCCGTCTCAAATCCGAGTCGTATATTTCCCGTATCCGCTTCTCCGTCTTCTCGCAACCGAGGAACCGGACGGCTTCTTTTAGCTCGACAGGCATAAATTCCCCAGGCGCCCTTGCATCGCTGCTGTCACTAACGGGGCGCCCCCCGGTCCCTATCACGCATCTATTGCGTTCGCTACACTTTTTCTCGATTGGGTAACCGTCTGTGTCCTCTGCGTGGAAGTCCGCGTTAGATATGAATGTTCGCTCTAATCGTTCTTAAGATTTATTCCACCCTCTTATACGTTGTTCGTGGGAGCGCTTCCGAGGCAGCCTTCGAGATGTGGAGAAAAAAAAAAAAAGAAAAATGCTCGCGCGCGGTCTTTGGTTGTGAAGTCCTCGAAGAAATACGGCGTATGACGAAAATAAGTACAACAGTGTATAACCGTAGGAGCAGCTACTTAAGGTATACTTCTTTACACCGTGAATGCGAGTTCAGCCATGAATGTCTAATCGATGAGCACTGAATTACTTTGTTGCGCTAAACTGTCTCTCGCTCTTTTCTCATTCTTCGAGCGAGGCACATTACTGCGGGGCGTTAACATGCACGCCTTCTGGCGGGATTGGTTGCGAGTGCTTCCTTCTTCGGTTTGTTTATTTGGGGGGGGGGGGGGTGTTTTCCATTCGTTCGGAGCATTTTGGGATGCGATAGGGAGGTGGGGCAGCTGGTTGTTTGAAAATGAAAAGATAAAGAAACTAACGGAAGTTGAAAAATGGACTCGCTGATACGGGCTGCACGGTGAACAGTAAATCTTCTCAGAACTGTCCTTTGGGGGAGAGAAAAGCGGCGAAGAAGCGCGGCAAGGGCCCATGGAAACGAGAGACGCCGCTCGTGGGGTGTAGTGTTTCCCCGTTACGGCTAAGGAGACGGAGGAAGAAAAAGAAATAAAAAGGAGGAAAGGTTGCAATTTCACTCGAGCGTTAGTTTCCTTTTCAAATCAGATGGAAGTGTTCCTTTCTTTTATCTCTCTCGATCCCTCCGCGTTCTCTCACTTTCCCCGATATCCCCGCTTTCCGTTTCGGGTTTTTGTCTGCCAAGAATGGAGCAGAGAGGAGAAGACGGGCAACGACTCAACGGCAATGCGAGGGAAAAACATCGTTGCGCCCGCGAAATTCGGTCATTTCTTCGGAGCTCCTGCTTTCTTCTTTTCTTTTCCTTTCTTACGCGATTATTTTCTCCAAAAAATGCAAACTCTCGGGCTGTAGATACAAGGGTTCTTCGATGGAAAACCGGGATACAATGATATGGGGGAAGTAAAGAAGCGAAAAGGGTGGAGAGGGCCCTGAGGATGGGACGCGAATGCAGAAAAAATAAATAAAGGAAGGAAGCAGGCGGGTGAGAAAGCAAAGTGCGCGCGGAGACCGCAGCATAAAAGCGGATGCCTTGTCGAGACGAGTGGAGCTGCGCTGTTCCTCTCCTTCGATAATTCCTGCGGTTTCTTTTCCGAGTGGGCCCGCGGAACACGGACACACGCTAGATCGGAGCCATCCTCTGTGTGGGGCGCAGTTTTTTTTTTTTTTTTTCGGAAACTGAATTTGGGCCCCCGGAAGTGCTGCTGTTCCTTCGGTCTTTCTCTGGAAGGAGCCTACACACGGTGCGGTCCCCCTCCCGCTTATTCTCTTTGGACACGGCCGCCCGGTTTCGAAGGTTTCGATGCTTCGCTGTGCTTCGACTTTTGTGATCGCCACAGTTTTGTCTCTCTTGTACGGCTTAGTGTTATTTTTTTTTCCCCCTTGCGGAGCTGCCTTGACTCAGGATTGCGCTTGCACTCTGGGTGCTACGCTGTGGTCACAAGAGCACTCGCTCCATTACAGCGCGCACAAATGTTACGTAAGAAAACCACTCTCCTCCCGTCTTCATTTTGTCCAATAAGAAAAAAAAAATAACTTGCGGCTTGGTCTCCGAAGCGTCCTGATTCTCGTCTCCCGAGCAGGTCGTAATTGTTCAAATTTGTTTTCTCCGTTGCAGCATCTCTTGCGCTCAGCGCACCGATAAGCACCTCGGCACCCGCGGCGTCGAACTTGCGTCCTTGTATGTATGTACATGGCGTTCGGCGAATGAAAGGCAGCGATCCGACAGGTTGAACGCGCACCCGCACGGTTCCGAAACCGGGGCTATCTGCGCGCATGAGCACGCATCGGGGCGCTTGCCGTCAGCGCTGACGTTTGTCGGGGCCCTGTCGAAGGGGCGCTGCAGGTGCCAGGACTCGGGAGCCGTTGGCCGACGGGCTCCGACCGGGCGCTCAAACACAATGCCAAAGCAAGCATCGAAGGAAAAGGAAGGGGCGGAAGAGCGTCCGTCGCGCTCCAACAATGCTTCATTAATTCGTCGTTGTTGTCGCGCGCGTCGGCGTCCGGTCACAACAATGGGCCCTGTCGTCTTGTCGAGCACGCTGTCTTCCACTGTGCGGGAGGTCTTTCTTATTTTAGCTATTTCGTTCTTTTGTTCGCGCTTTATTATTTCTCCTTTTAACTTTCTTTCTTGCCATAAACATAGGCAAAAATTGAATGAAAAGGAATTTCGCTATTAGACCTTAATTTGCCTCAGCGAATTACGGTTGTTGTATTATTCGTACCGTTAGCGGGACCATCTAGTCTAGAAACGTGAAAACGTTCAGAGAAGCTCCCAGAGGGGCAAAGCAAATACGTATATGATGCGCCTCTTCAAATAACCATTTTGAACTTGTAATAACTTTATCGCAATCTGCGGTGCTTGCCTTTCAACGCGGTATATTTGTCATGCATGAACGAGGTTGTGTTATTATTTTATCAGTAAAAAATCTCTCTCTTCTTAACGCATGTTCAACCATCGAAGTACCGAGTTTGTATACTCGTATCCGCCGAGGCTTAAAGGGACACTAAAGGCATATAAAAATTTATGTCAGAGTAAAAGGTCAATGTTTAAGAACGTTTAAAACGTCAATATTATGAATATCAATGCTCTAGTAATCGAAAAATTAAGGTAAATGTGGGACGCTATGTGCGCCACCAGCGGAACACTTTGGAACGAGCCCGATGACGTCAAGAGTCCCGAGCACAACTTGTCACTAGTATTCAAGCTACTAATAAAAAAGGACATTCCCAGCATTGCAAGACGTAATAAAGTGCTGCTTGTACATTTCTGTTTCATTCATGCAAAACAGAACTTGACCTTACAATGGAGAACGGCGCGGGTTGTATAAAAGTTCCGTTTTCGCCAGGCGCGGTCGCGTCTCAGTGGTAGTTTCGTTATCGTGTA
Organism: Rhipicephalus sanguineus; assembly: GCF_013339695.2. Classification (NCBI taxonomy): domain Eukaryota; kingdom Metazoa; phylum Arthropoda; class Arachnida; order Ixodida; family Ixodidae; genus Rhipicephalus; species Rhipicephalus sanguineus. Next base: position 268,489,257 of record NC_051176.1, read on the forward strand.
CTGCTGCATGTGCCTTGAACGCTCATGAAAGTCGCTCTAACGGAATGTTCGACAAGATGCCGCGTCCATGTGATGTTCTGTGATGTGCCCTTCAGAGCAGAAACCACGGCATCGGCTGTCGGGCTGTAAAGGCGGGCAACATTGGACAAGGCAAATGCTACGTCAGGCCTTTTAAGGCGCGCGATTTGAAGTGCGCTAACGCTGTGCGGACCACTAAAACGTGATTTTCATTCAAAATAAGCATTTCCTTGACCCGAAACAAGCACTACGAGGTTTCTGGAACGCCCTTTAAACAATCAACGTCGACTTTGCCTTTAGTGTCCCTTTAACATTCGAGGCATGATAATAACTGCGTGCAGGGCCGTCTTCTGAAATGTGTCCCGTTGAGGTTCCATGCTGCATAGTGCAATCCTTGCGTCTTGCGGAGCGATGTTCTCATGCCGCTCACCCGACCGTGTGTGAGTGTGCTTCCACTGTAAACGCGCATACGTCAGAAATCTCCTTTGCAGACATTATATACGGGTCCGCATTTCATTGGCGTCGGCGACGTATCGGTCCACTTTGGCCTAAATGCTGCGCCGCAGTGCTCGCGGAGCGAAACGAAACGGCTTTGTGCGCTGGCTAACGAGGCGACGCGCCGTAATGGCCGCTTGTTGCATTCCGAACAGACGTATAGGCCGTCCGCCTATCGCGCGCGTTCTGCGTACGCGGGGCCAACGTTAATGAAGTGCGCGGTCACGTACACCGAAAGTGCGGCATTTGTACTTGTCGCAATCCGGCGCGGTCCCCTTCGCGAGGCGTTATTTGGCGGCCTTATACGCGGCGAAAAATGTAGTAAGAGAAAAGAAATTAACGGAAACACACTGTCGGCATGGCGCGAGTCTCTTAGTATTACCAGCGCCGACGGACGTCAGGTTGCCGAGTAAGTGCGCCCGGCAGCCGAGGCGGAGGTATACCGAGCGCGAGTAATTCCCCATTGTGATGCGACGAGCACTCAGTACACCCCTACAGTATTGCGCATGCTTGCGATGACCTATGACCCTCTATATCTGCGTAGCCGCAAGCAGTTGCGTGTGGAATGTGCAGGGCGAGCATTGCGAGGTGTTGCTCAGCCTAAATTAATTCGAAAAAAAAAAGGAAAAAAGAAACAGCAATGCATTTTTTTTTTTCTGGTATATGCGGAGTGATCGGCTGTAGCGTATTGCGCCTGTTCCTTATTGGCATATACGCTTTGGACGGAGCAGGAATTTCATCTGTTGCGACGAGTCATTCTCCTCGCAGAGCAATCCAGCTTGTCTGCAAGAGCGTGGCGTGTGTCACAGAGCGGCCCCTCTGCGCCGAGGTGGCAGAAGCGGCCGCTTCCTTTATTATTAGCTCCGTTGCCGACTGCAGCAAACAAGCTCAACAGGCGCGGCCATTTAAGCGCGACGCCGCTGGGCCGGCGGGGGCCTTTCTCCCCTTTTGGGGCGGCAGATATTCGCGCCCGCACGCGCTGACGCGGCTAGCGACGGCCAAGACGACGTTTCTTTGCCAGACTCGGCGGCGTCGTCGTAAGTCGCCGGTTAATTAAAAATCATCCCTCATCGCGGCAGACGTAATTACGCGACCGCTTGTTCCCGCGGCTGCAGTGGCGGCGCGTTCTGTGCCGCGCTCTTTGCCGCCAGTCCCCTTTTCGCCATGCGGGCGCCGCAAACAGTGCGGCGCGGCTGCGCGCCACTTCATTCTGGAAGCAGGTGCGAACGATCGGCCCGGGCATTTGTCGCCCGTGCCGTTGGCGTGAATTATGGAAGTCGCCCTTTGTGGGCTTTCCTTATGTGTCCTTTTTCTATTTTTTAAGTCCTGCTGGACATTTAAGAAAGCACTGGCAGCCAGACCTGTTAATGCGTGTACTATGCGACTGGCTGTCTGGCTATATCGCCCGCATATTCGCGAGCCCAGCTCGCTATATCCGAAAACTTCCTCCATACACGTTAAATGCATAGCGTCTCTAAACGAGAAGCATATATCGCGCGTGCTCAGTGAGGTCGCGTTTATAACACGCGTGGCTGGTTCTCATTATTGAACGGTTTTTAAGTCGTCTTCTTCAAAGTTTCGTAACGCGGAAACATTTTGCCATTTCCCCTATGTTATCATTGCTTATTGCAAATGAACTTTTGGAAATTAACAGTAAACTATTTTTTTTTTTTAATATTTCTCATAAGCTTTCACAATGCCTTCTGCGACGGCTATCTCAGCGTTAATTGTCAGAGATAGCATGTTCGTTGTAAATTTTATCAGCTCGTTCAGTGCAACTATGGAACGAGTACTGCGTACTCCAGGCTTCGGTGGCTTTTCACCGGGGCGATGGCACACGTGGAGCGGGGAATGAGTCCACAGCGCGCAGACAACGACATATTTACGCTTCGCTTGACGTCACGTAACGCTATCTTCCCCGTGACCTTTCGTGCATGCATCCGTGTTCCGCCCACGCTCGCTTGCCTGTCAATAGTTGGGCTAACTAGAGCCGGCACGTACTTATTTTTCACATAAATGAGATTGAAACGATGCCGCCTTGCTTCCTTGTTTATCCGTCGGGAATAACGTGGCCACTGCTTCCTGTGCGCTTATTCGAAAAAGGCGATTCTTGTCGTCGAATATCTAAATAACGGATGACATTTTAAAAAGCGCTTCGAATTGCTTTTGCCTCCTGCAACGTATACTCCAACAACTTGCATGCTGTTGCAATGCTTTCGCCAAAACCTGTAGTTTTAAAGGTTAACAATAACGTCTCTTTGTTAGTTAACGACCGGTTATTCGTCCATCTCGTATCCGCCCTGCTGAAAGAACCACGGGTGGAGAAAGCATCATTGCATCGGTTAAATTTGTTTTCAACTAATATAGATCACTCTATACGGCTTACCGTCGTTTAATATTTCTAAGGAGACTCTAATGGCAGTGTGCGTTTGTCGACGGAACACTCCCTCCCCCCCCCCCCCCTTCTCAGAACGTATTTCACATGTCTTCCTCTTTTCAGCGAAAGCCAAACAAGGCAAGCGCCCTCCCCCCCTCATGCCGTATAAACAAACTCGACACGAAAATTGGTTCGTTACGTCACACGTACCCGTCAGATGCAGCCGTATCGTGGGTGAACTTCAGTGTTTATGGGGAGTTTTATATAAGGCTTTGCGGGTCTTGAATGGCCTCGCAGGTAGTTACCGTTTGGTTATTTGATTTTAGGAGCAATTGGCTACACGTGTAAACTGAGAACACTGTAAATGCCGCGGAAAAACATCGTTATCATCTTTCTTGTCTCGGGCGTATACCCCCACTGCCGTGACTCAATTTTTTTGTTTTTTAGATTTTTCGTCGACGGAGAATGAAAGATAACACCGCGATTACGTAATCGCACGAGTGGTGGGGTGTGTGTTTTTGTCTTGAGGACAAATCTGCATATCTGCATTTGTCATTGACAATGAGATTTGCCGTCGCGATTCAGACTCGCTTTGTGTGCGCATGTTTTCGCTGTCGCCCACGTGTTAAGAGTCGCCGATGTCGATGCTCTTGAGCTCCAGATATGAGCCGAGTAATTGTACATCGGCTATTGCGTTTCTATTCAGTAAAACATTGTTGAGGTTTCATGTCCCAAAACCGCGATAGGATCACTCTTTAGTAAAGGAAGCAGCTTAGACGAAGTTGAAAGATGTTAATGATGGGTTATTAAATTTGTTTCTGTGTTATTCTCAAAACAGCGGGTTGGTACGATTAAAGATCCCTGATTAGGGATTCGTTAGAAATCCAATGTCGCCGTACGCAAAGAATGAGAAAGTTAATCAACTGCTTGTACTGCATACATAGGGAGCTTTTTTTAAAAGATGTCCACCTTAAGGCGTTCTTGGCGCTGTTGCGGAAGGGAGAGTGAGAAAGGATGACAGGAGTGCCACGATTAACACTCTAATTAAAGCTGTTTCTGCTTGCTTACCTTTGGCCCTTTGCCGGTAAAAGAAAAAAAAAAAGTCATCCCGCCTTTTGCAGCGTCTTTCAGAAGAGCGTTGCTGGCGATGAAGACTGCAGCGTGTGTGCAACAATTGTTGGGGCTTAAGACAAAAAAAAATTCAGCACACGTTTTCGACAGAGAATAATAAGAGGTCGCCAGTGTGAAATGTTTCCGCGAGCTCATTTCGTGTTCCGACCATGAAAACAGAAGCGCGGGACGGGAGGAGTCTGCTCTCCCACAGCTCATGGCATATTGCTGGGACAGGACCTGGGGAGGGCGAGCCGAAAAGAACGAGAAAAAAAAAAAACACCCGTCTCTAAAAGAGCGGTCCGAGGAGAGAGCGCGGATTGGGGAAAAGAGATGAAGTAAAAATTAAACGAGCGAAAGCGGCAGAGGAGCGAGCCGTGTTGAATCGACCGCCCAACATACGTATACCATTCGTGCCTGGCGTAGCAGACAGAGTGCGTCCTCCACGTGGCCGGCGAATGAGTTCGGACTGGATTCAGAAACACCTGTTAGCTAGCACGAAGACCTCGCGGCGTAGTATTTTGCTTTCTCGGGCTCCGCTTTCGATTGAGCCCGCGGTGTGCCGCGCTCCCTTCGGCATGAATCCTCTCCGGCGCAACAATGGAGGCGAGAAGAGGGACCGGTGTCTCGGACCGTGAAATAATCGGGTCGGACTGCGTGCCTCGGTAGCTGCGCGATTCCCCCTGGGGCGCTGCTGCTCCTGCGGGTGGTGGTGGCGCGGCCCCGACCTCCCCATGGGAGGCGCGACCGGGGGCCGGCCGAAGGCGTCGGCGAGGGGCCAGCGAAAAGAGCGCAGGGGTCGCCGGCTTGCCCATGAAACCAAGAGCGCAGCTCTTTTTCTTTCTTTTTTTTTTGTGGTCTGCGAGTGCTTCGGGGACGCAATTTGTCGGCCGCCAATGAGCTTTGTCTCAGATTCATTGCCCTGCAAGAGTTGGGGGAGTACACTTCCTGCCAGAATTACTCCCGCAAGGAAGAAAAACAGAGTTTGGGTAAGGGGCCAGGAAGCGGAGTGGGGGCGCGTTGCGTTGTTGTGCTGGAACGAAACCTGAAAGCAGGATTACCATCCGATTAATGTCTAGAAACTCTATGCAAAGAGCAGTGCTGCACATCTGCGCTCTCCATTTCGGTCAATCCTCCTTTACACGCGGTCGAAAGTAGGAAGTGTAGACAACTACCTATGTTTCGAATTGAAATGTTCAGTTAATCTTAACATTGACCACAGCTGACTCCCTAAATGTCTAGTATAGACATTCGATGACTAGTTTGCGTAGACGAGTAGGCTAGTTATCGCAGGTTGAGCTCCAGAATGAACATCGCAGCTAACAGTCTTGTACTAATCAGTGTGATCACGCATCAAGGGTTGATGTGTGAACTTGGGGGTCAAGACATGGCGACAGCGAAAGAACTCTTCTAGTCAGCTGTCTTCCGGTATAGGCTTTTTGGTTTTGTATCTCCATTCTTTTCTGAAGAACATTCGTGGCTGTATATAGTTAACGTGTATGCGATTGTGTGCACATGTGTACGCTTAGGACCCAAATAATTCAGAATAAAAGTCAGGTGGAAGTGGCTTATATGTATTCTTACATTGTACTTTATACTCTCTTTTTTTTTTTTAGCCCTTCCTCAGCATGACGAAACAGTTCTCTGTGAACAACTTTGCTCAAACAATGAATGGCGATTAAAGGGTGGGCAGTGAGCCGTTTGCTTACGGCACTTCGAAGGTGGAGGGATCTTAGAGCAGTCTCGTCTGTAGAGGACAAAGGTGCTCCCTCACATGAGCAAATATGAGCTGGTCCACGCCGCATCTTGCAGCCATGCCCCTGGATAAGGGCAATATCTCACGCTTTTGGGTGGTACGCTTTTCCTAAAGGCTCACCCGCCCATTTTTCACTCACCCCCTCGTCTGTGGTGCGTCGACATTCTTGCAATTTCGTGTGGACCCGCCCACCTGCCTTTATTCTTTCCTTGTTAGCGCACCACTTGTCTGCTGATGAATGCGCTCGGAATTGAAGTGGCCCCCTTTGTGCTCGCTCCGAGAGACTCGAGAGAGATGTGCGACTGCGCGGAGCCTTCGCACGGGACAAGTACCGCGCGGAGAGGCGCTCCATATATATATATATATATATATATATATATATATATATATATATATATATATATATATATATATATATATATATATATATATATATGTTTGAGTGCGGGGCCCTTAAAGGGGCTCGCACCCCTCACATGCTTTTAATCGCGATGATTGTATACGGTTAAGAACACTTCTGAGTGGGCGTATGTTAAGGGGAGGGTGGGTTGAGCCACGTTTGATGGAGTTACATTCTTCATATTCGGTACTTCATCGAGCTCGTATAGAACATAAATGTCAACACATATCTCACAATGTGCCAGCATTCCCAGAGACCGCTTTGGGGAGCTGAACGGGTTCGCAACGCCGGCTGCGCCAGCACGAAGGGAACGAGGAGCGCGTATGTTAAGCGTGTACTTAAGGGCTACAACATGAACGCACGTTTTGATACACAATTTTCGTGAAGTGCCGCACTTAGCAGATAGGAAAGATACATAATGCAAAGCTTAATTTGTTTTTATTAGACCTCTTAGACCGCGCTGGTGGCGCAGCCTTCCGGGGAGAGTCGTTAATTGTCCTGTGTAACATCAGAGTGGAGGTTGTGCAGTTTTCTTCCTCAGTAGCTTCTCACATTGCTTCGTTCGACATTTCTTGACATTTTAGCGTCTTCACTTTTTAGCTTCCTTCCTTTCTGTGATCCAACCGCTTACGTACACATATGGACCTCCTGGACGGGTCCTTCAGGTGAACTGAGCTAAAGTGAAATTGTAGACAAATTTACCACTCACTCCGAACACATATACTGAAGCCGTCGCAGACCACGTTCATTGCTACATAGAAAAATATATATATATAAGAAATAAACCACCTGTTCACCGATTCCACTGGCATGTGAGTTCGGTGTATAACAGCTGTAGAGGTTGATCATTCCCGCACGCTCGCCACAACCATCGTGTTGGCTGCAGGCTTTCCTGCAGAGCGTGGTGGCAGGAACGGCGGCTGTCGCTTGCTATCACGTTGCTGCCTCGACGAAAATGGGCGTTGAAAAGCGGCAAGGTTCCTCTGCACAGTTGGGGAGTTTAGAGTGTGTGTGTGGGAGGCAGGAAGATGCGGCGGAAACTAGACCGCCGAAGCCACCCCCGTCCGAGTATCGATCCGAGGCCCAAGCCGCTGACGGGCGGGCGTGCGTGTGGAGGCGCACAGGCCGGTGAATGACCTTCGCGCCCGCGCTCCGAGGCCGGACACCGCTCGGAAGCGCTAAAAAAAAAAAAAAAGTTTTGCCGCTGTGCATCGCGGACCGCCCGCGGAGGCGCGGCAGCACTCGCGTGACCGTGTAGGCGCGGTCGCCCTCGCTCGTCACTGGTCAGCCGCCGTTTCTATCACTCTTTAATTGCTTCTCCTGCCTTGTTCTTCTCCGAACACGCATTTTTCTTTTCCCTTCTTTTGTTTTTCTTCTGTGTTCCCGCTGCAGTAGTGACAGTGACAAGTAGGGCAGCTTGGTTGTTTCTGCGATGCGCTTTGACCGCCCGCAGAGTTTCGGGTGGCCTAATTTCGGCCCTCGCACCTAACCACAAAAACGAAAAGAAACATTCTGGTGGTTAGCCCAATGAAGGTAACTGGCCACAGACAAAAGAAAAAAAGAATCTCGGGCTTTTTTTTTTTCATTTTTATCTGCAAGGTGTGCACCGGCATCCTATGCTCTGCAGTGAAGTTGTTTTTATTTTAGTGACGCCATCCTCTGAGGTACAAAAACCGAACTTACGCGCTCACACTGAAAAAAAAAACAAAAAAAAAACACGACCGACTCAAAGATTCTTCCCGTCCTCGCAGCGGAGCCCGCAGAGCGCGCGCGCGCCACGGACTTCTTCTAAACACGACATCGGGTCGCGTATACGTACCGAGAAAGAAAGAGCGGGACAAAGAACATGATCAAATCGTTCTTGCGTGGTGCCGCACAAATGAGAATCAAATCGAAGCACTCTGAATTTGATTACTTCTTTTCGCATCGTAACGACCGCCGCAAACGAAGGCTAGCTTGTTTCTCCCCCTCTGGGAGTTTCCTCGAAAAGCAGGTGCTGCGTGCGGTCGCCGAACGACGAACTAAAAGAATAAATAAAATAACCCCGTGGGTTTGCGTTTTAAGGAGCAGTGAAGCGACGCTGGGCGAAGGGCGATGGCAAGGTATGGGACGTCTTGTAAAACGCGGCGGTGAACGCCGCTGTCTGTCCGGCCGAGGGGAGAGAGTTTCGCGACCGAGTCCCCGCTGGAAGTGACCGATTTCTTATTTCTGCATTTGCGCATGCGAAGCCGAATCGCATAGTCATTAAGTGCATATTAATTGCTTTTGAATTTGCCAAAATTGAACGAAACGCGAAGAACAGAATAGCGAGATGAAGGACAAGGAATGGTGGTGCGAAGAACGAAAACAAAAAAAAAATAAAAACATCGAAGCGGCAGTACGTAAGAGTGGCTTCACTGCGCTTGATTGCAAGGAACGCTGCAGCTTATTCTTTTCTTTGCCTGTGCGAGACATCGCTGGCCAGAACAGCGTGCTCGTATTAAATGCAGTGTGGAGACGTTGCGATCGGCCTTCCTAATGAGATTACGACTGGAAAAGAATTTAATTTGATATTAGTGCAAACGATGTTCGTCTTAACGGGTGCCCGAGCCGTTCTTCTCGCGCCCCCTCTCACTCGCCGCTCTGGCGGCGCGTGCCCTAAATGAGAGCTTCATCAACCGTGTACCCGGTGGCGCGTGGGTCCGTCGTTTCCTTTTTTTTTACATATATATATAATATATGTTCATGCATGCTGTCTTGATGACCGAAGCCTCAGGGCAGCTCGTTATTGATTCGGACGCTATTACTCGCGCTGGCAGGGCATAGAGAAGAGGGGAGTGGATGAGGGAGAGTGCCCAAGCCATACGCTCGCGTCCGCCGAGCGTACGCCACCACCGTCCCTGCCAATGACCGTTCGAAACCATTTCCGCTGATCATTTATTCCAAACCGTCCCGGACCGCGAGCGTGCACCCCTAACAAACAAGACTACTGTAGCGCCGAAGATTAATAATGACGAGAGAGATGGAGAGATGGTGCTCGTCATCGCATGATACATGCGCCACCGCCGTTCTAGCGGGCGTCTCTGATACCCCCGCTGGAATGCACACGCCGGCGACTCAAGGCGAAGGAGCATCTCCTGGCACGGAGCTTCTTTCCGCGCATCCCTTGCTCAGAGAGCCCCCTCGCTGCGCGTAGACTCTCTTTCCAGAGTATATATATGCGCGACGTGCTGCCTCCTCCTCACGTTCTGAAAACGGCCAAACATGTACATAGTAAGAATGCGAAAACAAAAATAAAAAAATTCTCGAAGGGGACTGGGGGGGGGGGGGGGGGAGCCAGCCGCTTGTGCAACCAAAGATGTGTGTCGTTGGCGCGTGCTTATCTGCGCTGTTGCGTCACGCCGGGAGAAGGTTTATTGTTATTTTCTTGCAACGCTGACGACATTCCTGGAAGGTGCCAAGGCGCGAGACTTTGGTTGTTGTTGTCTCGGGAGGAAAACTCTCTTTGTTGATGCGGCCCTTAGCCCCTCTCCAATGTATCCCGCGCGTCGAGATTTTTTTTCGAGACTGGCAATGATTTACCCGAGCGTCGATCAACTTTAAAGCAAAAACACGTATACACGCGTCATTTAACTTTTAAAAAACTTTCCTACTTCCTTTCGGCTCGGGGATTGGAGGCGTCGAGTCGGCTTGAGGGTCAGCCAATTATTTATTTATTTATTTATTTATTTATTTATTTATTTATTTATTTATTCGTCTGTGAGTGCGCGAACCGCGAGCCATCATGCAAAAGCCTTCCGATAAGCATTTTTTCTTTCGAATGGCATACTGCACGTGACCGCTGTGCATTTATGTATACATGGATGAGGGCCGTCTGGCTTTTGCGTTTGTTCGGCGATAGGGAACGGATTGTTTGCTCAAAGCTGTCCTATGCCCCTTGTTGGTTTATTGCATTGTGATTAGAAAAAATGTATACATATAGGAATGGATAGAGGGAGACCGAAACTGGGTACGCGCATGTACAGCGCGGCTGTGTTAGTACCGACTGCGGCTTATGGACTATTTTTTTTCCCTGACTGGAAACTTGTAGAGTCGGCGACCGGAATGGCGCGTGTGCCCAGAATTCATCAAAAACGGGACGACGGAAGACATAAAGTGCATTATCATATATATAGGGTACGCGTCCGAGAAACGACTGAGGAAAAAAAAAAAGGTATGTTTTCCTTCGAGCTTCTCTCTGCGGTCTCGGAGAAGTATTCTTTTGCTTCTTTAATTTCGGGACGACGCCGTTTTGTTTCAAGTCGGACGCCGGCGCAATGGGAGCACGTGTTGTTCAGCCCTGTCGGTGTTGTGTCGTGGTTCCCTCTGCGGGGGCGTCCGGCTCGTTTCCGAATGCGCATTGTTATAAATAGATAGAGTGGGCTGGGCAACTCGCGTCGTGCGCGTTTTCGCGCGGTGTGGCCGTCGGAGGGCTGGTTGCTGCGTCGCATGCAAATCGGAGGCGGCCGGCCGACCGCCTCTTCCGCGGATCCCCGTGCCGCCGCCGCGCGTTGCGGGCCTCGGCGCAATATGCGCCGCACCGAAAGTGGGCCACGCGTGCGAAGCCGAGCGCGAGGTCGCGCCGTTGACGCCGCCAGTCTGCGATGACAAATGCTAACTCCCCGCTTCTTCTCCAACACAAGGTGGCCGCCGCGAGGAACAGCTGCGGACCGGCGTTTGGGGCGGGCCGCGCTGCTTTTGGCTGCTACTGGGGTGAAAAAAAAAAGCCCGGCGAACGAGGCTGGCCATATCGAAGTAGCGGAAAATAGATCGCGCGGCGTCAGTCGATGGTCGAGCGGTGCGACTCGGACCGTGGGCGGTGAAAAACTGGAGGTTCGCGAGATTTTTCTGAGGGGGCGTTGCGCGTGTTGACTGTATATAGTGCGCTGACCTGTGAGAAAAGTTGCATGTCGCTGCGGCTTGTATACCCTGAAACGGATGCGTGAGCGAGGGATTTGGCGGCACACGCAGCAGCTCATCGCCGCAGCTGCTGGGAAAAAAAAGTGAGAGAGAGTGAGAGTCAACGCATTCGTGCGTACTCCTTGCTGTATACACGAGAAGCAGCTGTCATCTTACTGCACAAAGTGCCAATCAAACCGTATCTGATAATCCGGTGTTCACGAGGCTATAATATAGCGTCAAAATGACATAGTTTGAATTATTTTCGAGTGTATTGTACTATGCACCAAGATAGATACAGATCACACTTATGTTGAGCTCTACAACTGAAGATCGAGGTCCCCCGCAATAACGAAAACTTCTTGCGCTAGACTTGTTCTTAAGAGCAAATTCCAAACAATTTTTAAACTGTATAATTGCTAGAAAGGACATTCGAAACGCGCCTTTCTTCGCAGTGCACAGTCGTTGTACGCACACCTCCCACGAAGGCACTTCGCTGTCTTAGAGCGCAACGAAATGGCTTCGTTATGTTGTCGAAATTTAGTTTGTAAACAATTAGGAGTTTTTCCAATTTATAGCAAAACGGATGTGCGCTTCTTGTCTCGAGGATTACAGAGCAAGCGTATCAACGGAATCATACGCAGTCATTTTTAATCAGTGTTAAATAGGATGCAGAAACAACGAGTTGTAGTAAATACCTTGATGGTCATAACTAATTTCACACCTTAAGTCAAGAGTAAAAATCCATTCTAACCTTTAAAAATGTAAATGTATTCGATCCCTGGCGTTTGAAGAAAACGAGGAAGAAGAGAAAATCGATATTTAACTGTTTCTCGAGTACCTGTCAAAAGGTTGCCAAATTGATTTCCCTCTATCCCAGTGAGAAAAGAAGACGTTTCAGTCTCACAGATTGGTCGGCGGCTTCTTTCTTCATATATAATTACGAGTATTCACGTCTTAAGGAACTGAATGTTTTGCGTATCAACAGAGGGAGTGAACGAGCGACAAACTTTACATTCAATGCAAACTCCTACGCGTATTACACCTATAAGCCGCGGGCCGCGGCGTTAAACTCTTACTCGATTTTCCGTAGTGGCTCGCAATCATGTATCTTCAGCACCCGTTTAGCGTTCCGTTCTATATACGAGCGTTGTAAAAGCTAAGCTTAAGTACGGATTAATAGTTAGTGAGAAAGTAGAAGCTTACAGGAAGCTGGAAGTTCGGTCGTACAGGTTAGGAGACTTCGTGCAGGCGGCGAAGTCATCGCTGCGGTGACTGAAACGGATTTCCGGCGGCGTCAACTGTGTCACAACGATATATGGAAGGCAGATGACGATCCTCCTGAACGAGGCGAATGTGGGAAGTTTCATGGCCGCGTTTCGACTGCGGTTCCCTCCACTTTCCGAGGAACCAAATGCTTTTTCTTGGATGCGCCTTGCTTAGCTGATACTCAACAGCGCTATTGAATGATAGTGGATGTTACCCTCGGATAGAGACTCCTTTTTTTTTTCTTTCTTTCTTGCCAGCGCGGGCGAGACCATCTTTTTTGTTTTAGTGTTGCAGGGGAGGCTCTGCTTATATACGCGGTGCGTTTTTTTTTTTTTTTTTGCTCCACACCGGAAAGACATAAAGAAAACGAACCCGGTCCCACGAGGAAGTGCGAGACTTGATGAGGCAACGTGCCCTCGGGTTTGCTTTGGATTTCTGATATCTCTTTTCCTCTCGAGGGTTTTCGTTATTTCATTACCGCAAGCCTGTTCAATCACGCTTTCCTTTCGTTTGTCTTTAGCTGGGCGGGGCTTTTAATTTTCTTTTTTCTCCCTCTCGCGGAGGGGCGTTCTGTCACCATCCGGTCTTGATCCTCGCCGTTCTGCCCATCGCGGTGGTTCACAAGGAAAGGAGGGGAGACCGGGGAAGGAGATGGCGTGACGTTGAGTAACTTACGATCCGAAGAGGAATCCCAAAACTCCACCGACTCTGCAGGCTCAGAGGAAGCAGCGCCAGAGGAGCGCAGTGCCTCAGCGGTGCGCTCGGCCGCTGGTGCGACGAACGAGAGCCATTCACGGTGCTGCCATAAGAAATTGGATCTCGAGGCAAGTGGAAGCGCTCGATACACCGACCGCGGCGCTATATGTGCGAGCGCATTCGGCAAAGGACGAGGCACGCGGGGGGAGCGAACCTTTGGCGTCTAACGACAGCTTGATGGAATGTAATTGGAAGTACTCTGATAGCGCCGGGACAAGGCCCGTGGGGAGGGGGCGCCAAGAGGTAATGAACAAGACGAGAGGGAAGGCACTACAAAGTATTGTAATGATAATAGCGCGCACGGGTGGAGGGGGTGAGCAAGAAGCAATAGAGACACACAAAGAAACGGGGCCCGGCCGATTAAGCTCGTTTAAAATGGAGCTGGGTATCTGCCAGTTCCGTCGCTTCCCCCGTCAGCATCTTTTTTTTTTTTTTTCCTTCGCTTTTCCATCATTTCACTTCTAGCGCCGTGAGGGGTAGGATTGGGGGGAGGTGCCAGTTTTGCGCTTGATGGCGGTGGCCCGGGTGCCTCGCTGGGCTGTTTCGCGAGACACTTATTTTATTATTTTTTTCTCTCTTTTCTTCCAAGATAATGCCATGGCCCGTTATTTATATTGTTTCGGTGCTTGCGCCGCGGAGGAGGGCAATTTCCGAATTGAACGTGTTAAGTCCCCCCCCCCCTCTCCTTGTCGCTGAGTCACCGCCTTGAGCGCTCGGAACTGTTGAGCGTCGGCGCTTCCGGTGCCAATCACCAGCGTCCCGCGCACTGCGGGGCCGTCCTGGGCCCGAACAAGCCCTGGGAAGAACAATCGGCCGTCATGTGAAAAGAGAAGGCAATGGGCCAGAGAAAGGCGACGTGCACAACAAAACGGACGCGGTGCGAGCGGGATCGTCCATCCCTCTTCTCGCTGTCTTTCGAAAATTCCCTCTCATCCTTTTTCTTAACCTTTTTTTTTTTAATGTGCACTTCTGAAAGCACGATCAGTATGACTGAAAACGATGAGGTCTCCAGATTCCTTGTTAGCTGTTTCGTGTACTGTACTAGAGTTTCTCCAGTATCGTGTGTGTGTGTGTGTGTGTGTGTGTGTGTGTGTGTGTGTGTGTGTGTGTGTGTGTGTGTGTGTGTGTGTGTGTGTGTGTGTGTGTGTGTGTGTGTGTGTGTGTGTGTGTGTGTGTGTGTGTGTGTGTGTGTGTGTGTGTGTGTGCGCGCGCGTGTGTGTGTGTGTTTCTGCCCATGAGAATCTTTCCGGAAGTTTGTGACGGCCAACGGAGGCGAGATGAATTTGCATAGCCTTAAGGAGGTGTTCTTGCTTCGTCATGGTGTAGTTAGGTGCATTCCCACAAGCGTTACAGACAAGTTCACCCGCATATATCATGCACTACATCCATTATTGGAGCTAAGAACCGGAATACATTTCGTTGTATATACACAAAAAATCGACAGTGTATACTCTGAATTCTCAATGTGGGGACAATAGCGTGTGGGCTAATAATAATAAATAATGATGATAATAATAGAAAATGTCGCAGGCTGTTGCTGTTAACACATTTAGAGGGCAAGCATTGACTGCACGAATTCAGCAATACCGAAGCCGAGCAAACTTTATGGGACGGAAGTGTCATTGGTGTCCGTCTTGGCTTTGCCTTCTCTTACTCTCGATTTCTTCGTCGTGGCATATAGCTCGTTGAAGCTTGAAGATTGAAGGCTCGTTCGCTACTGTGTATCGGACGCGGAGCTTTCCTGTAATCGTAAAGTCGGCTGCAAATCTTCCAAAATTTAATGCAGCGTACCGCCAACATGGCGGACGCGTTGTCCCAATGCCGATATTAAAGACTTTACATTTTCTGTACGAACTATAGGCTTTCTGCGCGCCTGTCAGCCAGTGGCGCACGCAACCTTTGGCACTGGCCAGTGGTATATAAGCGGCCGCAAAGGGCGAGCAAGGTCACCGCGTCTGCACGTTGCGCGCGTATTTTCGGTCTCCTAGGAGAGGTGTTTTCTTTTCTTTTCAATTTTTGGAAGGGGTGTACACTGGCAATGTCGGGGGTATCGGCGATCCCCCGAAAAATATTGGGGGGCGTCCTCCGCGAGCAGCCGCGCGCGTGGTCGACGAAAACGCGATTGTTTGCGCAGCTATTCCGAGCGCCTCGGCGGCTATTCTCGACGGCATACATACACACACAAAGAAAGTCTCGGACCCGGCGTCAGCCACCGGCCCCTTCTGCACCGGCCGCTTGTTTGAATTCCAGTGGCCATCGGCGACTGATTGCACCGCTGGCCGGCGGCGCTGCCGAGCGCTGTTTCTTTTCTTTTCTCCGTCCTGGCAGGCGGGGGCCGCGGTTCGAACACCGGCGCCTGCCCGAAATACAAAGGCGGCCGCGTGAAGCCCGTATACTTTGAGGCGTCCCCCTTTTTTCTTGGCGATTTGTCAGCGCCCGGCTGACAGGAGCCGCTGGCCTCTGCTAACGAGGCCCGAACGCGCCTCGAATCGCGGCCCGGAGAGTTTCGGTTTCTTTCTCGTCGTCTTTTTTTTTTTCCTTGGCTCTTGGGCCTGGTCTGAACAGCGCGCAGCTGCTCGAGATGACGCCGGGGTTCGTGACGGCGCTCGCCTTCTTTCCTGTCGCGCGGCTTCCGCTGGCCGCATGCACAGGCGTCCCCTGGGTGTTCAGCGCGCCGTGGTTCTTCGCGCGATCCCGTGCGAGCTGAATCAAGGAGTAGCCGGGCCGAGCATGTTGCGCGATTAATATTACATCGAAGGGGGGCTTTCTCGTATCGGGGATATGCCCCTGAATACAACGCCTATAGTGCCCTGTGCGCCTCCCTCTCGCTTCTCCAGTGCATGCGTTAGCGAGGTGATGTATAAGCGGAGGCACGATCTGCTCTTCTTATACCGAAGTCTAGTTAAAAGAAAAAAAGAAAGAATCAAGTCAGTGCGCGCAAAGCACTCCGACGTATTAGTGTAGCTTTCTGGGGATGCCTATAGAACGTTTCTTTTATCTTTTGGTAAAGCGGCGAAGACCCGCAACGCTATGTGAGCTGCATGTTTACAAGTTAGAAAGAAGGCCTTCATGCAGGTTTAGCTAAATGTGTGCGTAAGAAGCCCAATTTTCAGGTTGCCAGTACTTTGCATCTATACGAATATTATGCTGGATTGATTATCTAAATAGTAAGGATTCACTAAATAACCCTTGCTTCAAGTTGCTCGAAGTTCGTTTTCAAGTTTCTTCTTTCTACTGCCCTTTGAGAACGTAACATTAAAAAAATGTGCGGCACATTGTTACTTTGTCGACTCTTTTCCGCGTTGATTGAGAATAAGGCATAACGGAACAGCTCGAACATGCGACACCGGCAGAAGAAGAAAGGAAACTGGATAAGCGCTTGGTTGCAACCATTACGCTACTTCGTCAAGTCATCTAAGTTTGCATCGTATTTTTTAAAAAGAAAACCCGCGATTTTTTTTTGCGTCCGGGGACGCCATTTATTTTGGACGCACTCCTATCTTAAACGTGTATACGAAATGCGACCTTATGAATGTCTGTTGGGTGGTGTGTATGCACCCGATTTTCGTTATGTACATTATATAGTGAAAGAACGACAAAGTTTCTAAATTCTGCTAGTCCCGGGACAATAAAGTTTCGTTTTGTCCCCTCTTGCTTACATCAACGCGGCTTCGTCATGCATAGCTCGCGTTACGCTGGCTGAGTAATCGCGGAGAAGCATGCATGAAAGGCGGGCTTGTCGCAGCATCCGCCTGAGAAGCCCTTCGCCGTGGAGGCCTCGCACGATGGCTGGGATGGAGAGCTCCTCGCCATCCGGGCCAAAGTGGCTGCGCGCGCGGCCCGGAAAACAAATAAAGCGTAACGACATTGCGACGAATTACCCCGCATGCGGCCCTAAAGCGAAAATATCGTCTATTCATTTCATCTTTCCCGTCGAGCGCGCGGGAGGGGAAGAGACAGGAAGTCGGCCGGGAGGCAGGGAAAGTTTTGCGCTATATAACTGAGTGCGAGACGAGTTAGCCGAGACGCATTAAAGCCCCCGGTGGCGGCCGGCGCTGGAGAAGCTCGCCTGCGTATCCCCCCCTCTCGCCTTCCTCGTGCAGCCGGTATTGCCCGAAAGAAGATATATGCCCCGCCCCCACCCTCTGCGCTGTCGTTATAAGCCGCCTCGTGGAAGCGTTTCCTCGGTCCTGTTGGGGATGCCCAGTCATTGCACGCCAGCAGCCTCTGCGCCCGCCGGAGACGGGCGAGATATGCTAATAAAAGTGCGCCGGCGAGAGCAACCGAGCTCTGAAGCGAAAGGAGGGGGGGGGGGGCTGATGCGAGATGGCGGAAATGAGCTCCGTTGTCTGGAAGAAAAGGATCGTTTTAAGGGTGGGAGAGCGGGCCCGGATTTCAATCGATTTCGACCACGGCAGTCCTGGCTGCAGGCGCTGGATGCACGCGAAGCGCTCGTCGACTTTTCCTCCGTGTCTCGTGTCACGTTGGCCTGGACGCCGGAACAGGCACATGTGCAACAGTCCCTGTGCTGCGCGATAGTCCAACTTCGCTGCTTTTTTTGGGGGAGCACGAACGGAGTGGGATGGAGGCTCATGGACGCAAACACGTGTCGAGGTCTTATCGCCCCCTCTATGGGCTATTTGGTGAGACCGCCTATCTGATGGAGGAACTCGAGTTTACGGCTTGGCTACTGTTAACGGCCGTTTTCCCTGCCCGAGCGAGCTATCCGGCACCCTGTGGCTGGAGTGGCGGTTGCAGCTGATATACTGTCTTTAGTCATTAGTTTTTAAAGATATCTGATTCAACGCGTTGTGCATTCAGTTCTTTGAAAAACTGAACTTCACTTATACGTCTTGTGCAGTGCGCCATAAGGAACGTAGTATATACTGACACATCGTGAGACAGCGCCTGTCGTTTGTCTGCCACGTCGCCCATTTATCGTGCTTTACCCTCGTTCATCATGAGACAGCTCTGCATGTGGCTACAGGTCAGGTCAGGTCACAAGTGCAAGGGTGATAACCAGGCGCGGATTTGGGAGATTCGCGGATAAGACAGTGCGCGTTATCTCTTGTCTCCTTGTGCACAGAAGTTTGCTGCCAGATGTGAACCCTCAGAAGCTTCAGAGACGAACTTGCTGCCAGACTTCAAATGCTGTACTGCACGCCGGTTCCGCTCCCGACGAGAACGTCTTTCTTTCTAACGCACTTCTCTTGGCGCTGTTTTATTTGACCGTTAATTTTTGATTATCCGCGTCCATTTGTAATCTGAACACAGAAGGGAGGCTTTCGAACGGTGCCGCGAAAGCGGAAGCAATTCTCTCTACAATTTCTTTTTATCTCTACGCCGCAGTTCGCAGTTGGGAGATTGTCCTGACCAACCCTGATTGCGAGTTCTGTGCTGGAACGACGATGATGTAGTCGGGGGTCTGCCCAGAGGACCGGAGCCAGCCAGAGTCCCGGGGAGATGTCGAGGAGAGGAGCCCGGAGCTGTTAACAGTAACGTTTATTACATATTTACAGGTAGCGTGTTGCTACATGATGGGGTTAGCATCATGGAAGCTCTCGAGGGGAGCTTCTCGTAGCTTGTGACAGCTTGAGAAAACTTGTGAGAGCTCGTCGGGAGCGCATCGGCGCTCGCATTTTATGTCCTGGTCTTCCCAGGGTTCCCTGTAGGAAAAAACAATGGAGGCCAGGACAGTCCAATGAAAATTTCCATCTTCACCTCCGCCCCCAAAAGGGGAAGGTGAAACGTCGCCTCCTTCCCAACCCACGAAAGGAGAAAGAGGCACATCCAGTTCGTCCCATGGCGAGGGAAAAACACTGCCCACCGCGCACACACGGCACAGCACGAAGACGTTGAGTCTTTCGTGGAAGTCAATTTCGTAGTCTGTTGCAATGATGGTTATGCGCGAGGCAGACCACGAATTGTGGAAACAGCGGCAACAAGGCGCCACGGAGAACGTGGGAAATGCATCCGCAGACGGTTCCCAGTCGCTGGGTCCTTTGTCCGGGGCACCTTGACAAAGCAAGCCGCCTCGACGGCCAACAACTCTTCCTAAACTGTCAGTCGGTCAGGCGTGCCCAAAGGGTTTTACGAGGGGCGCAGACAACCTGAGAATATTACACGAACGACCTTCGTGTTGTCGCCGCTCTTGGTGCATCTCTGGAACCGCTGACCCGGAAGAAATCAGGGTAGTCCTAGCCGCAACGTCTCATGCGTCAAAGCGGCACCAAGCCAGGCAGGCCGATCATAACAGCCCGTCCACCGTCACAGGAGGTCTCGAAGGGGTTGCAGCACCAAAGCACTCCGCAGAGACCGTAGATCTGCTCCCTTGTAGTCGTTGACGCAGGCTGCACCAATCTCTGGACCTGAGCCATGGCCAGCAAACGCCAGAAACGAACCACGCAAGACCCGAGGCACAACAAACATAGAGCACTCAACTGACCTCGAGAAATGCCAGGTTACAGTTTTGGTAAAACTCCCTAGAAATTTACAATTGGTGCGCTCACTAGTGAAAATCAAGAATCAGATAACGAAGCCATAACAAACTCAGACCTACTACGTGCGAAGCAAATCAACAACCTAACGTTTTGTATCATTTCCCAGAGAGATTCACAGCGTTCAAGGCACGCAGGTGCTACAGGCGAAACAAAACGAAAGGAGGTAGTTAATGAATTACGCCTCTCACAGTATAAGTAAAACTCAAAATCAAACTTGCGCGTATGAAAATAAAACAAACAGAGAAACAAAAAACCTACACTACACTGATGCGCATACTAACAAGTGTGCTGCAATTTACACAAGGTTTATACAGAGGCTTTTACCCTCAACCTACTTCTCTGTTAAAAATCAACTTGCGCAAAACCCTCTACTCGGGTGTTAGGTTTCGCTAAATGTAAGCAAACACTCAGTTCAACAAGTATCTTAATGTCTGCAGTTATCATGAGGAAGAAAATAAAAGTTACAAAAATCGACATATTCCTTGCTCATCTGCAGACACGCGAACATTAAAAGCAAAACAATTCAAAACTGGATACAAGAGAAATTCTTGGTAGCCTTACACTGTCCGAACATTATGCGGATGAAATAAATCAACAAAAGCAAAAACCTACCCTACACTGCAAAAACATAAGGTTTAAACAGAGGCTTTTTACCTTCAGCCTACTTCTCTGGTAAGATAAACTTGCGCGTAAAACATAAAACAAACAGAGAAACAAAACCTACACTTCACTGCAAGAACAGAAGGTTTAAACAGAGGCTTTTACCTTCAGCCTACTTCTCTGTTAAAATCAGCGCAAGACCCTCTACTCGGGTGCTAGCTTTTGCAAAATGTAAGAAAACAAGCAGTTTAGCAAATGTCTCAATGTCTGCAGTTAAGATGAGGAGGAAAATAAAACTTTCAAATATCGACACAGTCCTTGCTCATCGGCAGACATGCAAACGTTAGACAACTAAACAAAACAATAAAACTGGATACAAGACAAATTCTTAGTATCCTTCGTGACACTGCGTAAATTCATGCGGCACCCTTTCAGCCGTGCTCTGGGGGGACGCGCATACCACAGTTGTCGATGGGCCAGATCGCGACGGAGGGACAAAAAGCCAACCTGTCCGAAGCACACAGTGGCGGTGACCTTTGTTCCGCGGGCTCCGAACTCCGACAAAGACGCACCCGGACGCCTAAGCTTCCTCATTGTGGGCCGCCCAGAGCAGCGGTCACTCTCTCGCAAACTTGGGGGAGGACCCTTGTCGTTACAGTCGCGTACGCACCACCTCGCTTTGCTCCACCGTTTAGCCTTCACCAAAGATGATGAAACCAGGCGACCACTTCGGCGTCTCTTTTTCCTGGCCCTCGCGACACGGTTTATGCCTAATCTCGATTTGTGCGAGACCCGCAACTTTTGACTTTTAGACAACTTTTTCGGGGTTTCCAGTCTCCGCTCGAGGCAACTTGGACCTTTCCCCTTTCCCCGAAGTTTTCGCTGGCGCCTTTTTCTTTCGGGACTGCACGGAACGCTCCCCGACTCGGCAATAATACTCGGAAGTACATTGCTCAAAATTCCAGGCGGCTCAACTGGCTTATCCTCCGCGTTATTTCTAGCTGTCTGCTCTTCAGAAACAACGCTACAATCGACACTTGCTAAACCAGCCGGCTCGCCATCAGATGTCTCTCCTTGATGAGAGTCATCACCTCGCGCTAATCTAAGCGCTTCATCACCTCGCGCTATGTTGAGCGCCTCTCCCTCTCGTGGTAAGCTAAGCGCCTCATCATCTGAACTTTTACAGTCTGCTTCATTAGCGCTTTCTGCTTTCGGAACCTCATGAGCAGACTCACAGGCCATCGGATCCGTCATAGCTGCCGCCGATTCGTCACCAAAACAAAGGCCTTTCGAAAGCATATCCACATCATTCTGAGAGGGATAATGCTCGGGCAGGTTTTGGGACACCAAAGTTTCCGGGGCGAGCAGTCTGAACGGTCCCTCACTTTCAACGCGGGCTAATGGCAAACACACGCTTTCATTTTCAACTACTTGCCATGCGCACGGGCGTTCCCCTGTGGTCACCTCATTTGTCGAAGAGTACGGATGTACACTATCAAACGTTGCGGCAGAGTCCCGCGGTACGTTTTCCTTGACTAATTCCTGAATGGGGGGTTTCAATTGTTCCAGATCATTGTCGCTGCTGTCCCCAAAACAGAGAGCATTCCTAGGCTTGCGGCAGCCGATTGCGATGTGACCTAGCTCTTTGCAACGGTGGCATACAACCGGCTTCCTAGCCTTAAACGCCTTTTCTTTCTTTCGATCTTCTGAGTGGCTCACTGTAGACGTGGACTTAGCAGGACTGCCTTTCTTTTTCTTATCTGAGGGTGCTATCTCGTTATTCGGGTTGCTTGATGCCTGATAAAGTGCTAAAGCCAATCGCCTTTTCTCATTTATCCTGTCTTCTTCAGCCCATCTTTTGTTCTTCTCAACTTCCTCCCAGCACTCCTCAATTTCATCATCCTCCGCCCCGCATTCCTGAATAGCCTTAATCAGCTGTGACTCTCTCTCTTCTCTCCCAACCTTAATTCCCAGCTCTTCACACAGTAGTAAGAGGTCTGGTCTCTCTAGCTTCTTTACCAACTCCATGGTCTTCACGAGTGAGGACTTTCTACCCGCCGTGACGTTAGGTAGCGAACAAGCGAAGCCTAGACGCACGGTAAAACACTGCCAGTTTTAGAACATGAAGACTAAAATGGTGAATAGCTGTGACGTATGGTAGCGGTACAACGAAGCCTATACGCACAGAAGATTACACACAGATTTAGAAAACTTCAAAAGCTAAAACCTGGCAAAACCCAAAGAAAGTCAAGCACTCACCATATCGTTGAGGCCCGAGTCAAGCATGGGTCATCCCGTTGCTGCTGACCAGTTGATCTGTTCCAGTTGTCAGCAGCATCACACCGCTGCCATCCAGTTGATGTGATCGGGGGTCTGCCCAGAGGACCGGAGCCAGCCAGAGTCCCGGGGAGATGTCGAGGAGAGGAGCCCGGAGCTGTTAACAGTAACGTTTATTACATATTTACAGGTAGCGTGTTGCTACATGATGGGGTTAGCATCATGGAAGCTCTCGAGGGGAGCTTCTCGTAGCTTGTGACAGCTTGAGAAAACTTGTGAGAGCTCGTCGGGAGCGCATCGGCGCTCGCATTTTATGTCCTGGTCTTCCCAGGGTTCCCTGTAGGAAAAAACAATGGAGGCCAGGACAGTCCAATGAAAATTTCCATCTTCACCTCCGCCCCCAAAAGGGGAAGGTGAAACGTCGCCTCCTTCCCAACCCACGAAAGGAGAAAGAGGCACATCCAGTTCGTCCCATGGCGAGGGAAAAACACTGCCCACCGCGCACACACGGCACAGCACGAAGACGTTGAGTCTTTCGTGGAAGTCAATTTCGTAGTCTGTTGCAATGATGGTTATGCGCGAGGCAGACCACGAATTGTGGAAACAGCGGCAACAAGGCGCCACGGAGAACGTGGGAAATGCATCCGCAGACGGTTCCCAGTCGCTGGGTCCTTTGTCCGGGGCACCTTGACAAAGCAAGCCGCCTCGACGGCCAACAACTCTTCCTAAACTGTCAGTCGGTCAGGCGTGCCCAAAGGGTTTTACGAGGGGCGCAGACAACCTGAGAATATTACACGAACGACCTTCGTGTTGTCGCCGCTCTTGGTGCATCTCTGGAACCGCTGACCCGGAAGAAATCAGGGTAGTCCTAGCCGCAACGTCTCATGCGTCAAAGCGGCACCAAGCCAGGCAGGCCGATCATAACAACGATAGCTGGGCAAGAATCGTCGTCCTGGGAAAATGCATCGCATTCAACGATGACATCGCATAATTTTTTTCGTCCTTTCTTTTTTTTTTCCCGGCGCTCTCTAGTCTAATAGCTGACAGGCAAGGAAGGCGATCTGGAAGAATGCATCGCAATATCATTCGTTGGATGAAAATGAATCTTGAGCCGGGTGGTTATGATCATTCGTTTAGTTTACGACAAAAGGCGTATATGCGTATTATAGTTGCTCATGGGGTTCTCGTTTCCTGGGATGTTGAAAAGGCTGCGTCTAACATGTGTGTTCGCATATGCTTCGTTTAGCGGCTGCTTCTCCCTTTCACCCTGCGGTCGTTGACATCGACAGCCTATAGCCGTCCCGCGCCGCGTGCGCACGCATTTTGTGAAACGCGACTATGCGAAGCCGTGATTATGTTTCGCTAATGGCAATCTATTTGTGGTCATGAATAAAGCAATGGACGCTGCTTCTTCGAGTTCAGGATAGGTTAAAGAGAAATGAACACAACGCCTCCGCAGCTTTTATAACTACATATCGTGTATCGCATTAAAAGCCAATGTTCTCGGCACTTTTTCATCCAAAAAAAGAAAAAAAAAAGACCTTAAATATTTAATGAGCGTCTACTGCACAACTTTGTTCTGCGAAATGAACGCCGATCATTGCGGTTATTTTCAGCTCTCCTTTTCATGTTTCCCTTCGCGATGTATACCCGTACGGCCATCGTTCCAACTGGTGTTTATTTCGCTAATCGAAGGAAGAAGAAAGTATAAACGACTGCAATGTGGAATCTTAATGTAAGCACCTGTACCGATTACATTTCAAACATGCGACATGGCTATGTTCGGGTCGTCTGGAAAAACATGACGTCGCTTCTAGCAGTCGATGTGCGAAACCTGATCGATTTTCCCCATTGGGCGGCGCGGGTCTTTTCTCCCAGCCACGCCATGTGCTTGAAGCGGCCTTGGAAAAAGACCCTCTACAGGCATCATGTCGGGCGAGGAGTCGCGTTAACAAACGTCATGTTGTGTGAAAGAAGCGTATAGAATCGCACCAGGCGTCACACCATGTTAATTGCGTAACGAGTGAGGGGTTTAAAGCTGCCCATCCATTACAGATGGCTCTGCCATAATTCTGCACCACCATCAGCCACAGCATCAACGCAGCCTGCAGCTACGCAGGTGCGCGTTTTGTCTTACAGGGGCGTAGTACTTCGCAAAATGGTCATTTATGGCCTGTATTTCGCAGCTGTACGTGCAGTATGCCCTAGCAGAGTTTATAACGACCAATGTCGCGCCCACAGACGTTTCTTCCCTCACAGCATGGCAAGTGAATGAGAAGACGATGCGAATGGGGTCCCATAAGGCTATCATGTTCCACTGCGAAGCTTTAAGCGTCCTACAAGCGTTCTTTTAAATTTGTAATTTTGTGGTAGCAGCGCCGAGCTGAAATGGGGCGATTCATTCTTTCTTCAACGAAGGAGCGAGGCTCTATACCACCGCTCGTCAGAGTTCGTCTTCTCGTATGCGGGAGGAAGAGGGCCCTGTCTGTGCCCTGGAGACCCGACCAGTGTGTCAATATGGCAATCGCCCAAGGTGACAAGGTTCTGCTCGGACCGGGGTTTGTTTGCACAGCCGCTGTGCAAATGAACGACCAAAGCGAATTATCACTGCAGGAAATTACAGGGCCCTCTGTCAACTCGAACCACGAGGCAGCGCGCGTGGCCGAGCTCCTCGATTGGCGAGCCTTTCTCGCCGCGCCCTTGATTGGCGCTGAACGTCGCTGAAACGGCGGACGCCTTGCGAGATCCAAGTGCTAGGATGCAGCTGTGGCGGGCGCATGTCGCGTTTGCTCGGCACACGGCGACCGATTGAACTCGAGGCCATCTTGAGCGAAAGAATAGAAACTGGGCGGGACCGCAAGCTGGGCGACGACACGCGAATCGTTGGCGTTATGCCGCGGGCGTCATTTCCTTTCGTGTCAGCTGTCTTTACGAGCGGCTTTAGAAGGTGCACGAAAATGTCGCGGTTACTTCTTTGTCGCGTCGAGTGTGTCGCAACACGGGGCATATCTGAAAGCGAATCTGCGCAGGCTATTTCCTTGATCGTGTGGCGTTAGTGGCGTACAGTTTAACGCACAAACATTATACTTCGACGGCCTAGGAATGCACTTGTCTCGAAATAATTATGGCATCCTCGACGCTTGAAAAGTTTCAAGGACTATGTACGGGGAAGACGTAAATATGTGAATCTTGTATGATGGATAGTATGGGAGTTGCGAGCAGAAAGTTGACGCGTGGTGTACTTAGTTCCTGCCACCATCTGTTGTGCATACTCGGAAAACTTAAGCTCGTGTCAGTAACGCGCGCGGGGATCTTTTCCTGCTGCTACTACGTATAGTGCTGTGTTGGACGTGCGGTTTAAAACAGGGTGCAACGCGCATGCGCACCGGTTTCCGAGCCGATTCCCGGGCCTCCATGTTGGTTCACTGCGTACATGCTTCCTGCAGGGGTTACTTGCGCCGAGCATTCGCGAAAACCATATATAATTTCATTCCTGGGTGTCACGGCGTTGCATTTTGCTTGCTTTTTTTGTTTGTTTATGCACACGGCAGATTGTTGTTTTCACTGCGACGGCTGCGTTTCCCCGACAGCTAATACTTGACTGCGCCCGCCTTTGTGCAATCTCGCGGTGACGCGTCGCGAAAGTTTTTACCGCGCGACTCCGGGTGTCTCCGTCTCCGTCGGTCATTTTTCTCGAGTGGTTCCAAAGCCACGCGTGAGTGCACACCCGAGGACGCGAGCGCTTCCTTCCTTCCTTCCTTCCGCGGACGGTGAAGAAATGAATGATAGGGACGTGGGCGACTCTGGCGCGCGCTCGAGCCAGTCTTCGCAAAATTAATTTCCTTCCCCCCCCCCCCCCCCATAATTTCTGTATTTAATATTTTCCGTTGTTTGAAAGTGCGCGAAGTGCGTCTCTGGCAGCCACTGTGTCGTTACTGCAGCTTGTGTCTGCTTTTTTCTGTTTTCCCGTTTGTTTTGCGTCTCGCTGAGTGCACGTCCATATTAGAGAGACACTTTCTTGTCGCGTCCTTCCATGACTATAGTATGGCGTTTGTCCCCACCATGCATCCTCCCCATCTTCAGCCGCGCCCGTGGCTTGATCACCGTTTCTAGAAAAAGACGGCGGCCTGTCTCCTTCGCGTGTGGCCATCTTTATTCTTGCCTTCGCGAAACCACGAGCGCGGAAGAATCGCTGCTTTGAAACAAAAATCAGCGTACGCAAAGAGCACGAGATCAGCAAGAAAGAAAATGAGGGGGTACGTAACAAAAAGGGATGCCCAGAAGGAATAAAGAAAGCGTAACAAGCAACAAATGATGGTTGTGGCGGTGGCGCCCATGCCGGAGCATAGCGACCGCAGCCTTCGGATACCGGAGACCGCAGCTGACCGCGGACCACGCGAAATGACGAGCTCCGGGCAGTCTCGTCTTTATGGAGCATTCACGAGCTTTCTGTGCAGTTCAGTGGCGTATAAGCCCACTTTTGTCCCTTTGTCGTGACTGCGTCCTGTACCTATGTTTGCCGCGCACATACTTCGTTCCAGTGCGCAGCTTCAAGTGATGTTGTTGTTGTATGTGGACTCGGCGGAAATAATAGCATGGGAAATAATAGCACCCTTATATATGGTAATAACGTTTACGTGTTGTTTTGCACCATGGAGTTGCTCTTTCTGTTACTTCTGTATCAGGTCGTCGTTTCATTCCTCCCGTTTATCGTGTCCTATAAGGTCCTGTTGCCGGTGCTTTAGTGCTCAAAGGGGAAGCTCCGCCTACTCCTCGCATCTTGCGTCACTCGAATAACGCCGGAAAAACGGGAAAAAACTACTTGAACAGTGTGTGTGTGTGTGTGTGTTTGTGTGTGCGTGTATATATATATATATATATATATATATATATATATATATATATATATTATATATATATATATATATATATATATATATATATATATATATATATATATATATATATATTCCTCCATTCGAAGGAACCGGCTCTTCCCACCAGCGAAAACAGGCAGCTTCGTAGAGGAAGCGCGAGAGTTGTCAGTGAAGTTCCCATATACGAGTCGAAACATGAGGTGACGATATTCGTGAGAACGATTGCGCGGGGAAGAGCAAAAACGGCGCACGGAACGGGCACGCGGTGCGTCCTGTGGCCGCATCTGACGGCGTGTATGTGCGTGTGTACGTAAGAGGAATTGCAACTTTTCCGCGAGTGTTTGGAGGAGAGAAGGTGATATTTCTTGCGCGAAATAGAATATTGATCATGGGAGCGGATGAGGGCGTATCCGCGGACTTGCCTTATACGAAGCTATACCTCGAGCACTGCTGCCTTTCGATTTGGTCCGGCTCCTTGAGCACCCGGTGCGGGCATCGGCCGACGACCGGCGAACGTCTTTCTCCAAGGGCCCCTTTTGCTCAGCGCACACGGAGAGCAGCAGCTGCTGCGGCGTCGGCCGTGCACGCAGCGTCCTCGTGTGTTCCGTCGCCTTTCCGAACACCGGGTCTGTTTGCTTTCCTCATAGTTCGAGCGAAAGATGCGTTTCGAGAGTGGCGTGTTGTTCGGACGCGCCTTGTCTTGTTGAACCGCGAACGCAACGTAAATAGGGAACAAGAATTGATTGATTCATTGATTGATTGATTGATGGATTGATTGATTGCCGTTCATTTTATACTGTTACGTGTTTTAGGCCTGTGATCTAGCATATTGAAAGCGAACAATTAATTTAGTTCGGCATAATGTTGCGTACGCACATCTAAAAGGAAAACAGTGGCACTTCTTGTGGCCTATGCCTTTTCACCCAATCCTCCGCTATACGGAATACAGTGGAGTGTTTCCGTCGTACATCATCGTCCATGCGTCTCTCCTCAAGCAAATTCTGGAGGTGTTACGCTGCATATATGTTTCCCGACCTCTATATGCATGCTTCCCGCCATGTGCAAGGCCCCCTTGCCCTGAAGCTTGTGCGGTAACGGCGCATGCTTTGAATTGCGCAGTGATGCAATGGAAACTACGTGGGGAGGGGGGGGGCGGCACTGCCGAACTTGTCGAATACGCGCGCTGCCTGGCATCATCGAAATACGGAAGCGTTCGACGGTGCAGCCGGGACGCGTTTTCGGCGACCGTTTCGTGCAGGGGAACACCGAATCGGGGCTGTCGGTAATTAACAGCTGCGGCCGGGACCTCACGAGCGGCGCGGCGCACGTTCTTACCGCAGTCGCGTCGTGTGCCGTAATAACGTTTGTCCCGGGTCCCCGCGGCCGTCCCACCTATATATTCACCGGCGTGCGAGACGGCTTAAGGAGCGTCCTCGCGCAATCCGCAAAGGAGGACGAGCGTGCGGAAAAAATCTTGGCCGCTGGAAGTCAAAACACGGCTCGCTCGCCAGCCACGAGGGAGGCAGCTGCGCGCGCTCCCTTCCTGAGGGATGGCCGCCGGGGCTTCCGCACCCATTGAGTATGCAGCTGCTCTCCTATCACTGCCGAGGAGGCATGCAGCGTCGGAAACCGACTGGGCTCTGCACAAGGACAAGCGCAGGATAAAAACAAAGTACGGTGAAACTATTTTTCTCAACCGCTGCTTAGGAGTTTTGCGGAAATAATAAAGAAAACGACACTATACACTGCCCGTTTTCTCCTTTCGTGCGTCAGTTTGTTTCATCAGAATTCGGCTCTTGATTCCATTGCCTGTCACTTTATTTTGGTACCGTAGCTAATTCTTTGTCATCTTTGCACATCTGTGCTAAGTGCTTTGTCATCTGTGTTTCGCATCGCTCGTAGGGGTTGTTGGAATTACTGTTTTATGTCAGGCACACGCACTCGTGAAACTTCGTGTACGCTTTCTGCCGTAATAACGCTGCTGTCCGGGTCGCGTCGCCCTGAAAGATACGCTATAGCTTGTACGTTCGCTGACCCAGCCGCGGCTGTCGGGCCGTACAGCTATAGGCCGCGGCAGCGTCAAACCGAAGTCAGGGCTGCGTTGCTAAAAGTGCAACGTGTTTGATGGGAGCCTCACGAGTCGGCTTGCTTCTGTTACGAGGAGACAGGGAGGGCGGCTCGAGTGTCCGGCAAAGATTAAATTGCGGCTGGGGCGACAGGTTTCCTGTCACCCTGCAGTCTCGACCGACACATCGACTGGAAACACGCGAAGTGCGCTGCACGCGAACGCAGCTGTTGCGGGCGGCTCCAATGAAACGGGGCCGACATCAGATGGGGAGCTGTCTAATCCCTGGCGGATCTCTTCCTTTTGTTTCCCGTGCGCATCGCGGGGAACGTGGCTCTGGGGTCGCCGCCGGCCACGCTTTGTGCTGCTGTGTGGAAACATTAGCACGCCGGAAAAGAAATAAAGGGGCGGGGGCGAAGAAACGAGGGGTCAACAAGAAAAAGAGAAAGCGCCGGGCGGAGAGAACGATCTTGGAAATCGATGATCGCCGGCCGGCGTCTTTGAAACTTTTTCCGTCCCTGGCGTTCCCTTCCCTCCTCATCGAAGCGGCGTGCGGGGCGATGTTGTGCCGGGAACTCAAAAACTTGTACGGCTGCTGCTTCTATTGCTGCCGTATCGTTCTGTGCCTCACGGCTGAATGGCGCGGTGGGTTGGCCCGAGAGGCAAACGCGCCATGAATATTTGGTGTTGCAGGAAACAGGAGCGGTGTAAGTGCCTCGCGTGCGTGCGTCTTATCTTTGCCGCAGCGTAAGTCAGCGCGAAAGGACAGAAAGTGAGGGCATCTGACCGCCCTCAAAGCGAAGCTTCGGGCGCTTTCGCTCCAACACGCATTTGAAAGCCTGAATTTGACGATTGCCGTCGTTTTCCGGGGTGCATATCACGGCGAAAAAAGAAAGACGAAAAAAAAAGACGCCCGCAGAAGCTGCGCCTCCGGTCAAGGGTACACTTACGCACGAGCGCCAGTGCGCGGCAGCTCTAGCGCGGTCTCTCCAAGCCGACGTCGTTGGGCAGGAACACGCCTTCGCCTTTTGGTACAGCACGGCTGGTGTGTGTATAGCGTCGTGACCTGCGGGGGCCTTGGCGGAGCTCGTCGATCAATTAACGCAAGGTGTGCCTCGTGCCGGGAGGGCGGCGCCGTGGCACCCGCGCCGCAGCTCCCAGTGGCCGTGTGGAGGGAGGCGCCCTCGATCAGTTTGACGTTATCGGCGCCGCCGGCGTTTTGTGAGCGCTCCACTGTTGCTCGGTCGTCGTTTGAAGGGGGGGATTCAATTTGAACAGGAAGCTGCGAGATGGATAATGCAGCCTCCGAGCCTCAGTGAATGCGAAGGCCTTCTTCCCTTTTGGCGAGCACCCCGCTCGGTACATCGCGCTGTTGCTTGGGCGCTCGCTCGCTGATGAGGCTTGCCGCGTCTGCTTTTTACTTGGCACTGCTCTGAGCGCCCGCCGCAGGCCCGTCCGCGTCAGCCTGGCGATTTGGTTTCATGCGGTCCTGGAATCCCAGACGCGCTGGATCATCTGTCTTGGCGTGCCGGCATCCGGCGCTTCGCCCATGGCGTTCACTTTCGCGCTCCCCTGGCGCTGCACTGTGCGAGCTACACGTCTCGCCTCGCATTTTGTATTATGATTTTTTTTACCGCTACCCCCTTTATTTCCTTTCGTTCGTTCGCTTATTGTTCCATTGGTGGCGCAGCCTTTCGGCGGCGTTCGTGCGTGGCGTATGGAATCTTCGACGCGGTTCACCGCTCTCTGTGCTACGGCTGCGCAGAAACGCGTTCCCGGGAACCGACGCTCCTGTCGTCGCGGCGTTTGACTGCTTTTTTGCATCGACCCACAATCCACCGCGTCCTCCAACTGGATGTACTGCGTTTTACCAGCTGCCGGCGGTGTGAAACGTCCAAAATCGCGTAAAAAGCCATGCAGTGAGTGCCTTGTGCCACCAACTCCAACGCAAGCACTGCTGGCGAGGTTTTGCTTTCGCCAGCGGCACTGATGGGATGAGAACAACATCATAGAAAGACTTGAAAGTGACATTGTATTTCTAACCTTGAGCCTTGTACGGGAAAGTGCGCTTTACTTCCAACTTTATTGCGAGAAGTCTTTTTAAAGATCGGTGTCAGTTACAGATTGTGTTGCACGAGCTGGTTTTAAAGCATTTACATGCGCGCCGCGTGATGAAGCGGCTGAAACTGGGCTGAGATGAAGCAAGACCGGCGCGAATGGGGATTCTTGGCGTTCCCGGGGGGGTTCACTGCACTGCGCGGTGCTTCATCAAGGGACCTGTCGGGCTCCCCACCGTCTCCGCTGTAGCTGTACTCTCGTTGCAGGCGTCGACGTGTTGTTTGCTGTAACAGCGTTTCGAAGGTCGCCTCATTTGACAGTGAACGTCCCACCGCGCCTTTGCTTTGTCTGCCCCATCGCAGTGACGCACGGCTGACGCGAGTTGGCGATACTTGCTGTCAGCTCCGGCGGCAGGCTTCCACTGTGCTGTGGCGGCAAACAGTGCCTCTGCACGGCCGCGGCGCCGTTTATATATACGTGTGCGCTCTGCCATGGAAAAATACACTGCATGCGACTGTTCGCGCCAACACTGCAGGTTGTTTCAGTACACCTGGCCGTCGTGGCTCCGTAAACGCTTTTGGCGACTATTCGGCGCGACGTCGCACGTTAAATAAATTCGTGACGTGCTTAAAACGTGCGCTGAACGAATGACATGGACCGTGTCGCGGCAACTTTGTCAAGGACCTTCTTGAACTTGCCTTACTTTGCTTCTTTTTTTAATTATTATTATTATTATTGAGTAAGAAAATCCAGTGATCATTTGTGTCTTCATTTTTATTGAGTGGAAAAGAAAACACACAAGTGCACATTTATAGGCTCTTGCGCGCGTTCCTGAGCTCTGGGTGGGTGTCTGGGGCTGTAACGATGTAGCAATTCTTTTGGCTTGATTCTACTCCTTCCTTTCCTATATATCGTCTACAATTCACGACCGACCGATCCTGGTGGTAACATGTAGCTCAGACGAGAGAAGATGCGTGAAAAGGAAGATAATTGGAGTATAATCGTCGCATTATCGCGGCTATGGATAATTAGTTCCGCACAGGCTCCATGCACTGCTGCGCCCTTCGCAAAATGGTCGTGTTTTGGAACGTAGGACTTTCTAATATGACTGTCGTGCATGCATATATACGGCCCGTGTCGCTGTACAATCGTATTAAGCGCGCGACTTAGCAGCAACGTTCACTGGCGTCAGAGGTCCCTAAACTGCGGAGCTGTTTGAGAATTCACTGCACTCATCAAGATTCCGTACCTGCGGCCGTGATCTCAAGCAGCGGCCTATATGGGGTCATTATCTCAGTTAATTCAATAAAAGGGCTTCTGTCGCTAATCGCTGTTGACGTACGAGGTCGGCGGTCACAGCACCGCTGTCGTCTTTATCTCGGCTCCCCTCTTGTCAACTTGAGCGAGGTTAGTGCATTCGAGCACTCGTAAATTATTTCTATCACACACACACACACGCACACCTACCTCAGGTCTCAAATAGAGTTCATGTCATGTCATGTTCTTTGAACGAGGTCGGTATATTCGCACATTCGGGTATTATCTGCGTAATGTAATCTCATTTGCGTTGCACGAACGCGCGGAATCTTAATTTGTCCGTATGTTAACGCTTACATTCCGTGCATACATAGCCTGTGCATGTGCGTGCAAATAACTCGAATTATTAACTTATGGGAGCGCAGACACAGAAGACCGAGACTTGTGTATTTGCGCTACCATCATACCATGAGTATCTATACAAGCTACAGCCTGGCTCTTCGCTCTGTTGTTTTTGCTCCGACCTTGATTATACGAAACCACGCGTAAACAACCAGTTGAGCTAAGGACCTAGTTGTATGCGTCAAAGAACACTGCATGACCAGTTGGCCCTGTGGTGCAGAGTACAGTGGCGGAATTTTCCCTTTCTTCGTATGTATATATATTTTTTGCTGTCAATGGTCTCATCAATCTTTGGTATTCATTTCTCGTGTTCGACTTAAGCCGTCGACGGGGATGCTCTATGCAGCACCTAATTTGCTGGCACCCTTGGCACTTTCAGAAATTGAGAGCCAGCGGCACACGCACAGAGGAAGAGGCGGCGGGCGTCCCATATTCGTGGCAGCCGAAGTCCCTCTGAAAGTGCCTAATCTTGTTCTGGTCCGCTGGTGTCGCCGGCACTCAACAATCTCCGGAAGGCTGAAACTGGCGTGGTAGAGAGGAATCGGAAGAGAAGACCGCAGGAGCCAAGGGATGCAAAGCAAGAGCAAGTTCACGCAAATCAAAATGCGGAAGCCTTCCTAAATATCGGTCGCAGATGTGGACGCGAAAGCGAGAATCTGCCGGCAAGGCCGACTTTGCGGCGCGGGGAAAGGAGGCGCGCGATTTGAAAATCGATATCCAGCCAGGAACAATTTGCACGCGGGTTGGGAGGGGGGGCAGATCAGGAGGGGGTGGGTTGGGGACGAGAGCAGTGAACCTTTCCTTTCGCCGCCTTGACTTTGTTTCGCGAATGACGCCCCCGGATTGACGTTGAGCTCTCGGGGGACGCGTGCCGGCCGAGGATAGAGCTCCACTTTTCGAGCCGGGTTAGCGCGAGGCTGACGCCGAGGATTGCAAGCGAGCGCCGGAAAGAACACATCAGAGACAAGATGAAAAAGAAAAAAAAATGTGGGAAAGGGGAACTCTTCGAAAAAGTTTTGGCACTCGAGTGAGCAACTTTCTTCCCGGCCGGGATAATGAGCGAGGATAGGAGGACGTCTCTGTAGGGAAAGCGGGCCCTGAATGACTTTCTTGGTTTGTTTTCAGCACGGAGAGTATGTGCGGCGGTATGTGGCGAGGGGGGCTATAGGACATTGGTGCGTGCGTTGCGAGCGGCATTTCGATCGGATTCCCGTCGCGCGCTAAGGTGCGATGAAAACTTTATGAGCTTGCCGGGGCGTCTCCGGCTGAAGGCCTTCGGTAATGGTCTTTGTTGTATGCCGCATCCTTCTTTTGCCGGCTGACCCGATCACGGCAGCCCGGCGGGGCGGCCCGATTTAGAGCCTCTCTCGACCTCTGCATCTAGGTCGCGAGGGAAGCGCAGGTCCCTTGAGTTCGCGGCTTCATTCGATGCCATTCCTCGCTCGCGTAGAGGAGGGGACCGACCTGGACACTGACAAGATGAGCACTACCAGCTCTCCAGCTCTTCATCGCCGGCTGGACGGCGAACGACGTTGTCTGGAACCGGTTGCCGGTTTGATAGGCCAGTGTTTTCGCATGATGTTATTTTACGGACCTTGGCCCAAGCGTGTTGAGATTCACACGAACCTGTTTGCCGGTTTACGAAAGTTCTCTTCGCCGAGGCACAGGGGTTATCCCGTCGGTGACGTATATAACGGCTAGCGGTGACTCCTTCTCAGCTCGCTGGTCTTCTGTTTGTCCACGTCCCGCGTTGTGTTCGGAACCGGAGCGACGGCAGCAGACTCTGCAGGCTCTGTCCCCAGGCGCGTCGGCGGGAAAACTGCTGCATCTGGCGCCTTGGCATTCCTTCTCCGTGTGTGTCTTATCGACCGCACGCGAGTTCGTTCCGCCAGCCCCGTGTGTATACGGCGTCGTTGTCGTCGTCGCTGCATGGCAAAAGCGGCAGCAGCGCTTGTCACGCCGCTATTCCTCCGCCCGGCGACCGTGGGAGTGAGGGTGCGGCGCCCTCGGGCGAAGGCTGTCTCGCCCGCGGCTAGACCCTTGCAACCCCATCCCCTCTTTTTTCGCCGACCCGAAGAAGACAAGAGGCGCCAGTGTCGACGGCGGCAGCGTACTATTGTTCCGAAGACTATTCTCACCCTGACTGCCCTGTCGAAAAAGAGGGGATTCCTCTCAGGGCGCCTCGCTTGTCTTTTGATCAGCACCCCCCCCCCCCTCTTCCCCAAAACTATTCCTCGCTGGCACAAATCTAATCATGCGCGTGCGAGTTTGCCACCAGTGCGTAAAGTGAATGCAGAGCCCCTTCCTGCCTTGCCCTGGTCCCCCGGTGCGAGTCGTATCTGGAAAATCTAATCTGGCGGCACAGCTGCCGGGGCGCGTGTGTACATTGCTACTACGGCTCGAACAAGATCGTGTCGTCGTCTCTGGCCCTTTCTAGAAAGACCCGCGTGCTCGTGCTGGCCGCTGCATTTCAACTTCCTGAAAAGGCTGCATTATGAATGAGCATTAACCCGCCGAAGCAAATTGGATCGTCAAGTTTTGATTCTGACAGAAGCGGTACACACGTGAAACAAAAGCCGGTGGGGGGGGGGGGGGGGGGGGGGGGGGGCGGAAGCGTGCTCTCAAGGTGCAGGGCAACGAACTATACCGTCGAGAGGCGAGCGATCGATTTCGATTTGGCCTCGCCATTTAGTACCCTCTTCCCACTGGCGTAAAACCGCGCGCTTCATCCGCCTTCCTCGCCGCCTTCCGACCTTACTTAACGTGACAAATGACGCCCGTGTTTCGCTGCGCGCGGGACATTAGTGAGTGAACGCGCTGAAAAATCTGGCGAGAACCAAGATTTTGTACGATTCGTTGTGATTTGCAGAGGGATTGCCTCTGTGTACATGCAAAGCGCCGAGCGAGCTTTGAAATCCGTCTGTCGCTACCGTAACTGCATGCATGCGAACGATATGAAAAATCACCCCAAAGACGCCTCTGGGATTCGGACTCAAGCCCTCTGCTCCGAGACGATTGCATACTTGTTTCGTTATCACGTGAAAATATTAATTCAACGGGAACGCAAGACAACCATTTGTCAAGACAGACAATCTCAAACCCTAACAATTTCTTTTCTCTTGGTTTTGCCTGCAGGATAAAGCTGCCGTATACTGCCTTTGAATGATAGCTCTGTTCGTAGTCTTCGCAAAGATCAAATATGTGGCCCTGTATCTGTTTAAGTGGCCTCTCGAATATCATGCGTGCGTCACTTGCGCACACGCATGACCCACCGCCACCACACGCACGTGTGCGAGGTGAAACTCCGGCAAGCGAGGATCAATTAAAACAGAGTGACGTTGGCTTTAATCAGGACCTTGAGAAGTTTGTATGGCCGACGGCCTGCACTTGCTACTCCAGTAGTTTAATGAGAAATATACTATGTATGCACAATAATTGCACGGCATGCATGTAACCACGGACACGGAGATATATCCGCACTAATTCACACCGTGTCATTACGATCTGCAGCTCTCAAGCACGCGCAACGTAGCGCGCAACGCGCATGTAATGCACGGAAACTTTTCTTAATAACAACATTTAAGAAGGACAAAAAAGAAAAACAACAGCACAATATTCATAGATTTTACATTCCCTAGTTAGTGCACAGCAAGATTTCCAAAAGCAACGACGAAGGGTACTAGAAGGCATGCTGTGGATACAACGCAGTTAAAAAAAAAAAAAAAAACCCACACGTATATGAGCGACCTGAACTTCCGCGGGCGATAGTAGCGTCGCGTGGGATGTTTCTGCAAGTATAATATGAAGGGGTCCCGATTTCCATTTATGGGGCTCACCTTATATAGGGATCGTGAATGCGGCCTCCTCGTATAAAGTCTGCACGAGGTGCTTGTCTGTCCCGCATATGGAGTGCGCTCATCGGGCTGGTGAAACGAGCGGATGCTGGAGCGAGCCGAGTGCACGCGCTCTCTTGAGCCGTGTTGGCTCGGTAATCGGACCGGCTTCGATCGAAATGATGACCTTCATATAGGCCCCTGCAGATCGGGCAATTATGGCTGCTGTTCTGTAAGGGCCACGAATCGATGACGGCTTTGATGGGCGCCGCATCGACTCGTCCCGACCGATCGAGAGAGGAGTGTTTCGTTTTGACAGCGGACGTTGGGGAGCTCTGGCACTGTGCGCGTGAGCTGCCGCGCACGGCGATGTTTCGGCACAAACGAGCGGGTTGCCTCTCGTGCTACGAAATCTGAGAGGGCTACTTTCCGCTGTGCTTGCTCATACTTTTGGTGAAATGGAAGCAAACTTTTGGCAGAGCGGCTAATTGGCTTGGCCAGCGCCTTCTTTTTCTTGTTTGCTTTTGAAACAATTGGTACTTTGTCTTCGTGATTATGACTCCTCATAAACACAACCATACACACGCGCGGAAGGGGTCAACGTTTTGCTTCCTGTTATTATAATGTCTGACTTCGGAACTTGCAGCGCAAGGTGTTAACGCGCAAGGATTGTCTTTCATGTGTGAATGCGCTTTCAGAATTAACTAGAAACCTTCTTTTGCTTTTCTTTTTTTTTGTTACCATTCCGCGACATCGTGCTGCGCAGTGTGCGAGGTGGCGAATGTGTGGAAGATGGCGAAACCGTTCGTATTGGTCCTCTTTATCTCTTTGTTTTAAGGCTTGTTCTTGCGGAAATGATAAGCACGAGCCGGTACACTGTATAGCGTAAAGAGTGAACGCCGAGCTGGAAGCGGTCTTTCGCGCTGTGACACGAAATTGGGCGAAGGAGTGCGGTGTAGGCACGCGCACCGCACGGCGTGGCACGTGTCGCTTTTATTATGCGGGCAATGACGACGCCGATAAGCTCGTCCACGAAGTAATGCAGAATGTTCTCTGCGGCGAAGCTCTTAGTGTGTGCCCATGTTAAGGTCATCTATTGCAGCCGGAGTTTGTAACGCCTAAGTCGAAGGAAGGAAAAGAAGGAAGAAAGAAATTCCGTCCCACGCGGAATAGGTGCTCAGAAGCCACTGTCTGTTCTCATTCGGCCTGGCGCGAGAAGCACGTAAGCCGGAGTGTCGTTGAACGGAAAAATAACATACACGAAGAGACCTGACAAAGGCAGGAACGCGAAAGGAGCACGAGAAAGCGGGAAAATGGGACATTGGACCTCTTCTAATCCAGGCCTAAGTCCCACAGAACGAGCCCCTCCCCCCTTCTTGCAATCGACTCGAGAAAGACAGGTAGTCGTATTTCTGTTCTCCCGTTTTGCAGAGCTTGTTCTCGGATCGTGACCGGGGATTTCGTTCTGCACGAGCCGCCGCTTCGGGCGTAATGGTCTGGCCCCGTGGAAGTACGAAGAGAAGCTGCTTTGCATAAGCCACGACGGACTTGTCCCCGCGCGTAAACGCCGCCAAATACTCCGTGCTTCGGATCTTTATGCATCCATTTGGTTTTTCTTTTTTTTTTTTCGCGATCGGGTCGTTTATGCCCCCTTTCTTTCTTGCTTGCTTCTTTCTGTCGTCTAGTTCTCGACCGGCGGCTATACTAGTTCTCTGACAAGAGTTCTTGCCGCTAGGAAGTCGGGGATTCGCCATAGCTCTATAGAGACTTCGATTCCTGTCTTGGCTCGGCATCGCCGCTGAGGAGGAGAAGTTGTGGCTGCAGGAAGCTGCCGTGACATGTACGCTCTCGCGCGGCACATAGATGACGCCCTTTTATGCGCGCTGGTCGCGGCCAAGGCGGACTCTTGTTCGCGACGCGTCCCCGAGAAATGCCGGCCAATGGATGGTATAGTATATACCCGCTTTTTTTGTTGTTGATGCGGGCTACTGTCAAACCAATCGCGCCGTGAGCTTCTGCTGCGGTTGATATCCATGCCGCCGCGAGGCCACGGATATATATATGCGCGGGCCATTTATATGCGCTCATGCTTCCTTTCTTTTGGTGTTTGCACCTTTCCGCATCTTTCTTTTCCCCCCACAGTGGCACACTGTTCGATTGTATCAATCCGGTGGCTTTTTTCTGATATTCTTGAAGCTTGATCATTTCTTTCATTGCTTCGGAAACAGCGATACTCAGCAGATTCGCTGCCGCTAAGATATATGTGAAGCACTAAGCTGCTCTTCATCAAGTTGCAATTTTATCAACGAAACGTTTTATTTTTCATAAGCTGAGTGGTAAATTCCTCGAATAATAATAATAATAATAATAATAATAATAATAATAATAATAATAATAATAATAATAATAATAATAATAATAATAATAATACATTGCTCTCAATTGTTCTTATGTATAGCCAGTGTGGCAGCCTAATGGCATTTATTGTGACACAAATGCAGAGAACCCAGGTACCCACATTCGCACGAGTTCTCTCATGTCACATGTATGTGGTTTCGTCGCCATAATTGTCCGATTACTAGGCCGATAGCTATCGTGACTGGCAGGCGCCCGAACAGCGGCACACGTCGAAACGTATCTTTGTAAGGAGAATTCCGTGAATACCAACCCGTGGCGGGCCGCTCCTGCTGCATGGTCGTATTGTTTCGCTACATCAGTATACATTTTGAGAGTGCACGAAAAGTGGCTGCAGGAGAGCCTGTAAGTTGTTACAAACGTCCTTCTTCCTCTTTACTTTCCTCTCCCGCTCTCTCTTCTTGGAACGCAATCGTTTCATAACGCGACCACCTCCTTCCACGCACGCAGCGTTCCGAGACGAAGCAAAGTTTCGCGGAAATGCGTTTTTTTTTTCTTTTTTACTGCGCGTCTGCGGCATTGACGCAATGCCGCTACCACCGTCTCAGACAATCGTCCGGAGCCTGCGATTTGTTAAGCGTTAATCGATATAAAGGGGCTTAGTGCGCACGTAGATATTTCTCCTTTAACTGAGTGGCAGAAACGAATCGGCCGCACCCTCGTCGATGAACGCGCGTCCGCGGCTGTGCTTTGCCGCGCGCGTGCATCCTTTTTATCCCACGAGCACGCTTTATTGCACGGGCTTGTTCCCTTCGCGGCTTCTGTGGCCGCTGTTTTGTTGGCCGGGCCCGCGGATGGGTGCCCCGAGCGGCAGGCCGCTGTGCGACTCGAATGCACGATGAAGTGCGACGTGGCGTTCTTTCTGTCCCGCCGTTTTCTTTATTTCGCTGTGGCCTTACTCTTGCCTCCCTCCTCTCCGCGCACTTCTTGGCGAAACATTTATCCTGCATGCTTTCCCGTTTACGTGCCCCGAATGTTGCTCTTCGGCTAACGAACGCTCGAGATTTGGGATATCATTTACGCGCGGTTTCCTCCGCACGTCTTCGCGAACCCTATAAAATAACGATATGATGGGACACCCATATAGGAAACCTTGTGTCGCGTAGTTCCGGCGGCTGAGTGCGGCATAACGCGGTTCTTTTTTTCCTGTTCCTTCGCGCGGTCCTTCGTCGGCTCGTATAAGCGCCGCGCTGCTATAAGTCGTCCCGTGCTTGGCGTGCGTGAAGCGGTCATCACGGCGCTCGATTCCTCCTCTCGACTGCACGACATGTCTGTGAAGTGGCCCTCGGAAGGCGTCTATGACCTGCACTGCGGCGCCGTATTGATCAAGCAGCTGGAGCCACCGAGCTCATTACACAGTTACTGCAGCCTCCGGGACCGTTTTGGCCTCAAATTGGATCGCGGTAATCGCTCCCTTTGCCGCGTTACGACTGACCCCCGAGGATTTTATTGGGTTCAGTGGCTGCTGATCGGCAGCGTGTGTGTGCAGTGCGTATGCCGCATTGGTTGGAGCGAGGCTTGGGGGGAGGAGACGCGCCACCATCTGGCCGGCAGCGTTCGTCCCTGGCTTCGCTTATTGGCTTTAAAGCCCGATTTGATCCCCTTTCTGACTAAGTAGATTAGAGGTGGACAACGAAACGGGCGCTTTGCCTGCCCGCCCCATCGGTAAATTGTTTACGCAACTTTGTTAGCTTTTGTGCTAGCCGCTCTTCTATATCCGGGCCGACTTCTTTATGCGCCCATGTGATCAGCTCTCTGGCAAAGAAAAGAGTGTCGCTGCAGAGAAAGCGTTCGCTCCACTGGACCTCCTCCAATGGCAGTGCAGCCATTATGCGCTCGTCTCTTTGTTCTACTTCGTGCGCTTTCTCGTCTTTGTCGGCATCGTCACTCGCGTAAATACGCCATCGTTTCCTTCGTGGACCAATTAAAGATAATCCCGTCTTTGTCAGAAATCCCAGCACCCGGAGCGAAAAGGGCGTAAAAGAGAGGGACCTATATTGGCGCCTGACTGCGGGGATAATCGAAAAGTGCGAGGTGCCTGCTTCGATCGCATTATTATGTCTCGCGAACGACGGGCTTTGTTGCCCTTTCTTCGCGCACACTAATCTTCTTCTTCCTTCGAGATCCTTGTTCAGTCGTACACTGTTTCAATTTTTCGCAGAAGCGTTCTTTAAAAGCAGGCCGCTTGGCTTTGAGCTTTTGTACGAAGCTTATATAGTTTCCGATTCTTCGGTTTATGGGTTAGCGTATATTGCAGTTTGAAGTTCGTTGCTGTACTAAAGTAATTTTTACAGTTAGGGATACACGAGTGATATGTGAAGGACGTTCGAGTGAAAAACAAAACGTTGCGTCGTCTATATTTTCGTGTACCGTATCGCCTCGCTACCTTATAGCCAAGCGAATATGAAGGGCATTTAAAATTATAGCACATGTTCTAGTGTGGCAAAGTTGTTTTGTTGCTGCTTTCGATATGGATTCAGGAAATGACACCATAGATACGCTTTATAGCTGAACGAGTATGGTATTTCGTTTTTAAAATAAATAAGTCATCTAGTCTGCTGGTATACAAAGTATATATATAGCAAGTGAAGATACAGAGCTTTTATGCATGCTCGCCGCCTCGCTCGAGGGAGGTTTTGCGAAAGACAACATAATATAGTAAGATAGAAAGGTCGCGAAATTTGTTGCATACGAGTCTAACCGTCTTTATCGTTTCTCTTGTCGTCCTGTCCTCAAATACTCTGCACATCTCGCAGCCATCGTTCGGGAACGACGCCGTGCCTGTTCGCCTTCCGTTAGGTTTGGCAATTTCATTTTCAGCAGACTTGGCTTGGCAGTTCAATATTCTATTACTATACTGACGACAATCGAACACCTATACGCATTAGGCTGCAAAGCTCACTCGTATACACCTGTTTCACGAACATGTTCTTGCTGTGTC
Organism: Rhipicephalus sanguineus; assembly: GCF_013339695.2. Taxonomy (NCBI): domain Eukaryota; kingdom Metazoa; phylum Arthropoda; class Arachnida; order Ixodida; family Ixodidae; genus Rhipicephalus; species Rhipicephalus sanguineus. The sequence continues at coordinate 268,531,580 of NC_051176.1, forward strand.
ATCCATCACCGCGTATAAGCTGTTCTCTTAGCAACGACACAGGAGTAAGAGCTCTATAGTGTAGTTATTACAATGCTGGAGATCTGCAGTTCCCGAAGGCAGGAACGACTTCCCGAGGCTTTCTCGAAAATACTCTTATCTAGTCCCTATGTAAGCTTCTCCCATTCTTGGTTAAGCTACACGATACCCGACGCGCATCTGTACACCCCAGCCGCGGCCGCAAATGATGCGTGGTCGGCATAGTCGTTAAGAGAGGCCATTAAGGGTCAGGTAATAATGTATTTGCACATGCTGTTGGCCGCCGGCGCACCATGCATGACTATACTTGGCGCTTCACCGCAGCGCTATACGTATTCCGCAGTCGGCCAGGCCTATATGTAGTCTTTAGTCGCTGTCGTATATGACGCGTTGTTTAAGAATGCGGATGGAGGGATGCACTGCAGATGCGGCCTCCGCTTCTGCTGTTGTCAAGCAAAATGTCCGCTGCGTCGCCCGTGAACGCAAGGTCTCAAGACGCATGTGGACCGACGTCATTCGCAGCTGCGCACTTCGTTGATCATATATTCCCTTCTGACAATTCAACCTGCGCGGTCTGAGGGAGGTCGCATGAATACTGCGGAAATATTTCTGGCGTGATTAAGACTTATAATGTCTCGTAGTACGTTATCTTATTGTTTCACACAATGCATTTCGTTATTTTTACTTACGTTATATCTAGAATTCTTCCGCCTTTATTTTTCAGTTGATGCTATCGACATTCATCGTAACTATAGTGAATGGTGCCGGATGCTACTTCGCCGGTCGAGGAAATCGAAAACGCAATACTTTGCTCCTTATAGCCTGCGCGTTCTCTACCCTCGCACTCGTATGTAGTGGCGGGAGCATTAACGATTTATCGGTGCTTCTAACTGCATGACCCAGTAGAAGCGCATATAATGCGTAATAATTGAAAAAAAAAATGCCGGAAAAAACATATATCCAGGCGCAATTCTCACTGCACTTCGTGCAAAGTGCGAGAAACAAATTTGCGAAGCTTTTCGTTTGTCAACTTTGTTTGTCACTTATCTGGAGCCAGCCTTCGATTACCACGTCCAACGTCTCGACCGACTTCAGCACTAGCGCTTACGAACGTATCTAAAGTAAGAACTTTACTGCAAGACTCGGGTGCTTGCGAAAAGTTTTCCGCTAGACAGTCGAGTTTCACATGCCCGAATGGCGGCGTACCAATTTATCTGCCGTGCCTTTCTCCTATCGACCTGTCTCTCGTGAGCATATATACTCTCTCGGCCATAAGGACAACGAGGTAGTATATACGTTCGTAGGGAGCGTGCCAAGTTTTGCCATTTCTCCCTGGGAACACTTCGAGCGAAGCTCATTCCGGCGGTATACGACGTCCCCCCCACCGTCTTTCTTTCTAATTGCACAGTGTGTGCCTGCTTCAGAAATGAGCGCGCCATTCCACGTAACGTTCCGCGCAGTGGGCTTTCCTCTTGTCTCTCGAGAGGTCCGTACATTTGTCCGAGGTTCTATTTATTTTCTGCGGGGGCTCTCGCTTCTTCTTGGATGGGAGGCCCTTGACGTCAGCTAAGCGCGGCTGGCGTATTTCAGCGCGTGTCTGAGGCACTTCACTACTTCTCTTCCATTCTTATTCGGGCCCCCGCCGCTCAGAAGCAGTTAAAGAAATATATAATATATACGCGAGGCCTGGGCACCCTGATGTTTTGGCCTGGGAGGGAATCGAACTCGCGTTCTTCCAAAGCCGCCGCTACGAGCCGCCGCGCCTCGGAAGTGCGGTTCATTAGCGCGCTCGGCCACCTGCCGCCCTCTCCGCCGCCGCGATTGCTAACTGCCACCTCTCTTGAGAGCGCCGCAGGTTGAGGCACTTCGGCAACACCGCACGCTCGCGTTCCTCTCTTCTTTGTATCATCGCGCGGCCCCCTTTATTAATTTTTTTTTTGGTTCCTAGGAATGTGCAGGTAATCACTTTTCTTGTCCATTTAATTCAGCCGACTATTGCTGACGGCTACATGTATATACGGCCGCCGGCCGACTCCAACTCTCTTTAACGGTTTTTATCTGTTCATTTCGTTTACGGTTCTTATTTTCTGGTGTTGCGTGTCTCTTTCAGCTTTCGTCTTTATATTCGTGAAAACGCAGAATTTACCAAGATCACCATTCTGTTTTCCCACTAGGCGTGCGCGCATGACGAGTGTGCCCTTACGTCCTGCTCTTGAATCCCATCAACTACGGCAGACGGAAGCCACTCGAATGAAGCGTTCTGAAGGTGGGGTGACTTTTAGCCTTTGGGGCCGCGATCAGATTACAAAGTTCAAAAATAAACGAAGCAACGCGTCTGTGCGGCCGTCTTGCTCTATTGTATTTCTGACTGTCAGACACAGCGTCTATCCGAAATTTCCCTCTCGCAGTGCAAGCTGCGAGGAAGAGCGCTCTCGTAGTTGCTCCCAGTGATCTCAGTTGACAGGTTCTCGCTTTTCGTTGCGTAGTTGCATTATTCATCTGAACCAATACTGGGAATGCGTGGAATGCAATTAGATCGCTGTTTGAAGTGAGTCATTCGGCTCATCGAGGCGGCAATGCATTTGAAGCTGTGCACGTGGGGATGCGCTAACGTTTGCTGCAGAAGATAATATTTGACCCAGGCAATTGGGGGTGGTTCTGATTGCGCTACATTGGCATTCACTGCAGTGGTATATTTATCGGCTCAGTGGTTCTCCCCGTTGTTGTGCGAGTATACGTGAAAGGCGCGCCCAACAAAACTGCTTTAGACGCTTTTGTGATATGTCACGATCTCCGGACTGCACATATTACAGTATTTCTGGATAAGCTTCATGCGTGGCTCTGCCGTATTGCTTCCTGGTATAGATGTGCGGTCAAACCACTCCTCTCTGTTAGGACACACAACCTTGGACTTGTATATTTTGTGTCTGGCAATTGATTTTGTCACGAAACCGAGTATACTTTTCGGCGGTAATACTTCTTCGGCAATCAGGCTCAAAATGGTGGGAACGTGATGACGCTGCCTACGTACAGCCATGTTGCAATATTTGATCCTCCTCTTCGGCGCTTGCATACCTATGCACCTCGCTACTGAGTGCAGAAAATGGAGGTGCGAGCACCTCTTCGAAGACGGAACGTTATCGAAAACCCTTTTCCCTGTAAAAACAAAAACCGACCGAAACTAATTTCGCGATAGACACACGGAGACAAGTTGACAAAGAGAGCAAGTAAGTGTTCGATCCGCTATGCGACGATGCAGTGATTCTTGAATACGACGTAAATGATGCAGTGATCTATTGCTACAGCTGTACCGCCGGCGTAACCTTGAAAGCGAACAAGTGAGAGTAAGCAGGAATGTTAGTCACAGCAGCTGTTCTTGATGACGATCCATGCCTCGACGAAGAGTATTTGGGGCCACTACGAAACTTAACGCACGTCTGCATCGCATGTAAACCTAGTCACGTGTTTTCACGTAGCAACATTTTCTTATTGTTTCGTGTTCAGCTCATATGCCGGCAGGCGTGGCGAGTTCTAGCCACCCTAGCGTGGCTACGTAGCCACCGCAACCGCTAGTTAGGTATAGCGTTTCCTGTCTCCGGATTCACTCTCGCGAGCTGTGTCTCGCGGTGCAGCCAGCCATCCCGATTGCCCTCGCTCTGCAGGGTTTGCGCGTTCTCGCACGTGGATTTGTCACGCTGTCGTGGCGCTTTGTTGTTGTTGGGTGCCGCACAATTTGGCTCACGCCACCGGGGACAAAAAGCAGTCGCCGGAAGCTGGGTTTCCGGTTTGCCCCCCCCTGGCAAGTGCTGGAGCAACGGCGCCCTGTTTTTGAGGAGCGCGGGCTCCGAACCCTGTCGCGACCGTCCCAATGCGCGCCTTCTATCTCTGTCCCTGCGTCGTTCGGCCGTTGCAGGCCACCTCGGGGCGTGCGAGCGCCGAACTCTGAAGGCGTCTAGGTAGCGGGTTAAAAGTAGCGCGCCTTCAAGGCTGCACTGCTTTCGGGAATCCTGCGCTCTTCAAGCCGAACTTTTTTAGCGCCAGTGTCAGCACTGCGCAGTCTTTGAACGAGCCGCCTAACACGGATGCCGCTGTTAAACCGCTCTATATTCATCTTGTTCACTTCAGTGTTACGCAGGAAAGCATTTCGAAATAGTTTTTACTGTCAAGTTCACTCGATGCTTCACGCTCGCGCTGTTTTGAGTTCGAGAAAACAAGAATGGTCTTAGTCATTCGCAAGTGTCGTGCTCGTGAAGTTCGAGCACATGCAGTAACTCTAGCTCGCGATAGCAGACTTCAGTGGGGATGCGCACACTGACCGGACTCGTCTATATGCGCGTGTATAATGGTCATTGTGCGATCACAAGTTACTGACTTACGTTCGAGTTCTGTAGTTTCGCAGGTCCGTAAAGCGTTTACGATTCTTTTTAATCATATTTGTCACTAACTACGCCATGGCCCACATTTGTGAACCCAGTGTGAACCATCAGTGTATGGCTCAATTACAGTACTCGCAGGATACCCTAACTTGTAATACTTCGCGACTGAAGTATGACATTATATAATTAATATTATGCTGCTTCACTATAAGGCTTCAAGTTCAAGCGTAGAGTACATGTCACCGTCATGCAGGCAGTACCTCGCAAAGGCCCCAAAGCAATTTACATTTTTTTTCTTAGTTTATACATTCCAAATTAAAGCCCTTTATGAGCCCCTTGTTGCGTTTGGATAGATAACTGAATTCAGCTGGAGTTTTGAACAGCGCTCGCAACAAATGAAGACGAATAGTATGTTAACCACAGAACATACTTTGACCTGTCATTATAGGTGGACTGCACCAACTTTATCGGTATGGCGAAAAATATGGGCCAATTGCGAAGGCAACCTAGCTTCTCCAAACACTTTCGCGAGAATGAATGAGAATGATTTTTAATGACAAGCATGACTCAGTTGCCTAAGCAGGGGTAGAAAAGAATGCAAGACGCTGGCACACGACACACGCGCCAGCCGTTTTAAAGAGCGGCCTTGGCACGAGTTTCTGTGCGCGTCACTGCAGTGTGCACAAACTCGCAAGCTTACAAGCTATACGGGGTATAGAAATGTCACTTTGATGAATGTGAAAGGCGCATGCGTGCGCTTCTGTGGACACATCGCAGTCATCAATGTCAAAGCACCCTATCTGTTACAGCATGTTAGCACCACTACCCTATATATAAGTGTGTCATTTGCATAATTGGATAATTAGCAGTTTTAACTTAATGTTATTGTTTTTGTCTGGTCTACGGTAAGCGCTGCTTAAAGGGACACTAAAGGCAAATAACAATTTATGTCAGAGTGAAAACCCAATGTATGACAACTTCTAAAACGGCAATATTATCACCAGCAGTGCCCTACTTACCGAGAAATTAAGCTAAATGTATCACATGACGAGCGCCACGAGTGGGACATTTTCGAAGTGATCCCGATGACGTAGGGAAGTCGGCCTGCAATAAATCACTAGTAATCAAACTAGCAGCAGTAAAAAAAGAACATTCCGAGCATCAAAAGACGAAATAAAATGCTGTTTGTTCGTTTCCGCTTGATTCATGGAAAACAAAACCTCTGTGGCGTTGCCATGGGGAACGGCGCGCGTGGTTCAAAGGTTCCGTTTTCGCCGAACTGCGCCTTGCCCGTCTCAGTGGCAGTTTCGGGATCGCGTACTGCCGTGCGTGTTTTGCGCGCTCGTGAAGGTCGCTCTGACAGAAAGTTCGACAAAATGCCGCATGCGTGTGATATTGCCGGATGCCCGAATGGTGCACAACGCCAGTGCTGCAGCAAGGAAACCGGTGTGTCTTTTCACTGGGTGCCGCGGAATGAACCCTTACGCTCGAAGTGGCTTAGTGACATGCCATTGCGCCAGTGTGCTAAACAGTCAAAACCTCTGCGTGTGTGCTCGCTGCACTTTCGTACTGAGGATTACGAGACCAACCGCAACTTGGTGACGGCTTTGAATGTGCCCATCCGAGCAAGTCTTTGCCGCAGCGCCGTTGTTGCTACTGTGGGTCCCGCTACTTCCGCTCGGCTGCTACTAGTGTCAGCGGCCGCGCAGTAAAAGCGGGCAACGTTGGGCATGGCAGCAGTGACGTATGAGAGTCGTATTTTCAGGCGGGAGATTTGAAGCGCGCTAACGCGATGCGGACCACTAAAAACGTGATTTTATTTCAAAATAAGCACTTCCTTGGCACAAAAGCAGCGCTACGAGGTTTCTGGGCCGCTATTTCAACAATCAACGTCGACTTAATATTTGCCTTTAGTGTCCCTTTAAACCACGACCGGAGCATGCGTCAGCTTACAGAAGGCAAAGCGAGCGCGCCGACTCGATCGTGTGAGGCACGGCTCTATCGTCAGCGGCCGGAGGTGGTTACCACGTGACGTCCGTATATAACCATACGTTGTCGCAGCTTCTGACTCATGTTCCTTTCGTCCCGCCAAACAACCTTGTAAGAGTCACTTCAAAGGCACGTTGCTTCTTTTCCGCCCTTTTGACTAACATGGCTCCGAGGACAAGATCACGCGACGTGTGAGTGTGCAGCCGCTTGCAAATGGTTACGGAAAAAAAAAAAGTTGATTCGAAGGGCTGGCTGGAAGTAAAGCCAAGGCAGAGGTCGGAGAGCAGCAATATCAAACACATAGACGCACACGCACGCACACACACGCACACCACAAAGAAGAGAAACGATCCTCGCTAACTTGGTGGCGAAAAACAAGCAGCCTGCCCCTTCTCCCTATGGCCGCGGGGCGGAAACAGTGCTGCTTTAAATGCCGCCCTCCTCGAATGGCTTCGCGTGGTATACGTCTACATTCCCTGGCGCGTAAGAAATGTAAACATGGCAAGAGGCCCGCGCGTCTCCCTCGCCTCCTCGTCCGCCTTCTCGCCCCCCAGGTGCGCATGCTCGGTCCCCGCACGTCTTCGGGCGCACGGCCTTGTTTTCCGCGACACGCGCGCGCTCTCCGCGCGGTTTGCATGCGGTGGCGCAACGCGCTGGTATGCGGCGGAAGAAACGCTTTGCTGGCGGCGAAAGTTATAATAAGGTGTGCGATCAAGGGCGCCACGCAAGCCCACTTGGCTTCCCCGCGCTGCGCCAGCCGGCCTGGTGCCCTCTCTCTTGGTGGCTTCTTTTCTGTCGCCGCTCTCACGTTTCACTCTCGGCGGTTGGCTAATCGCTTATGGCTCACTCGTCGAGGAAAGCAAGTGTCCCCTATTTAAAGGGCCTGACACGCTGGTCCCGCCGGCAGGCCTCCTCGCTGATATCGCCGTGAGAGGACGAGAATTAAACCGCAGCGGGTGGGAGGGGAGGAACGTTGAGAAATGTGATATAAAGGGCGCCGAGAGAAAATGAGGGGTGTAGTACAGAACGCACTTGCGGTATGCTGATGAGCCACTAGAAGAAGGCAGCGAGGCTCGCATTGCAACGATGCCTATATTTTGCTTGATATTTATGCAACCTTTGTTATTGGAAATGTGTGCGGGCACTCGCTTTCGAGCGCATTAGCCGACCTATCTCTGCGAGGTTAAGCGGACGTCAATGTGTTATTAAGCTATAGCAACACGATTAATTGCAATTTGACGCAGGTGATATTTGCCCCTTTCCTACTTTTCAGACACACAAGCACACGCTGTTTCGATGTCGTCTATAGTTCCCCGCGACGCTCGATTTCTTCAGCGGTTGCATGGCAAGCTAATGATAGCACGCGCGGACGACAAATGGCTCATTGATCGTATGCGGCGAATATCAGTGAGACACCTCTGAGCCTATATATAATCTGCCCGCTTCTCTTCCGAGCTATAGCAAATACGAAATCGATTAACAGGTGTATGCGTGCGCGTTTTTGCGCTGACCAGCGCTTTCGAATGCAGTATATAGACCTGTCAAGATGGGTCCGTTCGGGCATTTTTCGCCCTTGATCAATCGGTGGCACTCAGGAAGGTTCGCTGTTTCTTGTTTTTGCATCCCAAATGGGAACAAATGACGCCGGACGGCGGCTGAAAATTGAAAAGCGACCGGGTGGCCCCCGCCCCTGCCGGCTGCAAAGCGCCGCGCCGTCGTCTCGATGTTGCTGAACACGAAAAGTGGTGGTTCACGCAACGAGCTTGCAATAATAATAATAATAAAAATAAATATCGAACAAGTTCTAGGTAAGAAAGCGGAAAAAAAAAAAAGAAGAACGAGGGATGGAGATATCTCGAACGGCAGAAAAATGGGAGTGTATAAAGCGGCCGTGCTCGTGACCGTCTTTTTCAGACTGCTAGCTCAATCGATGGGCGCCAATATTTTTTTCTCCCTTCTGTATTTTATACGTATACGTACGATTTTTCTGCCGGGCGTTGTCGCCCAATTTTGAACGTCTCTCTCTTACACTTTCCCGCTCTTCGCAAAGAATACGAGACAAAAAGTCATACCGTGCGGTACTATGCGCGAACCCCCCCCCCCCCCCCCACTTTTTTTTTTCGTGCGCTTCTTTATTTTTTCACCTTCGTTTATAGAGCATTCTCGTTATTTCTGTTTGTGTTTCTGCGTGCTTCGTTTTGTGCCTGTCTGCTTCTTGCCGAGTATACACGCGGAGGGAGCAAAGAAACAGTCAAAGAGCCAAATTAATGCACACACTTTGGAGAAGGCGCACAAAGCCTTGTATCGGGGTCCTCGTTGTGCGCCGCTGACAAAAGATTTGGTCGCCACCATAAGCGCGTCTCTTGCTCTGCGTTTCAGCCGGCTTCGTGACCTAGATCCCCTTGCTCGCTTTTAGCACCGCCATTCTAGTGCTTTCTTTTTTTTTATTTTTTCGGCTCTTTCTTTCTGTCGTCTTTCAAACTCCGTTGTTATTGTCTTTTATCGTTTGCTTTATCGTGCGCGCACTTTCAACGCTGGTGGCGTTGTTATTGAAATTACACGCTTCCCGTATATACGTGTCGCTCTCTATACAATGCGAAGGACGCCCCCATAGAAACAAGAACTCCTTTTCTTTTCTGCGACACGCATCGCGCGTTGCCTGCAGCGCGAACGGCAGCGCCACTCTCGTGCGAGATTCCATTGCGAATGACATTGCGACGCGCGGGGAGGCACGTTGGAATGACAAGAACGAAAATAGAATGTTCCGTTCGAGCGCCGTCAGGGGCCTACGTACGGTCTGTTGTTTTGATTTCACTTTTGTTTTTGTTTTTACTGTGCCATAACATCTCTTCGTGCACGTGATACGGTGTCAAAGTTCGCGATAAAACGTGAGCGTCAGCAAGCCCGTCGTGGCGCCCTTTGTGGCTCGAGAATACTGTTTAATTTGCTTGCCTCTGCCGTTTCAATGGGAATCCGTAAAGCGCAGGCAGTGAATATATGATGTATATTTGTTCGTTTACGTGTTGGGACGCTAGAGCGCAAGTGGTGTAGTTATATAGCTTCTTGAACCATGCGTAATTTCGCTTCTAACCAACAGTGCTGGCCGCTGTTTCTAGACACATTAAGTGCTTTTAGCAGCGTGTATGACTCTCCTAGCTGTCAGTGCTGCAGAAAACGATCCCATTATGTTAATAATTTGTGCGAATGTAATTTAATGGCACACACAGTGATGTTGCTGCCAATTAACTGAAAAAAAAAATGCTGCTCAATCAGCGTCTCATGCTTGTTTATAAATTGGCGAGCTCCTAGTAAAACTTGCGCTAACATTACAAAAAAAAAAAAAGCCCAGTTTGCTTGTCAGATGCACATGCACCATGTTTGACACGTGACCGAAGGCACGGCACAGCTTGCTCGAGAGGTCCCGCTCGCATTTCGCCGCTGTTTTCATCTCAAGGCCGCACGTGTGCCGATGAAGCATTGAGAAGGAATGTGACAATGAAGGCGGGCCTCGTGACAGCTCTCCGCCCTCTGAGACGCTGCCAGAGAGGGCCGCTTCCTTCTTGGTGACGTACGTGGTGCGCTCAGCGCCAGCCCTGGCAGACGCGCTCACCTCACGCAGGACGATGGCCATCCCGCGGGCGGACCTCAATCTCGATGCGGCTAATTCTTTCGGCGCTGCGTCTTGACCGCCGCCGCCGCCAAAGTGTTGCCTTCCGCGCTCTCGCTTCCGACGAGAGGCGGCTGAGCGCGAAATTACAGGTTGTCCGCCTGCGCCGCGTTTCGACGGCCGAACGCGCGTGCCAAGCTCGGCAGCCGCACGTTCGAACTCTCCATGCGCGCAGCTCATCGCGGCGGTGGGCGGACGCGCTCGCCGCCGTTCTCTTGGCGTTGCAAGGCCATGATTGAATGGATACACCGCGGCGTTGAAAGCGTTGAACGTGCGTCCGGCCGCTATGGCTGCAGCGCAGTTTGGGGCCCGTTTTGTTGCGCCGTTGCCTTATTTGTGGGCGCGCAGCTTAATCGCCCGCATCCGGCTCTTAATCAACTGGACACAGAGGCTCGCGCGTCCGGCCTAGACTGATAAGGGACAAGGACAAAGTGAGAAGCGGCTTGGCTGTTGTCCGCTCTTTAGCGTCTACGTTTGTATACGCTGTGTGCGGATGTAACCGAATTAGTGCTTGACCATTTCTATACCGAAAGTTTGGCTGCAAGGCGAGCTCCGCGATGCAATTGGGCCGACCCTCAGGGACGCTGCCGCGTGCCCCGTCCCAGCGGGGGACATGTCCCGAGGCAAGCTCCGCGTGTGCTCCTTGTTATTGCATTGTCTTCACGTGACGTCGGAGATGGCTGCCGGGTAGCGAGACGGTAACCAGTTTTGTCCGAGCCTTCTTCTTCTTCTCCTTTTTTCTTTCTTTTTGTGCTCGCGTGTGGAGATAAACAGCAGCGATGAAGAGCGTGTTTTCTCGATCGAAGTGTCTGCAGACCTTCTATGCTTCCGCCTTGAGCAGTTACCGTCTATTTCGGCGATAGTCACACTGCTACACCGTTGTCTCCTGGTATTCTAACTAACAGAAGCACTAGCGTCCATGCCAGAAGTTCTGGCCGTAATCATTGGAAATGGCAGCAGTTGATCGATCTGCAAACGTATATTGAAATGATCGTGGATAATGTGTGTGCGTTTGCTAGGATTTCGTTTAAATCTGTTCTCGAGTCGTGTTGGAAACTACGTTGACTCCTTATAGATCGACGGCAGATTTCAAACTGTTACGTTTCCTAACTGACAAAACGATGACGTTTTGTAATAATACGTGATAATACATGCGGTCTGCGCAAAAGGAATTCAGATGCGAGAAAATATACTTCACTATTTGGGAATGAAGTACAATAGGGCACGTTTGGCTCGCTGCATAGAGGCGGCGCAGACACGGTCTGCCTCTCAGCCGCGGTGCCATGGCGCTGTTGTCGCGCGGTGTCTAGTCGCTGCGGGTGCTGCCGCCCTCATGATCGAAATAAGGCCGTACGTGACGGCGCTTTTAATCGCCGCCAGCAGCAATGTCGGGGGCGTCTGGCGCCGTCACTGGCGAGGGGACGAAACGCTCCAGTGCCCGTTGAAGCTTGCCCATCGTTGTACCGTGGGCCCTGCTGCCGCTCCTGGTCCAACGCTGATCGTTGTCAACTGCACACGTTTCATGTCCCCTTTTTGGTGCTACGTGATTCTCCGTTTCTGCGCCGGCTAGCCCTCTGTCTCGCAGCCTTTGCCATTTCTCTCTTATGTATATATGGTGTGCCGTTACTTTTTTTTTTTCGCGCTTTAATGTCCCCGCAGTATAACGGCAACAACGATGACCTCTTGGTGCAATCATTGCCATTGCGTGTCTGCGGCCAGTGTTTTTCGCCTCAGCCTCACTGATTTCGTCCCTTGTTCTGCGCAGCTGTGCTTTGAAGGGTTCAGCTCTCATTGCGGCGTTGGTCCGGCGGGGGGCATGAGCGTGTTGCCATTGTTCCGCTCTTGAGCGGCGATTTGCGGCGGTGGTGATGTATACGTTCAAACTCGGCTTCGTTGACGATGTGCGTTTTCATTGTCGAGGAAGCAACCCACTCGAACTGATGCAGGCCAGGTAGTAGTACACTTTCCAGATGACGCGTATGGTTCCAAATATTGCGCTATCGATTCGTGCACTCACACTCAGGGACTTGAGTTAGCGGGGCAAATTACGGATTTCACCGTTTGTACCAAACTGTTACCTTAGTTTCGCCATTTCACATCCGCATTGGAGATTCAAGCAAAGGCAAATCGCGTATTGTTCCTTGAAAGGGGCACATCAAGAGAAAAGTATTCATGCTTGTGATGCGCTGCCGGAGGACACGGGCCAGAGAAAACGAGGAAAACAACACAGGACTAGCCCCTATTGCCACCTTATTGGGAGAAAATTAATTTTTTTATCCGTAAATTGCCCTTCCACAATGCCAAAAGCACCACTTTTGCCGCGAGAAGTCGCGCAAAGATAAAATGTAGGTTGCGACGTCACCTCGAAATTCGCGCACCAATAGCCGGGACGTCATAGATAGGTATGGCTTACATAGATCTTGATTGGTAAAAATGACGTACATTGTCCTCTAAGGGGACCAGACACTTAACGGGCCAAGTTTCAGGAAATTTTGCTGAGCGAATGGGTCGAAAATATGAAAATCATATTGAAATTCGTGACGTCACGCTGACATTCATGTGGGGAGGTTTCGGCGCGAAATTTAATAATGAAACTTTGACCGTCAATTTCTCTTCTATCAGTAGACCTGTCACGGGGAAATTAACGACGTTTTCATTGTTTCGCTTTAGTGTCTATTTATTATGCGCACATCAACTGATACACCTACAGATAGCATTTAACAATTCATGGAGGCCTGTGACATTAGGTGCAGCAAAAAATGGGAGCACCTCGCCTTCTCTCTCCCATCTCGTCACCGAATAAGGGAATCCGTGGACATGTCATGGAAGTACAAGTTTGTAACATATATATAACGTAGACTAGCTGGATAACTAACGGTGATAAGAAAAGCTGTACATAGTAACGGATTTTGTGTTTATCGTATGTTTTGCATCCCTCTCGACATGCACGAATGGATCTGTTTCTTTGCTGTTTACTTGGTCGATTTCATTTTCTCGGTGTTCGCGCGCTATTCACTGTTGATTCAATACACGGTGAACACGTTGGCTCTGAACACTGCAAACACCTCCGATAGAAGTTGATTGCCTCCAAAAGTCCGTGTTTTTCTTTCGATGTTTTATTTTTCAAATTTATCTTTCAGTTCAAGTTTAAACTCAAGCCGGCTGACGGCTTTAGGTCGTGCGCACGCGGGCCTCGTTTATTGAATCAGCCCGCTACGCGCCGTGCCCAATAGGGTGACGATGAAGCGCAGACCGCTCTTTCTTTCTTTCTTTCTTTCTTTCTTTCTTTCTTTCTTTCTTTCTTTCTTTCTTTCTTTCTTTCTTTCTTTCTTTCTTTCTTTCTTTCTTTCTTTCTTTCTTTCTTTCTTTTTGCTTCTACTTCTTCCAACTTCGTACTCGAAATGCGCGGACCGTCATGTCCGAAAGTATAGGCGGCAAAAATAAGCGCACTGACTGAGAAATCTGGATCTTCGGTGCTCGGGCCGAGTGAGCCGCTTATGTGGACGTGGCCTGCCTAAAGAGGCTAGCCGGAAGAGGTCCGCGCGCCACCCCCTGGAACCCAGCTGGCGTCAGCTTGGAACTTTGTGCTGCTCGCCGGGGGGAGCGGCTCGGCTAACTCGTTTGAGTCTAGCCAGCGCTTCGCAAATTTTCTCGGTCTGCGCTTTTCCTTCTCTCGGCGGAATGAAAACAAAAACAAAAGATGTCCGCGTGCGGAGCCAGCTGCGGGGCAGTCGTTCCCTCTATCTTCGACGCCGCGGCTGGGTCTCGCGTCGCGCAGGTTGTGAGGACGCGCCGATCGGATAAGCGCCTCTTGCAAAGAAAGAGCCGGAAGCGACACGACCGGTCGTCGGTCAGTTGATTTCTGTCGCAAGTGACGGCGCAGCTGCCCTTTGCGTAAGCGCGCAACCAACAGCGCGGCCGACTCAAATGATCGTCCCGCGGCGGACTTCTGTATAAACAGGGCAAAGAAGAGCGCTGCGAACGGGCAACCAAAGCGAGGCACGTGATCATTACGAATGGCAATTACAAGCTTCCCGAAGGTTCGTGTTACGAAATCCGGTAACGGGCTCCCGGAGGAGAAGCGCCGCGCTCTTTTCCGCCGCAAAGGTAATAGCGACTGCGTAATCGCGTCCCCCTTTCGCGGCCGAGCGCTGAGGTGAAAAATGTTGTTTTCGCTCCGGCGTCGTCGGATTAGGTCGCGGCGTTTACAGAGGGACCCCCTCTCCCGTCCCCTCTGCCGGACGCTAAGGAGCAGCGAGAGAGGAGTCTACGCTTGGCACGTTTCATGAATGGGTGCTCCTTGGCCGGCTGGCAGCGGTCGCCGCATCTATAAATAGAGCTGACTCGCTCCTGACGACGTTGCGCTTAATTCATCCTTCGCTGTTTGTCCCTCGCCCTCGTCGCTCTCGCCCCCCGAATGCTGGCCTTGGAAGAGACGTGTTTCCTCTCGATCACGGCGGCGCTGCTGCTGCTGCTGCTGGAACAAAGGGCGGATCACCTGCTGCTGCTCTTGTCCCCGGGCCACGGCGACATCTCGTCACTTTCGTTCTCGGCAACCTTGCACGCGGCAGCCGCGCCAAGGCGTGCGCTGGCGTCGGCGCACCTTCTTTGCATCCTCGCGCGCGCTGTGTGGGCGTACCGAGCGCCGCCTTCTCTAGTCGGCCTCATTGCGCGTCTGGACGAAATGCTCCGCGAGCGCCTAGTGGTCGTCCGTGACACCTGCGACCTCTCGAGGTTCTCTGGTGCTTCCCCGATTTCTTGCGTACAAGTGCGGCCGGTATGCGAGGGCCGTACGTCAGAAAGCTTGTTCCCACACCGATTTCGTCGCAAATAGTTCAGCCCAAACATCTGCATGGTCGCTGTTTGAAAATGCTCGTTTAAGCTTCTTCATGTGCCACTAGGCGCCACAGTATCTTTTCTTTTTTCTTCTAAAACGTAAGCGAATGAAACACATAGTTCCAAAAGCAAGAGTCGATATACAGCCCGTCCTCATGGCCGCATTTCGGCCATTACAGCTCTTTATATTAGAATACCTCTCTGATAATGCACGAATTGAGCGTCTCCACATGGATAGCAGTAGTATATATGCTCTCAATCTTTAGTTTTTCGACTTGAACGTGGGGATTCCCCGAGTCATAAGAAAAAGAAAAAAAAAATAACGAGAGACTGTATGACGGCCGGGCTGAGAGAGGCGCGGAACATTCCAGAAGCCATAACCGGCCTGTGTATACGTGCTATACCTGCCGCCAGCGTTAAAAGATGCGGAACGTATAAGAGCCGCCGACATGAGTTCGCTCTTTGATCGACAGCGAGTGCGCTAGGCGTATATCTGCGGGCTATGCCGAGAAGGCGGCGATGGCATGAAGTTTTCTTCGCATCGCCACGCTAACGGAGGAGATACGGGGAATCCCGGAGACGATGCGTGCGAGGCAGATGCCAGCTCGCCGCGCGAGGAACGCGGCATATAATTGAATTTCACTCTCCCGCGAAGCCCCTCCCACCTTTTTTATTATTTTTTATTTCTCTTCCTTCTTTTCTTCCTTCCCTGACTCGTCGCCGGTTCATCTTTCCAGTTTTTTTCCGCTACTTGCGTTTTTTTTCGCTGCTTCTTGGTGTTTTAATTCTCGCCTTTTTATTGAAAAACTTTTCGGCAGAAAAAAACAAAACAAAATACGGAGGTGGTGCGTATGTAGACGAGAGAAAGGGCGTCTGAACGGGGCGCAAAGAAGCTACGCCAGAAAGGCATGCACGAAGGCGAAATACGGTGCCGCCTTTCGCCTTCCTCGTTGTACTCTTCGCATTCTGTATATTTGCAGCTGCCTTGTGAGCGCGTTTCTCATACTTGGCCGTCGCCCTTTAAAAATTGATTTCGATGCTAATCGGCGCCTTTATCACCAACATTCAGCAATGCGAGTTTCGCGCTGCCGTTTTCTCACCACTGTTGTGTTCGCGCGGTGGCTTTTTTCCCATGCGCTACGTGCGTGACGTATACCACAGCACGCAAGTTTTTTTTTTTTTTTCTTCTTCTTTACGGGGACGTCGGCTGCCGTAGCTTTTTCCCTCCCTATATAGGCAAGCGCGCACAATGACTTTCGGTGGTCTCAGAAACGGCTCGTCTCGGCTGTGCGGCTTTCGAGCGGGCCCGCTTGAACTTCGGAACTTCCTTGTTACGGGCATTGCGTGCGTATAGAAGAAAGTGAAGGATCCATCTCCAGCTGTTGCACATATATGCAGAGCAAGGCGCGGTGTGGCGTAATTTAATCAGCTTAAGTAAATATGGATGAAAGTGGAGAAGAAAGCAAGAAAAGAAAGATCTTACAGCGCGATCCTTGCTCTTTCATCTGGGCGGCACATGCCGCAGAAGCGAAACGGTCGACGGCGGCGGGCGAAATTGATCTCCCCCGGTTGGCTCCCCCCTTCTCTGTGTGATACGCGGGGCAGCTGCTTACGGTTCATGTTGTATCCTTAATAAGTGGAAGC
Organism: Rhipicephalus sanguineus; assembly: GCF_013339695.2. NCBI lineage: Eukaryota > Metazoa > Arthropoda > Arachnida > Ixodida > Ixodidae > Rhipicephalus > Rhipicephalus sanguineus. Next base: position 268,548,110 of record NC_051176.1, read on the forward strand.
TCTCTTTCGCGATCTGCATGCTCTGAAACGTCGAATATCCCCTTACACGCACGAGAAAGACTTCTAAAACTGAAGTTTGGACTTATATACCGTGGATTATAGTGGCCGATTTAAGTATTAAAACAATGCTTCACATTCGCACAAAAGAAAGGAGAGAGTAAACCAGACTAAAACACTGATCTTTTTAAGAGAGGTTTTCTATGAGTGTCTTGGGGTCCGTTGAGTTTCATTTTCATAATTCCTTGAACTGAAGTACAAAGACGTTCATACCTTATACAAGTCCGACAAGGCACTAATATATATATATTGAAACTTCACTTGAACGAACTTCAAGGTACACCAGGAAAAAGTTCGTTAGTGGTGTGAATGTTCGCTGAACCGAAATAGCTATGTTGCAAATTGTTCTCAGAAGTTAAAGAAGACATCAGTTGTTGAAATGACATTTGAACTCTTTTATTTGCAAAGCCGTTTATTTTAATGGGAATTTCTGATTATTTAGCATGTTTTGAAGAATGTAGCAAGCTTTTGCTGCAGTTGCGCACTTATGACTGCAGTGGTCATGAATTGAGTCACTGTGTGTGTGTGTGTGTGTTATATATATATATATATATATATGCGTATAGCAACAGCCACCTTTTACGTGGAAGGTCGCGAGTAATGTAGTGGATTACTCGCGACCTTCCACGTAAAAGGTGGCTGTTGCTATACGCATATATATATATATATATATATATATATAGTGGATCAGCGAAGGCTTCTGCTTATCGTTTTCGTATTTGCACACCACCGCCGAGTCAACTCCTTCCCTTCCAAAGATTCGTTGTACGCCTTGCATACGGCGGTCAGCGAAATGTGCGGGGTTGCCGGTTTCGCCAAATATGCACATGTGCTCCACGCGGTGCGAACGTGATCCGTTTGAATGCGTTTGCATATGACGTGCTAATGGCGCACTGCAGCGAAGGTCATCGTATAACGGCTCACTGCCCGTTATGGATTTGTCTATAGCCCTGTGCGCAGCATTCCCGTGTTTGTAGAGGTATTTGTGCGCAGGCACGGATGAAACAACGCGATCAGCGCATCGGAGAGCGTGTTTCTGTGGCTCTGCCTATTAAGTCGCGCGCATATGAAGAGAGAGAGAGAGAAAGAGAGATGTTATGCCTTGCTCAACTCATAATGCTAATATCTTTTCCTTTTTTTTTTCTGTTTCTTTACAGGTAAGCGCTGCCGATTTGACCCTGTGAACACACAGCTGTTGCAGCTTGTATCAGTGAGCGAGTCATGGATGCTGCAGTCGGTAAGGCGCGCGCTCCGGGACCGCCCTGCTATTAAAAAAAAAAGGAGAAAAAAACGTGCTGCATTTCAAGCTTGTCTCGGGGCAAGTTCGAGTGAATGCTTCACTAAATCTGCCTGAGTACACAGCGTGGATCGGGCCGCTTTACTGAAGCATCCGCTGCTCGTTTCAGCCTTCCATCGGCGCAGGTTGAACGCTCGTATTTACTCAATGGCATAGGCTTGTCAGGTGCGAGTCTGTTGTCAGTAGCTTCTGTTTTCTTTTACAAAAGTGGAGGCTGGCTACATCGGAGCAAGACAAAACGAGGGATCCGGTGGTGTGGCGACTGCCGAGAAGGAAACATGCGACACGCTTGCGCGAGTTGACTACTACGAAAACCCCGCTCTTAACTTGGTTGCTTAGTGTGAACGATGTTAATTGGCAAATAAGTTTGGTTGACATAGGCGCACAGCGCAGCCAGCCACCGATGACCAAACAGGAATACCCGTGGGAAACCACGAGTACGAAATGAGCTCTTGAAACTCGGTAGTCAGCAACGTTTCGTGCTTTTTCACAGTTTTTCTAAGTACACACCGGGTTTCTTATTAGGAACAGAACAGCCGCCCGACTTCTCTTTGACGGTGCGTCGTTCCGTTTTTGAGAATGGTTTTCCTGAGTATAGGTTCTGCACTTCAGTCTTTTTTCGTATGTGGGATTTCGTCTGCGGTAACGTGAAGCAGAGGAGGCACCCAGACACACGGGCCGCAGCGTTAATGACGCGCACAGCCGCGCTGCCCGCAGAAATGCAAACGAGCCGCGTGTGCTTTTTGCTCTTTTCTCGCCGGTGCGGCCGCCAAGGTTGCAAGCACGTGCGCGGCACTTCTCGCCACTGGCGCCGGGCGCCTATCTGCGGCAGCGCTGGCATGCAAATGGCCGCGCGCCGATCGGAGCAGCGTGCGTATATGTGTGTGTGTGTGTGTGTGTGTGTGTGTGTGTGTGTGTGTGTGTGTGTGTGTGTGTGTGTGTGTGTGTGTGTGTGTGTGTGTGTGTGTGTGTGTGTGTGTGTGTGTGTGTGTGTGTGTGTGTGTGTGTGTGTGTGTGTGTGTGTGTGTGTGTGTGTGTGTGTGTGTGTGTGTGTGTGTGTGTGTGTGTGTGTGTGTGTGTGTGTGTGTGTGTGTGCGCGCGCGTGCGCGCGCGCGGGCTGTTTAGCCGCCGCATTGTGCAGCCGCTCGCTTAGATTGCGCGGCGCTCGTGTTCGGGGACGGGAGGCGTCACATGATGCAACAGCAGGATTGGGCTCCGTAAGTGAAGTGGAAACAAGGCCAACAGCGGCAACACAGCGAGCATGAAAAAAAAAAACAAGACGGAAATGGCGGTGGTTTCGGTTGCACGGCTCCCGTTATGGGATAGGAGCACTGCTCTATAGGTATATATACATACTATATTGCGCACTGCGTGGCCGCTGCTCGTCTCGACCGAGCGGTGTGTAATGAGGCGCGTGCCGGGCGCGGCTCATCCGCTTGGAAGGCACGGCTGTCGGGTCAGCGCCGGGCCTACGCACCGCTCCACGTGCAGCTGAGCGCGAAGGATGTGATCGCCGACTATGCGTCTCGCTGGCATAGATACGCAATATACTGCCGAACCGTCCCGATCGACGGCGGTGGCATGTGCCGGATTCCACCGCGCCGTCAAAATCGTCGGGCCGCTGTAACGGCCGCGGAGCTCTGTCAGACGAGATTCAGGCGGCAACAACGTGCTTTGGCCTCGCTCGTTTGCTTACCCGATGCGAATGGCGCCTGGCAGTGCTCGGCCTCGTGGTTCGGCTTCGTTGCAGAGGCATTCCCGTTCAGTGGAGAGAACCCACTTCAATTTCGCGAGAAACTTTCGTGCGTTTATAAGTAACAGGTGTTACTTCTGAAACCATAAATATGTTTTGTATCAAAGCTTCTGGGTTCATGGCCCAGAAAACTTTGAAAATCGTACCTTCCGCCCTTTGGTGAACTTCACCGCAGTACACCAGTGTAACTCGGTGAGCAACTATCGTTGCAGTGCGAGCTTGTTGGTATTGCATAGTTGAATAATACTATAGCACAAATAAATGGGGACGCACGCGAGGCACATGAACACATACATACGGCGTTGCACTTCCAACAAGGTGTCATATGTTATACGCTCTGCCTTCTGCTATATCAGGCACGTGCACTGGTTTAGTCAATTGAACATCATCAAAAATTACACCGATATGCGATATGTTGCAAGCATTCTCCGCAGAGAAACCAAGAATCTGGCACTCGCGTATTCTCAGCTCATGCGCAAGAATTCCAATTCTTTACTTCAATATAACGGTGCAATAAGATGGTTTACTAACACATGCATTACCCACTCTGGCTATCCACTTTCGTTCTACGATCAGACGCGTTAAAGGGGCACTAAAGAGAAACAATGAATTGGTTTAGATTGATAAAGTGTGCTCGGAGAACTCTTGTGTAGTTTATTTCAACACCATAGGTTTATTATTAGAGGAGAAAACTAAGTTCAAAGTTTCATTTTTAAATTTCGCGCCGAACTTTGTAATTCGTGACGTAAAAGGTTTCAAAGAGCATTTAACGTATTTTGGTGCCACTGGCTCGACAAAATTTCCACAAACTGGTTATGTCAAGTCTCTGGCCCCCTCAGAGGACAATGTACTTCGATTTAACCGATTAGGAACTACGTAGGCTCAAGCAGGCGCCGTCAAAAATATGTGACGTCACGGCAAATGGTGCGGGAATTCCAAGGTGGCGTCGCCACCTGTATTTTCTTTTTGCGCGTTTTCTCGCTTATTAAGCGTCTTCTCGCAGCAAGCGTGGTGTTTTTGGTATCGTGGAAGACTACGTTACTAATGCGAGAAAAATCGTTTTGCTCTTTAGTGTCCCTTTAACCTGCACTCATTATTGCCTAGGATGTACGTATCTTCGAAAAGCGGTTTACATCCGCATTTTTGGCAGTGCAGAGACAAAAATCCGTTTGGCGGTGTTTTCCTCACTTTGTTACAGTGCTCACGCAACCTATCGTTTACACCACATCTGCCTGTCTGGCTTATGCGACTTCCTCCAGAACTTTATGGAATGCGGTATACTACAACACCTGCGTGGAAATCCGCGTATTTGTTCATTTCTCTCTCTCATTTAGCTTTAGAAACTGCACATGGATTCGTTTTATCAACCGCACTGATGTCTATTCGCAATGAATATACGGTATACTGCTGCGATCCTCTTGTCTCTCTCGTTGAGGATGTCTTTTCTGATTCGTGCCTGTTTGAACAGACCTTCTGTGACTGACACTATAGGACAAGACTTGAGTAGCCAGCCTTGTGGGATCTTGTAGCTTACAACGTCAAGCTTGCAGATTCGGGCATGATTTCTTCTATGCGTTCCTAAAACACAGTTTTGCCACTCCCCTTTTCACAAGTTTCGAACGAGACGAATGAAATGCCAGAAGAGGCTTATTACCATGGGATGATATGACTAGGGGGTATTTTTTCAATAAATAAATAAATAAATAAATAAATAAATAAATAAATAAATAAATAAATAAATAAATAAATTGATAAATCAAATAATCAATCAATCAACATTTATTTCAGTATCAAATGGACACTGGTGTCGATGCAAGAAAAAAAAGAAAGGAAAGCCATGTTCAGGCTAGGCGATGTATGCGCCCCCGTACACGGCAAGCAGTAACAGAAACATACTATAAGGCGAATAGACAAGTATAATATAAATGAGGAAACGGGAGTGAAGTGATGGGAGTAGCGTCCAACTGAAACGCAAGTCGAGTTAGGTAACGTGAAAAGTAAATTCAAAAGATCGGCTGAGTTTGAACAAGCAGGACCAAAATACTGCTTTCATGCAGCAGGTAAGTTGCGACGAAGCGCCATAAATGTGTGCATTAATAGAAACAAGCATAATCGCCATATTACCAACTGCAACTTTTTCAAACTTAGCTGATCATACGAAATATAATTTTTGAACGTGCTTACTATTGTGCCGCGGTGGTGTATTGCGGTGAAGTAGTGGCAGGGTATGCAATGTCCATAATTCCCGGTAATGATAAAACAAAAGAGAGAGCAAAAAAAAATATATATAATACTA